>NC_136461.1:112216476-113482101 GCF_902686455.1 Sciurus vulgaris
GTATTCTTGGTGTAGAATTTTTTGAGTTCTTTATAGATTCTGGAGATTAGTGCTCTATCTGAATTATGATTGGCAAAGATTTTCTCCCACTCTGTAGGCTCTTTCTTCGCATTGCTGATAGTTTCCTTTGCTGAGAGAAAGCTTTTTAGTTTGAATCTATCCCAGTTATTGATTCTTGCTTTTATTTCTTGTGCTATGGGAGTCCTGTTAAGGAAGTCTGGTCCTAAGCTGATGTGTTGAAGATCTGGACCTACTTTTTCTTCTATAATCTGCAGGGTCTCTGGTCTGATTCCGAGGTCCTTAATCCATTTTGAGTTTAGTTTCGTGCATGGTGAGAGATATGGGTTTAGTTTCATTCTGTTGCATATGGATTTCCAATTCTCCCAGCACCATTTGTTGAAGAGGCTATCTTTTCTCCATTGCATCTTTTTGGCCCCTTTGTCTAGTATGAGAAAATTGTATTTATTTGGGTTTGTGTCCGTGTCCTCTATTCTGTACCATTGATCTACCTTTCTATTTTGGTACCAATACCATGCCGTTTTTGTTACTATTGCTTTGCAGTAGACTTGAAGATCTGGTATTGTGATACCCCCTGTTTCACTCTTCCTGCTAAGGATTGCTTTAGCTATTCTGGGTTTCTTATCCTTCCAGATGAATTTCATAACTGCTTGCTCTATTTCTGTAAGGTACGTCATTGGGATTTTAATTGGATTTACATTGAATTTGTATAGCACTTTAGGTAGTATGGCCATTTTGACAATATTAATTCTTCCTATCCAAGAGCATGGGAGATCTTTCCATCTTCTAAAGTGTTCTTTATTTTCTTTCTTTAGTGTTGTATAGTTCTCATTGTAGAGGTCTTTCACCTCTTTTGTGAGATTGATTCCCAAGTATTTTATTTTTTTCGAGGCTATTGTGAATGGGGTAGTTTTCCTAATTTCTCTTTCTGAAGATTCATCACTTATGTATAAAAATGCGTTGGATTTATGGGCATTGATCTTGTAACCTGCTACTTTACTGAATTCACTTATGAGTTCTAAGAGTTTTCTGGTGGAATTTCCAGGTTCCTCTAAATATATAATCATATCATCAGCAAACAGGGATAGTTTGAGTTCTTCTTTTCCAATTCGTATCCCTTTAATTTCTTTGGTTTGTCTAATTGCTCTGGCCAGAGTCTCAAGAACGATGCTGAATAGAAGTGGTGAAAGAGGGCATCCCTGCCTTGTTCCAGTTTTTAGGGGGAGTGGTTTCAGTTTTTCACCATTTAGAATGATATTAGCCATGGGCTTAGCATAAATGGCCTTTACAATGTTAAGGAATGATCCCACTATCCCTATTTTTTCTAGTGTTTTGAGCATGAAGGGGTGCTGTATTTTATCAAATACTTTTTCTGCATCTATTGAAATAATCATGTGATTCTTGACTTTAAGTCTATTAATATGGTGAATTACGTTTATTGATTTCCTGATGTTGAACCAACCTTGCATCCCTGGGATGAAACCCACTTGATCATGGTGCACTATCTTTTTAATATGTTTTTGTATGCGATTTGCTAAAATTTTGTTGAGAATTTTTGTGTCAATGTTCATTAAGGATATTGGTCTGAAATTTTCTTTCCTCAATGTGTCTCTGTCTGGTTTAGGTATCAGTGTGATATTGGCTTCATAGAATGAGTTTGGGAGGGTTCCCTCCTCTTCTATTTTATGGAATACTTTGAGAAGTATTGGAATGAGCTCTTCTTTAAAGGTTTTGTAGAACTCGGCTGAGAACCCATCTGGTCCCGGACTTTTCTTTGTTGGTAGGCTTTTGATGACCTCTTCTATTTCATTACTTGAAATTGGTCTATTTAAATTGTGTATGTCCTCCTCGTTCAGTTTAGGCAATTCATACGTCTCTAGAAACCTGTTGATGTCTTCGAAATTTTCTATTTTTTTGCAGTATAGATTTTCAAAATACCTTCTAACTATGTTTTGTATTTCACTCGTGTCTGTTGTGATATTTCCTTGTTCATTCCGAATTTTAGTGATTTGGGTTTTCTCTCGTCTTCTCTTTGTTAGTGTGGCTAAAGGTTTATCAATTTTGTTTATTTTTTCAAAGAACCAACTATTTATTTTGTCAATTTTTTGTATTGTTTCTTTTGTTTCAATTTCATTGATTTCAGCTCTGAGTTTAACTATTTCCTGTCTTCTACTACTTTTGGTGCTGTTCTGTTCTTCTTTTTCTAGGGCTTTGAGCTATAGTGTTAGGTCGTTTATTTGTTGAGTTTTACTTCTTTTATTAAATGTGCTCCATGAAATAAATTTCCCTCTAAGTACTGCTTTCATAGTGTCCCAGAGAGTTTGATATGATGTTTCTTTGTTCTCATTTAACTCTAAGAATTTTTTAATTTCCTTCCTAATATCTTCTGTTATCCATTCATCATATAATAGCATATTGTTTAATCTCCAGATGTTGGAATAGTTTCTGTGTTTTACTCTTTCATTTATTTCTAACTTCAATCCATTCTGATCTGATAGAATACAAGGTAGTGTCTCTATCGTCTTGTATTTGCTAACATTAGGTTTGTGGCATAATATATGGTCTATTTTAGAGAAGGATCCATGTGCTGCTGAGAAGAAAGTGTATTTGCTCTTGGTTGGATGGTATATTCTATAAATGTCCGTTAAGTCTAAATTATTGATTGTGTTATTGAGATCTATGGTTTCTTTGTTCAATTTTTGTCTGGAAGATCTGTCCAGTAGTTAGAGAGGCGTGTTAAAATCACCTAGTATTATTGTGTTATGGTCTATTTGGTTTCTGAAATTGAGAAGGATTTGTTTGACATACATGGATGAGCCACTGTTTGGGGCATAGATGTTTATGATTGTTATATCTTGCTGATTTATGCTTCCCTTAAGCAGTATGAAATGACCTTCTTTATCCCTTCTGACTAACTTTGGCTTAAAGTCCACATTATCGGAAATGAGGATGGATACTCCAGATTTTTCCTGAGTCCATGTGCATGGTATGTTTTTCCCCATCCTTTCACCTTTAGTCTATGAGTATTTTTTTCTATGAGGTGAGTCTCTTGCAGGCAATATATTGTTGGATCTTTCTTTTTAGTCCAATCTGCCAGTCTATGTCTTTTGATTGATGAATTCAGGCCATTAACATTCAGGGTTATTATAGAGATATGATTTGGTTTCCCCGTCATTTGGTTCATTTTTTAAATTTTATTTGTTTATTTGTTTGACCCAACTTGTTTCCTCCTTTATTTGACAGTTCCTTTAGGATAATTCCTCCCTTTGCTGATTTGCTTCTTTGTTTTTCATCTCTTCCTCATGGAATATTTTGCTGAGAATGTTCTGTAAACTGGCTTTCTTTTTGTAAATTCTTTTAGCTTTTGTTTATCATGGAAGGATTTTATTTCATCATCAAATTTGAAGGTAAGTTTTGCTAGGTATAAGATTCTTGGTTGGCATCCATTTTCTTTCAGGGCTTGAAAAATGTTGTTCCAGGCCCTTCTAGTTTTTAGGGTCTGGATTTAAAAATCTGCTGATATCCATATTGGTTTCCCCCTGAATGTAATTTGGTTCTTTTCTCTTACAGCCTTTAAAATTCTGTCTTTATTTTGTATGTTAGGTATTTTCATTATAATGTGCCTTGGTGTGGGTCTGTTGTAATTTTGTGTATTTGGAGTCCTATAAGCCTCTTGAACTTGATTTTCTATTTCATTCTTCAGATTTGGGAAATTTTCTGATATTATTTCATTGAATAAATTGTTCATTCCTTTGGCTTGTTTCTCTAGGCCTTCCTCAATCCCAGTAATTCTTAAATTTGGCCTTTTCATGATATCCCATAGTTCTTGTAGATTCTGTTCATGATTTCTTACCATCTTCTCTGTTTGTTCAACTTTGTTTTCAAGGTTAAATATTTTGTCTTCAATGTCTGAGGTTCTGTCTTCCAAGTGTTCTATCCTACTGGATATGCTTTCTATGGAGTTCTTAATTTGGTTTATTGTTTCCTTCATGTCAAGGATTTCTGTTTGGTTTTTTTTCAATATCTCTAGCTCTTTATTGAAATGATCTTTTGCTTCCTGTATTTGCTTTTTTAACTGTCGATTGGTGCGATCATTCAATGCCTGCATTTACTCTTTCATCTCATCATTCAGTGCGTGCATTTGCTCTTTCATCTCATCGTTTGCTTCTCTGATCATTTTAATTATGTACATTCTGAACTCCTTTTCTGTCATTTCTTCTGCCATGCTGTCATTGGGTTTTATTGATGTAACATCTAGATTTGTTTGCAGCATTTTCTTTCCTTGTTTTCTCATATTGTTCAGGTATCAGTGGACCGCTGAGATATTGCAGATTTCCTCTATTGACTTACAATGTCCCTGAAGATTTCTATATATATCCCCCCTTAGCCTTCAGTAGGCTGAAGTCTTGGAGGAAGTTGATAATGCGCTGCTCCACAAGGAAGCTGCCTCTCTAGGAGTGGTGGCCTTCAGGTGGGGTATAATCCCTGCTAGTGGGCAGAGGTGCCTCCACTTGTTGACCAATGGTCATCCAAAGGGGACCTAGGCTGCGGGCTGAGGCAAGGCCTGTTTGGGCATGTGTCTGTGGTTTTATCGTCCTTGTGGGGAAACCTCACCCGGCAGGGAAGACTCACCCGGTGGGGAGGTCTCGCTGGTCAGTTCCCTCTTAGAGGTTCCCCTTGATTTACAGCTACCACCTGGGCTGGGCTGCCTTCCTCTGCAAAGTTCCCAGGGGCCCGGCCCTACCTCCTGGGCCTGGGAGCCTCACCCTTCGCAGATGAATCTCCTTAGGCTGCCCCTCCTCAGAGAATCTGCCCGCAGGTCTGGAACCTTCGCTCCGCCCTAAGCGTGTCTCTGTGAGTCTCTTCCACCAAGAAGCCTCCTAGATCCT
This sequence comes from Sciurus vulgaris, assembly GCF_902686455.1. Taxonomy (NCBI): domain Eukaryota; kingdom Metazoa; phylum Chordata; class Mammalia; order Rodentia; family Sciuridae; genus Sciurus; species Sciurus vulgaris. The sequence goes on from NC_136461.1 coordinate 112,221,384, forward strand.
GGGACCCTGCTCTGCACCTAATCGCCTGGCTATGCGGCCCCTCCTCTGAGCAGCCTCCTGGGGCCCCGTACAATCGCTCTGAGTCCCCGAGACCCGCCACACGCCTCTTCCTCCAGACAGCCACCCAGTATTCTGGTGGGGTCACTAGGAGTCCAAGAAACTCACTGCATGCCTCCTCCTCCCACCAACCACCCATAGCCCTGGGCAATCAATCACTCCGAGTCGAAGTGACCCTCCCCGTTTCTCCTCCTTCTCCAGATAACCCCCCGGGTGTTCAGGAGCAGTCGCTCTGAGTGGCTCTGAATCCATGTGACCTGCTGCACGCGTCCTCTGGGCAATCGCCCAGAGCTCTGGTGCGGCCACTCAAGACCAAGCGACCCACCATGCTTCCCCTCCAGGCAGCCCCCCTGTGTTCAGGAGCTGTCACTTTAAGTCCAAACAACTCACCACTCGCCTTCTCCTCTGAGCAGCCGCCTGGAGCGCTAATGCAGTCACTCCGAGTCCAAACGACCCACAGCACTCCTCCTCCTCCTCCTCCTACTCCTCCGGGCAGGCCCCGGTGTTCAGAAGTGGTCTGAGTCCAAACAGCTCTCGCCACGGAGCCCCTCCTCTGGCAACCGCCTGTAGCTCTGGTGTAGTCACTCTGAATCCAAGCGGCCTCGCTCCTCTTCCTCCTCCTCGTCCTCAGGGCAGTCCCCAGTGTTCAGAAGCAGTCGTTTTGAGTAAATAGCTCGCTGTGCAGCTTCTCCTCTGGCAACCGCCTGTAGCTCTGGTGCAGTCACTCCGAATCCAAGCGGCCACGCTCCTCCTCCTCCTCCTCAGGGTAGGTCCCGGTGTTCTGAGTCCACACAGCTCTCCTCGCCACTCCTCCCCTGGGCAGCCGCTGGAGCCCCAGTGGTTGCTCCGAGTCCCAGCGCTGTGCTGAGCAGCCTCTTTTATGGGGCTCCCAGTTGTCCGAGTTCACTGCTCCATGGGGGGAGGGGCGGCTCGCCAGCAGCTCTACTTCACAAAGTTCCCTGTGTTCCAGGACTACTGTCCCATCCGGGACGCCTCCCCAACGGGAGAGAGTCACCCGGCTGCTTTGAGTTGGTCCCAAGTGTCTCAATATCTCCTCTTTTGAATCCTGAGTCCTGGAGCAGCATGAAATGCAGCCACCATCTAGGCCGCCATCTTGAAAACCTCCAGAGTGCTTCTTTCTTTCCTGACCAGCTTGAAGTATTTTTGTAGACATTACTTCACTAGGCCCTCAGTTTCTCTACTGGCACAATTTTGTGTGCACGTCCTGGAGAGTATGCCTCAAAGACTTTAGCAGAAGTGCTGCATCTCCAGTTTTACAATTTCAACCAGCATCTCCGCCTCATGCTGGTGTGTCCCCCGGCGCCAGCGTCCTCGTGGCTGGCTGGGCCGCCCAGTCCTCTCCCGGACCAGCAGCTCAGTAGCTTAGAGCACCAGCTCTGAGCGTCCAGTGCGGGCAGCAGCCACTGCGGCAGAAGCAGCGGCGTGTGGAAGAAGGTTATTATTAACATTAAATCTTTGAATACCACTATCCAGCCTGGGCTGACAGGATGCCCAAGTGAATTAATGCCACTAACCCTTCTGCTCACACTTTGAGCCATTACAAATCAGCTGCCAAAGCATAGGCACTCTCCAAGCTATGGAGTGAAAAGTAAATGTTTCTTTTTGGAGTATAGGGGTATTGGGGACAGAAAGGGGAGCAGTGAGAGTCAAACACTCAGGCCTATTTGGGCAAGAAAAGAAAAACAAATGTCATATCTAAAAAAAAAAAGAAAAAAAAACTATACCAGTATAAGATGTTTTATCTATATTGTCAAAGATTATAAATTATTGGAGACAACACATTCTGTTAGCAAGGCTGTGAGGAAACAGGTGCTCTCAGTAGTTGTTTATGGGAATGTAAAATCATACAACAATTATGAAAAAAAATTTAGCTATATCTACTAAAACTACAAAGTTATTTATCTTTTGTCTCAACAAATGCACTTATGGGGATTTACCCTGATGATACACATTTTTATGAAAATAACTGCACACAAGTGTTATTGCTATATTATTACTGTAGCATAATTAATAACTTTTGAAAATTAATTAAAATTTTGAAAATTAATTAATCTATTTATTTATTTATGGTACTGTGCTTAACCACTGAACCACATCCCCAGTCTTTCTTATTTTTTATTTTGAGACAGGATTTCAGTAAGTTGCTTAGGGACTTGCTAATTTGCTGAGCCTCAACTCAAACTCACAATCCTCCTGCCTCAGCCTCCAAGTTGCTGGGATTACAGATGTGTGCCACTACATCCAGCATTAATAGTTATTAATAGTTGCGAAAATATTGGAAATAATTAAATATATGTAGAAGAGTGGTTATCCACAGACTAGAGTACAGTACTCCACAGTTGTAAAAATGAAAAATGATACCAGTTGGGCATGATATCACATGCCTGTAATCCTAGAAACTCAGGAGCCTGAGGCAGGAGGATCACAAGTTCAAGGCCAGCCTCAGCAATTTAGTGAAGACCTAAGCAATTTAGTGAGACTCTGTCTTAAAATAAAAAATAAAACAGACTGAGGCCAGGGGCAGTGGTGCACACCTGCAATTCCAGCTGCTTGGGAGGCCAAGGCAGGAAGATTGTGGGTTCAAAACCAGTCTCAGCAAAAGTGATGCTAAGCAACTCAGTGAGACCCTGTCTCTAAATAAAATACAAAATGGGGCTGGGGACGTGACTTAGTGTTTGAGTGCCCCTAAATTCAATCCCTGGTCCCTCCCCCACAAAAAAAAACAAAACTGGACTGGGTATGTAGCTAGATAGAGGGCCCCTGGGGTCAATCCCCAGTACCACAAAGTAATAATATAAAATAATGGTGATAATAATAATAATGCAGAAGTTATTTGTGAACATATTATTCCAGATTAGAAGGGATCCACAGAATTTTTTTTTTCTGGTACTAGGGATTGAACTCAAGGGCACTTTACCACTGAACTTCATTCCCAACCCTTTTTATTTTAATTTTAATTTTTTGAGACAGGATTTTGCTAAGTTATTGATCCAGGATATATTATTAAGTGAAAAAACAAAATGCAAAATGTATCTATAATACATCATCTTTGGTGTAAGAAAAAAAAGGAGAAAAGAAAAACTATTTACTTGTGAAAAAAGCACAGGAAGTATAAACTGGAAATGAATAAGATTTATTATCTACAGGATGAAGATAATTGGAATCAGGTAGAAAGGATGGTATGTGGGTGAAATGGAATGAAAGAATGACAGAGGAATGAAAGAATGACGGAGGAGGAGTGATATTTCTCTGATTATAACTTTTACAGCTCTGACTTAATATGTATGCTAATATATCACATGCTAAGAAATACATAAATGCAGTAAGAACAGATGGAAAATATCAACATTTCAACCATTTTCTACAAATAAATGAATTTGCTGCCTCTTCACTTTCAACCCTTTTTGCACCCTCAAGGTGAATATTAACCTCAGGATCTCGAAAATAGTCTTTAGCCACTTGCTTTGCAATGCCTGATTATGAGGTCTCTCTTTGCAGCATGCAATACCACCTACCTATTGTTTAATTTTAGCCCTTTTACTATAATCATCATTGAGATGGAGACCCATTTTAATAATCTTTTACATCTGTTCTGTCATCCCATATGTTTTTGTTTTTAAGAAACTCGGGTTAACAAAATAGCATCTTTAAAAAAAAAAATCCATCTGTTTATCAGAAATTTACAATGTCTGTTCATTTCATCTGCACAGGAACTCAGCAGGTGGCCATGAGAACCCAACATAAAAGGTGTTGAATGCAACTTCCCTGTTACTCCAGAATTGTGGTTAAGTTCAAAGGTGAAGACAAGGGTCAGTAAGTATTGGGTATATTCTGAAGAGTGGCAACAATAGGAACCAGAACTTCTCCCACTTCTTTTTTGATGTTCTTCTATGTTCTTCTTGTTTTTTCTTGTTTTCTTTATAAACATCTCCCACATCTTATAAAGAGTAGGCATAGTCAACCATATGTCCACCAACTCCCACTCCTCACCCCTCTACAGTACCTATAAAAAATGAACTGGGGACTAGGATGTAGCTCAGAGAGCCCTTGCATAACTATTTAGCATGCACAAGACCCTGGGTTCACCTCCCAGAACTGAAAAAAATAAACAAACAAACTGGCAGAGCAAATAGGAATAGTGATTAATGGCCTATGGAATATATAATATTAACTTTATCAGTTTCATAAGTGCTTCTTTTTTGGGGGGAGCAGGGGTACAGGCGATTGAACTCAGAGGCACTCGGTCACTGAGCCGAATCCCAGCCCTCATTTTTAAATTTTATTTAGAGACAGGATCTCATTGAATTGCTTAGTGCTTCACTTTTGCTGAGTCTGGCTTTGAACTCTCAATACTCCTGCCTCAGCCTCCTGCCTCATCATAAGTGCTTCTTAAATAAATCTTATCCTGGGCGGAGGTAACTGGGATTGAACACATGGGCACTCTACAATTGAGCTACATTCCTAGTCTTTTTTATTTTTTATTTATTTAAATTTTTTTTTAAATGGACAAAATACCTCTACTTTATTTATTATTCATTTCATGTGGGGCTGAGGATCGAACCCAGTGCCTCACACAGGCAAGGCAGGTGCTCTACCACTGAGCCACGATTCCAGCCCTTTATTTTTTTTTATTTTGAGATGGTCTCATGAGTTGTACAGGCTGGCCTCAAATTTGCAAACCTCCAAGTCACTGGAATTATAGGCATGTGTCACTGTATTTTGATGCTTCTTAAATAAATCTTCATGATTTTTTTTTCAACTCTAGACCCCTTTTTGGTGGTATTAGTCTTATTTTCAGTACTTTCAGTCCTCCTTCCTCAGCCTCCCAAGTCCCTGGGATTATAGACGTGCCACAGTGCCAGACTCCACACTGTTTTATCACACACACACACACACACACACACACACACACAAATAAACTTGCTTTATCCTATTTTATCTAGGAATATGACAAATCTGGAGTTATACCTGAGGAGGTAACTGCTGCTGGATAACAGTAAAGAGGTGTGTTTCACCATGGAAGATTCAAGCCTGTCTAGCAGTGTTGATGTGGACAAAGGCTTTGCCATTGCCTTTGTTGTTCTTCTGTTTCTATTCCTGATAGTGATGATTTTTCGTTGTGCCAAGTTGGTGAAGAATCCCTACGAGGCCAGCTCCACAACCACAGAATCATCTCTGAGCTGAAGTATGATAAAACTTGGGAGACTCCCCCTCATTAGAGATTTGAAATATTTTATATAGACTTTATGATCCAGACCTTGTATTATTTCACCTCTCCATTTCTCAGTCTTCTCACTCTTGCATTCCACAATGGGCATATAGAGTGAGTTGAGAATAATAAAAAGAGATGAAACACAAGCCAGTTTATATTGTTCCTCTTCAGGGAAATGATTACTAATGTGGAACAGAAACTGGTTGAATGTATTGGCTAGAATAAGACTTCAGTTGTCTAGGCTTTAATGTCCTAGGCAGGGTGGGATCGCACATGTCTGTAATCCCAGCAATTTGGGAGGCTAAGGCAGGGAGATCAAGACTAGCCTCAGCAACTTAGTGAGGCCCTAAAGAACTTAGTGAGATTCTGGATCAAAATAAAAAGGATTCGGGGGCTGGGGTTGTGGCTCAGTGATAGAGCACTTTCCTGGCATGTATGAGGCCCTGAATTCGATCCTCAGCACCACATAAAAATGAATGAATAAAAAATAAACTTAAAAAAAAAAGGATTGGGAATTTGGCTCAGTGTGTAAATCCCCCTGGGTTCAATCACCAGCACCCCCAACCCCAGAAAAAAGAAACAAAGAAAGAAAGAAAAAAATTAGAATGTAATGTCTTTGGGATGGGACAGTAGGCCATAATTTTGTGATGTAACATAATATCATTATGTTTTGTAAGACCCATCTAAAAGTAGAAGCTCATCTATAAGTAATAGACTCAAATGGTTGCTTTAGTTATATACACATGTAAGGTAAACAGGAACTGATTGTCTTAGAAGATTATAACAAGACTTTTTTGATGTGTGAGGTTTTGTAAAATATGTTGCTCTTTTGAAGTAGTCAAAACTCCGTGGTAGAGGAGAACCAATGCTTTGGGTGAATCCCATAATCTCTCTCAGCCAAAGATTTCTTGCTGCCTACACTCCAAAGTTTGAAGTTAAGGAAATTTGGTAGAGTGGGCTATGGGCCAACTGTCAGGGAAGTCAGCAAGGGAATCCACTAGAAAGAAAGAGGGCATCTAGGCTGCTTACCAAAGCTTAACAAAGGTTAGTCTGTAGAGGACTGGTTTTAGCACAGCAAGTACTGGAGAATTAAAGCCCTCATGTTCAGTCATGCTGGTCAAATATTCTAGGCAATAGTAAGGTATTATATGAGTATGAACTGATAATCATAACTTTAGACCTAAGTGTGGGGCATCATCTATGCTTATGCAGGGACTTGGACCAAAAATTAATCAGAGAAGGCATATATCCAATGAGACCAGGCTGGTCCCATTTTTAACAGCAATAGAGTGTAGTCAGTCTTCTGCATTCTACATCCTTGGATTCAGCAAACTACTCATCACAAATATTCAGGAAAAAAATTGTGTCCATACTGAATAAGTACAGATTTTTTTTCTTGCATTATCCCCTAAACAATATAGTGAGACAACTATTTGCATAGCACTTACATTATATTAGGTATTATAGATCATCTAAATATAAAGGAGGTTGAGTATAGGTTATATGCAAATACTATATCATTTTTTTAAAGTCGGTCCAGCTTTATTGAAATCTGTTATAGAAGACACAATTCAAATAAGAATCACAGTCTTTGGTTTTAAGGCCTGTGGAATCTGAGTTTTTTCACCACACAAGAATACAAAATATATTAGTTCAAACTACATTGTAAAAACAAATTCTAAAAATGAATAATGTGTCCTGATTGTTTGCAAATGGTTTCTTCTTAAGCACTTAACAACTGTTATAGCTCTTTAAAAAATTTAAAAAGTTTAGAATTTAATGAGAAAACCCAAGTTTATTGTAATGTGAAAGCTGTTCACATTCAGCCCCAACTTTCACAAACTACTGGAAGATACTTTGAAAAAAAATTCACATTTTTTACATATCAGGGAAAATTGTACTCACATATAATATTATAAATCACTTCTTGCCTTACAAATGCAAAATAAATTCTCTAGACTCCCCTGGCTTGAACTATAGTAAGCACAACTTGGGAAAAATAAAAAAGACTTCAGTTTGAGAAGTAGCTGAGATAGACACTTTCTTTAGGAAACCCTTCTCTGTTTTTGTGAAGCAGTCTCTCAGTCATCAAGCTCTTTTAAAAAAGAACCCATTCTATTCCCAGGACTACAATTAAAATGGAAAGAATAAATCTGATGGCCTTTACAGCAAACTTCATCATGTCAAGGCAATCCCTTAACACATGTCTCCTGATATTTCATTCCATTTCCTACTAATAGTGTCTTCCCCCACCCACTAGAATATGTGAGGCTTTCTGTATTGCAAACCCTTGCTTTGTTGTTGTTGTTAGCTTTAGGTAAAACATCTTTTGAAAAATGTATATAATTCTTCAAACCCTGCACCTACCTTTGTGCTGTGTAAGGAATGGTGGGACATGTCCCTGGGACCATCTCAGGTTTACTTACTTCTATACCAACTGTTAGGAAGCTCCCTTGACCCTTTAAAGATTAGAATTCAACATAAAAAACATATTCAGTTGTCAAACACCTGTTGCTAATTAAAAACAAAACTGTATCACATAGCAAAATTCCATTTATTAAACTTTATCTCGTGCAAACTTAAATTTAAAAAAATATTCATTCCAGGCCCCAGTGTAGATCATGAACCTACTTAAGATACAAACATGGTAAAACTAATTACTACATTTTCCCATTTTCCTTTAAAAAGTGTGGCATTTTTGGCTGACAGAATAATCAACATTATAGATCAAACCTGTTGCTAAGGAACACTTTGTGTTGTGGGGGAGGGTTCTTGGGATCTAACCAGGGCTTTGAACTTGTGAAGAAGGCACTGTACCACTGAGCCACAACCCCAGCCCCAGAGAACACAATTTTAGACCTGGTAACTGAAAATCATCAGGTAACTTGACACATGGCCAATATTCTAATATTAAAATTAAAGGCATTCTTTTGTATTCTGACTGTCCTTTAATAATTTTCAGGAGAAACCATGTAAAGGCTTGCAGCTCAGTAGGCACTAATCAGACTGTGGGTAATGTTCTTCAGCAAACTCAACAGGCCAGTGGAGGGAGTTTTGCATTGATGGGGCTCTCACCTCTCACTGCTTTTGTGCCAGTTTTCCATAGCCACTTCTCCCAGCATCATAGTCTTATTGATACTCATCTCGAATCTGGAGCCCTGATCGCCCACGTCCATACTGTCTGCCCTCCTTAAAGCCTGCATCCCAGTCTGTGCGAATGATCTGGTCATCCACACGTGTTCCATTTATATACCACATGGCATTTTCTGCATCTGCTCTAGAATAGTATTCCACAAAACAGAATCCACATCGTGTTTTTTTTACTTTATCCAGACCCATAATAATCTTCTTTATGTCACCACTTCTGCTGAAAAGTTCATAAATTTGTTCTTCAGTTGTGTAAAAGGAAAGATTTCCAACATACAATGTACAGGTTTTCTTCAGTAATTTTTCTTGTTCTTCATTATCACCAGGGAAGTGCTGGTCCCGGTACTGGCTCAGCTCCACATAGGAGTCGCTGCGCAGCGCCTTCAGGAGGCCACCCAACATAGTGCACAAAGGTCGACCAACACTATATCATCTTATATAAGGGAATTGGGCATCCATGAATTTTAGTATCCATGAGGGTCCTGGAACCATTCTCCCACATATACTTAGGACCGGCTATCGTCCCCTCATTCCCTAAAAAAACTAATGAAACATTTCAGAAATAAGCAATCCATTAGTTTTTTTAAATTTATTTTATTTATTTGTATGCTGTGCTGAGAATTGAACCCAGTGCGTCACACATGCCAGGGCAAGCGCTCTACCACTGAGCTACAGCCCTAGCCCCAATCCATGGTTTTTAATGGGATTCCATTCTGAGAGGGGAGCTGAAAGCTGACATCTTCCAGCTCTGTTCCACAGGCGATACAAATTCCTTTGTGCAGCATATCTGCTCTATACATACTACCCACATATATAGTAGCCATTTGACTATCTTATAATGCTTGCATTCAGGTAATCCTTATTTTATGTAATAATGCCCCCAAAGTACAAGATTGGTCATGTGTGTGATTCGGATATGTCAAAGAGAAGTTGTAAATGCTTTCTTTTTTAAAAATTTTTTTAGTTATTGATAGACCTTTATTTTATTCAATTATTTATATGTGGTGCTGAGAATTGAACCCAGTGCCTCACACAAACTAGGCGAGTACTCTACCACTAAGTCACAACCCCAACCCTGTAAATGCTTTAAGTAAAAAAGGTGAAAGTCCTCAACTAAGAAAGAAAAAATTAATAAGCTAAGGTTGCTAAGATCTCTAGTAAGAAAGAATCTTCTACCCATGAAATCGCAATATTGTTGTGACTTCCATTTTATTATTAGTTATAGTTGTTAATAACCTCTTACTATGTCTGATATACAAGTCAAACATTATCATAGGTATGTATAAAAATTGTATGCAATGGGTATGGTACTATTGGAGCTTTTAGGCATCCACTGGGAATCCTGGAACATATCCTCCACTAATAAGAAGAGACTACTGTACCACATGGCATGGAAACACAACTCTAGCCATGTACTGTTAGCAAAGACTTTATAATTGTCTTGTTCCTGACTCCTGAAAGTAGTACTATTCCTTTTTTTTTTTTTTAGGTTAAGTAAGCCTCCGTGATACTTTGACATTGGGGACAGGAGAATTAAAGCCTTCCAAGGGAGACACTAGACATTGCCTGATTCTGAACAAAGGATAAGAGTGTGCTGTATTGATTAAACCACAGAAAAGGGAGGGATTTGTATTTTGATTTTATGAAAAGAAACTCAGGAGCTGGGGCTGTAGTTCAGTTGCAGAGCACATGCCTCACATGTGTGAGGCACTGGGTTCAATTCTCAGCACCACATAAAAATAAACAAATAAAATAAAGGCATGCAGTCCATCTACAACTACAAAAAAAAAAAAAAAAAAGAAAAAAGAAATAACAACAACAACAACAACAACAAAAACATGGGCCTTTGGGGGATATTTAAGATCCACACTATAGTATACATAGTAAAAAAGAAAAATTGGTTTTCAAACATTACCTAAGGATAAAAATACAAAAAGTTCTTAGACCAGTGCCTTGTTTCTCATTTCTTCTTTCAAAAGGTAACTACCATCAAATAGTTTGGTTTTGCCTATGTGTATATCTTTCTAAACATTTTTCTTTTCTCATTTATCATTAGTTATAGTTGTTAATAACCTCTTACTATGACATTTTTGAATAGTGTATCTATTTTCATGTTTCAAGTTTCAAAAAGGTACAGTGTACTGTGACAATTCTTACTCTCCCTTCCCTGCTGCCTTCTTCCAGTTTCCCTCTTCAGAGACAACCAGTGTTCACCACTTCTTGTATATCCCTCTAGTGATATTTTATATACATGTGAGAAAAAAATCACGTATTTTCCCCCAACATTTACACAAATAATACCATGCTTTATACATGTTTTGTACCTGCTTTTTTGTTTCATATTGTATTTTGAAGATTGACTATTCCATACCAATACACAAAGATCATCCTTGGCCTTTTATAAAAAACACAGCTGAAAAGTATTCCATTGTTTGGATCTGCCATAATCTAACCAATCTAACCCTGGGAGTAGAATCTGTGTTCTTTTTTGTTTTGTTTTGTTTTCTATTTCATCTTTTACTATTTCAAATAATGTTCTACTAGATAACTTAGCACTCAAACCATTTCAAAGACATTAATTTCAACAGTTTGTAGTTTAATTCCTAGAAGATGAACTGCTGATTTAAAGAGTACTGCAGAATTTATAGTTTTCTAATTAATTGCCAACATTTAAAATTCAGGAGATTTCATACAAAATATGCATTTTTTCATTTGTTTGTTTTGAGATGGGATCTCACCATGTTGTCCAGGCTGGTCTCCAACTCTTGGGCTCAAGCAATTCACCTGTCTTAGCCTCCCAAGTAGCTGGGACTACAGACACATATCACCATGACAGGCCCAAAATACTCGTTTTAAAAATGTGGGAAGTCAAGAGGGGTGGGATGACACACGCCTGTAATCCCAGAGACTCACAAGGCTGAGGTAGGAGGATCACAAGTTTGAGGCCTGCTTCAACAATTTAGTGATGTCAAAAGCAACTTAGGGAGTCCTTATCTCAAAATAAAAAGCAAAAAGGGACGAGATGTAGCTCAATGATAAAGCACACCTGGTTCATTCCCCAGTACCGCCACCCACCTCCACCAAGACAAAAAAGAGAGAAAATAACACTATATTGCACAGAGCAAAGATTAGCTGGAGTTAAGCAGCAGTTGCCCACTATTATGTGAGATATATACTTCCCAAATGGCCTCGGTCCTCACATGCCCCTCTTTGCTCCTTTATATAACCTTCCAGGTTCCTGTAAACCTTTGAGTTTTTAATCACCAAAAACTGCTTTTATTTTGATTCTGAGATCACTCAACCACCTTCAGATTATGATCTAATTTCCCTTCAGTCTGACTATAGGAAAGGATTATTTAGCATTCCATTGTTTTGAGTCTTGTGCTATGATTTCTCCCAGTCAAGTACTGAGTAGAGTAGGGTTGTGGTTTTCCAATGTATGATCGATTACAGGAGTGTATGTGTTAAGCACAACATGAATATTCCAATTGGCATACTAGTTACTAATTATTATGTTACATATTATTATGTCAGTAATGGCAATAAACTGTCTCCCACAATAATTTGCAAAATTTAATAATGAGTCATTTATGTTAGGGGCCTGATCACCTTTGACAAGAGTTAGTCTTCCAAACTTAAAAGCAGAAAGAATTTGGCTTCCTAAATTATGGAGTTCTACTTAATAAGAAATTATACAATTCAAACCTCCCTTTCATACTGGGTTTCTCAAATTGTAGTGACTAAATTACCTGGGGAATACTATTAAAATTCAGATTCTGGCAGCGGGTATGGCTCAGTGATAGAATGCTTGCCTAGGGTGAGTAAGGACCTGAGTCAATCCCCAACACTGAACAATAAATAAAGAAAAACTATATAAATAAATAAAACACAATGTTAATTCTGTATGTCTAGAATGGGATCAGAGATTTCAATTTTTTTTCTTTTTTCTTTTTTTTTTTTTGTACTTAAGATTTAAACTACAGGTGCTTTACCACCGGGCTACATCCCCACCCCTTTTTATTTTGAGACAGCATCTCAATAAGTTGCTGAGGGCCTTGCTAATTTGCTGAGGCTGGCTTCAAACTTGCAATCCTCCTGCCTCAGCTTCCCAAGTCAGTGGGATTACATGTGTGCTTCACCGATCCTGGCAAGATTCCAATTTTCTAATTAGCTCCCTGATTTCATATTGAGTAGCAAAGCCTTAGGAGACACTTTGAGTCCATCCACTGGTTTATACAGGATTGACCTCTCTAGTCTTCTCAGGAAAATGAAATAGACTAGAATATGATGATCCAAAATAGCATCCTGTTTCCCTTTAACATTCCCCATCCCTCATTCCCCAACATTGAAGAGCTGGAAGAACCAGAGTGAGCAAAGATTTCCCTTCATTCATCATAAATTATGGAGTACCATGTGCGTGGGGACAATCATGTGCCAAGGGAAACAAAGACGATTAAGACACAGAGGAGACAGATACATCCACTGGTAACTTACAAGTGGAATGGACCAAGGTAATTGGAGTACAGAGGCAGGAATTAATTTTGCAGGGAATGAGTGATGGTCTAGGATAGTAATTCTAGACTCTAGCCCCAGGACCAATAGCAGGGACACCACCTGGGAAAATGGTAGACATGCACATTCTCAGGCTCTGCTCAGATTAATTCCTGCAATGTACACAGGGGGAGCAATCGTTGTTTTAAAAAGCCCTTTAGGTTTGATTCTGATGCAAGCTAGTTTAATTGCTAGTTCAGGAAAACTTCACAGAGAAGATGTTTGATTTGGATCTTAAGAGAATTAATAGGCAGAAAAAGGGAAGGGACACACAATGACTAAGGTATGGAGAAGTAAAAGTGAAATATGTAAATATACTGGAGAAACAGAACATAATTAGGAATATGAAGGGAGGGATGGGAAATATGGCCAGTGAAGTAAATTGGGGCCAAGTTATGAAAAGTCTCAGATTTTATACTGTGGAAATTGAATTTTATTTCATGAATATAAAAAGCAGCTTTAAAGCACACAACACAATCTAGTCTTTCCTTACATAGATAATACTTTAACATACTTCAAATTCTCAAAAATTAAATAGATATTCAACATCCATGCCTAATAAGGGTTTGGGGAAAGAAATACTTTCAAAGATTTGCTAGTGGGAGCAATGAGTGTTATGACATTTTGAAAAATAATTTGAAAGTATATTCTATTAAAATTTTTAAAAGTTCCTTTTTTTAAAACTTGGGTTTTTTTTCATAAGATTTTTCTACAAATTTGTTTATTAATCATCAAATATATATATATACTTTTAGAAATATCATTTTCAATCAATATAACTGAAAGCACCATCAGTCCTTCTTTGCAAATGTAAGACAGCAAATAATATTTTAAAGTTTCATTTTATTTGCCTATAATCCCAGCAGCTTGAGAGGTTGAAGCAAGAGGATTGCAAGTTCAAAGCCAGCCTCAGCAACTTAGTGAGGCCCTAATAAACTCAGCGAGATGCTGTCTGTAAGTAAAGTATAAAAAAGGGCTGGGAATGTTGCTCGGTGGTTAGCCGTGCCCCTGGGTTCAGTCCCTGGTACCAAAAAAAGTTTCATTTTATTTTTAATTGACACATAATAATTATACATACTTATGGGGTAAAGTGTGATGTTTCAATACATATATATTGGGTGATGTTCAAATCAGGGTGTTTGGCATATCCATCATCTCGAACTTTTATAGTGAATGACTATAGTTAACAATACTATATAGTATACATTTCAAAATAACTAGGAAAGAGGACTCTAAATATTCTTACCACAAAAATAAATTATAAAGTTTTTGATAACTTTAAATTTAGAGAAAAAAATTTAGAGAAAAAAAAAGAGAATGGTTGCAGTATTACAAAGCAAAATCACAGTATTACCCACCTATAGGCTTAGAAATAGAAATTAAGCTTAAAGATTATTCTATTCAACAGAAAAGAACACTTTTTTCATATGAAGCTTCTGATGAACAAGTTATTAATGAGGAAGATGACTTTTAAGTTAATTTTCCTTGTAATTGAATAAAGAATGATAGAATGCATTAACAGGTGCTTTGAATTATTTACAAATCATGATGCCACATTTGGTTTATTGGACAATTGTCACAAGTAACAGGAAATGTCAGAAGAAACATTAAAATGCTATTGTATAAATGTACGTTTAAAATTAAATTCATATTTAAGTGAAACTGATTTTGTGTGAAGAATTAAGCCATTGGAAGTTGGGTTTTGTTTTTAGCAATCTGTTCTACAGAAATAAAAGCATTACTTTGAAAGAATATTTTATATTGTTGCATTGTCTTGAAGTGACTAAAAATTGAGAGAAATATAAATTTGGTTTAATCATACTATGAAGTACTATGTAGCTGTCAAAAAGTTAAGTTTTTAAAAATTTGTTTCAGGAATGTCCCCGTCAAATGAAAACAAAATAAAAATGTTTATACAGGAATTTAAACGAATGAGCCTGGAAAACTAGGCTATTTTGCTTCAAAGGAGCCGGATAAGTGATGAGGGAAGCAGGATAACGTCACATTTTCCTTAAATACATCTCGATTTGTATGCCCTGTACTGATTATCTAACCCAGGGCCTCACGCAGGCTAGGCGATCGATGTACCGCCGAACTACACCCAGTCCACTCTTGCTGCTTTGATATCCTTTATAATTTGTACAAGTTATGTAATAAAAACAAACTGAGAGGAAAAAAACCTAAGATGTTAACGAAGTCTTCACACAATAAATGCAGTATTAAGGACACTAGTGCTGGGGCAGAGCTTTTGTAAAATCTCCTGGCCATGCCTCCTCTGCCCCACCCGTCGCTCTTTACGATTGCCTTTAAGGCCCTACCTTAACGCATGCGTGGTAGCTTTGGTTTTCTTTACCCCGCAGCTTTGGATTTGACCCCATCAGGCTACCGTCGCGGTGACCCGAACGGTACTAGATGTTCGCTTCCGGGCCTTTCTTTTGCTTCCCCTTCCCACCCTCACGCTGCTTCCCCTCCCCCAGCTCCCTTTTTCCTTCGGTTTCGCTCTTTCGCGTCGAGGCCGACCCCTGAGTCGTGAGTCTGGGGTCTGGTCGTTGAAAAAGCTCTTATAGCTGGAAGCAGAGAGGTGTGGGGAACGCTGCTGATTGAGGAATTTAGAGTCCAAAGATTTAATGTTTTGTTTGTGGGAGGTCGGGCGAGGGTGATAAGCCTTCCCTGAGAAACGAGCGGGGGCGGGGCTGAGTTGGGTTTGCGGTTCAGTGGGACGCACCTCCAAGATGGATAGTACCCGAGTGGGTGGCAAAGGGAAAATGGAGGTGCTGAGAACTGGCTTTGGGGTCGTACGGTATTTTGGTATCAGTTTTTGTTTAACTGTTTTGTCAAAAGGCAGTTAGGACGAAGGTGCGGGTTATTTGGATTGTGGATATTAGCCACATCTTATTCCCAGTTTGCTTTACTTCTATTTACTTTGGAAAACCTTTTTTGCTGTCAGCTTTTGAACGCTGAAATGCCCCCGCCCCACTTTTTGGTGTTGGGGACTGAAATCAGGGTCTTGCACATGCTAAGTACGCCCTCTACCACGGAGTTACACCCCCAGCTTGGTAGGATTTTAAAAGGAAATTTCTGCATGGAAGCAAATATGTAAGAGAAACAAGCATAAAAGAGTAAACACCGAATTAGTTATAGATCAAACCCTTTCTCAGGTGGGAAGAGCTGTTTAAGCATAATCTGTAGACAGATTTATCTCATTCGTCAATTAATTAATGGAACACATTAGGTCACAGAAATACTCTTCTTTTTCTTATTTATGTATGTATGTATGTATGTATGTTTCGTATCAGGGATTGAACCAGGGGCACTTAACCACTGAGCCACATCCCCAGCCTCCCTTTCGGTTCCTTTTGAGACGGTCTCACTAGGTTGCTTTCAGTTTGGCTAAATTGCTCAGGGTGGCTTCAAACCTGCCATCCTCCTGCCTCCGTTTCCCGAGCTGCTGGGATTACAGGCATGCACCTACTTTTCTATTAGATTGGTTCACTTGGGTTTCCTAAAACATTTTCAGTAAAACATAGTGAATGTTCTGTGCATGCTCTGAAACCTTTTGTGTTTTTTTCAAACTGGAGATTGAACCCCGGGGTGATTTGCCACTGAACTACGTACTCAGTCCTTTTTATTTATTTATTTGTATATATTTTTAAACTTTATTTTATTCTTATGTGGTGCTGATGATCCAACCCAGGACCTTACAAGTGCTAGGCAAGCTCGCTACCACTGAGCCACAACCCCAGCCCGTCCTTTTTATTTTGAGATGGTCTTGCAAGTTGTTGAGGGTGGCCTCAAACTTGCCATCATCCTGCCTCAGCCTCCCATTAGATTACAGGGATAGGGTTTTTTTTTTTTCTAATTTTTTTAATTTTTTTTATTGTAAACAAATGGGATACATGTTGTTTCTCTGTTTGTACATGGCGTAAAGGCATACCATTTGTGTAATCATAAATTTACATAGAGTAATGTTGTTTGATTCATTGTTATTTTTTCCCTTCCCCCCACCCCTCCCACCCCTCTTTACCCTCTATACAGTACTTCCTTCCTCCATACTTGCCCCCCTCCCTAACCCTAACTCTAACCCTAACACTAACCCTTCCCTCCCCCCCATTATGTGTCATCCTCCACTTATTAGCGATATCATTTGTCCTTTGGCTTTTTGAGATTGGCTTATCTCACTTAGCATGATATTCTCCAATTTCATCCATTTCCCTGCAAATGCCATAATTTTATCATTCTTTATGGCTGAGTAATATTCCATTGTATATATATACCACAGTTTCTTTATCCACTCATCAATTGAAGGGCATCTAGGTTGGTTCCACAGTCTGGCTATTGTGAATTGAGCAGCTATGAACATTGATGTGGCTGTATGTCTGTAGTATGCTGATTTGAAGTCCTTTGGGTATAGGCCAAGGAGTGGGATAGCTGGGTCAAATGGAGGGTCCATTCCAAGTTTTCTAAGGAATCTCCACACTGCTTTCCAGAGTGGCTGCACTAATTTGCAGCCCCACCAGCAATGTATGAGTGTACCTTTCTCCCCACATCCTCGCCAACACCTGTTGTTGCTCGTATTCTTGATAATCGCCATTCTAATTGGGGTGAGATGTAATCTTAGGGTGGTTTTGATTTGCATTTCTCTTATTACTAGAGATGTTGAGCAGGGATAGGGTTTTGATACTTTTAAGTCTTATTAATTTATAGCAGAAGAGAATTCCACAGTATTTCAGCATCAGATTCTGGAGAATGAGGAGAGAACATAAACTATTTGAAAAACAGGTGGCAGAGTAGGAATGAGTTTTACATATTCAGAAATTCTCTATTAATTGTGGTGACTCAAAAGCAATTTTAGTTTCTTGTTCCATTTAGAGAACAAAAGCATGTCCTCCCTCCCTGGGTGCATTGGTTTGGATGCAGCAACAGCTGCAGTGGAGTCTGAAGAGATTGCAGAGCTGCAACAGGCAGTGGTTGAGGAGCTTGGTATCTCTATGGAGGAACTTCGGCAGTTCATTGATGAAGAATTGGAAAAGATGGAATGTGTACAACAGCGCAAGAAACAACTAGCAGAGTTGGAGACGTGGGTAATACAGAAAGAATCTGAAGTGGCTCATGTTGACCAGCTCTTTGATGATGCATCCAGGTAGGTACTACATGGGAAATCTGTTGACTGGCAGATTTTTTGGGGTATGTGTGGGGTTACTGAATATTGAACCCAGTACATTGAACTAAGCTACATTCCAAGCCCTTTATTTTTTAATTTTTGAGACAAGGTTTTACTGAGTTGCCTAGGGCTTTGCTAAATTGCTGAGGTTGTCCTCCTGCCTAAGCTTCCTAAGTTTAAAAAAAAAGTCCTAGTGTTAAATCCCTTGCCCTTCTTCCTCTACTTTAGATTAATTGCTTTGTTTCCTTAGTAAGGTCACCCATCATATAAGGATTTTAGAGTTACTCTCTTGTGTAAATGTTAAGCATGTATAAATTTCTAGGTGCTGGGGATTGAACCCAGGGCCTTGTGCATGCGAGGCAAGCAGTCTACCAACTAGGCCATATCCCCAGTCCACTAGTTTTTTTTTTTTTTTTTTTTTCTTTTTAATACTTTTTTTAGTTGTCAGTGGACCTTTATTTAATTAACTTACTTACATGTGGTGATGAGAATTGAACCCAGTGCCTCACATATGCTAGGCAAGTACTCTACCACTGAGCCACAACCCCTAGATTTGTTCTTGATGCCCGCGTTGTCACTTAGAATTCAGTTTCAAATAACAGCAAGGTAAATTATGAGATAAGGTGGAAAATACTGTACTTGAAGCTAATTAGGCTAATTTTGACTTTTTGAGGAACTAGTTTGGAAACAAAACCACTTCTTTTTTTTTTTTTTTTTTTTTTTTTTGCGGTGCTGGGGATTGAACCCAGGGCCTTGTGCTTGTGAGGCAAGCACTCTACCAACTGAGCTATCTCCCCAGCCCCACAAAACCACTTCTTTTAAAAAAAAGTTTTTTAGTTGTAGCTGGATACAATACCTTTTATCTTATTTTATTTATTTATTTATTTATTTATTTTTAACGTGGTGCTGAGGATGGAACCCAGTGCCAGGCAAGTGCTCTATGGCAGAGCCCCAGCTCCAGCCCCAGCCCAAGCCCATTTTTTAAAATGCTTTTGTTTGGGAAATGCATTCTAAATAGACACATTTTGAAATATATAGCGCCCAGTCAAGTTGAGAACACTCTACACTTAAATGTATATGAATTCTAATGGCTCCTGTCTGTTTCTTTTGCTGGCTTTGACCTTTTCTACATGTGTTCCAATATTAGGGCAGTGACTAATTGTGAGTCTTTGGTGAAGGACTTCTACTCCAAGCTGGGACTACAGTACCGGGACAGTAGCTCTGAGGATGAAACTTCCCGTCCCACAGAGATAATTGAGATTCCTGATGAAGATGATGATGTCCTCAGTATTGATTCAGGTAGGAGATGAGGATTTGGATAGGAAATTCTCAGGATTGAATTTGAAGTACTAAAAGATGAACAGATAGAAGATAAAAGGAGAGAAGAAAAATGGTTATCACTAACTATATATTCTATCCTGCCTAAGTTATTACAGAAAAAAATATCTCATTGTTAGTACCATTGATGTTCCTTACTGCTATACCCTGAATCATTACCCTCCTTTCCCCATTCTGTGTAACTTATATTCTGAACACCCTCGATTTTCTTTGTTAGGTGGCATTAGCACCCCATGTATGTGCCCCCAAACAGTAGATTTTTTTCCCCTATTTTTTAGCAGTTTTATTAAGGTGGTATTCACATACCATGAATTTTATCTAATATATTTTGTACTAGGAATTGAAGCCTCTTAAATCCCTGTGATTACAGGCATGCACCACTATGCCTGGTTCAAATTTATCCAATTTGTACAATTTGAGTTTTAGTACATTTATATAGTACTCCAATTTTAGAACACTTGCATCACCCCAGAAAGTTTCCTGTGCCAGTTTACCTTAAATCTCCACTATCACCCCCAGTGACTACTGATCTGCTTTCTTTCTCTATACTTTTAGCTTTTCTTTTTGTCTGGCTTCTGTCACTTAATGTTTTTAAAGTTCATCTAAATTGTTGCATGTTTCAGAGTTTGGTCCTTTATTGGGGAATAACCTCCCATTATATAGGTTCATCATGTGTTTTTATCCATCCCCAATTGATCAGCATTCGGATTAGTTCCAGTTGGGCAATTATGAATAAGGCTGCTGTGAACATTTATATAACTTTGTGTGAGCATCATGGTAAGTGCAGGTTTTAATTTTTTTTATTTTTATTTTTTGTACTGGGGATTGAAAACCCAGGACCTCACACATTGTAGGCAAGAAAAGAGTTCCACCACTGAGATACATCCCCAGCCTTTATATTTGACTTTTGAAGAAATTGCCAGACTATTTTCCAAAGTGTTTATAGTGTTTTACATTCTCTCTAGCAAAGTATGAGGTTTTCAGTTTCTCTGCATCCTTGCCATTGCTTGGTGTTGTTTAGCATGTTAACCATTCAAATTGGTGTATGGTAGCATCATATTATCATTGAAGTTTGCATTTCTCTAATGACTAATGGTGTTGAACATTTTTAAATATATGCCATTTATACGTGTTCTTTGGGGAAATACCTATTCAAATCTTTTGTCTTTTTAAAAATTAATTTATCTTTTTATCCATGGTTTTGAAGACTTCTTTGTGTACTTTAGGTACACTTTTTTTTTTTTAACCAGGTAAGTGTTAATAATTTCTCCTGGATGTGACAGTCTTTTCATTTTCTTTTCTTTCCTCTTATTTATTTATTTTTGTGACTCTTGGGATTGAACCCAGGGCCTTATGCTCACTAAGTGAGTGTTTTATTTCTGAGTTATATCTCCAACCATTTTCATTTTCTTGGTGTCTTTTGAAGAGTAAGTTGCTAAGGTAAGGGTTGAAGATTGTTTATTTTACTCTGGCTACCCAGGTGTTCCATCCCATTTGTTGGAAATACTGTCTTTTTGATACATTTGTCAGAAATCAATTGACTGATCAGTATAAGGCCCTATGTTTACATTCTTTTTTTGTCATACTGATCCAAATGTATACCAGCATCACACTGTCTTAATTACTGTAGTTTTATGGCAAGTGTTGGTATCAATTAGTATAAGTTTGTCATATTTTTTTGTTTATTATACATATTCCATATAAATTTTAAGGTCAGTTTGTTAATTTCTTCTTTTTTTTCTTAGAGGCTAGAATTTTAAAAAATGACTATATTGACCTAAAGATAAATTTGGGGAGTATTGGATTCTAATCAGTGAACATGGTATCTCTCTTTTAATTTATGTCTTTAATTTCTTTTTTTTTTTTTTTTTTTTGTGGTGCTGGGGATTGAACCCAGCACCTCGTTTGCTGCCTCGTTCATGTTAGCCAAGAACTCTATCACTGAGCCACATCCCCAGCCATAGGTCTGTAATTTTTCTCATCTTGCTTTTTTTAAATTAAATTTATCCCTAAGTTTTGCTTTGTTTTTTATTTTTTAGGTACCAGGGATTGAACCAAGGGGCACTTTACCACTGAGCTGTGTTTCCCACTCCTTTTTTTTTTTTTTATATTTATATATGTATGTATGTACTAGGGATTAAACTCCAGGGTGATTTTCCACTAAGGTATATCTACAATCCTTTTAATTTTTTTATTTTGAGATAGGGCCTTGCTAAGTTGCTGAGGCTTACCTAAAACTTGTGATCTTCCTGCTCATTCTCCTGAGTCACTGGAATAACACATTCACCACTGCACCTAGCTTTTATAAAATTTTGAGACAGTCTAGCTAACTTACTGAGTGTCTTGCTAAATTGCTTGAGGTGGCCCCAAATTTGTCTCAGCCTCCTGGGTTGCTCACTCTGTCACTCTCAGGCTAGCCATTACATCTCTTAAGAAGTCCCTTAGGTTTCTAGTTTGCTGAGAATTTTTATTATAGGTGGATTGGATTTTGGATTTTTGTTAGCTACTTTTTCTATATCATCCTCATATAACCATATAGCTTTTGTCCTACTAATAGATTATATTGCAATAATGGATTTCTTTTTAATATGAAACCAACCTTGCATTCCTGAAATAAACTACTCTTGGTCTTGGCGAATAATTCTTTCTATATGTTTCTGAATTTGATTTGCCTCATATTTTGTTAAGAATTTTTATATCATTATTCTTGGGAATTCTTGGTTTGTAGTTCTATTGTGGTGTTTTGTTTGACTTTGAAATTATAATAGGGGCATTTACAAGACAAGTTGGAAATTGTTCCCTCTGACTTTGTATAGAATATTTCTTCACTAAGTATTTGATAAATTCAGCAGTGAGGCCACTTTGACCTGAATTTTTCTTTTTATTTTTTAGTAGGGGGAATTGAACCCCAGGGTGCTTAACTACTGAGCCATATCTCAGCCTTTTTAATTTTATTATTTTGAGACAGGGTCATGCTAAGTTGCTTAGGGCCTCACTAAGTAGCTAAGGTTGGCTTTGAACTTGTGATCCTCCTGCCTCAGCCTCCTGAGTCTCTGGAATTATAGTCATCTACCACTGAACCCAGCTCTGGCCTGAACTTTTCTTTGTGGAAAGTTGTTGTTTTTTTTTTTTTTTAACTGGGATTAAGCCAGGGTCTTGCTACATCTGCTGAGACTGGCCTCAAACTTGTGTTCTTTTTTGTATCAGCCTCCCAAATTGTTGGGATTACAGGCATGTGCCACCACACCTGGAAGGTTGTTGGAAGATTTTTTAAATAAACTTTAATTTAATATTTACAGAAAATTGAAAGAATAAATGATGTAGAGCGTTCCCGCATGCCTTTCATTCAGTTCCTTCTAGTGTGTTAATGTTACCAAGATAACTTTGGTACATCACTTTTATCTGAACTCCAGACTTTATTCAGTTCATATATATTTTTTTTTTCCCTGTTCTTTGACTCAGTCCAGGATATGTCATTGAATTTATTGTGGGAAGATTTGTAATTACTAATCCATTTTATTTTATTTTTTTACTTGATGTGTATCTGTTAGGTTTTCTATTCCTTGTTGTGTTGGTTTTGATAATTTGAGTCTTTCTAGGACTTCTCTTTTTCATCCAAGTTGTCTAATTTGGCATAAAATTGTTCATGGTATTTCCTTTGGCCCTTTTAATATCTGTAGCTTTTATAATGATGTCTTTTCTTTGAATTGTAATATTGATTACTAAGATATATTTTATTCTCTTG
The DNA here is from genome assembly GCF_902686455.1 of Sciurus vulgaris. Classification (NCBI taxonomy): domain Eukaryota; kingdom Metazoa; phylum Chordata; class Mammalia; order Rodentia; family Sciuridae; genus Sciurus; species Sciurus vulgaris. The sequence goes on from NC_136461.1 coordinate 112,244,616, forward strand.
GTAGTTAACTAACGTTGATCCATTTTGTTGCTCATTTTCCCAAGAACCAGCTTTTGTGTTTCTTCCCATTAAGCATTGCTTTGCTGCATTTCATACCTTTTTTTTGGGGGGGGGGGGCGGGGGGGCAATAATGGGATAATGGGGATTGAACCCAGGGTTGTCCTACCACGAATTACAGCCCCATCCCTTTTTTTCTCTTATTTTTGAGACATGGTCTTACTAAGTTGCCCAGACTGACCTCAAATTTGTGATCCTCATGAGTATCTGGGATTACAGAGGAGAGCCACTGTGCCCAGTTATTTCATACATTTTTATATAGTCTTTTTCATTTAACTCAGTTTTATTTTTCATTTCTCTTGTGATTTTCCTTTGACCCACGGGTTATTTAGAAATATATTGTTTGATTTCCATGTATTTGGGGATTTTCCAGATTTATTTCTTATTTTAATGTTTAATTTCATTTCATTGTGGTCAGAGAATACATTTTGCATTTCAGTTCTTTTGAATTTATTTAGATTTTTATTATGTCCAAGCATAAGTGTATTGTGTGTTTTTGAGAGTATTCTATGTGTGTTTGAAAAGAATTTGTATTCCATTGCTGTTGCATGGAGTATTCTATAAATGTTGATTTGGTTAAGTTGTCTGGTAGCATGTCAATTTTTGCTTCCTATGTTTGGGAATCCTGCTGATGGTTTATTTATACAGTACTCATTGTTTATTTTCCTTTTGTCATTATAAAAACTAAAAAATGGTAATATTATCTTAAATGATATTATCTCTAGTAATATTCCAGGGGTTTGTCTTTGTTTTGATACTGGGAGTTGAACTCAGAGGCACTATACCACTGAGCTACATCCCCAGCGCTTTTTTAATTTTAAGATAGGGTCTCACTAAGTTGCTTAGGGCCTTGCTTAGTTGCTGAGACTGGCTAATTCTTTCTTCCACTGTTACAAATCTGCTTATTTCCTCTAATGAATGTTTCATTTCAGTTTTTGTTTTCAACTTTGAAAAAACTTCCATTTGGTTCTTTATTTTATAGTTTTATAGTTTCAGTTTCTCTCTTAAGGTTATTGTTGACTGAGTATTAGCATATTTTCCTTTAAATCTTTGAACCTAATTTTCGTATTTCTTTGAGCTTATTTGTAAATCCAGTATCTACTAGAGTTGTTTCTGTTGACAGGGTTTTTTGTTATTGTGTGTTTGTGTGTACACATTACCAAGGGTACTTGACCACTGAGCTATATCCCCAATCCTTTATTTTGAGACAGGGTCTTGCCAGGTTGCTGAGACTGAATTCAGCAACTTGAGATCCTCTTTCTTCAACCTCCTGGGTTGCTGGGATTACAGGCATGCACCACCACTTAACCAATAGGTTTGTTTTTGTCTTGTCTTGAATAAAAATCATAGTTTCCTGTTTTTTTTTTTTTTTTAAGTGTTTCATCATTTTTTTGTTGAAAAGTGGATATTTTAAATAATGTAACTGATTTTTTTTTTAATAGTTCCTGATTTCTTCTTTTTTAATTTATTTAATTTTGAGACATAGTCTCACTGTGTCACTCTCAGGCTTGCCTAAAACTCCTGAGTTCAAGTGTCCTTTACCCTCAGCCTCCTGTGTAGCTGCGACTGCAGCTGTGTGCCACTACACTTAGCTCTCCCCCCACCCCAAGTAATTTTTCTAGATTTAAACCATCAACTCTGCCTTGTAGTGTGCAGCTGCTGCTATCTCTGTTTAGTTGTTTTTGTTTCTGTTTTTCCTTTTAACTTGTTTTTAGCTTGGTTTCTTAGTATTGACTTTTTTTTCCCAATAACTTTATTTTATTTATTTATTTTTTATGTGGTGCTGAGGATCGAACCCAGTGCCTCACACATTGCTAGGTAAGTGCTCTACCACTGAGCCACAACCCCAGCCCCTCAGTATTGACTTCCTTCTTTTTCATTCCAGAGCTTGAACCCAGGGGTGCTTAACCACTGAGCTACATCATCAGTCCTTTTTTATTTTAAGACAGGGTCTTACTGAGTTGCTTAGGGCCTAAGTTGCTGAGGCTGACTTTGAACTTGTGATCCTCCTGCCTCAGCTTCCCAAGCTGCTGGGATTACAGGTGTGTACCACCCACCCAGCTTGACTTTTTTCTTATTTTATGTAATTTGGCTGCTAAGTTTATGGAGCATGCACTCACAGTTGCATTTAATACCCAAATCTCTCTTGGCTTTGGCTTTGGCTTTGGCTTTTTTACCAGGCTTTCCTCAGTCTTCTGTTCATATGCATAATTTAGCAGTCAGCCACAAATACATAAAGAAGTTATTTCAGCCTTTCTGTATTCTTTTATTTTCAGGATCTCCTTGTTAAATTTTTACTGGTTTGCTGCACATCCTAAACTAGAACTACAGCCTGGAACCATTAAATTTTCTCGTTGTCATATAACCAACCCTTCAATAGTAAATCTAAAGTTTTGACTCATTCATCTTGCTGGGGTAGGGTAGAGGTGGGAGTTCTCCCCAGCAAGCAGACTGTAAGCTCCTATCTTTCCTTATAGATGCTTTTAGTAATTTTTCAGAAGTGAGTACGTCTCAATTTCTTATTTGCCTTTGGTGAATTTTTAGTGCCCTAAAATGAAATGATTGTTTTTGACAGTTTCGTCACCCCCCCCCCCCCTTTTTTTTTTTTTCCTCTTTTTTTGTACTGGGCATTGAACTCAGGAATTCTCTACCATTGAGCTACATTCCCAACCCTTTTTATTTTATATTTTGAGACAGGGTTGGCTGGCCTTGAACTTGTGATCCTTCTGCTTCAGCCTCCCAAATAGCTGAGATTATAGGCCTGTACCACTGCACCCAGCTATTTTTGTCCAGTTTCATACTTGTTTTCTTCATAGAGGAGTTTTCTGTCTTTTCATATCACTGTTAACAGAAGTGCCAGTGTTTTGCCTATATTTTGAACTATATAAATTAAATCATATATGCTGCAAACATACTGTATACATTCTTTAGTGGCTTCTTTTTGGCATCATGTTGATGTGTGATGCTTAAATTCAGTCGTTTATTATAATATTGTAATGAACATTGTAATGAACATGCCACAACTTATTTTATTAACTACATACATTGATTTAAGTTTTTCAAAATTCAAAATAATATGCTTTAAATACGTATGTATGTGTCTTCATTTGTACATTGCAAGTTTTTTAGGATGTATTAATTCTAAGGATATGGAAATCTCAATCTTCTTGGATCATTAGTGGCTAGCAGCTTTCCAAAATGGTTTTCCAGTTTATATTTATACAATCAATGGATGACAATGTCTATTGTTCCATATCCTTGACAACACTTGGTGGTGTTTTTTAAATTTCACTTCTCAGACTACTAATAAACTCAGGGCCTACACATGCTAATCAAGAGCTCTACTTCTAAGCTATACTCCCAGCCTTCATTCTCTTAATGGTTGTCTTTTGATTCATAGAAAGTTGTTTTTGGTGGAGGTTAATGGGCTATTGAACCCAGGAGTGCTTAACCACTAAGCCATATCCCCAGCCCTTTTTTCTTTTTTTTCTTTTTTTTTTTTTTTTTGAGACAGGATCTCACTAAGTTGCTTAGGACCTAGCTAATTGCTGAGGCTGCATTTGAACTTGTGATCCTCCTGCCTCAGCCTTCTGAGCAGCTGGGATTATAGGTGTGTGGTACCACACCCTGTGATTCATAGAAAGTCTTTATATTTTTTTTTTTTTTTTTTTTTTGGTGCTGGGGATCGAACCCAGGGCCTTGTGCATGCAAGGCAAGCACTCTACTGACTGAGCTATCTCCCCAGGGCAAGTCTTTATATTCTAATTAGTCATTTGCAGTTAAGTTGCAGATATCACTCCCAGTTTATGGTTTATCTTCACCTGATGTTATGTTTCGATAAATGGAAATTCTAGTGATTTTAGCAGTTTCCTTTAGGTCAGTGGTTTTTTGTTTGTTTGTTTCTTAAATTACCTTTCCTTCCCTGAAGCTATGAAGATCATGTTTTATATTACCTTTTTATTTTGGCTTTCAATTTGTTTTATTTATTTATTTTCAGTACTAGGGATCAAACCCAGGGCTTCATACATGCTAGATAACACTCTTTTCTGAGCTATATCCCCAGTCTTGGCTTTCAATTTAAGTCTATAACCGGTTTTTGGTTTTGTTTTGTTTTGTTTTTGGTATTGGGGTTTGAACCCAGGGGTGCTTAACCCCTGAACCGCAACCACATCATCAGCCCTTTATAAGTGGCTTAAGACCTTGCTGAGATGCTGAGGCTGACTTTGAACTTGTAGTCCTCCTACCTCAGCCTCCTAAGCTGCTGAGATTACAGGCATGTGCCCCTGTACCCAGCTTGTTTTATTTCGAGACAGGACCTCACTGATTTGCTTAGGGCCTTGCTTAGTTGCCGAGGCTTTCCTCAAACTTGTGATCCTCCTGCCTCAGCCTCCCAAGTTGCTGGGATTTCTGGCATGTTCTACCATGCCCAGCTTTTTTTAATTTTGAGACATGATCCACATTGCTTGAGGCTGGCCTCAGAATTTGTTGTCTTCCTGCCTCAGCCTCTTAAGCTGTCATGTGCCATTCATCACACTTATATGTTATCCTTATCAGTGTAAATTTTTATATTTTTGTGAATTTTTATGTCTTAAGTTCATTAAAATTACTTTGTCATCATTGTTCTTTATGAATGCCTTTGTTCTTTTTTTTTTTTTTTTTTTTTTTTTTGTGGTACTGGGGATTGAAATCAGGAGCCCTGGGTCTGGGGTTGTAGCTCGGGTAGAGTGCTTGTCTTGCACATGTGAGGCTCTGGGTTTGGTCCTCGTACCACATAAAAATAAGAAAATAAAGGTATTGTGTCCATCTACAACTTAAAAAAAAAAAAAAAGGAAAGAAAGAAGTCAGGAGTCCTTTACCACTGAGGTACATCCCTAGTCCTTTTTAGTTTTTATTTTGAGACAGTCCATTTCCAAGGTTGGCCTCAAACTTAAATTCCTTCTGCCTTTACTTGGGATTATATCAGTGATATGCTTGCCTAATATGCCCATTGCCCTAAGTTCAGTCCCTAGCACTGCAAAAAAATAAATATTTTGCTTAATTTATTAGCCACATTTCATTTTTTAAGTTACACAAATAATTCATCAATGAATTATTGCTATTATAGTTCAGATATATAGTGAAAACCCCAAATCATGTAGATCAGCACGTTTTTCAGAGGTAAGCACTCTTACCCATTTATTATGCATCTTTCTAGACCTTTTATGTACCTTAACATGTATATATCTCTAGATTGTACAAAATTGCTATTGATAACGCTTCTGTGATATTGCTTTTTAAAAAGTAACTTAGTTCTTGAATTCTTAGAAATTTTTGTTCATAGGTCTCTTATACTTAGTAGAGTTCTTTTCCATAGGTGATGCTGGCAGCAGAACTCCAAAAGATCAGAAGGTGAGTTGGGGTAGGTGGGGGAAGGTTGAGAGATATGAATTTGAAAATGGATGAAGCTAGGCTGGGGGTGTAGCTCAGAGATAGATTACTTGCCTTATACACACAGGGCCTTGGGTTCAGTTCCCAGCACTGCAAAAGAAAAAAGAAAATGGTTGAAATTTTTGGCCTGAGCTATCAGTTTAGCTATCAATATATTCATCCTATAATCTGCCATGAGGATTGTAGTCCTCTAATAGATATCATAAGAATGCAAAAGGAGGTTACCAAGAAATGCCATCTACTGCGTTCTTTATGAAAGTAAAATTTAACAGTATTCTGCTAGGGGAGATTAATCAAGAAAATTGTCCTAAAGTTGACTTCAAAATCAGGTTTATAAGAAAGTGCAGTTTTTGCTTGGTAAAGTAACTGTGAGCTTCCAAATATAGCTCATTTCATTTTGTTTTATGAAAGGTAAGTTAATAAGTTATTTCTTATTCTCTTTTTTTTTTTTTTTTCTTTGCAGCTGGGTCTTAAACCCGTGACCTTTCATGTGTTAGGCAAACACTCAGCCACTGACCTATATCCCCAGTTGTCTCAAGTTATTTCTAATCTCATCTACTTCCCTGCAGCTCCGTGAGGCTATGGCTGCCTTAAGAAAATCAGCCCAGGATGTCCAGAAGTTCATGGATGCTGTCAATAAGAAGAGCAGTTCCCAGGATTTACATAAAGGTTAGGGGCAAGGAATATCTGGGTAGAGATGGGAGGTAAATTCTTACAAAGATTTCATGGGTATCCAACTTTGCTTTATGTTTCAAAATCCTTTTCCACTTATGTGGGTTTCTTTTAGCACCACAGGCAGGCTGTCCATTGTCAACATTAGGATTATTTGTGATTCTTTTCACTTGCCTGCTTAAGCCTTTTGTCTGCTGATTGTGACATACCAGTCTCATCCTTACAAGGTGTCATATCCCAATTATACTGATGCTGAGTTTCCAGTGTATGATGTTTTTATCTAAATACTTTTTAGCTGCCTACATTGGGACTATTTCCATGTTCTTGAGTACTTTTTCCAGGTGGAGATTAGGGGGGAGAAAGTAACTCACTATTACAAAAAGTTCTGAGGCAAGTTTTGTAGGAAGGGGGGAAACGTTTTATTGAGTCATAGTTACTATTGTTGTTAATAAGGAGTTGGAGCTTTTCATGCTAGTGCATGCCTGTAATCCCAGTGGCTCAAGAGGATTGTAAGTTCAATGCCAGCCTCAGCAATTTAACAAGGCCCTAAGCAACTTAGCAAGACCCTATATATAAAAAGGTCTGGGATGTGGTTCAGTGGATAAGTGCCCCTGGGTTCAGTCCCCAGTAGCAAAAAAAAAGGAGTTGAAAATACTAGGTTAAAGTGACATGGACATTGTAAACTTCAGTTGTTATTTATGTTAGCATAAATAGTTACCTACTTCTTGTGTTTCTGCTTTTGGCCAAATAAAAAGCAAAGATGGCTAAGGATCATCCAGATGTGGTGTCACATGCCTGTAGTTCTAGGTACTCAGGAGGCTGAGGCAAGAGGATCACAAGTTCAAAGCCATCCTGGGCAATTTAATAAGACCTTGTCTCAAAATAAAATAACAAGGAGCTGGGGTAGAGCACTTGCCTGTCACACGTGAGGCCTTGGGTTCACTCCCCAGCACTGGAATTGAGGCGTAGTATTTAAGGAACAAAGGTTACCTCATTTTCCCTGAGGACCTGTTCACCTTTCTGTTTTCTGCCAGCCTGCGGCATGACTCTTTGGAACAACTTTGCTTTCCTCTATAGGAACCTTGAGTCAGATGTCTGGAGAACTGAGCAAAGATGGTGACCTGATAGTCAGCATGCGGATTCTTGGCAAGAAGAGAACTAAGACATGGCACAAAGGCACCCTTATTGCCATACAGACAGTTGGTATGTTCAAGTTAGAGAAAGCACTAATGAAAGGCAACATGTAGGTCTACTACAGATTGTTTCTTTTCCCCCACAGCCTTTGCTATTGTCTTTCATACGTCTCGTGGGAAGGGCTTGCGTAGAAAGTGACAGTTTTACATTTGTTTTTCTTTTACTCAGGGCCAGGGAAGAAATATAAGGTGAAATTTGACAACAAAGGAAAGAGTCTGCTTTCAGGGAACCATATTGCCTATGATTACCACCCTCCTGCTGACAAGCTATATGTGGGTAGTCGAGTGGTGGCCAAATACAAAGATGGGAATCAGGTGTGGCTGTATGCTGGCATTGTGGCTGAGACACCAAACGTCAAAAATAAGCTCAGGTACATAGGTGGGGGATTGTAAAGACTGGGAGCATAGTGTCTGCCCTATTCTTACAGAATTGGGTTTTATGTTCTTAGTCCCCAGAGGCCAGAAACTAAGTTCAAGACCTGCCTAGTCAACTTAATGAGACTCTTTCTTAAAAGAATAATGACCAGGGTTGTAGCTCAGTGATAGAGCTCTGTTTAGCATGTGCAAAGCCTGAGTTCAATCACTGGTGCCACAAAAAGTGGGGGAAAAACACAGTGTGGTTTAAAAAGGAATAAGAAATTCATATAGAAGGAAGGAATGGAGAATAAATGGTTGGCAGCATAGTAATATGCCAGAGAAACAATTGGCATAGGAATGATTTTTGAAAAAGTAATATGTTGGTTAGGTTAAGGGAAAATTCTTAATTGGGGGTGAGTAGAACGGAATTTCTTTGGTTGAGTGTATCCTATTGTGATCCAGAAATGATTCTATGATAAAGTAATCTGCAGGTGTGTTAAATACAATAACCCTCCTCTCTTTCTGTTATCACTCTTCCCTTACAGGTTTCTTATTTTCTTTGACGATGGGTATGCTTCCTATGTCACACAGTCAGAACTCTATCCCATTTGCCGGCCACGTGAGTGTCCCTCCATTCTTCCTTACCTTTGCCAATTTTTTTTTCTGTGTCTTGCATTTTTTCTTAAGATTCCCGCTTGGAAAGCTTTATTGTTTGGGGGTTTCCAGTCTTAAAAAGCATAAGTTTAGTTAATGTGGATAATAAATACAGTTTTATTATCCATTTCTATGCCTGAGTCTTTGTAGCCAGAATGAGACAATAGAAGATCATAACTGACCTTGGTTCAGACTGCTTTTATTATTAAAGTGTTTTGATTTCATTTCTAAGTGACTGATGTTTGAAAACATGTTCTTTCCTAGTCTCATGTTTGACCTAATGTTTCTATAAACAGAGACTGTGTTACATGGAGTTCCATAGTCCTCTGTACTTGTTTCTGTGACGTGGGTACAGACACCTACAGAAGTGACCATTTTTAATTGCAGAGGAATCAAATAACATAGCAGTTTGTATATAATATGGCAGTAAAATACATTTAGATTCCCTTAAAAATTTAATACTGGGGGTTGGGGTTGTAGCTCAGTGACAGAGTGCTTGCCTAGCATATGTAGGGCACTGGGTTCAATTCTTGGCACTGCTTATAAATAAAAAAAATAAAGGTCCATTGACAAACTAAAAAAAAAAAAAATTTAATATTGGAAGCCAGGTATTGTGTAACATGCCTATAATCCCAGTGACTTGGGAGCTGGGACAGGAGACTCACAAGCTCAAGGCCAGCCTCAGCGATTTAGTTGAGGCCTTGAGCAACTTAGTGAGACCCTGTCTCAAATTAAAAAGGGCTAGGGATGTGGCTCAGTGGTTAAGTGACCATGGATTCAATTCCTGCTACCAAAAATTAAAAAATAAACACAGTGGAGTTTTATTTGGTCATAAAAGACGAAAAAATTTAATATGGCTGGGTGTGGTGGCTCACACCTATAATCTCAGCCTCTTGGGAGGCTGAGGCAGGAGGATTTCAAGCTCAATGCTAGCTTTGGCAAATTAGCAAGACCCTGTCTCAAAAAATAAAAAGGGGAGTTGTAGCTCAGTGGTGGAGCACTTACCTAGCACATGTGAGGCGCTGGGTTCGATCCTCAGCATCATATAAAAATAAATAAATAAAGATATGTCCATCTGCAACTAAAATAAATAAATAAGAATTAAATTTAAAGAATAAAAAGGGCTAGGGTTGAAGCTGAGAGGTAGAACACCACTGGATTCAGTCCCTAGGCAGGAGGTTGTGGGGTGGTGGATTTAGTGAGTGAGAAGGAAAATTTTTAAAATTTCATGATGCCACCTGATTTTTGTTTTATTTACCACTAGATTTACATGAACAAGTTGAGAAAACTTTCTACTTGAAAAATGCCCTTTTGTATGAAATGAGCAAATCACGGGTGTTTATTGGTTAATTTAGTGTTTACTTGATTTGTGTGCATTTATGTACTAAGTTTGGTATTTAAGTGGTCTTGGTTTTTACTTCCCTTGAAGTTATGGTATCTTTATTTTTTTTCCCTCTCTTAACTTGAAAAATACAAGTGTGTCTTAGTCACCCTTTTCCCTCTATCAAGTCATGTCCTACCTACCCTCTCTCAGCTCTCCTTCTTCCTTGGGACAGTGAAAAAGACTTGGGAGGACATTGAAGACATCTCCTGCCGAGACTTCATAGAGGAGTATATCACTGCTTACCCCAACCGACCCATGGTGCTGCTCAAGAGCGGCCAGCTTATCAAGACTGAGTGGGAAGGCACATGGTGGAAATCCCGAGTTGAGGAAGTGGATGGCAGCCTAGTCAGAATCCTCTTCCTGGTACTGTTTTCCTAGAGTTGGAGGCAGTTTTCAGGGTGGGATTGGTTGATGGAGGCGGAATAGGCAATAAAGAGGACCTGGGGATGTAGAGAGATAGAGTGCTTGCCTAGCATACTTAAGTCCTTGGGTTTAATCCTCAGAAACACACACAAGGGGAAAAAAAAAAAAAAAAAAAAAAATATTGAGATTGATTTCATATCGATTCATAGTTTTCCTCTTTCTTATCTTCCTGTCTTTTCCAATCTTTGCTTTTCCTTTTATTTTGTCCTATTTTTCCTTTACAGATAGAAAGTAAAAATAAATTCCCCAAAGTTAATTCCCTAAATTTAATAATGACACTAATCTGTATGGTTTTGATTTTTTTTTTTTTTTTCCTCTAAGGGTATTCATACTATGTGTAGGTACAAAGAAGGCAGCCCTTTTCATTTTTCCAAGATTAGGCTTTTGGTGCAGTAGTGGGATAAAGAACTCAAGGAATTAGAGGTTTTGATCTTTCAAAGCTCAATTTAACTTAGATCTTTTGTACCCATCCTCTTGTCCTCTTTTCCCGTGTCACCTATTTTCTAGGATTAATCTGTGTTATCTCAGCCATTTTTATCCTAAGGCTTTATGATCTTTGTCACATTTTTTATACTCTATGTAGACATCTGTCTCTTGTGTAAATTTTTTTGTGGGGTGAGGGAGATGGGGCCTTGCTATAGCCCAGGCTTAACTTGAACTCCTGGGCTCAAGCAGTTCTCCTACCTCAGACCTCCCAAATAGCTGGGACTCCAGGTGCTCATGTCACTGTGCTAGTGTTCTCTAATTCCTTGAACACAGAGTATTTGTTTTTCTTTATATTCCTGCTACCTATCATGGGGCCTGGTACATAAATTTATTGAATGGATAAGGAGTTCAAGGCTCATCAGTGAGATTTCTCAGGGGTGGCACATGGTTTTTATTCTCCAAAAATGACAGGAAAGTTTTTAACCTCTAGCCCATTTTACCCTGTCCTCCTTCCCTCCTGTCCCTAGGATGACAAAAGATGTGAGTGGATCTATCGAGGCTCTACACGACTGGAGCCCATGTTCAGCATGAAGACATCTTCAGCCTCTGCACTGGAGAAAAAGCAAGGGGGACAGCTCAGGACACGTCCAAATATGGGTATGTTCTAAAGATATGTGGGGAAAGGAAGAAAGAGCGCAGCTTATATACATTAGGTATTCTTTGTTTACCAGGATGACATTACTGACTCATTGGAAACAGGATGTGTACCCTGAGTTATTTGCAGTAGTGGTAATGAATTTGTGGTGCTGTCTGAATTGCTATGGCCTCTTTTTTTTTTTGTTCTAAATAGCCACATAAAAATGTGGAACAACTGGCTTAGGTTAGGTAGTGGTGATAGTTACCTCCATTGTTCATGTGAGAATTGTCTGGTTTCTGTGTTATAAAAAAAAATTAAAGCCCAGACTGATTTTTAGTTTCAGTTTTCATGTTCCTTTCATACTTTCTGATTGATTATTTTTCCAACATTAGTTGATTGAAGAATGCATTTTTCAAATTCAAGAAGCTTTACATAATAAATGGGGTGAATTGTCTGAGGCAGGAAGAAAGCCATGCAGATTTTAGATTTCCCCCTCAAAAATAAATAATAATTGGAACTGATGATCTTAGCATTTACTCAGAATCTTTCTTTTTTAGTACCAGGAACGCTTAACCACTGAGTCACATCCCCAGCCGATTATTATTACTATTTTTTTTCCCCCCCAGAAAGGTCTCACTAAATTTGCCTAGTTCCTGAGACTGGTCTCAAAATTGTGAGCCTCCTTTCTTAGCCTCCCAAGTTGCTGGGATTACAGGTGTGCACTCAGGGCTCCAAACCTTTCCATTACTACTTTTTTGTACTGCGTGAGTTGAGGATCAGGCATGTGAATGAATGCAGCTGACACAGCTATCATCTCAGTGATCGTTTTCCTTTTTCCTATAGGTGCTGTGAGGAGCAAAGGCCCTGTTGTCCAGTACACACAGGATCTGACCAGTACTGGAACCCAGTTCAAACCAGTGGAGCCCCCACAGCCTACAGCTCCTACAGCTCCACCTGCCCCCTCTGTCCCACCTGCTTCACCTCTGTCCCCCCAGGCAGGTGACAACGAGTGAGTGCTATTTGTTCTTTTTTCTTAATTTTCTTTCTCTTATATTCTGTGTCCCTTACTATACAGTCTTCTCTCAAATCTCCTAGAAGCTTGGAAAGCCAGCTTGCTCAGTCACGGAAGCAGGTAGCCAAAAAGAGCACATCCTTCCGACCAGGATCTGTGGGTTCTGGTCATTCCTCTCCTACGTCTCCTGCACTCAGTGAAAATGCCCCTGGTGGGAAACCTGGGATCAGTCAGACTTACAGGTGAGAAAATCTTGGCTTTTTTTGGGCATGTTGGCAACATGAACTGAGTGTTTACTGTGTAGGAAAAATACCTTGGCTCTAGGGGGCTAGAGTTTAAAGTTATGATGGTGAGGAGCTTGAATTTAAAAAGGAAGCTAACCTTCGATGTTTCTGAGACACAGAAAACAATAATTAAATTAGAAACTGGATGTTTAGAAATACAGTATCACCAGAAAGTCATTTTGTCAGAAATTTTCATTGAATTCAGTGTCATCATTACTACAACAGAAAAGAGACACCACCTCTTTCTGAGTTCTAGGAGTTCATAAAGATTTTACGTGCACATAGCAAAGCATTAGTAGCAGACTGGACTCTTAATTAATTTCATAATTCCCAGGCAAATACATTGTAGTAATAGGTCTACTCTTGAAATAGTGATGTTATCAGTTAGTGAGTAGTAACTAGAGATTGTCACTGCCAGTTTTGGTACAGCAAGGGAAGATCTGACTTTCTTATGTCATCTTTAGCTTCTGGTACACAGCTATTTGAATAATGAGAGGAATGGCTTAGCTAGCTGAAGGAATAATTATACAACAGAGAGGTCCTTTTGTTGTCTGATTTGATATCTTGCATCTCATTTGCAGATCGCCATTAGGCTCAACAACCTCTGCCCCAGCACCTCCAGCCCCTCCAGCCCCTCCAGGTCCTCCAGGTCCTCCAGGTCCTCCAGGTCCTCCAGCCCCTCCAGCCCCTCCAGCCCCTCCAGCTCTTCCAGCTCCTCCAGCCCCTCCAGCCCCTCCAGCCTTCCATGGTATGCTGGAGCGGGCCCCAGCAGAGCCTTCCTACCGTGCCCCCATGGAAAAACTTTTCTACTTACCTCATGTCTGCAGCTATACTTGTCTGTCTCGGATCAGACCTATGAGGAATGAGCAGTACCGGGGGAAGAACCCTCTGTTAGTCCCACTGCTATATGACTTCCGGCGGATGACAGCCCGTCGTCGAGTTAATCGCAAGATGGGTTTTCATGTTATTTATAAGACACCTTGTGGCCTCTGCCTTCGGACAATGCAGGAGATTGAACGCTACCTTTTTGAGACTGGATGTGACTTCCTTTTCCTGGAGATGTTCTGTTTGGATCCGTATGTTCTTGTGGACCGAAAGTTTCAGCCCTATAAGCCTTTTTACTATATTTTGGACATCACTTATGGAAAGGAAGATGTTCCCCTCTCCTGTGTCAATGAAATTGACACAACTCCCCCACCTCAGGTGGCCTATAGCAAGGAACGTATCCCAGGCAAGGGTGTTTTCATTAACACAGGCCCTGAATTTCTGGTTGGCTGTGACTGTAAGGATGGGTGTCGTGACAAGTAAGTTGGGGGGTAAAGGGACATCGCGGTCCTTGCTTCCAACTTTATTATGGTTTCCTCTCTTTTCCACCTCTTCCCTTGCCTTATGTCTGTACTGCTTACTCTGTCTCCCTTTACCTCTTCTGTCAGTTGGAACTCCTGCCATGAGGTCCCTGAAAGTTGAAGTAGGGAGGCCAGAATCTGATGTGACCCCACTGAGTAACTCTGTCTTATGTTTCTTTGTCTCATCTTTCCCCCTTTTATTCTGCTTTCTTCCATCTTTCAGTAATCTCTTTTTCGTTCTTTCATCTTTTCTCAATCTTACTCATGTTCTCTCTTCCTTTTTCATTTACATGCATGAAAAAAGAAAAAAGAAATCTCACTGCTTTGTCCTCATACTTTGGTTAGCACTTCTTGCCTCTGAAGGAAGTCTTACAGCTCTAGCTATTGTACCTTTTTGTTTTATACAGGTCCAAGTGTGCCTGCCATCAGCTGACTATCCAGGCTACAGCCTGCACCCCCGGCGGCCAAATCAACCCTAACTCTGGCTACCAGTACAAGAGACTAGAAGAGTGTCTGCCCACAGGGTAAGTACTCAGGATGGCAAGGCACCTCAGAGGGAAGCATACTCATCAGAAATCAAAAACTTGGAACAAAAAAAAAGCATTTTGTTAACTAAATCATGTTTCCTAAATTCCCAGCACATGTTCCTTTTTATTTTCTTGAAATGAAGACATATGATTGAATAGCTAGACTTGTTGGCTCATGCTTCTTTTTTTTTTTTTTTTTTTGCGGTGCTGGGGACCAACTGAGCTATATCCCCAGCCCTGGTTCATGCTTATAATCCCAGCAACTTGGGAAGGCGGAGGCAGGAGGATTGCAGATTCAAAGCCAACCTCAACAACTTAGCGAGGCTGTAAGCAACCTAGTGAGATCCTGTCTCAAAATATAAAATAAAAAGGTCTGGGGATGTGGCCCTGTGGTTGAACACTCTTGAGTTCAATCTCTGGCACCAAAAAAACAAAACAAAAAAGATTGAATAGTATCTAATAATTTTCTGTTGCAGAAAAGCTGACCTTTCATAGCTGTACAAATGTTCTAATTATTTAATCTAGCAAATGTGTTTGGAGGAGAAATAGGCAGGGACCTGATTACTTAAGGCTTTGCAACCTAGAATGAAAAGTTAGAATCAAATTCATGGTGTGATAGGACGCTATTAGAGAATTTGAAGCAGGTAAGTGATATAATCTGTCGTTTAAGATGATTCTGTCTTCTTTGTGGAGCAAAGATCTTAGGGCCACTGAAGTCAAACAGTATTAATGAGGAAATAATTATAAGTGTGTAGGCAAGAGAGAGGCAGTAGTGAGTGGGACCTGCACTAGAGTGGAGTTGGCAGTTAGAAATGAAAGAGGATAGGGTTGGTGTTGTAGCTCAGTTGTAGAGTGTGCAGTTAGCATGTACGAGGCCCTGGATTCAGTCCCCAGCACCAAGAAAACAGAGGATACATTTGGGATATATCAGGAGGTAGAGCTACAGAACTTGAAAGACTAATTATGGAGTAGAAAGAAAGGAATAGAATCAAGAACAATTCTTAAGTTTTGGGCTTAGCAGCTGACAATGCAGTGCTTTTTACTGAGATGGAAGATAAGAGGAGTTGTAGATTTGAGTGAAGTTTGCTTTCGTTTTGGCCATATTTAGTTTGAGATACCTATTGGGCAATCCAAATTCAAATATCAAGAATGCAGTGATATTTCTGAAGCAGAGTATAAAGTTAGACATATAAAGATCAGAGTTATCTGCAGTGAAGTACTATTTCAAAGTTTGAATTAAGTTCACCTACAGAGAATATTGGTAGTAGAGAAGGGGCTCAGGAGTAAGCCTCAAAATTTTAGAAGTTAAGCAGACTGTAGAGCCAAAATGTGAGACTGAGAGGGATAAGTCAGAGAAAGTGGAAGACAAGGAAATAATGGAATATAGAGTGGTAAATTAGTACATATGAACCTGAGTTAATAAATCTTAATATTTAACTAGGCATGGTGGTGCATGCCTGTAATCCTAGCAATTTGGGAGGCTAAGACAGGAGGATCGAAAGTTTGAGGCCAGTCTCAGCAACTTGGCAAGACCCTATACAACTAAGTGAAACCCTGTCTCAAAATAAAAAGGATTGGGTATGTAGCTCAGAGGTTAAGCTTTAGTCCCCAGTACAAAACAAAAAACGTAATGCTTAAAGGACATAATTAATGAAAAGGAAGGAAGAAAAACATTAAAGAAATAATTCAAAATTTCCTGTAACTGAAGGGTCTGTTGCCAGATTGAATGAGCTCTACCCCTACCATAGAGGGGTGTGGCTCTACCACCTGCCTAGCATGTACACGAGCCTAGGTTCAGTCCCCAGCTCTTCAAAAAAAAAAAAAAAAAAAAGATGGGGTGGTACACTCAGGTCCCAGCATAGTAAATGTAAATAGATCCCCCACTGAAAGACACAATCATAAAGTGTCAGAACACAAGAGGAGGGGCTGGGGATATAGCTCAGTTGGTAGAGTGCTTGCCTCACATGCATAAGGCCCTGGGTTCAATCCCCAGCACCGCAAAAAAAAATTAAAAAAACAAACAAACAAAAAAAAAAACCATAAGAGGACAAAGAGAATATTGTAAAGTATACTGGAAACTTGATGGCAATTGTACAATCTATTCAGAATTTCGAGGGGAAATCATTTTGTTTACCAAAATGAGGGGGAAAGCCAAGAAAGAAAGGCATACGTCCAGGAGACAGAGAATTCAATCTAAAGGAGGAGTGGAGGGAATGCCAAATGATAGTGAATTGACAGGGTTTTCCAGACCAGTGCCTTGTACCCGTTGGCATTGGACATTCTGACATACAGTATTATGCATGATATTGCTATAAACATCTTTATAAATCACTTCTCCCCCTTTTGAATTGTTTCCTTGGATTGTATATCAAAGAGCATATAGTTCCATAAATCCACTCACTTACATTATTACCTTATTTTTAATATTTATCCATGATATGTTTTGTGGATTTCTAGTATTCTAATAATAATCATGATTTTTTTTTTCTAACCTATTTCTAGGGTATATGAATGTAACAAACGCTGTAAATGTGATCCACACATGTGCACAAACCGATTGGTACAGCATGGACTACAGGTTCGGCTACAACTATTCAAGACACAGAACAAGGGTTGGGGTATCCGCTGCTTGGATGACATTGCGAAAGGCTCTTTTGTTTGTATTTATGCAGGTTAGTGATAAAATACAAGGGTTGCTTCCTAAAGTTGGAACATGTTCGGGAATTGAACCAGAGACAAGTTAAATACAGAATAATGTGCTTAGGGTTAGGGGTGTAACTCAGTACTAGCGTGTGTACTTAGCATGCATGAGACCGAGTTCAATCCCCAGTACCACATTTTTTAAAAAAAGAATATAGTTCTTGACATTTGAATTAGAAATAAGATGATGCAGGGATTTCTTCTGTAAAGAACATGGTAAGTGCTGGGTGCGGTGGTGTACACCTGTAATCCCAGCTACTCAGAAAGCTGAGGTAGGAAGATGGCAAGTTTATGACCAGCCTGGGCAACTTAGCAAGATGTAGTTGGGATATAGCTCAGTGGTAGAGTGTTTACCTAGCTTGTGCAAAGCCCTGGGTTTAATCCGTAGTATCACAAAAAACGAAAATAAAAGAAAAAACATGATGAGTGTTGTGCCTGTCTAGGTGGAGCAAAGAAGTATAGATGTGTTCATAAAGGCAAGAGTCAAAGGGAATGATGTTTTGGACACTGATATTTCAGACAAGCTACATGATTATAGAGTCCATTGTATCATTTTTCTTCCATATTTATCCAGAGATCTTTTTGCATAGCTGAGAACACACTTTCCATAAACAAGGTTAAGAGAAAGAAAGTAGCCAGATGTAGTGGCACATGCCTGTAATCCCAGCTACTTGGGAGGCTGAGGCTGGAAGATTGCCAGCCTGGGCAACCTGGACTGCTTAAAAATAAAAAAAAAAAGGGTCACAATGTACTTCAGTTGTATAGAACCCCTGGATTCAATCCCCAGTCCTGCAAAAAACAAAAAAACTATAGTAAACTTACCCATACACTCATAGTTGAAACACAGGTGGTATCATTAAAGACTTGAGTCTATAACAGAGATTTAGACTTGATGCTAGTGAACAGTGTATTGATGGAATGACCTTATTCTTAAAAGCCCCCATGACTCCAGAAAACCTTTCATTCTCTTTATTCTCAGGCAAAATCCTGACAGATGACTTTGCTGACAAGGAAGGTCTGGAAATGGGTGATGAGTATTTTGCAAATTTGGACCATATAGAGAGCGTGGAGAACTTCAAGGAAGGATATGAGAGTGATATCCCCTGTTCCTCTGACAGCAGTGGTGTAGATTTGAAGGACCAAGAAGATGGCAACAGTGGTACAGAGGACCCTGAAGAGTCCAATGATGATAGCTCAGATGATAACTTCTGTAAGGATGAGGACTTCAGCACCAGTTCAGTTTGGCGCAGCTATGCTACCCGGAGGCAGACCCGGGGCCAGAAGGAGAATGGATTGTCTGAGACAGCTTCCAAGGATTCTCGTCCCCCAGACCTTGGGCCCCCACATCTTCCTATCCCTTCCTCAATTCCTGTAGGGGGCTGTAATCCACCTTCCTCTGAAGAGACACCCAAGAACAAAGTGGCCTCATGGTTGAGCTGCAATAGTGTCAGTGATGGTGGTTTTGCTGACTCTGATAGCCGTTCATCTTTCAAGACTAGTGAAGGTGGGGAGGGCAGGGCTGGGGGAAATCGAGGGGAGGCTGAGAAGGCTTCTACCTCAGGAATGGTCATCAAGGATGAAGGAGACGTCAAACAAGCTAAGAAAGAGGTAAGCAGTGGCCCAAGATCAGAGCAAGGCTTTTAACTGTGGTGCAGTAACAAACTCAGTGCATTGTCACCACTAGCCATTACATGTAGATTATTTACATGACATTTCATGTATTTACATGACAAATATTTCTTGGGGCCACCTTATTATCTTCCTCAACTCAGTACATCATAGCATTTAAATAAAGACCAAATTATTTTAAAGTCACTTGGTAGGGGAGGCAGATTATCTGATTCATTTTCAAGTGAAGGATTTGTAAGTGATTTTTTTTTTTTTTTTTTTTTTAATTTAAATGGTGTTGCTAGCTGTCTACATCATTGCTTGCTTCTATTGAGGTAGAGAAACAGGCTGGGCGTGGTGGCACACACCTTAATCTGAGCTACTCAAGAGACTGAAGCAGGAGGATTGCAAGCTTAAGGCCAGCCTGGGGAATTTAACAAGACTCTGTCTCAAAATAAAATTTAAATAAAGGGCTAGGGATGTAGCCCAGTCCTGGAGCACTTGCCTAGCATGTGCAAAACCCTGGATTCATCCTCAGTACCACAAAAACAAACAAAAATTGATTTTAAAGCTGGTTGAGGTAGCAGGAATGCAGTTGTGGTAAGAGAACTACTTAGACCCAGGAGTTAAGAGATCAGCCTAGACAAAAAAGTAAAACCCCATTGCAAAAGAAAATAATTTTCAGGTCTATCTTTGATAATTGACACTTTGCACATTATAAGTGGAGGCCCCTGCTAGGGGAGTTTAGTGATGAGAATAAAAATTGTTGCTATCAAGCCAGGATGATTTTCCCATACCATCCCACTTTAGATAGTATATATACACCCTTAACTGGCTAATGGTATTTGGAAGTCATTT
Organism: Sciurus vulgaris; assembly: GCF_902686455.1. NCBI lineage: Eukaryota > Metazoa > Chordata > Mammalia > Rodentia > Sciuridae > Sciurus > Sciurus vulgaris. The sequence continues at coordinate 112,264,181 of NC_136461.1, forward strand.
GAAATAGTTAAATTAATGGATTTGTTACCTTGGGCCATGAAAGCATTTAACTCTGCATTTGCTCTTTTCTAGGACCCTGATGACCGAAACAAGATGTCAGTGTAAGTGCCTTTGTGTGTGCGTGTGCGTGTGCGTGTGTGTGGGGTACTGGGAATTGAACCCAGGTGTGCTCTACCACAGAACTACATCCCCAGCCATTTTATTATTTATTTTTTTGAGACAGGGTCTAAATTACCAAGACTAACCTCAAAAACTTCTGATTTTCCTGCCTCAGCCTTCCCCAGTAGCTGAGATTATAGGTGTGCACCATCCTGCTGTTTTCCAAATCTGCCTTCACTTGTACATACTCTAAAGAAAACAGCCTATAGCCTCACCCCTTCTCAATCTCTTCCTGTCCCCCATCAGAGTTACTGAAAGCACTCGAAATTATGGTTACAATCCTTCTCCTGTGAAGCCTGAAGGACTTCGACGCCCACCTAGTAAGACTAGTATGCATCAGAGCCGGCGACTCATGGCCTCAGCCCAGTCCAACCCTGATGTAAGTGACCTTCTCAAACTGTATCTTAACTGGTCTTCTATTATTCAGAGCCAAGTAAAGGAACATGGAACAGTCTCACCTCATCAAGTCTTTCACTATAATTATTGTCTCTCTTCTTGCTTCTTTGACCTTGACTTCCTGTCTTGTTCTCTTTGATTCAACATCTTACCTTAGTCTTTCTAAAGTCTCAGCCCCTTTTGTCATACCATAAGTAAAAGCAAGAATTTGAAGGGGCCTTTTCATTTACTCATCTTTCTCCTTCTCACCCTTCTGCTTCCCCAGGATGTCCTGACACTGTCCAGCAGCACAGAAAGTGAGGGGGAAAGTGGAACCAGCCGAAAGCCCACTCCTGGTCAGACGTCAGCCGCAGCAGTTGACAGTGATGATATCCAGACCATCTCCTCTGGCTCTGAAGGGGATGACTTTGAGGACAAGAAGAACATGTCTGGTAGTCTAGAAAATTTGGGGGAGTGGTAGGAAGAAACAGTAGAAAGTAGAGCTTTTTCTTTTTCTTTTTTTAAAGGAAGCTAAAGTAGGGGAGTCAGGAAGACAGATCCTAAAAGTTGAAGAATTTTTGGGAGGGCTCACTTTGTCTAAGCTAAACTTATTAACATATTTAACATGTCCCCTTCCTCTCTTCAGTTCCCTACTTTTTCCCTTAGCTTCTTTGCCTAGCAGATCTAATCCTGCTTGAATAAAATGGCCACTTAAGTCTTTGCCTGAGACCTAGCTTATTGGTATTCTTGAGCTGCTACATGTGGGTTAAGAATGAGAATAGGTGCGCTAGAGATGTAGCTCAGTGGTAGAGTACTTGCCTAGCATGTGATAGACTTGGGGTTCCATCTCTAGCACTGCAAAATAAAACGGTGGAGAGTGTGAGTAAGAACATGCAGTCGTGAATTGGAATGGGTCCTGATCCCATTCTCCTTCCTCTCCAGGTCCAACAAAGCGCCAGGTGGCAGTAAAATCAACCCGGGGCTTTGCTCTTAAATCAACCCATGGGATTGCCATTAAATCAACCAACATGGCCTCTGTGGACAAGGGGGAAAGTGCACCTGTTCGGAAGAACACACGCCAGTTCTATGATGGTGAAGAGTCTTGCTACATCATTGATGCCAAGCTTGAAGGCAACCTGGGCCGCTACCTCAATGTAAGATCCCTTTCCCCTGCCTCTAGATGTTTCAGTTATCCTGAGGTTGGTCCCCAAATTTCTGGTTCTTTTAACATACTGCATGAACTTTTACATAGTTGATATACATTAGTTGATTTCAAAGGATCTTAAAGAGGTAGCTTTCTTTCAAAACATGCCTGCTATAATGGGGTCAGTCAGATACCATCATTTTCTTCCAACTCTCACTTTTATTGCTTTGGTTCTGATTCAGTGCTGTCCTTAAACTTACAGCACAGTTGCAGCCCCAACCTGTTTGTTCAGAATGTCTTCGTGGATACCCATGATCTTCGCTTCCCTTGGGTGGCCTTCTTTGCCAGCAAGTAAGAGGGAATTAGGAGAGGGGATGACTGGGAGGGGCAAAAAACAGTAAAATTCTATTTCCCAAACCTCAGTGTTTTTCATCATGGGGGAGCCCTGCCTGTGACACTGTATCTTCCAGAATTTTCTGTCTTTTAAGGAACAAAGAGCTGAATCCTGTTCACAGCTGTGCCCCTGCGGCACAGAACACACTAGGGACAAATGGGATGCAGTCAGAGGTTACAGATGTTTGGGAGCTGTGCTTTACCTCCATGGTCCAGCTCCATGAATACATTCTTTTTTTGTATATGTATATTTTGGTTTAGTTGTAGGTGGACATAATGCCTTTATTTTTATGTGGTGCTAAGAATTGAACCCAAGGCCTCACATGTGCTAGGCAAGCACTCTACCACTGAGCCACAGTCCCAGCCCCCATGTACACATTGTGAGTACCTACATTACCTGCTCCCTTCACCACACCCCATCCTTTTTTTTTTTTTTTCTCTTCAGGAGAATCCGGGCTGGAACAGAACTTACTTGGGACTACAACTATGAGGTGGGCAGTGTTGAAGGCAAGGAGCTGCTCTGCTGCTGTGGAGCCATCGAATGCAGAGGGCGTCTTCTTTAGACAATTGCCTTCCTCACTTTCAGAACTCTTCTTTCCTCAGGAACTGGGTCTTCCTGACTGTTGAACTCTGACCCCCCAAGTCTCTGGTCTAGCCACTCCCCCCAGTTCCTAGTAGATAGAAATGGGGGTTCTGGATCAGGAGATCTCTTCCAATGTGGTGCTAGCAGGCAGAGTCCCTTCTTGACTTCCTAAGGCACTAGGGAATGGGGAAAGATTACCACTCTAACCTAGGCCTGCCATCCCTTCCATCATATGTTTGTTCATGTGTTCATGATTCTAATCAAATTGGTAGGGGGGAGTGCTGCATATCTGCTATCCCTGGTTTGTATTGTTCTTTGAAAGTCTTTTAACAAAATGGTAAAGCTAAGATTGTGATTTGATTTCTCTCCCTCAGGCCCTATACTCCCATTCTGGATCTTTCAATGGTGAAACCTGTCCATCCCCTGGTGGCCCCTCCTCCCCCCACAATGGGCAGCTGTCATTAATCTTATTATACCTTCTCTACTTTTATTTTCCATGTGAAATTTTTAAAAGAATGTTGAATAACTACAAGAAAGGCATAAGAAAAACTTCTTAGTTTATTTAGTTAATTCCTCATCAAGTCCTAATAATCTGATCCTTGTTGCCACATTTTATTTAATCTTTAATATATTTTAATTAAAAAAACAAACCATTAACAGGACATTTTTGGTCTGAAATGGTCCCTCTGCTCAAATGACAGGTGCTAGCTGTAATTCTGGCTTTAAAACCAAAACTCCAAATGTTTAATAAATAAAAATTAGAACTAGTTGCCATTCTACTCCAAACCAGCTAGCCTAGCTGAAGAGAATTGGAAGGGGAAGAAGACAGAGAGGGGAGGCTGGAAGACCTTGGACTTGTAGCTGTAGGGACAACTGGCAGAAAAGTAACATCACAACCATCTGAGCAGTCCCCTCCCCAATATTATCCCCACTTTTTGGCAGAGGTAGGGCAAGGGTCCTGTGTATTCTCCTATGCTCAGTTCATTTTGTCTTATGAAGGGAAAAAGTTAAGAGTTTAGCTTTGGTTTCTGACCAAAGTCAGGAAGCTTAGAAAAGTGAGCCTTGGTCCACTTTGGCAGAGTAAGACCCACAGATGGGACAGTAAGGCACAACCATGGCTGTGGAGGTCAGGGAGTCAAAGGCAAACAGGGCCAAATTCTCCAGAATAAGGAATGTGAATCATAACCCCCACTCCCAGAGCTGAGGAGGGGTGTCAAAAGCAGTAGAAATGATAACAGTGAACAGAAAGGAAAACCATCTTCCCCAGTAAAGGATATAACCAGCCTCCTCTCTGCCTGGGAATAGGCTGGTTAGAATTTGGTTTAAAGGCAACTGGGTGACAGAGGAGGGAGGACACAGAGAAGTCTCCTTTCCCCTTCTCTGTAGATCTCCCCAGAGCTTGAAGTGACCCTATGAGAAAGGTTGGCTAGTTCCTTGGCTTTATGCATTAATGTGGGAGGCAGTTGGGGACATTGGTTCAGTCATTCTTACGATGGTTGTTATTGAGGATGGGGTGGCCATTCACTAGGGGCCGGCTCTTTACTACCCCCCCAGCTGTAGTCTCCTCCCCCTCTGAGCTCTCTGTTTCTTCCCGGTCACTGCGTTCATCTTCTACCAGCTGTGGAAAAGGAAAAAAGGGTCAATGAGAGCTGCCACTGAGAGCTTAGGACTGCCACTGAGAGCTTGTCCCAATATGCCCAGGGTCCCACAGTAGTTTTGTGGGGGATTAAACTCAGGGGCACTTTACCACTGAGCTACATCAATGTACTCAGGCCTTTTTGAAACAGTCTCGCTAAGTTGCTGAGGCTGGCCTTGAACTTGACTGCTATCCTCCTGCCTCAGCCTCCCAAGTCTGAGTTGGGGGATTACAGGTGTGTACCACCACACTGGGTTTCCCTCAGTTTTTTAAAGGGTTACTGACATGACATGGAGTTTGGGGAGTTCTGTACTTGAAAGTAATAAGGCCTACAAAAGGGAGATAGCCTTACCTTTCCAGTTATGAACTTGTGGGCCATGCGCAAAATGAGGTAGGCCCAGAAGATATGCAGCGTCTGTAGCACACCCATCATGGCATTAAAGAAGTAATAACCAAAGAAGGCAGGATAGAGCTCCAGTGGGTACACCAGGGTGCAGTGCAGGATCCTGAGGATTTCCGGGGGGGGCGGGGTGGGGTGAGAACATGGACAAGATGGGGTAAATAAATGAGGGAGAGAAAGGAAAGGCTCCTGAGTTTTCAAGAGGATAACTTGGACACCTACTTACCAGAAGGGCAGGATGACCAGTCGAGTAATGATAAAAACAATGGCAAAGATGATGAAGATGTTGTTGCAGGTGTTTTTCCATCCCGCGTAGTTAAACATCTTGGCTGACTGCAGAAATAGCACCCATACATCACCATGGAACCCTGAGTTTCCCACATACATTTCCCACATACATTCATACGTGTACTCACTAGCAGGACTGGTTGCGTGTTGCCTTCACCACTACCCCCCAAAAGACAAAGCAACTAAAGAATCTGCACTGGGGCCTCTAGTTTGAAGAAGCCTAACCTCTAGCAGGTAGTCTGAAGAGTCATGCAGAGCCATGATGAGAGTTCCTGCTCGGAGGTAATTGGCAAACCAGGAGAAGCTAAGGAGGATAATGGTAGCCACATGGTGGATGATCTGTTCCTTAAAATCCTGCAGAAAAGATGTAGGCTGTAGGAGACATTTTCCTGTTCCCCAGCTCCCACTATTCCTTCTTACCTCTTGTCCCCCGTATTCTAACAGCTCCATCCAAAGCCCCCAGAAGGCAGAGACTTAATCCCAGGACCTCATTTGGCTCTTAGGCTTAATTGCACAGCCTTCACCCACCTTTCTCTTGACATCAGAGGCAATGCTGAAGAGCAGTGACCAGTAGAAGGAAAGTTCGATCATGTAGTACCAATACTGGGAAGGGATGATGCTCTGGGAGAGGAGAGAGGTGTAAAGAACCTCAGAGCAACCAGCCCCAAGGAGCTAACCCTCCAATCCCAGCCCTTCTAGCCCAAGGTTATTAATTCTATAATGCCATTCCCTCTTCCATGTGTCCCAGAAACCATCCATTTCGTACCTGTATGGGATATCCCTCCCAAACTTTCCTCATGTCATAGAACCAGGGCTTCTGCAGAGAGATGGTAGAACATTAAAGGAATGAAGGACCCAAATTCTATGGCTTCATCCCACCTTGCCAGAGAATCTAATCCCACTTCCCAGTAATGGCCACTCACATCCACAATGACAGCCATTCCAGCAATGAAGGCAATCAGGTAAAATGTGAATCTCCAACTGGAAGAGGGAACACAAATGGCTGGGTAGGAGGATAAACAATCCCCAGATATCCTCAAGTTATCATTAATAACTGAATTCACCTGCTCATGGTGGCCACCCCTCCCAGCAAGACACACCAGACTTTACTCAACCACCCCATTTCATGTGCCCCAACTTACCTGGCTTCTCGGAACTTCTTGAGGAGACTGGGCCGGTCCTGGTTCCGACGGCGACGGAACCAGCGTTCTACCTGGCGTCCAGAGAGCCCACTCTGCCGGGACAAAAGCTCTACTTCCACCTAGGTATAGTGAAGAAGCCATTATGTTCAACCTCAAAATCAACAGCACTCCACTCGCCCATTTCTTCACCCCCCATAGCTAAAACCCTCTCTCTCCCTCTCCCTTCCCCACTAATACTCAGTAACTCACAGGGCCAGAGGAGCCTGCAGTTCATACCTGCTTAGGTTGCTTGCCACTGGTCAGGTAGAAATGTTCCAAGGTGGCATTAGGAGGGGCCCGCAGCCGAGTTTTCTCCTTTACATTCAGGAGGGCAGCCAGTGGTGTAGCCACATAACTGGGGAAGGGACATGAGTGAGAGGTGTCTGGCTCTTTCAGAATGCTCTGAGCCCCTAAGCTGGGAGGGAAAAGAACTGCAAGCTCAGACAACTTTATTCTGGGCCTCAGTTTCCCCAGTTTCCTGGCAACCTCTTTCCTCTAGCCTCCTGGGCTGCCCACAGTTGACAAAGCTGCCTGTGTTCACTAGTGACCAGGCGGGGTGGCGGGTGGAAGACAAGAACAAATAACCATTGAAGGAAAACGCTTGGGGGTGCTGAGCCCTCAGACAATGGTGCCCTGGGGGTGAGGGGACACAGTGGGCAGTGACTTGGGTAGCCAGAACACCAGGATCAGGGCTAATTATACAGCAAAAGACAAACTTGAAGTCCAAGAGACTGTGGCTGGCAGCTGGGGAAGGCCTGAGGATAGGCTGGTATGCTCACAGCTCGAAGAAGTATCGAATGATGAGGAAGAGCAAGGCCAGGGGTAGTGTGATATAGAGGTCTGAGGCTTTGGCGTAGACACGTCCATCTCGGTCTTCTAAATCAGCCCAGGTTAAGTTCACAGGCAGCCACAGCCGTTCCCACCAGAAGTAATCATACAAGGTCTGGAGCATCCTGAATAAAGAGGGGGCAAGATAGAGGGAGTCAAGAGGGACAGTTGTGGGGGAAGAATTAGAGAAATGAAGGCTTTCTTGGTATGTCAGAAGGAACGGGGTAGTGACTCAAGCCCTGGAGTTTGGTCCTGGCTATGTGGCCTGGGGCAAATCAGTTTCCTCATCTGTAATATTGTGGCTTTCCAGTTTTAACACTTACTGTTATGGCAACCTCAGGTGATGCTGACACCTTTGGAAGCCCTGAGTCCCTGGAACCTCAGGTTCTTCCCAGCATTTTGCTATCTCAACCTGGAGGACAGGCAGAACTTGGCCTAAGAAGCAATGGCCAAGAATCTTGAGTAAAATCTGAGTAAAACCTTCCTTCTTCCCACTCTCAGGCCAACCCAAGGCTTTAAGGCTTATGGGGGAGGGGCCAGAAGAACCCCAAAACAGATTACAGGGCTGGGGCAAACATTCCCCTTCCCTACAACTCATCTAGACCTCAGATCCTAAGGAAAGCAGAAGTATATTCCTAAATGATGCTGAGCTCCAAAACAGTCACTGAACACCACACAAGGTGACTGACACCTCATACCAAGGCACCCGGTCCCTACACTTAAGGCAAAAGAACCTCACCTGTAAGCCTCTTGCAGAAATAAAGTGAAGGTAGAGTGGCAGAGTCAAGGACTGGGGACAGAGAATCTAGACAGCCAACTAAGACATCTGGTAGAATGGAGGTAGTTCTTATAAAGGCTCATCCAAAACTTAAAACACTAATCCCAGGGGAACACCCATCACAAATACCCCTCGTCCCAGAAAACAGCTGCTGCTTTACACCTTCCCCCTTTCCTCCACTGAAAGAGAAGGGACAGGGTGGCGGTGACTACTTGGAAACCCAGATGAAGGAGAGAATGGTCTGTGCGGTTCATAGGGCATCAATAATTGCTTGAAGCCAACAGAAGCAGCAAAATGGCCCTGAAGAGTCAGTGATGACAGATCCAGCACAATACCTGGCAGTCCGAGGACTCCACAGTGAGTGCCAGAAGGGTGGCCCAGGCAATCTTTTCCAGGTTCCCCACCCTTCATTCTCCTCCCAAGAGGAAAGAGAGCTGGTGGTATTCAGACTGGCTCTGAGACTGAAAGCTGAGACAGAAGACAGTCCCCTCTCAGGGAGGAAAGAGTCGGGGGATTGTTGCCTCATGTGAATGGGAGACCAATTAGTGCTGCTGAAGGCTGAACACTGGGCTGGTCCTTGGCCCGCTCCTCCAGAAGCTCCACCCCACTCACTACAGAAGCACTTGCGAAATCCCTCTCAGCCTGTCACGGGTCAGCAAGGACTTTACCCTCCTGTCCGTACTCCTGGTCACTGCTCTCACTGCTCTCTCGGATGAAATCAGAGGTAAGCACTGACAATAAAGGAGCTTCAGCTCCACCTTCCCCCTCCTGCCCAGAATCACTCACAGACAGACACACACACATTCCAGGCCTCAGCACACAAGGGCACTGCCCCTTCCCCCTCCACCTTAGCCAGAATAAATATTTAATTAGTTCAAGAGATGGAAGCCTTTTGAACTGAACAAAATTAAATATGATTTCCCACAGCAGAACTTTCTACACACATATACACACTATTTTTCATAGAGAAAAGTAGAAAAATCAAAGAAGGGACATTGGAGAACCCCAAAGTATGTTTGAACACCTCCCCCACAACTACAACTAACTACTACAACTCCCCACTTCTTTCTCCCTTTTTTTTTTTTTTTTTTTGCTTAGCTTGACTAGAGGCGAGGAACTATAACTGATTCAGTCAGATGCCATGTCTCTTGGGAGCCCAATTTTTCCACATATTAAAGCCAATGGAACAGGCAAGCCTCCACTTTGAACCCCATCCCAGTCAGTAGAAACTGGTAGAAATGTGTCTCTTGTCAGGGCATTTTGAGGGTTAAGGATTCAGAGGACTGGCTAGAGACCTGGAGGGTTGGTGGTGCCCCTTCTCTTGGACTCCTGGAGCCCAGGAATGTTTTGCCCCTGTTTTATCCCTACAAAGATGATGAGCTGGGGAGGCAGGCACCGTAGGTGTCAGAGAACGGTCAAGCACCTGCATAGTGCACCTACCTCAGCTCTAAGGCAAGACAGCACCCACACTCTTCCACTCCAAGCATGGGGGATGGAAGAAAGACGTGAGAGAGAGCGAGCTGTGTCAGGAGTTCAGAGATGCAGATTAATGGGGCTCTCTCAGGCTTTCTGTGACCACAGCCTTCCCTTGCTGTCCTAGACTTCCATTAGCCTAGAAGCACTACCCCTCCCCAGGGGGAGGAGGTACCAGGTTCAACAGGGTTAGGACTTCTGGCTCAACAGGAGGTGAAAAGATAACAACTGGGGCTCCTAGCCAGCTTCACCTACACTTCTCCACAGAACCAAGCAGTCTGTTCCCTGTGGCAGCCCTAACAGCTTCTTGGCACGTGCACTACAAACAAGGAATCCAATAAACGAGGCCGGGGCAAGAAAAGGTGATGTACATACAGGGTAGAAAGAAGACCCTGCCTTTCCAGCCCCCTTAGCCCTCAAGGCAGATACTTGGTTTTCTGGCAGAGAAAATCATGCCTATACTTTTCGGACCTACAGAAATTAACACCCCCACATGAAAAGATATTGGGGGGGGTGAGTGTGAGAGTGTGTGTGTGTGTCTCTAACACCACACACCTACCTCAGAGACACAAATGCTACACAAGCTGGAGAGGGGCCAGAGGGGCAGGGATTTCATGAGCATCCGGTTACCTAGATCTTGAGCAGAGTTCTGCCAATCCCCAATCTCTGCCCTAACTCTGTCTTACCACCCGCCAAAACTCTCCTAGGTGAATGAAAAAGGCATGGGAGCTAGTAGAACAAGAAGGCTAGCAGGGCAGAAATTTAGCCTGTGAGAAAAGAATTCTCACAGACTCAATGTAGTAACAGTTCCACTGGCTCTCAGAGTTTGGTGAAATAAGGAAAATACAAAAGGGCCAGAAAAGGCAGAGTGAAAAAGAGGGTCTTGCAAAGTCTGAGGAACTACAAAAACAAGCAAAAAAAAAAAAAAAAAAAAAAAAAAAAAAAACCCAACATGCTGGTGAGGTAGTGCATGCCTTATAATCCCAGCAATTTAGGAGGCTGAGGCAGGAGGATCACAAGTTCAAAACAACCTCAGTAACTTAGCAAGGCCCTAAGCAACTTGGTGAGACCCTGTCTCAAAATAAAACACAAAAAGGATTGGAAATGTCGCTCAGTGGTTAAGTGCCCCTGGGTTCAACCCTCTGCACACATACACATAAAAAAGCCGTTCAAGATGTCCTGAATAGTCTTCCTTGTTGAAAACTTTCTTTTGAGGCAATGGCAGCACGTCTTGAACTGAACTAGAAGGCTGCAAGCAATGGGTGAAGTAAAGAAGAAGTGTGTCACTATTCTAGGCTGCAGGCATAGGCCCAAAAATTTGGGTCAAATTCTGGGAAAGACGGGGGTTGTGGGGGTGAGAGGCAGCAAGAACAGTGGTCCTCAGGCATCATTTGGCCTACAGCTTGACTGGGATGTCAATCCAAAAGTCCTCAGGGTCAGCATGTGAAGAGGCATCTGAGGGTGGGGATGGGGGTGGATGGTGCATATTAGAGGGAAAGCCAGTCTGGAGCCAGTAGCAGGAGAAAGAGGAGGTCTTTCCTTCCAGGGTGAAATCTGGCCAGAGGCCCCAGTTAGGAAAGTAGGGCGTGGGATGCCAGGAGAGACAAGGCTCTCCACACTCTTGGAAAGTCTGTAAGGTCACTGTATGGTCAGAGTCAGGTCCAAAGAAACAGGGATCACAAGTGCAGTCGGCCACTCACATTAAGGTCCAGTCACCTCAACTCTGGTATAGGACAGAGGGCCCACTAGCCCCTGCTCTCAGACAGGGGTGATTGCTTGCTGGAGGCCTTCCCTGCTTCAGTTCTTTTGGAAGACAGGCTCCCTCCATACCTCCGGATTCACAGACCTCTCTGACCCCTGACCTTGGCAACTCAGGTGAATGAAACCAGGCATTGCTGTCAGGAGCGTGGCATCCGGACAGAGAAACTTCCAAGCTCAGGGCAGATTAATACCACACACCTGTAGTTAACCCATTTTGCCAGAGGGCCTCTGTGCCCATAATTAGCAAGTTACGGCCCAGAAAGCCAGTTTCACTAGCTGCTCCCCAGCCAGTCACACACCCCATAACGGTATATGAGCCTTAGCCCAGGGGGACCAGGGCAGACACTCTGAGCCACTCCTTCCTGTTTCCCGTTGAGCACATGCACTCTGTCCTCTCTCCCAAGGTGGGCACCGTGGGTCGGTAATTAGAAAAAGCAAGAAGATCCTCTTCTGCCTTGGTACTCCAGCCACCACCCGGACCCGTTCAGGCGAGGGGCGACACCGCGGGTAAGGATCTCGCGCTGATGGTCACCAAGCCTCTCTACTCCCCAACAAAGGGGTGCCTGTGGCCCCATGGCGGGCAACCCCCACGTCCGCACGTCCCAGCCCCTACCTGTTGCCCAAGAGGGCTCCTCCCGACCCGGGGCGGCGCGCCGGGGAATGCCGAGGCATCAGGCCAGGCTGCCTCGGCTGCGCTGGGGGCCCGGCCGCTCTGGCGAGGCGCTCCGACCCGCCCTCCCAGAGGCCCGCCGCCATGAGCGCGCCGGGCAGAGGCCCCCAGGCTGGCGACAGCCTCGGCGCACGGCTACCCTACGGAATGCGCTCGGGGCCCTATGCTCTCTTCGGTTCCCGAGCCCCCTGGCAGAGGCCCTCTCCATCGAGCCACGTCCGAGTGGTCCCAGCTCTCCCAACTTTTTCGCAGCCCCTTCTCGCGCCCGCCCCCGCGCGCGTGCCTGGGGCGCCGGGCCGGGGTCTTGACTCACTCGGCAGCCGCGTTGCGGAGCTGGCCCGGCCGGGAGCCGCCGCTCCGTCTCCTCTTGTCCGCGCTCCGGGTCCCCCCACCGGACTGGCTCGGCCCGCTCCTCTCCTCCCCCTTCCGCCTGCCGGCCCGCTCCCTCCCTCCCTCCTTCCTCCTCCTCCCGTCGCCCGCCGAGCCCAGTAGAGCTGAGTCCGAGCCCAGCGCGGGGAAGAAAGGCCGCGAGCAACACGGGAGCTGGAGACTGGGCGTGGGCCTCCGGGAGGGAAGGGACGAGCAGGGAGAACCGCGGGCCTGGGCCTCTGCTTAGGGTAGCTGCGTCCCGGCTACCGACGGCCGGCCGGGAGCGGGCGGCGAGGTCTCCGGAACCGAGCCCTCGCGGCGGCTGGCCCCGCGGCCGCGCCCACTATAATCGCCACGCCTGGGAGAAGCCCCAGATGAGGGCATGCAGGGTGCAGGCTTTTCCAGACACTTGGGTCTCTGGGTTCGGGAGAATGTAGCCCACTGGGACCCCGAGACAGGCCCATGAGGTGCCAAAGTAAAAGGGTCCCACAGCGGTGGCGCCCTTGCCCCACCGTGCACTCCTCCGACTGCGGTTCGCGACCTCGGCCGGGTGCTGCGGCCCCCGGTTCCTCTGCTGGATGAATTGCCACACTTCCCACCTCCAGCCCCACTGGCACAGCCAGGGGAGCCCTGACCAAGTGTCGCGCGCCTGGGCTGAAAGTGTCTCCGGGAACGGACCCAGGCAGCAGTGACCCAACCCTTCCCCCAGTAAAAGCCACGCGTTTCCACCCAAGTGCTGTAACACCTACCTTAGTGGCAGCACCTCCTTACTTGCATACACACCCTACTGTAGTAGAGGGTGAAAGACACCTTCCAACTTTTGTTTGTAAAATGTATTTGAATTTTGTCTACACCACGTTTATGCGTATTCGATTTCATATGAAAATATATATCCCCTTAAATAGTCTGATGAAATCAATGTTTCATTAAAAAAAATAAATAACTGGGGGCTGGGGATATAGCTCAGTTGATAGAGTGCTTGCCTCATAAGCACAAGGCCCTGGGTTCAATCCCCAGCACCGCGGGGGGGGGGGGGGGGGGGGGGGGGGACTGACCTTGACTCCTAGCGTGCCTGAAACTTGACTAAGATGCGGTAGAGGGTTTGTTTACACAGAGAGCTACAGCTTACTCCATGTTGAGGTACTTTTAATTAAAACAAACTGATTTGTTCATTTGCTCCTTGCAGTGGGACCACCCCTTGGAGTGCCCAGGCTACCAGAGAGAGAAATGAGACCAGTTGATTGGTCCCCTGCACCAGCCCCCAGGGACCCTCCAGACTTTTCTAGCCACTGCCTGCCTGATTTTTCCAGTTCCCAGAAACCCTTTTGGTCCTGTTTTCCTATGCCCCTTGTCTGAACCCCTCTTTCTAGGACATCTTAAACAATATCTTTCTACCCACTTGTTACTCCCCTTTCCTGAGCTCTCCAATTCCACAGTTCTCTTTCTCCAGCACAGTCCCTAGAGTACTTACCTGTTACATACCCACACACCTTTTTCCACCAGGGTGTCAATGTCTCCTGTTTGGGTCCCTCTCTAACACCTCCCCACACCCCTGTGCTACTTGTCTCCCTTCTTTTCTCAGAGGATTTTCCTAGGTTCCACTCTTTCCCATGGTCACCACCAGACTTTTAAAAGGCTTCTTCAGGGGGACAGTTAACTCTCCTGGTTAACATTTTTTTTTTTTTTTTTTAAGATAGCAGTGGAGGGCTAGGGGTGTAGTAACTCCCTGGAAGAGCACTCGACTAGCATGTGTAAGGCCATGGGTTAAAAAATAAATAAATTATATATATATATTATAATTATATATAATTATATATATATAATTATATATATATACACACACAACATATATATGTACATATATATGAATGAATGTGTTAATTATATATATAATCCATGTATATGTGAATTACATAAATACTTACAAATATACAAATTCATACACACGTGTTTGTATGTGTGTGGGGGGGGGATGTGTATGAATAGTGAGCAGTAGGGAGAGGAAGTTTTAGGGCAGAAGTTGGATACTGAAGGCCTGAGAAATAAAGATAAGAGGATATACCCCTCCCCCAGGAAACAAAGGAGAAAATGAATGGAGGAGGGGAAACTTGGCCTCAGCCATGATTGGAAGGATGCTACACACACCCTCCCTTGAATGGACCAGATTATGATCACTACCCTTCCAACCCAACCCCCACCACCAGTCTGGTATGGCCACGCCCACAGTGCCCCAAGGGAGGCCTGCCTTGTCATGACTCACTTCCTCTATGTGGGCTGCTGAGGTGTCCTAAGGCAGAGGACAGGCCATCGGACCACAATTTAGGTATCTAAGTGGGCTTCTGCAACAGAAGAATACATGGAACTCAATTGTGAAAGGTGGGTGTTTCCAGGACAGGGTTACCTATACAACACAGAAGTCTGTTTAAGTATGGAGTAGAGTCTGTCTGGTATCTAGTATCTGAACATACTCAGATGCCAGGAGCTGTGGGGAAAATTTCCTAACAAGAGGTAAAATAGCCAAAAGAGATTGATTATTGTGTATTCTGAAATAATGCAATGCAAAGTGTCAGCAGAAAAGCAATGGGGCTTGTGGGTTTGAAGAAGTGTTCTTGAGTCAACAGCTGAGGCAACTATATTACTGCTTTGTCCCTGTATTCCACTAAGAGGGACAGCAAAACAGACATCTCATCATCAAGGGATGAAGACAGAACTGAAAGGGAGTTCGGAGACCTGGATTTTGGTTCCAACTTAACAGCTTTAGAATCAGTACTGAACGGTAACAGATTAGATCATCCCTAAAATGTCCTCCAACCCTGAAGTCCTAAACTTTAGAACATGGAGTTGGGTCTCCTGCTCTACCGCCCTAAACATGGGATCTTGTCTGATCCCGAAAGCTAAGCAGGGTCCTGATTAGTATGTGTATGGAAGAATATGGACGTGGATGGCGAACAGTAAATCTGAAAACAACTTCAGTCTAGCCTGTGTGGTGATCAAAACAAAACTCAGGGATGAAACTTGGTGACATTCCACCAAAAAGTTTCAGTGGAGATACTGTAAATGTACTCCCCTTCCCCCAACCCTCACACTCCTTACATAGGCAAGAGGACATGGCTTTTACCAGGTGGGCTTCTTTGTGTCTTCTCCAAACTGGATTCAGCCTGCAGGTCTACCAGGAGTCTCTTGAAGAGGTTTGAACTGGGCAAGACAGGTGCCCTCACTCTAAGCCTGCTTGGCATGTGTAGTCAGAAGAAATTCTGAAGATTTCCAAAAGCTGAGGACATGGGGACCCTGGCTGTAGAACTGCTGTCCAGTGATCACTCAGGATAACAGGTAACCTGGTTCCCCAACATGTGTCTAGTGGTCTGTCTCATCTGCAAGCAGTGAGTAGATATCCACCTGAGGCTCTTCCCCAGACCCCACCTCCCCAACAAGCCCACCCAGAAACTTCATGCCCTCAGGAGGTTTCACTTCTCAACAAGTGACTGAGAGAGACAGACCATCCTTATCTGGAGATGGAGCTAGGAACCTCAAGTGGTGGGTAGTGGACTCTAGAGTCCCAATGGTTGCTAATGCCCTCTTGTGGTCATCTTTGGAAATGGCAAGGAAGAAATTGCCAGTCAAGATTGGATTTCTTAGGGAGACAAGTAATAACAAGTTACCATCACAAAATAATATTGTAACAGTACTTATTGTTATATATCAGTTAACAGTTAACATTTTTGTAGTACTGGGGATAGAGCCCAGGGTGCTCTACCCACTAAGCTATGTTCCCAGCACTATTTGTGTGTGTTTAATTCTGAGGACAACCTATAATACAAACGGTATTCATTCTCTCTCTCTCTCTCTCTCTCCCTCTCTCCCTCTCTCCCTCTCTCCCTCTCTCCCTCTCTCCCTCTCTCCCTCTCTCCCTCTCTCCCTCTCTCCCTCTCTCCCTCTCTCCCTCTCTCTCTTCCCCCTGCCTCATCCTCTTGAATTGCCGGGATAACAGGGGTGCTATATGCCACCCGATTTATCTCTGTTTCAAGGACAGAAAAGTTAAGCTAATTAATTACCCAGCAGAAGAATTTCAAGTTTGAGGCCAGCCTGACCCTGACTCAAAATAAAAAATAAAAGAGCTGGGGATGTGGTTCGATCCCAAGTACAAAAAAATAAATAAATAAAACATATTTTGCTTTAGCTGTCATGAGTCCCATTTATCAGGTTGTGAGGTAAAATACAGGACATCCAGTTGGATTATAATTATAATTTCAGGTAAACAATAAATAATTTGTCAGCATAAGTGTTTTATGTGAAATATTTGGGTCATGCTTCTATGAACAAATTATTCATTGTTTATCTGAAATTCTAGTTTAACTGGGTGTCCTGTATTTTTATTTACTTAATCTGACACCTCTAATTAGCAAGGCACTGTGCCACTTTCTATCATTACCTTATTTATCCCTCCCAGAAAACTGATCTTCAGATGTCTACCCCTCCGACCCCACCAGCCTCTTCTAGTATTCCCATTTAGAGAGCTGAAGTGACTACCTAAAGTTACAGACTATAAAAAGTGGCAGGATTGGAACTGGAACCAGGCATGGTGGTGCATGCCTGTAAATTCCAGCAGCTCAGGAGTCTGAGGCAGGAGGATCTCACGTTCAAAGTCAGCCTCAGCAATTTAGAAAGGCCCTGTCTCACAATTTTAAAAAAGGGCTGGGGATGTGGCTCAGTGATTAAGTACCCCTGAGTTCAATTCTCAGTACCAATAAAAAAAAAAAATGTTTAAAAGAAAGAAAGAAAAGAAAAGAATTGGGACTTGAACCCACATTCTCTAACCCTAAAACTGGTGCATATTTTCCACTTTGTTGTGGCCTGGGGATTGATCCCAGGGGTACTCTACCACTAAACTACATCCTTATCCTTTTTTCTTTATTTTTAGTTGTAGATGGACACAATACCTTTATATTATCTATTTATTTTTATGTGGTGCTGAGGATCAAACTCAGTGCCTCACACGTGCTAGACAAGTGCTCTACCACTGAGCCACAACCCCAGTCCCCCAGTCATTCTTAATTCTTATTTTGAGACAGGTCTCACTAAGTTGCACAGGTTGGTCTCCAACTTTTGTGATCTTTCTACCTTGGCCTCACTGGTATTACAGATGTGAATGACTATGACTGGCTGTTTTCCACTTTGATGGGAGAGAATAGTGAGAGCAGTGATTGCCACCAGGGAAATCTTTCTTCGTGGTGTGAAGCACTCTATAGGAAAACCAGTGAGGGCCATCTGGGTTGGAAAAGTGGCAGAGTGGAGAAAGTGCTCCAGTTTGTGGGCCCAGCCCCAATCTGATCCCTACAGGGAAGCAGAGAAGAGATTGCTCCCAGGCCCAAGGGAATCAGCTGTGAGGTTTGAGCAACTCCTCAGGGCCCCCAAGAGGCTCTGAAAGATTGTTCACCTGCAGCTCTGTACACTGACAGCCTGGAGCCCAGCTGCTGGGGTTGCATCAGTCAGAGAGCCCTGGTAGCCAAAAGTTAGGAGAAGGAGTCAAAGAAATTGGGGCCCAGGGAGTCTCCTCCTCCTCCATATTGCCTTTGGGAGCATGACGTTTCTGTCCCCAGGGAACACCCTTTGCATTTTTCTCTCCTGATTCATTGAATCTGCTCCCACCCCAAAATACCTGTGTCTTTCCTTCACAGAGATAAAAACCCCTTATCTCCTGATTCATCGAATCTGCTCCCACCCCAAAATACCTGTGTCTTTCCTTCACAGAGATAAAAACCCCTTATCTCCCCACCCAGGTTGACTGGCTTTAAAAAGGCAGTGATCAAGGGAGTTTCTGGGCTGAGACCCCTTCTGGGGTGCAGCCTGGGGTGCCTCACTAGTATGTGCCCCAGCAGCTTTTTCAATATCAACCTTGAAATCAACCTGGAGCCTGCTGGACCTGCCCCCCAGGGAGCAGGAGGCCAGAGTCAGAGCCAGGTCAGAAGGTGGACTTGGACTGGGCTTCTGTGGTCCCATGTGGCCCCACAGGGAAAGCAATGCACAAAGCCTCCTGTGTCCTTGGCTGAGCCGTTCAGAGGCTGAGCCGAGTTCATTTGCTTGGGTTAAGGCCCAGTTCCTGGGAGGAGAGATGCTAGGCAGGGAGGTGTTTACACATGGGACCTGGTCTCCCACGTCTGGGAGGAGCTAGAGCCCCAGACAACAGCTGGGTTGGTCTGCAGGAGATGTCATCTGACCGGCTGTTCAGCCCAGGATGCCCACGCCCCCTTTCCTCTACCAGGCTGCACAGACGCTGGGGTGCCCACAGAGGCAGGCCACCAGGCCAGAACAATATCCACCTATCCTCTAGCGCCTTGGGTAAGTCCTGGAATTGGGTCTTCAGCGGAAGGAGGGGGACCTTGTTGATTGCTTGAGGGAGGTAAGCATGTTTTCCTTTCCCCGTCTGAGAGTGCCTGCTCTCTAGTCCAGGTACCATGTCCCACAAGTACACATACTTCAACTCAGAGTCTGTACCTGGTGACCTAAAGATTCCAACATGAGATTCCCAGGGTAAAGGGCAGATAAGTAGAAAGGCACTTTTGTAGGTGGTGATGGGGGGTACAATTAGGAGCTGAATCCCACCCCATACACTTAATAGTGCCACCTCACCTCAACTGCCCTATAGTACCCCAGGAGAATCCAGCCAAGCTGTGGAAGGAAGGGACATGGACCTCAGAAAGGAGTATCATCTCATATATATATATATATATATATATATATATATATATATATATTTTTTTTTTTTTTTTTTTTTTTTTTTTTGGTGCAACAAGGAAAAGGAGTAGGCAATGGGAGCCCAGGTTGTAGGTCTGAGGGTCATCAAGAGCCCAGCTGGGCCTCAGTTTGTTCCTGTTTCCTTCCCTAAGGCATCCTATCCTTTTACACCATGTCTGTGAGCTGCAAGGAGATGAGACCTTCTCTGACCCAGGAGATCCTTAGCCATCTGGGCCTTGCCAGTAAGGTAGGAGAGGTGTGCATCACCATTCCTGGCTGGGAATCATCTTTAATGTATCAACTCAGGAGCTGTGGGAAGATGGGAGAAAATGGAGAGTAGATCCTGTCCTAGGCACTGGGGAGGGGCAGAGGTGGACAGGAATGTCCCCTCCTAATCACTCCATGCTCTTACAGACTGCAGCTTGGGGAACCCTGGGCACACTCAGGAACTTCTTGAGCTTCAGTGTGGACAAGGATGTACAGAGGCTACTGAAAGCCATTACAGGCCATGGTGAGCCCTTTCCCTCTGCTCTTGGGGTTCTTTTAGAAACTGATCTATAGACCAAGAAGGAGCCAGGAAGGAGGAACTAACACTGTTCAAGAAATGTTTGTGAAATACTTTAATTCCTGTATGCCAAGTACCATACCATGGTAGATGTGTCATACCCATTCTCACAACACCCTAGAAGGGAAGTATTATTATTTCCAATTTTCAGATGAGGAACTAGGATTCAAAGAGATTAAGATCCTTGTCCAAGGGCATATACCTCTTAACAATGGAACTAAGATTCTAAATTTAGCCGACCAATCCCTAAAGCTTTTTTTTTTTTTTTTTTAACTACAGCACTGGGCCAACTTTGCCTAAATTTGGATCAGATTTACGTGCTATTAAGGCACTTGATTTGCATCTTTAAAAAAATTTTTTTAGTTGTAGATGGACAAAATACCTTTATTTTATTTATTTTTATGCGGTACTGAGGATCAAACCCAGTGCCCCACATGTGCCAGGCAAGTGCCCTACCACTTACCCACAAGCCCAGCCCCTGCATCTTCTTTTGGATCAAGTGGAAATATGGGTGATGTAGCCTCTGCTTCTTCCCTTCCCAGCCCTTCCTCTCTCTGTTCTCTACTCTGGAGAGTATGGGGATCCCAGCCCTGTGAAGATCCTGATGCCTTGGTGCATGCTTATAATCCCAACTACTTGGAAGACTGAGATAGGAAGCTTTCAAGTTTGAAACTAGTCTCACCAATTTAGTGAGACTGTCTCAAAATGAAAAATAAAAGGGTTGGGGATGTAGATTAGTGATAGAGTGCCCTGGATTCAATCTCTGGTACAAAAAAAAAAAAAAAAAAAAAAAAAAAAATTAAAAAAGCAAAGACCTTGGTTATAGTCCTCACTTTGGTTCAGGTGTGGATTGTGGTGCCATTGTGGATGTGCTGACCAATCGGAGCAGAGAGCAAAGGCAGCTCATTTCTAGAGCCTTCCAGGAGCGTACCCAACAGGTGAGACTGCTCCGACTTCTCAGGAGCAGTGACCCAGGTGAGGACCCCCAGAGAATATGGCATACAGCCATGGCAGCCAAGGCAGCCCCTGCCTCCTGGCTACCAGGGATTGGTGCTTCAGAGATAAAAACCAGCTAAATCTTCCCAAACCTACTCACACTTCTGGGGCCCTCCCCTGACCCCATGCCTCTGCTGTGGGGACCATTTATTATAGGACCTGCTGAAGTCCCTACAGGCGGCCCTCTCTGGAAACCTGGAGAGGATTGTGGTGGCTCTGCTGCAGCCTGCATCCCAATTTGATGCCCAGGAATTGAGGACAGCCCTGAAGGTACCAAGAAAGGATACTTGCTAGGATATCAGGGATTTGAGAACACCACTGAGGGAAGGACAGGGCCAGCTGCCTGGCCTTTGTCTATTCCAGAGGGTGGACTTGGAGGCCCCTCTTACAATTTAGTATTGACCCTTAGATGGAGAAGTGGCCAGCATGTGCTCTCTGCCCCTCTTGGTCCACCATCCTAATGACATGGCCTAGTCTCAGAGTGGGCTCCCAATTTCTCATAGGCCTCAGGTTCTGCGGAGGATGTAACTATGGAAATTCTTGCTACCCGAACCCCACCTCAGCTGCAGGAGTGCCTGGCAGTCTACAGACACAGTAAGAATATGGGAGGGGTTCCCAAGAACTGGAGAGGGACCTGCAGGACAGTCCTCTTCTCTATACATGAACCATCTGGGAACTTGGCTGTCCAAGTTTTGTTCCCTTGGGGTCTCCCCTCACTCTCACACCCCCCTGTTCAGCTGCCAGTGCCTCAGTCTCCCCAGGGGAAAGAACCAGATGTGATCATTAAGGGAAAACAGTGATTAACTATCTTAGTCTGGGGACTCCAGGGCAGATTCCAAAATAATAACAACATTAGGCACTGTAACAATCCCATGGTACCCATGTCAGCTTCCTAGACCCTTGCTGCCCCTGCCATCACACCACCCCCACTAGCTGAATGCAGCCTTGTTATAGCCTGAGGTTAAGGTGGAAACTTAATCTCTAAGTGATAGGTGTCATGTCTCCCCAGCTGCTGACCCTGCTTGGCTGCCACATGCCTCACCCACTAATTTGTAACTAGCTTTTTCTCATCCTCATCTTACCACCACCATCCCATTTTCTTGCTTTCCCCATTTTTCCTTTGATGTCTAATCTTATGTTCTTAATCCCTATCCTACGTCTCTCTCCCCCCACCTCGGTGCATGCTAGATAAATACTCTATCACCCAACTACATCCCTAGCACCCATGTTTTCCTCATTTCCTTTCCTTCTCTCCCTGTCCTGCTCTTTCCCCACTTCACATCCTACCTCACACATCATCTTTTCTTCATCTCCAATTGTCACTGGAGGGCCAGGGCTTAGCCATCTTGTTTCACAATATGGGTATCCTCAGCCCCTCTTCACTATTGGCCACCACCCTAATAATGAATAGATGCTGCCTGCCTGGCAGGTTGGTGCTTAGAATGAAATCACCCCACAGCTCACAGCCTAGAGATGTTTTCAGAGTGGTCATGATGGTATTTGTGCCTAATATCTTGAGAACAAGCAGCCATCAAGCTACTCTACGCAGGAAATGGCATTGGCACCCATTGGCAGGGCACAATGGGTCAGGAATTTGACAGGTAGCTTTCTGTACGGGGCAAAAATCAGTAGGAGCTAGAGAGCTCTTGACTCCACCCCAGATTTCCAGGTGGAGGCTGAGGAGGACATCAAGTCTAAGACCAGTGGCATCTTGCGGGACCTGCTCCTGGCTCTGGCCAAGGTGAGGAGGACTGGCCTGCAAGGGAGGGAAGTTACACTCATCAGTTCAGGGGTGTGCACAAGCAGGGAGCACTGTGTCATGTGATGGAAAGGAGAGGACCTTAGGGAGGCTGGGGTTTGGCTTGTCAGTCTGAAAATCCAAAGCCACCCCTCAAGATGAGTGCAGGGGCCCCTGCCTCTAATTCAGATAACTCAGGAGGCTGAGGCAGAAAGATCCTAAGTTTGAAGTCAGCCTCTCTAACTTGGCAAGACTCTCCCTCTCAAAATAAAAAATGAAAAAGGGGCTGGTGTTGTGGCTCAGTGATAGAGCACTTGCCGAGCATGTCTGAGGGCCTGGGTTCGATCCTTAGCATCGTATAAAAAATAAATCAATAAAATAAAGGTATTGTGTCCATCTACAACTAAAAATGTATATTAAAAAAAAGATTGGGAATGTAGTTCAGTGGTAGGGTATCCCTGGGTTTAATCAGGACCAAAGAAAACAACAAGCAAGCAGACAAACACACACCTTTCTCAGAACATTTTTCTCATCTTAGGGGGGCCGTGAGAGCTATACTGGAATCATTGACTACAATCTGGCAGCGCAGGATGTCCAGGTGAGCAAGGGGACTTAGGAGTTTGCCTAGCCATGTACGTACGACATCCTTCTCCATTGTGTCTTAGAACCTGGGACCTGGGCGCCCACTTGTCCCACAAATCTGTTTCTGCCTTGGGGAGAGGCATGTCCCAGTGACATGGTAACAAAAACCTCTTCACTCATTTTGACTCTGTCTCCTGAACTCCCAGGCCCCTCCTATCCTACACATTTGGGTGAGGGAAATTTCCCTAGGATTTTTCCAACTTGGGGAACAGAGGTGTAAGGGCCCCTCTATTAACCCTGTTTCTTGTTTTTTAAACCACAAATAGAACAAGGAATTGACAGGTTAAAATCACCTTTTCTATCCTTAATCCCATTTCCATCATGATACATTCTGGGAACATCATAACCATGGCTCCCTGACCCAAACCAATAATCCTGATTCACTCCTTGCTGATTCCTCCCTCCCTCCCAGGCATTACAGCAGAATGAAGGACGCAGCACAGAGGGGCCATGGGTCCTAATCTTTACCCAGCGCAATCCTGAACACCTCATCCGAGGTAGACATGAGCCTTCTCATCCCTACAACTTGCCCTAATCATGAGCTATGGCTGAGGGGTGTGTGTGCGTGGGGTCATCCTTCTCTGTGATTTGATCCTCCCTCAATTCATCTTCCTAACTACTTCCCATGCACATCCCAAGTGTTTGATCAGTACCAGCGGTGCACTGGGCAAGAGCTGGAGGAGGCTGTCCAGAATTGTTTCCATGGAGATGTCCAAGCAGCCCTGCTCAGCCTAGGTAGGACCAGTTCCAGATGTGTGCAGTAGGGGTCTCTCCTGGCCTGGGAAGCTGTGGCCCTAGTTGAAGTCCTCCACCCTTCCGGGTTTCCCTCCAGCGGCGGTGATCAGGAACACACCACTGTACTTTGCTGACAAACTTCACCGAGCCCTCCAGGTGAGAAGTGTGCTCTTTTTCCCTCCCTTTCAAACAAAATCTGAGGGGAGACTCTTCCAGCCAGCTACTAATGTAACAATCTCATAAGAACTTTATAAATCTATGGTGGGGCTCTTCCTCTATGTTTACAAACTGTCTTATCAAAGGTAAAAGAGAAAACTATTGTTAGAACTAAGTTAATTGACCCATAAGAGCACTAAAGCTAAAGTTTGACCTTATTAATGACCATGCGATGAATTTCTTCGTAAGACAGTGACTTCCTACTCCAATATCCATTGTGGTCAGAGGTGATGAAGATAACACTAACAAGAATAAGAGCCAGGATTTTTTAGGTGCTCATTGTGTGCCAGAGCCCATCCTGAGTATATTACAAATATTTCAATCAGTCTCCACAACCATACTCCATCATTGTTCTATACATGGAAAAAGGAAGAACAGAGAGGTAAAGTGCCTTGTCTAAAGTCACACAGCTAGTAAGTCATATAGTCTCCCTATAAACACTGAATGATATCAGACATTTACTGCCCTGTGTCAATACTTTGTCAGCCATAAGTGCTCTTAGCTCCCAGGATCCCCTTTCTCCACAGTGGTCAGATTTTTGTTCCATAGTATCCATCCTTAAACTGGTGACCTTGGTTGGAGTAATTCCACCAACAAATCTAGTTACTTTGCTCAAATGAACTACGTCTTCTATTAAAAAATGTCCCCAAAAACCTGCATATAAAAATTTTGCACTGGGTGTGATGACTCATGCTTATAATTCCAGTAACTCAGGAGGTCGAGGCAGAAGGATTGCAAGTTTGAAGCCAGTCTGGGCAGCTTGGTGAGACATCAACATAAAAAAATCAAGGACTGGGGGTATAACTCAATGGTAGAGCACCCCTACAATAATAGGAGTTAACAAAAATCACCAGGTTAGAGAAAGTGTAAATGTGAAAGAGATAAGAATTCTCTTTTTTGCCAGGCGTGGTGGCACATGCCTATAATCCTAGCAGCTCAGGAGGCTGAGGCAGGAGAACATCAAGTTTAAAGCCAGCCTCAGCAACTTAGTGAGGACCTAAGCAACTTAGTGAGACCCTGTCTCAAAACAAAACATAAAAAGGGTTGCTCAATAGTTAAGCACCTCTGGGTTCAATCCCTGGTACCCCCCCAAAAAAATCTCATTTTGGTAGATGAAATAGCTTTCTGTATACTGGCTTAGAAGTTATCATGCCTTGTTGATGGCTATTTAAAATACAGTCTATATAAACACTTGCTCTATCATCCAGAGATTTTCATCTTGACAGTAGATTACTATACTTGACCAAGAAAGCCTGGATCATTATTAGTCAACACCAAGATTTTTTGAAGATTTATGGTTAGCTGTCTAATTTTTGTCATAATAACAAACTTGTAGGCTGGGGCAATAGCTCCGTGATTCAGCACTTGCCAGCATGCACAAGTCATGGGTTCAATCCCCAGCACCCCACATCCAAAACAAACAGCAAATTATAGTGTATTTGGATTATAAGACCCACTTTTTTTGTGTGTGGGGGTGTACTGGGAATTGAACCCCGGGCCTTGTGCTTGACAGGCAAGCACTCTATGAACTGAGCTATATCCCCAGCCAAGACCTACATTCTTGAATGTAAATGCATGCTTTATCTCAGGAGTCTGAAAAGAGTACAGGCCCATTTTTCTATAAAATTTCAAAAGCATTTTGAAAGTTTTGATTTTGTTTTTATGGTGCTGGGGATTGAACCCAGGTGGGCAAGCACTCTATCACTGAGCTATATTCCTATCCCTTCTATAAAAAGTAAAAGGAAAAAATTCATTCTGAACACTCTTGTATTTGTTTCCCCCCAGTACTGGAGATTGAAACCAAGACCTGTGTATGCTAAGCAAGTACTCTATCACTGAGCTACAGTCCCAATCCTTTTTAAATTTTTTAAAAGTTGAGACAGATTCTCGCTAAGTTGCTGAGGATGAACTAAAATTTGTAATTCTCCTGTCTTAGCCTCTCTGGTAACTGGGATTATAAGGCATGTACTGCTGCTCCCAATTCCAGTACTTTTTTTTTTTATATTAGAGATATATAGAAACATAGACTGTGAAGAATATTTATTCAGAAAAATTACCATCAGCAAAAACTGATTTGAGGCACATTTGGACCAATCTGAACTCTAAAATGAATATTCACAGTGATAGTCCTGGGGGATTACGAGATGCCAAGTCTATTCTCAAGTATTAAGTGGAAAGAACACTTGTATACTGAAAAGAATATTTAATCAGCATCTCTTGGTCCAGTTCTCTTGTCTTGGAGGGACAAGAATTGGAAGAAGGGAAAAATGGATACTAGGGAGCAATTGACAATCTTTAAAACAATATAAGACTGATGAAATTAAAATGAAGTAGCCATCAGGTCTGCTGATAATTTGATAATTTAAAAATGAGTCCAAATGAAACAGAGCATCCTGTTTTCTTTTTTTTTTTTTTTTTTTTTTTTTTTTTTTTTTTTTTTTTCTTTTTGTGCCAGGTATTGAACCCAGGGACACTTAACCAGTGAACCACTTCCCTACCCCTTTTTATTTTTTGAGACAGGGTCTCCCGGAGTTGCTGAGGCTGGCCTTGAACTTCCCATCCTCCTGCCTCAACCTCCCAAGTCACTAGGATTATAGTTGTGCACCACCCTAGCATCCTGTTTTCATCTCATCATTTGCTGGCTCAATCTTTTCTCTTAGTGAGAATCTTACTGAGGATAGAACCCAGGCCCTCACACATGCAAAGCATGTGCTCTGTTACTGAACTATACCCCCAGTCATTTTATTTTGTTTCTTCATGGAAGTTTATGATCATGGGGGTTTATGATCAAATATGGGTTGTAGGCAGTTCTGGGCAAGATGTCAGTGAGTCAAAAGGCTGAGAAAACTCCAGAAAAGAGGATGTTAGGAAATGATGACAGCAGCAGTTCACAAAAAATAGGAATTTTGCAATAAAAATCTCTTACGACAACAGATAGGGAGGGTCAGGATCAGAATGAGTAGACACACAGCCCTGATCCCTATGAGAGCCCTATCAACTCAGTTTGAGGATATGGGAGGTGTATACTCTTTAAACATTAAAAGTCAAGTTAAGAAAGTTAAAAGTAGTCTTCCTGGGGCTCAGTGGAAG
This sequence comes from Sciurus vulgaris, assembly GCF_902686455.1. Classification (NCBI taxonomy): domain Eukaryota; kingdom Metazoa; phylum Chordata; class Mammalia; order Rodentia; family Sciuridae; genus Sciurus; species Sciurus vulgaris. The sequence goes on from NC_136461.1 coordinate 112,290,933, forward strand.
AGCGCTTGCCTAGCATATGTGAGGCACTGAGTTCGAGTCTCAGCAAGACATATAAATAAATAAATTGAAGGTTCATCACCAACTAATAAAAATAAATAAATAAAAGTAGTCTTCCTGGTTTTCATGCCAGTAGTCTTTACAGGCAGTGAGCCTTTTCTATGTTTTATTGGTACACTGTAATTATACATAATAGTGGGATTCATTTTGCCATATTTGTACATGTGTATAGCCTAATTTGATCAACCTCATTTTCCATTACCTTTCCTTTCCCTCCCTCTACCATCCCCCCAGTTGGCCTTTTCTAGCCTCCCTGATGGACACACTGGAGCCATTTACCATCCTGCTGTGGGGGAGTGAGGTTATAAGCTAGTGGCAGGACCAGGAAAGATATAGGGAAGAACAAGAGAAATATTCAAGTTGCCCACTCAGAAACCCATCTTTCCTACTATATCATCTTCTATGAGGCTGTACAAAGACGACTTCTGCCCTGCAATGTCTATTTCTCTTTTTCCAGGATTCTACCCTCCCTGCAGTTCAACCCTCCTTTTCCTTTTTTTCCACAGAACTGGGGATTGAACCCAGGGGTGCTTTTACAACTGAATTACATCCCCAGTCCTTTTTATTTTTATTTTGAGGCAGGGTCTCACCAAGTTGCTAAGGGCCCCACTAAGTTGCTGAGGCTGGCCTCAAACTTGTGATCCTCCTGTCTTAGCCTCCTGAGTTGCTGGGAGTCACAAGGTATGTGCCAGGTGCTGGCTCAATCCTTTCTCTTAGTGAGAATCTTACAAACTATTCCTTCTCCATCTGTTTCTTCCTCCACCAGGAAAGTGAGCCTAATCACCAAGTCCTGATGCGCATCCTTATCTCTCGAAGTGAGACTGACCTTCTAAGCATCCGAGCTGAGTTCAAGAAGAAATTTGGAAAGTCCCTCTATTCTTCTCTGCAGGTGAAATCTGGCTGGTTTTTAGTCTGAGCCTTGGAGTTTCACTCCTCACCTATAGCCATCTTTCCTGCTCACAGAAGAGCATATTCTTGCCTTATAGATCTCATGAGCAATTGGTTCATTGAGTGCAAGACTCCAAGCATCAGGGAGAATCTTCCCCTCCTGGATGAGCTGTGGACCAGCAGGAGGGAGGGATCAGAATGCTTGGTCTATGGTATGGTGGTGGATCTTTCTAACATCTGACTTCCTTGTCTGCAGGATGCTGTCATAGGGGATTGCCGGTCAGCCCTTCTGGCCCTGTGCAGAGCTGAAGATATTTGAGACCTCCCTTCCCCCTACCCCCATTCAAGAATCTGAGATTCCCATGTTTGGCTAAGCCTGCAGGAGACCAGCTGGGCCTCCAAATAGGATAACCCCTCTTGGTGTACCACATACCCCAGCTTCTTGTTGAGGTTGAAACTCTGTTTCTTTTAAATCCCTAATTTCCTTCATTTCAGAATGGTGGCTGTACCTGGGCTCTCTGTCCTGGGATGCAGGGTAAGGGGATCTCTTTGATAGTTTCTATCCCACTCATCTGTCCCATATCCTGACCAGAATCTCTCTCTGGTACTCAAATTTTTTTGGCAAACTTTACTGTTGTTTGTGTTCTCTGACTGATCTTTGGGTGGAGCAGGACATGGACCAGGAAGAGACCTTGGAGCTGAAGCACCTTTGATGTGCACTTGAGTATTCAATGGGAATCCTGTTTTTGCCCTAGTGTTGTGGTTATAAACATGCACCACCCACCGTGTCTCCCCTCACCCTCATTATTCTCCCTGCTCCAGGAAATTCAGGCAAATTAACTGAGGGACAAGCACATGAAAAAGGTCAGAAATGGTTGGAGGTAGCAAAGGACCATCTGTGAGAACTGAGAAGAAAGCAGAGGGTTAAACTGCCCTCCAAGCCTGGGAAGTCCTGGTAACTTCTCAAATTCACAGCCCAAATTTATCTGTCCAAGCAGGGATTTTGAAAACCTGCCTCTCATTAAAGGTCTATTTCTCATAGAACAGCTATCAAAAATGTAAACAGTAAGAGAAAAAAGGCAGGCTTTGATTCCCCCTGCTGACTTTATTAGAAATGACAGGCAACCTCTCCCCACCCCGTTTTGCATTCCTCAATTGGGTCAAATACTTAACCCCATTGCCTCAGGGAAAGCCAAACAACAGATCTCAGGAAAGAAATTTATTTCCAAACCCCTAGGAAGGCATTACAAATAACAGATATAGAAACCCAAATCAAATCCTGAAGCAAAGGGAGACAAGCATGCTGGGTAGCTGGGAGCCCCCAGGCTGTCAGGAATAGAGAGAGAGATGCATTCCAGATAGGGACCTCACCCTGTTGCCTGAGTCTGTATATTCATGTGATTATTCTGGGTGTTAGGAACCAGAAATCTTCACCCCGCCCATCCTAGTGTTGCCATGGATGGGAGGAAGAGAAGGCAGCAGCAGCACATGAGGGCAAAGACATTACTGAGTTTGACCTTGGAATTTACTACTGCCTGCTCTGACCCCCAGCAGTCCATAAATAAATTACCCCATGTATCTCATGGGTTAAGATAGGGGAGCAAGCAAACTAACCACAGTCTCTGAGAGAAGCGGGCAGGTCAGAATGGCAGTGGGGCAGAGCTATAGCAGAATACAGTCTGACTCCTGCTTCGGCCTCTGCCGCCGCTCCCCAGCTGGGCGACCTGATGTGGCTCCTCTCCCCTGTGTGGGATTTAACATTTAGTCATCCAATAGCTTTGGAACAGTACAAGGACTGAGATTCTAGGTGGAAGAGGGTCAGGATTAGGAGGGATTGTAAGGAGAAAAAATAGGAAGGGGTACCAGGAAGAAGGTCCAGCAGGAGAAGGGCCCCAAGGGACACCTTGAAGAGACCAGTGCAGAAACAACAAGTGATCTGGACCAGCAAAAGCAGGGTGCTCTGGCCTGCTAAGGGAAGAGACAGGGGCCTACCTGGGATGACAGGGCCCGCATCTGCGCAGGCTGGACTGCTTGCTGCTGTTGATACTCCTCTTGCTGAAGTTGCTGGGCCAGCTCCAGGTCACTAAGGCCCAGCATTCCCTGTGGCTGCTGCTGCTGTTGCAAGGACAAGGCAATCAGGTAATCCTAGAGAGAACAAGAGTCCCAAGGTGGGTGAAGGCTGGCAGGAAAGAAGACTCAGGCTAGGTTTCCAAACCAGGTTTTCCATCAAATTCTCCAGCTCCTTCTCCCTCCAGGGGAAAACACACAGCCAGTTATACCCCTGGTGCCAGAAAATACACACCAAACAAGGAGATGGTCCGAAGGTAACAGAGCAAAAGGGCATGGATGTTAGATGTATGGCCTCTATTAATAAAACACATGTAGCTCACTTATAGCAAAAGATTCTATGTGGCAGAGGAGCTCTTGGTACCTTTGCTAAAGGCCCCACATACCTGGTCTACCTGCAGCTGCTTCTCGGGGGAGCTACCCCCGCCTTCTGCTTCAGGTCCCTTGCTGAGGGAATGACTTAGGTGGAAGTCAGAGTCACAAAAGCAGCTGTCTCCATCCACATTGTGCAAGCTTTCCCATACCACTTGCTCCTCCTGTAGAAAACCCTGGTCAGTGACCAGTAGGTACAAATGACTCTGCAAAGAAAAGGACAACCAATTGGTGGGATAAGTGATACAGAGGTCATTTACTGCCCAAGATTACCTTAGATGCAGAGACCATTTGAATTAATTGATATGCTGGCTGGAACACATAAGTGTGAGTCTCTGGAATATACACACATACACATACATATACATACACACTGTAGGGAAAGGGAAGGGATGTCTGAGTATATGTACATGTGAAGTTGGTGTGAGTATGGTAGTTATTTTGGTCAACTGTAGAATCCTCAGGGCTGGGGTGTGATCCAAGTCCCTGCTTTCCACCCTGTTTCCCATGGTCCTCTAGGCTCTCCTATGGCAATGGGAATAAACTCTTTGGGAACAAGAGACCTCTCTTCTACTGAACTCTTAGAGCAGCAATTTCTAAATCTCAAAGACTGTGGCAGTGGTCAAAATTTCCACTGCCCCTTTCTGGGAGAGGATTATAACTTCCCGTCCCACTGATAATGGGCTTATCCTTTTATGGTTTTCTCTAGCCTGTGAGATATAAGCAGAAATTACCATTTCTGGACAGAAACACTAAGAGTGAGTGCACAGTGTTCCTCTCTATTTCCCTGCCTATGTTTTAGTTAAAGGCTCTTTGGTCAGCCTGAGTCCAGAGTGAAGAGGGTGGGGTACAGAATGTAGTCAATCTTTGGTAGACATACATACAGTACGAGTGAGAAATAAACATTTGTTGTGTTAAGCCATGAGGATTTCAGTGTTTATTTGTTACTGCAGCTTAACCTACCTTATCCTGACTGAAACAGACCCAGGAGAAAAAGACATGGGGAAACCATAGCACCCCAAAGCCCTACCCCCAACTTTTCCAAACCCTTATCACCTTGTGCTTAGTCATAGTGCTAAAGTGGTTGTTGCGGAAAAAGACACTAAGTTCACCCTCCTTGGCAGCTGCTGTAAGCTCACATAGGCCATGGTAGGTCAGCTGTGCTGCAGTGGTCTCCAGGAACTGCTCTGCGATCAAGCCTACCACAAAACACAAAATGGGAGGAAACTGGTTTACATCCTAAGTCCAAGATTAGAAGGAAAAAAGAGAGAGGGAGAGAGAGAGAGAGAGAGAGACCAGGAGTGTAGCTCTGTGGTAGAGCACTTGCAATAAAGTCCATGATAGGATAGACCATCCAAAGAGCACCTGTCAAAAGCCCTCCTAAATCCGACCTTCTAAAATTCCTTCCTTGTCAGGGGTAGTGGTATACATGCCTGTAATCCCAGCTACTCAGGAGGATAAGGCAGTAGGATCACAAGTTTGAGGATAGCCTTAGTAATTTAGCAAGACCCTGTTTCAAAATAAAATATAAAAAAGGCAGAAGATGTGGCTCAGTGGTTAAGCAACCCTGGGTTCAATCCCTGATTCAAACAAACAAACAAACAAACAAAATCCAAGGTATGTTGACTCAAATGTTTATAGGGTCTAGGAAATAAAGAGGCAAAGCTGCCAAATATCAAAACAGGGAGTGATAAGGAGACTACAGTAAAATGGTTCACCTTATCCAAAGAGGCAGCCACAATTTGTCACCCACTGATTATGGCTATGATGAGTATGGATCAGCACTGTCAGATATAATGTTTACACAGAAGCTAAAAATTCAGATTACCAAAATTAAAAAAAAAATCAGCTGATTAAAAAAAAAAAAAAAAAAAAAAGGATAGGTGCAGTGGCACATGCCTGTAGTAATCCCAGTGACTCAGGAGGCTGAGGCAGGAGGATTATAAATTTGAAGCCGGCCTCAGCAGCTTAGCAAGGCCCTCAGCAATTTATTGTTTATTGAGACCCTGTCTTGAAATAAAAAATAAAAAGGACTGGGGATATAGCTCTGTAGTAGAGCACTCCTGGGTTCAGTCCCCAGTGGTACAAATAACTAAACAAACAAACAAATAAATAAGGCTGGGGGTGTATCTCAGTGATAGAGTGCCCTGGGTTCAGACCCCAGTGCCTTTAAAAGAAAAAATCATATTGAGCAGCTACCTCATGCCAGGCACCGCACTATGCCTAGGAGGCAGCAGAGAGGGAAGATGTATCAGTGAATTAAACAGAGTTTACATTCTAGTGGGGGTATGACCCGAGACAACAAACAATAAACCTAAGCAGCTATTCTTCCCTTTCACATAAGATCCATGAGGGAGGAGGGATGTCACCTTCTGTCACGAGGTTGGGGTTGCTGGAGTGTTTGCAGGTGATGATCTTCTCTACCAGCTGGTTGTAACTCAGTTTCCCAACTGCACTCACAGCCTCAGGACTCTGCATGGGAGAAGGGTGGGGAGGGAGAAAGAATGTTGAGTTTATTTCAGGAAGGAAATGAACCAAGCCCAAAAGGACTACAACCCTATTATCAAAGTTTTTTGTTTGGATACCAGGGATTGAACCCATGGTCTCTTAACCACTGAGACACATCCCCAGTCATTAAACAAAGTTTTTAAATTTTTTTTTATTTATTCTTTTTAGTTATACATGACAATAGAATATATTTTGACATATTCTACATACATGGAGTATAACTTCCTATTCTTGTGGTTGTACATGATATGGAGTTGCACTAGTCTTATGTTCATATATGAACATAGGAAAGTAATGTCCGATTCATACTACTGTCTTTCCTATTCCCATCCCCGCTCCCTTCCCTTCATTCCCCTTGGTCTACTCCAAAGTACTTCTATCCCCCTATCCACTGTTATTGTGAGTTAGCATCTGCATATCAGAGAAAACATTTGGTTTTTTGGGATTGGCTTATTTCACTTAACATGACAGTTTCTAGTTCCATCCATTTACCAGCAAATGCCATAATTTCATTCTTCCTTATGGCTGAGTAATATTCCATTGTGTATATATACTACATTTTCTTTATCCATTCATCTGTTGAAGGGACCTAGTTTGGTTCCATAGCTTAGTTATCATGAATTGAGCTGCTATAAACATTGATGTGTCCATGCTGATTTTAAGTCCTTTGGGTATAAGCCAAGGAGTGGCATAACTGGGTCAAATGGTGATTCCATTACAATTTTTCTGAGGCATCTCCATTCTGCTTTCCAGAGTGATTGCACCAATTTGCAGTCCCACAAGCAGTGTATGAATGTACCTTTCCCCCTACATCCTTGCAACATTGTTTTCTTTTGAAACAGAGTCTCAGTCCTTGGGGCCTGGCTACTTAGCCAGGTTGGCTTTGAACTTGGGATCCTCCTGCCTCAGGCTCCCAAACTGCTGGGATTACAGGTGTGCGCCACTGCACCGAGCACAGCAGTTCCTGAACTTTTGATGTCTAAAGAACTGATCCTAGGCTGTTTTGTGATTCAGTGGTAGAGTACTTGCCTGGCAAGCGTGAGGCCCTGGGTTCAATTCTCAGCACCACATATAAATACATTAATAAAATAAAAGTCCACTTTTAAAAACCCACATATTTTTAAAAAAGAACTGATCCTATTTGCATATTTGAATATAGTTTGCTTGTAGCAAGAAATTCTGTATTAGGGTCTAGTCTCCAAATTCTACTCCCCTCCCAAGCCAATCTAACTCCTACCTCCCTGGCACCCAACCCACAACATACCGCCTCACTCAGATCAGCTCTAGCTAGACAAAAGACTCAAAGGGCTTCCCACCATCACCTGTGGATCAACAAGCCAGCCATGGTACAGAGGTATGCCTAGTAGGTCAAAGACACTGCATTCAGGTGTATACTCAAAATCAGAGACTCCTGTGAATCGCACATTGACATCCAGACCTGTGGCCAGTTTAGGCAACACTGTCATTGCATCGTCCACATTCTGGAGATTGAAAAGAAAATGATGAACAGTCTAGCCTCCTTTCCCACTCTTACATCCAGAAATAAAACAAATTAATCTTGTTGCTTTTCTTTCCTAACACTCTTCAAGCCATTCTATTTCTCCCCTGATTTAACCCTTCTTTATATGTAATAAATGAACATATTTTCCAGGACAGAGATATAACATCCTCTCCTATACCTGCAGAAGGAAAGCACAGTTCAGGGAACCCTCTTAACCAGCAAACAGCTCCTCTCAATTGTTCCAGAGTCCCTTTACAAACCAGAAAACCCCTAAGACTCCAGACTTCTTGCCTTACCTGCTGAAAATTAAGCTGAAGTCCCTCTGACATTTCCTGAGGCTTGATGGACAGGAGGCAATTTCCTGTAAGACAGGATACATTATCAGCCTGCCCCACCAATTGTCCCAAAGGCTCAGCTTTCCTGGAGAATGGGGATAATGTCACAGAACCACAAATTTTCAGAACTGGGAAGGTCCTTAGCGTCTAATCAAAACCTTTCATTTCTCAGAGAAAGAAACAGGCTGGTAAAGGGACCCAAGATTTTGTATGTGACCCAAGATCACATACAAAACCTAAAGGCAGAAACTGGGGGAATAGTTCACTGGTAGAGCACTTGCCTAGCATGCTCAAGACCCTGGGTTTGATCCCCAGAACTATAAAAAAGAAAAAAGGCTAAGAGCAGAATTGGTGTTATAACCAGGATAACTGACTTCTTCGTTGTTGTTGTTGTTGTTGTTGTTTTATATCAGGGATTGAACCCCAGGGAGTTTAACCACTGAACAACATTCCTAGAGGTATTTATTTATTTGTTTGTTTGTTTGTTTATAAATAGGACCTGACTAAGTTGCTGAGGCTTGCCTCAAACTTGTGATCCTCCTGCCTTGGCCTCCACCCTCAGCCTAGAATTACAGGAATGTGCAACCACACTTGGCTCAGGACTCCTGACATCTTGACCTTTGATTTTCATTCTTCAGTCTTGTAGAGAAACCCTATTGACCCTTATCCTTCCTGCTGCATCAGAACCCCAAATGGGGATCCTTCAATAATCTGAATTTCTAGTGCAGGGGATAGTTCTGGAACCCCTCATTAAGGAAATTTCTCATTAAGGTCCAATCACTCACCAAGGTGGGCCATAAGCTCATCTGATGTGATCACTTCCTTCTGGGGAGACAGCTTCACCTAGAAAGAGTAGATCATGTCTGTGTCTCCCTTTCAGAGCACAAAGGAAGAACCTACAGAAGTGGGGAGGGGTGACCTGTGGTATAGTGTGTGTGTGGGGGGAAGGTATGAAACTGGAGCAACAGAATAAATGAGAAATACTACAAGGCATTCCTATTTGCTAGAAAACAGGAGAGACAGGAGCATAACAAATAATAATTTGGAAAGTTCAGATTGCTTTGAGAAAATCAGGATGATCAGGAGGTGGGTCAGGGAAGAGCGTTCCCCATATTTTCTGAGTTCTCATCAGACTTTCTTACCTTCCACTGAAGGAAGAGGATATTCATGATGGCAAGGAGAGGGCAAGGACCATTAGTGCTCTGGGTGATGATGGGTGTCCGTTCTCCTTTCCAGGGGATCCACTTTACACAGTAGAAATCTGGCTCAGGCTGCCAGGTCCTGGGGGATTGGGGAAGCTCCTGCGGCCTGGAGCATGCCCCTATTGTCTCTACCTCAGGTGACATGCTACAGGATGGCCCAGGTTGACTTGAGTTAGCTTCAGGAGGAGGGGACTCGAGATTCTCCCCACTCTGTGTTGGTAGCAAAGCTTGGTCTCCTGGCTCCTGTTTTCCAGCCTCCTCATCAGCATCTCTGGTATCTTTATTCTGAAGGTGCTCATCTGGTCCCAATAGGACCTCGTGATTTTCACAGGTGTCTGTTTCTGCATTCCTGGCCTTATCAGGGGCTAGATGTTCAGGTTGAGGGTGTTCCATGATGGGAAGGGAGGCAACTGAGGGATGCTGAAGATGTTTCCTAACCTCAAGCGATTGCCTATGTCAGTCTTGGTATGCAAAAGATAGACCTGTCCAATAAGAAGAAGATCATTGAACTAGAAAGTAAAGGCACTGAGAAAAGTCTTGGAAAATGAATGTGGTATGGAAGACTGGCTAGTGTGTCTGCACAGGCACTCCTGGTGACAAGTAGTACGTGCCTTTCTCAGCTTGTATAAACAGGACTCAGACTGAGATCTTTCCACTTTTAACTTGGGACCAGATGGAACCAACGATGGCTTGGGCTTCTAGGCTTGAGAGTGATGGTTCTGGTGGGACTGAAGACACTGAGTGGAGCCAGCTTTCCTGAAACAGATAATGATAAATAAAGAGAAAGGAAGAGTGCAGAGGATAAGGAGGAAAATAGACGGAAAAAGAAATGTTAAACTATCCGAATGCAAAGGTATCTGTTTCTGCAGGCTAAGGATATAGCTCATTGCCTACCATGTGCAAGGCCCTGGTTCAATACCCAGGACTGGAAGAAAAAAAAAAGGAAAACCAAAGCTCTTCCAAACAAACCAAATGATCCTAATGGTTATAATATGATGATATTCAGCTAACCTTGTAAAAGGCATCATATCAGTAGTCTGCACCATACCAGGATATGGGAAATTCCTCTCTTATACCAAACCACAGGTTGCTTGTATCCTTACACATACTATCTCCCTGTCTCACCCCAAAGGTGAAAAGTGATTGAGGTGGAGATGCAGTGTCATGCTTCTAAAGGTGATGCACTGGTGAAGAAGGGAAGTCTTTCTCCTTAAAGGAGTCTACTGAACCTTACACAATCACAAACCACAGCAAAAAGGTCTTGGAAGGGGCTTCCTGTAGGCTGCAGAAGGGAAAAATAGGTTATAGGGATTTGAATTAGAGAGTGGCTTTGATAAGTAACTTCAAATTGGAGGCACAAAAAAGGACTACCCCCCGCAAATTCTTCCAGTAAGATTCTCTGGACAGTTGGAGTTAACAACTTCTCAGTAGTTCTTTTCCCCAATCTGCCTAGCCCAGTGATACTCTTGTGTCCACTATTTATATGGAAAAGGAAAATGCTGATTATTGACTTACTTTAAAAAAAAAAAAAAAAAAAAAAAAAAAAAACTCCCTATACTGTCACCTACTGGTGTATATATTCTTTATGTCTGGTTCCATCTTGGTCATTCTAGATGTGAATATTGGGCCAGTTTAACTTGCTCTCTATCAACACTAAGCATCAAATCAGGCGTAGATAGACATTTAATCAACACTGGCTAGAAAAGGGTAAAAAGCCACAAACCCTCCCTCTAGAAACCATCTCCCTTCAGTTTCCTTACTCCCCTTCCTACTTTTTAATCAGGATAAAAAACAGGGAGACATTTAAACATGTTAGAAATCTTCCCTTTTCTCCAATTCCCTCCTCTTCTATGGTTATACTTTTCTTCTTATAAAGGTGCAGGAATTTGGGGCTAGGAGTAAGGCCTGGGAGATAAGGATGAAGAATGTTAAATTAACTGAAATAAAAATAAGCCTAGTCATTCAATCATCCTCCTGATTCAAATATAATTATGTCAGTTGCATCTCATTTACATGTTGTTAATTTAGAATCAGAATAGCAAATATTGCCTGTAGGCTCTACACATTTTTTTTCTCTCTCTCTCCTTTCTTCCTCCCCTCCCACATGGCACTTAAGGTGAACCTTGAAACAAATGTCAGAGCCAGGGAAAGTTAAAAAAGCTTGAAGAAAACAGGGCTCATTTTCTGCCCAGTGCTAGAAATAATCAATAATTAAGTGGGGGCTGGGAAGCTAGCTGATCGGAGGATGAACCAAAGGAAACCAGAAGCTCAACACCAGAGGGAATGGGGACTCCAGAGAAATTGGGCAGAGCTAAGTAGGCTAAGTCCTAAGAGGCAGGGCAGGAAATATAATGGAGGGTTTCCACCCTATAAGGTACACTCCTGGTAGGAAGAGCTTGGAGTACTTCCGAGTAGGAAAGGCTGAGGGGGAGGGTACTCAAGCAAATCAGGACTTCATCCCCCTACCCCCTTTTCTCAGTTCCAATCCTACACTTTTTCTGCTGCTGGAATTAACCTATGGTGGTGGGTGAGGGAGTAAAAGCAACCCTGGCCACTCCCTAGTCAGTATCGGGGTGCAAGAAACATATAAAATAGGTAGTTAGCTTCAAGACGACCCCCCCACACACACACACACACCAGGAACTTTTCTCTCCCCTCAAGTCCCTTCTTGTCCCACGCCAATCTCCTTCTCAGTCTGACCCAAATCTTCATGCAACCAATGGTTTCTATTTTCCCCTCATAATCAAACACTATCACAGTGTGTTGTCTACTTGCTCCCAAGGAGACAGGGAGGGTTTGGTTAGAAGGAGGAGATAAAAGGACCAAGTAGCATCTATTTACATGTTTCTCCTGCCTTCGCCCCTCTAAGAAATCCAGACTTGTAGAGACCACAGATGGGAGGACAGACAGGTGTCAACTCCCCCAACTGGAGAGGAAAGGAGAGCTGTAGGTTGACAAAGAAGAGGTGAAGAAGATGGTTAAGACAAAGTTTTTACCTTAAAGAAGCTGGTGCAGTTCCAGGATCTGGCAGTCTGATGGTGGAGGTGGGGACAGTGAGGAGTACCACCAGTGCCTGCTGCCTCCCAGCTGTCAACTCCAGAGCTTATACAGGTTGACACAGGTTTACAAGCGTGGCTGGCCGTCCTGGCTGGGTTGTGGCTATTTCCGGACTCACGCCCCGGACTGGGGCACGGCAATAGGGCGAGGACAAGAAGGGGTGCAGCCCAGGTGCTCCTGGTGGTGGCTCAGAGTGGCTTCAGGATTCTTGAGTGGCTGAGTCTTGGGCGTGCGCACGCCAGGCCCTAACTACAAACTGGTTTTCAAAGGAAGTTTGTGGTTTTTCTTTTTTCCCCCTTTCTCTCTCTCTTGTTCCCATTGGGAGAAAGAAAAATTAGTCAAGGACAAGGTTCCTGGAGGAGGGGTCTGCCCAGCACCGGTGGATTTCCATCAGGGCTTTCAGACCCAGTCAGCAGCTTGGTGATCAGCAGAGAGGGAGAGAGAAACAAGGAGAGAAAAACAACAGACCCTTTCTCTTCCCTCCGCCTGCCGCTGGAAGGGACGGAGCGCTTGTGCCTCTCTGGTGAGAATAGGGAAGAGCAAGTGCCCTAGCTGAGCAGGGAGGAGCAGAACTGGACAGCAGCAGCTTGTTGGATCTGGGCTTTGTCCCTGCATGTGGCAATCCTTTGCTCTGGACCCACAAAAGCAGAGCCAAAGAGCATGATATTTACATATTAACTCATTTAATGTAGAAAAGAAAAAAAAAAAAAATCCTTCTCCTGTTTCTCTGGGAGCCAGGGCTCCTGTCCAAGTCTTCCCTGTATCATTTTTTACTTTTCTTTTTCTTTCTTTCTTTTTTTTTCTTTCTTTCTTTTCTTTTTTTTAAGTATACAAGCAACACTAGTTGGGCTGTGCACCTAGTAGTGCACAGAAGAAGGAACAGAAGAAGGAACAGGCCCTGGGTGGAGAGCACAACAGGAAGAGACCCAGTAGAATAAGAGGAGATGCAAGGGCTCTGTGCTTTGGTTCTTGTTTCCTACAGTCCTCAGCTTCTCATAAGTCACCTCCTCTCAGCTTCCAACTCAGGGAGGAGGAAAAGATGGTGTGAAACTGGTGGTAGGAAATAAAGGAATAGATTAATAAATGAGGGAAGAGAGCCAAGTGCAGCAGACCATACCTATAAACCCAGCAACTAGGGAGACTTAAGTAGGAAGAAAGCAAGTTTGAGGTCAGCCTAGGCAACATAGGCCCTAACCAACATAGTGAGACCCTGTCTCAAGTCTCAAGATTAAAAACATTTTTTAAAAGGGCTGGAAATGTAGATTAGTGGTAAAGCACCCCTGGGTTCAATATTTGGTACAAAAAAAAAAAAAAAAAAAAAGGAATATTTGATCATGAGGGTAACCTTTTCTTGGCAGTACTCTGTAATACCTTGGATCTGGAAAGTGGCAGTCATTAAGGGAAGTTGGAACCTGACTGTGCATTCAGTTAGGCCCTCCAAACTCTAGTTACACAGCCGCCACAGGATGAGACGTTAGGCAAGTCTGAAAGCTGAAACAGCAGTTGGAACAATTACGGAGTCTGGGAGCAAAGAACCAAGGTTACAACAGTCCACGGAAGGAATAAAATTCTTGTGAGGCTGTAGAGTTGTAAAGAAAGGAGTTGACAAGACTGTAGGTATTAAGAAGAGGTGACAAAGATTATTCTAATGTTTTTCTAGTATGGACAACCACAAAATTAGTGGCAATGGGTCAATTTGGTAAAAGGGAGAATTTGAGAAAGGAAGATGGAGAGTCACTTGTTATGTTGTAATTTAAAACGTCAACCAGATGCTTAATGTAATATATGGAAAGATGCTATACTTAGCCATATCTGAAAGAGTAAGTTCGGATGCCAAAAGATGAGTTACTATGATGCATACACATTTGTGTGTCAAATCTCAGAAAATTCTCCTTCCCTCAATTGTCTGGGGGTCGCATTTCGGAGTTTCTGAACTACGTTTCCCAGGACGCCTTGCGCCACGCCCCTCTGCTTCCGGCGAGTTGTCCCAAGAGTCTCTGGGTTCAGAACTCTGCCTCCGCCCCTGGGGGCGGGGCGTCGTCGGCCTCCGGGAGTGCGGGATTACGCACTTCCTCCTGGGGTCGGAGGCCGAATAGCTGTTTGGCGGGTTCGAGTCCCGCCTACTGACTCTGGCCTCTGGCCCTTGAGTCCTGGGTGGGGTACATACACTGGGTAACCGCTCCTTTACGAGGGGCGACGGCATACCTTGTACTTCACCATGGAGGTCTACCTGCAGGGTTGTCGAGCTGCTCTGCAGGTAACTGATCCCTGTCTGTGACTGTAAGGAATGATGATGGAGTCCGGAAAGAATTAAGGTGTGGGGTATAGGGAGCCCAAGACGGTCCGTGTGGAGGGATCACCGAGTTGTAAGTAGGGGGATTGGGGTTTGATCAGGCTTGAAGCGTGAGGAGCAAAAACCTAGTTTATGAGCAGGAGACTGCTACTGGGTCTCTCGATTTTTGGTTCCCCACCTTCGAGGTCTTCCCGAGAGCGGGGAGAAGGAGTCTTGGGTCTGGGTTCTGATTTAATTTTTCTGCATGCTGTTGCCTGGGTCAGTTCGCTGAAAAGGAGCTGGGCAGTGCAGCCGTTATCCGTTCCGCTCTAGGTGTGTTTATACCTGTCTCCCCGCCCCTCTTTTTAGTTTTCGGCTCCCAAGGTCTGGATTTGCTTTCTGGAGTTCCGGTGAACCTCGGGTGTTAGAGGGAACCTGGGCGTAGAGCTTTCTTTCTTCAGAATTGGGGTTTCTCTCCGGCGGACCGAACTCTTTTCTAGATTGTAGAGGGGGTCATGGTATTTTACTTTATATCTGTGTTTTAAAGTCAAACAGCACGGAATACATCAGGCATGACCCACAACTTGCATTCCTTTGCCTCCGGTTTCTTGACCTTAACGTGCACAAATTAATATAAAAATCCCTCTGCTTGGAAGGCATAAGCACGAAGTGTGTTTGGAGTCAAAACCATAAGCATGACTCCTGGATTCTTTGGAGCTTATTGTGGGTGCTTTCTGAGCCATTTGGACCCTCCCATTCATGTTGACTAGCCGTGCAGCATTAGGCTGTTATACTCAGTAGCTGCAAAAAGCTAGCCAGAGAGAAATACAGGAGGTCACCTGGGCCCCCTACTTTGAATTATACCGCCCCTGAAGAAATCTAAACACAAGGCTGAGGATGTCTTCCTTTTAAGGTACCTTTTTGGGCTGGGGATATGACTCAGTTGGTAGAGTGCTTGCCTCACCAAGCACTAAGGGTCTGGGTTCAATCCCCAGCACCGCAAAAAAATAAAATAAAAAATATTTTTTAGTGGTGGGAGGGCTACCGGGGATTGAATTCCGGGGCATTAGACTATTGAGCCACATCCCCAGCCCCTTTTTGTATTTTATTTAGAAACAGGGTATCACTGAGTTGCTTAGCACCTCGAATTTGCTGAGCACCTCCTGCTTCTGCCTCCTGAGCAGCTGGGATTATTGTCCTGCTCCACTGCAGCTGCGCAACATACTTTAAACTCTACAAATTCCCCTGGGCATCTTTAACATACCCTAAATGTCACCCAATTCCTGCTGTGGGATAAATGAATGTTTTCTTATATTGAATTTTTCCTCGTGAAAAACATATTTGGGAAAAATTGTTTAAATGCATAAGGCAACTTGGAACCAATTCTTATTGGAGGACTAATGCAGAGTTTTTGTGGCACCATTCTAAGGGAATGATTTTTTTCTCAATAACTCAAATGACTGCTCTTTCCCACCATTTGATGAAGAACCCTTGGATCTAAAAACACTTTTTTGCATGCATCTACTTTCCAGCATCTACCTTCCACAATGCCCCACCCCCCAGCAGTATATCTCTACAGCATTATAAGACCTAAAAAAGACTCCCTCCCCCAATATTCCCAGTATCCTGAGTTCCCCTTCTCTGCATTCATCTCTGAAAGAGCAAGATCTACTTTCTTTCCAAACTTGTGAACTCTTAAAGGTGAGATTGTATGTTAGAACTGTTATCAACACAAAAGCTTGGCCAGGTTTTAGAGAATGGAGAAAATAAGACTGTAGGAATGACATTGAGTAAACTGGTGGCAGACATACTGGCAGATGCCAGAGATTTAGATTGTTTTTAATTATATCTATTTTTTTTTTTTTTTTGGGGTGCTGGGGATGGAACCCAGGGCCTTGTGCTTACAAGGCAAGCACTCTACTGACTGAGCTATCCCCCCAGCCCCGATTGTTTTTTTAAATTATAGCCGTAGTAAATACAAGAATATGAAATGAAGATGATGAAGTTCCCTTTTCTTCTTTTCTCTCTATCCAATTCCTAAGGCCCCCTGTTATGTTTCTTGTATAAAGAGGCATATTTAGACAAGCACACCATTGAATTTAAATGTTTCTGTTTGATAATTCTGTTTGATAGATAACTTCTTAGGAAATTGTGAATGCCTGGCTTTTGCACAGGATAGAGACAGTTGATAATCCAGCCAAGTCTCCTTTGATCTATATTTTTATTTTTATTTATTTATTTATTTGTTTTTGCTACTGGGGACTGAATCTTAGGGTGCTTTATTTCTGAGCTGCATCCCTAACCCTTTTTATTTTTTGAGAAAAGATCTTGCTAAATTGCTTAGGGCCTCCCTGATTTGCTGAGTCTGGTCTCAAACTTGTGATCCTCCTGCTTAAGTCTCCTGAGCCACTGGGATTACAGGTGTGCACCATTGCATCTGACTTATACCATATTTTTAACTTGATCACAAAAAATTTCTATAGGTTCTATCACAATGACAGTAGGATGTTTCATTTAAAAGAAATCCTATTTAACTAAATGTTCTTTTCATGGTGATTCGTCTTTCACTTCTAGGAGACAGAAGTCTTTCTTCGGGGTGGGAATGCATTCAAGTTCAGGTGGTTAATCTAGGAATAAAGGCTCGTAAGTTTTAGATAAGGAATTGTGTACACTTCTCAGGCATGAGGCAGGAATCAGGAGTAGCTGACTGTCCTTAGAAATTTATAGTCCTGATATCAGTATCAGTCCCATTTTTCTCTGCTGGGAAGGTTTGTCTCTGGCTTTTTGTCTTCCCCCGGAATTCTCCCTCTAATGATTAGAAAACTAAGATTGTTTGACCTGTGCTTTCAGCCAATGGGGTAGTTGGGTCAGAAGTTTAAGTTTCACAGATTTTTCCTCAACGAAGAGGAGAGCTGGTTGTGGTGGTGCAACCTGTAATCTCGGTGGCTCAGGAGGTTGGAGACTGGAGGATAGCAAGTTCAAAGCCAGCCTCAGCAAAAGGGAGGTGCTAAGTGACTCAATGATACCCTGTCTCTAAATAAAATACAAAAAGAGCTGGGGATGTGACTCAGTGATCAAGTGCCCCTGAGTTCAATTCTGGTACCCAAAAGAAAAAAGAGGAGAATGGTTCATTATAAGTTGTACTGCCATCCACCTATTTTGCCCTGATAGTCTTAGTTTCCTCAAGCATAATCATTAAGAGTACCCCTTTTCTTTTTTAGGTACTAGGGATTGAACCCAGGGGTACTTTACCACTGAGCTACCTAGTTCCAGTCCTTTTAATTTTTTATTTTGAAACAGAGTCTGTCAGAATTGCTGAGGGTCTCTGAATTCCCAGGGCTGGCCTGGAACTTGTAATACTGCTTCCAAGTCAGGATTATAGGCATGTACCTCTGCTCCTGGCACTCCTTTTCATCCTTAAAAGTGTCCCTCATTTGAATAACAAAGTATATAGTCATCCAGCTTTTAAACTGTGTTAAGGATTAGGGATATACAGCCACAAAAAGAGCACCAGATATGATATTGGACACCTATTACCCCAGCAACTCTGGTGGCTGAGGCTGGAGAATTCTAAGTTCAAGCCCAGCCTGGGCAATTTATAGAGACCCAGTCTCAAGAAATAAAAAGAACTGGGGATGTAGTTCTGTGGTTAAGTCCCCCTGTTTTCAGTTCTCAGTATGGGGGCAGGCAAGGTGAATAGTAAGCCCTTTACAGTAGAAGTTAAGTTCCATCTGAGAACCACACTGCTGGAAACTGTAGGTTTAGAGGAAGAGGATTGCTTTGGCCTGGTAAGGAAGGCTTCACAGAGAAAGGGGCATTTAAGTAGAACTGGAGTGGACAGGGAGGAGTAGAGAAAGAAGAAATGGAACAGAGTGCATCTTTTATATTTACAGAGTAGGCACTTCATGAACTTGGTTACAATATTATCCTCACTTTTATATAGGAAAATGAGGCTTAGAGGAGCCAGAGTCCCACTACAAGTAGAAACAGAGCTGGGATTCAACCCGAGTTTGTGATCTTTTCAAGTGACAGTTTTGCTTTTAGAGAAGAACAAATAGTGCAAAGAAATGGCAGAGTAGGGAATGTGCACATCATGGTTTGGGGGTGGTGAATTGTCCAGCTGGACTGGGGTAATGGTGGGTGAAGATGGAGAAAAGAATGCTACCACCTCCCTTGATCACCCCAGTTCCAAGATGTGCCACAAGTTCCTCAGTATCTCATTTGTATTCATTTCTTTTGGTTGCTGTCTGGGCTTGACTGAGCACAAAGGGTTAGTTGTTCACCTTGCTCTGGAGATCATTTCTCCACTTGAAGCTATGGACTTGTATTTGGTCCTTGCCTTCTGCTTTTCTTTGTCTTGTTTCTATTCCAGGGATCTGACTGATCCTGATTCTGCTGCCACTTACAGTGAAGCTGCACTATTGTAAAAGTGTTTTGGAAAGGTTCTCTGAGGACCACCTTGTACCCAGCAATAGGTCTGTCCTCCAATTACTCTTCCTTTTCTGTTTGTCTACCTTTTCTCTCCAGGACAGGGCCATATGTCCTTTCATGTAAATGTAGTTCCCTTTCTAGAGAACATAGGGCCCCCTCTTACTGCTTCAGTGAACAAGTTATCTCTGCAGCCACTTATCTCAAGTGTTTTGCTATTACTTTGGTCCAGAGTCATCTGGGAAGTTCATGGTTTACAGGAAACAAAGGGGCCTACTCTAGTATCAGGAGTAGGAATTGTAAGTCAAAGGAGTCTTCGGTCTTGGGTACGGAAATCTCTTATTGCTTTGGAGAAGAATTTTCTAAAGACTCACTGTTCTATAGTGTTGTTCAATATGAATGGGCCTTGACCTACATATATTTGTATGTGTGTGTATGTGTGTTTATTTTATTTTATTTATTTTTGATACTGGAGATTTATCTCTCCAATTTTTTTTTTTTTTTTTTTTTTTTTTTTTTTTAACCAGGGATTGAACCCAGAGGCACTTAGCCACTGAGCCCCAGCTCTTTTTAAATTTTAGTTACAATAGGGTCTCACTGAGTTGCTTAGGGTTCACTAAGTAGGCTAAGGCTGGCCTCAAACTCACCATCTTCTTGCCTCTTGAGCCTCTGGGTTTATAGGTATGCACTATCATGCTAGACAGGTTTTTTTTTTAGTACTGGGGATTAAACCCAGGGCGCTTAACTGCTGAGCCACATCCCCAACCCTTTTTTAATATTTTATTTAGAGACAGGGTCTTGCTGAGTTGCTTAGGAACTCAATAAGTTGCTGAGGCTGGCTTTGAATTCACCATCCTCTTACCTTAGCCTCCCAAGCTGCTGGGTTTAGTTGTGCACCATCATGCCCAGCTTTTTTTTTTTTTTTTTAGAGACCCTAGCCCTTGATGAATGGAGTTTTCTTCTGTGGCCTCCCCACTGACTTCTCTCCTACTCAATTCCACTAGAGTGACCTTGTACAATCCTTTGCTCTCAGCCCCTACAAAAGTGTTAATACTGTGGTTTGGAGGATGTCTGTAAGCTTGTCTGTGCTTATGTAAAACTACTTCTCTATTGTTTTGTTATGGCTCTAATTAGAAATCTATTTTAGAATATTTAGATGACTACAACAGAAACAACAATTACTGCAGTCTCTTTTTTTTTAGTCTAAGGAAGGTTGATACTGCATATTAAAACTGAAAGCATTGAAATGATTGTACTCTAACTTCAATATTAAATATCCGAGAAAACTTTAAAAGTTTGACTATGACTTATTATTATCAATATTAGTAATTTTTATTAGACATAAAAATGGTTCTTGAACTAAAGATTTTGCTCAAGTTTTTATAAGCCAAGTAAATTACTTCTGTATTTTTGATATGAAAAATTAACCAATTTTTGCATAGATCAGATAGTAAAATTTGCAATGTGTTACATTTTGAACTGCAGAACATGTGAAAGATTGTTCCCTAGCTATACTATTAAGTATTTGCAAAGCCTTAAGGAGTTTGAAGTAAATATGACCTTATTTTTATATAAATTTTTTTTTTCTTTTTTGCAGTGCTGGGGATTGAACCCAGGGCCTTGTGCTTGACAGGCAAGCACTCTATGAACTGAGTTATATCCCCAGCCCCATATAAATGTTTTAATATGTCACAGGAGGGAAATATTTCTTGAACTAAACATTTATATATATGTTTCTAAATAATATTTTAATGAGTTTTCTATGACAATAACGTCGTTGTTAGAAATTATGTTGCTATAATTATATTGCTCCAATATTTCTATAAAATTTCTATAACAATAAAATAGTTGAAAAATACTGAAATTAACCATAATTTATTATAATTTTATGTTCTTGGCTTTCTGGAAGTAACTCATCAATAATATTTTTATTAAAATCATTAACCATTTAAATATATTAGAAGAGAGATATATATATATATATGGTACATATTTTTCCTTTTTTTAGGCTTCAGAATTGCTGTGCATAGTACTGTTGGATTCTGTTTCTATTTAAAGTATCAATATCTTGTTTGTCATGGATTTTTTAAAATAAATTTTTAAAAAATTGTACATGTTTATGGGGTAAAGTATGATATTCTAATACACATACAATCCATAATGATCGAATCATTGATTGGTTTATCTCTCTTAGATATTTATCATCTCTCTTATTTTTTAAATATTTTTATTAGTTGTTGATGAATCTTTGTTTATTTACATGTGATGCTGAGAATCAACCCAGTGCCTCACACATGCTAAGCACGCAGTCTCTATCACTGAGCCACAATCCCAGCCCTTCTCTTTCTTTTTTTTTTTTTTGGTGCCAGGGATCGAACCTACAGTCTTGCACATGCTCTGCAGGCACTCTACAACTGTGCTACTTCCTCATCTTTTTTTTTTTTTTTTTTTTTTGTAGTACTGGGGATCAAACCCAGGGCCTCGTGCATGTCATCATTTCTTTATGTTGAAAATATTCAAAATCCTCACTACTGGCTATTTTGAAATAATTAATTTTTATCAACTATAGTTATCCTACTGTGCTACAGAGCTTTAGAAAGTTACTCCTCCTATGTATTTGGCTGCATCCCTTTACCTGTTAGCCATCCTTTCACCATCCTCTCTCCCCATTTCAGGCTCTGAGATCTACTCTCTTTCTTTGAGGTCAACTTTTTTGCTTCCATATATAGATGAGAATATGTGGTATTTGTCTTACTGTGCCTGACATATTTCATGTAATATAATGTCCTCCAGTTTCATCCATGTTGCTGCAAATGGCACAATTTCATTCTTTTATACCACTTTGTGTGTGTGGTGCTGAGGGTCAAACCCAAGAACTCATGCATGCTAGGCAAGCACTTTACCTTTGAGTCACATCCCCAGCCCCACTTACCCAACCTTCGTTCCTTCCTTCTTTTGCTACTTCCCTTCCTTCTTCTGCTTCTTCTGCTCCTTCCCTTTCTTCTTCTCTCCTACTACTGAGCTACATCCCTAGTCTCACATTTCCTTCCCTCCCTCCTCTCTTTTTTTTCATAGTGCTTTTTTTTATCCATTCATCTGGGAATATACACCCAGGTTGATTCCATGCAAGTAACAGATGTCTCTGACATATTCATATTTCAGTTTCTTCAGTTGAGGGATTACTGGATCATTGGTAGTTCTCTCTCTTGTTTTTTGAGGAAACTCCATACGGTTTTCCATGATGACTGAACTGATTTACATTCCCATCAATATCATGACCAGCATGTTAATTTTTTGCCTTTTTGATAATAACCCTTCTATCTGGGAAGGGATGAATCTTACTTATTGATGAGGTTTCTACATTGTTGAAGTAGGTCGGTCCAAAATAACAGTAATGCTGAAATTAAGAAATCCTGCTATAACTAGTATATCTTGTTTTGTCTCTCATCCCATCCTCTCAGAAGCAGAGTGAGATAGAAGTTCAAAAATAAACTGGTAAGAGAATTATTGTGCCCTAAACTAAACCATAGGTTTTATGTTCTCATTCACCCAACATAATGCTCATTCCTAAAATAAAATGATAATTTTTTTTTTTTTTTTTTGTATGTGTGAAACTGAGATTGAACCAGGGACTGGTATATGCTAGGCCAGAACTTTACTGCTGAGCTACATTCCCATCCCTTTTTATTTATTTTTATTTTTTATTTTGAGAAAGCATCTCACTAAGTTGCTCATTCTGGTCTCAAACTTGTAATCCTCCTGCCTGAGCTTTCCAAATAACAGATTACAGACTCATGCCTGGCTAAAATAATAATTCTTTAAGTATGTGCCTCGTTGGGCTGTTTTAGGAATTAAATGATTAGTTGATGCATGTAAAAATGTTAGAATAATACTTGACACCCTCAGTAAATATTTAACATAAGCAAAGCCAAAAAAGAACCCTGTCTTTGCTATTGTGGGCACTGTAGTCTAAATGTGATGTATTTAAAACTGATAAACTAAACAGATGCAGAGGAACAAGTTTAATAATAGTAGCTATCCTTTGCTCCTTAGAGTTCTTAACAGCAGCTGGACTTTTCAAAGCTTTAAAAATATAAGTTCCAGCAGCAGCAACTGTTCTTGCTTTAATCTGAAGCTACTTTTTGAGTTGTGTGAGATTTCAGTTATATAGAGTTATCATTGGGGCTTCTTAGGGCAGGCATAGTTTTCCTGGACAACTGGATAATAGACTTGATCTTATTTACCTTTATTTTCAAAGCCTTTTTGCCTATTCTCATGATTTAGAAGTGTAAGGGTTATTTCCCCATTTTAAAAATGGGGGCAGAGACTGGCAAACCATATGTTAGCTACCCTAATGTCCTTCTTTTGAAGCATAAGAAATCAGAGAATTATTTACTGTTCTTCTGTAAATTAACATTCAAGAAAACAGTTTACTAGAGAGAAAAGAACACTTTTCTACCCACTGGTTGTGTGTGGAATGCTTAAAGCTTAGGTAACATAGACACTTTGCTTATGTCTTCATAAAGTGAGGACCCAGGAAATTATGTGACCCACCCTTCACTATAAAGATCAGTAAAAGGATGTGTCTGAAGCCCACATGAGTATAAGGTTAATGGAGAAGGATGGAGATGTTTTTGTCAGTTTCCACTTCTCCTTTCTCTCCAGGAGTCCAGGCATCTGCATGTTGTACTGGGAAATGAAGCCTGTGACTTGGACTCCATGGCATCTGCTCTTGCTTTGGCTTTTTACCTGACAAAGGTGAGTACCTAGGAACAGAGCCCCTTAGAATGAAAAGATTTAGATTCAAGACCAGCTCTGCTATTTACCAGCATTTAGCCTTGGATAAGTTAAATCCCTTAACTTTACTGGTCTCACGTCAACATCTGAAATAGTACTTTTCAGTGTTGTGAAGAAAAAAAAAAAAAAAGAGTAAATGAGGTGTGTTCTTTTTTTTTTTCTTTTTTTTTTCTATTTTTTTTGCTGCTGGGGATTGAACTCAGGGGCACTTAACCACTGAGCAACATCCCCAGCCCTTTTTATATTTTATTTAGAGACAGGGTCTTACTAAGTTGTTTAGGGCCTTGCTAAGTTGCTGTCTTTGAACTTGCAGTCTTCCTGTCAGCCTCCCGAGCTGCTGGGATTACAGGCATGCACCAATGTGCCCAATTGGTAAATAAGTTCTGAGGGATAGGTAAACCATAAAGCAATATTCAAACAGATTATTATTGAGTTCCTTAGGGGTGTCAGTGGTCTAGAGTGTATTCATTCCTCTTGCTCAGGTTAACTCTTAAGGACTGAAAATATTTTTTTCTCTGTGGCATTGCATCTAGAACTAGGGTCTTTACTATGAGTTGCCTTATTGACTTTTATGTTATAGCTGAGGAGGAGGGAGGGGAAGAGTCATTTTTTTGGGGATGTGGGTGTAGCCTAGTGGTACAGCACTTGCTTAGCATGTGCAGCGCCCTGAATTCAATCCTTGGCACCTAAAAAGTAAAAACAATTAATCCTTTTATTTTTATAGAGTGGGTAATTGTGACTTTGAAAAAGGCAGTAGCTTATTCATGATCATGCCTCCTTTGGTTCCAATTGTCTTGTTACTTTTGTACCCTTTGATGTTGGGGATTGAACCCAGGGCCTCTAGCATGCTAAGTACATGCTCACTATTGAACTACAACCCAGCCCAATCTTGGTACTTTTTCCTATCCCAAAACTTGTGATACCTTCTTGTCACTTTCCTATTCAGACAAATGAAGCTGAGGAAGTCTTTATACCAGTTTTAAATATAAAACGTTCTGAGCTACCTCTACGAGGTGACAATGTCTTCTTCCTTCAGAAGATTCAAATTCCAGAAACCATCTTGATTTTTCGGGATGAGATTGACCTTCATGCATTACACCAGGCTGGCCAACTCACCCTCATCCTTGTTGACCATCATGTCTTACCCAAGTAAGTAGATGGAAGTTAAATTCATACTTATGTACTACATTGGACTCTGATGAATGAGATATAAGGAAAGGAAGAGTCTGCTTTTAGCGATCTTAAAGGTTAATTATAATTGATTGGTCATAGTTGATATAAAAATTCAACAGAAAATATTGTCAGTTCCCTAGTTATATGTTTGTTTATAGCATAAAGACATATAAATCATAAAGATATATAGCTCAGTGGCAGAGTACTTGCCTGGCATGTGTGAGGCACTGGGTTTGATCTTTAGCACCTCATAAAAATAAACAAATAAAATAAAGGCATGCTATCCATCTACATCTACAAAAAAAAAATGATAATTCAAATTTTAAAAAAAGACGTATAACAAAGAATAGGAACATTTTGAGTTCAAACTAAAGAATAACACAAAGATCATCTAAATCTGCCTTTGGTATCATTATAAGATTTTTTGGCAGATTTATTATAAACCTTTAAAAAATGGTTAGAACTGTTTTTAATTTTTAAAAGATTAGTAAGTGAAAGTATTTCCTACATAAATTCATGATGACTTCAGAATAATATGGTAAAGTCTATAAATATCTCATTTGAGTCTATTTGACAAATGTGTATCTGTATAATAATTCCAACCCCTAACTTATGACTGGAAAAAAATTGCTGAAAAAATAACATGAGCATGATTTGCCTAAGTCTTTCTGACTCCTGCTAATCTTAAAATGTATTTGTATGTGTGTGTGAGGCTGGTGATGGAACCCAGGGTCTCACACATGCTCAGCAAGTACTCTACTTCTGAGCTACACTCCCAAGCCTTTAAAATGTATAATTTTTCCTTGAGCATCCTGTAGTTGTAGCAGAAAATGACAGAGCCTGATAGCATTGATGAGCTATACATTCACACATTAATAAACTATTATTTAGGGGATGAAGGTAAGACAGTTTCCATTCTCATGAAGCTTTCAGTCAGGAAGAGCGAATTGGGTAAATAGATCATTGTAAGGGGTGTTGGAAACAAGTGATTGTCACTCTAGGGACAATAGGTACATGAAAGATGGAATCATTCATTATACCTGAAGGGAATTGAGGACATCAGGAAAGGTTTTGTAGCAGAGTTGATCCTTGATCTCAGTCTTGAAGTGGACTAGGTGTTTGATCCCTGAATGAAAAGGGAAGGTGTTAGAAAAAGTGTTCCAGGCAGAAGAAGTAATTAATAGAAACAAAGCCAGGCAGGCATGAAGTAGCATGGTGAATTGGAGCAACTGGAATTTATTTTGCAGAACCAGAGCATAAAATAGGAGGGGAACAGAGAACATGGAAAAAGATAAGACTAGAGAGATAGGCAGGGGAAAGATGATCAGATTACACTGTTTTAGGCAATGGGAAACTTGTTAATTATATCTACTCTAGGTCCTGGCCATCAAATTTGCTTTTATATTTTAAATTCAGACAGCTTTGTGAAGGATAACTTAGAAGGGCCCTTAGCTAGAAGCAGGTGATTGCTAAAGAGACTATTGAAATAGTTTATATGAAAGCTGCTGAGGGCCTAAAATAAGACAATAGCTGAGGGCTAGAAAGGAAGGCATGGAGAGAAGCCCTAGGATCTGGTCACCTGTGTGGAATTTGAGTATTGAGTGGATTGAGAAACAGGTAAGATTTTGATGTTGAGTATCAAAAATGTCTGTTGGAGGGCTGGGGTTATGGCTCAGTGGTGGCACACTTGCCTAACATGCATGCAGCCCTGGGTTCAGTCCTCAGCACCACATAAAAATAAGGGTATTGTGCCCACCTACAACTAAAAAATTTATATATATATTAAAAAAAATGTCAGTTGGTAGCAAATGCCTGCATCCCGGCAACTTGGGATAGGAGCATTGCAGGTTTGAGGCCAGCCTCAGCAACTTAACAAGACCCTGTCTCAAAATAAAAATAAAAAGGGCTGGGGGGTATAGCTTTGTGGTTAAGCTCTTGGGTTCAAACCCCATCACCCCCCACCCAAAAAAAAAAAAAAAAAGAAAAGAAAAGAAAAAAGAAAGAAAGAAATGTACAACAGATATGTGGACAAGATGTTTGCTGCAGATACTTCACTTATATGCTATTTAAATACCCCTTCATATATGACATTAAAGAATGGAGAGAAATGAGGCAGAGTAGGAGTAACCATAGGTTACCCAAGACATCTGCACTTTCCTTTGGTGGGTGTGGTCTGAAGATAGATAACCTGTCTTTCTTTCTCTTTTCCCATACCCTTCCCTCTCCACAGAAGTGATGCAGCTCTGGAAGAGGCCATAGTAGAGGTGCTAGACCATCGACCCATCGAACAGAAACACTGTCCTCCCTGCCATGTCTCTGTTGAGCTTGTGGGGTCCTGTGCTACCTTGGTGGCTGAGAGAATCCTGCAGGGGGCACCAGAGATCTTAGATAGGCAAATTGCAGCCCTTCTGCATGGTAAGGGTGATTTTGGCATTGAGATAGGACTAGTTCCTCTATTCCCATCCCAGAGAAGGGAGAGTGGAAAAGTCTGAACTCTTTCAGTCTAATCATATTCTTTCAAAACCATTCCGTTCATACCAGAGAATGGAATTATTACAGGGAACAGTTAGGCATTTATTTAAAGGCCTGTGAGATGTTTTGTTGGAGAAAGTATAAAGGAAGCACAGGGCAACAAACCTTGAAGCTTCCTATTTGTGGTATTTAATGGAAGGAGTACTAGCCAAATAAGCAGGAAATGGATTCTTATACCAATTCCACTAGGAAATAGGTATGTGTCCTTGAGCAAATCTCTTAACCTTTCTTATTTTCATTTTCTCCATTTATTAAAAAAAAAAAAAAAAAAAAAAAAAAGCACTTAGAATACACTCTTATTTCAACTTCAGAATTCTTTGATGAGGGTTGGGGTTGTAGTTCAGTGAAAAGTGGAAAAGCACTTGCCTAGCTTGTGTGAGACACTGTATTTGATTCTCAGTAGCACATTAATTAATAAAAATAAAGGTTCATTTACAACTAAAAAAAGTATATTTTTTTTTAAAAAAAGGTTTTAAAAATTCTTTGATGAGATTTGGCCTACTGAAGAAATGTCCTAGGGTTGGGCTTGTGGTATACCTGGAAACCCAAGCAGCTCAGGAGGCTGAGGCAGGAGGATCACAAGTTTGAAACCAATCTCAACAATATAGCAAGGCCCTAAGCAACTTAGTGAGAACCTATCTCAAAATAAAAAATAGAAAAAAAGGGTGCATAAGTGGGAATTTGGCTCATTGGTTAAGTGCCCCTGGGTTCAATTCCCAGTATCTCCCCCAACTCCCACAAAATAGGTGTCTTCTCTGTAATGAGGTTGCAACATCTCCAATGATTGAGATGTTCAGGCTTCCTTTCCACTTTTTCTCTATTTCCCTGCTTTGATTTAGGAGGTCTTACTGAGGATACTCAGTCCCAGTTTCTTGTTTTGTATTCAGTGAGTTTGCCCTGCAAGTCTCCTCTATATTGTGCCCATTTGGTTTGAAGTTTTATGTGTTCTAGTGGTTGTGAGTAGAGGTCACATGATTCAAGTTCTGCCACCCCCCTTCTCAATAGGAACCATCATCCTGGACTGTGTCAACATGGACATTAAAATTGGAAAGGCAACCCCAAAGGATAACACATATGTGGAAAAACTAGAGGCCCTCTTCCCTGATCTGCCCGAGAGAAATGACATCTTTGATTCCCTGCAAAAGGCAAAGTTTGATGTATCAGGTATGAAGTGTCAAGCTGAATTCTCTACTTCCCATATGAAAAAGCAAGTGGGCAAGCTGTTTTCATTGTATTCATGAGTACAATCAAAACAATTCCAGAGCATGCATAATGATTTACACTTCATACCAGAGAGAAATGAGGCATCATATTAGTCTGATCATGAACTGATCAGTCATTTACTGGAATGTTTTATCCTGGATCTTGGGAAGAAAGAGGAGGAAGAGTCTCAGAGGTTTCAGTCTAATCAGAGAACATAGGACTTATAAATAAAATATACCGAGGGAAAGTAAAATATCAGAGCAAGAGCTATATAATTAGAGAAGCAGAAGAAACATTTAGAATATACAAAGAAAGAGAACTAAAAAAAACTCTTATCTTCTACTCAACTAATACCTGACATAAAAAAGGAGAAAGAAAGATGTAAGGAAAGAAAGAAAAGTATTAAATGTACTTTGATTGATTAATTGATTGAGTCAGGTTCTCTGTATTTCAGACTGCAATATTTGCCTCATCTTTCTGAGTAGCTGGGATTATACCCATGTACCACAACCCCAAACTCAAATGTACCTTCATAAAGTTAAAACAGTACAAAAAGGGGGAAAATCAGAGGTGGGGTGTAAATTTTCAGTGATCTCCCCTGTTCATTGCTCCAAAGAGAGGCTATATTTTTTCTTTTCCTTGTCCTCACCTTCCTGGTGTTGGGACCCTAGGTTCCCCATTTGACTCATAGTCTTACATCCACTTTTTAGGGCTGACCACTGAGCAGATGCTGAGAAAGGATCAGAAGACCATCTATAGGCAAGGTATCAAGGTGGCCATTAGCGCAATATACATGGATCTGGAGGTAAGAGCAAGTTGTGAATGTTGATGGGAAGAGAAAACTTTAAATTTTGTATGTAACTTTGCTCCCTCATTTCTTTTTTTAAATTGGTGCATTATGATTATATATAATAGTGGAATTCATTGTGATATATTTATACATGCATAGAACATAATTTGATCAATTTCGTTCCTCATTACCTCTCCTTTCCCTCCCTTTCTTCCCCTGTTCCTCTTCTGCCCCTCATTTCTGACTTACCTCTGTACCTGTCTATATCTTTGTACCTGTCTACTCATCTCTGTTTCCTCTGTGACCCCCATAGCTCATCACCTCTAACTATACCTCTTCTAATAGTCCATGAACTAGCTTCCCTGCCTGCACTTTTGCATACTTAAAAACCATTTTTCCCACAACTACAAGAACAAGAGTGATCTTTTTAATGTTTAAATCAGGCTGGGCTTCGTGGCTTGTGCCTTAATTTCAACTGCTCAGGTGACTGAAGCCTGAGGGGTGACTGAAGCATGGGGAGAATCACAAGGTCCAGGCCAATCTGAGCAGCTCAGTGAGACCCTGCCTCAAAATAAAAACTAAAAGGACTAGGGATGTAGCTTGGTGGTATGGTACTTGCCTAGTATACAGGGACCTGGTGGAGGGACCAGGTACTGGGGGTGGAGGGAGAGATGAAAACCAGAGTATATCAGGTCACTCCTCCCTTTACTGTCTCTTTCATTTTACTTCTAATAAAATCTAGCAACCTCTGTGACTTGCAGGGCCCTGTTTGTCTGCCACGTTGGTTTTCTTTCTGTTCCTCAATAATCATTAAGATTATTCTCAACTCAGGTCTTTTGAACTTGGTTTTTCTCTTTGCTTCTTCTTATCATTCATACCTCAGCTCACATGTATCCTGTTGTGGGAGGTTTTCCCTGACCACCCTAACTGAAGTAATATCCCCTGTGAACAAAAAAATGACCAGGTGGGCATAGTGACACACACTTGTAGTTTCTGATACTTGGAAGACTGAGGTGGGAAGAGCATTTGAGCCCAGGAGATCAAGGCCTGCCTGGGCAACATAGTAAGAACCTATCTCAAAAAACCCCAAAAAACAACAATAAAAAAATTTTGTTAACAGTAATTTGTTTGGGGACAGGCGCTGGGATTGAATGTAGAGCCTTGTTCATGCTAACCAAGCTTTCCACCAGTGAACTATGACCTTAGCCCATTTTGTTTTGAGATTGGATTTCAAACAGTTAATTTTGTTGAATGAGTAGCAGAATGTAACTTTAATAATGGTGTGGGGTTTTAAACTTTTTTTTTTTCTTTTTGTGCTGCTGGGGATTCAACCCAGGGCCTTGGGCATGTGAGGCAAGCACTCTACCAACTGAGCCATATCCCCAGCCCCTGGTGTGGAGTTTTTTTTTTTTTTTTTTTTTTTTGGTACTAGAGTTTGAACCCAGGGGTGCTGTACCACTGGAACTTCATCTCTAGCTCTTTTTTAAAAAATTTATTTTATCTTACTTATTTGTACTGGGGTTTGATGCCGGGGTTGCATTATCACTGAGCTACATCCCCAGCCTATTTTCTTTTATTTTTAAATTTCGAGATAGGGTCTCATTAAGTTGCTGAGGCTGGCCTTGAACTTGCAATTCTCCTGCCTCACCCTCTTGAGTCACTGGGATAACAGGCATGCACAACTGCACCTGGCTTCATGTTTTAGTTCCTAAAACAATTATGTTTGACAAGTGTTGTCTCCTTATTTCATAGACAGGGAATATTAGATCTAGGAGATTAATTCAGCTCCTTGATCGAATAGCTAATAGGTAATAGAGATGGTTTTCAAACCAATTCTGTATTAATCCAAAGCCTATATTATCCCCATTCTATCTCTTTGCCTCCCAGCATGTATAAATCAGTTAATGGTAGATACCTTTTTAATGGAGCATAAGTCATTGGTTAATATGCAAAGAAAACCCTTCATAAGGATTTTTCATTGATGGTGACAAGGAGAGTCCAGCTGTAGCCCTCATCCCTCTCCATTTCTTCTCTTTCAGGCCTTTCTGCAGAGGTCCAACCTCCTTGCAGATCTCAGTGCTTTCTGCCAGGCTCACAGCTATGATGCCCTGGTTGCCATGACTATCTTTTTCAACGCTCATAATGAACCAGTGCGGCAGTTGGCTATTTTCTGTCCCCATGTGGCACTTCGAATGACGGTGAGTCCTTGTTCTAACTTGAGGACCTCCCAGCACTTGCCCATATGTTTTCCATGTTTTATAGCATGAAACTGGAAGGCTGTTCTTAGTTCTTGCCTTTAGACAGTGACTTTTTGACTATTTCTAGAACTTATACCATTGTTGAGAAAGGGGTTCCAAAGAGAATTAGAGACACAATTCCTGTTTAGAGGGAACCTGAAATCTGATTAGAAGGAAATGTTATAAATCTGGAATTAGAACTTGAATCTTGGTTTAATTATTAATTCCTCACTCCTAAAACTCAGTTTTCTTTCTGCTATGTTGCTTTAACAATTAGAAACACAAGGGCAGGGAGGTGGTGTTTAGCTCAGTGGTAGAGTGCTGGCCTTGCTTGTGTGAGGCTTTGGGTTCCATCCCTAGCAGTGGCAGGTGAGGTGGGATGAAGGGGACAAAAGAAACACAAGATAGAAACCTTGTCTACTACTTATCATGCAGAGGTTAATCTGTGTTATGTGCAGCCTAGAGCAGTGATCAAGAACCAGGTTTGTTCTCTTTCCTGATCTTCCATTTGGCTACCTTTCTCAATTCCTCCCCTTTCTATTCCTGTTGGTTAATGATTAGCTTAGAGGAGAATTTAAAAGTAGACTTAACACTGTCTAGGAACTCTGTGTGTTTCTTGGACCAGGTAGGGACCTCTAAAGAAACAATACAGCCAGATAATCCTTTGTGCTTATAAAAGGTGTATCTGGGAGCTAAACACAGTGATGAACACCTGTAATCCCAGCAACTCAGGAGGCTGAGGCAGGAGGATCACAAATTCGAGTCCAACTTCAGCAGTTTAGTGAGGTCCTGAGCAACTTGGTAAGACCCTGTCTCAAAAAAAAAAAAAAAAAAAAAATTTTTTTTTAAAGGGCTGTGATGTATCAGTGGTAAAATACCCTTGAGTTAAATCCCCAGTACCAAAAAAAGATTTATCTGTCCTTTTCCTACCTCCTTGCCTTTGTTTTCTACCCCAGAAAGCAAATGTGATTGATTTATTTACTTATTCATTCATTCATTCATTCATTCATTCCTCCTACCCACCCTCCTCCCTCTCTCTCTTTTTTGGTACTAGAGATTGAACCCAGGAGCACTTTACCATTGAGCCACATCCCCAGTCCTTTTTATTTTTTCTTTTGAGTCACAGTCTCACTAATTGCTTAGGGTCTCACCAAGTTGCTAAAGTTGGCTTCAAACTTGTGATCCTACTGCCTCAGGCTCCCAAGTTGCTGGGATCACAGGTCTATATCACCAAGCCCAGCTCTGTCTTTCTTCCTTTCTTTTTCTTTTTTTTTTTTTTTCTGCAGTCCTGGGGATTGAATCCAGGGCCTTGTGCTTGCTAGGCAAGCAGTCTACCAACTGAGCCATATCCCCAGCCCTATGTCTTTCTTTTTTAAATCCAGGGGCTCACACATTCTAGATAAGTGCTCTATCACTGAGCTATAAGTTGTTGAGGCTGGCCTTGAACTTGGGATCCTCCTGCCTCAATCTTCTGAGTACTGGGATTACAGGTGTGCACCACCACACCCTGTAAGAACTAGGTTTTTTGTTTTGTTTTGTGTTTTGTTTTTTTAATCAGGTAGATGTGCTTTTCTGTCCAAGGTTTATCACTTGTTGGCTGTTTGAGCTAAGGCAAGTCAGTTGACTTCTGAGTCTGTAAATAGCAGAATAGCACCCAATGGTTAGTTTGATATGGCCATTTATATAATATCATACATAAAGTACATTACTTGGCTCAGAGTAAGTGCTCACAACTTGTGGCTTTTACTAATGATGTCATGAAGGAAAATATACTTTGGCTATAAGAAATACCCTTCTACCTTCTGAACACTAGTCCCATCTCTGCCATGCAGATGTCTGATGACTTCTACCATTGCCTAGGCTGCCTCTGTGTTGAGAAATAGTCCTCTTTTCACAGTGTGCCCTACAACTGCCTTTCTTCCTCCTATGTTAGGAATAGTATATTGATTTACAACACTGGCTTTGGTGACAGACCTGATTCACTTGTCGGTTTTGCTTCATTCAAACCATGATCTTAGGGAAGTTGCCTAATCTTCCTATCTCAATTTCTCAATCCCTAAGTGAGGATAATAGTAATACATATCTTCTTCTTCTTCTTCTGTGTGTGTGTGTGTGTGTGTGTGTGATGCACATACTAGACAAGTGCTCTACCACTGAACCATAGCCCTAGCCCCAGAAATACCAATCTTATGAGGTAGTTATAAATATTAAATGAGATAATTATAAATGGCCATAGTCCATGCTTTGCCTATTTTCCACTCTTATTTTGTTCTATTCATACTTTTCACCTCAATCATCCTCCAGACTTCTGAGTAGGGGCTATTCCCATCTAGCTAAGGACAGAGTTCAAGTACCTACTTGACAACAACATACAGTAAAAACTAAGAGTCCTGGATTCTGGTTCAGAACTTGCCAGCATTCACATGATTTTGCTTTTGTTTCCTCATTGATGAGGAATGAAATGAAATGAGATATATGATCTAAAATGTTCTGTTTCTAAAATACTGTGTATATTAGAAATATTTCTTTTGTTGTTAGCATTAAAATTGAAGTGTAGATGATGTGATTAAATTTTTTTCCTTTGTTGAAAGCATCTCAATTAGAAGCCTCAGCCCTTTGCTATATCACATTATATATTGTTTCCCATTCTTGTCTCCTCTGTAGATCTGTGAAGTCCTGGAACGCTCCTATTCCCCACCTCTGAAGCTGACCCCTGTCCCAAACACCCACCCTAACCTCCAAGCCTATCTTCAAGGCAATACCCAGGTCTCTCGAAAGAAACTTCTGCCTCTGCTCCAGGAAGCCCTGTCAACATATTTTGACTCCACAAAGATCCCTTCAGGGCAGCCTGAAACAGTGGGCGTGTCCAGGGAACAGGTGGACAAGGATTTGGACAGGGCAGGTCACGCTCTGATTTCTGGACTGAGTCAAGATGAGGAGGATCCTCCACTGCCCCCGACACCTATGAACAGCTTGGTGGATGAGTGCCCTCTGGATCAGGGGCTGCCTAAGCTCTCTGCTGAGGCAGTCTTTGAAAAGTGCAGTCAGATCTCACTGTCCCAGTCTACCACTGCTTCTATGTCAAATAAGTGACTCTTGGGAAAGGAAGAGATAGTGGGAGAGTTTGCTTGACCCACCTCAAATGCATGTTTTGAGATGTTTGGAGATTTTGGCAGTTGTGTGTTCATTGCTCCAGGATCTAGTGTATTGTTCTCATAAAACTGGGGGGAGAAAGAAGGGGAAGAAAGCAGCTGCTTCACTAATGGCTTTCCGCCTTTTTCCTCAATCTCTATCAGACAAATTGTATTATTTAATTTTATTAAAATCTGCACTGACTTTGCTCTTCATTTGTCAGGGCATAATATGATATACCCACTGTCCCAGCAGAGAAGGACAAGAAGAATGCCGACCCCAAAAGTACCCTCAGTAAGGATCTTGAACAGAACCAGTATCTGTCATGAAACCAAATGTTCTTTGTCTCCATGAATTCACTTACTCAGTCAATGTTTATTGAATACCTACTTCAAACTAGATAGAAGAGTGTGTGCTTTGGAAATTTATTCCAGTTTTTAGCCTTCAGCAGATTTCTAGCTCTGTGACTCTTCTTTTTGCCCACCCATTAGGTGATGGTGTGTGTTTCAGAGATGGCTAAATTTCTATTCTGAGCTTATTGTGACTGTTTTATTTCTTAATTTGGGAGCAAGTTGGAGGCCATTATCATCTGTCCTGATCAGGTGGTCTGGCTCTTTTTCTTTAGATCCTTCTGTCCCAGAGCCACAGGAACCATGAAAAGTTACTGAAGACACCTACCTTTTTAGAGTTCAGGAAGCACCCAGGAAAGTCCTAAGACCTCACAGACTCTTTCCCTAAAGATGGCAGAATTGGAATGAGAATTCTGGTAGTGAATTTCTTATCCATCTCTTTCTCTTTTTGTTCATGTTAAAAGAAAGCATGGAGTTCTAATACTAACTGCTATAAATTGTGTATCTCTTGGCAAGACACTGCATTACTCTAGGTCTTATTTTCTCCATATGTAAAACAGGGTTTGGACTAGATGTTCCCTGGTATTCTGTAATCTGCAGCTTGCTACCATCCTTTCTCTCCCCTGCTTCTCTGTATTTTTCTTTTTTTTTTTCCCCCCGGGAATGCTCAGGGTCACTGGATTGTATTTATGTGTGATTGTACCAAGGGATTTAGCCTCATGTAGCATGTACAGGGATGTAACTCATACCTTAGTGACCCAGCAAAGAGCTCCCATCCACTGACTTGTTCTGCATGTGTAGAGTCTCCCTTTTGTCTTCAGACCAACCTGCTCTCCCCATGTAAGTTGCCAACAGTTTCACTGAACGGTGGGGTATGTGATGGTTTGGGCATGACATCTTCTAGTGTCACGGGGCAGTCTGATTATAGTTTAAGGATATGAAGTCTATAGCCCTTTGGAAAGTAAAAGTAGTGGTGTGATCACTGAACCAAAGGAATTTATGTTTTGTAACTTGGGTACTTTATTTTGCATTTTATTAAATATTAAATACTTTTTTTCCTCTTTGGGTTCTTGTCTCTTTTTTATAACTATAATAAGACTTTTCCCTTCAATAATCAGTAATTATTTTAACTTCCTGCAGATTCCTCTCCCTTCTTCCTACTATACTTCTTGTTGTTTCCTCCTACTTTTTTTTTTTTTTTTTTTGTACTGGGGGTTGAACCCAGGGGCATTCTACCACTTAGCCTTTTTGAAATTGTTTTGAGATAAGGTCTCACTAAATTGCCCAGGCTGGCCTCAAACTTGTGATCCTTTTGCCTTGGCCTTTTAAACAGTTGAGATTACAGGTGTGCACCACCATGCCCAGATTCTGGTGTTCTTTTTGTTTACTTTTTTAAGGAATAAGGAGCAACAAGCTCTGTCTCCCCTCATCCTCAATCTATTCTTTTCTTTCTTTCTTTTCCCAGAACCAAC
Organism: Sciurus vulgaris; assembly: GCF_902686455.1. Classification (NCBI taxonomy): domain Eukaryota; kingdom Metazoa; phylum Chordata; class Mammalia; order Rodentia; family Sciuridae; genus Sciurus; species Sciurus vulgaris. Next base: position 112,327,306 of record NC_136461.1, read on the forward strand.
CTTATACTTCTTTCTTCCCAATTTTGCCTACGCTTGAAAAATAGACCCAAGGATATCATCTCATAACCAAAATGGTTTATACTGTTGCCTTTTTTTTTTTTTTTTTTTAAATTCCTCCTTTTAAGCAGCTTCCAGAAAGTTATAAGGAATCTGAAAAAGAAGAACAAATTGCCTTCCTAGACTCACCCAAGACTAGCCACCCTAGAAAATGTACTCTCCTCCCCAAAACCCGCCCCCACACAGGAGGGAGGGTTTTTCTTTTGGGAAAACTGGCTCCTTGAGAGGTGAGGTGGCAAAACCTGTTTGAACATGAGGTTACCTCCCTTTACAACTCCTCCTTAGAGGCAAGAGCAACAACAGCCGAGACAGAAAAGGGTAAAGAAGTGTTAAGGACTGGGACAACCAGCTCCCTAGGAACATTAAGTGTTTAAAAAAGACAGGAATACCTGTGAAGATGGAAACTATACAGGAAGAAACAAGAAAGACATTAGATCTTGGGTAAGTAAGAGCTTGACTCACTTGATTGGAAATGGAATGAGAGACCTCCCTATCCAACCCTTACACAGGTTTCAAGGATTCCTCCAAAAAGAATTGTGTGAGAACTATCAGAAAAAGGGATGGGGTGACTTTAGGTAAGAAATGTAAATATGGTAAGGAACTGAGGTTTTGTTTTTAATGGGTTTATTGTGTTTGTTTGTTTTAACATAACAAGGAATCGAACCCAGGGGCACTCTACACCTGAGTTACATCTCCAGCCTTTTTTTATTTTCTATTTTTGAGACAGGGTCTCCTTAAGTTGCTGAGGGTCTTGGTAAGTTGCCAAAGCTGGCCTTGAACTTGTGATCCTCCTGCCTTAGTCTCCTGAATAACTGGGATTACAGATGTGTGCTACTGTGCTCAGCATGAACTAAGGAACAGAGGATTCTAGGATAATTCCCTTGTTTAAAAAAAAAGGAAGGTTCTATATTTTGTGTTCTAATAAATCTTCCTGTTTTCCCCCCCTCTTTTTCTTTCTTTTGTACTGGGCATTGAACCCAGATGTACACACATGTTAGGCAAACATTCTGCCACTAAGCTACATCCCCAGTCCTTTTTTTTTTGGTGGGGGGTAGGTACTGGGATTAAACTCAGGCACTTGACCACTGAGCCACATCCCCAGCCCCATTTTGTATTTTATTTAGAGACAGGGTCTCACTGAGTTGCTCAGTGTTTCGCTTTTGCTGAGGCTGGCTTTGAACACACAATCCTCCTGTCTCAGCCTCCTGAGCAGCTGGGATTACAAGCATGTGCCACCATGCCCAGCTCTTAGTCCTTTTTTAATTTTCATTTTGAGACAAGATCTCATTAAATTGCTCAGCCTGGTTTCAAACATGGAATAATCCTGCCTTCACCTCCTCAGTAGCTAGCTGGGATTATAACTGTGTGCCAGTCCACCTGGTCCATGTTCTTTACTTTCTAACTCCCACCCTCCAGAATAACCATCAGGAAAGCTGAGTCAGAACTGACTTTAGATCCATGTTTTCCTTCCCAGTAAGTCTCTTCCTTCTTACCTTCTTCCCAACCCCTCTACTTATGCCATATTTTCCCCATCCACTCCCCTGCGTGGTGGAGGAAATGCAGGCCTGACCAGGTGCCATCTTCCCCAACTGCCCAGGGAGAGTTGGGAGTGTCTTTCTGGGTTCAAGCCAATTTTAATGTGGGTCATCTCTCACCCCTGGATTGTAGGTGGAGTCACTGCTTTAGAGGTGAATAAGATTAGCTTTACATTCTATCTTCCCTCTGCTCCTAAACCCAGCAGTAAGTAGGTGATCTGCTTCTAGCAAGTGAAGAAGATGGGAGAAACGTCTGTATAGGAGACAAGAGATCTGAGCTGTTTTTGGTACTGAGGATTGTACCCAGGGGTGCTATACCACTGAGCTATATCCCTAGTCCTTTTTAATTTCCATTTTAAGGCAGGATCTCACTAATATGCTGAGGTTGGCCCAGCCTCAAACTTGTGATCCTCCTGCCTCAGCCTCCTGAATTGCTGGGATTATAGGTGTGTGCCATCTTGCCCAGCAAGAACTGAGTTCTTTTTAAGGTCTACCCTCTTATCTCACTGTTTTTCCATTCCAGTTTATGTCCAGCTCCCTTAAGACACTCCACAGGTTTTTTCATGATAATCTTTTCTTCTGGTGACCATCTTAGGGTCAGGGAGAATGCAGAAACAACAGAACCAACAGTAGCCCTGAGACTTGGGGAACTGGAACTGAAGGAAGAATGGCAAGATGAAGAATTCCCTAGGTAAGGAAGTGTGAAGAAGACTGGGAAAAGGGAAAAGTGGTCACAAATGGAGGGCAGGGAGGAGAATTAGGACTTGAAGTAAAGAGGTGGGGAAAAGGAACACAGGTGATAAAATCATGGTGGGGAGAGAAAGCTGATAAACTGATACTAGGCTTGATGCTTTTAGCCTAGCTGTCTGTCCACTTTTGCTCTTTTCCGTTCTAGATTGCTTTCTGAGGAGGTTGACCCTTCTGAAGATTCTGAAGACCCTCAAAGACACTCACAGCCAGGTAGATGAAGTAGAAAAAAGGTCTCAAGGTTTTGCTTCTAGTCCGGTGATGGTCTGGGCCCCCACTATCCCTTTGTAGTTTCATTTCCCCCTTTCCCAAATGTCCCCTGTGTCACTTCCTTCTTCAGTATTAACCCATATCATTATTTCTATATACAGGAATTCCAACCACCAGCAGCATTGCCCAACTCACATCTTTCTGGGTTTTGTGTTTGTTTTTTCCTCCAACCCCAGGTACCCCCAGCACTTTAGCCCTATGTGGCCATCGCCCCATGCGTAAGCGACTTTCCGCCCCAGAGTTGCAGCTGAATCTGACTGAGGGGCCTGGAAATAATGGAGCTTCTCCCACCTACTCTGCATCTTCCTCTTCTGATGGCAGTTCAGACCTGGAAATAGACGAATTAGAGACACCTTCAGACTCGGAGCAGCTAGACAGTGGACATGAATTTGAATGGGAAGGTGGGAAACAAACCCAAAGACGTAGCCGGTAAAAGTAGAGACCAGCGGGGCTGGGGATGTAGCTCAGTGGTAGAATATTTGCGTAGCATGTCCTAGGTACTGGGTTTTATTCCCAGCCCCACCAAAAAAATAAATAGATAAAAGAATGTTGCATACAATTAAAAAATTTTTTTTAATTGTAAATGGACATGATACCTTTATTTTATTCATTTATTTCTATGAGGTGCTGAGGATCTAACCCCGGGCCTCACACATGCAAGGCAAGCACTCTACCATTGAGCAACAACTCCAGACCTGTTGCATACAATTTTAAGGTGACTAGTGAGCTTTAGAAAAACAGAAACTAGCCCAGCTTTAAAAAAACAAAAGCAAAAAACAAAAACAAAACAAAAAAACCCAGGAGGAGGGAAGGAGAAGGAAAAGAGGGAAGCAGCAGCTGAATGCTGTGGTGAACATCTGTAATTGCAGTGATTTGGGAGACTGAGGCAGGAGAATAGCAGGTTTGGGGCCAGCCTCAGCAATTTAGCAAGGACTGTTTCAAAATAAAAAGGACTGGGGCTGTTGATCAGTGGTAGAGGGCCCCTGGGTTCAATCCCCAGTACCAGAGGAGGGAAAAATTAAAAATCAGTATAAAAAGAAGCTCGGGATGGGTTTAATGGGACTGGTGTTAGACAAGAGGAAAGGCCAGCAAAATTGATTTCTTCAGACAGACAGAAAAGGTAGAGCTTATAGATTTTATATGAAATAGTCAAGAGTGGAGGAGCGGAGTGGGCCTTTGTAAGGAAAACTATTGAGTGCCTGTTACATGCTACCATTGAACTAGGAATGGGGTTCTATATTGCAGTGAAAGGTTATAATCTACATGTGCACAGCATACAGTGGAGAAAAGGAAGAGGTCTGTTCTGCCTTAAAGATGTTTAAAAAAGACTTCATGGAGGAGGTGATTCTAAGCTTGGGGTTAAAAGCTGAATATTTATCAGGTAGTTTGAGAAAAGGCATTCAAAGTAGAAGCAGCAGCTCAATCAATTGCATGGTAAGTTATGGAATTCAAAGTATGAAGCACGACTGTTTACATATGAAAGGCTAGGAGATGAAGAGAGATTATATACCCAAAGATAGTGCTGGGTAAGGCAAGCAAAGGCCCAATCTTGTATGTTCTTGTTTCCATGCTAAGGAGTTTGGATTTTGTACTATAGGCAGTGGGAAGAAGCTTTGAAAGGTTTTAATCATGGTCAAATTGAATGACTTTTGGTACTGGAGATTGAACCCAGAGGTACTCAACCACTGAGCTAAAGTCCAAGACCTTTTTTATTTTGAGATAGGATCTCACTAAGATGTCCATATTGGCCTCAAACATGCCATCCTCCTGCCTCAGTCTCCCCAGTAGCTGGGAATACAGGAATGTTTCACCATACCTGGCTTCAATGATACTTTAAAGATTGGAAATAAACTAAAAATTCTTCAATACAGTGTAAATTCAATTGCATTCCATCCATACAATGGAATACTAAATATTATGCAGTTTCTTTTTTTTTTTCTTTTTAAGACAGCTCTTTTGTTGTTGTTGTTATAGACAAACACAATAACTTTATTTTATTTTTATGTAGTGCTGAGGATCAAACCTAGTGTTTCACACATGCTAGGCACACGTTCTACCACTAAGCCATAACTCCAGCCCAAGACAGCTCCTTCTATTACTATGGAAAGATCATACCAGATGGTGGATGAGGTATACTATCATTTTTTATTTTTTGAGAGCAAAGTAACAGAATTTATTAGAGTAATAGAAAGAAAGCAGAGGGCTGGGGTTGTGGCTCAATGTTAATGCACTCGCCTAGCACACATGAGGCACTGGGTTCAATCCTCAGTACCACATGAAAATAAATAAAGGTATTGTGTCCACCTACAACTAAAAAATATTAAAAGGGGGGAAAAGAGAGAGAGAGAGAGAGAGAGAGAGAGAGAGCAGTTCCCAAAAAGGGAAAGGTCCCAAGAGAAGGATACCCTATAGTATATTATAGTTTGAATAAAAAAGATAGAGGAGAAAAGAAAGTTTGCTCTAGCAGTACTTTAGAGGGTGGATTGAAGGAAAACAAAGTCAACACAGGGAAAGCAGTTAGGAGGTTAGTATCAAGACCAAGTGAGAAGCCAGGTGTGGTGGCTCAGGCCTGTGATCCCATCAGTTTTAGGAGGCTGAGGCAGAAGGATCAAAAGTTCAAAGCCAGCCTCAGCAACTTAGCAAGGCCCTAAGCAAGTTAGCAAGACTGCATCTCAAACTAAAAAATAAGAAGAACTGAGAATGTGGCTTAATTGTTAAGCAACCCTGAGTTCAATCTCTTGTACCAAAAAAAAAAAAAAAAAAAAAAAAGACCAGATGAGCAATGTTGAGAACCCAGGCCAGGGCAGTGGTAGTTGAAAAGATGATAAAAGAAAATTATAGAGGTGGATAGAAGAGGATGTGGGGTCCAATTGGTTTGAGAGATGATGGACAAAAGAGAATCTCAGATGATATTCAGTTTTCTTTCTCTGGCAACTAGATGGATGGAGTCATTCCTGAAAATAGGAAATATGGGGCTGGTCACAGTGCCATATGCCTGTAATCCCAGAAAATTGGGAGGCTGAGACAGAAGGATTGCAAGTTCAAAGCCAGCCTCAGCAACCTAGGCCCTAAGCAACTTAGCAAGACCCTGTCTCAAAATAAAAAACAAAACGGGGACTGGAGTCATGGCTTAGTGATAGACCACTTGCCTAGCATGTGTGAGGCACTGGACTCTATATTCAGCACCAAATAAATAAATAAATAAATAAATAAATAAATAAATAAATGGTATTATGTCCATCTACGACTAAAAATATTTTAAAAAAGAAAAAAAAAAAAAAGGTGGCTTAGTGGTTAAGCACCCCGGGTTCAATCCCTGGTACTTCCCCAACAAAACAACAGCAACAACAAAAAATAGGAAATATGGGAAAAAGAAAAAGAATAATTTTGAGTTCTGTTTTGAATCTGACTTGTTGATGACAGGTAAACACAAAATGGAGATGTCCACTCTAGGCATTTAGGGATGTAGATCACAAGTTAGGAGGGAAGTTGGCATTAGAGAGGCAAATTTGAGAGTCATCATCTTGCTGTTGATAACTGAAGACATGGGAATAGATATGCTCAGAAAGAAGCATGTAGGGCTGGGGAAATAGCTCAGTTGGTAGAGTGCTTGCTTTGCAAGCACAAGGCCCTGGGTTCAAATCCCCAGCACCACCAAAAAAAAAAAAAGAAAAGAAAAAAGCATGTAAACAAATAGAGAATATGGTAATGACTAAGGCACAATTTTACACCAGCCTCTACAATTTAGTGAGACCTTGTCTCAAAAAGGACCAAGGATGCTGGGCACAATGACTTACGCCTGTAATCCCAGCAGCTTGAGAGGCTGAAGCAGGAGGATCATGAGTTCAAAGCCAGCCTTACCAACAGTGAGGTGCTAAGCAACTTGGAGAGACCCTGTCTCTAAATAAAGTTTAAAAAGAACTGGGGATGTGGCTCAATTATTAAGTGCCCCTGGGTTCAATGCGCAGTCTCAAAAATAAAAAAGGGAGGAGAGCATGGATGTATAGATGTGGGTTAAGGTATTAATGGTAGTGTACTGCACCCCTGGATTCAAACCCCAGTACTGGTGGGGGGGAAGAAAGAAAGAATATGGGGGGGTGGATATGACACTGATACTGGAAAGTGCCATAAACCTGCCCGAGTTCACCCCAAGGCCATCTCTAGTGAATAGGTGAGGGAAATGAAAAAGAGACCAGCAAGGGTTTGGTTTAATTGGATATACTAGGGCTAAAGAGTCAAGAATCAAGACCAGGCTGAAGGATTCTGAAAGGAGCAGAAAAAATTGAGGAATGAGAGGTCGTAGTAGTAAATTCTTGGGATTTAGGGAAGTTATAAGATACTGAAGTAGGGGAAATTCACCATATTGATGCTTCCTCACTCCTCTGTTTTAGATGAATTGCCCCAGGCAGAGGGTCTGGGGGCCAGTGAAGCAGCAGAAAGGCTGGGCCGGGGTTGTGTGTGGGATGTGGCTGGAGAAGATGGTCATCGCTGGAGGGTGTTCCGAACAGGACAGTGGGAGCGACGAGTGGACATGACCATCATTGAGCCCTATAAGAAAGTCCTATCTCATGGAGGTAATGCCTAGCAGAAGTAGAAGGATAAAACTATGGCTTCTTGAATAAAATACCTAAGCTGGAGATTCAGCTATTGGGCTCAGCATCTTTCCTATAACTCCCAGAGACCCTCAGTGTCCCTCAGTATAAAATAGATGTATTGTCTGTCAGTATATATTTGTGGCCTCAATTTTCCCCTTATCATTCCCAGGTTACCATGGTGATGGCCTTAATGCTGTCATCCTCTTTGCTTCCTGCTATCTACCCCAAAGCAGCATCCCCAACTACACCTATGTCATGGAACATTTGTTTAGGTAAGATGGAAAGACTGAAGGGAATACAGGGAGAACATTAGGAAGGAAAAAGTAAAAAAGAGTCCCATCCAAGATCAGTAGCCGAAAGTAATGTTCTTCTCTCTCCAAAACACACAATACATACATACCTTCCTTACAATACTGTCTCCCCAGGTATATGGTAGGAACTCTGGAGCTGCTGGTAGCTGAAAATTATCTGCTTGTTCACTTGAGTGGAGGCACAACCAGGGCCCAAGTTCCACCTCTGAGCTGGATACGCCAGTGTTATCGTACCCTGGATAGGCGGTGAGACCATAACTATATAGAGGGCTATAACTCTCCCTCTTCTCTCTCTCTCTTTTTTTTCTTCCATCTTTCCATTCTTTCTTCTCCATTTAGTCCCTTCCTCTTTTCTTTGTCCCTCTATACCCCTTTCCACATTTCTCCTGTCTTCTGCCCTCTTTTGGAGTCAGGGAAACCATTTCAAGTCTTACCTTTACCCACTTACTAGCTATATGATTTTGGACAAGCCTTTCTGGACCTCTGTTTCCTTCTCTGTAAAATGGCAATGATAATACCTTTGCCACTGGGTCTTTGTGAAAATCAGGTAAATCATTGTGGCACATTGCCTGGCACATGGAAGGTACTCTTTCCTTTCTCCCACTTTTGCCATTTACTTCATTTTCCACATCTCCATTTTCTTCTCTTCCTTCATCCCTAGCTTGTATGTCTCTTTGCCTCCTGTTGTTCTTTTTTTTTTTTTTCTCCTTAGTTTCCCCCATCTTCCCTTTGCTTACTCTTCTCTTTCCTTTTGCTCCTTTTCTGTTTTTCCTCCTTACTGGTCTTCTACTTGGAATTTTAAAAATAGTCCTGGTCAGGGTGGGATAGAGAAGTTTATGAAAGGAACTTATTCGAGGGTATGGCAGGAGGTAAATGAGGTAGAGAAGACCAGGCTGAGGGATTCTGAAAGGAGAATTTCCTAAAAATAAGGAGGGTTGAATACAATGGATGGAGCTGAGGTTGCAGCAAAAGGAATAAGGATTTGACTCAACCGCCAGAGAATACTAGAAATTAGCCAAGGTTACACTATAGAAGACAGTGCCTCCTGATCTTCAGGCATGAAAATGGAACACGACATCTTATTCTTTTCAGGCTCCGGAAAAACCTGAGAGCCCTGGTGGTTGTCCATGCCACATGGTATGTGAAGGCATTTCTGGCACTGCTTCGGCCCTTCATCAGGTACTAGGTCTGGGACAAGGACCCCTCTATTCTCCATTTTCAAAATAAAAATTAAGAAAGATCTTGCCCTACTCTAAGCCTTTCTAGCCTTAACCACTCTACTTGCCACATTTCCCTTCCTCCCAGTACAAAACATATTTTGGTATATTCTTTCTTTTCAGTTCCAAGTTCACAAGAAAGATTCGATTTTTGGACAGCCTGGCGGAGCTGGCCCAACTCATCTCCCTGGATCAAGTCCACATTCCTGAAGCTGTCAGACAGTAAGTCCTGCACTTAGGGATGAAGATTTGGGGTGGGATGTGTATAGCCAGTCCCCATTTTCTTAACACCTTGTGGGAAGTACAAAGGAACTAAAAGATAGAGGCCCTACTCTCAGGTGTTTCAGTGTATCTGAGCAAACTGCATACACACAGAGAAATCAAGGTCACTACTGCATTCAGCAAGAAAAAAGGAAAAAATTATACATATAAGTGCAGAAGCATCAATAAATAATCACAGCATAGAAAGTAGATGAGACTCAGAGCAGACCTAGGAATTAGGAAGGAATATGTCCACAGTAAGTAAGACTATATCAAGTGGAAAAGACGATATTAAGGAGCAAAAGATACTGAATATTTAATCACTTAAACATCCAATCTTCTATCTCTTCCAGTTCACCTGACTTCTTTCCCTAAACCAATGTCCTGCTCCTTAACTGCTTCTCTGCCCCATCTCCTATAGGCTGGACCAGGATCTTCATGGCTCAGTACTGTATAAAGGGTCTTAGAAACAAGACAGTGATCCACCTACATCCCAATCCTGGAAACATCTGTTTTGTAAATCATCTCGTTATCAACTTCAGTACCATTGAATCTTCTCTGGGATGCCATCCTGAACATGAACCTGCTTTCTGGGGGGCTTTGAGGTTGGGAACCTGAACTGTTGGGTGCCTTTCAACTCATCTGTGGTTTGGAAGGCTGAGTGTCTAGTGGCATTGGAAGTGCAGAGCTCTGGGTTTTAATCTTGTTTAGCTGTAGAATCTTGGGCAAATATTGTCTCTTTGGGTCTCATTTTCCTCTTCCATAAGTGAAGACTCAATCTTTTTCACCTTGGATATTCCAGAGTCTTTGAGAGGAGTTGGATGGGCCAGAAGGGCTTAGTGGACCAAAGCCACCTGCCTGCTGGGAGCCAGGATTCAGGTCGCAAAATCTAAAGGAACCCCTGTATGCTATTGTTTCCTTCTAAGTCATGTCTGCCGATTGTGAGTCTGGGAAAAGTACTTTCAAAACCTGTATTTTCGCCCTCCTTAGTAAATTCATACCTGTAGCGGTTAATAAACTGCCATGCAAGATTTAAGTCTGCTCCGAGAAAGTGAACGACTGTTTTCCCAACCCCTTACATCACAATCCCCCTTTTGGTTCTGGCACAGAGTTCTTACTGCAGAGGTTCCCTAGGATTTTTAGCTCAGCCCCTGCCCTGGAGCTGCAGAAGGGGAGCCCCCGTGGGAGAGGACTAAGGGGGAGGGGTGTGGCGCGCGCCTCTGCCTCTGAGCACCCCCACCTTGGTTCAAACGACCCGACCCTGGGGGTTGGTGGAGAGAGGAAGAGGGAGAGAAGGTAGCACCCTGCCTCCCTCCCAACTCCAAGCCGCCCAGCCCCATGGTCCCCGCCGCCTGCGTGCTGTTCTGGGCCCTGCTGCTGAGTCTGGGGCCCCGGGCGGCGGGGACCCAGGACCAGACCCCGACCTCTATCCCGACGGGGACGCAGGGGGTCACCTTACGCTTTGGGGGCCCAGCCCGCAGCCGGAACACTGGCGGCACCTCCCGGTCAAGTGTTCCCCGTAAGACAAAGATAATTCTGGAGGATGAGAATGACGCAGTGGCCACCGCAGACCGCCTAGCAGGCCCGGCAGCAGCTGAGCTCCTGGCCACGGTGACAGGCATGAGCAGGTCATCTGAAGCTGGCTTTGGTGAGGATGAGGATGGGTCTTTGGAAGAGGGGGTCGTTATTGATGCCAGGAAGAATAACACCAATGAGGGGACTCGCACTATAACTCCTAATACAGTGGGAGGTTCCAGCACTGGGAGGTTTATAGCCAACAAACAAGAGTCAGAAATCAGACTGACCACAAGCCTGCCACCCGCCACTTCGCATTCTACTGGGGACCTGGTGAACACCGAGGCCTCCCTGAACCGGTGGTCAACAGCTGGGTCTACCCCCAGCGGGTGGCCATCAACCTCACGCACAGCCATGCCACCTCCTGAGGACCTGCGACTGGTGCTGATGCCCTGGGGCCCATGGCACTGCCACTGCAAGTCAGGCACCATGAGCCGGACCCGGTCAGGGAAGCTGCAGGGCATTTCTGGACGACTTCGAGTTGGAGCACTGAGACAAATACGAACAGAACATCGGCCTTGCACCTACCAGAAATGTCCCTGCAACCGGCTCCGCGAAGAGTGCCCCCTGGACTCAGATCTCTGTTCTGACAGCAGCTGCACCACCACTCAGACCACCACTTCTCCCATGCCCCCCATCCAACTCAGACGCAGACCCCTTCCACCTCCCCCCAGCCCCAGCCCAGCTCTGATTTTTTGGAAAAAAGTCAGAATGGGCTTGGAGGATATTTGGAATAGCCTCTCTTCAGTGTTCACAGAGATGCAACCAGTAAGTGTTTTGTTGATAAGCCAGATCTTTGTTGGTGGTTCTGAAAAGTCCTGATATTCCCAACCCTGTTGCTAAACCAGCCAGTGTGCTTACAAGAACTGTTACTTAGACCTGTTTGGTTATTGATTCATAACATGCATTTGTTATTCATGTTATTGTTGGCCATTGATTCTACATGTTATTTCTTTTTTGTTTTTGAGACAGGATCTCTGTATGTTGCCTAGGCTGGTCTCGAACTCCTGGGCTCAAGTGATCCTCCCACCTCAGCCTCCTGAGTAGCTGGGTCTACAGGTGCGCATCACCACCGTGCCTGGCTACCCCCCCCCCCCCTTTTTTTTGTCTTGTACAACTGCTGATTGGTTGTTATGCAACATGTCTTATTGGTCGTAAGACAATTATTGACCAAATAGTTGAGATTATAGGTAAAGACTTTTTAATGCAGTTAATAGACATGGAGGAAACTATTTTTACCTAATTAATGCAGTTAAATAGTAACAACAGCTAGTATGTGAGGTCTCACTATGTGCACTTTACCTGGATCAGTCTTCACAACCTTGAGCTTGTCCCCACTTTACAAAGAAACAGATTTACTACTAGATTTACTTGTGGCTAAGCCACAAGACTGAAACCAGATTCAACACCAGCGCCCATGTCCTTAACTACTGTCATCCCAAAGAAATGTCCTTCTGGGATTTATGTAAGCAACTTAAGAATTCTCAAGGAAGGACAGTCCTCCTGAGAGTTACCAAAGGTTCTGATTGACCCGATAAAGTAGTCTAGGTTGCCAGTGATGACAGGGTTCTGTTGTCTTTCTCCTTCTATATTCAATACTTTTCTTCTTCTTCTTTTGGTACTGGGGATTGAACCCAGGGGTGCTTAACCACTAAGCCACATCTCCAGACCTTTTTAAATTTTATTTAGAAACAGGGTCTTGCTAAGTTACTTAGAGGCCTCACTAAATTGCTGAGGCTGGTTTTGAACTCCAGATCCTCCTGCCTCAGCCTCCTGAGCTACTGGGATTACAGGCATGTGCCACTGTACCTGGCCCTAGCTCTTTATATTTTATTATGAGACAGGGTCTTGCTAAAATACTTAGAGCCTAAGTTGTTGAGGCTGGCCTTGAACTTTTGACCCTCTCATCTTAACCTCCTGAGCTGCTGGGATTACAGGCATGCACCACTGCACACAGCTGCCCAATACTATTTTGAGTATAAAAAAAGCATCAAGAGGGAGGGCAGTAAGGTTGAGGGAATGGTTTTTGTAGAAGGGAGAAAGCAATGAAAGGATAAAAATGAATGTGTAGGGGAAGCAATGAAAGGATAAAAATGAATGTGTAGGGGCTGGGGATGCTGCTCAGTGATGAGCATTTGCTTGGCATGTGAGAAGTCCTGTATTCAATCTCTAGCAGTAAAAAAAAAAAAAAAAAAAAAACACGTGGGGCACCATAGTGCACACCTATAATCCCAGGTACTATGGAGGCTGAGGCAGGAGGATCACTAATTTAAGGCCAGCCTGGGCAACACACACACAAAAAATAATGTAGATGTGGTTGTAATTTCCCCTTTTCTCTATTTTTTTTCCTTACTCAGACACACAGAAACCGGAGGTAATGGCCACTTCATCCACAAGAGGAGGTGTCAGCATCTCAACCTCTCTCCTTTCAATCCCAGTACCCACTAGATATTTTTAGTACAGAAAAACAAAACTGAAAAAAATATTGTTTGGTCTTGTGTCTTTTTACAGAAGTTCTTGAGGGAAGAGACCATAAATCTCTTCTATCCTAAAACTGAACTTCATTGCCTCTGGCTTGTTCCCCTATACAGGTCCCCCAGGACAAAATTTGACACTTTATTTCCAATATTGTTTTCAAACAAGTACTGAAGACTTTAAAATACCCAAGTGCCAAGGAAAGGGAATAGGAAGAACAAGGAGTCAAGCCCTTCAAAGATGATGGTGGTTTCTCCTTGCCTTCTCAAAACTTTGCCCCCTCTCTTCAGAAAAGGCAATGTTGGTACAAAATTCCATCTCAGCCACTCTAGAGAAGTTACCTTCATCAACCACATATATCGTTTAATCCAACACACCTGTAGTGATTACTCTGCAACTATTTTGCTTACATTTTTTATTTGAAAAATGTATTTAAAAGTTCAACAATTTTAATATAAATTATGACTCTCAAACCCATTCCTATCACTTTATTGTTAAAGTGATGGTAGCATACACAAGAGAAGGAAGGCAGCTCAAGGCAAGAGAGCACCGAAGAGAAGATGTGTCCAAAGAATGTATTAGGATGTGCCTAGAGGTCAGGAGTCCCCCCACCTTTCTACCCTATCCTGTTAACCCTTTAGATCTCTAGTCTTAACCCACATTGAGTTCCTTTAGGGCTATTTTCAGAGCAACTAACCTGACTAGAACAGAGTGAACTGGGAATGTATCTCTATGACCAATCTTAGGCCCTGAAAAACTGCAGGAAGTACAATGAAATTTGAAAAAATTAAAACATCAGTCACTGTAGGTGGGGCAAACTGGATGAATGGTGGAATCAGCAGAGTGGACACCAACTTCCACAGTCCTGACCCCACTACCATAAAGACAAGCTTCCTATTGCAGAGCTAACATGAGATTCCAGCCATCTTGTCTTGGAACAGGCAGGAGCTCAATAGTCTTGTTCTGCCTTCCTAATTACCCTGCAAAGAAAGGGTCAGAACAAAAAACACCTGAGAAAACAAAGTGCCTAAAGACCCTGCTCATACATTGCTTTTCCATCTAAAGCAGACTCGAGCAGGTGGGGGGTGGGTCCTGGTCTTCAGACAAAACTCCCTGAGTCTTGTGTCTGGTTTTAGGACTAGGGCACAGAAATAAAGCCTAGAACTTGGGAAGATAATTAGGGTATGTCTGCTGCTTTTATCTCCTCCTTCTCCAATCCCAATACATCCTGTTCCTATTTCCATACTGTAGGAATCCCTCTTCCACAGAACAAGAAAGGAGAAACATAATACATGTTCATCACAGACATGATCCCATGCAAGCACAATCAACACATTGAGCAAAGAAAAATTATGTGCAGCTCTACTGAGCCTACTTTATAAGGGGTTCTAGTTCATTCAGGGTTCAGGCTTAAGATAAACAGATTAGGGAGTGGTGGAGGGTGGAAATCACTCAAGAGAAAATTATCCTGACTCCAAACTGTGATTCTCAGCTGAGGATAATTTTGCCATTAGTAGACATCTGGCAATTTCTGGAGACATTTTTGGTTGTCATAACTAGGATAGGCCAGGAATGCTGCTAAATATAATTCAGAGAACAGCTCTCTGAATTACCAGCTCCAAATGTTGATTGTGTCTTGGCTAAACCTTGTTCTACAGCCTCTCCTGCTCCCATGCTGAGGAATGACCCTGCACGTAGACAATTGCTTTCACCACTCTCCTATCCTTAATGGTCAGGAAGTCCACCTTGAGATATAACTAATTTTGCTGCATTATGGCTTTCTCTCTAGCCCCCCCCCCCCTTCCTCCTCTTACTCGGCTAGCAGGGAGGCTGGCAGAGGGCAGGCCAGATCCCCCAAGACTTAAAGGGAATGCTATCAGGTTAATATCCACCTCTTAACCTTTGTTCAATGCAAAACAATAAGGTTCCTAAAGGGGATGAAGTTAAGAGCAGAGGCAGGAGTGGCAGGATGGGGATAATTAAAATACTCGTCTTAAATTAAATTTTTAATTAATAATAATAAAAAAAAGGGAATGGTGCTGGAAGCTAGTAATGCCATAGAAACATAGGATTTAGAGCCCTAACTAGAGAAAGACCCTGGTATTGGCAGAGATTGAGGAACTGTTAAGGTCTAAATCTGAAGAGAAAGAACGGACTTGAACCAGGCAGAAGTTACCCTCCTAGCCCCTGCTTGAAATCTGCTTTAGTTAATTCCAGGAGAAAACAGAGCGGCATGAAGGTAGGGAGCTTCTCAGCAAAGCCAGCTTCAACTTGCATAATCTCACCTACCTACCCCATCTAAGGAGTTCCAGGTTAGAAGTTTAAAAATAGGTGACACCTAGACCATCATTCAGGAGAAGGGAACTCATTTCAGATACCCAGAGAACTCCTAGCTCAGATCTAGAGTGTCCAGGGCTTCAGCTGAGCTCCTCTGGCCAACCAGTAGTCACGTGGTCAGTCCTGCTGCCTTGACCCCATCTCCAGGAGGGGCAATATAGCCAGAGGGAGTAGAGGGAGACCAGCCCCCAAGCCTTTTGAGGCACTGTTAGGCAGATAGGAAAAAGAGGGGCCCTTGTGTTCTAGGAGGGATCTGGTGGGGACAGCATTTCTTCCGGGTTGGACACAGCAGGGGCTTCAAAACGGCAGAACCTGAATTTAAAAACAAACAAAAAATGTTTTAAAAGAAGGAAAGTTTGCCTCAACTGAGTCCTTAGGGAGGAGGCATCACATAGTGCAGTTTTCCAACTGCCTCCCTTCATTTGGCTTTCAATCAAGATGACATAAAATGGCTCTTACTAATAAGATCCCCTCACAGAAAACTCTTCCATATATATGTGAGGTTCAAATAATTGGTAAAAAGATTCCATTATCATCTCTAGACCATTCTCCCTTATGTGACAGCAGAAATGTGTTACAGACATTATTCAGGATGGAGGTGCTCTTTCTTCTATTTCTATCGGTCAATACAACCCCCTTTCTGCCTTTCTGGATTGATCCTCTATTCTTGAATCTTCCATTCTAATTCTTCCTCCCTCTTCCCCCAAATTCCCATTCTTGTATCAGGACCAGGGTTCTGAAGCAGGGTATTAGGATGTGCTGGCATGTGCCTGAGGTGTTGCATTTCTCTAATCACTCACCATTCCTATGGGAGCTATAAGCCCCTAGAATTGCTCCACGGCCTGTCTCGGTTTCCCTTGGATCTCATCTGCTCCTGAACTGCACCTGTCTGTTAAAAAGCATTATGTGAGCTGGGTGCAGTGGCACACACCTGCAATCCCAACTATTTGGGAGACTGAAGCAGGGGGATCACAAAGTTTGGGGCCAGCCTGGGCAACTTAGCAAGGCCATAAGCAACTTGAGCACTGTCTCAAAATTAAAAAAAAAAAAAAAAAACACTGGGGATGTGGCTCAGTGTAGAGTGAACCTGGGTTTGATCCCCAGCATGCCCCGCCCCTGCAAAAAAGATGCATGTGAGACACCTTTCTAAGTGTTCATATCCCACAGTAAGAGGTCTATCTATCCAGTGCCATTATCTCCTTGACAATAACATCAATCTGAAAAGGTTAAAACTAACTGCCATTCCTCAAAGGGAAGTCTCAATGCCTCACTTCATGTTGGCCTTCTTGAAGATGAAGTAAAATGGCTCTTACTAATAAGTTCTCCTCATAAAAAATTCTGCCATATATGTGAGGCTCAAATAATCAGTAAAGACTCCATTACTATCTCTAGACCAAGTTCTCTTATTGTGAGAACAGAAATATATTACAGATATCACTTAGGACAGAGATGCTAGACCTTTTTCATGTCCTAACACAACTTTCTGGGGTACTGATTCAGCAGTTATTTTTTTTTTTTTTTTTAATATTTTTTAGTTGTAGGTAGACACAATACCTTTATTTTATTTATGTGATGCTGAGGATCAAATCCAGTGCCTCATATGCTAGGCAAGTGCTCTACCACTGAGCTACAACCCCAGCCCCTATTCAGCAGTTCTTAATTAGAAGAAGGGAGGGTTATGGTTTTTTTTTTTTTTTTTTTTTTTTTAGTTGTCTATATACCTTATTTTTTTAAAAATTTATCTGTATGCCATGCTAAAAATCGAACCCAGTTCCTCACACATGCTAGGCAAATGCTCTGTCACTGAGCTATAACCCCAGTCCAGAGTTATGTTTTTTGAAGAAGTCCTCTAACTATAAAGACCTATATCTCCCACCCCAATGAAGCACACAATGCTAATTATAAAAATGAGGTAACATAGGCCAAAAGATCTGAAATGCCAGATCTTAGGTTTCCACAACTGGTACCAGGACCAGAATCCCAAATTCTTGCTTCCCCATTTAGTGTTTTGATTCTCACTTGAATTTTCAAAAACAATTATAGCTATAATCCACAGGCACTTATCAAACTTTCCCCATTCCATCATTACCATGGCAAGTCCATCTCCAGCCCCCATCTCCCCAGAGCCAATGTGAGTCAGGTGGACAAAATTCATTGGTTCCCCAATCATGGTCCGGTCAATTCGTCTTCTTTTCTTTTTCTGCTTGGAGATGATAAGGAGTCATGTGTTAAGTCAGTGGAGGAAGGGGGGAAAAGTCTCAAAAACTATAAAGGGAAGAGCTAAGGGCCTGAAGTAGCATTATGACAGGGAAATCACTAGGGAATCAAAGACAAAATTGGAATAACAAAAAACGACACAGACCAAAGCAGTGAGGGAAGTGGCCTGCAGAGTGAATAACTGTAAAAGAAAGGATATGTCAAAGTCATATCCTGGCTGATGAGGAAACAATGAGAGAAAATTGACAGGTATTAAGCTCAACCTACAACCCCTGCCCAACTCAGAATGGACAGGAACAGGAAGTGATAGCTAGGACTATTCATTTCTTCCATCACATGGTCCCTTTTATTGCATGTATATACCTGCCTGGCCATAGAAATTTTCCTGACAGAAAGGCAAGAAGTGTGTTTTTCAGAAGGTAGATCCTAGATGGTGCATCCACGTCACAGCATACGGTAACTGATTTCTGGTGTGGGGGGGTAGGAAGACTCACCGGCTGGGGTTTCTCTACCACACAGCAGCCCAGTTTGTGCCAAAATTCACTCATATTCCCTGAAGGTTCCAGCTTCACTCCTCTGCTTGAGGGCCCAGGGGGCTCTTGCTCTGGTGCCTTGGCCACCCACTTCTTACTTTCCCCAGGTATAACAACACCCTGGGTTCACTCAGCTGGATGTGTCTAGAGAAGGTAGAATCCTCAGGATGCTTAGCTAATAAATGAAGGTCGGCGTCTCAGACCTGGAGAGTATAACAGGGCCAGAAAGTGGGGTGGGCAGGCAGGTACAAAGTTACGTCTTCTTCAAAGCTGGAACCCTGGATTAGCAAAAAGAAAAAGAAAAGTTAATGAAATCCCCTTCACAGATGCTTGAGAAACCTCCAGATAACTCCCTATCTTCTTAGTTCTCTCTTTTAGGCCCTAATCCTATACTTAACACTAGTTGCAAAAAGATCATCACAATTTGACTCTCACAGAAAAGAACCCCCCCAAAAAAAATACCCAGAAGTTAAGAAGCACTTTGTTTCACCAAGGGAGAAAAAGAGGGCTAGAGGGACTTAGGGTGATAAGATGAGAGGGGACCAAAGAACAGTGACAGAAATGAACAAAATTTGAGGGTGTTCAATGGGCTAGCTCCCTTCAACCTCGGTTTAGGACAGAAGGGGCGGGGCACTTAAGTGACTCTGAAGAGGAAATCGTGGTTTTTTTGTTCACATAAACAAGGCCTCCACCCTTTGGCCCTCCCTTTTTCCTTACCTTGCCCTGAACACCTAGATTTTCTTTAAGAACAAGAGAGGACTAACCACCTGGGTCTTAGGAGTGGGTTGGACCTCAAGACTCTTCTGTGGGGAATTTCCTATCTCTCTCAGTTCATTGCCTTGTCCCTTCTCATTTCTCTCAGCTGAGATCCAAGCCCTTCCAGAAGCCACTTAGCAGTTCCTTTATTACCTGACCTTGAGATCCTTTCTGGAGGCTGTGTACACTGTTTATCTATGCCCTGTACTGCGGTACTACTATGTATACACCTGTTTGCACACTCACAAAGTGGTTATATTTCCAAACACATCTTGTATAGATCATCTGTGCACATGTGCTGAGAATATTTCTATCCCATGAGGAATTATTTTCCAGCCTCCCCACCCTCTTCACATGTCCTGTCGTGCAGCTCTGCTCTGCCTCACACTCTATAGGGCCCAGGCTTCCTTGACTCCTCCCCTTATGCTGTGACCTGTTCTCTCCTCCTTTCTCACCCCCAAGCTTCAACAACCAGACTCAAGGAACTTTCCAGTAGCACTAGTGTCCAAGGAAGAACTTTCTCCCCTCCTCACTACAGGGTAGGGCCCATCTGGGTTTCCTCTATACTCTGCATTTCCCTGTCCTGGAGTACAGAAACCTCAAAGAGTTCAACTTCAGGAATATTAAACATTAGCATGAAAAGGAATTGTTTTTCCTTCTAGGCCTGGAATCCTGGTGCTTTGGCACTGTAGACGATCTAAAAATTGAGTCTGTTTTTTTAGCAGCTTTATGATGACATAACACAAACACTGAAATAAGCTATAGGGGAGGGAAGAACCCAAGAGTCTGGGCTTTCTCTCACTTCCCTTCCCACCCCTGGAAGGGGAGGGTAATTTAGATGGGAGTCAGAACACAGCTGTCCTGACAAGGGAGCAGTGGTCAGTGGGGAAGTCAGTCAGTCATAGGGCTGATCTTATTGGTGGTGATGGCAGGTGGTAAGGGTTGGGGGGAAATGGGAGAAAACAATGAAGAATCAGAGGAAACCCCCATCACCAGACAGTCTGACTGAGACTGGACTCTCAACATTCCCCACCCAGCTCAAAGCTGAGTGGACAGAGGTGGATGGTGCTGGGAGGGAAGAGAAGAGGGGGAGGAGGAGGAGGGAGAAGGAAAGGGGCAGTGGAGGGAACAAGGATCTTTCTGTTTCTTTTTCAGGGATCTGACCAGAGCTGGGGTGGAGGGAGAGTGTGTGGGGGGGACTTGGCATGAAATGACCAATGATGATGAGAAGTGACCAGGAAATTCCATTCCCTAGGACATTAGGGTCTCTGAAACTTGGGGGTGGGGTCAGAGTGTGAAGATGACAGGGTGAATGTGGTGGTGGTGTGGGCTGGGGGGAAGGGGAACAAAGCTAGAAAAGGAAGTAAGAGCCACTGGCTGTCACTCTCCTTTAAAGCAGCCAGAGAAGAATGGGTTGAGAAAAAATGAAGTCCTGAGTTGGGAAGCCAAGAAAGAGGTGCCTGGATCTGCTGCTATTTCAACCCCACAATGAAAGGGAAGGGGCTGGGAAATAACAGGCAGGATTAAGGATTATACAGCATAAGGCCACATCCTGATAGTCAAGTAGCACTGACAACTGGACTCCCTCAGTCCCAAAGAAGAGTGAAATATCAAACTAGGAAAGACCTCCTAAACTATTACCACCACCATCAAAGTCACACTAGGATTTAAGAGCCTCAAACTGTTAAGGGGCAAGCAAAAGAGGGATGGGAGGAAGGTGCCAGGGAAGAAGGATGTACAGAGGTAGTTCCCCGGTTCTGTGGTTGCCCCAAACCGGTTTTCCCAGTCGGCTGCCTCACGCCCCAAGGCCTCCAACCCGCTGCCTGACAAGCCTTCACAAGAAGCAGCTGGAGAGAAAGAATTGAAACGAAGTGGGCAATTCTGGCTATACGCCCAGGGATGCAGCTGGTCTGTGTGGAGACCCCCCACCAAACATAAAGGGCTGCTGAGGGGTCGCAGAGAAGGGGTCAGTCGTGACAGGCGTTTGCCTTAGCACCAACCCTGCTCTTCCCCAGGAAAGATCTTGTGTGAGCTTAAGAGGAAACAGAACTAGGCCCCAAGTTTCCCCTCCCCCAATACATAAAATCACAGAAGACTCCTCTTCTTACCCACTCTCCCATTCCCCAAAATTTTCTGCTTCTCCCAATTCTGAACTAGGACTGAGACTTCTCTGAATCTTTAGGACTCTGTCTCTGTTCTCCGTGTCTGCCTCGATCTCAGATTTAGGCCTTCCTGGACCCAGCTCACTTCATTTTAGTCTGGGACAGGCCACCACTAAGGTTAGTGAAACTCGGAGAGCCCCCATTCCTTCTCATTTCCCCCATCACAGCAGTCTTTTTCCCTTCCACTTTCCAGCGGCCTCGGCCTGCGTACCCCCCAAGAGGGGATGAGGACTGTTAGGCTGAGAGCGCAGCCCTTTTCCCACCGACCCAGCATCGCAGCAGCCCTCCCCACCCCCAGCATCCGGTGCGTCTCCTTCTGGCCCGGCAGGCTGGACTGGCGGCCAGGGCCCAGCTCCACAGTCTCACCTGCTCTCCTCGGGCATCTAGGCACCCAGCCGCAGCTGGAAGGGGCCTCTCGCCCGGTGCCCGCCAGTGTGGGCTTCCCGGGCTCGCTCCTCGCGCGGTGGGGGAGTCGAGGGCGGGCCGGCAGAGGTGGGGCTGGCCGAGGGCGGAAACGGCAGCGACGCGATTACGAAACCCGTCCGGCTCCGAGCCGAGCTCACAGCTCCCCCAAGGACTGCTAAGGCACTGCACCTTAGAGACACGTGGGAGCGGGCCTCCTCCGCAGCCCCCGAAGGCCGCTGCTCCTACCCAGTGCACCGGAGTATGTGGACACCTCGGTGAGGGCCTGGCACCCAGACCCGGCTCTCCTGTATCTCGCGTGACCTCCACGCGCCAAGCATTGCGGGGAAAAACAAAGTGGAGCTCCCAAACGCTCCAGACCTAACCGAGTTCAGGATTTGCAGAAGCACTTTTCCTCAATCTCCTGCTCTTTGTTCCAAATGGAATAGGACCAGGTTTATTTACCCACTGTGAGGGTGAGAAGGTGAGGGCGTTTGACTAGGGATTGTGGAGAAGGGTGGATAATTTTATTGATTCACTCAAACACCGGCTAACGGAAGTCCTTAAATTGAAAAAGGGACGCTCCTCCATTGCATTGTTGTCCTGAGTTTTTAATCAATAAATTAGAGGACAATTAATTGCTCATTCATTGCACTCCAACTCAGCACGGAGATGCTGGAAAACACTGGGAATGATGGTGCAAACCAATAAGCCCATGGAGATACTTTAAGCCTCCCTCCCTCCCTAAAGTATTCTGGAACCTATCATTTGAATTAGCCGAGTCAGACGGGGGGGCGGGGAGTCCTTCCGCCCTTCTTAGGAGGGGCTGCATTGCAGGGGGAGAATGAGCAGGCGGACTCAGTCACTGTGGAGGGAGAGGGAGTGAGAGGACAAAGCCGTCCAAACCTCAGCAGCTTCCTTTTTCTTCATCCCCGAGCAGACCCCGGAGCCCCTGAGGCCCTCCCTACATCTTTGGAACACGCTAGTAATTCATTGATAACAGGTAAGCAAAACTGAGGGAGAGGGACTGGAGGCTCTAAAGACTGAAGGGCAGCTTCTTAAGGTTAAATAAGATTGAGGTGGGGAACAATTTTAGAGAAGGGGGCGCTATGAACAATGGGTAGTTATTTGTTCTCCGGTTTACATCTCTTCACTAAAATCTCCATTCATTCATGTACCTAGGCGTTAATTTCTAACACGTAGTTACTTCTAGAAACTAACCCCATTTCAAGTATCTATTTTCCCATAATTTATTGCCCTGTGTATTTAATATCTTCAGCCTAATTATAGCTTCCTTTTCAAGCTTTACTTTTTTCTATCAGTTATTTAGTGAATCTTTAGTCTTGCGGTATCTGCTTCCCCATATTTCTAAATTTTTTTCTGTAGTGTTCTACTTTTCTCTATAGAAGGGGTTTTTTTTTGGGGGGGGGTGGGATATGGGATTTTTTAGAGTATCTCTGATCTTTCTTTTAACAGAACCGCCCTCCCCATCTCAAATCTTTGCTCCAAAGGAGGCAGCTTTAGGTAGGAAAGGTGGAGCTCTCTGTTGGAGAACTGCCTGATTCCATATTTAAATCCAGATCCACAGGAGCTATTGATGGGAGATTTTTATTTGCAGCTCAGTAGAATAATTGGGGGAGGGTCATGGCTAATAGGAAAATCCAAGCTCATAGTGAGGTACATATGAGATGCCACAGAGCTTCCATGCGCCTCCACCAACACCTGTCCTTTCCCCAACTTCCCATGGTGGCAGCATGACACAGCAAGGCTGGGTTGAGTAGGCCTTGGATGCCTACAGAGGGTCTGGACAAAGGGTACTTGGGTGTGTCTTTATGACTGAAAAAAGTGTCTTTTTATTCAGTACATTTATTAGTCTTGTTTTTTCTCAGAATAGACAGTTATATTTACAAAATTACGTTTGCCTTCACTGGATAATTTAAAATGAAGGTTAGTGGGAAGCATTTAATGAACATATATCATGGTACAGGTACCTATCCAAACCTTTTAAAATAATAATAGATATGAGATGACATGGGTGGAGGGTATTTGGGGAAAGAAAAAGGAAGCTAGCTGAAAAGGAATCCTTCACAAAATTTGGAGGACTTGGGAATTAAATCTGTACTCTATTAAACATGCCACTACAAATGTCTTTACATTAATAAACACTGGCATTTTAGCTTCAATTTTCTACGTAGTCTTATGTTCTTGATTTTAATTCCACATAAATTTATATGTGTCTTTCTGGAATGCATTTGGTACTCTCTGGACATGGGTCAATGGCATAGCTAAAGATTTTAGGCCTTTTAAGTTAATATTTCACAAAATTTCCTTCAGCTTTTTAAATTGCAAAATAGCACCATCAAATACTCTGGGACTAGTTAAGACAGTTTTTATACAGACTATAGTTGTTACAAAAGAAGTTTGTTTGTCAAAGAGCTTTTTCCCTTTTCTCAGATTCTAGCTTATTCTCTACTGCTTTTTACATTTTCACTATTCAGATGAGAATCACAGGAACAATCAGTACCCATCCCACAGATTTGTTCAAGAACTAAATTTTTGTAAATGTTTAGAATGAGTGCAGGGTTATATAAGGCTGTAGGCAACTATCTATGAATAACAAAAGGGACCAGATGGGAATTATGAGATTTGAGTGCTATATAAACTGACTGGAGGGTTTCACAAGTCACTAATTTCTAAAATGCCATTTAGTTTTAAATTTTTATTATTTTTTCCTTATGATTATTTTATTTACTTATTTATTTTGGTACAGGGGGTAAATGCAAGGGTGCTCTACCACTGAGCTACATCCCCAGCCCTTTTTATTTTTATTGAGATAGAGTCTTGCTAAATTGCTCAGGCTGGCTTTGAACTTGCAGTCCTCTTACCTCAACCTCCTGAGTCATTGGGATTACAGATACACCACCACACTCTGGTTTTTTTTTTTTTTTTTTTTTTTTTTTGGTACCGGTGATTGAACCCAGGGGTGCTTTACCATCCCTAGCACTTTTTATATTGAGACAGAGTCTAAGTTGCTTAGGGCCTCACTTAGTTGCTAAGGCTAGCCTCAAACTTGCAGTCCTCCTGCTTCAGCCTCCTGAATTGCTGGATTACAGGCATGCAACCACTGTACCCAGCTGATTCCATTTTTTAAAGAACCTATTATGTGCCCATCTTTATACTCAGGAGACTTAAAAACAACTGAGGGGATGAAAAAGAAACCAGCTAGATAAGGAAAAACCTGATAGTATAGTAAACAATCCCAGTAGGCAGAGTAGGTAACACTATTGACTCCTAAGGCTTGCCTCTTTGGATCTTAATTCCACATCTAAGCCAGAATTAGTTAATAGGTACAACCATTTTTTCTAGCTCTTTCCACATGCATGGCTCTGCAAATTACTGTGAAGATGATCAGAGCTGCATATCATAGGATGATGACCTCACCTTTCCAACACATTCCCTGGACCTGCTACAGTCCCTGCATCACCCTCCTAAGCAGCTTCTCTGCTGAGTAATACTAAGTTTCCCAGGATTTATGTTGCCCCATATGCTCACACATCACCATATTCTAGATTAGGGGTTTTCTTTTTCTGCTTTAGTAGAGATATTTCACATTATGTGGAAGCATTTCGGAACCTGCTTAAGGACAGACACTAAGAGCCACAGGCCTAGTGAGAACTAATGAGGTGTGCTACAGAAAGGCCTATTGAAATTTAGGGTTCTATTTTTGAAAGCACTGGACTATTCTTTCTCTTCCTTTGGGTGCCTTTCAAGTAAAGCTTCTTGCCCCTTCTCTTGGCTAGTAAATAGGAGGGTGGAGGCTCCAGGGAGCTGTAATAGTCATATAACATCAGACAGGGTTAATGAACAGAATAGGTGAAAGTATGGCAAAGATCTTATTCTTCCAATCTAAATTTTACTTCCTTATATGGAATTGCCAAACCATTTGCTCTCATTATCTTCAGGTATATTTTAGCATCTGGATAGTGTTCTAAAAAGAGGTAGGCTAGAAAGAAATATATTAAGACTTATTGGTGGACTAATAGATGAGAATGGCAAAGTACTCATCATATTAAATAAATAAATCATCAGCCTAGCATCTGTGGTACCCAGAAAGTAGACTGGTTTTACCCATAGGGAAGCTTCCAGTCTGTTGAAAGAAATAATACTATTCCTATAAATAAAACATGTAAGCAATGATCTGTAACCCTAAAATGATGGGACTCAGGTAAACCTCAAGAGTGTGTCAGGGAGATGCTGGAGGAAATAGGGTAGAGGGAGGAGAGCCAAATGTAAGGAAGTTGTCCTGGAAGAAGTGAGCTTATAGAAGGGTTTAGGAAGAAAATAGAAAACAGAATGTAATGGAAGGGCTTTCAGAAGTATAATGACCATTAAATAAAAGTCAGAATTTACAAAATATATGTAAATATGTAGGAATTGGGAAAGTCTTCTAGGGACTTGGAGTCTTTTTTTTTTTTTTAAGATATTTATGATTATACACAGTAGTTGAGTTCATCCTCCCAGCAAACTCAAATATGCATGGAAATCAATTTTTGTTTATGATCACCCCTTTGAATAGAGTCTTGAAACCTGGGAATTATAAGGTAGAAAGTTGAAGGAGTTAAGCAAGACAGGAATGAACTTAACTACCAGAGGCTATACTACTGCTAGAAAGAGTGGGGCCAAATTTTGGAAGGCCTCAAAAATCAGATCCAAGTTCCACTTGATGCAGTAGGCAGCAGGTAAATCATTCGAAGATGAGAAGTTAGGAAATGGCAGAAAATTATAATAGAGGGAGAGTTCTTGAAGCTTTTCCTAAGGAACTTGATTTATTTAGAGGCAAACAGGGATATGGAGTTTCTTTTTTTGGTGGGGGAAGGAGGGGGTTGAATTTAGGTATGCTCTGCCACTGAGCTACATCCCCAGTGCTTTTATTTTTTAAATTGAGAGTCTTACCAACTTACTGAGGATCTCACTAAGTTGCTGAGGCTGGCCTTGAACTTGAAATCCTCTGCCTTACCCTCCCAAATTGCTGGGATTACTGGTGTGTTACTGTGCCTGGCATGGGAGGTGGAGTTTCTTTTTTGGGGGGTGGGTGGGTACCAGGGATTAAACCCAGAGGTACTTAACTACTGAGCCACACCCCCAGCCCTTTTTTAAAAAATTGAGACAGAATCTCTGTTAAGTTGCTTTGAATTCATGATGCTCCTGCTTAAGCCTTCCAAGCTTCTGGAATTACAGGTGTGCACTACCACACTCAACTGAGATATGGGGTTTCTGATCAAGAGCCAGGGGCCAAAAAGAGGTTGCTTTAGTATGAAGAATGGCATGTGGTTTCTTTCCAGGAAACTATGAGGGACCCTGTGAGTAGCCAGTACAGCTCCTTTCTTTTCTGGAGGATGCCTATCCCAGAACTGGATCTGTCGGAGCTGGAAGGCCTGGGTCTGTCAGATACACCCACCTACAAGATCAAGGACAGCAGCGTTGGCAAAATGACCGGGCAAGCAACAGGAGCAGAACAAGAGAAAAACCCAGAAGGTGATACCCTCCTAGAGTACAGCACCTTCAACTTCTGGAGAGCTCCCATTGCCAGCATCCACTCCTTCGAATTGGACTTGCTCTAGGCTAAGACTTACCTCTCCTACCACCTTGCCCTTACTGTCTTCTCTTTCAAGCCCCTTCCTTCTCATCCCTTTCCCAAATTAATCTTGTTCTCTTCTCTCTATTGTGTTGGTGGTGCTGATGAATCTGCCAGTTGTTTGTTTGTTTATTTATTTAACTACCTACCTACTTAATCCATTTCTCTCAAAAGCCCTCACACCAAAGTAAAGGGTTCAAGTAAGGGAGTACTGGATCACAGAAATCCTAACCCCACCCCCTGGATTAACCCCAGAAAATAGGCTTTGGGGAGGCATCAGGGAGTAGTAGTGTAAAATAGAAGACCATTTTGATTTCATTTTTAATCAGCTTTAAAGATTGTTCATACCCTCTGGCAGAGGGCTTGCTTGGCATGTGTAAGACCTTGGGTTTGATCCCTAGCACCACAAAAAAGAAAAAGATTGCTTAAACCTTTGTAGTTTCCTGTAGTTACCAGTAAACTTAAGTATTTTTTCCAGGGTTAGTAAAAATCTTCTAATTTTTAATTTAAGATGACTTGCCACACAGAATGATCCAAAAATGCTAAAATGATAATTTTTTTAATCCTGCTCCCTATAATACATTCTTTTCCCCAGAGAAATTGGGGGTTAAGGTATAAAACAAGAGGAAATAATATATTTGGAAAATGAAAATATGGGAAAGCACTGAATCATTTCAGAAATAGTTGAAGCTCTTTCCTTCCAAAAAGTGCTCTTTTCTTTGTTTTCTGCAGTCCTGGGGATCCAACCTAGGGGCCTTTTATCACTGAACTATATCCCTAGCCCATTTTATTTTTTTAATTTTGAGATGGGGTCTGAGTTGCCCATGCTGGCCTTGAACTTGTCATCCTTTTTGTCAGCCTCCCTAGTCCAAAAGGGTGTTCTTGAGCCTACTCACTTACAACTTTGCTTCTAACTGTGGGTTGAAAATTCTAAGGAAAATCAGATTTTAAATCTTAAGAAGAAACCGTGCTATTAGGATAATTTGTAAGGTTCTAATTCAGTCTTCTAAAAAGCATAGGGGTTTGGTCCTGAGTATTTAGTCTTGCCCCTTCCTCATTTGCAATATATAATACTTAATCAGTTGGCCTCAGGCACAGTTCTAAAGCTACCTTAAGACCATGAAATGAATGATTGCATTCTGCCCCTACACCTTGTTCCCACTCCTTGCAAAATTATTGCTGATTTGTGCTGCCATTTACTCATTTATTTAATAAAGACATTCAATCCCAGGATTGTATTCTAGTTTTCTCTTCCCGGGCAAAGAGTACAGATCACAGAAATTAGCCATGCTTTCAATTTCACATTTAGCATATACATTTTATCAAATATTCCACTTTTCAACTTTGTGGAAAAATGATTTGAATAGCATGTTCATTAAATGGTGAACTTTAGGTAGAATAGGTAAAAAGGGTGAAATCAAACTAGAGAAGTAGTTAGAGAGCTACAATCAACCACTCTTGTTTACCCAATGATTACCAACATTATTTCAGGTAAAATTGTAAGCGAATAAGAAAATAAACAGGAACACTCAAATATGTTACCTGCTTATTTGTAACTCACTCATTCTAAAAGACTAAAACTAACAGTTTTGTCTTGATACTACATTAACACTGAACTAGACAAAACAAAAACAAAAACAAAAGCTTCTATAGTATTAGCAGGCCGTAAATAACTTAAAGACAACATCGATATAACTTAGATCTAAGTTTGGAGAAGGGGAAGAATGCGTAAATCCTCCTAGGCCTTGAAAGGCCTACCAACAACAACCAAAGCCAAAGTCTAATTAAAGAATGGGACCAGGAAGAGTAAGGGATATGCCCTTTTCTATTGTAATTATTTTAAAAAATCTTTTTGGAACCAAGGCTTGAACCCAGAGAGACTTTATTTCCGAGCCACGCCACCACCCCGCCCCCCCCCCTTTTTTTTTTAATTTAGAGCCAGGGTTTTACTAAGTTGCTTAGGGTTTAAGTTGCTGAGACTGGCTTTGAATTGTCACTGCTTTTTGAAAGGCTTTCCTGACCTCACACATCCTTTAGTCAGGGAAAGTGGTGGGCAAAGACAGAAATCAACTGGTAAATGAAGTGACCAAAAGGGTCTGCAAACTCCTGCTCCATCCTCTTCCAGGTCCCCCAAAAGAAATGGCAGTTACTTGTTTCACGGTTCGTTCTCACAGCTTGCCTCTAGAGTCCTTCTAGTCGGGCCGTAACTGCAAATGTGTTCCACAAGCAACACAAGCCAATTCGCACAGTCAGGAATGTCCCGAACAGCTTTACCCGAGAGAGGGACAAGGAAGCAAGGCTTTCCCTTCAACCCTGATGCTGGTCCCTCAGAGAAGCAGCCGAGAGGTAGAACGCCAATTCCAGAACCAACGAATAATCCCACTTCTCTTAATCAATTCGCCAAGTTCTTGGCGCCAAAACCACCTTGAGAGTCCGTCCCCTACCGGAACTATACGACACGTAATAAATAATCACCCGCCTCATTAAATAGTCCCTCCATAATGTCTATGATACACACTTTTCCGGATCAAGAAACCTCCAGTAGACAAAAACAAAGAAATAAATAAATGAGCTTAAGAGATGCACTTCCTTCCTACTCGAATAAAAATGTGAAACTTCTAATCAGTTTTCCTCCACAGATTCCTCCGCCAGAAGTCATATTCCCTGAGCCTTCACTTCCGGGTCCGCCATTTTGTTGCCTCCATTTCTCCACGAGGGGGGGGTAAAGGCCCCCAAAATATGCATACATGAAAAGACCAAAAAGTAACCGTCACTGACAGGGAGTCTTAATTGGAGAAGGAAATGAGACCAAACTGGCGGGCTCGGTGAAAGTGGAGCCGGCAGCGTCCCGGACGAGGAGGTGAGGGGGAGAAGAGATGCGCGCACTCTTGTGGTGGCGTCAGGGCTGGAGTGGAAGGTGCCTTAAGAAATCGTACTGCTTCGCAGTGCAACCCCAGACCTCTGGGTACGGACCGAAAGGCGCCCCTTCATTGGAGCGGGGATAACGGGGGAGGGGGACGGAGAGGAAGGGGATGCTGGCGAGAGGAAGGGGAGGGGACTGGGAGGAGGTGAAGAAGGGGGTGGGTGCAAGACCTGGGGCTGGGGAGCTGGACCATGGGAAGCCAAGGCCACAGAGGTGACCACTAGGGGGCGATGCGAAAGCAGGAGCTCGGGCTGCCTCCTAGGCGCAAACTTTGGCTCCCAGCCTCAAATTGGCTCCCCTCTTTCAGAAAGACAGAACACTGGTGTGAAGAATTGGAGGAGTCATATAGAGAGGGAATTGGGGACTCTGATTCTCTGACTCCAGTAATCTAAGGATTTAGTGAGCTCAATAATCTGAGCAAGTAGTAAGGGCTCCAACTCCAGTTCTTGCACAGTTGTTTGTACAGCTGACCGCCCAGTAGGGACATGTGCAATACAAACCAAAAAAATCACTCCACCGTGGATTTTTTTTTTTTTTTTTAAGATTGCGATATACTTGAGATTTACTCTTTTTATGATAACATTGAAGTAGGCAAGTTGTCTTGAAATAATTCTGTGCTTAAGTATGATTCTGCTATGTGAATGAGATACTCACCGACCGTGGAGTCTTAAATTGCTATTTTCCTATCCTTTTTCTACCCATTGGCTTTTTCCCCCATTCTCACAGATTTCCTTGAGCCATCATCCATTCCTCTCTCATAAAGGCTTCTCTCCTCCCCTCTCCTCTCCTTTCCATGGGAAGGGACATTCTGTGGCCCATCTTCAACACCTTAATAGTTTTGACCATCTGGGACCATATTTTCATCATACCATTTGATCACCGAGTCCAGTGGAGATGTTCTTAAGCATGTTTTCATACATGCTTTGATAGCAATGAGGAGCGAACGACCCCACCCAGATACTTTTATAAACAAAAGTAATTACTTTGATAATACTGTGTGAAGAGCTCAAGCACCACATGATTATTTTAAAACTTTTTGAAAGTTCTTGTGCGTTTATTAAGAGGAAGTGGGTCCCCCAGTACTGGGGGGGAAAAAAAAAGAGTTCAGGCTCTGAAGACACCAGTTACCGTGGGGATAAAATAAAATCGTTTTTAGAGGGGCGCAGTGACACAGATCTGTAATCCCAGCGGCTCCGGAGGTTGAGGCAGGGGGATCACAAATTCGGTGTCAGCCTCAGCAACTAAGTGGGGCCTTAAGCAGCTTAGTGAGACCCTGTCTGAAAATAAAAAAAGGCCTTGGGATGTGGCTCAGGTTAAGCACCCCTTGGTTCAATTCCTGTTGCCAAAAATAAATAAATTGGGGTTATGACTCAGTGGCAGAGAGCTTTCATAGCACATGTGAGGCACTGGGTTCAATCCTTAGCACCACATAAAAATAAATAAATAAAGGTTTTGTGTCCATATATATATATATGTACATTATATATATATATATATGAATATTATATGTTAAATAAAGTTCATGTTCTGCTCTGTTCCTGAGCATACTTATTCAGAGAACCTGGACCCAGATCTCAAGTATATTCATTTTGGATTTGTTGTTTTTCTCTCTTTTTTTTTTTAATATATTTTTAGTTGTTGATGGACCTTTATTTTCCTTATTTATTTATATGTGGTGCTGAGAATCAAACTCAGTGCCTCACACATGCTAGGCAAGCACACTACCATCGAGCCACAATCCCAGCCCCTTGTTTTTCACCCTTGTTGTTTTCAGTACTGGGAATTGAGCCCAGGAATGCTCTACCACTGAGCTACATCCCCAGCCCTTTTTATTTTTATTTTGAGACAGGGTCTTGCTACATTGCTAGACTGGCCTCCAACTTGCCATCCTCCTCCCTCAGTCTCCTGAATAGTAGGAGGCGTGTGCCACCATTCTCAGCTAGGTATGTTCATGTCAAAAAACAACCCTGCTGGTTTGAACACAAAGTTCAGTGATACAGATTGAAAAATCACACAGCAGCTAAATTATTTGCCTAAGTCAGTGATTCTCATATTTTCTGATTTCAGGATCCATTTACACCCTTAAAAATTATTAAGGGCTGGGGAGATAGTTCTGTCGATAGAGTGCTTGCCTTGCAAGCACAAGGCCCTAGGTTCGATCCCCAGCACCACACACACACACACACACACACACACACACACACAAAATTATTGAGAACTTCATTATGTTGTATTTATTGATATTAATTATTTTAAAAGTTATTTTTAAATGTTCATTAATTAATTTAATAATTAATCTTTAAATATTAACACAGATTACACTTTTTTTTTTATTTTTTTTCACAATGCTAGGTATTGAACCCAGGACTTCACACATGGTAGGCAAGCACTCTACCACTAACATATGTATGAAAAATAAATCTTTGGAGCTAAAAAAAATATATATATAATGAGAAGAATGGCATTGTTTTACATTTTTACTAATCTCTAACTTCTGACTTAGCAGCATTCTCAGAATACTTGGAGAAGGAAAGAGTATTTTAATAGATAACTTTCAGACAATTGTCAGTATTTTTTGATCTACACAAAAACTTGGCAAGTGCACTCTTTTTTTTCTTTCTTTTTATTCAGTGCTGAGAATGGAACTCAGGGCATTGCACATGCTAGCCAAGCACTATTAAAACTGAGCTACTTCCCCTGCTCAACAAGTGCTATTTCTTAAAAAATTAGTGGAATCAGCCAGGCAAGGTGTTACCTGCCTATAAACCCGACTACTCCAGAGGCTGAGGCAGGAGGATCACAAGTTCAAGTCTAGCCTGGGCAATTTAGACCGTGTCTCAAAAATAAAAAAGGCAGCTGAACATGGTGGCACACACCTGTAATTCCAGAGATTGGGAGACTGAGGCATTAGGATTGCAGGTTTGAAGCCAACCTCAGCAATATAGAGAGGCTCTAAGCAATTTAGTGAGAACCAGTCTCAAAATGAAAAATAATAAAAGGTTGGGGATTTGGCTCAGTGGTTAAGCATCCTTGGGTTAAATCCCTGGTACCAAAAAAATGAAAAATAAATAAAAAGGGCTGAAGATGTAATTCAGAGGTAGAATGCTCCTAGATTCGATCCTAGTATCACACATACACACAAAAAAGTTGCATGAGAATTCTGAAACCATGTCAATGAATTTTTGTGTTCTTTTACTTTAAAACTCATTGGTCTTTCTTTCACTTTGAACGTTTTTACTTATAAATGATTTTATTACATCAGGCATCAGTCATTGGAAAGTATTGGTTCAAATTGTGCAGATCATCCAAATGTCGATCCATTTTATTATACAATATCAAAAAAGCACATTCATTAATATTATCACTAATTTCATCAGAAAAGTTATTAAGTAGTAGTAAGCTGTCAAGTTCACCATGGTGTATTCAAGCTTTCCTTTTTTTTTTTTTGGGGGGGGGGTGCTGGGAATTGAACCCAGGCTTTCCAAAATTCTAATTTTTGCTTGAAAGCTCAAATAAATGATAATTACTAGTAAATATTGTCAGTTTTTCTTGTAGTGTCAGGCTCACTTGGTTCATGTTTTATATGAATTATTTTATATAAATGTCTGTTATATACCTGAGTCTTTGATTTGTCTATTCATCATTCTTTCATATAAAAAGTGTTGCATGAGCTGGGTGCTGTAGTGCATGCCTATAATCCCAGCTGCTTGGGAGACCAAGGCAGGAAGATTGCAAATCTGAGGCCAACCTGGGCAACTTAGCAAGACTCTGTCTCAAAAATAAAAATAAAAAGGGCTGGGATGTAGCTCAGTGGTAGACCACATCAAGGTTCAAACCCTAGTACCACTAAATAAATAAACAAAGTGTTTTGGTAAAAGCTATTATTTCAGTTTGCAACTCAATTGTAGTCTTTTTCTCAAGAAATCCATCGTATTTCAATATGCAGCAGAAGTGCTTAATGTATAAGTCCCGTTTCATCACACAAAAATTATGAACACATGTATTTAAGTGTTAAGATTTAATAAAATCAATAATTTTTGCTGCTTCATCAAGGACATTTTTAAACAGAACTGGCTTTTTCCCCTTGAAAATATATGGCAGTGAAGAATAGAGTAACTAGCATGCTCAAGGCCCTGGTTTGATCCTCAGTATAGCTAGTAATATTAATAATAATAATAATAATTAGTTTCACAGTTTGATCTGAGCTATACCTACTGTTGTAGTTACACTGTCAGAACAAATATTTGGTGAAAGAGACAAATAATGTCTTAGTATTATAATAAAACTAGTTTTGACCCTGAAAAATTGTTAGTGACTACCAGGGGTCCATGTATCACTTTTTTGGGGGGTGGAGGGTGGTTCAGGAAATTTAACATGGGGGCACTTTAACACTGACCTACATCCCAGCCCTTTTTTTTTTTTTTTTTTTTGAGACAGCCTCACAAAGTTGCTTAGACTGGTCTTGAACTTTCGATCCTCTCATCTCAGCCTTCTGAACCTTTGCATACCGCCTTGCATGGTCATGTACACAGTTTTAACTATTCACCTAAGCAGATCAGGTTCTTTTGTTTGTTTGTTAATTTATTGCTGTATGGGGTGCTTTGCCACTGAGCTATATTCCCAGTCTTTTTTTTTTTTAATGGTGCTAGGGATCAAACCTAGGCCTTGGACATGTTAGACAGATACCCTACCACTGAGCTACACCCCCTCCTCCCACAATCCTTTTACTACTTTTTGTTTTGAGACAGGGTCTCATCAAATTGCTGAGGCTGGCTTCAAATTTGTTATCCTCCTACCTCAGCTTCTCAAGTCCTTGGGATTACAGCCATGTGACATTAGGCCCAGAAACAGATCAGTATTTGAGCAGAAAGTTTGCTTTTTGTAAACTTACATCATTATTATATCTTTATGCCACAGTCAGATGAAAAAAAATTAACAGATGCAATGTTTTAGAAATCTTGATGGATCCTATTTCATTATGCCTTCCAAAGATCTATAAACCTCCAGAAAGAGTTGTTAGTTGCTAATAAGGAATCCCATGATTTTCATCAAGCAGCAATTTCACCTGTAGGCACACTTCTTTCTTCCTATCTGGAAATCAGTTCATGTTTTATTACTTTATATTATAATAATATAATATTCTACCATTGGTCATTTCAAGGGGATGAAATGCTATTTTTTTGATTCCCTATATCAGAAAGGTATATATGTAGTATATTGCACGAATTTCCAAAGTTTTTCTGGAGATTGAAAGGGAGGG
Organism: Sciurus vulgaris; assembly: GCF_902686455.1. Lineage (NCBI taxonomy): Eukaryota > Metazoa > Chordata > Mammalia > Rodentia > Sciuridae > Sciurus > Sciurus vulgaris. Next base: position 112,362,574 of record NC_136461.1, read on the forward strand.
AACTATTATGCAGTACCTAAAACTTTCCCAAATATCTAATTGTTTTAGATAATAGAAGTGACCTACCAGTTTATGAGATGTATCATATGTATGTTCAAGTATAAGAAGTCTTCTAAAAACATTTTACAGGCAGCTTTCTTTGTGTTTGAATTATAGCTACCTGAAAACTTTTGCTCTTATGCATGAAGATGTCTTTGGTGGACTTGGGGAAGAGGTTGCTAGAAGCAGCAAGAAAAGGCCAAGATGATGAAGTGAGAACATTAATGGCAAATGGTGCCCCATTTACCACAGACTGGGTAAGCTCAGCAGAAAGGTCTCTTATATTCAAAATATGCCTTTACCAATATTTTTCTTAAAAGCTAAACAGACATTATTGATTTTTCTTCATTCTCTTTCTTCCTCATTCCCTTTATAAAAGTTTTATTTTCTTTGTCTCACCTGAATATGTGGTTTTCTTTTTTAGTTTTCCAAATTGAAAGAGTCTCCTGTGGGATATATAGATGGTAATACGGTATTATATGTTGGTGATTTTCTGTAATGTTTTTTAAAGTATTTCCTAAAGCTTACTTCTCTCTTGAGTATATTTGGGTTGTAGGCATTTATAGTTACCTAGAAATTAAAATGAGTATAATAAGAGTACATTACTTTTTTTTTTTTTTTTTTTTTTTTTTTGGTGCAACTCAGGGCCTTATGCATGCTAGGCAAGTGCTCTAACACTGAGCACTTACCCCCAGGGGTACATTTCTAAACTAATAAACTCCTTGTTTCCTTTTCTTTAACATGTCCTGGTTCATAAGGAGGAAGAGTCTTCATATTTTGTTGACCACTCTTAGAAAACATTAAAGAGGAAGATGTAGTTTTTTTCAGTATTGGAAATTGAACCCAGGGCCACTGAGCTATATCCCCAGTACTTTTTATTTTTTTATTTTGAGACAGGATCTCACTAAGTTGTGGAAGCTGACCTTAAGCTTGTGATCCTCCTGCCTCAGCCTCCTGAGTCACTGGAATTATAGGAGTGCACCACTGCACCTAACTAGGAATATATAATTTAATAAGCCTAGACAACCAGCTTGAAGATCAGCATGTTTCAGAAGTTCTTGGTCTAAGTGGTAATGTGGGCCTTCTTACCACTCACAGATTTATAAGCACAGACTAATTTTAACAGTATTGATGAGCAAGAGACCTCTTGTGGGGTTATTTATTCATAACTTAAGAGGCCAACAGGTTCTTAGCACTTTATTAAAAAGGCAGAAAAGGAAACCCTTGAGATTAGCATTTCTTTAAATAGATCTGCAATATGAATTAAATTCAGTCAGGCATAGAAGCAGAATATACGGAAAACAAAGAATAAACTGAATAGGCTTAAAATAAGTATTGTAACACACACACACACACAAAGTACTAGATCTCAGTCCAGAATGGATGCTGATAGGTAACTCTTATAAGATTTACTTTGAGATAACACAGTCTTGCTTATTGCTGTTGGAATGGTTAAATTTTTGTTACTTCTTACCTCATCAGTCTTTCCATGTGATCAGTCTTTTCCTTTTGCTTTACTGTGGCAACAAGCCTCTATTTTAACCAAATTTGTACCCAAATTCCACATGTAACTTGTTTCTGCGCTTTTCCTAAGAATTGTTTTGAACCTGTCTCCCCCTTTTCTCTATCCTTGACTCAGAATGCTCCTTTTGATTCTTTTTTGGTACTGAATATTGAACCCAGAGACACTTTACCATGGAGCTACATTCCTAGCCATTTTAATTTTTTTTAAATTTTGAGACACCGTCTTGCTGAAGCTGGCCTCAAACTTGAAACCTTCCTGCTTCAACCTCCTGAGTCACTAGTATTATAGCCATTCACTACCATGCCTGGCATATATATATATATATATTTTTTTTTCTTAGTTGTCAATGGACCTTTATTTTATTAATTTATTTATATGTGGTGCTGAGAATCGAACCCAGTGCCTCATATGTGCCAAGCAAGTGCTCTACCACTGAGCCACAACCCCAGCCTGGCCTTTTTTGTTTTTAAAATCTTCCTCCTTAAAATAATGTTCTTTAGGGAGTCTTAACCTGATAAATCTACCTGACTTAAAGCCATTATACTGCCCACTTATTTAATTGGTATATATATTTATCTGCATATTTGCATGTGTGTATGCATATATATATATATGCATATAAAATTTTTTATTTTATTTTTTACTTATTTATTTATTTATTTGGTACCCAGGATTGAACTCAGGAACACTCAATCACTGAGCCACATCCCCAACCCTATTTTGTATTTTATTTAAAGACAGGGTCTCACTGCTTAACACCTTGCCTTTTCTGAGGCTAATTTTGAACTTGAAATCCTCCTGCCTTGGCCTCCCAAGCTACTGGGATTACAGGCGTGCACCACTGCATCCAGCTATTATTGTTTTGTTTTGCTACTAGGGATTAAACCCAGGTGTGGTTAACCACTGGACCACATCCCTAGCACTTTTTTATTTTTTATTTTGAGACAGGATCTCACTAAGTTCCTTGGTGTCTCGCTAAATTGTGAAGCTGGCTTTGAACTCACAATCCTCCTGCCCCAGGCTCCTGGGTCGCTGGGATTACAGGATGTGCCACCCCCCCCAACTTGTATATTAATTTTTAGGCTAAATTATTTCTTCAACACTATTTGCCAAATTAGATTCTCTCTCCAAAAATAGGAACCATGAGATTCACCTCTTCTTCATATGTATTTCTCCATCAATTATATAGAACTCTGCACACAGTAGATATTCAATGAGTATTATTTTCCCACAGCTTGGAACATCACCCCTCCATCTTGCAGCCCAGTATGGTCATTATTCCACAGCGGAAGTGCTCCTTCGAGCAGGCGTTAGCAGGGATGCCCGGACCAAAGTGGACAGGACCCCTTTGCACATGGCTGCAGCTGATGGACATGCACACATCGTGGAACTGCTTGTTAGGGTAAAGCAAGAATAGCCGTGGAGTTTTATTGTAAAAAAGACATCTACCTCCCTGTTTTCTTAAATAGTGATAGGAAATTGGGCTGGGAAAGATTAAATGTAGATGGTTTAAAGCATTGAGTTGCATCACTTTCAAGAGTCATGGTGTTAGAGGAGTTTTTTTTCTATTTTTTAAAAAATCTAAACAGATTGTATTATTTTTTTCTCCATTCCTTTTCTATACTTATTCTCTATACTTATGCCTGTTTTTTTAGGCACTCAACTCTCTGTTAATAAATGCAGCAATATTCTCTTCTTCCCCACTTCCTCTCCCATATGTTATAATTTCCCAGTAAGTCCTTAGAAGACCCAATCATCGAAAGCATAATGTCTGTCAGCAATCAGGAGAATTTTAGAAACATTGTTTCCTTTTACATTTCTTAAATGTGATCTCAATTTAAGTATGTGTAATCTCTATGGAAATCTTTGTTATTTGGTGTTTGGATCTTGCACCCATGCTACTGTAACCAGTATCTGTTGAAAAAATGTTGCTTTTCTATGACAGAATGGAGCAGATGTGAATGCCAAGGACATGCTGAAGATGACAGCTTTGCATTGGGCCACAGAGCACCACCATCGGGATGTGGTAGAGTTACTCATCAAATATGGAGCTGATGTCCATGCTTTCAGCAAATTTGATAAATCTGCCTTTGACATAGCCCTGGAGAAAAACAATGCTGAGATTTTGGTCATCCTTCAGGTATGGCTATTTTTATAATCTCAGCGTATACATCAATTAAAGTTAAGATTTATTTTAAAGCAATTATTTATTATGAAAATTTTTGCCAGGCACAGTGCGCATGACTATAATCCCAGCAATTTAGGAGCCTCAGGCAGGAAGGTTGTGAGTTCAAAGCCAGCCTCAACAATTTAGCAAGGCCCTAAGCGACTTAGCAAGACCCTGCCTCTAAATAAAATATAAAAAGTCCTGGGGATGTGGCTCAGAGGTTAAGCACCCCTGGGTTCAGTTCCTGGTATCAACAAATAAACCACAAAACTGAATTTTCCCCATCTTATCAAAGTAGTACTTCCAATATGTCTCAATCTTGTGACTCAGTGTCATTAGTATCTTAAAAAAATAAATAAATTACAGGAGGCTGGGGCTATAGCCCTGGTAGAAGGCTTGCCTAGCATGTGTGAGGCACTGGGTTCGATTCTCAGTACCACATATAAATAAAATAAAAAGTCCATCAACAACTAAAAAAAAGAAAACTTAAAAAAGTAACAGCCTATAAATTCCTGAATTATTCATGGTGATTAAAGAAAAATATTGTGGAAATACTCACTGCCCACGTTGCAGAGCAGAGTTCCCTGAACTTTTTGTTTTGAGGGTTGCCTGATTTGTGGATTATTCTTTGTTCAAACACATTCTGTTGGGCTGGGGATATAGCTCAGTTGGTAGAGTGTTTGCCTCACAAGTACAAGGCCCTGGGTTCAATCCCCAGCACCGCAAAAAAAAAAAAAAAAAAAAAAGATTCTGTTAAATTTTATTTTTCTCTCCATGAAAATTTCCCTTTCTCTTTTCCCTCTTTGGTACTGGCGATTGATCACAAGAATGTTCTACCACTGAACTACACCCCTAATTCTTTTTATTTTTTATTTTGAGATGGGCTTTTCCTAAGTCCCAGGCTGGCTTTGAATTTAACAGTCCTCCTGCCTTGGTCTTCCAGGAAAATTTCCTTTCTCTACACTTTTTTTTTTTTGGGTGCTGGGGATCGAACCCAGGGCCTTGTGCTTACAAGGCAGGCACTCTACCAACTGAGCTATCTCCCCAGCCCCAGAAAATTTCCTTTCTAATTAAACTTCAGACAATATTAAAAATCACTTTTTATTTTCTGAATGTTTATCAATTGTGTGATAGTATACAGCTCTAACACATATTGGATGATAAGGAAATCATCTCAAAGTCAAAAATTAGCTGTAATGATTTTGTCCATTAATTTCTTAAGCCACATTTGTATATAAAGGGAACAGGAAGATGGGAGATGTAGAAATTAATAGGACATGACCTTGCCCTTGTGGTTACAACATGTTAAAGGTGAAAACTGGAAATAAAGTATAACTATATTATACAATAAAAAGATATCTAGCAGGTATTATGGGAGCATAGTGAAAGGAGTATTAATGATGTTTAAGGGAAGGATTAAAGTAGATGTAGAATACTGTTTTGAAGAAGTAAACAGAGAAGCGAGAAAATTATATTCTAGGCTAGAAAAAGAGCAAATCAAAGACACAGAAGTATCGTAATCTCAGCTACTCAGAAACTGAGGCAGGAGGATTGTCAAATTCCAGGTCAGATTGGGGAATTTAGCAAGACACTATCTCAGAATAAAAACTTTTTTAAAAAAAAGGACTGAAGGTAATTGCAGTGGTGCATGCCTATAATCCCAGTGACTCGGAAGGTAGAGGCAGCATGATTCCAAGTTTGAGGCCAGCCTCAGCAATTTAGCGGGATCCTCAGCAATTTAGCAAGACTCTGTCTCAAAATTTTAAAAAATAATGCCAGATATAGTACTGCATGCCTATAATTCTAGCAACTGGGGAGGGTAAGGTAGGAAGATCACAATTTTGAGGCCAACCTCAGCAATTTAGTGAGACCTTCAGCAACTTAGCAAGACCCTGTCACAGAATAAGAAATAAAAGGATTGGGGGTGTAACTCAGTGGTGAAGCACCCCCCACTCCCCCGCGCCAAAAAGTGCTCAGCAGTAGAGCACTTACCTAGCATGTGTGAGGCCCTGGGTTCAATTGCTAGTACCATTCATAGAAAAAAAGACAGAGGTGTGAGAGGACATAGAATGTTCAAGAAATTGGGAGCCTGAGGCAGGAGGATCGTGAGTTTAAAGCCAGCCTCAGCAACTTAGTGAGGTCCTGAGTAATTTAGCGAGACCTTGTCTCAAAATAAAATATAAAAAGGGCTAGGGATGTGGTTCAGTGGTTAAGCGCCCCTGGGTTCAATCCCTGGTACCCAAAAAGAAAGAAAGAAAGAGTAAGTACTTGTGTGACCAGAGAATGGGTAAAGGAAGTGGAGTTTGGGAGTGGCAGATACTAAGACTTGAGAGTTAGACTGGATTCTGAATATAAGAATGTTACCTTTGAAGGAGTTTGAATTATGTGGGCATTTGGGGGTCCACTAGGGACTTTAAAATAAAGGATTGATATGATTATCTTATTTTTAAAAGGTTATTGGGATGTGGCATACAGATTGGAGAGAGAAGACAATGCTAAATTACCATATGGGGACTTTCATTAGGCCAAGCAGGAGCCAATGAGGGCTTCAACTAAAGAAGTAATAGTGGAGGATAGATGATAGTGTACTGAAGAAGGAATTCAACAGGATTCAGAGAATGGATAATGTGTTTCAATTGAAATTCTTAGTCAATGGAATGACTAAATGTGAAAAATAGCCATTTCTGCTGCATCTTCAGTTTTTTCTTTGTTTTTCTGACAGATGGCTCCCCAAAGACTGGTTCTCCTCTTCAACTTTCAATTCTTGTTTACAGCCTTTTCATAACTGAACTTTTTTAGTGGTGATCATATTTGTAGAAACTTCCTAAAAGGGCTGAGATTGTAGCTCAGTGGTGAAGCCCTTGCCTAGCAGGCATGAGCCCTGGGTTCAATCCTCAGCACTACATACAAAACTAAATAAAATAATTATTTAAAAAAAAAAAAAAAAACTTCTGGGCTGGGGATATAGCTCAGTTGGTAGAGTGCTTGCCTTGCAAGCATAAGGCCCTGGGTTCAAATCCCCAGCACTGCCAAAAAAAAAAAAAAAAAAAAAAAAAAACCTGCTGAAAGTTAAAAAAATAAATAAATAAATTATTGTTAAGCCTTTTTTTTTTTTTTTTTTTCACCAAAATCTATGGAAGCAAAAGTACAGCATATGGAACTAGACTTCAAAACCTGGCACTCATTTATTTGCTCATTATATATTCTCTTAGGAATTTCTTCAGTGGCAGAATAGAACAAGTAGTTGGACAAAACTCTAGAGAATATTTTTCTCTGTAAGTTCTCTACAGGGATCTCCTGCTACCACATTGACTTGTAGATAATTGATCATAAAATATTAGTGCTATAAATTATTTTTTAGACTATTCAGACCAGTTCCTTCGTTTTAAAAATACAAGATCCAGAGCGGTTAAGGGGATTATCTATGAGTTTTTGCAAATAATATATACCTCTGCTTTTCTCAAGTAGAAACAAGCTTGGGAAAGCAATCTAACCTCTCCATTGCTGTGGTTTGAGAAAAACAAAACAAAACAAACAAACAAACAAACAAAAGCAGTCTTGATGAAAACTCTGTGCTCCCTGGGACCAGAACTAGTTCTGCTTCATAGAGCAGGAGGGGATTTGTACTATTCAGTAACTGTATAACTAAGGCTAATAAATGTTCTGACTTTGAATCCTGCTTTGTTTGGTAGGAAGCAATGCAGAATCAGGTGAATGCTAATCCTGAGAGAGCCAACTCTGTGACTAACCCTGTGACTGTGGCTGCTCCATTCATCTTCACCTCCGGAGAGGTTGTTAACCTTGCTAGCCTTGTTTCTTCAACCAGCACCAAAACAACCTCAGGTAATGTTTTGGTAACATGGCACTTATTTTAGACTTAAAAATGAATAAAACCTCTTCAAATTTTCCTAGAGATGAATGGATACCCTGTCTGATACCCTCTTCTTTATTAAAATATTTTCCAAACAGGTATAGGGATATAACTCAGAGATAGAATACTTGCCTAGTATGCTTGAGGCTCTAGGTTCAGTCCCCAGCACAGGAAAAAAACTTAAAAAAAAAAAAAATTTTTTTTTTTAGTTGTAGATGGACACAATACCTTTATTTTATTTATTTATTTGTATGTGGTGCTAAGTATCTAACCCAGTGCCTCACACATGCTAGGCAAGCACTCTACTACTGAGGTACAACCCCAAACAGCAAAAATATTTTTAAAATTTGCCCAAAAAAAGCTCTTTAAGTCAAGACACTGATTCTTTCTAGGGGAAAGGAAGATCATACATACGGATTATACAGGAATACTTACATTAAATGTAAAATATTCCATAGATTTGTCTATTGAAGCTTTACATCCGACCCCATAATGAAAATATAAGGGTGCCTCAATATGGTACTGTTAAAGGAAATAAACATTCTTAATCTAAAGTAGTAACAAAGTGGAATAAACATAAATGATTGTTGAAGTGCTGATTATTTAAATAAAGTATGAGTCTTAATTTGTTCTTGAGAATGTATTTTTAAAAAACAAAAAATATTGGTGTTGATGTTTTGAGACCAGCATGTTTCTTTGTTTTGTTTAGAGGGTACTCAACTACTGAGCCACATCCCCAGCCCTTTTTTGTATTTTATTTAGAGACAGGGTCTCATTGAATTGCTTAGGGCCTTGCTTTTGCTGAGGCTGGCTTTGAACTCAAGATCCTCTTGCCTCGGCCTCCTGAGCCACTGGGATTACAGGTGTGCACCACCATGCCTGGCAAGACTGGAATGTTTTAAACAGAAACTTCTATCCAAAAAAAGAAAAAATGAGAGGCTGCAGTTGTGGCTCAGTGGTAGAGCATTTGCCTAGCATGTGTGAGGTACTGAGTTCAATCCTCAGCACCACATAAAAATAAATAAACAAAATAAAGGTATTGTGTCCATTTACAACTAAAAATAGTTTTAAAAAAAGGAAGCAAATGAGTTTACATTCAATATCTCTTTTTACAAATATTTCCTTACTTCCTTTTTTCCTTCCTTCCATCCTTCCTTTCTCTTTCTTTCAAGCAAGAAAGCAGAAATTTTATTAAGAAAGAAGGTGAGAGAAAGACCCAGAACACCCAGAGCAGCATGCCTGGGAGGGGGAAGAGTGCTCCAAATACCAGGCACAGTGTAATCCCAGCAGCTCTGGAGGCCAAGGCAGGAGGATTGCAAGTTCAAAGCCAGCCTCAGCATCTTAGGGAGGTCCTAAGCAACTCAGCAAGATCCTGTTTCTAAATGAAATATAAAAAAGGGCTGGGGATATGGCTCAGGGGTTAAGCACCCCTGGGTTTAATTCCTGGTACCAAAAAATAAAAGAGTAACCCAAATATTTATTTTCCCTGCAGGAAATTGTGTCCTTATTTAAAAACTTATTTAAATTCTTTTTTCTTTTTTCTTTTTTTTTTTTTAATACCAATGATTGAACCCAGGGGTATTCAGGGGTGTTTTACAAATGAGTTATATCCCCAACCCTTTTAATTTGTTATTTTTATACAGGGTCTAGCTAAGTTGTTTAGGGCCTTGATAAATTGCTAAGGCTGGCCTCAGATTTATAATCCTCCTGCCTTAGCCTCATGAGTCACTACAGGCATACACTACCACATCTGGCTTCATGTTCTTATTTAAATAAGTTTTCAAGTTGACTGTTGGTTTTCTGTTTCTGACTTTCATTTAAAAATAAATAAGCTTTGTCCAGTGGCACACACCTATAATCCCAGGGAGGCTGAGGCAGGAAGATCATAAATTTGAAGACAACCTGGGAAACCTAAATATATAACTAAATAAAAACTGTAGATAAATATCTGAATTCCCAATTAAATTTGTATAACATCAAAGGAACACTCTTGAATGAGATATTACTATTGAGCAGCAATCTGGTAAAACAGAAGAAGCATGTACATGCATGTACATAATATGCACAGACTTTTGAAATCAAAACTATGTTCAAATACTTATTGATTGATTAGCTCTTGACCTTGGAAAAATTATTTCTCTATGTCCATTTACTTATCTGTAAAATTTGAATATAATAATTACAACCTTATGAGGTTGTTGAGACAGATTTTGTATTTCAGTGTCCAGTTTTATGATGACTTCAATAATAGCCGTTAAGTGAAAATATAACTTCTTAGCGGGGTACGGTGGCACACCTGAAATCCCAGCATTCAGGAGGCTGAGACAGGAGGAGTGAGTTCAAAGCTAACCTCAGCAATGGTGAGGTGCTAAGCAATTCAGTCTCTAAATAAAATACAAAATAGGGCTGGGGATGTGCCTCAGTGGTAAAGTGCTCCTGAGTTCAATCCCCAATACCAAATAAAAAAAAAAAAAGAAAATATAACTTCTCAATGAAAGTTGATCCTGTCATGCCCACAAGGGGGCAATAGTGACATTTATTTTTATAGTCTTATCAATTATTTTACGTTTTACTTTCAGCTAAATGATTCAAAACATTTGGCTTAAATATATACATACATGAAATCAGAACATTGACAGTCTTTGTTTTTTGGTTTTTTTTTTTTTTTTTTTTTTTTTTTTTTTGGGCAGGGGGCACTGGGTATTCAACCCAATCTTTTAAGTTCCTTTGAATTTTGATATACTGAGATTTGAGCTCTGCCAGCATCTATGCATGACTAATTTTTGTTTTATTTTGTTGTTTTGTTTTGATTTGGTTGTACTAGGGTTTGAACCCAGGGGCATTCTATCAGTAGAATCAGAATCATTCTATCAGTTCTTTTTATTTCTTATTTTGAGATAGGGTTTTGCTGAGTTGCCTAGGCTGACTTAGAATTGGGATCCTCCTATCTCAGCCTCCCTAATTGTTGGGATTATAGGCATGTACCATCACACCCAGCAACTTTTGGATTTATAGTGATTTGGGTGAGGTCATACTGATTATAACAAATATTTTTATAATCCAAAAGTCTTTAGAAGTCAATGAAATTATATCTTCACAAACATGAGAAAAGGACTAGAGTCGGTCTTTATTCTAACCACTGAAATTCTCCGAATTTTGATCAGGAATGATAGCCTAAATTAAACTTATTCAGAATAGAGATTTTTTTGCCCTGGTTCCCTTGGGCCAGTATTCTATTTGTCATGTAACTGTTTGCACACCTACTCTTCTTTTCTCTCTGTGCTGACAACTGTAAATTTAATTTGCTAAATCATCACATAAGAGCTGACCTACCCTTGTCAGTTTACTTGTGAAGCAGTTCTATCCTCTTTTATGTGGTTATCCTACCCAAATCAGTACAAAAGGAGAGACAAGACAAATTTAGATTGTGTTATTCAATTGAGTAAAATTATATGTTTGTGTGTGTTTGTGAGTTAAAGAAGCATCTGGGATTACATGCATGTGCTACCACACCTCTCTGGATGTTGAATATCATACTGAGGAGAAAGAAGTAATTAACATTCTTGAACAAACTAGGTGCAATGGCCCATGCCTATAATCTCAACAATTCAGGAGGCTGAGGCAGAGGGCCACAAGTTCAAAGCCAGCCTCTGCAACTTAGCTAGACTGTCTCAAAATAAAATGCCCCCAGATTCAATCCTCAGTATTCCCCCCAAAATTGAACAATAAAGTATTTTCTTATAATTCACAGGATAATTCTAAAGAAGTAATTTGCATATTTTCTTTTTAATTTCAATTGTGTTGAGATACTGAGCCTATTGAGGGGAAGTTGAGTGGATTATTATGTTTGAACTCAGACCACTTAGTTCTGTGGGTATTTTATGAGAGAATTAGAATAAAATTGGCATATCATCAGTGTCTCTATCCTCATTCCAACTTCCACAATTATCATACAAAAACAGTAAGATGGTGTGCATTTGTGAAGAATATTATGTAAGCAATTCACCTCCTTTTTTTTTTCCGATACTAGGGATTGAACCTGGGAGTGTTTTACCACTGAGCACATCACCAGTCCTTTTAATTTTTCACTCTGAGACAGGGTGTCACTAAATTACTTAAGCCCTCCCTAAATTGCTCAGTCTGGCCTCAAACTTGGAATCTTCCTGCCTCAGTCTCCTGAGTTACTGGGATTTCAGGCATGTCCTGCCCCACCCAGCAACAATCAATTCACCTCTTTTATTATGATTATTATTTTGGACAGAAAATGCATAGATTTATTGAAGGTGAAAATAACAGTACATAAAGTAGAATGAATATACTCAATAAAGCAGAGTGGGCCAGGTGTGGTCAGAGAGAGGAGTACAGGCTCCAGGCCAGAAATTCACCTCTTAAAGAAAAATATGCTAAAATGCAAATTTATAATCCAGTAAGATTACCAAAATTAGACACCTTAAAAAAAAAAAAACATTCTTAACTGGTGGTGGTGGTACGTGCCTGTAGGTCCAACTACTGTTAAGGCTGAGGCAGGAGGATCCCAAGTTCAAGACTAGCCTGGGCAATTTAGGGAGACTGTCTCAAAATAAAAACCAAAAACGGCTGGGGATATCGTTCAGTGATAGCGTCTGCTTAGGATGCTTGAGACTCTGGATTCAATCCCTAGTATTTAGCAGTATTTAGTGGAAGGATTTTCTATAAGGAATATACGGGGGTTTCCTTGCCAGGTGAGGTGGCACAGGAAGATCACAAGTTCAAGTTCAGCCACAGCATTTTAACAAGACCCTAAGCTCCAAATAAAAAATAAAAAGGGCTGGTGATATAGCTCAGTGGTAAAGTGTCCCTGGGTTCAATCCCCAATATCAAAAACAGCAGCAACAAAAACAACAACAACAAAGGGGAATTTCCTTAGGTATTTTACAAATAACTGACTTCTTCATAGAATAAAAACTGAAAAAAATCTTTAAGCATAGATAGTGAAAAAACTTAAAAATTAAGAGTACATTTTAGGGCTGAGGATGTAGTTCAGCTAGAGAGGGCTTTCCTGGCATTTGCAAAGCCCTGGGTTGAATCCCTTAGCACTGCCACAACAAACACACAACAAACGGAGCATTTTTAAAGAAGATAAGTGTATTAGAGTCAAATCAGAAGGCAAATTACATGGTGATCTGTATAATTTAACAATATAATTTTGTATACATGTTATTTCTAAATTTCTAAAAAATATAAGTATATATACATATATATAATTTAAAAATTACTAAATCAGGCCAGGCCCAGTGATGCATGACTATAATCCCAGCATCTTGGAAGACTGAAGCAAGAGGATCACAAGTTCAATGCCAACCTGAGCAACTTAGCAATACCTTGTCTCAAAATTAAAAAAAAAAAAAATGCTGGAGGTGGGTGAGGTGGCACACACTTATAATCCCAGGGATTTGGGAGACTGAGACAGTAAGATTGCAAATTGAAGGCCAATCTTAGCAATTTAGCCAGACCCTAAGCACCTCAGTTAGACCCTAGCTCAAAATAAAAAATTGAAAGGACTAGGGATGTATCTCAATGGTAAAGCAATGGTGGGTTCCACCGGGAGTACCAAACAAACAAAAACAGATGCCAGGCATGCTGGCTCATAGCAGTAATCCTAGGGACTCTGGAGGCTAAGATAGGAGGGTCACAAGTTTGAGGACAGTTTCAGCAGTTTAGTGAGATCCTCAGCAACTTAATGAAACCCTGTCTCAAAATAAAAAGGACTCCAGATATAATTCAGTAGTAAAATACTCTGGGTTCAATCCCTGGTACTGAATTAATTAATTAATCTTAAAAGACTGAGGGTTTAGCTCAATGGTAAAGCATCCATGAGTTTGACCCCCACCACTCCAAAAGGAAAAAAAAATACAGGACGAGCCAATATAGGAAGCAGCAACAACTTTTATAATGACAAAGCTTAATCTCATTCCAGCTGACAAGAAATGTTTATAAGGTCCAACTCTAGCACTGGAGATGGGGTAAAGAAGGATATATTTGGAGCTTCAAGGCAAGAAATCCATGCCTGGCATAATAAGTATCTCCAAAATTACAGTGAAAGACAGAGAATGCAATTCGTTTTATAAAAGTTAGATTTCTACAAAACTTTAGAGGAATTTTTTTGGTTCATAAAGTTAGTCATGTCCTGTTGTCAGATTTAATATACTTTCTTCATGGAACTAAGGTTTGAGAGTAGTACAGATACAAGAGTAAAAGGTTGTGAACAAAGTTTTTAAAATTGCACATCATGTATTAACTGAAGTAGATAATTATTGTTTTTAATATTAATCCATTTTACTTCCAGTTTGACATTCGCTATATGGAGCTTGAGGCTTTTACCTGTCCTTATACTAGTGGTCAATCCTATTCTTCTTACCTATCGAGCTAATGAACAGAGGTAATATGGTAGGAAAAAAGGCCAGGAGGAGCCTGTTGTATTAACCATTGCTTAAATTGGATGAGGCATGCTTTTAAGACTTCTAGCCAGAGCCTGGCGTAGCCAGCTTAGGGCAGCAATTGTGGTATGTTGGCTACAAATGTTCAGCATTGGCATTGCCAAGAGAATGATCAAATGACGTGTGTAGTGGCCCTGTACAGAGCATATTATCTTAATCTACTTTAAAGGAAATACTCTTTAGACCTTAAAAGAGGTGGAGTTTTTGTTTTGTTTTGTTTTGAATTGGGGATTGAACCCAGGGGTGCTTAACCACTGAACCACATCCCCAACCCTTTTTATTTATTTATTTATTTTATTTTGAGGCAGGGTCTAACTAAATTCCTTAGGGCCTTGCTAAGTTGCTGAACTGGCTTTAAACTTGCAATCCTCCTACTTCAGCCTCCTGAGCTGGGATTGTAGGCATGTACCCAGCTTAAAAGAGTTTTAACTCCGTGGTAAATGTTTTACATCAGTTTGGATTAGAGAACAAGGTTAAGGACATTAGATTGAAAAGCTAAACTTTTGATTTAATAAGCTATTTTTATCTGCCTCAATTTATTCTCTCCACTGTACCTCATTTGCCTTTTTTACTAAATTAGGTGACCCCCAGGCCTCAACAGTACAATTCTCAAATTCTACCACCTCAGTGCTGGCCACCCTTGCAGCCCTTGCTGAGGCATCAGCCCCCCTCTCCAATTCACACAGAGCCTCAGGTAGGTAAGGGATATCTGCTGGGTGAATTACTATTTCTTCTTTGATTTTTCAATCTCCAGCAGATATAATTTGCATGAAATATTAAAGAATTATAATTAATTAGAAGCACCTAGGAAAAGTGATGTATAGAGTCACTGAACATCAGAAGGAAGATCATTGAGATGTTTTCAGACAGCTGAATAATACCAGAGAATGACTGAATTATTCCTCTATATTTTTACAGCCTGAAGTTTGTTTGCCCTGATTCCACTTGCTTTAGGTGTTTAGTTTTGTATTAGCAGATTTTTTTTAGTTATTGTTGTTTTGACTGAAGCCATCATGGAATGATTCAAAGTAGCAGCCTAGATATCTTATACTAAAGTATCAAGATTTATGGGACTACTACCTTTCTCACTGTCATATCCAGTGTACTTTAAGCTAGGAGTGCCTTTATTTTCACTGGAGATATTGCTTTGCCATTTCTGACATTGTTGTAGTACTGGGGATTGAACCCAGGAGTGTTCTGCTTTGTATTAGGTACCTTCCCAGTCCTTTTTTTCCCTCAATCCTTTTTTAAAATTTTATTTTGAGACAGGGTTTCACTAAATTGCTGAGGATAATCAATCTTGAACTTGTGATCCTCCTGCCTCAGCCTCCCAAATCTCTGGAATTACATTCACACACCTCTGTGCCCAACGATATATATAGTACCCTTCTGATACTTAAAACAGAAAGTTTTCAAGTCACTTGATCAGAGCAAGTGGTCTACAAAGGGAGAAGATTTAGAGCTTTACCTTTGGGTAATGAGAACATTCCTCCAATTCAGTCCTATTTTTCTGACTGCTAGTATTCATAAAGATATCTCCTCAGACACAAATGGCAGAGGGGAAAGCATTCTTGCTAGTCTTTTGATATGTTCTTTGATCTTGGATAAATCATTGTACTTTTTCAAGTCTTTAGTTTCCTCATCTCTGTTATGATGGTGGGATTGAATTATCTAGTAGGTTCCTTTCAGCTGTAAAATGTAACTATTCTTTGTTTCTAAGAGGTGTGAATGCTTTATTTGCACTGAACTTCCCAAATGTGTCTTACTTATATGGGTAGTTCATGTCCCACTTATTATTGCAGGATTCTACCTGTGACTCTTTAGATAGAGAAATTTCATAGTGATAAGAGTTGTTTCCCCTAATAGTGATTGGGGATGTTGATTAACCAGACAGAAAACCCCCCCCCCCCCCCCCCCATACTGGGAATGGAATGCAGGGATACTCTACCACTGAACTACATCCCTAGTTCTTTTTTATTTTTTATTATGAGACAAGGTCTTGTTAAGCTGCATAGGGCCTCAATAAATTGCTGAGGCTGGCCTCAAACATGTGATCCTCCAGCCTCAACCTCCTGAGTCGCTGGGATTACAGGCATGTGTCACCATGCCCAGCCCATAGCCCTTTTATTATTATTTTGAGACAAGGTCTTGCTAAGTTGCTGAGGCAGTCCTCAAATATGCAATCCTTATGCCTCAGCCTCCGGAATAGCTGGGATTACAGGTGTGCACCACTGTGTCCAGCTAAAACTGAAAATCTTGATTCAACATAACTCATGTAAAACTCTTAGAAAGGCAGCTGGCACATAAAGTGGTCAGCAAGTGTTAGCTCTTGTTAATCTGTCGGATGGGAGAAAATACCTATCATATAGTTTGTTTGCTATCTTCAATACTTTGACTACTTATGCTTGCAAAGGGCCGGCAATGTAGCTAAGTAGTAGAGCACTATCGTAGCATGTGCAAGGCCCTAATCTCCAGTACAACCAAAAGAAAGAAAAAAAAAAAAAGATTCTCACTAAAAAAATGGGTTCCAAGAGTCAGTTGTAGTGACCCACACCTATATTCCTAGCAACTCAGGAGGCTAAAGAGGCCCACACCTATATTATCCCCAACCTAGGAGGTTAAGGCAGGAGGATCACAAATTCAAAGCAACTTAGTGAGACCCTATCTCAAAATAAGAAAAGCTGGGGATAAGCTCAGTGGCAGAGCACCTCTGGGTTTGATTCCCAGGATAGGGGGGAAAAAAAGGTTCTAAGCCTGGCATAGTGACCCAGCAGGGTGAGTAGGAGGATTGCAAGTTCAAGGTCCTTGCTGGCAACTTAGTGAAATCCTCTCAAACAAAAAACAAAAAGAGGGATGTTGCTTACCTCTGGGTTCGATCCCCAGTATAAAAAAGAAATAGAGAAGAAAAAAAGAAAAGAATTCCAAGATCACATATGTGGGGTAAAATCACCATAACTGATACACTGTAAGAAAATCACAATGTTCATCAGCCTATTGAAGCCTCTGATATTAGTACAAAACAAACAAAATACTTTAAGCATATTTAAATTAACATTTTGTGCATATAAATCATCTTTATTGAAAGCTACTAATAAACTTAATGAATGAAAATATTTTAGAAAATACTATTTTATTTTGTGTGCCATGGCCCACACCTATAATCCCAGGAGGCTGAGGCAGTAGGATTGAAAGTTCCAGGTCAGCCTCAGCAACTTAGTGAGACCCTGTATCAACATAAAAAATAAAAAGGGCTGGGGATGTAGCTCAGTGGTAAAGTGCCCCTGGATTCAATTCACAGCGCAAAAAAAAAAAAAAAAAAAGAAAAAGAGGGAGGGGGGGAGAGGTGAGGAGGAGAGAGGAGAAGGGGGGGGAGGAGAGGGGAGGGGAGGAGAGGAGAAAGAGAGAAAGAAAGAGAGAAAGAAAGAAAGAAATATTCTAATGCATTCTCTATTTCTTTTCTCCTCTGACTTCACATAATTCCTTGAACCTAACTTTTATTTATTTATTTATTTATTTATTTATTTATTTATTTATCCAGTTTTCCCTCTCCCTTAAAAGTATCAATTTCAGAGCTGGGAATATAGCTCAGTTGGTAGAGTACTTGCCTCACAAGCACAAAGCCCTGGGTTCAATTCCTAGCACTGAAAAAAAAAAAAAAAAAAGTATCAATTTCAAGGAGGATGAAATTGCTATACTCCTATTTTTTAAAAAGCTGAAATTTTACTTTTATTATCTCTAGCTAATTCAGAGGAAATCATACAAGGAAATTCTGTTGACTCTTCGATCCAGCAAGTGGTAGGGAGTGGAGGCCAAAGAGTCATCACCATAGTGACTGATGGAGTCCCTCTGGGTAATATCCAAACTGCAATCCCTGCTGGAGCCATTGGCCAACCATTTATTGTAACTATGCAAGATGGACAGCAAGGTGAGTTATCCCTGGTAAACAATTGATTATTAAAATATATTTTTGCTGGATGTGGTAACACATGCCTATAATTCCAGCAGCTCTAAAAGCTGAGGCAGGAGTATTTCAAGTTCAAAGTCAGCCTCAGCAACTTAGCAATGCTGTAAGCAACTTACCTAGACTCTGTCTCAAAATAAAATAAAACATAAAAAGGGTTGAAGATGTGCTCAGTGCCTAAGTACCCCTGGGTTCAATCCCTGGTACAAAAAAAGAAAAGATATTTTAGACACTTCACACCACACTCCCCTAAAGGGAAACATTAAGACAAATAGTGGAAATGGAAGAATGCCAGATAAAAGATGGGACAAATAAGCTTTGAAAAAGAAAAATAAACAGAAAAAACTAATTTCTCTAATATATATAAAATTTGTCAGCAAAAACCAATGATCTGGGCTGGGGTTGTAGCTCAGTGGTAGAGCACTTGCCTATCTTGCATGAGGCACTGGATTCCATCCTCAACACCACATAAAAAGAAATAAATAAAATAAAGGTATTATGTCCATCTACAACTAAAAAAATATTTTGAAAAAAACGATCTGATCTAGTGATAGATCAAATAGTATGAACTAGTAGTTCACAGAAAATACTGATGCCTCTTAAAAACATGAAAATATATTCAAGCTGCTTCACTGATAACAAGAAATGCAAATAAATATTGGACTGAGATCCCATGATAACCCTCAACTATCAAGAGTATAGGCAAACAGGCACTCTTGTAAATCACTTGTAAGATTTTGCATTAATATATCCTCTGAAGAGCAAATTAGCAGTATCTATCAGTATTAAAGATGCAAGCAGTACACAATGGTACACGCTTGTAATCCCAGCAAACTAAAAAATTAAAAAGGACTGGGGATGTAGCTGAGTGGTAAAGCACCCCAGGTTCAATCCCCAGTTACCCCCACTCCAAAAAAAAAAAAAAAAAAAAAAAGCACATACATTTCATTTTGGTAAATAGTTCTTTTTCTATTAATTTATATTCAAACACACAGAAGTGACTTCTATACTAAGTTATTCAATACAATATTATTTGTAATTGTTAAACATTAAAAAGAACCTAATGGGTTACAGTGTTGCATGCCTATAATCCCAGCTACTCAGGAGGCGGAGGCAGGAGGATCACAAGTTCAAGGCCAGTCCTAGCAACTTAGTGAGATCCTATCTCAAAATAAAAGGGGCTGGGAATGTAGGTTAGTGGAAAAGTGTTTGCCTAGTATCCTTAAGGCCCTGGGTTCAGTCCTCAGTACCACATACACACACACATTGTCAAGTAACAATAATAAGATTTAGGAAGTGTGAAGTATGCTTTCTTTGTGTTTTCAAATGGGGAAACATATGTAAATTTAGACTTAGAATGCCTCTGGAAGAAAATTGCTTCCTAAGGGAGAAAAATAAATAAATAAAACCAAAAAAATTGATTCCTTCTGGGAAGGATTACTGAATAACAAGGGATAGGTAGAAGCTTTTCAACATGTTTCTATAGCTTTTTAAAAATTTTTTAAAAATATTTTTTGAGGCCAGGTTGTAACTCAGTGGTAGAGTGCATGCCTCACATGTGTGAGGCACTGAGTTCGATCCTCAGTACCACATAAATAAATAAAATAAAGGTATTATGTCCTTCTACAACTGAAAAAAAAATTTTTTTTGATGTGTTTTGGTACTGGGGATTGAAGCCAGGGGCTCTTAACCACAGAGCTACATCCACAGCCCTTTTTATTTTTTCAAGACAGGGACTCACTAAGTTGCCAAAGCTGGCTTTGAAGTTGTCATTCTCCTGCCTCAGCCTCCCCAGTTGCTGGAATTACTGGTGTGCACCACTGTGCCCGGCTCTTTTATTTATTTATTTATTTATTTATTTATTTATTTTGGCAGTGCTGGGAATTAAACCCGGGGCCTCATGCATGACAGGTAAACACTCTACCATTCATCTGTACCCCCAGCCCTAAAATTTTTTTGAAATCTGATCTCTGTGGCCTACAGGCTGAAGCAGAAAGATTGCTTAAGACTCAGTTTGAGATCAGCATAGGCAACAACATAGTGAGACCTCTGTCTCTTCAAAAAAATTAAACAACCATATTAAAAAATTACTTTTCCCCTGGGTTTGATACCCAGCAATGCAAAAAGCAACAACAAAAAAATGATTTTTGGCCAGATGTGGTGGTACATGCCTATAATCCCAGCTACTCAGGAGGCTGAGACAGGAGTATTGTGAGTTTGAGGCCAGCCTGGGCAATTTAGCAAGATCCTGTCTCAAAATAAAATAAAAAGGACTGAGGATGTTGCTTAGTAGTAGAGCACTTGCCTAGCATATGTGAGGCAGTGGATTTCATTCCCAGCCTGAAAAAAATTTTCTTTGAAAGAAAAAGAAGCCAATCATTACAACTACATTTCATAAAAATATTGGAGGTTGAAAAGCATAGCATTGGTACAATTGCCTTCATTGTTACCAAAATTTTAACTTGGTCTAAATGATTATGGGGATTTTATAATTTTCAAACTATTTGAATTAATGGATCTCTGTGTTATAGAAAAATAGCATAGGAGTTAAAGCTTTATAATTCAAATTTTGATATTATATATATGTATATATATATATATATATTTTTTTTTTTTTTTTTTTTTTTTTTTTTTTTGCTATACTGGGAACTGAACCCAGGACCCCACATAGTGCTGTGGAAGCACTCTGCCATGGTACTATATCCCTAGCCCATCTTTTTATTTTTAATTTACTTTAAGACAAGGTATACTTAAGTTTTCCAGGCTGGCCTTGAACTTGAGTTCCTCCTGCCTCAGCCTCCAGAGTAGCTGAGAGTCTTAGCCACTGTGCCTGGTGATATCATGAATTCTTATTTATATAATACCAGTGTTTTTGTGAATGTAGTTATTAAGCTTTTTTTTTTCCCCTCTAATTTTTATTTTTATTGGTGCCTTACATATAATTAGACAAAGTAGAGTCAGGCATTGTGGTGCACATTTGTAATCTCAGCAACTTGAGAGGCTAAGACAGGAGGAACTAGCC
Organism: Sciurus vulgaris; assembly: GCF_902686455.1. Taxonomy (NCBI): domain Eukaryota; kingdom Metazoa; phylum Chordata; class Mammalia; order Rodentia; family Sciuridae; genus Sciurus; species Sciurus vulgaris. The sequence goes on from NC_136461.1 coordinate 112,383,635, forward strand.
TCAGCAACTTAGCAAGACCTTCAGTAATTTATTTATTTATTTAAAAATTTTTTTATGCAGATGGACACAGTAACTTTATTTTTTTTTTTATTTTTATGTGATGCTGAGAATCAAACCCAGTGTCTCACACTTGCTAAGCAAGTGTTTTAACACTGGAGCTACAACTGTAGCCCCTATGCACAGCAATTTAGATGGATCCTGTCTCAAAAAAATGAAAAGGACTACTGGGTGTTTTGGCACACTCCTGTAATTCCAGTAACTTGGAATGCTAAGGCAGGAGGATTGCAAGTTCAAAACCAGCCTCAGCAATTGCTAAATTGCTCTAAGCAACTTAGCAAGACCCTGTCTCAAAATAATAAAATAAAAAAAGAGCTGGGGATGTGACTCAGTGGTTAAGTGCCCCTGGGTTCAATCCAGGTACCAAAAAAACAAAAAACTAAATAAAAAAGGTTGGGAGGTTGGGGATTTAACTTAGTGGTAAAGCAGCACCAGTGGTAAGATACCCCTGGGTTTAATCTCCGGTACAAAAAAAAATTTTTTTTGGTACTATGGATTGAACCCATGGGTGTTCAATCACTGAGCTGGCCCTTTTTATATTTTATTTTGAGACAGGGTCTTGCTAAGTTGTTTTAAGTCCTCGCTAAGTTGCTAAGGCTGGGCTTGAAGTTGCAATCCTCTTGCCTCAGGTTCCTGAGTTGCTGGGATTATAGGAGTGTGATGCTGCACCTGGCCAAAAATATTTTTATTTTATTTTTAGTTATAAAAGTTATTTAAAAATAACTTTTTATTTTGAGACCATAATAGATTCATGTATGTTCTAAGAAATAAGTATTGAGAAATCTCCTATACCCTCACCCAGTTTCTCTGCAATGGTATCGTTTTGCATAACTATAGTATAATTTCACAAGGAAGTTGATATTGATGTAATTCACTGACTTTCCAAGTTTTACATGCATTCCTGTGTATGTGTGTGCACTTAGTTCTGTGCGATTTTAACTATGTGTACATTTGTATGAGAACCACCAGAGTGAAGTATAGTACAGTTCCATCACAGGATCCCTGTGATATCCTGTTATATCCACAGCCACCTCTCTTCCCATTCCATTCTAACCCTTAGCAACCACTAAGTAATATGTTCTCTCTCTATGATTTTTTGTCATTTCAAGAATGTCAAAGGGACCTGACATGGTGGTGCACAGCTATAATCCTAGGGACTTGGACGGCTGAGGCAGGGGAATTACAAGTTCAAGATCAGCTCAGCAACTTAATGAGACACTCAGCGACTTAGCTAGACCTTTTCTCAAAATAAAAAGGGGGTTGGTATGTAAACCAGTGGTAAGATACCCCGGGGTTCAATCCCCAGTACCAAAACAAAATAGAAAAAGTTATACAACTGTGGATATAGCTCATTTAGCCCAGTGGTAGGGTGCTTGGCTAGCACTTATGAGGCCCTGGGTTTGATCCATAGCACACCACAAAAGAAAAAGAAAAAAACAAGTTATATAAATGGGGCTTGGGGATGCAGCTCAGTGATGGACTATTTATTTGCCTAGCATATGTGATCCAAGGCCCTGAATTTGATCCCTAGTAACACATACACACACACATACAGAACATTAAATAGAATCATATACTATGTAACCTTTTGAGATTGACTTTTTTCTCCCAGCATAAATAATTCCCTTAAGATCCATCCAAGTTGTTGTTTGTCTGTAGTTTATTCCTTTTTATTACTAAGTACAGTAAATATTGTGGTACATCCATACAGTGCAGTGGTGTACCCATGCTATTGTATTGTGGTACATCCATGTTATTACCCGTTGAGGACATTTGAATACTTTTCAGCTTTCAGCTATCAAAAAATAAAGCTTTTATGGGGCTGGGGATATAGCTCAGGAGTGCTTGCCTCACATGCACAAAGCCCTGGGTTCAGTCCCCAGCACCATAAATAAATAAATAAATTAATTAATTAATTAATTAAATAAAGCTTTTATGAGCAATTATGTACAGATTTTTTCCCCCTTAGTTACCCAGGGGCAATTTACCATTGAGCTACATCTCAAGCCCTTTTTATTTTTTATTTTGAGACAGGGTCTCACTAAATAGCTTAGGGCCTGCTAAGTTGTTGATGCTGATCTTGAAGTTATGATCCTCTGTCTCAGCTTCCCAAGCAGCTGGGATTACAAGCATATGCCACCATGCCTGACTCATATACCAGTTCTTATAAGGACATAAATTCTCAAATTGCTCAAGTAAATGCCCAAAAGTGTAATTGTTGGGTCATATGGTAAGTAAATACTTAGTTTTGTAAAACTGCTAAACTGTGATTTTCTAGAGTAACTGTGACATTTTACATTCCCGCCAGCAATTTATGAACAATCTAGTTCCCTACATTCTTTAGTATTTGGTATTATCACATTTTAATTTTAGCCATTCGTATAGGTATATAAAGCATTGTATGTTTTGTGCATGTCTGCCTTTCTCTCTCTTAGGTACAGTTAATGGTAAAGAAGTAACTATTTTAGATACTTTCATTAGAAGTTTCTCAATAATTGTAATAAAGATTTCTGACTTTATTTATCTATTTATTTTTATTAGTTCTGGAAACTGAACCCAAGGCCTCATGCATACTAAGTATATGTTTTATCTCTGAGCTGTACTACCAGCATCCTGGCCTTCTTTAGATAGGTTATTCCTGCAGAAATCATGAACTAGATGGTCATAGCTACTAGAGTCAAATATCTTTTTTTTTTTTTTTCTACCAGAGATTTAACCCAGGGGTGCTCAACCACTGAGCACATCTCCAGCCCTTTTTAATATTTTATTTAGAGTGGGTATCACTAAGATGCCTAGGGCCTTGTTGAGTTGCTAAGGCTAGCTCTTAACTCGTAATCCTCCTGCCTCAGCCTCCCAAGCCACTGGGATCACAGGTGTTTGCGATTGCCCCCTGCTGGAGTCAGCCTCAGACCTGGGATTTACCTGTGTGGTTTCTGGGCTTATAAATCTATACCTTCCTGAATCCTTCTTAGTTCTTTTTAAATCCTTTTTCTCTCTGCAGGGCCATGCCTTACCTTTTGATTCTAAAATCCAAAGAGATGAAAAACGTATGTCAAAGAATATTACACTTTGTTTTCTAGTTAAAAGCAAGCAAAACCTGCCAGGTGTGCTGGTGCATGCCTATAGGCCCAGTGGCTTGGGAGGCTGAGGCAGGAGGATTGCAGGTTCAAAGCCAGCCTTAGCAACTTAGTGAGGCTATAAGCAACCTAGTGAGACCCTGCCTCAAAATAAAAAATAAAAAAGGCTGGGGATGTGGCTCAGTGGTTGAGCACTCCTGACTCTTCAATATTCAGTACAAAAAAAAAAAAAATTGGTACAAAAAAGCAAGCAGAGCTTCTTTGTCTTACTGTGTATTCATCGCCTCCAATTGGTGTTCTTTGACTTGTAGTTCTAACTGTACCTGCTGGTCAGGTTGCAGAAGAGACTGTAATTGAAGAAGAAGAAGTAGTAGAGAAGTTACCACTGGCAAAGAAACCAAGGATGGAAGAGATGACAAACAGTGTGGAAGAAGGCAAGGTAATTTATTCTTAGCCATGATAGAGAGAAGAAAAAGGAAAGAATCAAAAGCTGTAACTACTGAAGCCTGAACCCTTCTTTCTGTCTACTTTGTGGATAATCTGTGATCTGGAATTCTTACCTGGTGGTGACATGGTTTATCTTACAGGAAGGCAGAGAAAGAGAGTTACTACAGCAGCAACTCCAGGAGGCCAATCGAAGAGCGCAGGAATATCGACACCAACTCCTAAAGAAAGAGCAAGAAGCAGAAGAGTACCGCCTTAAACTGGAGGCTATGGCCCGACAACAGCCCAATGGAGTCGAATTCACCATGGTTGAAGAGGTAGCTGAGGTAGATGCTGTAGTAGTCACAGAGGGAGAGGTGGAAGAAAGAGAAACACAAGTGTCTAGGTCAGGAGGGACCACAGAGCCTCATACTGGAGTTTCTATGGAAACTGTTTCATCTTAACATACAAGGGCCATAACTTGCACTGTGTTCATCTTATTCCTCTTTTAAGAAGAAAATACAGAGCACAAACATTGTATTAAAGTTAAGGATGTCCTTAACAAGAAAACTATAGCAGGGTACAATGCCCAGGAAAACTCTGTATGCAACTGGAAAATTCAAAGCCATATTTAGGAAATGCTTCTTCTGGGGGGCCAAGAGAACAAGGACCAAATTTCTCAACTCACATCATTGCTTTAAGCATAGAGGTAAAAGTGATAGATGTGTGTTGATTTTTTTTAAATAACTGACTTTCTATCAAAAGGTTTTAAGATAATACTCCTAGTACATATACACCAAAAGCCTTTAGTAATTATACCATCAAGTGACCTGAAAATTTGCCTTAAATTTATGAAACTAATTAGGAGGGAATTTTAGAAGCAAGCACTGGGGAAGAGAAAAGGAATATATTCCACTTCCAAAGGAGCAGGCACTCCCATCTATCCTGAGTTAATTTCATGGAAAAAAATTTGTGATTGCCTGATAAATTTGTGTTCATAGCTCAGATGCCAGTGTAAGAAACCGAAACAGCTGGGGATATAGCTCAATGATAGGAGGTCCCTAGCATGCATCAGGTCCTGGATTCAATCCCCAGCACCACAAAGAAAGGAAGGAAAAAAGAGAAAGAAAGAAACTGAAATTGAATATTTAAAAACCGGAAAAAGAAACTTGTTTATGTAGAAGAAGTTTATAATACCTAAATTCTCCAGGCTGTATTTCTAGAGTGCTGGAAAGTGGCCAAAAAGAGGCTGGTGGGGTTATGAAACTCTTGTCTTAAGATGCTAACTTTGTGCTGGCTGGATTTTATAAAATTGCAATTAGGAGGGTAATCTGTTGTCAAACAACTTACTTACAAACATTATTTATGTAATATCAGGCTCAGACTCTTTAATTTTATAAAACTTTGTTAAATTTATGTCACTTAGGACACATTTACTTTTCTGTGGAACTTACATCTTCTTGTGTGCGAAAAAAGGAGGGTGTCAAAGAGCAATGCTGATAATGTATAGTTTGTTTTCATTTGATTTAGGAGGAGTAAATTGCTCTGTTTTTGTAAACCTGGGTCTGCTACAGAGCTTTGTGCCTTATAGGTGCCCAATGTATGCTGACAAAGGGAATACTATCAGTGCCATAAAGTAAGGAACCAAAGATTCTGGCTTGTTTACTTTCCTCCCTTTTTTCCCACTATGCCTGCTCCCAATGCCCAGAAGCTTTGGAACGTGTTTCATTGCTGGGTTTTCTTTCTGTGTCATCATGAATTTTTTTTTTCAAAAGAAGGAGGGTATATGGATGGAGAGAGAGAGAAAGAGAGGGAGGAAGTAAGAGGGAGAGGTTTTGGAGAGGTTACATTGCAGAGGTTATTGCCTTTCAAATTGGGCCCTCATCATTCTAGACTTGCTTGCTTTATTGTAAATTAGAAGAAACCAGAGGCAGATGTGCCAAGCAAATGACTGTTTAGAATATGGTTTTCTTAATTAGTGATCATGGGGAAAACATGTATTTTTAATTTGGAAAAAAACTTGACAGTTAACATGGTTCTATTTACCTTGATTAATAAATTGCTACAGTGTTCTGAAGATGGAGAATCATTTTGAGCTCAAAATAGCCTGAAAATATAATTCCCCAAACTAAATTTAACAAACAGAATTGGCTGTTAGACATTTGTAAGCAAAAATACCAGTTTTGAAATTAACCTTGGCTACTGGCCACCTTAGCGGGGTTTTCTCCATGTATCTTAAGTATCCAACACTTCCCAGATGATCAAAGATTGTTCCCCGCTGTTGGGGTGCAGTGGAGGAGCCTAGGTAATGGTAAGGATGAAATTGTGGTATCTTCTGTCATATCATCCTGTTCCTATTTGCAATGTTTTTCTTTTTTTCTGAGGCCCTTTGGGAACCAGGTGCTAACAATAAACTGCTGTGTGGCATTTCAGAACCTTAGCTTAACTACAGAGGGACCAAGTATTATTTTAGATGTCTTTTGTTTATGTTCTTGGTGCATATATTGACTTTAACCCCCCCACCCCCATTAAGGGAGTGGAGGTTAACTGCAGAAATTATTTGAGTCCAGTCAGGTGTAGTGGTACACATCTTTAATCCCAGCAACTCGGGAGACTGAGGCAGGGGGATCCCAAGTTTGAGGCTAGCCTGGGGAATTTAGAAAGAACCTGTCTCAAAATAAAAAATTAAAAAGGGCAGGGTGTATACCTCAATGGTAGAACACCCTGGATTCAATTCCACTTACTGAAAAAAAAAATAGTTATTTAAATTGAACTTTTACCTCATTCTCTGGGCTATTTAATGATTGGAAGTAGAGAATATCCATCTAGTGCTCCTTTCTGAGCATACAAAGTCCCACTTTTGGGGGGAACTGTTTAGGAATTCTTATTACTCTTTTCATGGAATATATCTTCTACTCCTCTCCCAAAGTCTCTAATACAGTCAAGTCATTTCAAATGATGATGGGAGTCTCTGACATGGGGGTTTCTTAGTGGAGAGGCTGGGATAGGGAGAGAAAGGAAATGTCTGAAAAGGGGTGGGAAGGAAAAAAGTATTCATTTTTATTTACTTGGAATAGTCATTTTAGCATGCCCTAGAAGGGGAATAGAATTTGGTCTCTAGTTATATTGCCATGAAGAGAATGGTAGGTCAGGATGTTTGTTGTAGTTAGAAATTCAGTGTTGAATGGAGTACTACAATACTACAATACTAAGTCAGGATTTTTCATATCTTTCTGGGTCAGTCATAGAAGTTAGAAAAATGTGAGTTAGCTCTTTTGGCTTAGGGGATTACAATTAGTTTACTGGCAAGGTTGGATTATGGAGAAGTAACAGGTGGTTCAGAGTTGGTCCTTGAGCAGGAGAAATTTGGAGTTGAGGATAGTTCTCTACAATAAAATGAAGCTGTTTTAGTGCTATCAGTATTAAAGTCAAGAATTTTAGAACCTACATTTACATTTTGGTCTTAAGCCTTTTCCCAAAAAAGAGAAAGAATTGTAAAACTTCTGTTCTTGTTCCTAGCTTCAGGGAAATTAATTATAAATGTATAAATATGCATTCCCTTCCCATTACTACCTCTGTGGGATCTCTTAATTGTAATGCCAGAGTTGAGATCCCTTGATTGAAATATAGAAAAACTTGGCATTAGGGTTTTCTGTGTTTTGAACTTTTTTTTTGTGGTGCTGGGGATCGAACCTAGGGCCTTGTGCTTGTAAGGCAAGCACTCTACCAACTAAGCTATCTCCCCATTCCCTGAACTTAGTTCTTAAAGATGTTTTTTTTTCTCTGTCAGATATACATTTAGTTATTTACTTTGCAGTCTTTCTTCTTCAGTCTTACTATTGCATAATTAAAATTTTTGTCTGCTTGGTGATGTTAGGAATCTCTGTAAACAAAATGATTATTTTTTCTTTATATTAATGTTAAAGGAATGAAACCAGGCCTAGTGGTGCACACTGGTAATCCCAGCAGCTCAGGAGGCTAAGGCAGAAGGATGGCGAGCAAAGCCAGCCTCAGCAATGTCGAGGCACTAAGCAGCTCAGTGAGACCCTGTCTGTAAATAAAATACAAAATAGGCTGGGGATGTGGCTCAGTGGTAAAGTACCCCTGAGTTCAGTCCGCAGTACAAAAAAAAAAAAAAATGAATTTCTCACAGGGCCCTCCATTTGAAGTTAGGTATTATATGATCAGGATAGTTTTTAAACCCTTTGCTGGACATACGTTAGTGTGTATGTTTGTAAATATGTATGTATTTTCCCATTTTCTCTTTGTTTATTTGAGGTTCTGCTCTAAAGTACCAGGTAGAACCTGAAAAACTTTTTATTTTATTAAACACATAGAGAGGGTTTCTTTGGATTTGCTGAGTGCGCTGGGGAAGACAAAGCATTACTTTGCCTGCTTCTGAGAGATGTGCTTTAATCGGCAAAAAGAGAAACCTGAGGGGTGAGGCTCCAGGGAGAGCCAGCGCCTGGCTTTAAAGGGAATTTGCTTAGCAGATAGTGTGATGACATCATGTATGCTAAAAGGTTCAGAGCTGAGTAGGGCTAGAAAGGGAACTACCCCTCCACCAAGTAGGCCTCCTTCATTCTTATGGAAGCTATTTTGACTGACATTTATAAAATCTCATCCCTCAGTGGGCGGGGGACCCCACCCAGATAAAGAGTCATGGCAGCATGGCAGAAGGAACAGATATTCTATATATCCACTTTCCTAGTTTAGAAATCTTATTTTGAGAATTGATCTTCATTTTGAAAAGCTTATGTGACTCTCTCCTAACAACATTAGGGACCTGTAAAACTAGAAGATTTGAAGCATATAATGAACCCTTCCTAAAAGTTTAATACTGTGTGGGAATCAGTTTTTGTCCTAATTTATTAGAGAACAGCTTCCTATTTTCCACTCCTGTCAGACCCATCTCTGAATGACTAGGAAAGGAGCTTTAAAATGGAATGCATGTCAAGTCCACCCTGTATGAACTCTAGACTTCTTTCAGTCTCCATTTTATGTGATGATTCTTTCCCCCTTCTGAGTTAGTACTCATTTCCTATGCCAATTTATTTAACAAGACAGAGGAGCAAGAAGGATATGAATTAGAATTAAATAACTTTGAGCCTCTGGTGGAGCCCTTTTTAATTTTTTAAAAAATTTAACCTCTCTAGGACTAGAGGATAGGGTGACATTCCTAGACTCTACAGTAGCAATTTGTTAATAGCAGGAAATTGTGATTCCCTATCTCTCTTTCCCTCCATTCCTCTGCCCCCACTGCACTGCTTCTGCTTCTGTGAATCCATTGTTCTTATCTCATTAAGTCTTTCCCAGGCACTAGAACTTAATTAGTAGGTCATTTTTAATCCTTGGGCCTTATCTTTTCTCTCTCCACTCCCCTCCCTACCACATATTTTGTTTATTCTGATGTAGTTTGTTTGAGAATTAATCTAGGTCACACCCTCTATTTAATTGCGCTTTCCCATTTGGTTTCAGGCATCTGGCTCTATCAACAATAATGGTAGCAACTCTTCCCTGGCTTTGCCCCACATGCTTTCCTTCTGCCAAGGCCATTTGGTGGGGGGCAGCAGGGAGGAGTGCCCCTATATTCTTTTCACAAGGTCCTCACTTTTTCAGATTGTCTGACAGCTTTATGTACAGCATGTTTTTAGAAAAACTTAAAAATATCCTACTTTTTAAAAACTTAGGATAAAGTAGAGTTTGATTCTATAAGGAAGTTTGTGTGTATGTGTGTGTGTATGAGCATTTATGTATATATATACATACCTATACAGATCTATACTATATATGCAATTTTTGTACTGTCATTTAAAATAAAGATGTTTCTTAATAAAATGTCAAAGTCTTATTTTGAGTATCATTGAATTTTTTTTAACCTCTTAGGCAAAAATTATATCTACTCTCTGATCCTATTCATACCCATAAGTAGCTGTCCATCTCAACCTGGTATTCTGGACAGGCTGAGCAACTTGAGGCAAGAGAAGTGAAATGAGAATGAAGAAAAGTTTTGACTGGCCTATTAAATGTACATTTTCCTTCCTCCTCTTTTCCCTCACCCCTTTCTCTAAAAGCAATCCACCAAGAGGGGAGAATAATAGCTGAAGGAAATTATTCTGTATCTTGTGTGAGAGTCAATACTGAGAGGTAGCAGGTAAAAAACATCAGACTCAGGGAGGCTTGGAAAGAGTATTTGCTCTACTGGTTTCTCAGCTTTTGTTAGTTAAGGTATTTGCTGCCTCAGTCCTAATTGAGCACATATTTATTAAGTAACTACAAGGAACAGTTTGGGAGTAGTAGCTCAAGACCCATTGATAGCCAGGGTAGAGCAAACCAATTTGGCTAGCTAAAGGGTGTCCCCATATAGTGTACAGTGCTCTCAAATATCATTTAATGTCAATCAGGATACCTTTCTTTTTAAAAGGAGGATACCAAATTCAAGGACATACTCAGAATCTCCAAGCAAACACTCAAAGTCAGTATTTAGGAAATTGAACACCTGCATGTGCTAGGCTACATGGTGATAATTGACTTTTGGTAAATACATATAGTCAACAAATACTGTGCATATATTAATTATGAGGTACTTCTGGCAAATACTTCAAAAATGTATATAAGGTCTTTGCTGTGCTGAAAGGAAAAAGAGCAGGAACTTGAGGAGCCTTGAAAAGCAAAGAACTAAGAGTAGTTTTTAATTTAAAATCCTGGTGAGAGAGATCATCAGGAAGATGGGAAGGAAAGTTGGAGGGAATTGGAGAGACAGGAACCTAGAGTTCTCTGATGAATGTTTTTTTGTTTGTTTGTTTGTTTGTTTGTACCAGAGGTTGAACCCAGAGACACTCAGTGGAGCCACATCCCCAGCCCTTTTTATTTTTTGAGACACGGTCTGGCTAAGTTGCACAGAGCCTCACTAAATTGCTAAGGCTGGGTTTGAACTCATGATCCTCTTGCCTCAGCCTCCTGGGCCACTGGTATTATAGGTGTGTACCAGTGCACCCAGCTCATGGATGATATTCTTAAATGATGGGGAAAAACATGAACTAGAGCAACTTTCCTAAGATTTTCTTTGTGAAAGAGAGCTTTCTACTCCCAGGAGATCAATAGGTAGAAAATATAGAAGATTGAAATGGAGCCTGGGCATGGTGTTGCATGTCTATAATCCCAGTGATTTGGGAGGCTGAGGCAGGAGGATTGCAAGTTCAAAGTCAGCCTCAGCAATTTAACGAGGCCTTAAGCAATTTAGTGAGAACTTGTCTCAAAATAAAAAATAAAAAGGGCTGGGAGGGGCTGAGGATATAGCTCAGTTGGTAGTGCTGGCCTCGCAAGCACAAGGCTAGCAACTCAAGCTGAGGCAGGAGGATCACGTGTTTGAAACTAATCTAGCAATTTAGTGAGACCCTATTCCAGCTAGCTTAAAACCTTAAATTCTTATGAGTCAACAGCTCTAATGGGTCAATTGCTGGATTAAGTAGCAGAGTGGGGCTGGAGAGATAGCTCAATTGGTAAAGTGCTTGCCTTGAAAGCACAGGGCCCTGGGTTTGATCCCCAGCACCGCAAAAAAAAAAAAAAAAAAGTAGCAGAGTGACTCACCTGTGTGGTGGTGGCATCAAGGAGCCACAAATCTGAGAGACAATAATAGCTCAGGCCCCTGCGATTTAGCCCTCAAAGAACTCAATATGCTAAACAGCTTTTTGAGCTCTGTGACCATGGAAGCTTTTGAGTTTCAGGTCCCCAAAGCCTTACACAAGCTGATGGACTGCCTGCTGGGGCCCTGGTTTCTCTATAACCTCCCAGGATGCTTCTGAGAAATCAGCTTAGAAATCCCCAAGGATGAGGACTCTATCCTGTTGGCACATTCTGGTTTTCTCCTAAAGATAAAGTTTGAGCTAATGTTTTGATTTTTAAAAACCATCATCAGATCCCTTAATTGAGGTTATATTTATTCCTCTGTTGTCAGCAATAATTCTTTGAATTCATCTCCTTAATTTGTTATTCACTACTATCTGTTAGGAAGAGGTATCTCATGAGTATTAATGAATCAGTACTTGGTAGTGGCCTACTTTATTTTGGGCAAATAACTGTTCCCTACAAAACAATTTAAACCTGTATTTATATGATGCTTTACAAATCCCTGTTTGCATTTGTTCTTTCCATTCCTTACAAAAGAAACAGGCTTGGAAAGGTTAGTTGAATTGCTAAGGTCACATACAAAACAAGTGATAAAATCCAAGGACTGCTGCGCTTAGAGCAACATAGTTGCTTCCACTACCTCTAAGAATCCAACTTAGACACTTTTGGCAAGAGAAGTCACCATACTCTTATAGATACTAAAAACTGAACATCCTTTACAATTAAACTACAGCCAGGAGGTTAACCTATAAATGCTGCTCTCTGCAGTCAGAAGATTAAATTTCCACTGTATGTACAGTGGGCCCTCCATATCCATGCATTCCACACACATTCAACCAACTACAGATCAAAAATATTTGTTGGGGGGAATTACCTCTATACTGAGCATGTACAGACTTTTGTTTATTATCATTATTACCTAACAACCATTTACATAGCATTTACATTGCATTAAGTATTATAAGTAGTCAAGATGATTTAAAGTATATGGGAGGTTGTATGGTAGTTATATGTTAATATTATACTATTTTATATAAAAGACCTGCATATTTAAAAAAAAACATTTTTTTTTTTTTTTTTTTTTTAGTTGTAGACAGACACAATACCTTTGTTTGTTTGTATGTGGTACTGAGGATTGAACCCAGTGCCTCACACATGCCAGGCAAGTGCTCTACCACTGAGCCACAACCCCAGCCCCTTTGCCTACATATTTTGATATGGGGAGGTCCTGGAACCAATTCCCCCTGGACACAGAGGGATGACTGTATTTCTCTTTTGAGACTATATTTAAACCTGAGAATCATTTGCCCCTCTTGCTTATGACCACCTTCAGGGCAATAACTATATTTGTGAAATTTGTTCCTCTGAGAACTTTGAAAGGCTGCAGTCTCAACTTTTTTCTTTATCCTTTCTTTAACATTTTGGTTTGAAAGTTAATGAAGTCAGGTAACTGGAAAGATCCTCCATTCTTTTATTTTCAATATCTAGGGCAATAGCAATGGCCCCAGAGCATCTTATCTCGCTAAGTAAGGCATGCAAGAAGGGGAAAACTGAGACCTAAAGGATTTCTCCAATCTGGTGCAACAGTGCTAAGAGATTAAACTCTGGGCAGAGGGTGGTGAACACCTGGAATCTCAGCAACTGAAAGTTGAGGCAGGAGGTTTGCAAGTTTAAGGTTAGTCCCAGCAACATAGCAAGACCTTGTCTCAAAAAATTTAAAAAATTGGGAGACTGGGGGGAGGGGGTTGTGGCTTAGTGGCAGAATCCCCAATACCACACACACACACACACACACACACACACACACACACACACACTCACACACACACCAAAAAGAAAAAGAAAAAAGAGAAGTTAAACTCTGGAGGACAACTACATTTGTCCAAACAAGCTTAACTGAGTTGTGAGGAATATCTCACACTCAGAAGACATATAAAAACCTTGAGGGTTAAATCTGTAAGTGCAGTTTATGATGATACAAAGGGAAACACTTGTTCAGTAAAAACCAGATCTCAAAGTTATGAATACCCTAATTATGAGTAGATAAGGAACCATTTATCTCGTACTTTCTCCTTCAGAAAGCGTTTGTACACTATAGTACTTAAGCCTCTCAACTTTTTTCTTTTTCTTTTTTTTTTCGTGATGAGGAAACAAGCTTAGGGTAGACTTAAGGTCTCAAGTAGTAAAAGGTGAAGGCAGAAACAATCTCAGGTTTTTTCAGTAGATTGTTTCCCTCCAAGAACATTTTTAAGAAGCAAACGAAGCCAGGCGCACGCCTGTAATCCCAACGGCTCTGAAGGCTGAAGCAGGAGGATCGTTGTCTCTAAGTAAAATAACAAAAAAAAAAAAAAAAAAAAAGGCTGGGGATGTGGCTTAGTGGTTAAGCACCCCGGAGTTCAATCCCTCGTACCAAATTTAAAAAGCTGCAGTAGCAAACGTGAATGACTGGGACGTCTTCCTTAGGCTGCAGGGCTTTGTCCGGCCTCCAGGCGGCGCCAACAGGAATGGACTAGGGCTCGAACTGGGCGGATACTCCGGCCAAGCGCGGAAGAAAAACCTGACTTGAAAATCTGCAGAAGCAGCCACCACCCGCGCAAGGCCTTAAGTGTCATTAGCGCAAGGGGTGGGCGAGGCAGGTGGTGCCATTCGTCCCTCCCATTGGTACCTAAAGTAATGAACAGGTATCTGCTGCCAGCACCATCCAGGGAAAAGGAACATCGCGACCCGTACGCGCTAGCTGTAGAGAGCAGGGTTCTGGTGTGGCTGCGAGCCTTGTCCTGGGAATGCTACGCATGCGTGCGATGAAATACGCGCTCTCGACACCCCCCTACAGCTGTCTGAAGGGGAACCGCTCCAGCAAACCTTTGCCTCCAGCAGGGCTGAATCCTTTGCTGTTTTCTGCAGTTTTACCCCTCAAGTGTTCTAAATTCTTTCAGCCAAATTCTCTTTGGGACAAGATTTCCTGGTCTAAAACTCAAATCACGCTACGGCGCCACTGTATTTCTCCAAAATTCCCTCCCCCGCCCCATAGAATCGATCATGAAAAAAGTCCCTTTTAATCCTAATCCAGAAACGTGCTCCAGCGCTTTCCCCAACTCCACCTAAACTCTGCGGTGGTTCTCCTGGGTCCTGGCTCATCCCCACACACCATTTCTTCGCTTGCCTCCTTCAGGAAACCTTTCCTGATTAACTCCTTTGGGACTGTAGTCTTCCCAATTACTTGGGAGAGAGCTCGAGGCCGAGATGAAGGCAGAGATTCTGGGGCAAGTGCGCCCAAAGAGTCCACCGATTCCCATTCCCTCCCCTCCCCCTGCCCCACAGCGAGTAGTCAGGCAGCAGCTCAGGGACACAGCTGTATTGGGAAGCGGAGGCTCCTACATAGTAGGAGGAGGCACGTCCCAGTCCCAGGAGGCCCAAGAACTCGGTACACAACGTGCGCGTGGCCCCAGCCACGTCTGTCCGCCCGCCCGGGGCTCAGTCAGTGGAAGAAGCCCGGAGGGCGAGTTAAGGCAGCTTGGCTGGAAGGGAGAGGGGAATGGAAATCTGCCAGTACCCCCCGAAATGCTGGCTCACTGAGGGGACGAGCTTCTCACCTCCCACTCCTCTCTTGAGGACTGGGGGGAAAGACAGTCGACAGTCAATAAATAAGCCCGAGGCTAGAAGGGACCCGGGGAGACTCTCAGAGTCCAGAAAGGCTGGAGGTGCGGAGAAGCGTCCATCCCCACGACCTTCGAGGACGTAGGCCTCAAGGGCCCCACGTGAGGGGGTAGAACAACTCCCTTTAAAAGTTAAAATGGCTGCCGTTAGGGACGGCCAGGTGAGAGGAGGGCCCGAGGAGGGGAGGCTTCGGGGACAACTGCAGCTTGTCAACGTCCACCCTCTTCAGAGCACGGCCTCGGTACCCCTCCGGCCGTCCCAGGTAGAGGAGGTGCCTCCCGGGACCCCCGGAGTACCTGGAGGGGCCTCCCGAGGGGACTCGAGTGAGTAGGGCTGGGGGTGTACGGTGGGTGAAGGGCAACCTTCGGCTTCCCCCAACCCCTAGCCGGGGAGCCGGGGCCGAGAGCGCTGGCCGAGTGCTGGGAGCCACGCACTTGCCCTCGGGAGGCACATCTAGCCTCAGTGGCGGTGCACATTCTCGAGGGAGGGGACTGGAGTCCGCAAACAGAGTGGGGGTGGGAACAGGCTCTGGCGGGAGCGCCCGCGAGGTAAAAGCTGCCGAGGCAGGGGCTGATGGCTCCGCGCCCTTCCTGGGCGCCTGAGGACCGTGCAGGTAGCGCAGCAGTTCCTCCAGAGTGGTGACTTCCACCGCCTGCCCGGGACAGCCGGGAGGCGGTGGCCTCACCAGCACGCGCGGCGCGGGCCCGCCCGCCGCGTTGCTGCCCCGCACTCGGCCTGGGCCCTCCTTGGCGTTGTTCCCATTCTGGTTCCACTCCCAGGGACCTCCTGCGGCGCGGAGATGCTTGACCGGCAGTTCTGGGGTGGACTCCGGGGTGGGCAGACAGGCCAGCTCTGGCGGGGGTCCTCCCTCGGAGGGAGGCAAGAACGTGGTGTAGAGCTGTGGCGTCTGTGCTGCTTCTCCCTCCTTAGATGGTGGCGGGGGCTCTGGGCCGCTACCGTGCAGGCGGGCCAGACTGCGGAGGGAGAGAGGTCGTGGAAGCCCTGGAGTCTCGATGTCTTTGCTCCGACGTCTGTGGGCTCGGCGACAAGCACAGGAGACCAGGAGGCCAGAGACTGAGGCGCCCAGGGCGAAGGCCGCCGCTACACTGGCCAAGAGGAGTGGTACTGGGACAGAGCGGGAAGCTGAGGCTGGGAGGAGGTCCCGGCGCACACCTGCCAACCCAGAGAGAGAAGGGAGGGTCAGCCTAGGGTAGGGGATGCTAGGCCTAGAACATCCACCTCTCCTGCTGCTTGGCTTCACTCCCCAGGGCCTTGACCTTCCTTCCTCAGGATTCACCTCCCCTCACCCCTCAACACACGCAGTCCAAAGCACTACCCCTCACACACAGGCCAGAGCACGGACCTAGGGAGTCCCCAGCCCAGTTCTGGTCCCTGTAGCCATGCCAAGAACAACTGCCAAATTGTCCGTGCAGAAGGAGGTGGGGCATCCGGGAAGGGAGGCTCCAAACAGGCGTTAGAGACCAAACATCAGTCAGTGCCAGGCTTAGAACTCTCCAAGAGTCAGCAGCCCCACAGTTCACTCCTGTCCCTCCCAATGTAACCCCCTTACCCTGAGTGTGAGCTCCAAGAGTGGAAGACTGAGGCCTGGGGTGGGCATCACTGGGGGGACTGGGGGTCTCAGGGGAAGGGCCAGGACCCAGAAACACTGGTGACAGAGACCAGGTCAGAGCCGGTGAGGCTCCTGCTCTCCACCCAACACCCACCCAGGGGACCCCTCCCACTTTGGAACCCAAGAGTCCAGAACTTCAGCCTCTACTCTCCTCTGGGCATGAGGAAGGGCTAACAATGCAGGACATTCTTTGGTTTATTAAGCATCCTACTATATCCAAGTACTGAGCTACATGCTGGGTATCAGGAAGATCCTGACCTTTTCTGAAACTCAGGGTGTTCAGGGTACTGGTCTGATGGTGCCATAGGACACAGACTTGGGTGTATGGGCTAAGCAAGGGAAGGTGAAGCTGGGACAAGGGGACTCACCATAAGCAGAATCCCCAGGGCCTGACTGACTCCCAGTAGCTCCATCTATGAAGATGGGAGAGAGAGGGTGAAGATGGGGTCAGAGGGAAGCTTCATGAAGAACTGATGGAGGTGACCGTGCCACAGAAGGCAAGAAACCCACGCTTGGGATACTGTCTGTGGCTATCAGAACCATGTGCACCTCTGGCTGCAGCTGTCACCACCCTGCTTTTTACCTTGGCAGTCACCATGCTCTGTGAATTCCTGGTTGCCAACCTGATCCACATCAGTCCTAGGAAGAAAAGAAAGTGGCTCAGGGCAGTTGTATACCTTGTCCCCATCTCTCACCCTAGCCCTCTCTTAGTGGTAGGGAATGTAATCCTTAGAAGATTCAGGGGCTCCTCACTTACCCACCAGATCCCCTGATATCCACACAGCCTCTGGAACTATGCCATCCACAATAAGGGTCCTGAGAAGCCAAACAGCTCCTAGGGGAAACTGAGTTATGTGAGGCTGGGACTCCTCTCCATTCCATTCCATTCCATTCTGCTGCCTCCTCTCTCACCTTGGCTTACAGGAAACTCCCAGCCCTATGTTCCCATCCCGTCTGCCCCAATCTGTACTCCAGACCCTGGTTGCTGCCCACCTTCAGAATGCCTAAAGCACTCTTTCACCCCAAACATCCCCTGTATCTCCGTACTACCTATGGATCTTTCTGTGCTACTGCTGGCCCAGGAAACTTGCCCAGTTAGTGCCAGGCCTCAGGCCCTTCTCACCTCTGACAGGCCCCATGCCGGGCACAGCGGCTGAGAGGAAGGTAGACAATACAGCCAGAAAAAGCCACAAAGAGCCTGTGACCCTCAATGTCCAGCTCCAGCCCTATGATCCGTCGTGCTGTTTGGGCTGATCGCTTCCCACTGCACCTAGGGTAAGGCCAGAAGGAATCAGAATGGGGCAGGTGAGGCTACCTTTCCCTTGGAGCAGAAGGTGAGGAGGTGCATAAGCAATTAAGCACAATCCATGGAATCACCTTGCCCCAACTCACTATCTGGTCTTCTTGCCAAGCCCCTTTCTCTACCCCAAGTTCCTGTCCTAAAAAAAAAAAAAAAAAAGTGCTGGAATTCCCAACCCATTCCCACATCCCCATCTGCCACCTTCCATTCCACTCCAGCTTGCAGGGGCCGGCCTTCCAAAGGTCTCACCGGGAGGGGCTGTAGGCATCAATCTCTTCCAATAGGATAGGTTCAGGTCGCCCAGGTCGCCCCCCTGGGGGCAGCACCTTCAGCACTGTACCATCATTGGAGCCAAGGAACAGGACAGTGGTGTTACTGTGGGGACCAGCTGTGCCATCCACAGCTACCTGGGTCAGCAGAGCCCTGGAACGATAGGCCTCAGGTCAGGGTAACCTGCTCAGTGAGCATTCAAGGAGAGTCCAGGGGTCCTGGTTCCCATTCCTGCATCCTGTCCCCTTGCTCCAGGGTTCCCTTCTTAATTCTCTCCCTTCCACCTTCTTAAGTACTTCCTCCCATGAAGTAGTCACCATGTGATTTACCTTGTGGGGTCAGAGGAAGAGAGGAGGGGCAGAGGGCAGGAGGTGGTGGCTAGTGGTTTTAGCCCCATACCTGCTAGTGAAAGTGAGGAGAGGCTGGTGGGTGGCAGGTGGCACAGCAGGGTCTAGTAGTGGGTGAGCCTTGATGAAGGTCAGGACATCATCAGGAAGGTCTCGAGAAGAGGAGAAGAGGGCAGCTCCACCCACACCTGCACAGGATCCTGGCCTAGTGGGCACAGGAGAAGGGGCTGCCTTAGTGCAGGAACTTAACCTGCTTAGTTAAGTTCTGTGTCCCACCACTCTCCTAAAAATGGTTGGTAACCCCTGGGCCCTCCATGCAGACTCTCACACAACTGCTTCCCATCTCTGTTGCAGCTCCTCAGTCCCATGGCCAACCCACTGCTAAGCCCCCTCCCAGGCCTTGGACACCTTGCCCCTCATCCCTGTCCCATCCTGGAAGCAGATACTGCTTACTTCTGTCCCACAAAAGCCACCCCTATCCTGGGTACCTGGGTGAGGGGACCCTGTCCTCAGACACAGGGGTCCAGGCACCATCTAGACTCCTCTGCTCCTTGAACTTGCCCTCAAACCCACGCTCAATATCATCCAGGTAAAAGGCACAGACTGCAGAGCCAGGGATGCTGCAGGGAGCCAGAAAAAAAAATGCAGGATAAATGTTGATTGAGAGGGAACGCACAGGGCTGGGGAGATAGCTCAGCTGCTAGAGTGCTTGCCTCGCAAGCACTAAGGCCCTGAGTTTGATCCTCAGCACCGCCAAAAAAAAAAAAAAAAAAAAAAAAAAAGAGAGAGAGGGACTGCACAGCTCCTACCAGGTAGCCTCCTTTCATGCACCACATTAGGAGGCAGACATTGAGGGAGAAAGCAGCCCCTGGGTGCCATGCTGCCAGAACAAAAAGTGGGCAGCAAACTGGTTTTGCTTAAAGCTTTCTCTCACTGCCCTCATCAGTGGGTGTTTTGGGAGGGGGTGGGATTGGGCCTGGTGATTGAACCCAGGGGAGTTCTATCTCTAAGCTATCCCAGCCTTTTTTATTTTTTATTTTGAGACAGGGGCTGAGACTGGCCTCAAACTTGTGATCCTCCTGCTTTAGCTGCCCAAGTAGCTGAGATGACAGATGTGCACCAACACACTTGGCTCATCAGTAGGTTTTAAGAGGGGAGTTTGGATGTTGATAAGACAGGGGACCAATTGAGTCACACTGGTCAACCTGGCCTACCTATTGGTCTGGGTGGTGAAGACTCCAAAGAGAGCAGAATGGCCATGCAGGTTCACTGGCCCAGTCAAGGCCTGCAAGACGTCAAAATAGAAGGTAGAGTCCCCAGGGACAGAACAGTTTAGCCGCAGCTTCAGGAAGGATGTCCAATGGCGATCCAAGGCCCGAGGTGAGCCACCCATATCACGTTTACACACACGGGCTACCCGGGAGAACTGCACCTGTCACAGTAGGAAAGAGGAAAGTAAGAAAGTCACAGAGTCAACTGGCTAAGAGGAAGGTGATGACTTAAGAGCCCCAGAGACAAAGATTAAGGTTACAGCAAAGGGTACAGCATGGTAGGTCAATCTGGGTCAGGATGAAGGTCACAGCTAAATGTGGGGGTAGAGTTTGAGGCCATTTAAAGTTGCTCAGAGTCCAGGGGTTGTGGTGTGCACATTAGGGTTCCAGCACTTTCCCCAGACTCACACTGGCTTCTTAGGACCCAACAGAACCCTCCAGCTACCCACCTATGGTGCCCATCTCCTTACCCTCCCCAGCCGGGCATCCTCCACAGAGACCTCTCGGAAGAAGAAGTAGACATGGTCTCCATGTTCCAAGGCATGGACAAAGTGGGGCTCTACAGTGGGGAATGACAGGAAAAGGTATAGAAGAGTATCTATACCTACCCCCAAAATTCTCTCCCCATTGCATGCATGAGCATACTGCTACACCCGCTGTCTGCTCCCCACACAATCCTCCCTCTGCACCTCCACCCCAAGAAGAGTCTTCCTCTGGCCCGCCCTGACCTCGAAGCCACTTGGAGTCGTACTTGGCGGAGCGGAGTGGGGGTTGAGGCCCAAGGCTTCTGTAAACAACAGCATCACTGGCCTGGAAATCCGCAGCTGTGGCTGAGTACAGGCTGCCCTCTAGAGGGATGGGTAGGTGAGGTCAGGGGGAGGGCTCAGGGGTCTGTATCCTGTGTCTTATTTGGCCATCCACACCTCTACCTGGACGTGAACCTGGCCCCTACCTCAACCCTCCATTCAGGGACATGGGGGAAAGACCAAGTTAGAAGTGTAAGACGGGAGCTCCCTCCAGCCACATGCCCAGGTGCACACCTGCAAAGATGGCCACGTTGGACTGGGTAGCATCAAAGGGGCATCGAGCCTGCCCACTCAGCTCCTCACCCTCCTGCTGCAGTGAAGTTATCTGGGGGCAGAGGGAGCAGGTTGCTGGAATCTTTGGGGTCTTGGAGTCCATAACCCACTCCCCCATGTCCCCTTCCTCCTTCTGGACCCTTGCATTCTGGGCACTCCCACTCCTTTACACCAGTTCTTAATCCCTTCCCATCAGACTGGATTGCCCAGCATTTCTCCTCCTGACCAGTCCTGCCCCCCACCAACTTTTTGTACCCCATAGCTGCGGCACACAGGGCTGAATGAGTTCGTTCCGCAGGCAAGGAGCGTTTGGGAGTCCCAGGGAACGAGAACACGAATGTAGTTGTAGCACTCGTCCTAGAGAACCAAAAATTCTAGGTCAGTGACAGGTTGCTGGGACTGGGACTAGGGGTCACAAGAAGTAAGGCAACTACCCTTGAGCCAGTCAGAATGATGTGGGATAAAGTCCCATCTACACTATTTGCTAGCCCTGCAGCCTTGGGCAAGTCCTTTGGCCTCTCTGAGGCTCATGTTCCTTTTTTGTGAAGAATATAAAGGGAACTAAAAAGCATTAATCCTCTATCCCTCCCATTGTCCTCGGTGGCCTGAGATGGAAAAGTAGGTAAGAATTTTGGCATGGAAGATGACCACTTGGGCAGAGGCTAGAGGCCTCTCCTTCCCTCTAGATTCTCATTTTACTTCTCACCGTCAGCTTTCCCCGGACAGCACAGTTCTCCATATCTTGGCTCCTCCATGTTAGATACTGAAGGGAGAAGAAGAGGGAAAATTGTGAGGCACCTGGAACCCCTCTCACATTATGGCTCTTTTCAGATCCTTCTTCCCACCCTCTTAATCCCTGTTAGGCTTTTCCCAGCCTCATCTCCATGCCTGCTTTTCCTCCCACACAGCCCCTCACCTTGTTGGGCACCAGCCCCTCCCCTTCTTCTTGGGCTTGAAGATCGAAGGAGAAAACGTGTTCCCTGAAGAGGTAGGTAAGAAGGATCAG
The DNA here is from genome assembly GCF_902686455.1 of Sciurus vulgaris. Taxonomy (NCBI): domain Eukaryota; kingdom Metazoa; phylum Chordata; class Mammalia; order Rodentia; family Sciuridae; genus Sciurus; species Sciurus vulgaris. The sequence continues at coordinate 112,405,381 of NC_136461.1, forward strand.
AGCTGAGCCAAGGTGCCCCACCTGAGTTCCTTAGCCCCCCACCTTACCCATGGTCACCTGCTCAGGGACAAACCACACAGACCTCCTACTCCCTACCCTCCCTTTATTCCATGCCTTGGCATTTTGTGCTCTGGGTCCAAGCATATCCGTGTCCCATGGCTTGTGCACCTGCATGTGTCCCCTGCAAGATGCTGCAGTGGCCATGCAGGTCCCATGTCTGCCTAGGAGCATGCATGTCTGCCCCACAACTGTGCCTCGGCCAGTTTACCGGGCAGCCACTAGCAAGGTCCGGTTCAAGGTCAGGAATCTCTGAAAGTCTAGCCCAAGTTCTGCAGCCACAGCATCATCCTCCAGGCCCCGGAACCAGGATAATGGGGAAATACCTAGAGAACACAGAGTGAAGTGCTGAGGGCCAGCCAGGATACACACACTTTCCCAACAGCCTCTACAACCATATAAAACCCAGCAATATACAGGGTAAAGGTGTGAGAGGGGACCAAAAGCTATTAATAAAAATAATACCAGTGGGCTGGGGTTGTGGCTCAGTGGTAGAGCACTTGCCTAGCATGTGTAAGGCACTGGAGTCACTCCCCAGCACCACATCAAAACAAATAAACAAAAAAACTAAATAGACAAAGTGAAGGTATTGTGTCCAACTATAACTAAAAAACTAAAAATACTTAATAATAATAGTAATAATAATAATAATAATACCAGTAACACTGAGCACTTAATCTCTGTGAGGAATTGTGTCAGCACTTTATTTTATTTATTTATTTATTTGGTACTTAGGACTGAACCCAGGGGTGCTCTACCACTGAGCTATATACACAGGCCCTTTTTATTTTTTTATTTATTTTTACAATTATTTATTTATTTATTTATTACTAGGGAATAAACCCAGGGGTGATTAACCACTGAGCCATATCCCCAGCCCTTTTTATATTTTATTTTCAGACAGGGTCTCACTAAGTTGCTGAGGCTAGGCTTGAAGTTGTGATCCTCCTGCCTCAGCCTCCCAAGCTGCTGGGATTATAGGCATGTGCCACTGCTCTCAGCCCCTTTTTATTTTTTGAGAAAGGGTTTTGCCAAGTTGTTTAGGTCCTTGCTAAATTTCTAAGGCTGGCCTCAAACTTGTGATCTTCCTGCCTCAGCCTCCCAAGTTGCTGGGATTACAGGTGTGTGCCATTGTGCCAACCTTGTGTTAGTACTTTAGATCTCACCTAATACATTAACCCTATGAGATAAATATTAACTTTGACCCCATTTTGCAGATGAGGAGCCTGAGGCTCAGGACATTAAGGGAACTGCATGAGCTCATTTAGGTCTAGGTCTGTATGACTTGAGAGATGAGTCCAGGCCTTTCTTGGAACTGCTTTTGGGTTAACAATTCCCCACCCACCTTGTATGCTGGAGCATTTACTTCCTCCATTTCTCCCAACCCTCTCTGCACTCTCCTCTCAAGGGGCTTCACAGGCCACTTCAGCCCTGTAGGGGTTTTGCCTCTCCTGACCAACTCCAGTATCTACCTGGTCTGATTATGGAAACCACAGTCATCAGTGTTCACAGGGAGCTCAGAGTTCAGGGATAGGTGATTTAACATTCATAAAGTGCTTAGAACTGTATCTGGCAAATGTAAGCATTTGCTGTTCTTATCTGTTCCCCAATAATTATTCCCAATAACCAAATTGAAGTTCCTCCCTCCTTAAAATGACTCTAAAATCCTACGTATATAACAGGGACTGCAAATAGATAAAAGTCCTCAGAAAAACTGAGCTTATGGTTTCCATCATGCTAAGACCTAGGCTTAGTGGTGATACCAGTAGAAAAGGAGGTAAGAGGTGTTGGGAACCAGGCTTCACTGTGTAGCTAAGAATAATAACAAATAAATATAAAGTATTTAGTTCATGCCAGACCAGGTTCTCATCACTTTATATGTATTACCTTATTTAATCCCTAAATAACTCCCTGAGATAGAACACTATTATTATCTTCATTTTGCAGATGAGGAGACTGAGGCAAAGAAAGGTTAAATAAGCTTAATCAAGGTCACCCAGCTAGTGAGCAGCTTAGCAAGAATGATGCAAACTTGCTTAGGTTAGGTCTGGCTGTGAGTTCACCTTCTTTTATCGTTTTGTGGTACTAGGGATCCCTAGTACACAAGGCCTTGTGCATGATAGGCAAGCATTCTACCACTGAGTTACACCCTGAGTCTTTTTATCTTATTTATTTTATTTTAGATATTTATTTTCTGCTGGAGATTTAGCCCAGGGGTCCTTTACCACTGAGCTAGCCCTTTTTTTTTGAGACAGGGTCTCTTAAATTGCTTAGAGTCTTGCTAAATTGATGAGGCTGGCCTGGAACTTGCAATCTCCTATCTCTGCCTCATGGCTGGGATTACAAGAATGTGCCACCAAGCCCGGCTTCTTTTTATTTTTGTATTTTATTTCTTTTTTATGGTACTGGGGATTGAACCCAGGGTGCTCTACAACTCAGCTACATCCCCAGTTTTTTTTTGTTTTTGTTTTTGTTTTTGAGACAGGGTCTTGCTGAGTTACTGAGGCTGGCATGGAACTTGCCTCCTGAGTCACTGGTATTTCCAGGCATGTGTCACCATGTGCCCCCTCCCTGTACTTTTTTACAGCACTGGGGATTGAACCTAAGGGTGCTTTACCACTTAGTGTAGCTCAGGTGTGTGCACCACACCACCTGGCTAAGAGCGCATTTTTAACCATCAAACCACACTGTTTCTTAGTGAAGAAACCAGTACCAGGAAAGAGAAAGAATGAACCTGAGGCACCAGCTCACTCTGCTTGCTGGTTCCCCTTGGCTGCTTAGGCCTTTAGCTTCTTTGAGGCTGGGAGCCTTCTTGAACCTTACATCCCACATTGGGGACCTCATCTCTACTTACAGAGAGGGGTGGGGTAGAAAGGTTCACTCACCTTGTAGGTCAGAGATCAACAGAGGGAGGGGGTCCTGGGGAAAGGTGGCTTGGGTATGGGGAAGTGAGAGCAGCAGCAGGAGTAGCAGCAAGGGCATGAAGTAGGGGATGCGGAGCATTGTGTGTGGGGCAGCTCAGGCCCCAGGGGGTGCCCCTTCACCCATATGCTGGCCCTGAAAGGAAAAACAGAAAAGTGGGGGAAGGGGCCAAGTTCCCTCCACTCTTAATGCAGTCAAGCTTCTCTCCAAGGTCTATCCCCAGAAGACCCTGTGGGGTGGGGGAAAGAACTCTCTGCTGCTCTGTCCAAGTCCCAGCCAGCTGTCACTGTCACTCAAGGATCTTCCCTTTCCAATTGGCCCAAACTGACTGGTGTGAAGCCTGCCTTCATGACCCCAGGTAAGGACAGGACATACCCACTGTCCCTCCCAGGCTTCTCACTCAGCCTTTCCTTTTCTCTCCTGACTGGGTCTGGGACATTTGGTAGGTGATACCTCCTGGCCCCCCTGGTGTTAACCCCTTCTCAGCTATAATTAGACACTGAAGCCTTAACATTATAAATAGTGACTCCTTGGCACTGGGAGGAGAAAGAGGGCACCAAGTCTGCTTCTCTCTCCCTCACAGACCCCAACCCCACACTGGGAGTGACTCAGGCACTGTGCCCAAGCTGAGGCATCTGTGTGGCAGCCATGGTCCTCTAGGATCCCAGAACAGGGTGTGGGGGGGCGGTCTAGAGGTCACTGTCCTGGTCTAAGCTTATGCTCCAGGGGGCCCTTCCCACTGCTAAGGAAAAAGCTGGGAAGGAAGGGGAGCTGGGGGGTGGGGGGACTGTCTTGGCCAAAAATGAATCTGCATCAAAGCCAGATCAGAGGCTAAATTTAGCTCTGGCTGCAGCTGTCTCCTCGACCACTATGCCCCCTCCCAGCCTCTCCTAGCCCCCTGTTCCCTCCCTGGCTCAAAAGAACCAGTGCCTGTACTTGATGGGGGTGGGGGCCAGTAGCAAACTGGACCTTTCTGGGAGCCAGGGATAGAAGGGACTGGTGAGGTGAAATAGTGGAATATGCCCCTCTTTCCCTTTCTTCCCTCATCAAGATGTCTCTGAAATTGAAATATAAATAATTCAGTGACAGGCAATTGTAGCCCAAAGTCCTGGAAAAGATGGATATAGTGGAGGGGATGGTGAGACACCCATCAGCTCTGTGAGCCAGCTGACCCTGGCTGGTTCCCCAGTGGGAGATGCACACCAGCTTCCTGCCTTCCCCTGAAACTGAAGTGAGGGAATGAGGAGGCTCCAGAAATCAGGTCAGGAAGAATCCTTTCTTTGTGAAGATCACAACAATCCTTAGTTGCCCTTCCCACCATGTCCCCTAAAGGAAAAACCCTAGGCTTACAGGCCCAGCCCCTTCCATCTCCCCAATAATTCTACTCTTGAATCCAGGACCCAAGTGTCCCCCCATCCTCAATCCAGCGTCACTGGTGGGAAGGTTGACGTCAGGTGTAGCCCCAAGAGAGCTGGAGAGGGGGAGGGGGTAGGAATACCTAATGATGACCCCCTTCCCCAGGGGCAGAACAGTCAGTTAGCTAAGGACCCTCTGGTGTTGAAAGGATGAGCCAGCCTCCCTCCCCCATACCATGTTTCCGGATGCTGGAACTCCCAGGGGAAGGGAAAGGGACACAGCTTGTTTCCTATGCTCCCCTATCTGCCCCCGCCCCCAAGTTGCCCTAGGCAACTGGTATCTTCACCCTGGAAACTACTTTGGCTGGCAAGTGGGAAGAACAGCCAGACCCTCTTCTTGTTCCCTGGATATGCGCGCTCTATGCCCTGCTCTCAGAAGCTACTGCCGTTTCCTTACCTGGGGTGGTAACTCCTTTGGGGGATTGAAGGGATTAGGAGACCTCTGACCTGATGGAAGAAGGGACAAAAGGAGGGAAGAGCCTGAGTTACACCTCCTCCCATACCACATCTCTTACAAGTAAATATGAAAATTCAGGAAAAGTCTTCTAGTGAGGGGAGGTGCCACCTTGGAAGAGGGGGAGGGGAGATGACATTTAATTTGGATATATATATATATATATATATATATATATATATATATATATGTATATGTATGTATTGTAGTTGTAGGTGGACACAATACCTTTATTTTATTTTTATGTGGTGCTGAGGATTGAACCCAGGGCCTCACATGTGCTAGGAAAGTGCTCCATTACTGAGCCCCAACCCCAGCCCCTAGTTTGGTTTTAAAGATGCTGGCAGCTCCATGCCCAGAGATATGAGAGCAGGGAATAGTCCCTAGCCAGAAACTCCTGAAACTGCAAGACCAGCCTTGGGGAAAGGATAAATTGGGAGAGTTTGGGGGGCATGAAGACCACTCCCATATTAAAACCTTTAGAATCCAACAGCTTCCTTAGCAAAAGCGCCCTAGCTAGGGACAATAGAGGCTAATTTGCATTTCATTTGCATGCTCTTCATTTCCAGCAAAATGCTCTGATAGCTAGCACCCCAAGCCCGGTCCTTCTTTCCTGAGAAAGCAGGCCCTGCCTCCCTCCCACCTAACCTTTCTTCACATAGACCCCCCACACACACTTGGATTAGCCTGGCCTCTAAAAACAGTTGATCGGCCTTTGCCTTGGCCCCTAACTCTGCTGTGGAACATCTTTAAGAGGGTTTTTCATAGATCTTTTGGGGGAAAGAATCTGGGTGCCTCCTACCCAACCCTTGACTTGGGGAGAAGCTTACTGAAACCTGGAGGAATTGCAGGGAGAGATCTGGCTAACTCTTTCTCCCCCTTCTAGAACCTCTCCTTGATGGGAAGAGGAAACAGCCCTTCTCTCTCCTCTGGGTCGGGCAGCCACCTCTGGGGAGTGGCTGAGGTCATAGCCAGAGTCTAGCAGAGATGGGGAAGGGGAGACCGGGCTGGGGACAATAGCAGGACGCCCTGGGCTGGTCGCCCTCCCCAGTCCACCTTCCTCAGGGGGAGCTGGGGAGCACTGAGAAGCCTCATGGATCAGGCTCGTTCCCTTCTCCAAGACCTTTCCCCAACCCTTCGCTCTCAGCCCCAGGTTCGGCACCTATCCTCCCTCCCACCCAGCCCCCAACGAGGATAATCCAGGTGTCTAGAGCTTCGCATGAGCTGGGCCTGGGGCCAGGGGCTCGACGTGTCTCCCCTTCACTGGATCCGGGGCTCCGAGGAGGGGCGGGTAGCAGAGTCTGGGCCGGGACCGGGTCCCAAAGCCACGTTAGCGGGAGGAGGGGCTGGAGGGGCCTGCAAGCTCAGACTGAGTGGGGACGAAAGCGGGGGTTGGGGAGCGGAGGCGGGTCTCGCAGGCCAGGGAAACAGGGCCAGAGGCTGAGAACCGACGAGGGCGGGCCCTATGCCGGCGCTGAACCGAGTCGGTGAGCTTGGATATAGTCTCCATCTCGGCTCTCCTCCTTGGGAGACCAGTCTAACAAAGCCCTGGGCCGAGCGGGGTGAAGGAAGGAGACTGGAGCTGGGACCGATGTTTCTCGGAGACCCCATTCTCCGACTCTGTGCTCAAGCCAACCCCCAAGAGGGTGCTCAGACTCCTGCTTGCACAAGGACGAAGGTGCAGCCCTGACACCAAAGTCCAGAACGACGCGTCCCGCCTTCCATCCCCGCAGGGGCAACCAGAGGTTCTGGTTCTCCAAGAGTCTCGGAACCTTATTTACCCTGAGGGGGAGGCAAAGGACCAGGTTTTCCACACTCTGTACGGTGCGCTTCTCAAAAAAATCCCCCTTTTTGTTCCTTAATCCAGTGAGATGCGACTCGGAGAGAAACGCAGACCCGAACCCAACAGTGCAGTGAAGGGGCTTGGTCACAGTCCCCTCCTCCCCAGTGCGCCCCAACTCCTCCGACCCTCTCTGCCAGTCAGCGCCCTGGTATCCTCTCTGGTCTCCCTAGCACTTTGTAAGCTTGTTCCTTATCCGCGGAGCTCCGGTCCCTCCCCGCCTCCGGTCAGTCCCATTCTGCCCCCGGGGTACTTGCTCCGAGATCAGGGTTAGCGGGCTCGAGATCGCAGCGGGCGGCCAGCAGCCCAGTACCGTGCGGAGTTCTGTCTGTGGTGGCGCTCAGGCGAGATATGACTGTCGTCCCAATTGAATGATGCTTGGATGTGGGCTTCGGGGAACTGTCGGGTCACAAGAGCCCTGGGTCCAAGTCGCAGCCCCCACTCCCGCAGCGGATCCGCGGAGGAAAACAATGCGACCGCCGGGAGCTCTGGGCTCGGCCCCAGCCGCCCCGCCCGCCTCCTGACCGGACCCGCCTCTGGCCCGCCTCCTGGTCGCCACAACTAATCGTGTCTTCGGAGGTCCGCTAGACACCACCTTCTCACCACCTTTTCACCAATAGCACTGCTAGTGGGAGGGGCTCCAGGAGCACGGTCCACCCAGAGAGCCAGGCGGGGAGGGTGAGCTGAAGACCAGATACTGGAGCGAGATGGAGAGACCCCTGGATTGTTGCTGAGGCCCGGACGGAGGAAAAGAAACACAGAAACAGACAGACTGACAGGGGAGAGGCCTTGAGAAATGCCACAAGAAAGAATGAGAGAAGTCGAGATAAGAGAGACAGGAAACCCGGAGGCCTCCACTGGGCTGGGCTGTCAAAGCCTGCGCGATCCTCCCTCGCTTTCCCTCAATGGCTTTGGCGGCCCTATTCCCTAGGGAGTCTGTCGCCTCTCCCCTGCTCTGCCCCATCCCTCCGTTCCTCATCCTCATGCTTTTTATCTCTGTCTCTTTATTTCTCCCCGTGTACCTCTTCTGATTCCTCCTGACCTCAATGAGGAGGCCTAGCATGTTCTTGGGAGTTTGAGGCCTGGAAAAGGAAAGGAAAGTGCCCTTTGGAGGTTTTTCTTATCCACATCACCTCCTCCCCTCCCACCTCTACAAAACAGGATGGGCTTGGGTGACCATGCCAGGAACCAAGGAGTCAGGAAGCTAGGGTGGTTGGCAGTCAGGCTGTTGGTTGATGAAAGAGGACAGGTGGGAGTGGTTGAAGTCAAAAGAGAGATGTGGAGACCAAGAATAATTGATTCAGAGAATTCACAGAAAGAGAAGTCATATAGAGACCTAAAAGAGAAAATGACCAGCCCTAATCCATGATTCCCCATAGGCACAGGATTCATCAAAGAGCCCTAGACATCTCTCCAAATAGCAGAATTGCTCCTTCTCCATCCCCACCCTCCATAAAAACGTTTGGTTCTGGGAATGTTAGCGAGGAGGAAGAATGAAACTACTTCAGACAGTAATGCTAGGTCTCCCTCCACCTTGGTATTGCCTGCTAGGATTCTTCCCTATGTGGGTCTGGGACAAAAAGACATTCTCAAAATTCCCAGGAAAGTAGGTGGCCTGGGAGACATTGGCATTCTCAGATAGTGTTATTAGAGTGGGCATTTCTACCCACTTCTTGGTCTCTGAACTAGAAGAAAGGAGGGTTAGATTTACCATTTCCACACAAGCCCCAACTAGACTGGGATCAGGGTTCAGGGTAGGTAACATCACCAACTGGGCTAAGCTCCACAGTGAGTGAGCAAGACACACATACAGAAAGGGAGAGGGAGAGGGAGAGGGAGAGGGAGAGGGAGAGGGAGAGGGAGAGGGAGAGGGAGAGAGAGAGAGAGACAGAGAAACAGAGAGAGACAGAGAGACACAGACAGAGACAACAAAGATTTAAAGCCAAGTGAACCAGTGAGATAAACACAATCAGCAACAATGGAACAATTTCCACACAACATTAATGGCTGGGGAGTCAGGTTGAAGACAATTCAATGGACAGTTGAATTAGGAATTGTTTTAAAGACTGGAAACAAGTTTCGAGGGAAAGCTACCTTGTAATTTACATGCACTCAAGAGCTGGAGATGTAGTTCAGTGGTAGAGCACCTGCCTAGCAAGTGCAAGACCCTGGATTTGATCCCCCAGCACTGAAAAAACATTTTTTTAGAGGTATTCAGAGGTTAAAAGAAATTTATCCAGCTCCTAGCACAAGCTGAGGAGCTGAGGTACTCAAATATTGTTTATTGAATGATTTATGAATGGGGACTAATGTGTAATTCATTTAAAGTTATAGGGCTTAGAATCTCAATTCTATACAATAAATTTGAAACATTTCAGGCCCAATCTACTGTACCATCTTCTGGGTGATATGATCCCAGTCCTGAAGAAAATGATCACCTATTTGAATTAAAAGAAGATTTATTGTACTAAATGACTGAAAAGCAATACCAGGTCTCAACAAACAAACAAACAAACAAACAAACAAACAAACAAAACCAAAGCTACATTGAACATAAATTCCTAAATGTAAAGGAAATAAATACTCTATGATGACTGCAGAGAAAGATGTTGGATGCATTTTATCAAGTAGGACAAAGGAACTTTGGTGGGAATTGCCTTGGATAAAGGAGAAAATATTCCAAAGAAGGATATTGCTTAAGCAAAAATTCTTACTTGGTGAGCATGGAGCCTGAAGCATGGATTGCAAAAGGTCATATGAGGTTGATACACAGGGATAGCACTAGTTAGAAGCAGGGGAAAGGGAAGGAGGGACACAAATTACAGAAGGCCTAGAACACCATGGCAAGAGGTTAAAACAATCTGATAGAAGTAGAATATCATTTTAAGTCCCAGTATAAGGGACTTTTGTCAAAACATTTTGGTTCTAAGCAAGAAGACAAGAGAAAACTACTAGCAAGAAAACAGGGAAGTCTAAGGATAAGGAGAGAAGGCAAGCTAAGAGCGATAGCATTGGGTATGGAAAGAAATAAATGAATGTGTTATTTCAAAAGAGAAGTCAAAATTATTCTCTTTGGGCTGGAGTTGTGGCTCAGTGGTAGAGTGCTTTCCTGGCATGTGTGAGATCCTGGGTTCAATACTCAGCACCACATATAAAAAAATAAAATAAAAGATCCATTGACAACTAAAAATATACTTTAAAAAAAAAATGACTCTCTTCCTACTCCCTGGGTGTTCTGAAGAAAATCACACAGTCCCAAAGATTGGAATCTTTTTTTTTCTTTATAAATTCAGAATCACCAAATGGGAAACTCACCTTTTCCTATATTCCAACAAGTAGCTATTTCAAACCTCATACTTCTTCCTCAAATTCCTTCCCTCACCACTTCCTTGCTCATTTCAATAGAACCTACATCCACCTTCAGAGAAAAATTGAGCAATAAATTGAGGATTCTATTAACTTTTTGTCTCCTAGAGATGCACGTATCACATCTCTCTGGTCCCAGTGAATGAGGAATCAAAATCTCCTGTCCATTTTACTGTAAGATCCACATAGTATGTCTGTCAGTCTTGCTCACTCCTGTATCTTTTCCATTTAGCACAGTGCTGACACATAGTAGGTGTTAACTATCAATACACTTATTTCTCCTATTTAAGGTTTTTCTGTTTTGTTTTGTTTTGTTTTTGAGTACTGAGAATTGAATCCAGGCCCTTAAACATGCTAGGCAAACAATCTACTATTGAGTTGCATCTCCAACCTTTACTTAGGTTTTTTTGTTTGTTTGTTTGTTCTGCAATGTTGGGGATGGAGTCCAGGGTCTCACACACGCAAGATAAGTACTTTACCACTGAGGTACATTCCCAATCCTCATTTTAGTTTTTGCCCCCATCAATCCACTAAGATTGCTATCATCAAGGCTAGCAATGACTCTTCAGTCTTCATCCTTTCACCCTCTTTGTGGCACTTGACCTTGTTGACCTCTCTCCTCCCTTGGAATACTCTTCTCTTTTGGCACATGAGATTCTTCTTTCTCTCAACAGAGGCTACAAGTTTAATAAACATATTTTAAATGAATGAGTTAACTTCTATTAATAAGACCTTTCTGGGCCTTCTCTGGCCTCTCCTTAAATATTGGTGTTCCCTAACCATGTCCATAGCCACCTTTTCTTCATGTACATTCTCATTGGTCAAGATAAGAGTTGCAGGGCTGGGGTTGTGGCTCAGTGGTAGAACACTTGCCTAGCATGTGTGAGGCACTGGGTTTGATTCTCAGCACCACATAAAAAATTAAGTAAAATAAATATATTGTATTCATCTACAGCTAAAAATATATTTTTTAAAAAGATAATAATTACAAAGATTATCTACATGCTACTCAGCATAAAATCTAGGTATTTAACTCAGGTCTTTCTCTTGAACTCTAAACTCATGTATGCAATTATTTATTGGATCCTTCATTTGGATTTCTTGTATGTATTTACCACTTAGTCTAATGACAGGAAGCTTGTCTTTTATCTTTATATCCCCAGCGCTTGGTCATAATGTCTGGCATACAGTAAGTAGAGGATGAAATAAATGCATAAAAAATTAAAAGGAAAAAAAGAGATTAAAAGCTGCAAACTATTTCCAGCAATGCCAGGCTGAAGTCTTCTTTGACTGTTTTAAATCATACGGAATGTTCTCTTTCTGAACTGATATGAAAGTACTGTTCTTCACTATCATAAATCTCAGCTAGGGTTGGAGAGTGGCTCAGTGATAGCGGGAGTGGCTCAGTGGTAGGGCGAGTGCTTAGTATGTGTAAGGCTGAGGGTTTAATCTCCAGGACCAAAAACCAAACAAACAAAAAACCCAAACCTCAGCTAAACCAGACAGAGGACTGTTTGATTCAGAACATTTTCATTCTGTTTCAACTTTTAAAAAATTTCACTATAGGGGTTCAAACACAGGGCTTTGCACATGCAGGGCAAGTGCTGTACCACTGAGTTATACCTGCGACCTTCATTCTGTTTCAAATAGATTAATTCAAAAAAAGGTACTATTAACTTCCTGTGGATTATATAATGGAAAGAACATGATTTGGTGTCATTAAGACTTAGATTTACCTCTAGAGTATGGCTTTGGATAAATCACTTATCTCTAAGGCTAAGTTTGCCATCTCTAAGTGGACATTATTACCTTACAGTCTACCTCACAGGATCAAGAAAGATAAGGTAGTGAAATGCTTTATAAATGCAAAAGATTTAAGATATCATCATTTATCCATTTTGTTTACTCAGAGGCAGCACTATAAACTTAATCATCTAGAAACCCAATGAGGATTCCAAAGTATGTGTAATTACTACTGTTTGCCCCCAGTTACATGACAAAAAAAAAAAAAAAAAAAAAAGTAGTACTGGGGATTGAACCCAGGCATGTCTAAGTTACATTCCCAGCCCATTTTTAAATTTTACTTATTTTTTGGTATCACAGTTTACTTAGAGGTGTTTTATCACTGAGTACATCCCCAGTCCTTTTTGTATTTTATTTTGAGACAGGGTCTCACTAAGTTACCAAGCCTGGCCTTGAACTTGCAATCTCTTGTCTCAGCCTCCTGAGTCACTAAGATCATAGATATGAGCCATCATGGCTGGCTGCAATTTTTAATTGTCTGCTTTTTTGTTTTCCTAGTCATCTCTTGCTGTGTTAATTTTCCTTGTTATCAGTGTTCTTACTTCTAAAAGTTACTCTTTTTTTCCTTTAATTTGCTGTGAATTATACTATGGGTTACTGGAAATGGGTAATATTAGAAGTGGGTATAGATTAAGAGAATATAAAAGAAAGCCTTCCTCATGAGTGAAGTAAATGAACATTATAACATCTGACTGTCACCTTACAACTATTTCCACCTTATCTCCTGATTCTTGAATATGTTTTGGATCTATTTTTTCAGCAAATATTTCTTGAGCACAGTAAAACACAATCTCTGTCCTCATGGAGTTTACAGTTTAGTAGAAAGTCAGTTAATAAAAATCACATATCACACAAAGTCTGATCATTACAATAGGGGAGGTATATATTTCTTTAGAATTGAGGGTCTCCTGGAGTTGGGGAGTTATGGGTAGCTTCAGGAAAGGTAGGATTTTCCATCTGGAGTCTAAAAGATAAGTTGAAATTCATCAGGCAAGGAAAAGGTGTGTGTGAGAAGTGAGTTGTAGGCAGAAGGACAAGAAATGGCAAGGTCTAGAGCACAGGAAGAGATGGCAGGAGGGAGGGAGAAAAGACCACCACAAGAAGTACTGGAGGAAGTAATGGAATAATAACATGGCTAGGGCATAGTACAAGGGACAAAAGGAGTTTAAGGCACAGAGGTGAACAGGTAGAGTTGGCAGCAGAATTCTGGATTCAGAAGTCATTACTGTGTTTGTATCTTTGTTGTCCTTACCCAACTAGATTATACATTCCCCCTGTCCCCCAGTGTTGGGGATGGAACCCAGGATCTTACACGTGCTAGGCAAAGCACTCTACTGCCGAGCTACTCTCTTGGCCTGCCTGCCTCCCTCCCTCCCTTCCTTGTCCTGGGGATTGAACCCAGGGCCTCACATATACTAGACAAGAGCTCTACCACTGAGCTATACCTACAGCTCTGGATCATTTCTCATAAAAGGACTTTTATTTTCCTATGGTTTTGGTAGTGGCACCTAATATTGTCCCTAACGTGTGTGATCAGTATATAAATAGTGCATACAGAAGTAAAATGCCACTGTTATGCTGTTGAAGTTATTATCACATAAGCTTGTTGTGGAAATTATCAGAAAAAATATGTGCTTAAAAATCACACAAACTGGGGCTGGGGAGATAGCTCAGTCGATAGAGTGCTTGCCTTGCAAGCACAAGGGCCTGGGTTCAATCCTCAGCACTGGAAAAAAAAAATCACAAAAATTGTTGTGTGGCTTAACACACAACAATTGAGTTGTGGCTCAGTGGTACAGTGCTTGCCTGCTATGTGTGAAACCCTGGGTTTGGTACTCAGTGCCACATGTAAATAAAGTAAAAGATCCATTGACAACTTAAAAAAAAAAATCACACAAATTTGGGTATGGTGGGGTATGCCTGTAGTGACTCAAGGAGGCGTGAGGCAGGAGGACCACAAGTTCAAAGCCAGCTTCAACAATTTAGTAAGGCCCTAGGAAATTTGGCAAGAACTTGTCTCTAAATAAAATATAAAATAAGCCCTAGGGATGTGGCTCAGTGCTTAAGCACCCCTGGGTTCAATCCCAGGTACAAAAAAATATTACACAAAATTGAGCATGGTGGGGCATGGCTGTAATCCCAGGGACACAGGAGGCTTGAGGCAGGAGGATCACAACTTCGAGGCCAACCTCAGCAATTTAGTGAGGCCCCAAGCAACTTAGTGAGACCCTGTCTCAAAATAAAAAGTGCTGGGAATGTTGCTCAGTGGTTAAGCACTCCTCGATTTAATCCCCAGTATAAATAAATAATAAAAATTAAAAAGACTGGGGATATAGCTCAGTGGTAAAGCACCCCTGGGTTCAATTCCCAGTACCAAAACAACAAAACAAAATGGTAATTAAAAATCGCTAAATCCTTGGGTTGTGGTTAATAGTTCTGGTGACAGAGCATGTGTGTGAAGTTCTGAGTTCAATCCCCAGCACGTAGATGAATAAATAGATTAAAATCACCAAATCCCACGATCTCTTGTGGGTTCTCACCTGTGTTTAAACAAATTATGCCACTGGTTGATTACTTTACAAATGTGTCCTTTCCTCAGCTGAAAATTCATTAAAGCATATAACATGTTCCCACTGAGCTCATTATTTTACTTCCCTTATCAAACTTACCTTTATGTTTCCCTATTGAACTCTTGAGCAACTTTTTAAAAGTTTGCCATTATCTGGACTTTTTCCTTCTTCACTTATCTCTCAAAGAGCCATGCTAAGTGAAATAAGCCAGACTCAGAAAATCAAGGGTCAAATGTTTTCTCTCATATGTGGAAGCTAGAGCAAAATAAGGGAAAGAAGACAGTGGGGGAGGGGATCTGATGTCACAGAGATAGAGGGAAGATCAGTGGAGCGGAAGCTGGATAATGAATGGAAGGAAGGAAAGGAAAGAAATATGGAATGAATTTAACAAAATCATGTTATATACATATAAAAATGTAGCAAAGGAAATTTCACCAGTATGTATATGTATAAAGTACCAATCAAAAATAAATAAAAGAGGGACTAGATGTGTAGCTCAGTGATAGATCACTTGCCTAGCACATGTGAAGTTCTAGGTTCGATCCTCAGCACTGCATTAAAATAAAAAAATAAAAAAGGTATTGTGTCCATCTACAACTAAAAAAATAAAAATAAAAGAGTGAAAGGAAGATCAGTAGAAGAGAGAGAAAAGGGGGAAGGAGGAAGGAAACAAAAGAGGGGGATTGAGGATTAAAATCAAATTCCTTGTACGCATAATTTTGTCAAAATGAACTCAAACACTATGTATAATTATAACACTCTAATACAAAAAAAAAAAAAACAACAAAAAAAAATGGGGCACAGTGGCACACACATCTAATTGCAGCAACTTGGGAAGCTAAGGCAGGAGGATTGCAAGCTCAAGATCAGCCTCAGCAACTTAGTGAGGCCTTGTCTCAAAATTTAAAAAAAGGGGGAAGGGCTAGGGATGTGGCCCAGTGGTTAAGCACCTTGGGTTCAATCCTCAGTATCAAAAAAACGAGAGCAAAAAACTATATGTATGTTCTATACGTATAGATCACCACTCCTGAGAATGCCCTGTGCGTGCTTATGTTGCTCTACCATCTGGGAAGTATTTCTTCCTCATCTCTGGATACTAAATAGTTTAATCTATCCTTGCAAGTCAGACTCTTCTGTCCTATCATAATTAATCTAATCCTCTTTAATTCTTTAAACCTCTAAACTGCTATTAAAGCTAATGGCAGGGCTGGTGGTATAGCTCAATGGTAAAGTGCTTGCCCAGCATGTAGATGTAAAGTCCTGCATTTGCTCCCGTTTAAAAAAAAAATGCCGGGCACGGTTACATAGGCCTGTAATCACAGCTGCTCAGGAGGTTGAGGCATGAGGAACTCGAATTCAAAGCCAGCCTCAGCCTCAGCAATTTAGTGAGGCCCTAAGAAACTTAGCAAGACCCTGGCTCTTAATAGAATATTTTTAAAAAGGCCTGGGGATAAGGCTAAGTGGGTAAGCACCCCTGGGTTCAATCCCCACTACAAAAATAAATAAATTAATTAATTAATAAAAATTAATGATCTGAATGTGACACAACTGTAGTCCCAACTACTTCAAAAGCTGAGGCTGAGGTGGGAGGATCATCTTAAGCCTATGTTAGAGACCAACCTGGTTGACATAGAAAGACCCACCGCAAACAAAGTTAATGGCATTGTTTGACTTTTGATTAACTTCAGTTCCCCTGGTCAGGTTTTAAGATTCTTTAGGGTAAATGTTTTCGCTTCATTTAAGAACTTTCCCTCATTTTTGGATCCTTGCAAGGGCTACAGTGCTCTGTAGGCTTGTTCCTAGTGGTTCAGTGCAGTGCTGACACCTGCTGGTCACATATGGCTCAGCAGCCCTCACCCCAGCACCTTCTTCCCTCCAGTTCTAAGGGCTGGGTCAGCCTGTGCCAACCTTACCTGTCAGCAGCTGGAAGTTATTTGTGATAATGTTGCCTCACAGTATCAATCTTCAGAACTTTCCCCACTAACGCCAAACTCAGAAATTCACACTGTACACCTTCTTTAGAACCACAGAAATATAAGAATAGAATCTCAAAGATCTGGACGGCAAGGAAATAGGCCGACAAACATTTTGAGAGTGGAGGATGTGCATCCCCTTCTGCCCAATTCAGAGTCAAGTCTGTTTATCACAGATTGTTATTCCTTCTGTCCTTTGTCTTATGTCTAGGTTACTGTTGGGCCACTGGTCTTCTTGGTGACAGTTATGATGAACCGGAGGTAGAGCACAGAGTAGGTAGGCGGGGCTTGAGGGGTGGGGCCAGGCCAAAGGGCCTCACTTTGGAGCTTCTCCATTCTGTCAGCTCTCCCGGAACATCCCAGGCAAGACTGGCACCAGCGTATGACAGGTGAGGGGTCAAAAATGACGGAAGAGTAGGCATAAGGGTGATGGTGGGCAGAAGGGTCCCCAGCTGTTTCAGACTTAGCTTTCTATTTTGTGAAGCTTACATTTGCAGAATTCTTGGTTGGATCCCCAGTAAAGCTTAGTTTTTCCTGGGGCAAGGCAGCCTCAGAAATAAAGTCCTGGCTTAGGATAGGGGTGGGGGTGGAGACAGGGTTGAGGGATGAGGGTGGGTATTGGTGTGTGACAGAGGATTATAAGATACAAGGAGATGTTAAAGACATGGAGGTAGATGGTTCAGGACCAGGGGGACAACATGGCCAGAATCAGAGGTAAACCCAGACAGGAGAAAAAGGGAGGCTGTAACAAGGAGAGAGTGAGAGAACAGTGAACAAAATGTGAGATGGCAATGAGGGCAGTGCAGAGCTGGGTAACAGGAAGGCCAAGGAGGAAGGAAGGCTCACATGGAGCAATCTTCTCTTCCGGTTGTGGAGCCTCATCTAGAAAGCCCTAGGGTAAGACAGGAGCAAATCATTGTTGAAGGTTCCCATTGGAATGATTCAGCTGGGGAAGAAACCCCTTCAGTTACCCACCTCTCCTGCCTCTTCAAACTCCCATATTCATTTAGGGAAGAGGATGAGGCTGCTCCTCACTGCGGTCACAGCCACATCCTGCAGAGCAGGGGAGGGGGAAGTAAGAAGCAAAACAACCAGAAGAACCACAGGCAAGAATCGTGGGGAGAGAACCCTGGACGTACTCATCAGATATGTCACTAGGAGGGTCTCCAGTTCAACCCAGCAGACCATAGACCATAGGACAGAATGCCCTTCTTGAGGTGCTTGTTTCAGTGTTCTTCAACCTCACTGACAGCATTCTGGGGAAGAAGGGCTCTTTGGATTATTTGGGTTGACGTCCATTGTTATTTACTAGTGATTTCAGTCAAATTGTTTAATTTCTCTTGGCTTCAGTTTTCTCATTGCAAATGAAGATGCCTACCTTATATGTTGGGAAGACAGGAAATTCATATAAAGCAGTTGGCACACAGTAGGTTTTCAGTAAATGGTGGGTATTCTTATTAGTACTTCCGGGACCCTGGGTTTCCCACTTCTTTAAATGCAAAACAGTAACTGGGTATAGTGGCATATGCCTGTAATCCCAGTGACTTGGAAGGCTAAGGCAGAAGGATTGCAAGTTCAAGGCCAGTCTTAGTGAGACCCTGTCTCAAAAAATAAAACGGGTTGGGGGGCTGAGCATGTGACTCAGTAGTAGAATCCCCAGCTCTGCAAAATAAAATAAAAAGGGCTGGGATGTAGTTCAGTGGTAGAGCACACCTAGATTTAATCGCCAGTGCTGCAAAATAAATAAATAAAATGCTGTATAGCACACATGGGCTTTTGAGTCCAAAAAACCAGTTGTGTTGGATCTTGGGTAAATAATTTAACCCAAGTCTCAGTTTGCTCAGCTGTAAAACATGGAGAGTAATATCTATACCTCAAAAATTGTAGGTATACAGTTAACATCCAAAAATGGTAGCTGTGAAAATAAACTGCCAGGTAAGTTCCATTCTCTCCATTGTGGCAGCAACATACTACTTCCCCTGAGATTTTTAAACTCTTGGAGGCTAACTTCTGTGTGCTCACACTCTTCCAGCCTGGATAATCAATGCTCTTCAGGGCTGTTTTGGAGATCAAGATTTCATATAGCATTAAAAGGAAAAAGCAAAAGCAGGGCAGAGAGGATTAAGGGGGAAAAAAGAGGACAAAGAAACTACAGAAGCAACAGAAAGGGAAAAGCCATTTCTCTCTTTCTAAGGAAGCCTGTGGCCTCTCTTCTAGTGACTGACCACATACCCGTTCCCAGGCACCATGGAGTCCTTCAGCTCAAAGAGTCTGGCACTGCAAGCGGAGAAGAAACTACTAAGTAAGATGGCAGGTCGGTCTGTTGCTCATCTCTTCATTGATGAGACAAGCAGTGAGGTACTAGATGAGCTCTACCGTGTGTCCAAAGAGTACACGCATAGCCGGCCCCAGGCCCAGCGGGTTATCAAGGACCTTATCAAGGTGGCTGTCAAGGTGGCTGTGCTGCACCGTAATGGCAACTTTGGCCCCACTGAGCTGGCCCTGGCTACCCGCTTTCGTCAAAAGCTACGGCAGGGTGCCATGACGGCGCTTAGCTTTGGGGAGGTAGACTTCACCTTTGAGGCTGCGGTACTGGCAAGTCTGCTCACTGAGTGCCGAGACATGCTGCTGGAGCTGGTGGAGCACCACCTCACACCCAAGTCACATGGCCGCATCCGCCATGTGTTTGATCACTTCTCTGATCCAGGGCTGCTCACAGCCCTCTATGGGCCTGACTTCACTCAGCACCTTGGCAAGATCTGCGATGGGCTCCGGAAGCTGCTGGATGAGGGGAAGCTCTGAAAGTTCTGAACCCAGCATAGTCTACCTTGGCCAACTGGGAAAACAACAGATAAGGGATTTTCTAACCTTGCTCATCTGCACTAATGCTTTGCAATCCTTAGGCTTCAATCTCTCTCAAGAGTGCTTTAGACTCTGAGACCACCCTGCCCCCAAACTACTGGTAAAGAAGGAGCAATACTGAGGGGTAAGGACTCTCCTGCTCCAGCCCTAGCACAGGAAACAAAGCAGCCCGAAAAAGGAGAAATGAAACTTGTAACTCTCTTTCTCCCATGAGGGACATCTGAAACAGGGAAGCCCCTTCCCCCATGAATCAAGGGAAGGGGGCACTGCCCATATAATTCCTCTTGGGTCACTAGAGAGAGGAGGGAATTAAGGTGGCCCTTGGAGACATTATAGACTCCTAGCTCTAGGTGGAGCTTGCACAGATATCAGAGCCTCTGTTTTAGAGTGCAGGAAAAAGGGACTAGGGTAAGGGAGATTCTCACAGGCAAATAAAACTACTAAAACATGCACAGGGCTCAGTGTTTAATCTCTCCAGTTTCTTATACCTTAGGATCATCACAGAGGAAAGGAGGTACATAAACACCACTTGTCTCACCTCTCACCATTTCCAAACATGAGACTGAGGCATATTTCCAGTATTATTGAGGTTCCCTTGCCTATTTTTTCTGTTTAAGAAACAAACAACAAACTGTACTGCAGACCAGTGCTACGAATTGCAAATAAATATGCAGTAAGGAGCAAGGCATACACAGACAGGCTTTAGTGGAGAGGGGGTATAACAAAGAGACTCCCACAACTGTCCTTCTCACATCCCAAGGCAATGTGTGTTCCATCCCTTAGCCCCACTGCAGGCTGAGCAGAGACAGGTTAGAAGGGTGAACTGGAAGAATGGAGAATTCAGGTTCCGACATTGCTGCTTTTTCTTAGAGTTTTTAGGGAACTGGTTAGTCAGACTGAACCCAAATCCTTCCCCTTGAGACTAGGGAAAAGACTTGGCACAGTCCACCATCTTCCATGATGGTACTAGATCATGATTCCCCTGTCCTTGATAACATGCTTGGGTAAGAAGGTAGGGAAGCTGAGGAACCAGCTCAGTGTTTCTGGGTTCCCCTCACCCCAGTGCTCTAGAAATCCCACTTTTCAGCTAACAGTGGGAAAGAGTTAGATACAGCAAATAAATATTACTTCAATATAGCACCAAATAAATTAGGTAACACAGTTGGAGATGGGGAAGAAGTTGAAGGGAAGTCTCTGTTTCTCTGCTCTAAGGACAGAGAGTGGTGAAAGGGATAGGAAAGGTAGCAGGGATATAAAAAGAACCTTCTGAATCTAAAGGAAAAACTCTAGATTCAGCCCTAAAACTGGGGAGGGGTCTAGGCCCCATCTCCTACTCTTGCCAGAAAATGCCCCAGGCCAAGGAATTCTTGTATATAAGGAGGCTGGAGAAGACAGCTGGAGTTGAGGGAGTCAGGCTGGGAAGCCACGTCCTTGAGCCTCACCTCAGGCTCCTCTCCCCCTCACGATGCTTCTTCAACATCATGCTCCTCTCAGTTCTGGGAACATCAGAGTTTGAAGATTTCATCCTCCTGGTCCCTCAGCGTCTGGGTCCGAGAGGTCCGGGTCAGCGGCACAGGACCTAGGACTGCTCGTTGCTGCATCCGAGGGGAGCTCTGATGGAGACGTCCATCTTCCCCAGGTACCCTGCAGGTAAGGAAAGCAGGGAAAGAGTGATAGATGAAGGGAAGAACCTGAGAATGGGACAAGAGGTACAGAGGAAACTGTCTTCCTCTCTTGATTCCTGAACTGGTTGTTCTAAGATGTAATCTCAATAGCTTCTGGAAAAATCCTAACCCTAATACTCCTTTGTGAATTATCAGAACAAGAAGAACAGTCAACTGTTTTACCCCAATGATAACATGGAACCCAATTTCCCACCACCTCAACCCATCTAGCAGCCATTGGCTCTGCTCACTATCTCAGGGTCACCAAGGAAAAGGTATCACCTCATTTCTGCTGGCATTTGTGTTTATGTTAGGTAAGATGCAGGAATCTATGGAGGGACTTACAAGGGACCACTTAAGACTCACCCGCTTTCACCTTTTCTCAGTTTTTGGGCAGCAGCCTTCTTTGACAGGCTGATCTGTGAATCAAGCTTCTTAAGGAAATCAGAGGCAGAGAGGTCATGGATGGGAGTGGGATGTTCCTGGCCAGGTTTGGGGAGAACGTCACCATTGGCACATCCTGATTCTATCTCTTGTTTCTTCCTCTCAGTTGTATGTGGCCGAACTTCATCCTTACTTGGGTCTACCTCTTCCTCTCCATCATTCTCTTCCTCAGAATCCAAACCATTGAACAGGTCTCTGGGCTCTCTCAGGATGGGGATGTACAGAGTTTTCTTCAGGAAGATGGAGTCATTAGTATAAAGGCGGTTTGCACGCTTAATCTGTTCCATCTTTTTAAAAAAAAAGTTATCAAGATTAATAACAGTAACAGGGCTGGGGAGATAGCTCAGTCGATAGAGTGCTTGCGCTGCAAGCACAAGTCCCTGAGTTCGATCCCCAGCACCACCAAAAAAAAAAAAACAGTAACAATGATCAATCTTAAACAGTTATCTTGAGCCTTTTGGAGTAATTGTACATTCTTATCTAACTTCATAACAACCAAGTTAAAATACATAGGGCTGACATTATTCCTATTTTATACATAAGCAGTTTTCATACTCTTTAGTCTTAGGTCTCCTTTACATTTTTTTAAATTATTGAGGCAGAAAGTTTTTATAAACCAGGTATGGTGGTGCATGCCTGCAGTACTATCTACTCTTGAGGTTGAGGTAGGAGAATCACATGTTTGAGGCCAGCGTGGGCAACTTAGTGAGACTCTGTCTCAAAATAAGATGAAAAGGGCTGGGGACATAGCTCAGGAGTAGAATGTGTGAAGCCCTGGGTTAATTCCCAGTATGGCAAAAAGAAAAAAAAATTCTAGCAAATTAAAAACAGGGGTAGAACTTGAATCCTTGGCCTTTTCACTATGCCAGGGAATGTTTTTCACATTATAATATTAATAATTTCTTTCATCAAGTATTTATTTTGTACCTGTTTATTCATCACTGAACATAGTGACTGCCATCACCATCTATCTACCTGGTCTTACAAAATCAGGTTGGAGATGTAGCTCAGTGGTAAAGCACCTGCTTAGAAATTCATCTTTCCTCCCCCGACACCCAGTACTGGGAATTGAACCCAGAGGTGCTCTACTACCAAGTTACATCCCTATTTTTTAATTTTTGATTTCTTTTGGGGGGTACCAGGGATTAAACCCAGGGGTGCTTAACACTGAGTCACATCTCCAGCCCTTTTAAAATATATTTTATTTAGAGACAAGGTCTCACTAAATTGCTTAGGGCCTCACTAATCTGCTGAGTGCTGAGGTTGTCTTTGAACTTGAGATCCTGCTGCCTCAGCCTTCCGAGTCACTGAGATTACAGGCATGTGTGACCATGACTGGCTTGATTTTTTTTTTTTTTTTTGGTGGTATTGAGCCCAGGGTCTTGCACATGCTAGGCAAATACTCTACCATTAAGCTATATCTTCAAATTTGTTTTTTGAAATAGGATTTCTCACTAAGTGGCCCAGGTTGACCTTGAATTTGCAATCCTCCTGTCTCAATCTCCAGAGTAGCAGGGGATTACAAGCATTTGCCACAATGCCCAGTTTAATGTCATCCTTTTCATGTACTTTTTTTTATCCCCCATACCAAACTGGAGAACAAAAGTGCTTTAAAAATCTGGGCTGGAAGGGCTGAAGATGTAGCTCAGGTAGAGTGCTTGCCTAGCATGTGCAAGGATCTGGGTTCAATCCTCCATTAGGAAGACAGAGAGAAAGAGAGAGAGATATTCCTCATCTGGCCTCGTCTTCATGTCTGCCATTATACTAGAATAGACTCTTAATATTTCTCATCTGAGTTATTCCAACAGTTCAGTTGCTCTTCCTCTTTCACTTCTACTCATCTTCCTCTTCACATACAGAGAAATAATCTGATTAACTCACTAGCCTGCTTTAAAACTCCTATGGATCCTCACTGGCTAAAAAAAAAAAAAAAAATCTAAATTAACATTCAGGGCTTTCTCAGTCTAGTTCCCATAGGAAATGTCTAGCCTTGTCTCTCTTTTGTCATCTATACAAACTTTGCTATCTTGAACTTTTCATTTTTCTTTGAAGATTCCACGATCTTTCACACTTTTGTATGTTTATTCAAGTTTTTCCTTCTGCCAAAGATGCCTCCCCACCCTATCCCCTTCTCTGCTTGGAGAATTTTTACTCATCAACAATCCTTTTGTGTAACCTTCTTCAGAGCTGTAATTTATGTAATAATAATTGTCTTATGAGGTGGGGACTTGCCTATCATGTGGAAGTCTCTAAGTCTGATCCACTGAACTGCAAAAAACAAAAACAAGCTGGATATAGTGGTGCATCACTGTAATCCCAGCAACTAAGGAAGGTGAGGCAGGAGGATAGCAAGTTCGAGGCCAGCCTGGGCAACTGAGGGGGACCCTGTCTCAAAATAAAAAGGGCTGGTTAGGCTGCTTACTGGTAAAGTTCCCTTGCTCAATTCCCAGTACCAAACAGATAATTAAGTAAGTAAATAGATAAATAAATGGCTGGGGAGTAGGTCAGTGGTAGAGTGCTTACATAGCATGTGAGAGACCCTGGATTCAACCACCTGTATTGAAAAAGATAAAAAAACACAAACAAGTTATCTTACCATATTGTTAGTTACTTCTATGAATGTCTTATTCAAACCCTGAGTCTTTTTTTTTTTTTTTTTTTTTTTTTTTTTTTTAATGCAGTGCTGGGGATTGAATCTCAGGGCCTTGTGCATGCTAGGTAAGTGCTCTACAATTGAGCCATATCTCCAACCCACCTGTGAATCTTTCAAGGGCAGGGATGGTGATTTGATGTCTCTGTATCTCCAAGGTGTTCCTCAGCATCTCACAAAGCTTGGCACCTAGCAGGGGTTTATTTATTCTTTATGAATAAACTAGGTAATAAAATATAGTAACTGAAGTTAGAGTATATTAGTATTATCAGAAGTCACAGTGTCAAGTTTACTAAAACTTCATCTTATATTGGCACCAGTTTGGAAAATCATATTTCTTTCTTTCTTTTTCTTTTGTCCTTTTGGTACTGGGGGTTAAATCCAGAGATGCTTTACACTGAGCTACATACCGCCCTTTTTATTTTTTAAGACAGGGTCTCACTAAGTTGAATATATATATAATATATATATTATATATTATATATATGCACACATATATGTATGTATATATATGTATGTATGTATATATATATATAATTATATACATATATAAACTTTTTTTTTTTACATTGAACCCTTTACCACTGAGCTACATCCCCAGTCCTAAGTAGATAAATTGCTTAGAGTTGGCCTTGAACTTGCGATCCTCCTGCCTCAGTCTCTCAAGTAGCTGGGATTATAGGTACGCATCATACCTGACAAAAGTGAAGATTTTACTTATTTATTTTGGTACCAGGAATTGAACCCAGGGATACTTACCTTTACCAGCTGAACCACATTCCCAATGCTTTTTATTTTTTATTTTGAGACAGGGTCTCACTAAATTGCTGAGGCTGGCTTTGAACATGCCATCCTCCTGCCTCAGTCTCTTGAGTTGCTGGGATTATAGGCATGCACTACAATCATCCAGATTAAAACTGAGGATTTTAAAATGAGACGACCTGAGGTTGGAGTTTTTGCTCAGTGGTAGAGTGCTTGCCTAGCATGCATGAGGCACTGGGTTCAATTCTCAGCACTACATATAAATAAATTAAATAAAGGTCCACTGACAACTACAAAAATATTTTTAAAAATAAAAAATGAGATGACCTGATGTGAATCCTAATTCTACCAATTATACTGTCTATATAGTCTTCCTAAGTCTTAGTTTTCATTCATGTGTGTATGTATATATTTATTTATTCTGTGGTACTAGGATTGAATCCAGGACCTCACACATACTAGGAAGGCACTGAACTACACCTCTAGCCTTTTTAATTTTGAGACAGGGTCATTATTTTGTCCAGGCTGGCCTCAAACTTTCACTCCTCCTGCCTCAAACTGGCAGGGATTATAGGTATGTGCCACCATACCTGGCTTCTCATCTTTAAATGGGAATAGGGGCTGGGGAGGTAGCTCAGTAGTAGAGTGAGTACCTATCATGCTTGAGGCCATGGGTATGATTTCCAGTATCAAAATAAATAAGTGAATAGGAATGGTTATACTTACTTCATAGTCTTATGAAGATAATATTAGACAATATATGTATAAAGTCTGGCACATGCTAAGTGTTCTTTAATTGATAAGTAGGGAATAACTTAAGTAAATATCATTATTTAATATACTTTCCTCATTTTACAAATGGTGGGAAAATTGAGGCTCCAAACAAGAAATGACACAGTTAGTAAGCAGAATAGAACCAGAACCTAAAATTCTTCATTAGATTACAGATCTTTTCCAGGGATATAGAAAGCATCAAACTGAGGCTGGATGTGGTGGTACAGGTCTGTAATCCCAGCTACTCCGGAGGCTGAGGCAGGAGGATTGCAAATTGAGGCCAGTCTCAGCAATTGAGTGAGGCCCTATCTTGAAAAAAAAAAAAAGGGCTGCGAATACGATTCAGTGGTTAAGCACCCCTGGGTTCTATCCTCAGTACTGAAACAAACAAACAAAAAAATAAGGTTCAAGGCTGGGGTGTAGCTCAGTAGTAGAATGCTTATCTATGTGAAAGGTCCTGGGTAGATTCCTAGCACTAAAAAAGGGGAGTGGGAACTAACTGGACTACTCAGGAAATCACTTATTATCTACTGAGTTTTTGTTTTTGTTTTTGTTGATGCTAGAGATTGAACTCAGAGCCTTGCAGGTGCAGATGTTCTACCAGTTAGTTACATTCCTTGGCCCCCAATTTCCTTAACATACCTTATAAGCCTTTGTTGAGACCAAGAAGCTGCCCTATACTTTCTTCTTTTCTCTTTTTTAACTGATGCATTATAGTTGTATATAATGAATTTTTGTTACATATCTGTACATGTAAACAATGCCCTATAATTTCATACTCACTTCCTGTGCTTATTAGGTTACCCCCTGTACTTGAAATGTTCCCTCTCTAGCGCTCCCAATCTCCACATGTAATATCTTAGCCTCAATTTCATTCCTTCATTCAAAAAACATCTTTTAAGCTTCTATGTATCCGGGACTATGTCAGACTTTAGACATACAAAGTTGAAAAGAAAGAGTTTGTACTCTATAGGATATAGGCTATGGAAAGACAAAGATACAAATAACTATATTAAATAGGTTTGTTGGAAGGGATCATAGAGGAAGTCTTTCAAAGCTCAATGTAATGACACCCTTAAAACCTGCACTGAGCCAGGCAAGGTGGTACATACCTATAATTCCAGTGGCTTGGGAGGCTGAGGCAGGATGGTGAGTTCAAAGCCAGCCTCAGCAACAGTGAGGCCCTAAGTAACTCAGTGACACCTGTCTCTAAATAAAATACAAAATAGGTCTGGGGATGTGGCAGTGGTTGAGTGCCCCTGAGTTCAATCCCTGGTACTCAAAACTCAAAACAAAATAAAACACTGCACCGATGGCTATCCTTGCCTGCTTACAAGTAAAAATTAATCTTTTCGGGCTGGGGAGATAGCTCAGTTGGTAGAGTGCTTGCCTTGCAAGCACAAGGCCCTGGGTTCGATCCCCAGCACCGCAAAAAAAAAAAAAAAAAATTAATCTTTTCTGTTTTCCCACTACTTGTAAATACTACCACAAACTCACCACATTATGTCACCTATAATCATTATTTGTATCTCTGTCCATTTCTCACTGAACTGTAAATTACATGAGCACAGGAACCATACATTTATGTTTCTGTCTCCAAAAAGTGTTATCATAGTGCTTTAAATGTACAAAGCAAGCTGGGCGTGGTGGTGTACACCTATAATTCCACTTAGAGAGGCCCTCAGCAACTTAGTGAGACCCTGACTCAAAATAAAAAATAAAAAAGACTGGAGAGTTGGGCTTGGTGGTGCACACCTGTAATCCCAGTGGCTCAGGAGGCTGGGGCAGGAGGATTGAGAGTTCAAAGCCAGTTTTAGCAACAGGGAGGCCCTACGCAACTCAGTGAGACCCTGTCTCTAAATAAAAATACAAAACAGGGCTGGCGATGTGGCTCAGTGGTGGAGTACCCCTGAGTTCAATCCCTAATAACCACCTCCACCAAAAAAAAGCTGGGGATGTGATTCAGTGGTAAAATGCCCCTGGGTTAAATCCCCATTACCAACAAGAAAAACAATAAATAAATGGACAAAGTATAAAAATGTTGTCTAAATTCAACATTGTTTATATGAGATGGAATAGGATATGGGGGGAATCTCATCAACTTTAATGTTATAAATATATTACAAATATATGTTTCACATATATAGTTTTTTTTTGTCTCTTTTTATGGTACTGGGGATGAATCCAGGGCACCTACCACTAAGGTACATCCTCAGTCCTTTTTATTTTTTTATTTTGAAACGGGGTCTCACTAAGTTGCTGAGGTTGGCCTTGAACTTGTGATCTTCTTGCCTCAACCTCCCAAGTACAGTCACTGGGATTATAGGCGCACACCACCACATCCAGCTTAACACGATATATTTTTACATATATCAAATTTCCTGTAAGCATGACCTGAAATACTTGATATACAGAGTACCCGTTTTGCACCTTATTAGAAAAAAAGCAGAGCACTGAGGAAGAAACGAGAATGAGAAGAGATAAATATTTTATGCACTGAGAGCTAAAAACCACCTCTTCATTAATTGCTGTAAATGTTTGATCACTCAATTAAAATTTTTCTATGTGGTTAATAATATGGTCTTTAGAGTCAGATAGACTTGTTTGAATTCCAACTCTGACGTTCAGTTATTTGACCTTGATCAAATTGGTTAGCCCAGTTGTCTCAAGTTTCTCTGCAAAAAACAAACAAACAAACAAACACAAAAGGCATATACTTGATAGAAATGTGAGGCTCAAACAGATTAATGTACATGATGCCCCTAGCATGGTGTCTGGCATAATAAATTGGAAATGCTTCTCTCCATTGGCATAATGGGACAGAATCTGTCCCAACCAGACAGTGCAACACTGAGTGGGAAAACAAAAAGATAAAGGTAGAACAGACTACAACACAATTAGGAAAATGGCAGGGTAGACTGCCTGGAAGGGACATTATCATTCTCCTGAGGGTTATATCTCTCCTAAATGGTTATTCACACTTTTGTTCTGGAAGACTCACCGTCACTCCGTATTTGAGTGCTAATCCAGCTAAGGTGTCTCCAGGTTTCAACTGATGCTCCAGGCGTCTTTCCCTCACCGGCGAGCAGGCTGATTGTACCAGGCTTCCGTAAGAACGAGCCCGGCTCCCTTGAAGCAGCCCTGACCCTCCCAAGGGGGGCTGTCTAGAGGGAGAAGCCATCTCCTCACCCTGACAGCTGGGGTTGCAAATGAGTGAGGCCCGCTTAAGTGACCGGCAGTGTCAGCCCAACTCAGGAAATGAATATTCAAGGAATTCTTTTCCCCTTCTTTCCTAAGTCTCCCCGCTTCTCCCGGCACTATGCCCGCCTCCCTCCCCTCCCCGCTTCTCCTCCCTCCAACTCCCTTACCCACCAATCCGTCCCCTGAGTATTCAGTCCCTGAGTCTCTCCTTAACACCCCTCTGGCTTTCAGCCCCTTACAACTCTCTATAGTGACCTATGACCTTTGAACTCTAGACCCCCGCCTCAGCACACTTTCCTCAGTTTGTCTGCAAGTCCAACAGGCAGGCCTCCCGGCGCCCCCACATTCCGGCTCCGCCCCGTCCTGGGGTTCATCTGCTAGGGTCAGGAACAAATCAGGCCCACCCTAGGTAGGCTGTGGCCACAGACCAAACGCGTGAGGATTATGAGAGTTTGTAGTACACATTCCACTCTGAGACCCTCAAAGCCTCGCTCCACATCAGGCAGGTTACACTCTCAAACTTGGGCTCCACATTTAGGAGGTTCTTGTCCCTCCCAACGCCTGGAATGCGTCAAGATGCAGGGCCTGGCCCCAGCTGAGCGGCAAGCGCTTTGAAAAAAAAGACTTCATTTCCCAAGAGGCTCTGCGTCTGCGGGGTCGCAGGGCACCATAGGAAATGCAGTCCTCTCAGAACGTTGGAGGCGGGCTTTCGGGATCGCGTGGTGCATTTGGGGAAGGGCACCTCCGGAAATACGAAGACCAACCCTAAAAACACCGGAAGAAGGGAAGGAAATGTTCCATTCTTCCTACGGTAGCCCGAAGGAGTGGCGAAGCTGACCCAAGATAATTTATCATTTCTGGGGCTCACGTTCGTGATGTCTTTCAAGAGGGAAGGAGATGATTGGAGTCAGCTCAATGTACTCAAAGTAAGCGCGTGTGTTGGGTCCGGAGCATCTTCAGCTGCCTTCTGAATGCTGTGAAGGAGTTTTGTTTTGTTGCCCTGGCAACAGCTGTGATGGTGGTGGGAGGCGATCCAGAGGACAAGAAATGGGGAGTGATCCCTTCTTCCTACTACCCTTATTCCATTTGACTCCTCATCTCTATTATTTACCTTCCATCCATCCCTCCTATTCCGCTGATCCTTTCCAAAATTCTTCTCCGTCCCCCGCAGAAACGAAGAGTTGGGGACTTGCTGGCCAGTTACATTCCGGAGGATGAGGTTCTGATGCTACGGGATGGACGGTGAGGGCAAAGATTGGATCGAACCTAAGGGTTTCTGCGATTAGAGGCTCAACAAACTTTTACTGTTAAGGAATCAAGGGTATCTAGGATTCTTTGGTGGGAAGTGAGGACTGAAGACGTGGAGATCGGGAAACCTGGGGGTTGAGCATTGGAAAGGATTGTTAGGACAGGGGTGGGACAAATTCCCCACCTCAAGAAACACCTTCGTCCTTGGGCTTTTTATCCTATTCTCTCCCCCTTCCTAGCTTTGCTTGTGCCATCTGCCCCCATCGACCTGTTTTGGACACACTGGCCATGCTGACTGCCCACCGTGCAGGAAAGAAACATCTGTCCAGTAAGTTTGGGGGAAGTCAGAGGATAGAGAATAAACTCTTGAAATCTCCACAGACCACTCTTGGTGCTATGTTTTTAGTTCTCTTTCCTTTTCTCCTCAGGTCTGCAGCTTTTCTATGGCAAGAAGCAACCAGGAAAGGGAATAGAGCAAAATCCAAGAAAACAGGATGAATTGAGGAGAGAAGAGACCAAAGCTGAGGTAATCAGAGAGAGGGAGGGAGAGTGTTTTTCAGGCAGACCCTGCTGCATATACATCAAGCTTGAAGAACTTTTGTTTCTGAGGGCTCTGACTTTTTCATTTCCACCCCAGGCACCTCTGCTAACTCAGACTCGACTTATCACCCAGAATGCTCTGCATAGAGCTCCCCACTATAACAGTTCCTGCCGCTGGAAACACAGGTCTGTAGGATGGGCAAGCCAGAAGTAGGAAAGGACAGAAGAAAATAGATGGTTCTAGATTTGTTGTATTTTAAAGTTGTATTATGAGGAATATTAATGTTCAATTTGTTTTGGATTGGTTTAGGTTTTATTGTTTGTTTTGTTTTGATTTTTTTGTGGTACTGGGGATTGAACCAGGGACACTCTACCACTGAGCTACATCCCCAGTCCTTTTTATTATTTTTAAAAATTTTGAGATAGAACCAGGTGCTGTGGCATATGCCTGTAATCCCAGTGACTTAGGAGGCTGAGGCAGGAGGATCATGAGTTCAAAGCCAGTCTCAGCAACTTTACAAGGCCCTAAGCAACTCAGCAAGACCCTGTCTCTAATAAAACATTAAATAATAAAACATTTAAAAAGGGCTGGGGATGTGGCTTAGTGGTTAAGTACCCCTGGGTTCAATCCCTGGCACCAAAAAAAAAAAAAAAAAATTTTTTTTTTGAGATAGGGTTTCTTTCATTAAGTTGCTGAGGCTGGCTTCAAAGTGTGATCCTCCTGCCTCAGCCTCTTGAGTTGATGGGATTACAGACATGCACTACTACACTCAGCTAAATGTTTTAAGATAAAATATTTAAGCTAGCTTTTCCAAATTCATGATTCCAAAATCCTATTTATGCAGGACACTTATTAATATCTTGAGGAACACTATTAGAAAACATTGCTTTAATAGGTTGATGGGGGCTGGGGATATAGCTCAGTTGGTAGAGTGGCTTGCCTTGCAAGCACAAGGCCCTGGGTTCAATACCCTGCACTGCCAAAAAAAAAAAAAAAAAAAAAAGAGGTTGCGGGGGTCATAGAACAGTTGGCTCTTTCCATTACTGCTTTTATAGGCTCTTATTTTTTTCTACCCAGATCAGAAACTTCTGGCCCCTCTGTCTCATGTTCCCCTTTGCCAGCCCCAGAGGTTGAGCTCCAGAGTAGGAAGATAAATAGGGAACCTGAACAAGAGGCTGGCCCACAGGCCAAGGAGTCAGCAGCTGTCTCAGCCCCTGCACCCATGAGTCCCACAAGAAGACGAGCCCTGGACCATTACCTCACACTTCGAAGGTGAATATGCCAAATCACTTTCCTTAGATTTTCTGTTTTCTCTCTGACCCCTTTTTTCCTACAATACTGAGAATTGAACCCAGAACCTTTTCCGTGCTAGGCTTGACTACTCAGTTATATTCCCAGTCTTTTTTTAAGTTTATTTATTTATTTATTTTTCTGGGATTGATCCAAAGACTTTCTGCGGGCTAGGTGAGTACTTTGCCACTGAACTACATGTCCAGCCCCCTTTTTAAATTTTTTTATTTTGAGACAGAATCTTGCTAAGTTGTCCAAACTGGCCTTGAACTTGTGATCATTCTGTCCTGGTCTACAGAGTAGCTGAGATTATAAGAGTGCACCACCACACCCCACCTGACCCTCCTTTTTTCAAACCTATTCAATTACTTTTTCTTATTGCCACAAACTTTATTACCTCTTCCCTGACTAATTCTGTTTTCTCTGATGTTTCCAGCTCTGGATGGATCCCAGATGGACGAGGTCGATGGATAAAAGATGAAAATGTTGAGTTTGACTCTGATGAGGAGGAACCCCCTGATCTCCCTTTGGACTGAAACCCTCTTTTTCCATTCATTTTACAAATAAACTACAGTAGGCACTGGGAGCCTAACTTTCCTCAAGTTGGGTTTCCTGTTCTATCTCAGGATTTCAGATCTATTCATTCTCAACCTGGCCACTCCTTCTCTGCAATGTACACAGCTCTCCATACTTCTAATCCCTCCCCCACCTTCTACCAAAGTCATGCCAAGCGTCAGCTGCATGCAGCCCGATGCCCTATTAATAAGTCTGTCAGAAAGAGGTCTTTGCCCTTCATGTTGTCTGCCTCCTTCCCCACCTCCACTCAAAAGTCCTTCTCAGTTCAAATCACATGAGGGTTGTAGGTAGACTCTGGGGGACTCTGGTCACATCTAGAAATAGGACGGAGGCCAAATACCCTGTGAAATAGAAAGACCGAAGGCATTGGCAGGTTTGTGGGGAACACCAAAGGAGGGAGCTCCCCCACCTTCTTCTAGTAATCTGAAACTCCCTGCCTGCTGATCCCCAGAGTATAAATAATCCCCTGGTGAACTGGCAGTAACCCTTAGGGGTTAGCGCCAAGATTCCCACCCAAAAACCCAAGATGGAGGCAGGCAGGATGGACAAAAGGGCCTTTATTTACAGGAAAGGGGGAAAGGAGAATTTACGTGTCCAGGGCTCCCAGACCGAATTGATAAGGGGAAGGGTGGTGTTATCTCTTCTTTTGCTGGCGACCTGTAAAGAAGAGTAAACACAAGCTTTTGTTCCATCTCCTGATTTTGGCCAGGGTACTCTTCCCCTTTCCAGTTCCTTAGATTCATAAGGTGGTAATGTCTTAGGTCACCTCACACATTAACAATGTAAGAAACCACACCAAAAATTAGAATTCTGGCTGGGCACAGTGGCACATGCCTGTAATCCTAGTGACTCAGGAGGTTGAGGCAGGAGGATCACAAGTTCATGGCCAGTCTCAGCAACTTAGTTAAAACCTATTTCATAAATAAAAAGGACTGGGAATGTAGTTCAGTGGTAGAGCACTCCTGAGATTAAAAAAAAAAAAAATTTTTTTTATCTACCTTCCTACCTCTCCATTGGTACGTATCTAGGGCAGAGGAACTTTTCTATGTACTTTTTCATCATTCATGGTATTTGAATTTCTCATATGAATAGCTCTTTGGCAATAACCCTTAGTTTGTCACTAAGTCTGCTTTCAGGAGGATCGACTAGTTTCCACACTTCTTGTCTTCACCTTGCACACACCATGTCTGCAATTACTCACGTAGTTCATTGTTCCGAGTCATGGCTTGGGCTGCCCGAGCTCGTGGCCCCTGTTGTGTAAAGTGGTAGCCAAAGCGAACGATAGAGGGACACTGCTCTAGCACAGTGGCCATTTCCATCTCCACTGCATCACCAGGCCACTGACGCTGGAAGAGGAAGAGGTGAAAGCTGTCAGCCACCCTTTCTGTGTTGTTCAACGTCCCAGACCACAGACCCCTTTGTGAAGTTCAAGGGGCTCATTTCTCCAGGGTGATGAAGAAAGGTGCTAACTGGGCTTCCCTCACAGAGACAAAGGAGAATTCAAACAAAATTAAGTGAGAACTTGAGATAGCTGCCCCAGTGGCTGGCTCAGGGAGGAAACTCATTGGGTATTAGTTGAAGGCTAGGACCAAGGAAAAGGAATGCTGACCTGGTTGTCCACACGGAGTTCAGTGAGTGTGGCATTTTCCCTAACGGCCTTCAGCACAGCCATGAGCCCTGTGCTGCTAATGAAATTGGATTCGATGTTCAGGCTCTGGAGGCTACGGTTCTCACGCAACATATCAGCCACCGCCTAGGGAGTAGGGTTAGGATTAGGGAACGGTTTCACAAATGACTGAGGAGAGAAAGAACAGGTACAAGAAGGAAACAACTCTTTGAAGAGTACTTGAGAAGCTCTAAGTGGGACTAGAGGGAGACAGAAGTAGTAGGCAAAAATGCAAATTAAGCACAGTAGAGTTATATGAGAGAGGATTGGGGCCCTTTGGAAAAATTATTTCAGGATTTTAGAGTTGCAAGTCATAGGACTGTGTGTCAGGGTATATCTTAAGAAAATATTATGGGCCAGGCACAGTGGCATATGCCTGTAATCACAGTAGCTCTGCAAGCTGAGGCAGGAGGATCACAAGTTAAAAGCCAGCATCAGCAACTTAGCAAGATCCTGTTTCAAAACAAAAAGTAAAAGGGGCTGGGGATGTTGCTCAGTATTAAAGCACCCCTGGATTTAATTCCTGGTACCCCTGAAAAAAAAAAAAAGAATAAAGAAAATATGTTGGGAATAACACCCCTAGCCAATCCTTTATAACATTCTTGCCCAGGGTGCATGTCAAGATATGGGGAGAGGGCTGAAAATGACTACTAGTCTTACATTGGCAATGGGGTCACCACTCCTTGTGGCCACCAGACTGAAGCTCCGGACATAGGTATTTGTCTTCATTGCCTCACACAGCTCACTTAACATGGGTATTGGGATGTCCTATCAGAGGGACATGAGAGATGGTGGGCTAGAGACTCATATGTCAGCAGTATTATCCCTATGTTACTGTTGGAAGATGGGTGTCAAATACCTGTATATTATTGAGGTTCACCTCCTCCAGTTCCTTGTCATTGCTTCTGACCCTCTTTAGCATTTCCTCAATGTTTGTGGGATTTGGAGGCTCATCTGGCACTGGCTTATACTTGTCAGGCTGTACCACACCTGATGGGTGAGGGCAGGAAGGGAACCCCAACATGTCCCCCACAATCTCCCCATTGGTTCTAACTCATGCATCATGTCCTCACCCAGCTCCATCTGTTTTACCCTTTTCCACCTTGTCTCTGATTCTTGGACTGCCCACCCAGAGCCCTGGGGTGGGGGTGGGGTCAGCTTCCCCAACACACTCACTGCTAATGCCTTCGGTGTTGCAGATTTCTCCACTGCAGATGGCATCATAATATTGCTTGTTGCTCATTAGCGTGTACATGCCCAGAATTGCTGGAGAGGGTAAGTAGAGGAGGTGCAGGTAATAAGAAGGGGCCTGTTGCAAGCATGCCTCTCACCTCACTCTGCGGCAGCATTTTTATATCCTAATTCCTTTCATTCTTCCAAAGGGATTTTCCACCCTTAGCCCCAAGATTCCCTTATATAAACTGCCCAAGGCAGTGGTTTCTAAACTTTGAGATAGGACTTAAGGAAGGTCCCCTACTACAAGAGGGTGATGAAGGTCTGCAGAGACCCCCTGTTGATTTTAGTCATAACATCTCTCCCCTTTTTTGCTTCTACAATCTCTGCAAAATTGCTCTTGAGATATTACTTTATTAAATTAAAAATGAATGTATACATAAGTAAACAAAGAAAAGTTAAAAACCACTGCCTGATGCTTTGACATCCATGCCAGTTCAGAATGTGGGCTAGTCCTGTGTCACAGCAAGGACACCCCTGCCCCTGATCCTTCCACCCTCTTCAACTTCCCACAACTGCCCACCTGCTATATCACACATTTCAGCATCTGTGGCATGGGCCAGTGCCTCTTCCAGCTCAGGCTCTAGGGTGATCTGTTCCTGTGCTGGGATTTCTCTCTTAGGCTGAATATAGGGTTTCCCTGATGGGGAGATGAAGGATGGTTCAGGCAGAGGTCATTTCTCCCAAGATCCTGGCCTCCAGCTTCCTTTCCTTCTTCAGGAGGTATAATGCTGGGTTGCTAGGGGACACCAGAAAGTCTGAATCCTCTACAAGTTCAGGATTCCTGGATCCCCTGATCCCTGATAAAAACTGCAGCGTGCAAGATGGCATGCAGGTGTCAGGGCACCTGAGTCCCTGGACAAGTAGGATTTGGAAGGTACAAGGGAAGTTGGAGGGAAGACATGAGAGAAAGCCATTTAATTTCTGGGAGGCATGGATGTCAGGGTCCCCATACCCTTCTTCTCTCCTGTGAAGGGTACCAAATCATCACGCTCTTTCACTTCTAGTGCCTGTTGTTCCAGGTACTGCAAAAGGGCCTCTCGGTCCAGTGGCCCTGTTGGGCTCTTCTTTGTCTGGTCACGTTGTCTTAATCCAGCTGGCAGGAGCATGTTCTTAGGGATGAGTTTTAGGGAAGCAAGTCAGGTACTCCTCTGGTGTACCTCTGGGGCTTCCTAAAACATCTCCAGACACCATTTCCCTGACCCATTTGGGACTCCAGGCCCTGTAATTAGCTCTGATCTCCGCCACCCAGAGCCCAGCACCCTTCCCAAATGCCTGGGACTGCTCCTCGTTCTGTGCTGGAATGCCTACCTCAGGGTCCATCTCCTGTAGCTCACAGTCCAGCTGCTCTAGCTCCTCGGGGCTCAAGGTCCTTAGGATCTCATCTTCATCTATATCTCTGTATTTCTCCAGTTCCTTCTGATACGATGACATGGTGACCCCCACCCCCTCCCCACTGTGTGGCACTGAAAGCCTGAGGGGGGGACATGGGAAAAGTAGTTGAACATGGAAAGAGGGACACGGACACAGTAGGGACATAAAGAGAACAGCAGCAGGCAGAATATTGAACTACATACCTTGGAGGTTAAAAATCTAGTTGGGTGTGGGATGAAGTTTAGTTTAGAGTTAGAATTGATGTCTACTTCTTCTTCAGCTTCTATCCAATTTGGATGGGGATCCCAGGATCCAAACTGGGTTTGTCCTCTCACTGAATGACGGAGAAATCTGGCAACATCCATCCCCTATAACCTCACCCGTCAATGCCTGTTGCCCTAGCACAGCTGCTGGAAGCTCTGCCAGCATAGCTGGCATCATGCCCTGTCCCTACTGAAAGGTGTGTGTGTGGGGGGGGCAGAGGGCTTCAGGGAAATTCTCCCTCTCTTTCCCATTATTCAGTCTGTTTTACTAAACTGGTTAAGGAAAATAAGGAGGATTGGTGGAGGAGGGAGGCAGAATTTCTTATCCCACCCTAATTTCCTCTTTTATTGTGGAGGGATCAAGATTTCACTTTATCTCTTTGCTAAAATTCTAAATCCTTAGGGAAAGCAAGGGCTCAGAAGCTGGGGAATTTCCAAGTTGGGGGAAGGGCAGTATGGCCTCAGGAGAAGGGACTGAGTCCCCATAATCTGTCACCAGAAAGGTGACACCAGACCAATGGGTGAGAAATGTCTTCTAAATGGAATAAAGTTTCTCTAAAAACAGCGGGAAGATTAAACTCACATAATCTTTTAAAAACACACAAGCTACACATATGTACCATGGTTAATGTAAAAGATTCAGAAAGTGTGTGAGAATTATATTGACAACCTAAATGACACAGTTAAGGAACAGGGCGGTAGCAGAAACAAACACTGAGTGACAGAGAAAGACATATTCATGTCATTTAAGAGACACTTTTCTTCTCCTATCTCCCACCAAGTTCTCAAGTATAAGCCCCCTGCCTTCCCCACTTACCAGTCTTGATGGCCTGATGGCCCTTCTCACCTCCCTTGTCAGTAGTTCTGTTCTACTGGGGCACTGCTCCGGCAGCAGGAGGAGCCCGGTGCCGGGGGGAAAGGGTGGGGGAACAGTGAGATCAGCATTTTATTATTTTAGCTCTGGCCAGGTGGGGGGTAGTGGGAGATCACATATACACAGCCCCCATACCCTGCCCAGCCCTGAGAGCCTCTAGTGGCCATCAACAGCCATGGCATCTCCGCCTCTTCTCTTCATACAAGCCCAGTCCCAGAGTGGAGTTCATGAGAATGAAATGGTTCCTACTATTTGGTGTTTGTTACATTCAAAGCAGTAAATACAAGGTGATATAAAGGTCAATATGCCAGTTACAGTGGTACAGCCTATAATCCCAGAGACTCGGAGGTCGAGGCAAGAGGATTGAGAGTTCAAAGCAAGACTCAGCAACTTAGCAAGGACCCCAAGCAACTC
This sequence comes from Sciurus vulgaris, assembly GCF_902686455.1. Lineage (NCBI taxonomy): Eukaryota > Metazoa > Chordata > Mammalia > Rodentia > Sciuridae > Sciurus > Sciurus vulgaris. Next base: position 112,443,617 of record NC_136461.1, read on the forward strand.
AGTGAGACCCTGTTTCTAAATAAAATACAAAAAAGGGCTGGGAATGAGGCTCAGTGGTTAGGTACCCCTGGATTCAATCCCCAGGACAAAAAAAAAAAAAAAAAGGTCAATGTAAGGATTTTGTTTTGGTATCTAATTTTAAGGTGTTTACAGTTTATAATCTAGTTGGAGAATGAATACAATTTAAAAAGGACAAGTTGAGCGTCATGGCACACACCTGTAGTCCCAGTTACTCAGGAGGCTGAGGTGTGAGGCGTGCTTAAGCCCAGGAGTTTGAGACCAGCCTAGGCAACACAGCAAGACCTCATGTCAGAAAAAAGAAAAAGATACAAAGGACAGTTCATAATAAGGGTTATCAAACAAACACAAAGAACCAAATAGACTCAGACATTCATAAATACTTCTTGCTCCCAACCTTAGATCAGAAAAACAAAAAGATCTTTCCATTTTATTAGATTAAAAAAAACAACAAAACAAGTAGGAACTAGGGGGGAAAAAGGGGAAGACATAGAAGAGGAGCAGGCAAAGATCAGAGATATAAAGGGGAAAAGTAGAGAGAGAGGGAAGGTCAAGAGCCCATGTCCAGGTAGGAAAGAGTTTTCTAAGGACTAAACATCTCTTCATTTGATGACAATTTTCTGGCGCAAGGCTCGGGGCCCAGAGCCAGGGAGGGGTTCAGGAGGTGGGGGGCCAGGGCCCAGGGCTGAGGCAGTAGGAGGCAGTCCGTGGGCAGTGATGTACTTCTTGTAGGCCTCACGGATGATCTTGAAGGCTCGAGCAGTGGCGTAGGGTATGTCTGTAACAGGGTCCCGATAAAGAGCTGGACGATGGGTCACTGGGCAGACCTCCCGAACAGGGACTTTTGGGGGTCGACCTTGGGGGAACCATTCCTCAAATGTCGCATCATCACTAAATGTGATGAAGGTACGTGAGCAGCGAGCAGGTGGTACCACAGGTCCAGTCCCAGCATGGGGAGTCAATGCAGAAGCCATGGGAGCAGGATCAAGTCTGAGGGCAAAAGACAGGGGGTGGGGGCGGGAGACACAAAGAGGTGAGGAGAAAATAGATACAGAAGGGAAGAAATCAAGGAGGAAAGAAAAAAAGAGATAGGGTGATAGGAGCATTTTGAAAGAACCTACTAAATGATGATAGATGGGAAGAAAAGTGAGGCTAGACAGAAAAATAGCAAAGAGAGAAAAAGAGAGACTGAAAGAGAAAGAAAGGAGTTGAAGGGAGGGCAGAATCTGAAAGGTTTACAAGTTAGGGAGGGAGGAAAGCCACAAATTCAACACCATCGATTTACTTACCCTTCTACATCCACATTCTCTTCCTTGGGGCCCAGCTCCCCAACAAGTGGCACTGTCATTGAATGATAGGTGATTATAGGCCCAGGGCACTTCCGTTTCTTGTGAACCTGTTTCTTTTTGTCAGCCTCAAGTCGCTCATATGTCTCTTTAGCGTCACAGGGAAAAACGAAGGGATAGTCAGTTTCCCCTTTTCCTACACTTAGTTCTGTTCTATAATCTCTCAAGTATCTTTCTGGTCACTGACCTAGTCACTCCTAAGATGCTCTAAAACACCTCCCACTTCATGAGTTTTCTGCTTATCTTTCTTAACATCCTCCCCAATCCTCCTTTCTCAAATACATTTATATTCTTAACCACTCAGGACTGAAGGACCTCAAGTTGAAAGGGACTCTGTGACAAGGAGCCTGTTAATTTTCCTGGGTACCAGAATCTTCTCTACAATTACCCTGTCAACCTGCTCCTAGCCAAGATAGTACGTTACATTATAACAGAGTTCTTCCCTCTCCAGGTTAATTGCAATACCCATTCTACTAAACCATTCCTAATACCACAGTTTTGATTCACTACCTCAATCTCTGTGTCTAGTATATTCTTTTTATTTATTTATTTATCTTTGTGATAGTATGAGATACTCTACCATGGAACTATATCTCCAGTGGGCCCCCGACTCCCCAATTTTTTTTTTTTGAGACAGGGTCTTGCTAAGTTGTCAATGCTGACCTTGAACAGGCAATCCTCTTGTCTCAGCCTCCTGAGTCAATGGAATTATAGGTGTATGTCACTGCAATTCTAGTATACTCTTCTACTACTGAACCTATCACAGGTTTTGGCAGAGGCTGCAAGCTGGCAGACTATTTAAGTGTTTGTTTGATCTGTAGTGTTTTTTTTTTTTTTTTTTTAATTGTCAATGGACCTTTATTTTGTTTATATGCAGTGCTGAGAATTGAACCCAGTGCCTCACACATGCTAGGCAAGCACTCTACCATCTAGCTACGACCCCAGCCCTGATCTGTAGTGTTTTAAAGAAAAACTGGAACTAGGCAAGGTGGTGCAGCAACTCAGGAGCCAGAAGCAGGAGGATTGAAGGTTCAAGGCCAGCTTCAGTAATTTACTGAGACCCTGTACCAAAATAAAAAACTGGTTGGATGAAGTGGCCCCCACCTGTAATCCCAGTGACTTGGGAGGCCGAGGTAGGAGGATCACAAGTTTGAGGTCAGCCTCAGCAAGTTAGTGAGATCCTGCCTCAAAATAAAAAACAAAAAGGGCTTGGAATACAGCTTGGTGGTAAAGCACTGCTGGATTCAATCCCTGGTACCAAAAATGAATGAATGAATGAATGAATGAATGAATGAATGAGGGCCGGGGTGTAGGGGTAGTGGTAGAGTGCCCCTGGGTTCAATCCCCAGTACTGCAATTAAAAACAAAAACAAAGAGCTGGGGGTATGGCTCAGTGGTAGAGTGTTTGCCTAGCATGAGTGAGGCACTGGGTTTGATCCTCAGCACCACATAAGTAAATAAAATAAAGGTATTATGTCCATCTACAATTAAAAAAAATTAAAAACAAAAAAGATGGACCTAGTTGTTGACATTTAGAAATTGGGAAATCACATTTAAAGATAGATTTCTGGGTTCCTTTTAAAAAAAAAAAACAAGAAAGCCAGGAGCAACAACTGTAATCCCAACAACTTGGGAAGCTGAGGTAGGAGGATCACAAGTTCAAAGTCAGCCTCTTAACTTAGCAAGGCCCTAAGCAACTCAGCATGACCCTGTCTCAATATAATAAAATCTTAAAAAGGGGTGGGGATGTGGCTCAGTGGTTAAAACCCCTGGGTTCAATCCCAGTATCAAGAAACAAAACAAACAATAACAACAACAAAACCTACCACACACACACACACACACAAAAGCCTGGTGCGGTGGTGCATGCATGACATCCCAGCTATTCAGGAGCTGAGATAGGATTGCAAATTTGAGGCCAGTCTCAGCAATTTAGCAAGACCCTTGGCAACTTACTCAAAATAAAAGGGGTTGGGTGATGTAGCTCAGTGGTAGTGTCCTGGCTTCAATCTCCAGTACAAAAAGAAAAAAAAAAAAAAGAAAGGAAGGAAGGAAGCCTGGCAACCTTGAGTCTGCATTCTCACAGGACAATTAGCTAAATTGCTCCTCCTTTCAAGCATTCCTCTCCAAGTCACCTCAGTCCTTGTGCTGGCTACACTTTGGATGTCACCTGCCTGGATCCCATGACACTGCTCTATGGTAATGCACAGTTGATATGCTTCCTCCTTAAGGGCAGTTAAGTGTGACTCACATTACCTACATGTTATCAATGTCATGCAGCATTCCACACATTATAGGCATTCAAAAGTATTTGTTAATGAATAAATAAATAATATTCTAGTTCGCTCTTCTCTATATGAACTCCAAATTTCTGTGTCCTTCCAGTATGTGGGTACTATGAACATAATCCTCTAACATCTGACCATGAAAGGAGTGCTCTGGAAACCCCTTCAGTAACTGAAACACTTTTCTACTTGAATTCTGACTGGTAATATTGCTTCCTCTACCTTGACCCAAACTTTCAACCCTTTCCTTCTTTTTAATGCATTCCTGTGTTCTATAGACTCCTGCTCTAAAATCAGTCAACTCACCCATATCCTCAAGCTTCTCTCTCACTCAGCATTTCTTATACAACTTGCCTTACTGGAAACCGGTCATCCACTGACGCCACTGCTCTCCCTGCAGCCTTCTGTTGGAGGCTGCTCATTCTCTCATGTCCCACATAGGGCACACTTGTATCCTACCAAGCCCCATGATGCATATGCAGGTTTTAGACCCCCTTCTCTTTTGAGACCAGTGCCAAAAGTCTACAATAATTTCTCGAAGTCACAGTCACTCCCTTATGAAGGACTTTGGCAAGGGTTTCCATTCTTTCCCACCCCACTCATATCATCTTAGGTTATCCTGAGGATTTCAAAGCCTAGAGTCTTGCTGTCATTCATGGTTGATGATAGTTTTCAATCACTGTATGTTTTGAAGGACAGCTACTGTTTTAAAAGTACTGAATTTTTTTTTTTTTGTGGTGCTGGGGATCGAACCCAGGGCCTTGTGCTTGCAAGGCAAGCACTCTACCAACTAAGCTACCTCCCCAGCCCAAAAGTACTGAATTATTATCATATACATTTAAAATCATATATATTTTAAAGCCAACATAATTATTATTTATGGTTATTATTATTTATTTTTCTTTTGTGTGTATGTGTATGTTTGTGTGTGGTACTAGGGATTGAACCCAGGAGGCTCTACCACTAAGCCACATCTCCAGCCCTCTTATTTTTTTTTATTTTAAGAGAAGCTAAGCTACTGAGGCTGGGGAAAACTTGGGATCTTCCTGCCTAATTAGCCTCCCAGGTAATGTGCCACAGTGTTCAGCTTAGAATGTAAATTTTTAAAAGTTATGAAGCTAGGCATGGTAATATATGACTGTACTCTCAACTACTTGGAGGCTGAGGGAGGAGTATCCCAATTTTGAGGCCAGCCTGGGCAACTCAGCAAGACTGTCTCAAAAAATAGAAAGGGCTGGGAATGTGAATGTGGCTGAATGGTAGAGTGCGCCTGGGTTCAATCCCCAGTACCACAGGGGGGAAAAAAAAAAAAAAGATCCATCAAAATATATTCTGAAGATGTTAGAGCTGAACTAAATCTTTTCTCAATCATGTGTTTTGTTTTGTTTTTAAGTTGTAGATGGATATAATACCTTTATTTTATTTATTTTTTATGTGGTGCTGAGGATCAAACCGAGAGCCTCATGCATGCTAGGCAAGCGCTCTACCACTGAGCCAGAGCCCCAGCCCCAAATCAATCATGTGTTCTTTTGAAGTCAAGTTATCTAAATTTCATAACTATCATTAAACTAGGTTGGGTCTAACGTAGTTAGGGTAAATAATCTTCCATTTCATAGTACAATTATATTTGACTTATTTCTGATCAACTATCATATGCTTGGTCAAAAAACAAAGTTTTTCTTATGCTTCTCAGCATCTCTACCTACTTTTCCTAAAACTACAGACTGACCCAGTGAACGTAAGTTGAGCTCCTCTGTGATCTTGGCTTCCCTGAGCAGCTCTTCTTGGGTCAATGGTCTCTCACAGTGGGGCCCCTTTCGCCGCCGAGATTGGCCCTGCCTCTCCTGTACCCGAAGAAATGTTTGTCGAGTATGTTCAGCTGTAGATTGACGCATGGATTTCCGACCTGGGAAGAGTAAGATGGGAAGAAATCTTTTTAGTCTTGTCCACTTTCTTTATTTATTTACATATTTTTAAAGTTTTCACTTGGATATACTTTCAAACTTACAAAAAAGTTTTAGGAATAGTACAAATGACACCCATGTATGCCTTTATTTACATCACCTACTGTTAATATTTTGCCCCATTTTATTCTTATTTCATTCTGTGTGTGTGCTCTTTCTAAATGATCTGAGAATTAAGCTGCACACATCATGGACTTCTTTTCCTAAATACTTTGGTAAGTAAAAAGATTTTCCTCACATAACAGTATGCTTATCAACTTTGGTAAATTTAACACTGATAAAATAATTCAACATCACATTCTAATTTTATCAACTGATTCAAATTTCCATACTCACTATCAGAGCCATCATCCTGTAGTTCTAGTGGTAGCAGTGCCTTCTCTTCTCGGGCCTTTTGAGAGCTACCAGCTGGGGTACTGACCTTTCGAGGTCTCAAGCTCTTTAGAGGCTCCTGGACACAGATTAGAATAAGATACCAGAGAACAAAAGAGGTAAGGAGAAAGATGAGGATCTTAACAGACAAAACTAGCACTATAGGAAATGGGACTGATATGGCGAGCACTGGGACCCAGTGAAGGAGAAAAGAGGGATTAAGAAAGTCCCCCAAAACCCCAGGATTCCTCCTGCACCTTATAGGCTTTGGTGACTACTCGACGCTTCCTTCTTGGCTCTTCTGTTTCTCCGTCACTGGATGGTTCATCCCCTTCATCAATGTCAAAGTCAGAGTCCACCTCGTCTTCTGTGTCTGATTGGTCCCCTTGATATTCATCATCTCCAGATTCCTAAGGACACAATGAGATGAGAACTGGTTGGCAATGGAGTTATTAATATCCCTTCATAAAGAACAAAATTTCTTCACTTTCCTTTCCAACTTAGCCTTTCATTCTCCTCAGGCAAAGTCTTACAGGCTGTTGGTTCTTGTTTCTAGCACTACCTTCTTCCAACCTTAATTGATTGTTTTACCTGTAGCACTCTTAATACTGGGGAACAAAAGAATGTGGTTTGGTCTCTACCTTCAAGAGTCCAATAGTGTAGCTGGCCACAGTGGCGTGCACCGTAATCTAAGTGGCTTGGGAGGCCACAAGTTCAAAGCCAGCCTTAGAAATTTAGTGAGGCCCTAAGCAACTTAGCAAGATCATGTCTCAAAATAAAAAATAAAATAGAGGGGACTGGGGATATGGCTCAGTGGTTAAATGCCCTTGGGTTCAATCCCTGTAACCCCCCACCCCCCAAAAAAGAGTCCCATAGTCTAGTGAAGTACAGGACATCGACATAAATTTTTTTTTTTGGTTACACTAATAGTTAGAGGTTATTATAGTGAAAGGATATGGATTAGAACCAGCAAAGATAAAAGACGCATAGAGCAGAGTCCAATTTTCCTCTACCACTAGGTCACTAAACAGCATCTAATTCTGCCAGTAACAATGTGTGACAACTTGAGTATATAATCAAGCTCATTCAGGTTTTGTGTCCAGGATTTTTAATTGGGGGTGGGATCTCTGTCCCTGTGTGGCTTTTTAGCTACTCAGATTTTGGCCCCTCCCCATAAAATTTTTAATACAAGGCAACATATAAAGTATCAAATGGCAATACAATGTTATAGATCAGAGAAGACTGGTGGTCCAAATCTAACCTTTAGATTTTAATCCTTTAAATCAGAGGTCAGAACACTTTTTCTGTAAAGGGTCAGATTGGGAGTAGGTCAGGTTTGGAACATAAGTTGTAGTTTGATGAACTATGATTTTATTTTTTGATGTTAGGGATCAAACCCAGGTTTTACATACGCCCAGCTACTGAGTAACATCCCCAGCCCCTGAACCCTGATTTAGACTCTAAAGGATGAAGAGAAAGTGAGTCATAGTTTAAAACACTGGTGGTATTTAGACAGTCAAGAGGGAAGAGGAACTCATAAGCAGGTGGAAAGATTGGAAAAGGTTCAGAAGCAGGAATGGAGATTTTTTTTTTCTTTTTTTTTTACAAGGGACTGAACCTAGGTGTGCGTACCCACTGAGCCATATCCCCAGTTCTTTTTTTGTATTTTATTTACAGACAGGGTCTCATTGAGTTGCTTAGGGCTTTGTTAAGTTGCTGAGGCTGACCTTGAACTCACAATCCTGCCTCAACCTCTCCGAGCCGCTGGGATTACAGGCATGTGCCACCGCACCTGGTGGAATAAGGATTTAGACCCAAGTAAAGCAGGTTTATCTCTGGCAAGAATCCTTAGCTGGTTGCTTTGGTTCCAGCACAATCTCTTTCCAACAGTGACTGCCCTATAAGACTATAAGATTTCAAATTGGGTCTACAGAGAAACTTAAATGTCAAGCTAATAACTATGATTTGAACCTGTAGCTTAATGATGCTCAGTTCTCTCTCTCCTTACTCTATATACCAGCTTTGATAATCATTGTTGAGATAAACTTAAAGTTTCTGAAAAAAATTGTATTATTCCTCAGGTGTTTTGGGATGAAAAATATTTGAGCATTACTATCAATAATGAGAAGCCAATAAAGATGTGGGGGCATGTATAAGAGGTGTTCCAGAAAGCTCTGGAGGTTAGTTAAATGGGCTGGAAAAGACAGAAAACCTAAAGTATAGCCTAGACCTGAGGTGATATAGGTTAAGCCTAGAAAGGCAGCCACTCTGGAAAGGGAGGAAAAAAAGCACTTAAGGGGAGTTAACTGGGACAGGTAAGGTGGCACACACGTGTAATCCCAGTGACTCAGGAGGCTGAGGCAAGAGGACTGCAAGTTCAAGGCCAGCCTCAGCAATTTAGCAAGGCCCTGAGCAACTTAGAGACCCTGTCTCAAAATAAAAAAAAATGTTTAAAAAGGGCTGCGAATGTGGCTCAGTGATTAAGTGGCCCTGGGTTCAATCCGCAGTATCAAAAAAAAGGGGGGGTGGTCACCTGGACTGGGTACACCTCAAACATGTGGTTCTCTCTTTAATCAATGATGCAAACTAATGGTCTAAACTTTTTTAAAGATTTTTTTTCAGTTGTCAATGGATCTTTATTTATACGTGGTGCTGAGAATCAAACTCAGTGTCTCCTGCATGCTAGGCAAACGCTCTGCCACTGAGCTATAACACCAACCCCATGATCTAATCTTGATACACAGTTTGCCAAAGCAAGCATGTAACACAGATGTTTAACACTCCAACCCAGCCAGAAGTCAATCCTGCACTGATGACCATCATTTCCTCCCAACTGATGTTTGCGAAAGACAGCCTGGGAACACATTAATCCCCTCAGCTCTAATCTGGTATTAAACCATATCACCACAGGGTAGCTCAACTTCCCATTAGAAGTGCTTTCACTAAATTATGGACTTACTACCATTCCTTTAGCATTTATCAAGAGTCATTAATAGACATGGCTAGTGAAGACAATGTTTTTATATCATCTACCAACCCGTTACTTTATATATCTCTAAGGATGCAATGATATCTCCTTAATGCTGAAAAAGGTTGTCTTTCTTTAAGCACTTGTATGCTTCTTTCTTACTAAAAAAAGAAATTGAGAGTTTGGCTGCCAGGAAGCTCACAGCTAAATTTAATATCAATTGCTAGTACCATTTTAGCATAGGCTCCTGGTACAATTACTTCTGATCTGTCTCTATTTTTACTGTTCTAGCTTTTTGTTTATAAGCCTCCTTAACTCCTTTTTGGAAGCATAAAGGGTACATATTAAATAACGACTCGTAAAATGACAGGAATAGGAAAATGAGCCTTGGAGGAGGGATGAGAATGTTCTATTTTAATCTGATTAGGGTTGTATAAGTAATGACTCCCAGTCATCACGTCCTGAGGATTCTATTTTCTTAATTTCTCTTGAACACTATTGTCCATGTAACATTTCCCCTGGCTGGTGCTGGGGATCCAACCCAGGGCCTTTAACCCCTGTCCATTGTTTCTCTCTTTTTCTTTCTCTCTCTCTCTTTTTGTACTGGGGACTGAACCCAGGGGCACTTAACCACTGAGCCACATCTTCAGCCCTTTTATTTTTGATTTTGAGAGAGGGTCTCACTAAGTTGCTGAAGGCCTTGCTAAATTGCTAAGGTGTGCTCTACCTTTGAGCTATCTCCAGCCCCCCTTTAATTATTTTTGGTACTGGGGATTAAACCCAGGGGTGCTTAACCACGGAGCCACATCCTCAGTCCCTTTTAAAAATTTTTTTGTTTAGCTGTAGATGGACATAATACCTTTATTATATTTACTTATTTTTATGTGGTGCTGAGGATAGAACCCAGTGTCTCATAGGTGCTAGGCATGCGCTCTATCACTAAACTACAACCCCAGACTCCCTTTTATATATTTTATTTGGAGACGGCGTCTAGCTGAGTTGCTTAGGGCCTCGCAATTGCTGAGGCTGGCTTTGAACTTATGATCCTCTTGCCTCAGCCTCCTGGTCACTAGCATCACAGGCGACCCCCGACAGGCTCTTCAACCCTTTTTTATTTTGAGAAGTGGCTCGCTAAGTTGCAGAGATCCTGTCTCAGCCTTCCGAGTCTGTGTGCCACTGTGCTTGGGACAGGTTGAATTTTTTAATACTGTCTCCCTAGAGCAGAAGACATCCTATGGCATGCTCTGGATGCTTGACACATATCTAATGAATGGGTAGATTCGGTCAATAAATATTTAACAAGTGCCAATTCAGTCCACACACTGATCTAGGCACTGGACGTATAACGGGGAACAAACCTAACTTTATGTTCTACGAAGGAAATAAACAGGGACCCTTTTAAGATAGGTAAGGAAAGGTTATCTATGCAAGTTCTCCATATTTTGGAGGGGTTCCTTCTATGCCTCGGGTGAATAATTCGGCAGTATATACCTAGTGACCAAACTACGACGTGCCTTGCGTATTCTAGATGTCAGAAGTGCTGTAAGAGATGCAGCGACAGAAGTAAGATGAAGGTTTTCACCCTACTCTGGGATGCCTCTGGAGGCCTTCTCCATCCTTGACCCCACAATCGCGTCAAGGGTGGTCCTTTCTAGGACTCCACCTTAACGTCCGCCCGGTTACCCGCGCCCTGCAGTTTCCATCTGCTCTTAGGGCTCCTCTCTATTCCCCGCCCCCTTCTTTGTCCGCGGTTTCTCTCTTCAGGATTCTTCCCTTCCTCCCCTTCCTCTTCCTGGGCCCAGCTCTTGCCTCGGTGAAACCTCCGTAAGTCGTCTGGTAGAACTCATCTTCTTCCTCTGCCTCCAGAAGCCCAGAAAGCCTGTTCCCAGCGGTCTTCCGAGGGGCCCGGCCCCCAGCCAAACTCATATCGACTAGCGAGACTGCGCGGCCACCAGGGGCCCGCTCACCCAGTTTGGTTTTCGGAGCTCGGCGCTCGACACCACTACCTGCGGGTGGCCGCCAACGACGGAAGTCAGGCGTCTACAGGCAGATGCAGCAGAGCGTCGAGTGGCTCCTAGTCACGCCTCTAAGCCATTTTTGCTCATCAGCTCCGCCCACTCTTAACGAAGAGCTTCCAAGCCCTCTGCCAAAATGTCAAAGCACCCTCTGACCTGGCTTGCTTAATCTATACCAGGACCCTCACTACCCTAAGTCTAGAATTTTGTTGTTGTTTTTATACCGGGGATTGAACCCAGGGCCGGTGAACCACTGCGCTACATCCCCAGCACCCCCCCACACACTTTTTTTTTTCTTTTTTCTCTTTTTTTAATTTTGAGGGGTCAGTCTCCCTCTGCTGCAGCCCGTTTTTCATTTTGCCAGTGGGAATCTTTATAAAAACTAAGACTTTGTCACTTCTCTCTTTGAAAATTTTCGATGTCTCTCCCATCATCTACAGGATAAACAGAAAGCACAGTATTATGGTTAAGAACACAGTCTTTGAGCCAGCCACACCTGAGTTTATGCCTGAGCTTGAAGGTTTTCTACATGTGTGACTTACAAGTAGCTTTACTTCTCTGAATGTTTTCTCATCTGCAAAATGGGACTGTTACAGTGTGCGTGAGAATTACAGACCACCATGCTTATTGAACCAAATTGACTTTTTTTTTTTTTTTTTTTCCAGTCCTTTAATGAGCAAGCCAGGCAAGCGACTGGGAGGCTAGCACCTCAAAGAACTCCCAGCACTTGAATTTTGGAAGTACACAGTTTATAAAGGCAAAACCTACAAAAGCCACAAGGACAGTTGAGCCAGATGTAGGTCAGAAAGACCTTGTTGAGACAGATATTTTGATTACGTGAGAGAACTGTTTTGATTACACATTTCATAGTTGTTTTTGTTACACATCAAGGCCATAATCAGTGCTGTCAGAAGGCCCTAATATACTGTCAAAATAGATACAGCTGTCAGGAGACTGAAAAGAAAACATTTTAAGCAAGCATAAAATTGAGTTAGGTCAGAACAAAAATGGCATTACTTTGGCTCTTTTACTTTTCAGGACTAATAATATCTACCTTTTTAAGATTGTTGAAAAAAATCAAAAAATACATAATCTTTGTAAAGTGTTTAGCACAGGGTTTAGTAAAGACATAATAAACGTTTAGTAGAAGATAACTACTATTAGTATGGCATTTAAGATCCTTCATAATTTAGCCTCTCCCTCTTCTTCTAACCTCACCTCCTGCCACATCATCCTATTTCAGCATTACTTCCCTATCACCAATTCTCTGTCATCTCTGGATGACAACCTGGAGGTTTTTCCCTTTTAAGAATGCCTTTCCTTTTAATCTGGCAAAATTTTAATTTTTTAGGACAGTGACATCTTCCTGAACACTAGTCCTCTCTTTCCAGGCACAGTTTCCATAGCCATGGAAATCATGACTTTTAGACTCTTCAGAATTATTTCAATCCCAAATAGTCTGGGGTATTTATCAAGACGCTGTTATCAACTTCTGTTCCCACTTTTTATTCTGAATATATGCCTGTCAAACCATAGCAATTGTACACCTCTATGATGGCACCTATTACATTTTATTCTAATGACTTATGAATCTGTACCCCTCATTAGTTTGTGATCTTTTTGAAGGCAGTGGCTTTATCTTCATTTGTATACTAGGGACTCTCATAGTGCCTGGGCTACACCTTATAGCTGGGACTAAATTATGTTACTTGAATGAATTGTTCAATGAATTACTAACTGAATGAATAAGGTAACCATCCTTCTTTTTTTTTTTTTACCCCTTCTGAGATGGGGTCTTGCTATGTTTCCTGGAGTGGCCTCAAATTTGAAATTCTCCTGCCTTAGCCTCTCAAATAGCTGGGATTGGAAGCACCATCTACCATGCCCGCTGGTATCTATCCTCTTATTCTAGCCTCCAGGTTGCCCTTGCCAGTTCTCAGACCCTTTGTTTTTAACTTAGAAGCTGTTCTAAGACTTGAAGGACGTTTGTGTGTGTGTGTGTGTGTGTGGTGCTAGGGCTTTGTGCATCATAGGCAAATGTTCTACCACTGAGCTATATATCCTCAGTCCCAAAAGGATGATTTAATGAAGCTGTACGTGAATACTCACACACATTCAAGTCTGAATATGTGGACATATTTTGAGGTCACTAGATTGCCTCCCTTCCTACAGTAGGTATTGGTGAACTCCCTTTTCTATTTCCTTGGGGGCACCAAGCCAACATGTCCTGCTCTGCCTCTGCTTCCACACCCTGCCACATCACCCCAGTTCTGCTATGCCAGGAATGTTACGAGGGGAGAGTGGTTCCGTGATTCATAGGGCACCCCAGGGGTAAAGTAGAAGGGGGACAGAGACAAAATTTAGGGGTAAAAGATGAAAAACACCTGCTTTTTAAACATCCCTAATTCCACTTTCTGAATTTTATGTTCATTCATTATATATTAGGGCCCTTAGGAGACATTTATTAGGTACTTACTCTGTGCCAGGCACTATTCTAGATGCTTGAGGTATAAAAATGGATAAAATGTAATCTTTGACCTGAAGAGTTTAGTCTTATGAGAGAGTCAAACAGGTAAGCAGAATGACAAAATACAAGGTGGCAGGTGTAATAGTCATCTTCTGGTACAAAAGGTAGAAACAAAGATCTCTAAGAAGCTATAAATCAGAGATTTCTTCCTTCATGAGAGCTTAAATCAAATTCATAGATCAGCTCTCAGAGATAAAATTCTCGTGACTGCCTTTGTTCATTCCAGAATTCATTGATTTATTTCCAATTTTGAAATCAGAAACAGCTTTACCTCTATACCAACTGAGTTTTTAAAAAAAATTTTTTTTTTAATTTGAGGAGGGTGTTTTTGTTTTTTGTGGTGCTGGGTTTGGAACCCAGAACCTGGCACATGCTAGGTAAGTCCTCTATCACTGAGCTATATCTCAGCCCACACAAGCTGGTTCTTAAAGTAACTCAGGAAATGGAAGTAACTACATGCCTTTTCTGAAAAGAAGGATAATTTATTCAATTGATATTTGTTTACTGCATACCTATGAGCCAAATCCTATGCTCCACGCTGTCTAGTTGTACTGTTTAGTTGGGGGAGGGGCATAGGTATAGGTCATCATTAAATATTTCAGTACTAACCGGTTGAATAAGAATCCCAATCTGTTGATGCTTGTTTACCTTCAGTACCCAGAAAAGGACAAATAATCCGGCAGATGGCAGCAAGGAAACAAGTATTTTATATCTTGATGAGGGAGGGACAGAAAGCTGAGGTGAGTGGGGGGTATTCTATGAACGTTTCTGCCCTAGGTTCCCTTTGGAGGACCCAAGAGGAAATTGGGGGCTACAAAACTTGAGGATTTTCCCATTCCTTTTCATTCCACAACGAATTACTGAGCACCCACTCTGTTCAAAGTCACGACGAAAGAGTGGAGATACAAGAGTAAACCAAACAACCCTTACTTTCCAGAAGCTTGATGTATTCAGGTCTTCAGATCTCCACCAGGGTCCACGACCTCCAGAGTTTTTTTGTTACAGTGGAGCAGTTAATTCGATGACTAGAGTAGAATGGGGGAATTTATGTATATCGAAAGCCCTTTGGGGCATACATAATTGACAGAGGCTAAAGACTTTGGATCACGGGAAGCCTTCCGTGGGGTTCTTTTTTTTTTTTGACAGGTCTTCATTGATTAATCTACCAATATTTACTGAACTCCGTCACTGTACCCAGCTTTGTATTTGACGCAAACAAAAGAGATCTATTTCTAATGTCGGAGGAAGGTAAGACATATATTAAACAAGGTAGTAAAACCGGAAAAGGCCTGGGAAGAGTTGATGGCATGTGATGTTTTGTAGTATTCGACGGCTTAATGTCTCCGACTTGGTTCCAGTGCTTTCGCTGTTCTTTCGGGGCTGTGAACTTTAGAGGGGCTACCTAGGCAGACTTCTTCCGAGTTTAGGGCACACAAAACCCAGTTCTTTCAAAGAACAGGATCAAAATTGACTTACCGAGCCACCGTATGTGAGGTACCCCGCCCCTCCGCCCGCCAGTCTTTCACCCCCGGATTCCTTAGGGTGTGAGGAACCCGCCTCACGTGACCATCAGCAGCCTTCGGATTGGCTTTCTTTCCCCTCCTCTTTCAGTGGCTGGAACCCTGAGCTGAAGGTCGGGCGCATGCGCACTCTTTCCCCCCTTTCCCCTTGCCCACCGGGAGTGGAGCCTTGTGGTTGGGCGATAAACAGGCTGCGGCTAGGGAGGAGAGGAAGGGGGGCGTTCGCTTTTCCCGGACTTCTTTTCATGCCTTATTTTCCTTTTAGGTGTGGTTTGGTCCGGATGCGGGGTCCAAGCCGCCAGTCTGAGCTTACTCCCTTGTGAAGGCAGAAAGTAGCTCCTGTGGAGAGCGGTTAAAGTTGCGAAGGGAGGTTGCGAGACCGGAGTTCTTCCCCATGGCAGGCGAATGGTGCGGCCCTGAACTGGTCCAGGAGCTAACCGGACGTGTCTGAGAGAGGCCCCCGAGGGGGCGGGAGGGCGGCCTGCAAAACGCGAATTGTGTGAAGAGACGTGGGGAAGATTCGATTCCGAGAAGAGGAAGAGTCTGACTGAAAGGGAGCGAGGCCGCTGAGGGGGAGGGGGCTGCCAAGATGGCGTCAGCCTCCTCCGGGCAGTCGGCGGTCGGATTTTCATCCTTTGATCCCGGGGTCCCTGTCAGTAACTCGGCCTCAGGTAAGCCAGGCAGGGCGTGGACATAGTTCTGGTGAGGACTGTGCGATCAGAGGAAGAGCAGAGCTTGGGAGGGCACCTGTAGCTGGGAATGTCCGAGGGGTTGCCGGTAAGGACCGAGAGCTGGGCTTTGAAATAGGGGTTTCTGAGCTTGCAGGGAGTCTGCGGAAAGGATGGGTTTAAGCGAGAGAAGGAAGCTATTGAAAACGGTGACAGTCCTAGAGATCGAGTTGAGGACTTCCAGGAGGAGGGATAGATACAGACGGTGGGGGTAGGAAGGAAACGAGAAACACAAGGGAGTATAGAAACTAGTCGGAGGCTTAACAAGAGGAATCAATTAGTGTGAGGCAGGTGGAATCAAAGTTGATTTTGGAGTTAATTGGATCAAAATGTTGAAGAGATCATGGGACTTAAACGAAATTGAGTTATGGGACCATTTTGATTCGGGGGGAGTTAGAAAATCGTGCGTTTTATTTGGAGTGGGAGTTATTGGAGTGATCTTTTCCCTCCGAGACTCCCCCTAATGCGTCATTTCTTCTTCTGGTTTGCTCTCCCCACCCCCGCCCGCGCAGACACGCGTACATATTTTCTCAGACGAACTCAGTTGGTGACTCCCATGCCTGGCCTGCCCAACTTTGGGAGGGAATTGGAAGTTTTGGAGAGAGCCTAAATGTGGAAATTTTGGGTCAGGAGATCTTGAAAACAGACAAGATGAAATGGAATCTTGAATTACAGTAGAACCTGAGGGGAGGGATGTTTGGAGTTAGGCCTGAAAAAGAAAGAAAAGTGGGGGATGGCTCTAAGTGCTATGGGAGAATATTACATAATAGGAAAGAGACTGGAAGAATGCTTTGGATGTATCAGGAAATTGGAGAACGGAACCAGGGAATATAGAGAGTAGTTAGAAACTAAAGAAGATTAAGAGGGCTGAGAAGGCCTACAAGAAAAGAAACAGATTGTGTGTAGGAGGGAAAATGTGTGTATGGGGGGTGGTGAGTCAGAAACTGTTCTAGAACTTGTATTAGAAATCTCATGTCCCTGATGACTGTTGCCTCTACACTGTGAACAGGAGAGGCTTGGATGTTGGATGCTTTATTTGAGATTTTGACACTTCCCTTAGGCCTGGAATTGCATCCTTGCTGTTTTGAATCTGCTAAATAGAGGGTTCCATCTTAAACATTACAGCTAAAATGAGGGAATATGTAGTCACAGGTACGTTGTAAGCTGTAATTTATCTAGTTTTAGTGGGGGTTTTTGGTACTGTGGATTGAATCAAGGGGTATTCACTCTTACCACCCAGCTACATATTAAGCCCTTTTAATTTTTTCTTTTATTTTTCTTTTGAAGCCAGATGCTGTGGCACAAGCCTTGGCTTCTGAAGCTGAGGCAGGAGAATCACAAGTTTGAGGCCAGCCTGGGCAGTTTAACTGGTAGAGGGGCATGAACCTGGGCAGGGGTGTTTTACCACTGAACTACATCCCCAGCCTTTTTAATTTTTGAGATGGGGTCTCACTAAGTTGCTTAGGACCTTGCTAAATTGATGAAGCTGGCCTTAAACTTGCAATCTTCCTGCCTCAGCCTCCTGAGTTGCTGGAATCACAGGCATGTGCTACTGTGCCCAGACCAATTTTTTGAAGAAAAAAAAAAAATATATATATATATTTTTATATAAATATATATATAATATGAAATATAATAAATATATATTTAATATAATATATTATATATATAATATATATAATATAAAATATAATAAATATATATATATTTTTTTTTTCTTTTTTTACTTTTATGAGACACAGTCTCACCAAATTGCCCTGGTTGGCCTGGAATTTGCAATCCTTCTGCCTCAGCCTACCAAGTAGCTGGAATTACAGGCATGTACCACTGTGCCAAGCTCTATTTTAGTTTCTTGAGAATTTTTGCTTTTCCTATAAAAGCATTAGAGGACCAGAACAAGTCATGCAGCATTCTAAACATGAGAAGAATAAAATAAAAGTGCCAGATTTTGTTTTTTGCTTTTTGAGTATTGGGGGTTTAACCCAGGGCACTTTGTCACTGAGCTACATCCCAGCCCTTTTAATTTTTTTTTTTTTTAGACAAGGTCTCACTCAGTTGCTGAAACTGGCCTCAAACTTGCTGCGGTACTGCCTCAGTCCCTGAGTCACTGGAATTTCAGGCATGCAACACCATGCCCAGCTTTTTGTTGCTGTTTTTAATATATAGTGTTCTTTAATAAAAGACCTTCTCATACTTTGCAGATCAGAAAGAGGAATGATTGAGTGTGGTTCTTAAGCAAGCTTCTCAACTATCAAGTAGGTAGTCTTTCTGTTAGAAACAAGATTAATAGTAAGAGCAGTGTATTTATATCCCAAAATTCAATTTGTCATCATCTCATGGAAGTACCTCCCAGGTAGACAAATTCAGGAATAACAAGGAAATATTTGTCATTTATTGATAAATCATCTCTACTTTTAGTTCTGATAATCCTAATATCTATTTTAGTTATTATGATTTGATATTTTTATCGGTTTTTATGTTTTCTGACAGATCCCAGGGCTAGCAGTTAATATTACAGATTGTATAAATGCTCTTTGGTTTTCACCAGAACATCAGCTATTAGGCTCAGTTGACTTTACACTTCCTTGATTTTACTGTGTTCATATGTGAAGTCAAGGTTTAAAAATGTCTGAGTTAAAAATAGTCCACAGATTAGAGATTACTTTTTTGGGCTTCCCTCCCTTTTGTTTCCAGTACTGGGGAGCAAATCCGTGGTGCTCTATCACTGAGATACATCCCCAGCCCTAAATTTTTATTTTGAGACAGGGTCTCACTAAGCTTTTAGGCTGGCCTCAAGCCTCAGACTCCCAAATTGCTGGGATTAAGGCTAGTTCCACAGATTACTGATGTCTATCTTATACACACACCCAGTCAAGGATGTTTTTGAAGAAGATAAGATATTCGATTTTGATCCTGAAAAGGCTACTTATTTAGAAAGGGTTTGTAATGATAGGAGAGTGCTTCTTTGGATGGTACCAGGGAATTAGGAGGTTTGCTGGAATAAATGATGATTTTCAATTTCCTACATTGTTAAAAGATAGAAGGCTAACCTTGTGGAAATTCAGGGTGAGTGTTTCAACCTTCATAAAACCAAATTTGTTCTTAAATGTTTAGCTGAACTCCACTTAAGTTTTGGTGAAAATCTAAAATTCTAAATATAAACTTCTGGCAGTTTTGAAATGGATATAATTGTTGAGGAATAGATTGACAATGTTAGATAATCTATTCATAACTTTTGGAGACTCAAAAATCTTTTGTCATTCAAATTAGGAATAAGAGATTATTTTGAAGAGTTGTTTCCTGACAATAATAAACCCCTATCTTGATTGTTTGACCATTAAGCTAGACCTGGTCTTTTATACTGCTAACAAATAGAGTGCAGAGCCATCTATAATCTCTAGGAGATGCTTAACATATTTTCCCATTTAATTTCCCCTAAACATAGTTAACCATTTTTGGATTTGTGGGGGGGATAATGATAAATGAATATCATCTTACAGCATAAATTTATCTTGCTCTTGTTCTTATATTTTGGTTGTTAAAGGTGATGCGGTTTGCTGTCTAGTCTCAGTTGCTTGCTGTGTAAAGAAAATGTGTTCTTTCTCATTATCCTTATTATTTAAACAGTGACCCTACATAATAAAATTAGTGCTGATGTAGTGCTGTTGACAGTGAGACCATCTATCACACCAGTGTTCAGAGTGTCTGTTTCCTTATCTCTAGTTATTTTTTTTTTTTTTGGGGGGGGGGGGGTGGTATACTGGAGATTTAACTCCAGGGTTACTTTACCACTGAGTTACGTCCCCAGTCCTTTTTGTTTTTTATTTTGAGAAAGGGCATCACTAAGTTGCTTAGGTCCTCTCTGAGTTGCTAAGGGCTGACCTTGAACTTGCCAACCTCCTGTCTCAGCCTCCCAAACCCTGTGTTACAGTCATGGGTCCTGGGATTACAGGCCTGGCTAGGTTAACTTCTTACAGTCAGTTAAGAGTTTGACGTGTAAGTCCATTGAGTTCCCTTTTTACTAGAAAGCAGAGTAAAGAGTTGGTTCTGAAGTCTGGATTTGAAGGTAGTGAAGGGAACTGTAACTCCCTGTACTTCAGACTAGAACATTAAAAAAATTTTTGGTTTTGTACCAGGGATTGATCTCAGGGGCATTTAACAACTGAGCCACATCCCCAATCCTTTTTTTTTAATATTTAATTTTGAGACCAGGGTCTTGCTAAGTTTCTGAGGCTGGGTTTCAAGCTCTGTGATTACAGGTGTGTGCCTCTGGCCCAGCCATTATTTTTTATTTTAAAAATTTTTTTATATATGTTTTATTATTTTTTGTAGTACTTAGGATTGAATCCAGGGGTACTGTACCATTGAGCCACATTCCCATATTTTTTTATTTTTGTTATTTTTTGAGACAGGGTCTTGCAGGGTCCCAGGGATTACAGGCAGGCACCACCATGTCTAACCAGTGCATTTTTAAAATAGTCACCCCTCAGCCAGGCATGATGGTGCATGCCTGTAATCCCAACGAATCAGGAAGCTCATGGCCAGTCTCACGAGTTGGTTGTTCTGGTGGCTTTGTTCTAGTAAATTGCCATAATCTGATAATTTGAATGGTAGGGTTTTTTTGTTGTTGTTGTCGTGTGTCTGTGTTCTTTGTATACAGCTGTAAGCCATTTTGTAGACATCAGAATGTCTTTATTTGTGTTTGAAACAGGTCTCACTGTGTTGCCCATGCAGGACTTTAACTCCTGGGCTCAAGGGAGTCTCCTACCTCAACCTCTGACTAGCTGGGATTACAGGTGTGCACAACCACACCTGGTGTTTCATGGTCATATTTTTTTGCTAGAACCATTCAAGCTCAGTGTCAAGTATAATTAACTAGTCTTATAGGTATCTCGCATCAGAGATTAATTAATTGGCAATATGTACTTGTAAGTTAGCTTTGAGTATCAAAATAGTATGTTTTACTTACATGTGAGCTCTTTTGATTACTACTTTTGCTCAAATATGTGCTAGCTAGTAATGTAAATATTTTATTAGCCTGCTTTTCTTTGATAATATAATGGAAACTATAGCCTGTGAAGTGAGTAAGAGCAATAACACTAGACCAGTGGCAGAACTGGAAAGAGTACAGGTGGTTTTTATCCTTTAAGTTGGATATTTTCTCTTGTAGAATTTTGGAGTATTCTTACTTGAAGAAGGCAACAAGAAGACCAAAATGAGCAGTTTCTTTTTCTCTTTTTGTTCATGACCAAAGATAAAAGTGTACTTCAGGAAGCATGCTGTTTCCTGATAGCCAGAGGGAATCTGTTTTTCTGTGTTCCAAACCCAGCCCAAAGTTCAGTCCGAAGAGAGTGCTTGGATTGATATTTCCTAGAGGAAACCCCTTCTTATCCCATTTGCCCTTTTGTTACCTCACACCCTTTTCCATCAAAAAAGAGCATTTAATTTCCACACATTCATCCAGTTTTGTCATGTCTCCTGTGAACTTTTATTATTTTACTGTTTTCTATTTGAAATGAGCTTTTTTCTTAAATCCTCTATAATTTTTAACTGTTTCCAGTCATTTTTCTTTCTCTGCCTGTAAAATTCCAGTCTGTTTATTTTGTGATGGCTGCTAAATACCTTATATATTAACCTGTAAACATCTGATTCCTGGAAAGTCTTCCTGTTGATGGGCTCCAAGGAAGAATTTAGCAAAAAGAGGACAAGTTCCTTGTAGGGAGGTTAAATATATATTATTATTTGTCTTTTATACTTAACTGAGCAATATGTTATTAACCCAGAATAAGCACTGTCCCAAAGGATCAGAGGATCCAGTGGATCCATTTTGTTGGTGGAGGGTAGACTAAAGAAAGGTGAGCAAGGGAAGTTGTGGGGAGGGAATGGGAAGACAACTTCTTTTTTTTTTTTTTTTAATGTATAATTAGAGTGTATTAGCTTTTTCTGTGTACAATGTAGGTAAACAAGGAGCCTGATGACAGAGAAGTAGCTTGGCTATATTTCTGATTTCTGTGGTGGAGAGAATTGCTTTGAAGTCATTGTTGGGACAGTTATTGCACGTTACCTTCAGCTTTCTCTGTGGAAACATGTGCTTTTTAGTTGAGCAAGACTCATTGTACTTGCAAGATAGATAGAGCCAGATCTGGACATAGAATTAAGAGGTAGCAGTCTGCCAAAAATCTCAAATGCCTCTTGGCTATGGGTAGTTTATTTAGGAGATTCAGGTCTTTTAAGGAAGAACTTGGATTTGTTTCATTATTTCAGTTAAAGGACTGCTGCGAAGGGGTACATATTTGAGGCCTGAGAAGCAAGAAATTTGCCATTGTGGAACTGGAGACAAAAGTTCAACACAGGAAAATAGAATTGTTTTACTGTAATGCTGAGGTATTTTTCTTTTCTTTCTTTTTTTTTTAAAGCCATCAATGGATCTTTTATTTTTTTTATATGTGATGCTGAGTATCAAACCCAGGGCTTCACACAAGCCAGGCAAGCGCTCTATCATGGAACTACAACTCCAGCCCAATGAGTTATTGTTACTTAACTGCTCCATTTTCCAAACTGGGAAACTGAGGTTGAGAGACACTGTTACTAGTGGCAAAGATGTTTGTTATTGAGGTGAATCTTAATGGAATTGTAGCTCATTCCTTAATCTGCTTTTGGTTGGCTCTTAGCTAAGGTGATCCCCAGGCTGCTTTTAAAAGTTTCTGTTCCTTAGGAAAAACTGATGTCTGCTGGGTAACAAAACTTAGGTTTTCTCTGAGATATGACTTGGGTTTTAGTCATTAGTGAGGGTGATGGTACTTTTTAAAAAAAAAATATTATTGCTTAGAGCTGTGTGTTCAGTAATACTCCTCAGGAGGCATGTTGACATTTCAAACACATTTCTGAGTATTTTCATTTGGAGAACATATTGTGCCTCCCACCTGCAGGGATATAGTCAGAATGACTTTCAGTATTCCAAGTTAACATGGACTGGGGAGATTGCTTCAGAGAGTTCAGTGAGCAACTAGGTTGATTTTGTTTTGGTTTTACTTTGTTGAAAGGATTTTTAGTTTTTATTTTTATTTTTATTTATTTTATTTATTTATTTTTTGTTAAATGACTATCAACTTATCAACTAAGAGTCCCTTAAAGGTTAGCTTTTGCTTCTGAAAAGGCTCCCTTGTGCTTTTTGTGGGTGACCTCCCTCCCTAACCTCCTTCTCTCCCTCTTTCCTTCCTTCCTCTGAGTTACATCCCTAGCTCAAACTAGTTTATCTGTGCTCTAAAGTAGGAAATATTGATACATTTATGTGTTAATGTTGCTAGATCATTGAATTGCATCTCTGGGAACACCTTATGACCTGTCGAAGCAAAATACTGGTTGTCTGAAGAATGCACATCCGGCTAGCGTCCCCAAATTATATGTGTACTTCAAACCTTCAAGTCAGTCACACACTGCCTCTTAGTTTCTCATCTGGTGGATGATGTCATCTTATCTTGGACGGAAATACTTGTGCTCTGAAAGCACAGGGAGAGGCCCTGGTATTAAGGCCAATTCTGTTTTGTCCCACATGCTGGTGTGTGGGGGGGACCTAACTTGTTTCAGACCAATTCAATAAAAGAATCTTTGTTTAAATTATCTCCTCCTGGGCTGGGGCTGTAGCTCAGTGCTGGAGTGCTTGGCTAGCATGTGTGATGCACTGGATTCCGTCCTTAGCACCACATTTTAAAAAAACATAAAGACATTCTGTCATTCTGCAACTACAGAAAAACAAAAACAAAAACAAAAAACCCTCCTCCTTTAAGGTTACCTCACTTCTTCCTCTGGAATTTGTTCTTTTCATATCTCTCAGGATTACCCCGGTTTTTCTCTTTTCTCCTTTTATGTTTTCTTTTTCTTTCTTTTTTTTTTTAGTGCTGGGGTATCGAATCTAGCTCCACTCTACCACCAAGCTATATCCCCAGCTCTTTTTTATTTTTTATTTTAAAACAGGGTCTCCCTAAATTGCCTAGCTTTGCTTTGAACTTGTGGTCCTCTTGCCTCAGCCTCCTGCTTAGCTGGGATTACCGGTGCGCAGCACTGTGCCTGTCCCTTCTTTTGTGTTTTCTCATGCCTCTCAACAGTGAATTTTTGTCTCCAGTAGCTCAGTAGGTTTATGGAGAATCACAGTGCTGTTTTGCCAAGTGACTAGAAACCAGCCCTTCCAGTATCTTTTTCATCACAGACACAAGATAGGGTGGGGCCAAGGACCAAAATGGAATGCTTCCCTGAAACTAGTACACAGTTGCTCAAAAAATTTTCTGTGACACAGTGATGATTTAGCAAGAATTGACTGGGTTGTTTCTAGTTTGGCATTTGACTTGACTGGTTCAGCTCTTCTGAAATTACTTTAGTAACATTAATGATTTCCCAACTTTTTTTCATAATTTAGAGGCTGTTTTCTCCCCTTGTTTTGACATCTACAAGATATGCCAGAATTGGGTGTCCCTGTTTTATTTTTATTTATTTAATTTTTGGGGGGGGGGGTCCACTGGGAGTTGAATTCAGGGACACTTGACCACTGGCAATAGCACCAGCCCTGTTTTGTATTTTATTTAGAGACAGGGTCTCACTGAGTTGCTTAGGGCCTTCCTAGGTTGCTGAGACTGGTTTTGAACTTGTGATCCTCCTGCCTTAGCTCCCCACAGCTGGGATTACAGGGGAGCGCCACTGGACCCTGGGGGGTATCCCTGTTTTTTAAAGAAGTCATTTGAGCACTGGGGTGTGGCTCAATGGTAGAGTGCTTGCCTAGCATGTGTGAGGCACTGGGTTTGATTCTCTGCACCACGTATAAGTAAATGAATAAAATAAAGATCCATCAACATCTAAAGAATCTTTTTAAAAAGTTATTTGATATGTGAGGACTGTGGTTCCCTTTTTCAAAAAGAACCTGTTATATGTGTTCATGTACTTTTATTTCAAGTTGTGGTAATATGTACCAAAGTAATATGTACTTGAGAAAAACTACATATAGGAATTATGCTTATTTTTATCTTGGGATTGTCAACAGCATTCTAGGCATTTTTCTTTAAAAATTTTTTTCCTTCTAGCTTATTTTTGCCAACAGTATGACATGATCCCATAAGCTTGAGTTAATGTGTATGGGGAGGACAGGCTGTTGAGTAGTGGCATACTGGGAATTATGGGTTATAAAGTAAAGAGAATAACACTAAAAGGATCCTTATGTATTGCTTTTCTTTAATTGTTTAATTAAGTAATATACATATTAAATTTTTTGTTACAGAGTTTGTGTAATTCAGAAAAAATAGAAACTTAAAAAGTTAATCTGATCCCACCATCTAGAGATGTTATATTTTAACATTTTGGTATGTATTTTTTTTTTTTTTTTTTTTTGCCTTTTCTACATGTGTAAGTGAATGTAAATTTATAGATAAATGTATGAAAAATTATATCAGGGTCTGGAAATGTACCTCAGTGATAGAGTGCTTGACTAGCATGCACAAGATGTTATCTGGTCCCTAGCACCAAGAAAAAAAGATACACTATATTTTTAAAAGCTTTTTTACTCAACAATTTATTGTGATATTCATAAATATGTCAAAATAATAGTTTATAATCTGTTTTAAACTACATTATAATTGATAATACCAATCCCCTCTTGTTCATATAGGTTCTTTCCAGTTATGGTTACTTATGCATTCATAGTTATTATATACAATGCTATAGTAAACATCTCTATATCTTTGGATAGAAGCCTATATGCAGAGGAGCCTTATATCTAAAAAATTTGGCCAATTTGAATTCACTGAAGAGTTAAATGATTTGGAATACAAGTTTTGTGTCTGATCTTGGAATTTTTGTGCCAGAGCTGCTCCCTCTGTATTTTTGGACACTTACCTGGAATTGCAAAAAATCATTTCACATTTCACATTTAGTGTTAGACATTGAGCCAGGTGCTCTTCATAATTTTTAAACTTTTTAGAGGTTTTTTTTTTGTTGTTTTTGTTTTTTTGTTTTTTTTTTTTAATCTGCTATAAGCAAGTAGAACACCAAGAAGTAAGTGATAACTTTCTGTTTTTTTCCTCATTAGGTTTCAACTTTCTATGCTGTGGGGTCAACCGTAAGAGAGGTAGATCTGATGTATATCTGTGATGAAGAAGCATGAGCTCCTTTCAGTAACTAGCAGCTAGCTCCTCCTCCCCATAACAGTTGTACATTTTTTATAGTGCTATTGCATGATCTTCTGAGAAGGCTGTATGGATGTCTTGAAAACATTATTTGACTGTAGCTTCCATGTCCCTTTGGCTTCTCTGAAAAAAGTTGCTATCTTAACAGAGGTGTCTTTTCTCCTAGTTCTTGTTTCAGTAAAGTAGTCTCAGTTCTTTTCAGTTGCACCTCTCATTTCCCTCAATCTTTCTTATCCTATAGATGGGATTTCATAATTCATATAATAATAATTGCTAATATTTATAGAGCATTTACATGCTAAGTCTATACATGACATCTTATTTATTTTTTTATTTTTGTGGTGCTGGAGATTGAACCCAGGGCTTCTAAGAGCTCTACCACTGACCTATATCCCTGCCTGCTATTTCTGAATTTTATGGTTGTAATAATAAGGCCTAGAGAAGTTTTGGCCAAACCTACACAAGATTGCCTATTAGTAAATGATGAATCTAATATTCAAACCTAGCCATCCTGGGTGTTTTGCAGAGCCTATATTCCTACCCGCCATGTTATTGCTACCCTGGCTAACCGATAGTTTTGTTTTTGTTGGTGCTGGGGTTCAAACCCAGCATGTCTCACATGCTGGGCAAGTGCTCTGCCACTGAGCTGTACCTCTGCCTCCCCTTACTAATCTGAAAGTCTGTGTGTGAACTAACTCGAATTTATTTGTTTGTTTGTTTGTTTTATATGTTGTCTATCACCAGGGATTGGACACTGAACCATTGAGCCACATCCCCAGCCCTTTTTTTATTTTTTGTTTTAAGACAGGGTCTCTAAGTTGCTGAGGCTGCCTTTGAACTTGTGATCCGCCTGCCTCAACCTCCTGAACCACTAAGATAATAGGCATGCCATCCTGTGTGGTAGGACAGGTGGCTAATTCTGTATTTGATTCCAAGACACTGAAAACAAAATAAACTTTTTTTTTTTCCCACTGCAAATACAGCAGCAACAAGTCTTAATACTTTTAATCAGAGAAAGTTATATAACAAAAAGAAAACTCCAATCTGAGACAAATAGAACTTTATTTTTCCCCCCTATCAAAATGGTTAATGTCTTAATACAAAGGCAGAGGTACTTCTAAGCCAGGTGTGATGGCATACACCTATAATGCCAGCTTTTCGGGAGGCTGAAGCAGGAGAATTGCTTGAACCCGCAGGTTCTAGATTAGTCTGGGCAACATAGTGATACCCCATCTCAAAAATAAAAAACGGTACTTTCTCCTACTAGTGAGAACCTTAACATCTGTAAAGCTGTGAAACTGCTTTTTCAAGTATCAGACTTGATAGTTTGGCTTCTCTGGAGTACTGACATTGTCTGACACAGAACAAGGATAATTTCACTAATATAAACTACTACCACCCCTTCTTACCTCTCCTCCCCCATACTGGGGATTGAACCCAGGGGTCCTTACCACTCAGCTACATCCCCAACTCTTCTTTTGCCCCCAGTGTCCATACATCAGGTTTTATTGGAACATAGTCCTTCCTGTTCATATATATATTGTCTACAGCTATTTTCAAACTCAGAGACAAAGGTTGGTTGGGATAGAGACCTATGGCCCACAGAGCCTCAAATATTTACTCATTGACCCTTTACAGCAAGAGGTTGCCAGCCTCTGCTTTAGAGTTAGATCTCTCCTATTGGTCATAGGGGCTGGAGTTGTAGCTCAGAGGTTGAGCACTTGCCTAGCATGTATGAGACACTGGGTTCTATTCTTAGCACCACATATAAATAGATGAATAAAATAAAGGTCTGTCAACATCAAAAAATTTTAAAAAGAAATAAAAAAAGATTGATCATATGTGGAATAAGAAGGACATAAACCCCAGGCAAGAAGGGCGGGGAGGGACAAGGAGAAGAGGGTCCAGAAATTTGGACTGAAGAGCCTGAAGCTCTTTTCTAGGGAGTAAGGCAGCAGGAGCCAACAAGGCACAGGGGATAGATGGAAGGTGTTGTCTTGGGGGTGTGGCACCCTGGAATACTTCATCAGCATAGGGCCAGTGTGTGCTTGCATGTTCCCCTTCCTCTAATTTATGGCCTCCATGTATTTGGAAGCTTAAATCTTGATTTCCGGTGCAACACGATTCCTGAGCTATGTGATTGTCCCTGATATCGAAGGCGTTGGGGTGTCATCATGGCAGAATCTAAAGCAACTCTGACATCATTTTCAACTTTCTGGTAACCTTGCTTTGAGAAATAAAAAGCTGATCAGCCAGGTACTCTGGCATATGCCTGTAATTCCAGATACTTGGGAGGCTGAGGCAGGAGCCCAGCCCAAGTTCAAGGCCAACCTCAACAACTCAAAATAAAATTAAAAAAATAAAAAGATCTGTTGACTTAACTTAGTAGTAGAGCTTACCTGGCTTCCATTCTCAGTACCAGAGGGAGAGGGAGGAGAGGAGTGAGAGGAGGGAAGGTGCTAATGTTAATAAAGTATTTTACTTACTCCAGTGCATCCACTATTTTGTCATTTCACATGTAATCAATGCAAAATTTACTAAAGAGAAATTCTTTGTTTCCCTTTCATAAAAAACCTTTGAAATCCCGTGGGTATGTTATAGCTGACAGTGCATTCTGATTTGATGATTTCATGATGCTAAACTTCCATCAGAAATACTTGGTCTGGGGCTGGAGATGTGGCTCAGTGGTAGAGTGTTTGCCTAACATGCATGTGGCCCTGGGTTTGATCCTTCAGCACCATGAATGAATGAATGGATGGATGGATGGATGGATGGATGGATGGATGGATGGATGGAGAGATAACATGTTTGCCCTTTTTTTAAAAAAAGAAAAATACTTGGTGTGCAGGCATCGTGATGCACATCTGTAATCCCAGCATCTTGGGAGGAGGATCAAGAGTTCAAAGCCAGCCTCAGCAAAAGCGAGGCACTGAGCAACTCAGTGAGTCCCTGTCTCTAAATAAAATACAAAATAGGGCTGGACATGTGGCTCCGTGGTTGAGTGCCCCTGAGTTCAATCCCTAGTACCCCCCCCCACCAAAAAAATAAATAAATACTTGGTCTGTATTTATAATTTATAATATTAACACTGGAAAAAGTAGATGACATATTGAAATTATTCAAACATACTTAAGAATTTTTAAAATAATTCAAGTTTGCTTTTTGTTTTTTAATTTTTTTGGGCGGGGTTGTTGATGGACCTGTATTTTATTCATTTATTTATATGAGGTACTGAGGATTGAACCCAATGCCTCACACATGCTAGGCAAGCACTGTACCACTGAGCCACAACCCTAGCCCTCAAGTGTCAGTTTTTAAATTTAAATTTAAATTAATTAAAATTTAACAAAATTTAACTGGGCCTGGTGGCACATGCCTGCCATCCCAGCCACTCAGGAGGCTGAGGCTGGAGGATCCAAAATTCAAGACCAGCCTGGGCAGCCTAGCAAAATCCCATCTCAAAAAGAGAAAAGAAAGTGAACAAAATTTAAAATTTATTTCCCAGTTGTACTTGCCACATTTGAGGTCCTGGATAACTCTATGTGATTGGTGACAATAGCGTTGGACAGAATGGCTCTAGATAAATTCTGGGACACAGGACTGCCATGCATGGCTCTCTGACAGTTTCTGTCAACAAAGGGCAACAGTTACTATTTATACCAAATATGCATTCTCTGTTTAAACTCGCTGAATCACAGGAGGTAGAATACATAGTATCTTCATATTATCTGCCTGCAAAAGTGTCCTTCCTGGGTTGTCTACTTGTAAAAGGTATTTTATCTCCTGGGACCCCAGAAAAGTCACCAGGAAAGAGGAAAGGTATTCTTTGGCCAACACAGTCTTCGAAAGACAAAGGTTCAAAAAAGTCTCCAAAGTGGTTAAGTTTCCCCACTCATTAAATCAATAATCAAGTCTTGTCGGCTTTCTCTATAAAATATAAAAGTTAGAGGACTCAAAACCCGTTACTAAAGTATAGTCATCAAGATAATATAGTATAAAAATAGTGGAATGGAACTGGGACTCCAGAAATAAACCTGTACATCTAAGGTCAATTTATTCTTGACAGGATGCCAAACCTATTCAATGGACAAAGGGTAATCTTTTTAATAAATGGTGCTTGGACAACTGGACATGCAAATGCAGAAGAATTAATTCGAACTTCAAAACTTTACTTGAAATAACAAAGACCTAAATATAACAGCCAAAATTCTTAACACCTTTAGGAGAAAATAAAGTGGTTAATTTTTGTGACCATGGGTTGAGTAACAGTGTCTTAGATTTAACACCAAAAGCACAAGCAAACAACAGGTGAATTGTGCTTCATCCAGTTTTTTAATTTGTGGTATTAAATTATATACTATCACAAGAGTGAATGGAAACTCATGTAACAGGAGAAAATACTTGCAAATCATATGCTTGATAAGGATATAATACCAAAAATACACAAAGAACTTTTAGAACTCAACAATGAAAAGAAAAACAACCCAGTTTTTTAAAGTAACCAATTTGCCCAGGTTGGCCTTGAACTTGCCATCCTCCCATATCAGCATCCTGAGCAACTGGAACCACAGGCATGTACTCTCACACCTGGCTGGCTGGGTGAAAGGGTTTTTGTTTTTGTTTCTAGGCTTTTTGTTTGTTTTTACTTTTAATGGACCTTTATTTTATTTTATTTTATATTTATTTTAAATTATGTGGTGCTGAGAATTGAACCCAGTACCTCACACATGCTAGGCAAGAGCTCTGCCACTGAGCCACAAACTCAGTCCTGGGTAAAGTTTTTTAATACATAGTTCTTTAAAAAGAGCACAAACTACCAGTAAGCACATTAAAAGTGTTCCAAATTGTTAGTCATCAGGGAAATGAAAATCAAAACCATGCAGCCACTAAGGTGTTATAAATTAGTACACAAGGAAAATAGCAAGAATTGAAGAGCAGATAGAGACACTGGAACCTGGGACATTGCTGGAGGGAACTGGTGCCACCTCTGTGGAAAACAGTTCGGCAGTTCAGTTTCTCGAATGGTTAAACAGAATCGGGGGTATCGCTCCATGGTGCAGCAACTACTCAGCAGCATACAGTAGATCCTGGGTTCCATCCCAGAATCACATGTTAAAAAAAATAAAAGTTAAAGAATTACTTATATGACCCAGCAATTCCACTTTCAGGAGTGTATCTCCAAGAATTGAAAACATGTTCATATAAAAACTCGTATATCAATATTCATACCAGCATTATTCATGATAGCTTAAAGTCCCCATCTCTCTTTATTTTCTGTTGAGCCCTGTTAAATTTTGGAAGCTGGCCTTGAATTTCTGATCCTCCTGCCTCAACCTAAACTGCTGGAATTACAGGTGTGTGCCACCATGCCTGGCAGTTTCCTACTATTTTTGCCAGTGACATTGATGCCTGTTGCCACAGGAACTGAATATTGTTAATTTCATCAAGAGGAACTGAAGACTATACTCTTAATCCTCTGTCAATGAGATTGAAGGATCTCCTTGTCCCAAAAGAAGATAGTACCTCAAGGGACAAAAATTCATGTTTATATTATCAATTAGCAAATCTCAGGGGTGTGTGTGTGTTGCTGAGGATTGAACACTGAGCTATGTCCCCAGTCCTTTTTTTCCCCTCCACATTTTTTTATTGATGCATTATAGTTTTATGTAATGGTGGGATCATTTATTATATATTGGTACATGCACACAATATATGGAGGACAAAGAGGATGCAGAGGGATGTAGAATGTGGCTGTTAATGGGATAAGAAAAGAATATACAGAAGTTCTAGAAAATAGGGTGAGAGTGTAATCAAAAGAAATCGGATGTTAGCATGCAAAAAAGGGAGAAAGAGACTGAGGGAACAGGTAAACAAAAGGAAAAGAAAGCAAGAAAGTAAAGAAATAAAAACTTAAATTTTTTTTAAAAAGGAGAAAAAAGAAAATCTACTGTGTAACAGTCATATACTAATGAAACCTCCCAGTGTTCAGTAGCCTGATGCATGAGAGGTACCTGGCAATGAGCTTCAAGCCTCCAGCAGGCGTCTCAGGATGGGATTTGCCCCACCCGAAGGTCGGAGCTTCCAGGATTATCCAAGATGGCCGCTCTGGCTTCGAAATGTGTTGGCAAATGGGGAGTTGCAGCTCAGGGGTAGACGTGGTTGGCTGGAGGTCCTGGAGACGGGATGCAGTTGGTCCGGCAGGGGTCCTGGGGGTCCAGTGTTTGGTGTAGTTGTGGGATCCTGGAGGCCGGTGCAATCAGTCGGTCTGGGTTCCCGGTGATAGGGCTCAGTCAGTTGTTCTGGGGGTCCTGGCAGCAGGGAGCAGTCAGTTGATGTGAGGGCCCCAGAGGCAGGGAGTGGTCGGTTGGGCTGAGGGATCCTGCAGGTACTGTGACAGTGAACTTCCAGGCGATAGCAGGCAGCTGGTGCTCCACTGGTGGTCTGCGGTCAGTCTGCTGGCAGCTGTCGGATGATCGGGAGGTGAACCTCGAGTGTTGGGTGATGGATAGGGGTAAGGTAGGCGATGGACAGGCGAGAGGCAGGCAAATGGCGGATGATAGACGCCTGACAGCAATCGAGAAACAGATATCCTCTCTGTACACAATATAACAATATAATTTGAGCAGTATCCTTTCCCAGGATTTCCCCACTTTATCCCCGCCTCAGACTCCCAAGTGGCTGAAATTTGCAGGTGTGGGCTACCACACCCAGCCCCTTTGGAATTCTTTAAATAAAATTCAATAAATACTGCAGACTGTATTTCTACAGATAGGGAGTCTTTTTTGGAGGGATGTGGGGGGATGGAGCTAGGAGTATACCTCTGTGGTAGAGTGCTTGCTTAGTATTCATGAGGCCTTGGGTTTGATTCTTAGCATTAAATTATTATTATTTTATTTATTTTCTCAAGGGTTCTGTCTTAGAAATCTTTTTTATAGTTTTCCCCTCCTAAATCAGCAAACAAGTTTTACCCATTACATTTGATAGATATGTTTCTTAAGTTCTTAAAGTAGGTCCCATTCCCTGTAATGTTTTAAGGGCCAAATGAGATATATTCGTAAGCTTTTAAAGTGTTGTTCAAGTATAAGTTGTGTGATCATAAGAGAAATAACCTTTCTAAACTGAGTGTGGTGGTGTGGACCTGTAATCCCAGCATTTGGGACGCTGAGGTGGGAGGATTGCAAGTTCAAAACCAGCCTGAGCAATTTAGCAAGACCCTACCTCAAAAAATAAAAGGGACTGGGTTTGTGGCTCAGTGATTAAGGGCCCCTGGTTCAATCCCTGATACAAAAAACAACCTTTTGGGCTGGGGATATAGCTGTTGGTAGAGTACTTGCCTCGCAAGCACAGGGCCGTGGGTTCAATCCCCAGCACTGCAAAAAAAGAAAAAAAACAACCTTTCTAAAAATGTATCAGCATTGAAATTTAGTGATATAGTCAGTGTTAAGGAGAAATAGAGTGGGTTGATGCCCAAATAATGGAGAAAAAAAGCAGAAATAATAATTCAGTATTGAACTGGGGCACAGATATATTAAAAATGAACAAATGAACCAGAGCAGGATCTGGGTATAGCTAGCTTAGTGATATAGCCTGTACTTAGCATGTGTATGGCCGTGGGTTCAGTCACCAGCACTAGTAGGAAAAAAAAAAAAAAAAAAAAAAAAGTAGGAAGGCCAACAGGCATGGTTGAACACGTCTGTAATCCCAGCTACTCAAGGCTGAGGCAGAAGCATTGTGAATTTTAAGGACAAAATAAGGGATGGGAATATAGTGCCCCTGGGTTCAATCCCCACTATCAAAAAGAAAAAGCAATCAAGAAAGAAAATTGATCTAGTGAGGACATGCTGGTCTAGGACTAACTGTATATTATTTATGGCCAAGTTGTCAAACTATAGGTTTTTTTATTTCAAGTAGTACATGACACATTTCCAAGTATAGACTGATAGTAATTTAGACATTAGAATAATGATCCTTAAGATTTTGGGATTAGATGGGGAATGGTAGAGCCCAAAATCTTTCTAAGAAAATTTCCTCTAAGAAAGAGTAATTTTTTTCAGTACTGGGAATTGAACCTAGAGATGCTGTACCACTGAGCTATATCCCCAGCCCTCATGATGCTGAATCATATTCTCTTTAGAAATTGTTTGACCGACATATCCAGACCAGGTATTGCCATGCTGAGTTATTTGTTTTCTTTCTTTCTTTTTTCTTTGATTTGTTCTTTCCTTCTCCCTCTTCTCCTACCTCCTCTCCATACTTACAGAGCAAAAGACTTGATTATGAGGTTAACAGATACAGTGCTGGTAACATTGATTTCCTCAGTAGTTCTTTTTTTTTTTTTTTTTCTTTCTTTCTTTTTTTTGGTACTGGGGATTGAACCCAGAGTCTCTTCACCACTGAGCTACATCCCCAGCCCCCCACCTTTATTTTATTTATTAAAAAAAAAATTTTTTTTTAGTTGTCAGCGAGCCTTTATTTTATTTATTTACTTATTTATATGCGGTGTTAAGTATCAAATCCAGGGCTTCACACATGCCAGGCAAGCACTCTACCCCTGAGCCACAATTACAGACCCAATACCTTTATTTATTTATTTATTTTTATGTGGTGCTAAGGATTGAACCCAGTGCCTCACGTGGGCTAGGCAAGTGCTCCACCACTGAGCCACAGCCACAGCTGCCCCCACCTGCCAGCCCTTTCTAATATCTTATTTACAGACAGGGTCTCGCTGAGTTGCTGAGGGTCTCACTGGGTTGCTGAGGCTGGGCTTGAACTCAGGATCCTCCTGCCTTAGCCTCCCAAGTTGCTGGGATTACAGGCGTGAGCCACTGTGCCCAGCTCAGTAGATCATTTCTGTTAGCAAAGTTGTGGACCAGGTGGTCAAGCCAGTAGCAGATGGTATCAGATTTCCTATATGTCATTCTGCTCTTCACTGAGTTTATGGAACAAGCTGGGTGTTAACAACAATATTGGTAAAATACTCTAGGCAGTGTTCTCTTCCTTTCCTTTCTTTCGGTAGTTTGGATCTCTGATCTGTACCCTAGGAGTAACACTTCTGCCCCCACTATGTTGCCCAGGCTTCCCTCAAATTCCTGTGACCAAGTGATCCTCCTACCTCAGGCTTCAACCCTCTCCAGTAGCTGGGACTACAGGCATGTGTCATGTTGTCCAACTTACCTCATTTAATCTTTGCATAAACCTTATAAAATAGATTCCTCTTCTTTTTAGTTAAGTACAAAGAACAATTTGCCTGATGAACTGAACTTGAATTCCATGCATGTATCAATTTGTCAGGATGTACCCAACTACTATGTATTAACTATAAAACTCTTGATATATATATAAAAAAGATACAGTTGAGCCATGGGTCATAAAAGCCATCTATTAAAAAACTAAAGTATAGAGATTATAACATTTGTTAAATTAGTGATTTCTTTCAGATTGTGAATCATTCTAATTCCTAAATATTTCATTAGATTTCTTACTAAAGTCATTTGGAAGGCAGCTATCCTCACCACTGTACCACCAACACTAAAGTCATTTGGAAACTCAAAAAAACAAACAAACAATACATTCAGTGCAGGTAGAAGTTGATTCGCATTCCTACCTACATCCTCATCTTGATTTCTGCTGTGAACAAAAATTTGGTGTTTCAGATTTACTTATTAGCGGCTGGGGATGTAGCTCAATGGTAGAGTGCTTGCCTATCAGGTTCAAGCCCTGGATTCAATCCCCAGTATCTTAAATAAATAAATAAAATTTATGTATTAAATATCTGTTCACTGAAGATGTGTAAGATAA
The DNA here is from genome assembly GCF_902686455.1 of Sciurus vulgaris. Taxonomy (NCBI): domain Eukaryota; kingdom Metazoa; phylum Chordata; class Mammalia; order Rodentia; family Sciuridae; genus Sciurus; species Sciurus vulgaris. The sequence continues at coordinate 112,479,327 of NC_136461.1, forward strand.
ATCTGTAGTTAATCTTATCATTTATTCAAATACATGCCTTTTGTTCACTTACATTTGAAAAAGACTTCAAGAGTGTGTTGCTGGGCACAGTGGCACATCCCTATAATCCCAAAAGCTCAGGAGGTTGAGTCAGGACGATCATGAGTTCAAAGCCAGCCTCAATAAAAGCCAGGTGCTAAGCAACTCAGTGAGACCCTGTTTCTAAATAAAATACAAAATAGGGCTGAGGATGTGGTTCAGTGATCGAGTACCCCTGAGTTCAGTCACTTATTTTGGGGGCGTGTGGCATGTGCCTGTAAGTGTGTTTAGCTGGGTGTGTGGCATGTGCCTGTAATCTCAGTGACTGGGGAGGATGAGGCAGGAGAATCCCAAGTTTGAGGTCAGCCTCAGCAGTTTAGCGAGTCCTAAGAAACTTACTGAGACCCTATCTTAAAAAATAAAAAGGTCAGGAGATGTAGCTCAGTGGTAAAGTACCTCTGGGTTCAGTCCCAGTACCACATCTACAGAAAAATCTGCTCTGAAAGGTTAAATCTTCTCTCAAGGGTTTGTAGTTCCATAACCTTCATTCAAGATCACATAACATGATCAACAGCAAAGTCAGTTCATGATCCCTGCAACTGTATTCCCCTCCCTCTTTTCCCTTCTATACTTCTCCCATTCTCCTTCCCTTACTAGACTTCCTTTCTGTCATTATTAATTTATATTTGATTAGTTCTTTCTACCTATGCATAAAGGTGAAGTTCCCTGTGGTATATTTATTTATGCACATAACATGGTTTTTAAAGAATTCATTCTACATTGCTTCCCCTTTCCCATCCCTCCACACTGCCTCTCGATTTCCTTCTGTATTACCATTCTTCTCTTTATGTTAATCTATCCTTCCTCCTTTATTTTACTCTAGTTTTCGTGTATGAGAGAAAACATTCAACCTTTGAGTTTGCATTTGACTTTTTTCACTTTGCATGATATTCTCCTTTTCTATCCATTTAACCAGTATTTAAATGCCAGCAACTTAATTCTTTTTTATGGATGAGTAGAACTCCATTATGTGTGTGTGTATACATACATACATACATACATACATACATTCATACATATGTAAATACACAATTTCTTAACCCATTTCATTCATCTATTCATGGGCATCTGGGTTGATTCCATAATTTAACTATTGTGAATTGTGCTACTGTAAGGATTGAGGTGACTGTATTGCTGTAATATACGTGTTTTAGATCTTTTGGGAAAATACCAAGGAGTCAGAGAGCTGGGTCATATGGTGGTTCCATCCTGAGTTTTTTGAGGAATCTCCATACTGTTTTCCAGAGTGGTTGTACTAGTCTGCAGTCCCACCAATAATGTATAAGTGCACCTTTTCCCCCACAACCTCTCCAGCATTTATTATTTGTATTCTTGATCATTGCCATTCTGACTGGAGTAAGATGAAATCTTAGTGTAGTTTAGGTTTGCGTTTCCCTAGTTGCTAGAGATTTTGAGCGCTTATTCATATATTGTGGGCCATGAATGTGTCTTCTTCTGAGAAGTTTGTTTAGTTCTTTTGTCCCATTTTTGTATTATTTGTAGGATTTTTGGTGCTAAGTTTTTTGAGTTCTTTATATATTCTGGATATTAATCCCCTATCAGAGGAGTAGCTGGCCAAGATTTCCTCTCATTTCTGGAAGATTTTTGTAGGCTCGCTCTTCACAGTACATATGGACATTCAAATTTCCCAGTACCATTTGTTAAAAAAGGTATCTTTTCTCCAAAATATATTTTTAGCACCTTTGTTAAATATCAAATGGCTGTAGGTATGTGAGTTTGTCTTTGTGTCTTCTGTTCTGTTCCATTGGTCTTCAGGTCTGTTTTGATGCCAATACTATGCTGTTTTTGTTACTTACAGCTCTGTAGTATAGTTTCAGATCAGGTATTGTGATGTCTTCTTCACTTTTCTTGCTTAGTATTTCTTTGGCTATTGTAACTCTTCCAAGTGAATTTTAAAAATGTTTTTTCTACTTCTGTGGAGAGAGTTCATTGGTATTTTGATAGGTATTATTTTTGGTAGTATAGTCACTTTGACAATATTATTCTGCTTATCCAAGAACATGGAATGGCTTTCCATCTTCTAAGGTCTTCAGTTTCTTTCTTCAATGTTCTATTATTTTTATTGTAGAGCTTTTTTGCCTCATTGGTTAGTCAATTCCCCATTATTTTATTTTTTTGAGGCTATTGTGAATTGGATGGTTTTCCTGATTCCTTCCTTGGCTATATAGGAAAACAGCCTTGGAGTATAGGAAAACTGTTGATTTAATGGGTGTTGATTGTGTATCCTGCTACTTTGCTGAACTCATTTATAAGCAATAAAAGTCTTCTAGTGGAGTTTTTGAGTCTTGTAGATATAGGATCTTGTCATCAGCAAACATAGTTTGACTTCTTTTCCTATTTGAATCCCATTGATTTCCTTTTCTTGCCTGATCACTCTGGCTAATGTTTCAAAGACTATATTGAATAGGAGTGGTGAGAGTGGACAGCCCTGTCTTACTCCTGATTTTAGAGGAAATGCTTTTTAGTTTTCCTGCATTCAGTATATATTGGTTTTGGATTTGTCATAAATGGCATGTATGATGTTGAGGTAAGTTCCTTTGATCCCTAGCTTCTTTAGTGTTTGTGGGGTTTTTTGTTAGCTTGTTTATGTTCTTTTTTGGTGTCGGGGATTGAATTCTGGTGCGCCAACCACTGAGCCACATCCCCAGCCCTTTTTTCCTTTTTTTATTTTATCTGAAGATGGGGTCTCACTGAGTTGCTTAGGGCCTCCCTAAGTTGCTGAACCCATCTTTGAACTCACAATACTACTGCCTCAGCCTCCCCAAACTGCTGGGACTACAGGCATGTGCCACTGTGCCTGGCCTGTGTATTATTTTATTATTCTCAATGTCATTGATTTTGTCTCTGACCTTAATTATTTCCTATCTTCTCCTGGTTTTGGAGTTAGTTTTTCTAAGGTCTTGAGGTAGAATGTAACTTATTTATTTATTTTATTTTATTTATTTATTTTTTTGGTGGTACTGGGGATTGAACCCAGGACTTTGTGTGCATGCAAAGCAAGCACTCTTACTAACTGAGCTATATCCTCAGCCCCCAGAATCTTGTTTTGTTTTGTTTTTTAATGTAGGTACTCAGTGCTATAAATTTTCTCTTAGAATTGCTTTTATGCTGTCCTAGAGATTTTGATAAATTGTATTTCCGTTCTTGTTTGTTTCTTGATTTTTAATCACATTTCTTCTTTGATCCATTCTTCACTTAAGAGAGTGTTGTTCAGCTTCCATGTGTTTATGTGGTGAATACTTTTTTATTGTTTTGACATTATTTTCTCAATTTAACCTTCCTCATTTCCATAAGCCAGCTCTCTACCTGGTAAAATAATTAATAATGGAGGAAAGTACCATAGATTTACTCTAATGTACTATACATATACCTTAAAAGAATACATTATCAGTTAAACCTCAGGGTCTCTGTTGAGTCCTGGGTATCTCTTGCGCCTTTTCTCTTTCAGTGTGACCTTCTGACTCTGATTATTAAATGTATAAAGAATAATTACATTTAGCTGGGGGGGGTATGCACCTATAATCCTGGCTTCTTGGGAGGCTGAAGCAGGAGGATCACAAGTTGGCTACTGGGCTGCAAACCTGGGCAAAAAATAAAAAGAACTGGGGGTAGCTCAGTGGTAAAGTGCCCCTGGGTTCAATCCCCACTATTGGAGTAGGCTGGGACAAATTGTGTTTCTCAGAGAAATTATGACCACTTGAATAAGAAAAGGGGCTAGAACAATAATGGAATTGCATAAGGCCTTTCTTATGTGTATGTGCTTTTTTTTTGTTGTTTGTTTTGTTTGTTCTGGTACTGGAGATTGAACCCAGGAATGCTTAGCCAGCCACTGAGCCACATCCTCAACCCTTTTTTAAATATTCTGTTTAGCAACAGGGTCTCGCTGAGTTGCTTAGGGCCTCAGCTTCCTGAGCTGCTGGGATTACAGTTGTTCTCCACCACACCTGGCTTTTATTGTTTTCTTATTCTCATTTGAGGTGACATTTAAAAGCACTATTAAAAAGGATATAATATCTGATCTGAGAGACAGACAGGAGGACTGCAAGTTCAAAGCCATCCTCAGCAGTGGTGAGGCGCTAAGCAACTCAATGAGACCCTGTCTCTAAATAAAATACAAAATAGGACTGAGGATGTGGTTCAGTGGTTGAGTGCCCCTAAGTTCAGTCCCCAGTACCCCCTCACCCCCAAAATAAAAAATAAGAACGTGGTTGTATCACTGAGCGAGAGCTTATAGTCTTGCTTGATGTGCAAAACCTCGATTCTTTTAGTGTGTTTGATAGAGATGGTGTATGTTTATCTCTTTATCTTTTTTTTTTTTTTTCCTGTTTTTAAGCAGCACCAGCACCTGGAATCAAGAGACCCATGGCATCTGCTTCTGAGGTGAGTTTCATTTTAACACAGTGCTTACTGAAATTTTAATCCTGATATAAAAGGATATCTGTTCATGGCATCTTTATTTTCCCTCTGCTTAGGCATTAGAAGTTAGACAGGGTTTCTTTCTTTTTCTGTGGACCTGGGTATGGAATCCAGGTTTTTTAAGCATGTCAGGTCAGTAATCTACCGACGAGCTTACATCCCAGCCCTAGATAGGGTGCTTTCTCTGTCTCCCGCTCATTTTTATTTTTATCATACTGGGCTTTGTGCACACTGGATAAGTGCTCTATGACTGAGCTATATCCCTTTTCTTATGTTTTTGGTACTGGGGATTGAACCCAGGGGTACTTAACCACCCACATCCCCAGTCCCTTTTTATATTTTCTTTAGAAACAGAGTCTTGCTGAGTTGTGTAGGGCCTTGCTAAGTTGCTGAGTCTGGCTTCAAACTCTCAGTCTTTCTTCCTTAGCCTCCATAGTTGCTGGGATCACAGGCATGCACCACTGAGCCCTGCTGGCCTCAAATATTTCATCCTCCTCCTTCAGCCTCCCAGATCACTGGGATTACAGGCACATACCACCTCAGTCAGCTCTTTGTATCTCTTTGATAGGCTACAAATTGTACAGCTCTTCTTTTGTTATTTCATTATGAATATTAACAATATCTCACATTTGTTGAACATTTCTTAGTGTACCAATTGCAGTGTATATAACACCTAACAGTAAATACTGTATTTAAGTGTCCTTTATAGATGTTCTTATTTAATCCTGCAAACAACCCCCAAGGTGATGAATAACTGTTAGAAAGATAACTGTTGTTATCCATGATAACAGATGAAGAAAGTGAGGATTAGATGTTCTGTAACTTGCCCCAAATCACATACAACTATTAAGTGGGATTAATAAGGCTGAGATTCAAACCTTGACAGTCTGGTATTGAAGTTCATTCTTTTATTTTGCTGTTACTGTCTCTTGTTCATGTACTTTCAGTGCATAGCAAGCACTTTTTTAAAAAAAAAATTTATTTTATTTGTTTTGTTTGTAGGTGAACCCAGTGCCTTTATTTTATTTTTACATGGTGCTGAGTATCGAACTCGGGGCCTCATGCATGCTGGGCAAGCACTTTACCACCAAGCCACAACCCAGCCCAGAAATACTTCTTTATTTATTTATTTATTTATTTATTTATTTATTTATTTTTTATTGTAAACAAATGGGATACATGTTGTTTCTCTGTTTGTACATGGCGTAAAGGCATACCATTTGTGTAATCATAAATTTACAGAGTAATGTTGTTTGATTCGTTCTGTTATTTTGTCCCTTCCCCCCACCCCTCCCACCCCTCTTTACCCTCTATACAGTACTTCCTTCCTCCATACTTGCCCCCCTCCCTAACCCTAACACTAACCCTTCCCTCCCCCGCATTATGTGTCATCCTCCACTTATTAGCGATATCATTCGTCCTTTGGCTTTTTGAGATTGGCTTATCTCACTTAGCATGATATTCTCCAATTTCATCCATTTGCCTGCAAATGCCATAATTTTATCATTCTTTATGGCTGAGTAATATTCCATTGTATATATATACCACAGTTTCTTTATCCACTCATCAATTGAAGGGCATCTAGGTTGGTTCCACAGTCTGGCTATTGTGAATTGAGCAGCTATGAACATTGATGTGGCTGTATCTCTGAAGTATGCTGATTTTAAGTCCTTTGGGTATAGGCCAAGGAGTGGGATAGCTGGGTCAAATGGAGGGTCCATTCCAAGTTTTCTAAGGAATCTCCACACTGCTTTCCAGAGTGGCTGCACTAATTTGCAGTCCCACCAGCAATGTATGAGTGTACCTTTCTCCCCACATCCTCGCCAACACCTGTTGTTGCTCGTATTCTTGATAATCGCCATTCTAATTGGGGTGAGATGGAATCTTAGGGTGGTTTTGATTTGCATTTCTCTTATTACTAGAGACGTTGAACATTTTTCCATATGTTTGTTGATTGCTTGTAGATCTTCTTCTGTGAAGTGTCTATTCATTTCCTTAGCCCGTTTGTCGACTGGATTATTTGAATTCTTGGAGTAAAGTTTTTTGAGTTCTTTATAGATTCTGGAGATTAGTGCTCTATCTGAAGTATGATTGGCAAAGATATTCTCCCATTCTGTAGGCTCTTTCTTCGCATTGCTGATAGTTTCCTTTGCTGAGAGAAAGCTTTTTGGTTTGAATCTATCGCAGTGGTTGATTCTAGCTTTTATTTCTAGTGCTATGGGAGTCCTGTTAAGGAAGTCTGATCCTAGACCAACAAGGTGAAGATTTGGACCTACTTTTTCTTCTATAATCTGCAGGGTCTCTGGTCTGATTCCGAGGTCCTTAATCCATTTTGAGTTTAGTTTCGTGCATGGTGAGAGATATGGGTTTAGTTTCATTCTGTTGCATATGGATTTCCAATTCTCCCAGCACCATTTGTTGAAGAGGCTATCTTTTCTCCATTGCATCTTTTTGGCCCCTTTGTCTAGTATGAGAAAATTGTATTTATTTGGGTTTGTGTCCGTGTCCTCTATTCTGTACCATTGATCTACCTTTCTATTTTGGTACCAATACCATGCCGTTTTTGTTACTATTGCTTTGTAGTAGAGTTGAAGATCTGGTATTGCAATACCCCCTGTTTCACTCTTCCTGCTAAGGATTGCTTTAGCTATTCTGGGTTTCTTATTCTTCCAGATGAATTTCATAATTGCTTGCTCTATTTCTGTAAGGTACGTCATTGGGATTTTAATTGGAATTGCATTGAATTTGTATAGCACTTTAGCTAGTATGGCCATTTTGACAATATTAATTCTTCCTATCCAAGAGCATGGAAGATCTTTCCATCTTCTAAGGTGTTCTTTAATTTCTTTCTTTAGTGTTCTGTAGTTCTCATTGTAGAGGTCTTTCACCTCTTTTGTGAGATTGATTCCCAAGTATTTTATTTTTTTCGAGGCTATTGTGAATGGGGTAGTTTTCCTAATTTCTCTTTCTGAAGATTCATCACTTATGTATAAAATGCGTTGGATTTATGGGCATTGATCTTGTAACCTGCTACTTTACTGAATTCACTTATGAGTTCTAAGAGTTTTCTGGTGGAATTTCCAGGTTCCTCTGAATATATAATCATGTCATCAACGAACAGGGATAGTTTGAGTTCTTTTCCAATTCGTATCCCTTTAATTTCTTTGGTTTGTCTAATTGCTCTGGCCAGAGTCTCAAGAACGATGTTGAATAGAAGTGGTGAAAGAGGGCATCCCTGCCTTGTTCCAGTTTTTAGGGGGAGTGCTTTCAGTTTTTCACCATTTAGAATGATATTAGCCATGGGCTTAGCATAAATGGCCTTTACAATGTTAAGGAATGTTCCCACTATCCCTATTTTTTCTAGTGTTTTGAGCATGAAGGGGTGCTGTATTTTATCAAATGCTTTTTCTGCTTCTATTGAAATAATCATGTGATTCTTGACTTTAAGTCTATTGATATGGTGAATTACGTTTATTGATTTCCGGATGTTGAACCAACCTTGCATCCCTGAGAAATACTTCTTTTAATCACTAGGAATCTATAAATTTCCCAACTTCTTCTTTTCTGTACAGAATATATTTGTTTAACTTTTTCCCCGTGAGTATTTCCCAGCTCTCCTTTCACCTCTTGCTTCCCTCTTATATTTTGTTTCAGAGGCCTCAGAATGCAGATCCTTTTGGATTAGGACTATAGACTTTTCTGAGTACCTTCAAAGAGTACCTTCATGTCTATTGCACTGGCATCTTGGCTTTTGGAAATAGCCTTTTAGACTCTGCTCTACTGGTCTTATTCTTCCCCTATTTCAGGAGCTGCTTTGTGGGTGGAAAAGAAAATTTCTGCTGGTGAATTCAGTTTGAACAAATAATATTGAGATTGGCTTGTGGATTAGAGAAGTCATCATTTCTAAAAGAAAACTGGTAAAAAAAAAAAAAAAAAAAAAGGCCAGGTGTGGTGGCAGGTACCAGGTACTCAGGAGATTGGACAGGAGAATCGCTTGAGCCAAGAAGTTCAACTTGGGCAACATAGCAAAATTCCATCTCAATTAAAAAAAAAAAAGAAAAAAAGAGTGAAGAGTGTATGAAACTCTGTTTCTACCTTTCTTGCTTTTGTGGATGAAGTTTTCCATTTTTCTGGGGCTTCTATTCCCTGCCTTTGCTCTTTCTGCTTTTCTTTATGATAATCATTTTTATTTCCTATGTTATCTTTCTAAGGACCAAAGGTAAAATATGTGCCCTTTGAAATTTTTTTCTGTGATTTTTTTTTTTTTTTTAGTTTCTTAATACATTGGAAAGCAACTTAATAGCTGTGTATTTGCATGGGGTGGAACTTCCAAAGTTTTGTTTTTTTTTTTAAGCTGTAGATGGACACAATACCTTTATTTTATTTATTTATTTTTATGTGGTGTGTTATACATCTGAGGCAAGCATTTTCTTCACTGAGCTACAACCCCAGCCCTGAAGATTTTATAAAATGGTCTTAATCTAGAATGGATGTGTTTAGATTTTGTTTTGATTAAACCATCACTATAACTGTTGTATTACATGGAGATCATATTTTGATCTTGACTCTTATTTTCTAGGTGCCTTGTGCCTCTACATTGCCCATCAAGAAAATAGGCCACCGAGGTGTGGATTCCTCAGGAGAGACAACGTATAAAAAGGTGAGTCTCACCAATTGCAGTGGTGCACACCTGTAATCCCAGCAATTTGGGCAACTGAAGCAAAAGGATCACAAGTTCAAGGCCAGCCTTAGCCACTGAGACCCTGTCTCAAAACAAAAAGTTGGGCTGGGGATATAGCTCAATGGTAAAGCATCCCTCTGTTAAATTCCCATTACAAAAGAAAAAAAAAAGGTGGGTCTGGGTTGAACCCTCTCATCTTTGAGAACTCAGCAGGGGCAGCTATTCTTCACGTATTGTCCCATTTCTTGATAGTCTTAAGACTTTGGACAATAACCATCATATAACTATACTTTAGAATTTATTTCACAAATGGTGAATTGTTTTCTATCTATATACATGTATTTGATTTTTGTTTGTTTTGTTTTTGTAGTGCTGGGGATTAAAACCAGGGCCTTGTGTATGCTAGGCAAGTGCTGTACCACAGAACTACATCCCCAGCAGATTATGTTCTTAATGGACAAATGTAGTGTTGGTTGCTATTTCACTGAGCCTGAAGAAACTGTTTTACTGTTAGGAGTAAATATGTAACTAGTAGGCCCTAAACACCATTCTCACTTTGCCACAGGAAACCATGTTTCTAAAATACTTTTATCTTTGTTGCTGGATGTTCATGAAGTGAAGGTCAGATTCTGCCATGGTAATACCACAAATAGGTAGCAGGTTGGATTCTTTTCTTTCTTTCACTTACTCTTTTTATTTTTTTCTTTTTGCTGTTTTGTCCTGTTGTCATCAGCCTCTCTCTTCTTTTCTTCTTCCCTTCTTTACAACTCCCCTATCTCCCCCACCTCCTCTCATTCCACCAGTTCTTCATTCAATTCTGAACTAATTTGAAGCAGCTTAGACTTCCCAAGGGACAGTGCTTTAGCATCTGTACATTGTCAGATATAAAAGGATATAAGGTGCAAAAGTTTCTTGGAGTTCAGATTTCTTAGAATCCATATAAATTTTGTGTCTCTTCTTTGCTTTAATCTCATTTTCCCAAGTAGCAGAAGTGGACTGACTTGTTTCTCTCATTTGTCTGTGTCTGTGGTAGGCTCTAAGGTCCATCTCAGTTTACAGAAGTTTATTGAACTTTTTATGTAGTGAACATTGATATGAAAAGGTGGGTTTCTGATCTGATTAGGGTGGCAGACACTTAAAAAATTAGTTATAATGTTAATGTCTGCTGAGGCCTAAGTGGAATTATAAGTAATATCTGATTGGGGTCAGGATAAGAGAAATAAGTGATTGAAATGTGCTATATTGCCAGGTGTGATGGCACAAATCTATAATCTTGGCTTCTCAGGTGGCTGAGGCAGGAGGTCCTAAAGAACAGCCTCAGCAACTTAGTGAGACCCTTTCTCAAAATAATAAAAAGGGCTGGGGATGTCACTCAGTGGTAAAGTGCCCTGGGTTCAATCCCCAGTACAAACAAACATAAATATTTGTAATTATATATAAATGTACTTGTATATTATATGTTTAATAGAATTAAATATAACATAATTTAATATGATTTTAATATAATGTATTATGTATAAAATATATAACATATGATATATTGTATATTGTATTTTAAAAGGACTAGGGTCCAACTATGGTAGAGCACCCCTGGGCTGTTAAAAGAAAAAAAATTGAATATTCATCTGTGATTACTAAGAGGATATTATATTAGCACATATCTAGATGATGTGATATTTTGCCATGGGATTGAAATATGTATATTAGTTGTAGATGGACACAAATATATTTTTTTATTTGTTTGTTTAAATTTATATGGTGCTGAGGATCAAACTCAGTGCCTCACACGTGGTATAGGCAAGTGCTCTACCACTGGGCTACAACTCCAGCCCTAGTATGACAATTTTAAATCTAAATACTTCTTAGAAATATTTTTAATTTTTCATACCTTCTTCAGTTAAGAACCTTTTGGCACTGTATTTTTCTCTGACACACTGGTCAGACCCTTTTTTATAGGACTGAAGCTTCTATAACTAGTCAAATCAGAATATTGGTTAATTTTATATCAGATGAATTAAATGTTTGGAGGGCCTTGGATACTTTAGGGGAAGGAGTCTTACAAGTGAGACCTAAGATTGTTCTTTCAATACAATCTGTCTTCCTGATATAGATATTCAGTCTCATTGAGGCTGGCCCATAAAAGGGAACACCATGTCTAGCTAAGACTTTCAGATAGTCCTGTCTTTGCTACTCTATTCTTCACTGTCCTCCTCATCTTTTCCAGTCTTAGTTACAATATAACTAAGATTAATAACAATGTAATAGTTTAGCCTGAACTCCCCAGAGTACATATGATTCAGCTCCTTCCTCCTAAAGTCTCATTGCTATGGTCAGGCTTAATACTAGAAACTTCTCCGTCATTCCTTTTCTGTTTCTTAGACAACCTCATCTGCTTTGAAAGGTGCCATCCAGTTAGGCATTACTCATACGGTGGGGAGCCTGAGTACCAAACCAGAGCGGGATGTCCTCATGCAAGATTTCTACGTGGTGGAGAGTATCTTCTTCCCCAGGTACAGAGGTTAATTAAAATTTACAAGAATATCCTGGAAAATGTGACTTTTTCAAATCAACCTCAGGGTAATTTTAAGGAATTGGGCCTGACTCATTTAAGTATGTGTCCAGTTCTTAGCCTGGTCATAACAGGCTGATGTGGTACTGGAGCATTTGGAGAGCAATTGCTGCTGTGAGGCTCTGGCCTGTGGAGTGATCTGTTTAAAAACAAAAACTAAAAAACCTAGCATTGACTAGGAGACACTGTGATTCCTGTGTCTTGCTCCCCTTGTTGTAACTTTGTCCTACTAAATTTTCTCAGGAAAAAGTAATTCCTCTGGTTCTCTCAGGAGGATGTATTGACCTTCCTCTGAGATTTCTTTTATTTAACTTCACAGTGAAGGGAGCAACCTGACCCCTGCTCATCACTATAATGACTTTCGTTTCAAGACCTATGCACCTGTTGCTTTCCGCTACTTCAGGGAGCTATTTGGCATCCGGCCTGATGATTACTTGGTAAGTGTCTCATATCAGAACCCTTTAACTCCAGAATTGAGGGACGTTCCCCAAGCAAGGATCATTTTCTCCACAGTTTTGTTCTCGTTTTTCTTAGAACAGAAATAAATCAATAGTTGACCTCTGGTGGGACAGGCCTGATATGTTTGAATCTTTTACTGTCTTCTCTCTCGACTTCAGTATTCCTTATGTAGTGAGCCACTGATTGAACTCTGCAATTCTGGAGCTAGTGGTTCCCTTTTTTACGTGTCCAGCGATGATGAATTCATTATCAAGACAGTTCAGCATAAAGAAGCAGAGTTTCTGCAGAAGCTGCTTCCAGGATATTACATGGTAAGGGGGAGGAAGAGGAACACTGACCACCTGTGCTGGCTACTTCTGGACAATGCTATGAGGCTTGTCTTCAGCAGACCAAGACAGTATCAGCCCTTTTGTTTTAACAGTTATTTGTTTTTATCCCTTTGCCCCATATATTTTGCCTCACTAGGTTAAAAAGGGTTTTGTGGAAGGGCATGTTGATGCATGCTTGTAATCCCAGGAACTTGAGAGGGTGAGGCAGGAGGATTGCAAATTCAAGGCCAGCCCCATCAATTTAGCAAGAGCCTGTCTCAAAATAAAAAGGGCTGGGGATGTAGCCATGTGGTAAAGCAACCCTGGGTTCAGTCCCCATTACCAAAAAAAGGAAAAGATGGGAAGCTTTCTTTTTTCTTATTTTATGTGTTATTTGGCTTAGACTGTTTTACCCAGAGGCAAGATTCAGGACAGTGGCCTTTTGTAACATTGCAGGGGATTGTTTTCTATTCTTAGTCTATTTCCTAGTTTGGGGGATGAGTTGGGTTACTTTGCTTGTTGGTACTCTATTATTCTTACAGGTTCTGGAGAAGTTAGGAAACTCTTTTTGCCTTGCATAGTACCCACAGGAATATATACTATAATTAGGAATACAAGACTTTTAAAAATATTGTGTTCTCTTAAATCTCTTTGAAGGAATGTATCCTTCATATGTTTGGGACCCTAACTGATTACTCTGTTGGAAGGTCTTTTGCCCAGGTTGGTGGTAATCACATCATTGATATATGCATTTGGAAATTTTGACCCAATACGATGTGGATTTATGAGCAGATTGTGCCTGAATCTCATGTAGAAGACAAAGGGAGGTTAGATGGCAACTTTTGCTCTTGAGTTTCACTAGAAAGCAGCTAACTAGCTTTACTGTGTGTTTTACTTTTGTGCCCTTAGAACCTCAATCAGAACCCTCGAACTTTGCTGCCTAAATTCTATGGACTGTACTGTGTGCAGGCAGGTGGCAAGAACATACGAATTGTGGTGATGAACAATCTTTTACCACGGTCAGTCAAGATGCATATCAAATATGACCTCAAGGGCTCAACATACAAACGACGGGCTTCTCAGAAAGAGCGAGAGAAGGTTCTCCCCACCTATAAAGACCTGGACTTTCTACAAGACATCCCTGATGGCCTTTTTTTGGATGCTGACATGTACAATGCTCTTTGTAAGACCTTGCAGCGTGACTGTTTGGTGAGTTTGTCATATTTACCTTTCAGACACCAAAAAATCTCAATAACTAAAACAATTTGGTTCTTCAAGACTGAGTCTTTCTTTGCGAGATGGACTCTATTTCTTAGTTCCATATCCTAGACTGCATTTAAAGTGACTTTTAAATATCATTGTCATTTTAAATGACTTGTTGCCATGCCTTTCCATTTGTAATTTCTTCCTGTTTATCCTCCCACTGGGCATTACTTCCTTCTCTAGGTAGCTTGGGCCTTGTAGTCACACTTTATACTTACTTTCATACTAGCACCATCATTCCTCAGATTTTGATCATGTCTGCTTAATCCAAATTTGTATCTTGGAAGCTGTGTTCTGCTGAAGAAAATCACACAAACTATGTACTGGCATATCTACAGATTTATGATATTCAGTTCTACCTGGACTTCAGTATTGTTCCTCATTCCATTTCCTGTTCCTCTGAACAGGAATTTTCAGATGTTTGGCATTCTGTTAAAACCATTTCTAATTCCTAATTCCCAACTTGTTTCTCCATATCTTAATTTTTTATCCTGTGTCATCCCTTTGTGCTATGCCCATAACCAATTTATAATTGGATCTACACTTAAAAATTCTTAATTTCAGTGGGTACAGTGATGCTCACTTATAATCCTAGCTTCCTAGGAGGCTAAGGCAGGAATATCACAAGTTGGAGGCCAATCAGGGCAACTTGGTGAGATGGTCTCAAAATTAAAAAGGACTGGGAATATAGCTTGGTGGTAAAGCACTCCTGGGTTCAATCCCCAGTACCAATACATAAATAAATAAATGATTCAAAATAAAAATTAAAAGGGCTGGGGATATAACTCAGTGGTAGATTGCCTGCCTGGCATTTATGAAGTCCTGTATTCGAGCTCCTATACTGCCAAAAAAAAAAAAAACTTTAATCTTTTTTCTCAATTTAGTAAAGGCTTTCTCCAAACCAATTGTTTTTATGCTCTAATTCATTTGTTTCTTCATGACCTGCTTCCTCCCTTGCTTCCTTTCCTTCCTCTGTATTTCACCTCTGTTGGTTACTTGCTTTCTACATGCAAGTAAACTTTATCTCTTCTATCTAATGTTTAGGAGGACATTTTTTTTTTCCCAGTGCTTTCGACTAATGATGCTTCCAGTCCTCCTTTTCCTTTCTCAGTTCTTATTCCTGTCCTAGGCCACTGTGTCCCTTCTTTTGTTCTCATCACTTCAGTGGAATTACTCTTTTAAATAACTACCTACATGCTTAGTAGGATACTTCCCATTCCTTTTTTCAATTTTCTGCAGCATTTGACTTCATCATTTCCATTTTCTTATCACACATTTCCCTACTGATTTTTCTTTATTTTTTTTTTTTCAAAGTCACCTTCCTCTACTCAGTCCATAATATTGTCCATCCTTGCCCTCATTTGCTCAGTCTGCATCTACTTCCAAGGATAACATCTATTTTGTCTCCCAAGACTCAACCAATGGGGCCAGGGTTTTTTCACACTGCACAAAAATCAATCCTAGGCTCAGGCTCTCCTCTCCTCTTACTCCATCCTCCCATTAAGACACAGTTGGATGAGTTGCACAGCATTGGAAATATATCCAGGCTTCTTTTTTTATAGTTTGATACAGGGAATTGAAACCAGGGGTGCTTAACCAGTGTGCCACATCCCCATCCTTTTTTTATTTTTTGTTTTAAGACAGGGTCTCCCTAAGTTATTGAGACTGGCCTTGAACTTGCAACTGACCTCAAACTTGCAATACCCCTGCCTCAGCCTCTTGAGTTCCTTGGATTACAGGTGTGTACCACCTGACTCGGGAGTCCAGGCTTCTTAACATAACTCATATTATGCCCATCATTGTCTTGCCCCTAATCTTTCACACTAGCGATTTACATTTATGTTCCGGCGATACTAGATTATACCTCTCTGCACAAAACATGCTGTTTTGCACTCCAGGTTTTAGCAACATTCCTTCCTACCTTTATTTACTTGGACTTATTTTATGCCCAATTTCTACTTCCTAAATCCATTAGATATCATTTTCTTGACTTAATGTGCTTTTCTGTTGGCTAAATACTTCCCTCCTTACATATGTTAGAATGTATGTCTTTATTTAAATTTGTATTCCTTCTAAATTTATAATATGAAATCCTTTGTGTTTGTGTGTGTGCATATGTATGGTGTGGGGGATTGATCCCATGGCCTCCAGGGCCTTGTGCATGCTAGGCACATGTTCTACCACTGAGCTATACCACAGCTGTGAAACTCATTAAGTATCTATAAATCTAAGTATATGTACAATGCTTCTACATAGTGGGAATTCAGTACATGTTGAATTGAATTGAGGCTGATAGGTTAAGTTCTACTCTTTTACAAAGAATACCTTTTTTTTTTTTTAAGTTGTCATCGGACCTTTATTTTACTTATTTTTATGTGGTGCTGAAAATCAAACCCAGTGCCTCAGACTTACTAGGCAATACTCTACCACTGAGCTACAACCCTAGTCCTATAACATATACTTTTACTTAGACTCTAATTGTGGATTCTTTATAACACAAATACATATTCCTTGTTACCTTGAGAATAGTGGTGTTTTTGTGAAGAGATACAAGGAGAGAACTTCAAGTGTGTATGGATTGACAGTGGGACTTGAAAAATTAATTTCTATTACTCAAATGAGAGAAAGATAAAGGGGAGTGGGTAATTAAAGACTGCCCAGAGAGCTTAATATTCTCTTCTTCAAAAAATAGGAAAGGGGGGGGGAGCAGAATGAATCAAACAACATTACCCTATGTAAATTTATGATTACACAAATGTTATGCCTTGACTCCATGTACAAACAGAGAAACAACATGTATCCCATTTGTTTACAATAAAAAAAAAAAAAATAGGAAGAGGGCTGGGGATATAGCTCAGTTGGTAGAGTGAGGCCCTGGGTTCACTCCCCAGCACTGAAAAAAAAAAAAAACAGAGTAGGAAGAGCAGTGGGCAGTTTTATGGTTAGCCCTAAAGAGTCACCATCAAGTACAATTAGATCATGAAAACTGTGAAATCCTGAAAAAAGTCTTACGCTTCCAAAGGTTCATATCATATTTGTTTGCTTTTTCCATTAGGTGCTGCAGAGTTTTAAGATAATGGACTACAGTCTTTTGATGTCAATCCACAACATAGATCATGCACAGCGAGAGCCCTTAAACAGTGAAACACAATACTCATTTGACACTCGCAGACCAGCCCCCCAAAAAGCTCTGTACTCCACTGCCATGGAATCCATTCAGGGCGAGGCTCGACGAGGTGGCACCATGGAGACAGATGATCAGTGAGTGGGCTTAGGGGTACCAGGGAGGTGAGCATAAACTCACAGCACTTTCCCTTAAATGAGGCACTTGTCCTCGGGAAAGAAAGAATAACTTCGATTCAACAGTTAAGCCAGCACCATTAATGCTTATAAAACCATGGGAAGATCTTTCTTAAGAATATAAAAGGAAAGGAGGGGGGGGGTCTTTGATTTGAGGTTTATAGTACATCTGGGAAGGTGAGCTATGTAAGATGAAAAGACTGAGTTTTAGACACAGTCTGAAAATTATAACTTTATTATAATTTATTATAATGACTTCTTTTTGCAAGGCAACTTCTTAGCATCATGGATTTATCTAATGAGTGTAGTTAGTAAAATACACTAAGTGTCTTTAGGTGGTTCATTTGTTAGGTATCCTATAACGTGACTCTTTAAAGTATCTTAGTGGGCGTAAGTTAAAATAATGAAAGTTCTTAGGAAGTTTAGAGTTAATTGGGGGAGCATTCCCCAGATTACTGAATAATAGTGATTCCAAAGTGTCTGATGAAGCTGGGGTAGGAGATGTAGTTAAGGAGATTGGAGAAAAGATTAGAATACTTAACACCAAAGGAGTTTCCTAGGGTTGGAGGAAGGATTTCACTCTTTTGCAGTTTATGAAAAATCAATCAGTTATGTTTTTAGGTCTGAGTTCTGTGTCCTAATTTGACTTAGGGTTAGAAGAAGCCTCTGCCTGCTAGCCACCAGGTTTTCTAATTCTTTCTTTTTTGTCTTCCCCAGTATGGGTGGCATCCCTGCCCGGAATAGTAAAGGGGAAAGGCTCCTGCTTTATATTGGCATTATTGATATCCTGCAGTCTTACAGGTGAGGAACATGTAGACCCCAATTACAAAACAGGACAAATGCAGATAGCTACTCACATTTTTCTCTTTTAGATGGGTCTGTCATTACATCCTTCCTAAAGCAAGAACATTGAGTGGCAATCTGACTGCTTAACCCATTGGTTTTTTAAATTTCCTTGATTTTATCCTCTCCCTGACTTCCCTACCCCACCACCTCCCCCAAAATGATACATACCTTCTATGGAAAGCTGAATCAGTCCTCAGAAGCACCAGAGTGGAACATGCCATCTGCCTGGCTTTTTGTGAAAACCTGTGAGATGTGTCATGCTCCACATTGGGACATAGCTGGAAGCATATTCCCCTTTCCACAGAGGAAGAACAAGAGGATCACTGTGTTCTGTAAAAGATAGCAGCCTATGGAACTACAGAGGTGGTAAAGTGATGATAAGGGAGAAGCTAGAAATATTAGACCCCAGTGTTATAACACTTTGGGTACTAATGAGGACTGGAAAATACTTGACTTACTGATTTCAGATTATTATCCACTTTTAACCTCCCTTTCCAGTCTTACCCATCTGTTCTTCCAACTCTCTTTGTTTTTTTGTTTGTTTTTGTTGTTGTTGTTTTTGTGGTGCTGGAGATTGAACCCAGGGCCTTGTGCTTGTGAGGCAGTACTCTGCCAACTGAGCTATATCCCCAGTCCCCCAGCTCTCTTTTTACGATTAATATTATTTTGTTTTGTTCTGCAGTGCTGGGTATCAAATCCAGGGCCTCTCATGCATACTAGGCAAGTGCTCTACCACTGAGCTATGTCCCTAGTCCATTTAAAATTAATATTCTCTTGTCTCTGGTTTGCCAGAACATATAAACTGCCCTTTTCTTAAAGGGGAATAGTTGACTTACATGGAAAAACCACTTATTGCTGGGCACATCAATCTTAGCAACTCGGAGGCTTAGGCAAAAGGATTGCAAGTTTGAGGCCAGTCTCAGCATGTTAGCAAGGCCTTAAGCAACTTAATGAGACCCTGTCTTAAAATTAAAAAAGGGGCTGGGGATGTAACTCAGTGGTAAAGTACCCTGGGTTCAATCCCCAGTACCTCCCCCTGCAAAAAAAAAAAAAAGCATTAATCTCTATTCTGAATAAGCACTGCCATGTCTTTTCTTTGGAAAGCCAGCATACCAGAGTAGATGTGCTTTTTCAGATTTTGTCTTTTCAGGGTTTTCTTATTATTACCTCTTTAAAACCCCTAGTATTGGGGGAAGGAAAATAACCCATTGGATGATTTATTCAAAAATAATGTGTGTGACATTAATTTTTCTCGGCAGGTTTGTTAAAAAATTGGAGCACTCTTGGAAAGCACTTGTACATGATGGGGTAAGTAGCAGTCAGCTAAAGGCTTCCTCCCCACTTCTGCCTCTCTCACTCCTGCTTTCATTTCTGGGTTTTATCCTTTGGCTAGGGTCTTGGTCTACAAGGAAACGGTCCTTGCACTACAGATTCTTTTGCTGGGCCTTTCTCTAACTCTGTAGCCATCTTTTCTGCTCCATAGGACACTGTATCAGTGCATCGTCCAGGCTTCTACGCTGAACGGTTCCAACGCTTCATGTGCAACACAGTGTTCAAGAAGATCCCCTGTAAGTGGCTTCTACCAGATGACCCCCCAGTGGCTCCCTTACCCCAAGAGATGGGGGGCAGGACATCTCTGTCAGGGAGCTGCAAAGGCCAAAGGCCTCTCCTCCTCTACCTACATCCTGTGAGAGCTGCTTCTCGTCTTTATGTCAGTCACTCTGTCTGTCCCAGTCGTTTCCGAGTTGCTGCTTTCCCCCTGGCTCTCCCTACATGAGTCATTGAGGTGAGGGCCTTTTCTGGGGAATTGGTGGGATTGCAAAAAAATGTGTAGTTATGGATGTAGAATCCATGCTGCAGTCTCAGACAGAGTCAGACTTTTATGTACAGGGAGAGATAGGCAAGAATGTTACCAGTATTGTATCTTCTGTTCATTCCCCAGGTACCGAGCAGTTTCAGACTAGTTGACTTGGGTGAAGCATTTCTGATTTCTGCTTAGCAGGTGTTCTTAAGTCTCTTTCCTCAACTCCATGGGTTTAGAAGTGCCAGTTTGGCTGGGTGTGGTGGTGTCCTGTATCAAAACAAAATAAAATTTAAGGACTGGGGATGTAGCTCAGTGGTAGTGCTTATCTAGCATGTGTGAGTCCCTGGGCAGACAGAGCTGGGCATGGTGATGCAGGCCTGTAATTCCAATGACTTGGGAGGCTGAGGCAGGAGGATTGCAAGTTCAAAGCCAGCCTCAGAAACTTAGTGAGGCTTTAAGCTACTTAGTGAGGCCCTCTCTGTCAAAATGAAAAATAAAAAGGGCTGGGGATGTGGCTCAGTGGTTAAGGGCACTTGGGTTCAATCTCCAGTACCAAGAAAAACAAAAGAAGTGCTAGTATGCTTTTTCCCAAACCATCCATGCTGTTAACCATGGTAAATTACATCTCTTCCTTTCCTTACCTCAGCAGACATAAGTTGTCCTTTAGGGAGATAAAGAGGACCTAAAGATACCAGGCAGTGTTAAGGGGGACAGAAAAATCCTATCTTTTCAAAGTGACACATAAATAATAAGTGTAAATTATAGTGTGTGCATGCATATTAAGAAACTGTACAGTGAGAGGGTCATCTGTTAGATTTTACTGGGGAATATTACTAAAGAACGAGGAAATTACAGAAAAGTGCATATCTCATTAGGTGGAAGCAAAGCCATCAAGGTCGTGGTGTGTGTGGGGAGGGGGAGAGATGCATATGTGTCATCTTTTTTCTAAGTTTTCTGCTTCTTTCCAAAATGAAGTGAACTAGACACCCCTATGAATAGTAATTCATAGAGCTCTCTTCATTGATTAACTCTCGTTTCTTCTTTGCCTCAGGAAAAAAAATTTTGTGTGTGCACCAACTCCTGGGTACAGTAGGAGTTTGTATCTGCATCTTGGTGATGGTTTCTGAAGTGGGTGCTAAGTAGGCTCTTTCTTTCCCTTTTGAAGTGAAGCCCTCTCCTTCCAAAAAGTTTCGGTCTGGCTCGTCTTTCTCTCGGCGATCAGGCCCCAGCGGCAACTTCTGCATTACTTCCCAGCCATCGGTCTCTGGGGAACACAAAGCACAAGTGACAACAAAGGCGGAAGTGGAGCCAGGTCAGCGCCAGGGGTGGGGGTCCCTGTGTGATTGAGCACTCCCTCCCTACCTTCTGAGCCCTTATCTTTGGTCAGGAACTCTATTCCCCATTTCTCTCTTTCTCTCTCTTTTTTTAAGTTGTAGATGAACATAATATCTTTATTTTTATGTGGTGCTGAGGATCAAACCCAGTGCCTTGCATGTGTGAGGCAAGCACACTATCACTGAACTACTGCCCCAGCCCCCCTCTACTCCCCTTTTCTATCCAGGAAAAGGCAACTTATTCCATTTCCCCCTTACCCCATTATCTTTTTTTTTTTTTTAATCATTCCTCTTTCTCTTTTCCAGATGTTCATCTTGGTCGTCCTGATGTTTTACCTCAGACTCCACCTTTGGAAGAAATCAGTGAAGGCTCACCTGTTCCTGGCCCCAGTTTCTCATCTGTAGTTCCAGAGACTTTGCAAATGCTAAATACAAGGTTGATTCCTTGGTCCTTTTCTCCATATAATCTTATATTCTCTGTCTTCAGGTCTTTGGAAAGGTCTATAATTCTATTTTTCAGTGGATTGTTGTTTGTTGCTCTTCAATAGATTTGTGCAGGTTCACCTTCCTAAGAGCTCATGTTAAGCTGTTTGGAAAAGTGTGTCCACATCTCTGCATCTTTAGGGGGTGAGAAAATCTGTGTGTGCAGACTTTCTGGTATTCATTTACATTTCCCAACTAACCCTTTATCTCCTGGTGAGTACAATGAGAATTCTCAGCTTAGAATTTAAGGGTGGAAAAATCTTTGCTGGGTGATGAAAATAATTAACAGTTTTTCAAGAGTCCAATGTAAGGAGCTGGGGATATAACTCAGTTGGTAGAGTGCTTGCCTAGCATGAAAAAGGCCCTGGGTTCAATCCCCAGCACCATTAAAAAAAAAAAAAAAGGGTCCAGTGTGTAAAGATTATGACCTGATTTTGTTATCTAGTGTATTTGTTATCTATTGAGTCATAATAAATCATAAATCTAAAACTTAATGGTTTTAAATAATAAATATACATCATGGTTTCCGTAATCAGGAATCCGGGTGCAGCTTAACTAGGTCTTCTAGCTCAGGGTTTCTCATGAGGTGGCAGTCAAGCTATTGCCAGTGCTACATTCTTGTCTGAAGGCTCAACTGAGAGGATTCGCTTCTAAGCTTATTTGTGTGGTTATTGGCATGATTCGGTTCCTTATGGGTTGCATCACCATGCCCAGCTCTGTCTGCCCAGGGACTCACACATGCTAGATAAGCACTACCACTGGCTATGGACTGAGGGTCTCCCTCAGTTCTTTGCTATGTGGGCCTCTGTACAAGGGCAGCTCAGAGCATGGCACCTATCTTCTTCTCATGCTTGAGCAGAAGCCCTAGTCTTTTTGTAACCTAATAACAGAATTGATAGGATACTATTACCTGTGCTGCATTCTACTGAGTAATGCAGCCCACACTCAAGAGGAAGGGATTACACAAGTATGTAAATACCAGGAGCATGGATCATTGGGAGCTATTTTAGGAACTACATATTACAGTCTGACTCCTGGCTCCAAATGACTCAAATCTTTCCATTTGCTTCTTCCAAAGATATCCAGAAGTGTTATCTCCTTTAGCATTGAATCAAAGCCCAAAATTTTGTTATATGAGTCAGATTCAGGTTAAGTGAGCTCCCCAGGTATAGTTCCTTAAGCACAGATTCTGAAGCAGAGCTCTTAGGCTGCTGGGTATGGTCATGCATGTTGGTAATCCTAGCTACTTGGGAGGCTAAAGCAGGAGGATCACAAGTTTGAGGCCAGCCCCAGCACCATAGCAAGACTCTGCCTCAAAAATAAAATAAAAAGGGCTGGGGAGGTAGCTGAGAGGTAGAGCACCCCTGGGTTTGATCCCCAGTATCAAAAGTGGTGGGGGGTGCAGGGGCTTGGGTACAGCTCAGTGTTAGGGTGCTTGGTCAATGTACGAGGTGAGATGAGGCCCCAGGTGTCCCTCTCCCAAAAAAAAGGTGAGGAGGTATGGGAGGCATAAAAGAAGTTATTGATGCATTAGCTATTTTTAAATTCAGGAAGTGTTAGAGTTTCTTTGATTAGGTCTCAGAGTAGGAGAATAATTCATATATCTCTTGGCTTTACTCTTTGGACTCTGGATTTTGTACTCTAAACCTTCCTTTTTCATGAAAGCTACAATGTATTTGCAGCTAAGTAATATTCTTTTTCCTTTTTGGCACAGGGGTGGGGTACTGGCGATTGAATCCAAGGGTACATTACCACATACACATACACATCACTTTTTATTTATTTATTTATTTATTTATTTATTTATTTATTTATTTTTTGAAACAGGGTCTTACTAAGTTGCTTAGGGCTTTACTAAATGGCTGATGCTGGCCTTGAATTTGTGATCCTCCTGCCTCAGCTTCCCAAGCCACTGGAATTACAGGCATGTGCCACCGCACCCTGCTGCCATTTCTTAATTTTAGCATTAATTGCTTTCTGGAGAGTTTCAGGTTTTTGGTTTTTGTTTTGTTTGTCTGTGCTAGGAGTTAAACCCGTGGGTGATTTACCACTGAGCTATATATATATCCCAGTCCTTTTTTATTTTGAAACAAGGTCTTGCTAAATTGCCAAGGCCGACATCAAATTTGCAATCCTCCTCCCTCAGCCTTCCAAGTGGCTGGGTTTATAGGTATGCACCACTGTGCCCAGCAAGGTTCAGAATTTTAAAAACTTCCCAAATTCTGGCTTCTTTTTGCTTGTTAATTCTTCTCCTAGGCTTGGGATGTGGCTCAATGGTAGAATCCTTGCCTTGCAGGCCTGAGGCCCTAGGTTCAATCCCAACACCTCTAAAAAAGAGGAAGAAAAAAACCAGGTGACAACTTCAGGGATGTCAGTTGGAATCTCTTTAGCCATATCACCCAGTTCATTACATTAGGCACATGTTCCGCTTTTCACTAACTGTGGATGATATTGTTGCTAAATTTTGTGCCATTACAATAAGATTTTTCTCACTGGTAACCTGTTAGTCCAAAATTCTGTAAATAGCCCATTCAGGATACTAAAGTTGCATTAAAACTCTCCTCAGAGCCATTCCCATCCTCTAAAATCAAAGCCATCTTTCTTTTTTCTTTGTGGCAGTGATGATGGTGTGGTGCTGCTGGGAATTGAACCTAGGGACTCCTTGCGTGCTAGGTGAGCACTCTACCACTGCATGCTAGAACCCCATTTTAGATTTTTGTTACAGCAGCTACAAAAATCTGTATTATC
This sequence comes from Sciurus vulgaris, assembly GCF_902686455.1. NCBI lineage: Eukaryota > Metazoa > Chordata > Mammalia > Rodentia > Sciuridae > Sciurus > Sciurus vulgaris. The sequence continues at coordinate 112,503,637 of NC_136461.1, forward strand.
AATTGTGTAACAAGTTACCCCAAAACTTAGCAGTTGAAAACAGCATTGTCCTAAGTTTCTGTGACTCTATGGCTCAAGCATCTAGGTGTGGCTTAGCTATATGCCTTTTTGGCTCAGGTATCTCCAGAGGTTACATTCAACTGAAAGCCAGGCCAGTTGTCTCATCTGAAAATTTGCATGGAGGAGGATCTGTTTCCAAACCTACTTATATGGTTGATTATAGTATTCCTCAAAGGCTTTTGGACTGAGGGCAATTTCTTGGTGACTTTTTTTTTTTTTTTTAACCTTAATTTCATTAATTATTATTATTATTTTTTAATGTGGTGCTGAGGCTCAAAGCCAGTGCCTCTCATGTGCTAGGCAAGCACTCCACTGAGCTACAATTTCAGCCGTTTTTTTTTTTTTTTTTTTTTTAATACTTTATTTATTTGTTCTTTTTAAATGTACGTGACAGTAGAGTATATTTTGGCATATTGAACATACGTAAAGTATAACTTCCCATTCTTGTGGTTGTACATGAGGTGGAGTTACACTGCTCGTGTATTCATGTATGAACATAGAAAAATTATGCCTGATTCATTCTACTATCTTTCCTATTCCCATCTCCCCTCCCTTTCTTTCATTCCCCTTTGTCTAATCCATTGAACTTCTGTTCTTCCCTCCCCTCTTGATGACTTTTTGCTGATGATACTTCCTCAGTTCCTTGTCACATTGTCCCATCTATAGGGCAGCTGACAGCATAGCAGCTAGTTTCCCTTAGAACAAGCAAACTGAGAGGAAGCTACAGTTTTTTCTTAACCTAGTCTTAGAATTTACATTCATCTGCACTACATTCTGTTAGAAGAGAATCACTAAATTCAACCCATACTCAAGAGGAGGACATGAAGAATACCAGGAGGAAGATATTTTGGGGAGCACCCTTAGAGGCTGCCTTCCATACTTGGGAATTGAAGAAAAGAGTGGGGTACTATGAAATATTTTATAGTATTCAAGAAACTACATAATTTAAACAATGTGCTTCTAAATCGGGTAGCTTCTTAACATCTTTCTGAATTCAAAATTGATCCTGAAGTGAAGCAGTATGACCTTAGAGAAGAGTCTTTTTTTAAGTCTTCTAATTCTTCTCTTTTTCTCCTTTTAGTTCAATGTTGGAAAAGCTTGAAGTTACAGAGTCAGAGTTCTCCCATGTGAGTGTTTGCAATGTAGGGGAAGTGGAATCGTTTGGAGGGTAGAAAAAGGGCTGGGGATGTGACTAAGTGGTTAAACATGCTGGGGTTCAATCCCTGATACCAGTTAAAAAAAAAAAAAAAGAAAAAGTGGATCACTGATGGAATGGAGCAAGAAGTTAATTAGCAAGGTTAGAGGGTATCCCTAAAATTTTGTGGTTTGGATACCTTATATTTAGAAACTTGAGACTGAAATAGAAGAAAGTATCTTAATTTTGGCAGCTAGATTGAAATTAACTTGAATTTCATTTCTACCTCCTTATTAAATATACTCCACATCTTTAACTTTATAATTCTTTTCCTTTTCAGTGAGCAACAAATCTTAGAAGACCTGAAATAAGATTCTGCTATCTCTGTGATCCTAGGATGTCAGCCTTTGCCTCAGAAATGCTGAGTTTTCTTCTGCTTGGTCATGAAAAAAGGAGTATAATTTGGAAGCTAGGGGAGCTCTCCATTTCCTACTTGAAGAAGAATTTATTTTCCGTGACCTTCCTCTGAATGGGCATTAGTGCCTTGGACAATTGAAGACAGCAGTATCCCCTCCACTTGAGTTGGGTAGCATGAGTTTTTAACTGGCCTGCCTTGACTTCTACAACTGAATTTTTTTAAAGCCCCAGTCTTTGTGCTGGTAGTGGGGTTGCTGGACTTGGTGGTTTTCTTCCCTCCTCACCTGCCTGTCACCAGGAGCTGGACTTTTATTAATTTCCTCAGGACAGACTGGCTGATTATTCCCATCTTAGCTCTTTCTCTGATTCCTGAAATAAGATCCCTGCACTTTTTATAAAGGTTTTTGGGAGAGTAAGGGTGTTTAACCACCTCCCAACCTTCTTTTTTTCTTTAAAAAGGAAAAGAACAAACAGTTCACAGCACAATTTTAAGGCAGTTTGAGATCAAACTCCAGAAGTGTCAAAGAGTTGCCTATTTATATGGTTCCCACAGAAGAGCCCTGGTGTTCATAAAACAGAAATGTGGTGATTGCTCTGAAAGCAGCAGTTCTTTAACTCCTCTTGAATCTCTCAAAGGTTGAAGGAATGGAGATAGTACAACATGGGGTTATTTTTACTCGTTTTGTTAATACAGTGGAGTGGATATGGGACTCTTCAAATCTCTTCCTAGGGAGGACACTGTTCATTGCCAGGCCATATAATTATTACTGTTTTGCAACTTGAAATGTATTCTGGTTGTTTTCTAAAATTGAAGACTTTACCATTCTCCAAAGGAGATTTCTTTGTTCTTCCCATTTTTCTCCAACAATGTTCTATTGTTCATGGAGCTAAGGTGGAGGGAGACACCTGTGTCTGTTTAACAGGCAGTCCATACCTATCAGACTTGAGAATTTTTTTTTTAAATCTTGGGGAGCCAGCAGACTCCTGGTAAGGTTATTGCTGTGCTACACATTCTGCCTCCTGTCTTCATGCAGGGAAGTTGGAAATGGGAGCTACATAAACACTCACCTACCCACCTCTAAGAGTTGTTTGTGGCTGTCCATCTGATCCGTCCTTTCTTTTCAGGGGAAGAAGAAAGCTTTGTGTCTCAGGCAGATTGTTGAAGTCCCACAATATCCCTTCTCCATCCCACTGTACCTGGATAGTAGGTTAACCCATACACCAAATAACTGTCTATATTAGACACCTCCAAACCAGTTTCTGGCTGCCTGTCTTTGCTGCCATGTTTTTTTACAAGAAGGAAAGAAACAATTCTTGCTATTTTTTTTTTCATAATTTACTATTTATGATGTATTTAAATGTTTTATTCAGGACAGAGTTCTGTAAGGGGTGGGAGGGGATATTTGAGGGAGGGCTGGGTCTTAGGGAAAGGAATAGGGGACTCATTGTTTTTATGAAGTGTTACTATTTGCCTCTACTTTGTATTGTTCAGAAATGGCAAATGTGATATAAAAGTAATAAATAACTGATTTTAATGTACTAAACTTTCATCACTTATTTAGACCTCTTATTTGATTTTTTGTTTGTTTTTATTTTTGTTTTTCTTTGTTTAAGTACTAGGGATTGAACCCAGGGACTTGGACCTAATGCAAGTGATCTACCATTGAGATATGCCCCTATCCTTTATTTTTTTTCCTAGTACTGTATATTGACCCCAGGGGCTCCTTTTATTTTTATTTTTTGGGGGCAGGGGGACTGGGAATTAAACCCAGAGATGTATTACCACCGAGCTACATCCCCTGCCCTTTTTTACTCTGGAGTTGGGGACTGAGAATTGAACCCAAGGGTGTTTACTAATTGAGTATCCCCAGCCCTTTGATTGATTTTTGGTGCCAGGGCTGGAATCTCAGTGCATGCTAGGCAAGCACTCTACCTCTGAGCTACATCCCCCAGTTCTTTTAACAGGATTTTGAGACAGTGTCTCACTCAGTTGCTTAGGGCTTTGCTAACTTGCTGAGAGATCGGCCTCCTGAGTCATTTAGAATTATGGATGGATTGCTTAGAATTACAAGCATGCTCCACTGTGCTCAGCAGGTAGGTTCATTTTAAGGCATGGAGATAGGGAAGCTTTAGAAACAACTAAGTCCTCCTTTCCATACCACTATTCCCTATCCTATTAAGACTATTTTACAAATATTCTTGTAACAGCTAGTGAACAATGCTCAGGGCAGTTGGAGTTAAAAAGAAGTAATTGCCCATCCAAGAGTTTATAATACCCAGGAGTAAAGTGCATACTTTCACACAAAAACATTAGATGTGAGATAACTAAGCATACGTTATCTGAAAGATGGTACAAAAAATGGAAAGAGATTAGAGATTCCTGGGAACTGGAAGTATTCAGGAATGTTTCACTTCACAATAGCCTAGAGGAATGAGAATGGTCTGTTTTAAAAGACTGAGGAAGAGATCATGGTGAGAATATTGAAATAGGTATATATAAAGGAAACATGGAGAACCCTGACTTTTAGGCCAAGCAATTTTCATTTTAAGCTATAGACAGTGGGGAGCCATGGAATAGATTTGGATATGATCAAAATAATGCAGGGCAGGGGGTGCTGCTCAGTGGTAGAGCACTCACCTACCATGCTCAAGGCACTGGGTTCAATCCCCAGCATTGCAAAACATCCAAAACCAAAAAATTACTCAAAGATGATCTGTTAACAATTTTTTTTTTTTTTTAAACAGAAAGTCTTAACCAGTAAGCCACATCCCCAACCCTCTTTATTTTTTATTTTGAGATTGTGTTGCTAAGTTGCTCAGAGCCTTGCTAAGTTGCTGAGGCTTGCTTTGAAAACTTGCGATCCTGCCTCAGCCTCTGGAGCCACTTGGATTAGAGGCTACTACCATGCAAAGTAAATAAAAAAATAAAGGTATAAAGAATAAAATTAGGGGGCTGGGGTTGTGACTCAGTGGTGGAGCACTTGCCTAGCACGTCTGAGGCACTGGGTTCAATCCTCAGCACCATGTAAAAATAAATAAAGGCATCGAGTCCACATACAACCAAAATTTAGGAAAAAAAAAAGTAAAATTAAGGTCCATCAACAACCAAAAAAAACAACTTTTTAAAAATAACTTTTTGAAAAAAGAAAGACTGGTTTGACTAGTAAGTCAGATGTGAGATGATGTGAGTCTGGGTTGATGGTGACAGCAATTGGAAAGAAAAGTTACCAGCATTGAAATGGTAACAAAAACTTGATGGGGTCTGGGTGCAGTGATGCACACATGTAATCCCAGCAATTTGGGAGACTGAAGCAGAAAAATCACAAGTTCAAGGACTGTTGGGGCATTGAGGGAGACCCTGTCTCAAAAAATATAAAAAGGGCAGAGGATGTAACTCAGTGGTACACAAATCACTTGCCTAGCATGTGTGAGGCCCTAGGTTCAATCCTCAGTACTGCAAAACAGTAGGAAAACCACTTGATGGAATCATTGGATTGAAAGAGGAATTAGGGATTCCTGGTTTAATTTTGACTTTAATCACAGGCTCAGCCCTCATTTAGGCTAGATAAAGAGAAAGTGGCGGTTTGGGTTGTGACTCAGTGGTAGAGCATGTGTGAGGCACTGGGTTTGATTCTCAGCACCACACATAAATAAATGAATAAAGGTCTATCAATATCCAAAAAAATTTTTTTCCAAAAAAGCAGTTTTCCCTAACAAGAATTGTATCCAAATGTGTTTTAGGCATACGTGGTTTTTTTGCTACCCCAACCTTGTCATTACCTCTTCAGTATACCACTGTTCAAGGTAGTGGAATAGATAACCCTTTTCTGGTCAGAGGATCCCTCTAGTAGTGAGTGGCAACTATAGTGTTCATTATATAGCTGCACACTAATTTGTATTCAGATACAAACAAGTTCTATTAGTGTGAAACTTCTGAAAGTAAAAGGGACATAAAAATCACAGTAAAATAAGGTTGAAAATCCTCATATGCTCTAGTATTTTAAGCATGTCAGTCTAAGCTATTCCAAAAGGTATTTCTGGAGTCTCATGCTTTCATTAAAGATTTGCCAGTGGAAATAAGATACCAGATTAAACTATTTAGACTTCATTTATTTGGGAAATGAAAATCTGGGTATTTTAAAATCTTCTAAAATTGCTATTTAGCCAAGAATGGTGGTGTACATCTGTAATCTCAGCTACTCTGAAGGCTGAGGCAGAAGGATCGCAAGTTGGAGGCCCACTTGGGCAATCTAGCAAGACCCTGACTCAAAATTCAAAAAGGGTTAGCATTGTAGTTCAGTGGTAGTGTGCCTCTGGGTTCAATCTCTTAGTACTGCAAAATTTAAGTAATACAAAAAAAAAAAAAAAAAATTAAAGGACTGGGGATGTAGTTCAGTGGTACAGCACCCTTGGGTTCAATTTCCAGTACTACAAAAGAAATTGAAAAGTCCATTAATAAGGATCTGCTTGCTGATTCCAATTTATCTTCCCTCTTTCCACATTTTCCCCCTTTTTATGGAAATTTCCAAACCAAAAATAAGAATAGTTTGAATCACCATGTACATACAACCCAATTTCAATAATTACCAATATAAATAATATAAGTCTGGGGCTGGGGATGTAGCTCAGTGATAGAGTGCTTGCCTAGCTTCTGGAAGCCCTGGGATTTAATCTCCAGCACTGGGCAGATGGGGGGAGCCTGTTTCATCTATACTTTCTGCCCCACCTCCACTTTCTGCTTTTTTAAGTTAATTAAGTTAAAATAGGTTCCAGACATCATATCCTTTCATCCGTAAATATTCCAACACATGCTAGACAGGTGCTTTACCACCAATTGTACCCCCTTCCCCTAAAACCTATAGTAATTCTTTTTTTCTTTTTGCATCTTGGGGATATAGCCCAGGGCTTTGTGCATGCTAGGCAAGTGCTCTACCATGGAGATAAACCCAGCCCTGATAAGGACTTTTTGAAAATATAATACTGGGCTGCGGATATAACTCAGTTCATAAAGTGCTTTCCTGTCAAGCACAAGGCCCTGGGTTCAATCCCCAGTATCCCCTGAAAAAAAAAAAATTATATATATATATATATATATATATATATATATATATACACACACACACATATAAAAAACTATAATATTAAAGTATTAATACTTTTACAAATGATTTTATCTGTGGGCAGGGCACTGGGGATTGAATCCAGAGGTACTTAACCACTGGGCCACATTCCCAACCCCCCCTTTTTTTTCTTTAATATTTTTAGTTGTAGATAGACATAATACTCTTATTTTATTTAGTTTTACGTGGTGCTGAAAATCAAACCAGTGCTTCATATGTGTTAGGCAAGCACTCTACCTGGGTGAGCCACAGCCCACCCAGCCCTTATTCTGAAGACAGGGTCTTACTAAGTTGCTTAGGGCCTCTGTAATTGCTGAGGCTAGCCTCTAGTTTGCAATCCTCCTGCCTCAGCCTCCCAAGTTGTGGGAATTACAGATGTTTGACACTGCACCCAGCTACAAATGAATTTTTACAAGTAGTTTTGTGTTTGTTTTTTCTTTAGTACTGGGCATTGAACCCTGGGGTACTTTACCACTGAGTTGCATCTTCAGTCCTCTTTTGTTTTGACACACGGTCTAAGTTGTTTAGGCTGACTCTGAAATTGCAATTCTTCTGCAATAGTTTACTGGGTTGCTGAAATTGCAGGTGTGCACCACTGTGCATAGCTTACAAATAGGTTTTTAAAAATTTTTTTAGTTTGTAGATGGACACAATACCTTTTTTTTTGTATGTGGTGCTGAGGATTGAACTCAGTGCCTCACACATGCTAGGCAAGTGCTCTACCACTGAGCTACAAACCCAGCCCCCCATTCTCTCTTGAACTCACAAGATTTTTCTCCCACCAACTAGTGTCTCTTGTTAAGGTCATTAATGCCCTCCTGTGTTACTAAATTTATCAGTCCTCATCTTTCTTGATGTCAACAGCAGGTGTGTTTACTTCAGATCTCAGATACTACTTTCTCTTGGTCTTATCAGGATTTGTTCCAACTCTTATCTAAATATCAAAGTATCCCAGGGTTCAATCATAGGACCCCTTCCATTCTTAGCCTACATTTCCTAGATAATATGTTCATTTGTTGTTTTGTTTTTGAGAAAGTTCTCCCTATGTTGCCTAGGCTGTTCTCAAACTTCAGACTTAAGTGGTCCTCCCACTTCAGCCTCCCTGCTGGAATTATGGACAAGCACCATGAAGCCTAGCTTCCCTAAATTATTTTATGATGTGCTAGGTATTGAACTCATGGCCAAGTGCTCTACCACTGTACTACATTCATAGCCTTATTGTAAAATAGCTATTTCTTTCTAAAACTTTATTACCATTAGCAAATACTTTTTTTCTTCTATTTTCAACTTTTATGGTCACATAGTTGTATTTACATTATGTAGCTGGTTTGGTTTCTGTTTTACTTTTTTTTTTTTTTTTTTTTAGGGATTAAATCTAGGGAGGTTTAAGCACTGAGCCACATCCCCAGTATTATTTATTATTTTGAGATGGGGTCTTGCTAAGTTGCCTAGGGCCTCACTAAGTTGTTGAGGTTGGTTTTGAACCGGCTATCCTCTGCCTCAGCCTTCCAAGTCACTGGGATTACAGGCATCCAGGCATGCACCACCATCTCTTGACAGGTTTTTGTTATTTTCTTTACATAATTTTCATGTGTTTTTTAAAAAGCATTTGGGGGATTGGGGTACAGCTCAGTGGTAGAGTGGGTTCTTAGCATGTACAAGGCTCTGGGTTCGATCCTCAGCACCTTTCCCAAAAAGCATTTAGTTTTTATGTTTGAATTTGTCACTCATTTTTGCCTATGCCTTTTTTTTTTTTTTTTTTTTTTAACAGGTGAAAGCACCCAGAAACCACTCTGGACATAGGAACTCACACAAGAAATTTTATTAGCAGACAAGCAGAGTGTCTGCCCTTAAGGACGAAAGAGAGTGCGAGTGAAAGAAAGAAAAGGGAGCAAATAGCAGGGAAATTACCCTTAAATAGTGAAAATCCGTGGGCTAATTGGACCAGTGACTAACAAGAAAGTTAACAAAACAGAGAAACAACATGCATCCCATTTGTTTACAATAAAAAAAAAAAAAGAATGTTAACAATCTAAATTAAAAAATGGTGTGTGGGGAGGAGGCCGAATCAGGAGAGAGATGGCTGCAGCCTTGGTCCTTACATTCCCCCATTTTTGTTTTTATAAGAAAATCCCTTTGGGGCCTATGGGCAAAGATCTGTTTTCTTTTTTTTTTTTTTTTTTTTTTTTTTGGTGGTGCCGGGGATTGAACCCAGGGCCTTGTGCATGCTAGGCAAGCACTCTACCAACTGCGCTAAATCCCTGGCCCCAAAGATCCATTTTCAGTGACTGCTTCCTGCTGAACATGGTCATAGAGCTGATTCAGGGGAAGGAATTATCATTGCAGTAAGCGGGGGTTGGAGACTGGAAGTTCACCTCAGGAGTGCCCTTGTAGCCAGGCTCTGATTCATCCTTTATAAGGTCCTGATAGTCCTTTAATACAAGCTGGACAGATCTATTAGGAAGAAGAAATTCAATAATTAGAAAAATAGCAAAAGAGACAAGAATGTAGCTGGCAGTCCAGTCCTCATGACTGAGTGTAGTTGTCTGGCGCCTCGGTGTTCTGGTTGTTGGCCTCCAGAATGGAAAAAAGGGTGGAGGGTTTAATGGCCTTCAGCCTGAGGCAGAGAGGTCCCACTGGAGTGGCCAAATATTGATTGGAAGAAACCTGAGGGTTAGAAGCTGGAGTGGAATTTGTGGATTGAGAATAGAGCTTAATCCGAGAAATGTGTAGCCATCCTAGCAACCTGGCACCTTGACAGCCGCTGGTGTGGTCAGAATCATTGTATGGGATCCCTGCCTTTTAGGAGACAGAGGGGCTGTAGCCTCCTGAGGAGGAGAAATAAGAACTTGCTCTCCTATTTGAAGAGCTTGAGCCAGGGGACCAGACAAGGGTCTAGGCAGGGAGGAATTGGTATAACGCCATAGGAATGCCCATATGTGGTTTAGGAGAGGAATGAATATATGGAGAAGGAGAAGGAAGAGGCATTATCCCAGGGGGAACGATGCGATGACCGTACCTCAGCTCAAAAGGGGAAATATTGGCAGACAATGGAGGTAGGAAAGTATCTCCCTGTTGGGAGGCAGTGGCACGTCCTGCCACAATGCTTTTCTCTCTACAGTGATGGCCTTATATCCAGGTAAAAGGCTGACTCCTAAATAACCCGAGATTGGGAAAGCTGTACCTTTGCTGGAGAAACCCTATACCCTCTGTTAGCCAGAAAATTTAGAAGCTTAATAGTGTCTCCTTGAGAGTCCTCGAGGGAGGGACCACATAGAAGAAGATTAGCAACATACTGTAAGAGATAGGAGGAAAAGAAAGAGACGAAAGATCATGAGACAGTGTTTGGCCAAAGAGGTGAGGGCTGTCCCAAAATCCCTGTGGAGAACTGTTCAGGTCAGCTGAGAAGAAACTTTGGAGGGTCAGTCCAGGTGAAAGTAAAGAGAGCCTGCTAGTCAGGATGAAGAGAGAGAATGAAAAAGGCGTCCTTCAAATCCAACACAGAAAATTATGTGGTGGAGGAGGGGATGGAAGAAAGCAAGGTGCAGGGATTGGGAACAATGGGGAAGATGGGGATAACTGCTGAGTTGATGATGCGGAGATCTTGCACCAAACGATAAGATCCATTAGGCTTTTTAACAGCCAGGATAGGAGTGTTATAAGGTGAGTTGGTGGGGTGCAGGAAGCCTTTCTGCCTTAAATCCTGGATGACTGGTTGAAGCCCTCTAAGAGGCTCCTTCGGGGAAGGGGGATATTGGGCCTGAGCTGAGTAGGATGTTGGATCCTTCAAGCGAATGAGTACAGGCGAGCATGTAGCTAAAGAGGGTGTGTGGGTGTACCAAACCTTGGTGTCAACAAGGGAGGGAGGAAGGAGATAGGATGACTCAGGTTGAGTTGTATGTTCCTGCAAGGTCATGAGAAGAGGAATACCAGAGAAGGCTTGGTGGAGGCACATGGTGGGTGAGAAAGAAATAGAGGCACCCAATTTGGTTAGGATGTCCCTTCCCAGGAGGGAAATGGGGCACAGAGGAATTATCAAAAAGGAATGAGTGGAGTGGATTTGTCCGATACGACAACTTATTGGAGGGGCTTGTAGGGGATGGTATGGTTTTCACTCTATCCTAATAATAGAGGATTTGGCAGGGGAAATAGGTCCCCAAAACTCCCCCAGCACCGAAAAGGTGGCTCCAGTGTCTATAAGGAAAGGGAACTGCCAGCCTTAAGGGTCACCTGGGGCTCCCGAACAGTGATGGTTGTGGGGTGTAAAAGTCCCAGGCCCCTTCAGTTATCCATTGCCAATCCCAGTAAGTCACTGGGGAAGGGGGTGAAGGTGACTTGGCACTTCTCCAAAGCACCAGGGCAATCCACTGCCCAATGTCCTGGTTGATGGCATTTTGGACAAGGACCTAGGGACTGTTGGAGCAGACTCATGCCCAGTGGCCCTTTGGTCCACACTTGAGGCATGGACCTGGAGGTCTTCTGGGAGCTAGGGTGTCCCTAGTAGTGGTTGGCTGGGCAGGTCTAGCTGGCTGAAAGGCTTTGGCTAGCATTAGGTATTTAAATTTTGGGTTTTTTTTCCTTCCCTTTGAATGCCCCCACTAGAACTTCTGAATGTGGGGTGAGGGGCCCCCAATCCAACCGCCTCAATTTAGCCTTTATGTACAGGTAACATAAAAATAAGTCATGAGTAACTATCGTCCCTCCAGAGTTTCAGGGTCCTGGTTACGATATTTGAGCATGGGGGCCTCTGTGAGGCGACTTAGAAAGGCAAATGAGTTTTCAGTCTTATCCTGTATTACTTCCTGTAGTTTATCATAGTTAATAGGTTTAATGGTGGCCTTACAGAGACCTGCAAGGATGCAAGTTTGGAACTCGACCCGCTGAAGGTGCCCGATCCCTGTGTTATAGTCCCATTGGGGCTCCCTATCTGGTACTGCTTCAGCCCCAGTGGATGGATCGGGGTCAATTTGTGAATCTCATCTACATAATTGTGCACCTATTTCCAGACTCTCCTGTGCTCCTAAGGGGTCAAGGTGTTGGACATGATCTGTGATGAAGTTTGCTTCTCTATCTGGGAAAGATAAAACATGTGCATGGGACTGCATGACGGAAGGACTAGGCAGGGGGATGGGGTGGTGGAAGCAGAAACAGCAGGACAAAGAAGATGGAAGAGCAGGGGTTGGAAAGGCCTCTGCCACAGGAGACCAATATGGGGGTGGTTCGTTAGCCAGGTCAAAGTCGGAGGAAGAGGAGGGATTAGGAGGGAGAGAAGAAGCCAAAAGGAGGTGTTCGGGTTTGCAGGAAAAGCAAAATTCAATTTCAGTGCACAAGAAAGAGAAAGCTTGAATGTAAAGAATTTCTTTCCACTATCCTGCTTGTTCACAGTTGTATAAGTCCCTCAAAACATTAGTATCCAAAGTGCCATCAATCGGCCACCTAGATTGATTATACAAAGGATACTGTGGCCAAATAGCATTATACAAGCAAAAAAGTTTGATGGCTCTAGGTCAGGGAACAGGTGAAGGGATTTAAGATTTTCTAGTAAATGTCCCAAGGGTGAGTCTGCCAGAATGGAAGACCTAGATCCCATGGTGAAGACTGAGGAAACAGCCAAGTCAGTGTCCAAGGCGTACTGAGGTTACAGACTATTGGTTGGAGACAAGAAGGCAGTACAGTGATGGGAGTCATCATGCCCGTCAATGTGTGCTGGGCAAAAGCTGAAAGAATTGAGGACCTGATGCCAGGATTTTTGAGAGGAGCCCCAACCCTGAGAGAGAATCTCCACCATAAAGATTGAGGACCCAACTGTCAGATAAGGTCAACTAAGGGGGCCAGCCGTAACTGTAAAGGTCAATGACTGGAGGAACCCCCACTCCTCAACCACCTCAAAGGTGACAGAAGATCAACAATCACGTCTCAGGTCAGCAGAGGAGTGTTCAAGTCAACCTGGGGGAAAACTAACCAATCTGAAGGCCAGTGATGCATGTGGAACCAGGCATACAGGCAGATGGAAAGTGAGACCAGCATCCGGGGGTCTGGGGAATCAGATGGGATTCCACCTGCCTAAATGGCAGTATAAGAGCCCATCTGAATCATGGCACTAATGAAAACACCCAGAAACCACTCCAGATGCCGGAACTCACCCAAGAAATTTTATTAGTAGACAAGCAGAGTGTCTGCCCTTAAGGATGAAAGAGAGTAAGTGTGAAAGAAAGAAAAGAGAGGAAATAGCAGGGAAATTATCCTTAAACAGTGAAAGCCTGCGGGCTAATTGGACCAATGACTAACAAGAGTTAACAATGTAAATTAAAAAACGGTGTTTGGGGAGGGGGCAGAATCAGGTGAGAAATGGCTACAGCCTTGCTCCTTGCGCCAGGGATTAAACCCAGGGGTGATTAACTACTGAACAGTATCGCCAGTTGTGGGGGTTCTCTCTGCCACATCCTGCATGGAGACGAAAAGGGTTAACTGCCAGAGGAGGATGTTGGTGATTTTTCTATCTATACCCAAAAAACTTATCTACTCAATCAACACACAAGAGCCAATACTCTTTTTATATGAGAGGGGGCATGCGGGTCTGGTCATACCAGGTCTACCCTCTTACAATAACAACTCGCCCAGCTGTCCTTTATTTGTAACATACAGGCAAAGGAGGAAAGGATGGGAGGAGCTTCTTCTGTGATGGACAGAATAAGGTGGAGTTAGGGAAGCCATTCTCTAGTGGGGAAATTCCAGAAGGAGGCAGGGAACCACTCCCACACAGCACCACATGCTTCCCAGCAGTTCCCAGAAGCCAGGACTCTGTGTCCCATGGCTCAACCTAGTCTGATTTTTCCTTTAGAGATATGAAAATTTTACTCCTATGTAAGTTGCAATAGTTACCTATAGTTCTTTTTGCGTATGTGTGAAAGAAAAATTTAATTGTTATTGCAAAAAAACATCTATATGAAGTAGAAACTGGTTTCAATAACATCAGTAGAGAATATGTTCTAGAAAGTGGAGGTAACTGGATGTAAAATTTTGGCAGCAATTTCATAAAATAGTCCCAGATGGTTAGGCTGAGGCCAACACCTAATGAGGATGAAAGCCTTGCCTGGGGGAATTTTGGACGATACCTGCAGAAATATTACACTGTGTTTAAACCAAATTGAATTGTGTTCACAAGTCTTTTAAAATTTCATATAGTAAAAAGTTTTTTTCTACACACACTTCAATTTCACAGCAAGAGTGGCATAGAATACCTAAACATAGAAGACAGCACTCATGCAAGATATCTAACTCTTTGATATAATAATGCATATACTTCAAAATGATTACTATCATTACATCTAGGGCTTTCTGCAACGACAAGGTAGTCATTATGGAAAGCATGGCCCCCAGTATCAATATCTATAAAGCAGTCACCACCTTCTATATGTGTTCTCTTTTTGCATTTTTTCATTTTCCTTAATCAACTCTGCTGTTGTTGCTGCCCTTTGGCAAAACTGGTAAAAACAAAATTGTGATCATCGAACATAGCACTCTGGCAATCAAGACGTTTAAAACCTTCAATCTTCTGGGGTGAAGAAAGCACTGTGCGACATTTAGAACTCTGATTAACAAACAAGGTGGTCACAAATTTTCCTAGCTTGAAGACTTCCACAACTTTCCTTATCAGGTCATCATAAGAGGTCTGTCTTAAGTTTGTTTCAAAGATAACATAAGAAAATTCTGGTTCTGGAGTAATGTGAATAGTCCAGTAAGTTCCATCCAATTTCATTCCATTCATTGACTACTCGCAAGGATTGAACAGTGTGGCGTCAATGACAGAACCTGGTATCAGGTCACAAATTCCACTCTCACAAGTGACATCCTTTGCAGTAACACCATCTTTCATGTAGAACTGGTTCATAACTGCTGGGTCAAGCTCACTCATCAAAATTTCCAGGGTTTGATCTGGCTGACTTATTACCTGACTCTTTGGGAAATCCAGAGTATACAAGTACCAACAGTCACAATTCATATGTCCCATACAATATGCTGCTCCATTTGGGAAAATTGCATTAAAAAATTCTATCTCTTCCTGGAAATTCCTCCGGTGTGGGTATCCTTGATGAGAAGGCTTCATGAAATTCTTACGAGAATAAAAGAATCTTTGAATTGAGTCAAACCCACTGTAATCCCTAGCAAGCTTCAACCAGGGAACCAGTGCTTCCAGCAAGAGGGTGGTACCACATGTCTTCAAAATGAAACGCCTCTTGGAGACAAACATGCTACTCTCACTGAGTACATAAGCTTCCTGCTTGTCAGTTTTTGTCACACTTATGATTGAACATTGCACATCCTTCAAAAGTACATCCCACTCAGATCTTGGGATAGTGCGAAGATCCCCAGACCCTTGTTTTGGGTCGGGTTGCTGCCAGGAGAATCAAACCTTCAGCAGCTTCTCAGTCTCTTCGAATAAATGTGCAGCTTCCATCACCGTGAGACTGCGAACAACCAACAACCACAGAAAATCAACTGAATTAAAACTCTTCTCCCGCCGCTGCGGATTGTTCCAGCTGTTACTAAAGATCAGGCTTCTTCTTTTTTTTTTCTCCCTATAATTTTATATTAATTTTTTTAAAAAAAGGATTAATAAAAATTTCCCGGCTTTGTGTGTGTGTAAGCGAAAGTTGAACGTGAGTCTGTTGAGAATAGAGGCAGATATAGTTCAGTCTCTTGTAGTCCGCTGCTTTCCCGTTACAGAGTAGAGCGAGTGCTAGCTAATGTCACCGGCCATACGATGTAAGAGGTTACCTATAATTCCCAGAACAAAGCTTCTCTCTCTTTTTTTTTTTTTTTTTTTTTTGCGCGATACTGGGGATCAAACCCAGGGCTTTGTGCTTGCAAGGCAAGCACTCTACCACCTGAGCTATCTCCCCAGCCCGAACAAAGCATTTTTGAATGAATGTTATTTAATTTGGGTAGTGGGGATTGAGGGCAGGCACACTTTACCACTGAGCTATATCCTTAATCCCCTTTTTATTTTTTATTTTGAGACAGTGTCTTCCTAAGTAGCGTAGGCTGGCTTTGACCATGGACATCTTCCTACCTCAGCCTCTGGAGTTATGGTTATAGGCATGCGCCACCATACCAGATTTTGAATATTATTATTAACCCAAATTGTTTACTAGTTTGTCTCCCATTCTTTGAAAGATTAACTTATTGCTTAGTCAAACCTTTTCTGAACTCCTGCTGTGTGTCAGGCTTACTAATGGGCTCAAGGACTAATGATTTAGAAACCTTTACTGCCCTTAGTTAAATGGGGAAAATAGATACATAAATAAATTCAACTCAGAGATATAAGGGATTATAATAGAAAGCTGAACAAAGTGCTATAGGGACCAGAGGGAGCTGAAATATTGATACCGGTCTTGCGCCATTTGTGTGGGGGGAGGGCGGGGGGGGATGGATACCAGGGATTGAACTCAGGGCACTCTGACCACTGAGCTACATCCCCAGCCCTATTTTTTTTTTTTTTTTTTTTTTTTTTTTTGTGGTGCTGGGGATTGAAGATTGAAGGATTGAAGCCTGGGCCTTGTGCACGTGAGGCAAGCACTTTACCAAGTGAGTTATATCCCCAGCCCCTGTATTTTATTTAGAGACAGGGTCTACATTGAGTTGCTTAGCACCTTGCTTTTCCTGACGCTGGCTTTTGAACCCACGGTCCTCCTGTCTCAGCCTCCCAAGCTGCTGGGATTACAGGTGTGAGCTACCGTGCCCAGCTGGAGATGCCTGCCACACTTTAAAAATGACAATGCTTGGGCTAGGGATGTGATTCAGTGGTAGAGCACTTGCCTAGCATGTGTGAGGTTTGATCCTCAGCACCACATAAAAATAAATCAATAAAATAGAGGTATTGTGTCCATCTACAACTAAAAGAAAATATTTAAAAAATGACAGTGTTGCTGGGTGTGGAGGCAAACACCTGTGATTTCAGTGACTTGGAGACTGGAGGCAGGAGGATCACAAATTCCAGACCAGTCAGGGCAATTTAGTGAGCCTCTGTCTCAATTAAAAAAAAAAAAAAAAAAAAAATGGTGGGGAGGCTAGGGGTGTAGTTCAGTGGTAGAATGGCCCCGGATTCAACTCCCAATATGAATGAATTAATTAATTAAAAAAATAAGAAAGACATTGCTGCGCCCGTGCGGTGATGTAATCTCATAATCCCAGGTAGTCCGGTAGATTGAGTGTAGGAGGATGCAAAGTTCAAGGCCAGCCTGGGCAATTTAGCAAGACCCTGTCTCAAAACAAAATTAAGAAAAAGTAAAAAGGTGGGTGGTGGGTGGTTGGGAGTGTTATTCACTAGTGGAGAAAGCACTTTCCTAGCATGCCCAGTTCGATCTTCAGTACGGGGGGTGGGGGGGGGGAATATATATATATATATATATATATATATATATATATATATATATATATATATAATGCTGGAACTGACATTATCACAACACATTCGAATGTTCCTCCATAGTTTCTCTGAGATCCGGCCAGTGGGGAAACCCACCTGAGAACTAGAATAGCAGGGAAGGTGTTGGTGAGGCTCTTACATTACCTTGGTAACCCTCTACACCAATCCACCCCCAGATGTCGCTCTTATTTAGCGGCGCCTACAACTCCCAGAACGCAACGTGGTGGATGGAGGCGGGACCGGCGTGCGGCGTCGAGGTGTGTGATTGGTGATTACCGGAGGGCCAATTGGAGGAGCTGTTGTTAGGCAGTCTCGGAGAACCGGTCAGGAGGGAGGAAGGTGGCAAGATGGTGTTGGAGAGTACTATGGTTTGGTGAGGAACTACCTTGGGGCTCGTGGGGGCGTGACTGGGTCGGCGGTGCGTAGCGCCCAGGCCGGCTGGGCCCCGGGGTGAGGCCGAGGGGCTGTTGGTCGAGACGCGGCCTTGGGGTCCACAGAGGAGGAGCCGAGGCGACTCCCTGAGTCATCCTGGGGCCCTAGAGAGGCAGACCGGGTATTCCCTCTAGCTCCGAGCCGGTGATCCTTGCTGTTTTGCTTTATTTCAGCATCATCTGCTCCATACCAGCCCCAGAACTATCTTAGGCTGCTTCTCCAACTTTGCCCTCCTCTCCTTAAAATAATGGATATTAGGAAGAAAGATGATGATGGTAAAAGATATTGCTGATTATTATTAGATGTCCCATTCCTTGGCCTCTAACTCCACTTCCTTTCCCTGTTTCGTCTTTAAAGTCATCACTTGCAGATTGTTTTCTTCGTGGCAGGAATATTGCTTCTTTCATTTAAACCTCACAGCAGCATTTCAAAGTAAATATTCCTCCACATTTCAGATGAGGCTCAGCGATTCGAAGTAAGTTGTCCAAAGTTACACAGCTAGTTAAGCTACTTAAAAAACCACAAAGGTGTTTTGTTGTTGTTATTGTTGTTGTTTGTATGTTTTTTTTAATCCAGTGAGACTCTTCATCAGTCTCAGATTTGGACCGAAGCAGATTAGAAACTGAGAACAAACTTGCAGGGTTTCGAGTTCCTTTTAGGGCTGGGGATGAAGTTCAGTGGCAGAGTTCTTGCCTAGCATGTGTGAAGCCCTGGATTTGATCCCCAGCACCACAAAAACAAAAAAGTTCCTTCCAAATGTGAACATAGAGTATAGTGCAGAATAGTTACACAAACGTACACAGGTCTCCAGTTAGAAGGAACAGACACCTAAGAGATTTCTCCTTTTTCTCTCTTCCGTGAAAAATTGTACTGCTAGATAAATACAACATACCCAGTTAAATACGAATTTCAAGCTCGGCACAATCTTGTAATCCTAGCAACTCAGGAGGCTGAAGCAGGAAGATCAAAAGTTCGAGATAAGCCTCAGCAACTTAGCTAGACTCTTTCTCAAAATAAATTTAAAAGCTGGAGCTGTAGCTCAGTAGTAGAGTATCTTTGGGTTCAATTTCCATACCACTCCCCAGCTGAATTTCAGATAAACAGTACATAAAAATAAAAGATGGCTATTGCCGGGAGTGGTGGCGCAAGCCTGTAATCCCACTGGCTCAGGAGACTGAGGCAAGAGAATTGGGAGTCAAAGCCAGCCCCAGCACCTTAGGGAGGTCCTAAGTAACTTAGCAAGACCCTGTCTCAAAATAAATAAAAAGGACTGGGGATGTGGCTCAGTGGTTAAATGTCCCTGGGTTCAGTCCCTGGTACTGAAAACAAACAAACAAAAAGAACAATGATGTGTATAAGTGTGTCCCAGATATTGCACTAAAAAGTTTCTTATTTATCCAAAATTTAAATTTAACTGGGAATCCTATGTGATTTGCTAAGTCTGGCAACAATTGGGACAGAGTGCATATCTGATAGAAAATCTTCATTTTTTGGTATTTGCCAGTTGCATGTTCTTGAGGTTAGTAAGTCTGTCTATAAACTGGGAATTATAATAACTTCTGTCTTATAGCACAGGTATTTTAAAAATATATATATATATATATGGTGTTCTGCAGATTATAAAGTGTTGTGCTTTCATTAGTAGCCATGACACCTGGGGAGTCCTTAAGAAAAAATTTAGGAGATTTGAAGGGACTTTAACAAATATTGAGAATGACAGGTGATTACAGGTAGGGGAAAGGGCATATACAAAGCTGCTGAAGTGTAAATGCCCAGCATATGAGGAAGTGGGAAATAGAATGATGTGATATAGGACTTGTTAGTTTAAGACAACTGGTTGTGTTTGTTTTTGTGTTTGTTTTCCTTCTTTTTGGTACCGGGAATGTAACCCAGGGACATTTTACCACTGAGCTACATCCCCAGCCCTTTACTTTTTTTTTATTTTTGAGATGGGTTTCATTAAGTTCCTTAGGGCCTCACTAAATTGCTGAGGATGGACACAAACTTACAGTTCTTCTGTCTCAGCTTCCTGAGTTGCTGTGATTACAAGCTTGCACTGCACCTGTTCTTCTTTTTCTTTTTCTTTCTTTCTTTTCTTTTTTTTTTTTTTTAAGGTAGATGGGATTAAGTAGAATATCATGAATGTCAAGCTGAAGAGATTTTTTATTTATTTAGAGACAGGGTCTCAGTCAGTTGCTTAGCGCCTCACTTTTGCTGAGGCTGGCTTTGAACTCACGATTCTCCTGCCTCAGCCTGCCGAGCTGCTGAGATTATAGGTGTGCACCACAGCACCTGGCTGAATTGAGGAGATTGAACTTTGTCTTCAGGACTGTCCATTGAGGACTGTCAAGAAAGTTCTGAGGCAGGGATGTAGCTCCTTAAAGAAGCATCTGCCTTGCATTCGCAAAACCCTGGTTCAATCTCCAGTTCC
This sequence comes from Sciurus vulgaris, assembly GCF_902686455.1. Classification (NCBI taxonomy): domain Eukaryota; kingdom Metazoa; phylum Chordata; class Mammalia; order Rodentia; family Sciuridae; genus Sciurus; species Sciurus vulgaris. The sequence continues at coordinate 112,523,661 of NC_136461.1, forward strand.
AAAAAAAGAAAGTTCTGAGGCTGGGGTTGGGGTTTTAGCTCAGTGGTAGATTGTTTGCCTAGCATGGGTGAGGCACTGCATTCGATCCTCAGCACCACATTAAAAAATAAATAAATAAGTAAGTAAAGATTACATTTATAAAAAAAGTTCTGAGGGTCATGGGAGCAGCTGTGTGAAATGGCATTTAAGAATATTCTGGGGACTTGGGATACAGCTCAGTTGGTAGAGTGCTTGCCTCACAAGCAAAAGATCCTGGGTTCAATCCCCAGCACTGCATTAAAAAAAAAAAAAAAGAATATTATTCTGAGCTGGGTGTGGTGTCACATGCCTGCAGTCCCAACAAATTGGGAGGCAGAGGCAAGAGGATTGCAGATTTGAGACCAGCCTCAGCAACATAGTGAGGCCCTAAAGACTTAGTGAGATCTTGTCTCAAAACATAAAAAAGAGGCTCAGTGGTTAAGCAACCCTGTGTTCAATCCCTAATCCCTCCTACCAAAAAAAAAAAAAAAAAAAGGGACTGTTGTTTTGGCTGTAAGTCCAGCAACAATGGAAGTTGAGGCAAGAGGATCAAAAGTTTGAGGCTAGCAGAGGCAATCTAGTAAGATCTATCTCAAAAAATAAAAAGGGCTAGGATGGCTGGGCACAGTGGTGCACACCTGTAATCCCAGCAGCTTGGGAGCCTGAGGCAGGAGGATCAGGAGTTCAGTGAGCCTCAGCAACTTAGCAAGATGCTGTCTCAAAAAAAAAAAAAAAAATTATATATATATATATATATATATATATATATCACACACAACATATATATAAATACGTATATGTATGGGGCCGGGGATGTGGCTCAGTGGTTAAGTGCTCCTGGGTTCAATACCTGGTATCAAAAAAAAAAAAATAGGGGGCTGGGGAGATAGCTCAGCTGGTAGAGTGCTTGCCTCACAAGCACAAGGCCCTGAGTTCGATCCCCAGTACCGAAAAAAAAAAAAAAAAAAAAAAAAAAAAGATAGGACTAGGGATATAACTCAGGGGTAGAGTATGCCTGGGTTCAACCTGCAGTACTATTTATATACATATATATATCTCCAGATTCATGTGTAAGAGGAAAGATTAGGATCAGAGACATAATGGTGGTGAATTGTAATACTCCAGGCATGGAATAATGATGATGGCCAAATTGTTTGGAGAATCCTATTAAAAAATGTAGATGGCCGGCACGGTGGTGCATGCCTGTAATCCCAGCAGCTTGGGAGGCTGAGATAAGAGGATTGTGAGTTCAAAGCCAGCTTCAGCAAAAGTGAGGTGCTAAGCAACTGAGTGAGACCCTGTCTCTAAATAAAATATAAAATAGGACTGTGGAGGGGGAAGGCTGGGGATATAGCTCAGTTGGTAGAGTGCTTGCCTCGCATGCACAAGGCCCTTGGTTCAATCCCCAGCACCACCAAAAAAAAAAAATGTATATATATATAGGACTAGGGGTGTGGCTCAGTGGTGGAGTGCCCGATTTCAATCCCTGGTACCTACATAAACAAATGAACAAATAAATAAATAAAAAGGACTAGGAGGGATGTGACTCAGAGCTTAAACACTGCTGGGTTCAATCCCTGGCACCAAAAAAAAAAAAAGGTAGATGAAACTGGGCATGGTGGGTAGCAGCACACACCTATAATCCCAGCAATTTGGGAGGCTGAGTCAGGAGGATGACAGGAGACCAACCTGCAACTTAACATTGTCTCAGAATTTTAAAAAACACATGTATTCCATTCATATCAAGTTTAAGATTGAGAAGACTAAACAATATTTTTTAGCAATGCATACATAGGTGGTGAAGCATCTGTTTTTTGCCTCCACCAGCCTTCCACCCTACTGGTGCTGATTCATGGCAAAGTATGAAAACTACTGCATTGTTCTCCACAGCCAGTTCTCCCTGTTTCTCTCCTTTCTTACTCTGCCACCATTTTCCCCTCACCCTTATCCACCTGCTAGTCTTGTCCACAATCCTTAATCTTAGTATCTGTTGCATCTGGACTATGCTCAAGGCCTGCATTGTGTTTTATGTTGGGACTTGGTACTTTATATTAGAGTTTGAGAGGCTGTTACTTCCCTGTTGGGAGAATAATCAGAAATAATGTATCATGGAAAATGTAAGAAATGGTCAGTAGAGTCAGCTTTTGACCTTCTTTACATAGTTTGTTTAGAGGTACGTATTGGTTCCCACTCTGGATCAGTCTTTGTTTTATGCTTGCTAGGTAGGCGTCAGGCACTTTGCTAAGTACTTTCTTTATATTTAACCTGAACGGCAATCCCACAGGGTCAGTTACAATAAAACCCATTTTACAACCTCAGAGAAATATGCAACTTTCTTAGGATCATAATTCTGTGATCCTAAGAAATAGAGTGGGAATTTGAACCTGAGCCTGAACACTATCCTACATTCCCTTCTTTGCTTATTTTCCATTGCTTCTTAATTATCTCTTTACCATTTTTGCTTTGTGTTTATTATTAGACAGAAAATTCTAAAGAAAAAAATTGCCCCCAAACCAGTATTTTTCTTGCCAGTAGAAATGAGGTATCTCATCTAGGGCACTGCTTCCTCCCATTAGCACAAAATCATTCTCTGTTAGAGCTCTCTTTCAGGGACCTATGGGGTCATCAAGAATTAATAATCTACAGGGACTTATGTAACCACCTCATTTACCTGCTTTTGGTCTCTGGAAAACAGAACTTGTATTTTGTATTATCTGGATTCTTTTCTCTTTTTTAAAACTTACTATTTTTATTTTGCAGTATTGGAGATGAACCCAGATGCACTTTATCACTGAGCTACATTCCCAGCCCTTTTTTATTTTGAGACAGGGTCTTGCTGAGTTGCCAAGGTTGGCTTCGAATTTGCTATATCCTTCTGCCTCAGCCACTTGAGTAGCTAGTATTACAGGTGAGCACAATCATACCAGGCTAGATTCTTTTGGATTGTCAAAATTCATAGGGATAGAAGTGTTGAGATCCAAAATCAAGGAAACCTCATTTTTGCCATTCAGTCCAGCTTCCAAAACTATTCAACATTTAACCACAATCATTGCATTATGCCTAGTATATGCTCTTTTGTAAGTATCTAAAAAAGTATTTTTTTATGGTAACACTTTTTTTTTTTTTTTCAGTGCTGGGGATCGAACCCAGGGCCTTGTGCTTGCAAGGCAAGCACTCTACCGACTGAGTTATATCCCCAGCCCTCGTAACACCTTTTTAATAGGTCAGAGTAACTGTACAGTTTATTATATTCTTCCTGAGAAAAATTTATATTTATTCCCCAAAAAATTAAAGGGAGGGTTATGTTCTTCAAAATGATCTAGGAGAGTGATGGTATAAAAACTGGACATCTAGACAACCAAACTTCTGTGTTCTGCTTAAGTCTCTCTGGGGGAGACCAACACAATGAAGGGTCAGTCAGTTTCAGTGGCTGTGAGAGTCAACACGACTTCAGTCTTTCTTCATAAATTACATAAAAATGGAAAATGGGTAGTTTTGGAACTTATCACTGAGATTTGGAGTTGCTCGTAGAAAACATCTCCTTCTAAGAGAAATTGCACTGCTACAGATAATTGACACATTATCCTGGTTAGAAGACAGGAGTCTTAGCTGTGCTCTACAGCTAGCTCTCAGTTTTGATATCCATGTGATAGTAAAAGGCAGGAGAGCTATGAGTGGTGGCACACACACACCTGTAATTCAGCAGCTTGGAAGGCTGAGACAGAAAGATCGAAAGTTCAAGGCCAGCCTCAGTAGTTTAGCAAGGCCCTAAACAACTTAGTTTAAAAAGGGTCAGCTGGACTGAGTTGTGACTCAGTGGTAGAGTGCCTGCCTAGCACAAGTAAGGCACTGGGTTTAATCCTCAGCACCAAATAGATAAATAAATAAAATGAAAGTTATTAGGGGAAAACAAAGGGCTGTGGATGTAGCTCACTGGTGAATTACCCCCTGGGTTAAATCCCTAGTACAGGAAAAAAAAAAAAAAAAAAAAAAAAGAGAGAGAGAGAGACAGGAGAGATAGAAGGATGCTAGTTTTTTTCTGAAAAAACTCAAATTTTCAAAATAGAGTTTTTATATTCTTTCTTTGTAGATGGGATTAGCATGTTGCAAAAAAGAGTTTTATACCAAAAATCCCAGTCTGGATAAGAATCCTTAGCTTTTTAGGTCTCCTGGGATTCTTCATCACACTCTTCTTTGAATATGTAGTGAAGTTAGGTCAGGAATGAACATAGTCCCCAGGCCATCTCCATTAAAACACGTGGGATTGTGACTCAGTGGTAGAGCGCTTACCTAGCATGTGTGAGGCACTGGGTTTGATCCTCAGCATCGCATATAAATGAATAACATAAAGGTCCATTGACAACTAAAAAAAAATACTTAAAAAATCGAAAACTACCCTACTGTAAACACAGATTGCTCTTCATGTTTTTTGTGGGGAGAGGGTGGGGGCTACTGGGGATTGAACCAGAGGCACTCAACCACTGAGCCACATCCCCAGCCTTCTTTATATTTTATTTAGAGACAGAGTCTCACTGAGTTGCTTAGGGCCTTGCTTTTTGCTGAGGCTGGCTTTGAACTCTCAATCCTCCTGCCCTAGCCTCCCCAGCCACTGGGATTACAGGCATGCACCACTGCACGTGACTCTTAGAAGCTTCTTAATGAACAAATCTCAGTCTTGAAAAATAACACATTTTGAACCCAAGACTTTTCTGAATATCATGATTTAAAAAAAAAAAAAAAAAAAATCAGCAAAAATGAACCCAAGTCAAGATGTGATTAAACTTATGTGAAGGAGGTTTTCAACCAGCTGTCATTCAACTGGAGCTGTATGTGCTGGTGACCAAGGACAAGGGTTAGTTCCTGGCTGCTGGTGGAAGGCTAGATTAAAAGTTTTATTTCCTGTATTTGAATATACTCTTTATGGGAGATTTAAAAATATCATCTGTTACAGCTTAATAACAACTGGTACATAAGGAGATTGCAGTCTTTGATGCTCTTCAGAATTGTGGAAAGTTAAAAAAATTTTCCTCCTCTGGTTATTCTGCATCAGTAAGTCCATGATAAGACTTGGTCATATACACACACTGTATTAAAAAAAATTACCAGGGCTGGGGTTGTGGCTCAGTGGTAGAGTGCTTGCCTAGCACATGTGAGGCACTAGGTTCGATCCTCAGCACCACATAAAAATGAATAAATAAAATATTGTGTCCATCTACAACTAAAAATACTTAAATAAAAGAAAAAATTACAGGTAATTCTGTGTTCCACCAAGGCTGAGGTCCACTGCCATAACATAGTGTACCTCACATGAAAGGTGCTAATGGGAGCCTCAGAACTGAAGAGAATGTTTCAGAGAGATCCTAAAATACTTCTCTCTTTTCCTTCACCTCTTATCTGACAGTGTGGACAACAGTGAGTACATGCGGAATGGAGACTTCTTACCCACTCGGCTACAGGCCCAACAGGATGCTGTCAACATAGTATGTCACTCAAAGACTCGAAGTAACCCTGAGAACAACGTGGGCCTCATCACACTGGCCAAGTATGTGAGACAGAGGAGGAGGGACTTGGTAGGTGGGTGGTTTTTCTTCCCATGTTACGTGTTGCATGTAGTATCTGAGATGACTGCCCTTTCATGGTTTCCCTGAGACTGCTTTTGCCCATTACCTTCTTAGACTGTGTTCTTCACTACTTAATATAAATGCCAAGTAATAAATCCTTTTTAATATTTAAATGATTTGATATAGTTACAAAAATCTCCTGGAATGAAATTTTGCAATATATTTTATTTTATTATTATTTCTTTTTTGTTATTTGTGTTTGAGAATTGAGGATTGAACCTAGGGCCTTGAGCATGCTAGGCAAGTGTTCTAATGCTGAGCTACAACCCAAGCCCTCATAGTATATTTTAAAGTCAGGTCTCGGGGTGTAGCTTAGTGGTAGAGCATTTGCTTAGCATGTGTGAGGCCCTGGGTTCAATCCTCAGCACTTCAAAAAAGAGGGGGATAAAAAAGTAAAATCCATTGGGGCTGGGGATATAGCTCAGTTGGTTCAGTGCTTGCCTTGCAAGCACAAGGCCCTGGGTTCAAATCCCCAGTACTGCCCAAAAAAAAAAAAAAAAAAAAAAAAAGTAAAATCCACAAAAAATGATTTTTGGACCAGAGCTGAGTATATATCACACATCCTGTTACCCCAGTGGTGCTTTGTTTCAGGAACTGATAATTGTCAAATGAGTTACCTTCCACTTCAATATACGTGCTCTTAGCTGAAAAATGGGTCTAGAAATGGAGAGGGTGGGAAGACACAAAGTAGCATGAAATTTTTGTGGAAGATTCTCAGGACCCTGAGAGCAAAATAGGATGAGAAGTTAGAGTAAAACATTGAGAGGCAAAGGGCAGACTTCTTACAAACCAATCCTTATAATTTCTGTGCTTGGTTTCTAATAAATATTAGTTTGATTCAGAAGAATGAAGATATTATTATCAATAACTTTAAAGAAAAAGTTATGAGTCAGACACAAGTTAGGAGGTCCTTGTGCTTACCTGAACTCACTAAAATGCTCTTCCCCATATCCAGTGACTGTGAAGTGCTGACCACACTAACCCCTGACACTGGCCGCATCCTCTCCAAGCTCCATACCGTTCAACCCAAGGGCAAGATCACCTTCTGCACTGGCATTCGTGTAGCCCATGTGAGTCCTGCTGGGTCCCTTTGGTTTTCCCTTCCTGTTTGGGGTTTTCCCTCCCTGCCTGGGGTTTGCTTTCAGTATCACTCATTTTTCCTCTGGAATCTTTTAATTTTTAGTTGTAGATGGACCCAGTACCTTTATTTTTAAATTTATTTTTATGTGATGTTGAGGACCAAACCCAGTGCCTTGCAGGTGCTCTACCACTAAGCTGCAACCCCAGCCCTCTTCTGGAATCTAGAACTAGAGCCAAAGTAAGGGGAGACAGGGGAACTACAGAAAAGATATAGTGGGATGAATCATATGATCTGTGAGCATTATGAAGGGAATAATCCCTAGACTTGAGAATTCATTTCCCCTCCTTTTTAGCCACAGAAAGGCACAGCAAGAAGGGAGAGGTTAGATCTTGTGCGAGCACAATGGTAGATATGAAGTACATAGGAACTATGAGGAAGAAAAGGAATAGAGTGATGGAGGGAAGAGCTAGGTAATTCTGTTGGTTGACCCTAAGGACTTTCTCTTCCTTTACTAGCTGGCTCTGAAGCACCGACAGGGCAAGAATCACAAGATGCGCATCATTGCTTTTGTGGGAAGCCCCGTAGAAGACAATGAGAAGGACGTAAGTCCAAGAGATAGTGCATTTGGGGCAGTCCATGTTTGGAAATGAGGTCTTTTTAGCACTTAGGAGATCCCTCCAGAGGCATTGAGCTCATCACATGGGGGAAAGGTGGATATGCAGAATTCTGTTTCTGTTGGGGGACCTTGGAGAAGTCAGTGGATTTCTGTGTACTTCTATGAAGCAAGTCTTCCTCTCTCAAGGAATTGATTTCTTGATTTTTCTTCCTTTCTTCATAGCTGGTTAAACTGGCTAAGCGCCTCAAGAAAGAAAAAGTAAATGTTGACATTATCAATTTTGGGGAAGAGGTAAGCTGGAACTGGGGGACATTGACTTGATTTAGTTATGTTCAGGCCAAACCTTACCCAGAGAAGGGACCAGAATGGGAAAGGAGCTACAGACAAGAGCTAAGGTGACAGAGGGGGAAGGAGCAAGGTATGAAGGAGAGTGTCATGTGTTCTCCTACAGGAGGTGAACACAGAAAAGCTGACGGCCTTTGTAAACACACTGAATGGCAAAGATGGAACTGGTTCTCATCTGGTGACTGTGCCTCCTGGGCCCAGCTTGGCTGATGCTCTCATCAGTTCTCCAATTCTGGCTGGTGAAGGTGGTGCCATGCTGGGTCTTGGTGCTAGTGACTTTGAATTTGGAGTGGATCCCAGTGCTGATCCTGAGCTGGCCCTGGTGAGTAAATGTTGACCCAAAGTAGAGCCCAGGGTTTTTTTTTCCTTTATTCTCCTTTACTGATCTGTATCATGGGGCTGGGCAGTCCTCAATCCTATAATCCTTGTTTTCCAAAACCCCCTATTTATTCTCTTCCCCATATTTCTGTTTGATCTGTAGAGATACCAATGTCAGACTCCCATCTTGTTCATTTCTCCTGATTAAACCCCATGCTTTGCCCAAGTCCTTCCTTTTTCCCCATACCACTTCTTACTCCTCCAGATCCTTCCCTTATGATAAACCGGAAGCTGATCTCTAGGCTCCTTTCCTACATCCTCAACTGACTTCCTCAGCTCCTGGTTAAAATGAGACTGCGGGACATCTGATCTTGCCTTTCCCTTTGCCAGGCTCTTCGTGTTTCTATGGAAGAGCAGCGGCAAAGGCAGGAGGAGGAGGCACGGCGGGCAGCGGCAGCCTCTGCAGCTGAGGCTGGGATTGCTACAGCTGGGACTGAAGGTGAAAGAGGTGGAATCTGAAGTCCTGGGACTTGCAGGGTGATAAACATTGAAAACTAGAGATATTGAAAATGCAGGGCGGGTATCTGGAAGAAAAGGAATCTGTGAAAGGGATGGGCTGGAAAGAATGACTGGAGGTGAGTCTGTGTGGAATGTGTCATCAGTTCTACCCCATCTTTTTCTTCCTTTTCCCAGACTCAGATGATGCCCTGCTGAAGATGACCATCAGCCAGCAGGAGTTTGGCCGCACAGGGCTCCCTGATCTAAGTAGTATGACTGAGGAAGAGCAGATTGCGTATGCCATGCAGATGTCCCTACAGGGAGCAGGTAAGCCAGGGCAGGGTGGTAGTGCATGGGCAGTGCGTGGGATGAGGAAGTGAAACTGAGCAGACTGCCTTCCTTTTCTCAGAGTTTGGCCAGGCAGAATCAGCCGACCTCGATGCCAGCTCAGCCATGGACACATCTGAACCGACCAAGGTGAGGGCCAGCAATAGCCCCCCACCCCCATCAGGAATAAATTCCCCGTGCAGTCAGATCTTCAACTTTCTGGGCCTGAGGCCATTCCTCCCTCTGGGTTCCATAAATGAACTCTTTGAGAAGCAGAAGGAAACAACACATGCATATGCATTTCTTGTTTGTAAACCTTGCTTAAGGCAACAGAATGCTATTGGTCCAAGTTGAAAAAATGTCCCACTGTTCTCAAATTCTTCATTGCTGGTAGGAGAATTTTAACTCTATCCTATGGAATCCCAGTTCTATAGGATATCATCCCCACAGGAGAGTGAAAAGAGTGGGTTCTGGGCATCTGATAACAGGAAACCTGCATGTGATGGCTGTTTTTACCTCCTGAGTACAATTAGCAAAGTTCTCAGTCTTCTCCTCTATTTGGTCAGTAATAAGTTTGCATTCGTACAATCTGGGGAAGGACTGGTGAGATGGCTCTCTTTACCTAGCCTAGCATGCAGGAGGCTGTGGGTTCCACCTGCATACCACAAGGGTGGGGCAGATATGGCAGATTATGTAACATCTCTGGGCATTGTATCTTGCTGAATCTCCTTCCTTCCCTTGGCTTAGAAGTACCCCTTAGCCCCCGCCCCTGGTCAAGAGAAGAGCATGGCTGAAGCAGCAGTGTGCCCCTGTCCCTTACACCTGCTTGCTCCCTGCCAGCCCGTACACTGCATGAGCTGACACTGCCTTTTTCAGGAGGAAGATGATTATGACGTGATGCAGGACCCTGAGTTTCTTCAGAGTGTCCTAGAGAACCTTCCGGGTGTGGATCCTAATAATGAAGCCATTAGAAATGCCATGGGCTCTCTGGCCTCCCAGGCCACCAAGGATGGCAAGAAGGACAAGAAGGAGGAAGATAAGAAGTGAGACTGGAAGGAAAAGGTGGCAGAGCCTGCCCAGGGAACTGCAGGGTGGGGTGGGATATAGGGTTAGATATGTTATCTGTAACCAATACAACCTAAATAAAACTTGGCAAATTTTTTTCCTTTTTTGCTTCAAATAGTGAGTAGCTTAGCATTTGGGAAAGTAAGAGCTGAGGGGAAGGAGCACGTGGCCTGAAGGACTTCTTCCCTTTTGAGCTCTCTGTATCTTACTTCCTATCCTCACATCTTCCTCCAGTCTCTTCCATGATAGTCACTTTTGCTGGTTCTAATGTCCTGGTGCTATTTTGCTTTGTCATTAAGAGAAATTTGCTGAGAGCCCACTTTTATGTTAGGCATAAAGTCCAGAGAGGTGAACAGAAAACTGTACTGGCACTGAGGGCTCAGAATCTACAAAGAGTCATTATGAGAAGGATAAACAAAGCATTGTGGGATTGTAAAGAGAAAGCCGAACTGTGGCTTTTGGGCAGGGTCCTGAAGGAAACATTGAGCCCTCTAAACAGGTGAAAAGTTTATCAGCAGATAAAGAAGAGATAGGGATGTTTCCCCTCTACAGGAGCAGTATGTGCTGATAGCATGTGGAGGCATAGTTGAGGAATTGAGGAGCTCAGAAACTGGTTGGCAATTGGACCAAGGCCTCAAGGAATCTTTTTTTTTTTTTTTTTTTTTAATGGGGTACATGTTGTTTCTGTTTGTACATGGAGTAACAGCATAATCATACATTTACATAGGGTAATTATGTTTGATTCATTCTGTTATTTTTTTCCTTCCCCCCCACCCCTCCCACCCCTCTTTTCCCTCCTTCCTCCATTCTTGCCCCTCCCACCCCCCATTATGTGTCATCATCCGCTTATCAGCGAGATCATTTGTCCTTTGGTTTTTTGAGATTGGCTTATCTCACTTAGCATGATATTCTCCAATTTCATCCATTTGCCTGCAAATGCCATAATTTTATTATTATTTATAGCTGAGTAGTATTCCATTGTATATATACACACCTCAAATTCTTTATCCATTCATCAGTTGAAGGACACTTAGGTTGGTTCCACAATCTGGCTATTGTGAATTGAGCAGCTATGAACATTGATGTGGCTGTATCTCTGTAGTATGCTGATTTTAAGTCCTTTGGGTATAGGCCGAGGAGTGGGATAGCTGGGTCAAATGGTGGGTCCATTCCAAACTTTCTGAGGGATCTTCATACTGCTTTCCAGAGTGGCTGCACTAATTTGCAGCCCCACCAGCAATGTATGAGTGTACCTTTTTCCTCACATCCTCAAGGAGCAGGAATCCTTTAAGCCTGGCTTCTATCAGTTGAGTCTATAAAAGCTATAGGATAAAACATCTATCTTCATGGAGTGCTTAATTCAGAGGAAGGTTTCCTTGTTCTTATGATCACCAAACACATGGAAAGAACCAGAAGACTGGGACACAGGTCCTGTCATTACTTGGTGGGCAGGCTGTGCATGACTTTGCTTGGAGAACTACATTCGGGCCCAGGAAAGATGAAACGATTAATACTTTTATAACCAACTCATAAAGGACTTCCAAGTCCTAAGTGATTGGCATTTCTTGCCTCCTCTGTAGTCATTGGGATTATAGGCCCAGTTTACATTTACATTTAATTTAAGAAATACTAATGTCCCAAAGTGTTGGCCTTGATGAAGCAAGCAAACTATATAGCTGGGCATGGTGGCATGCATGCCCAGTGACTACGAAGTCTGAGGCAGGAAGATCACAAATTCAAGGCCAGCCTCAGCATCTTGTGAGACTGTCTGAAAAAGACGGGCTGAGGATGTTGCTCAGTGGATAAGCACCCCTGGGTTAATCCCCAGTACCAAAAACAAATAAAAAAATTGATTTACTGTAGTTTTTCTAACTTCGTTTCTGGAGTGCTGGGGATTGGGGATTGAACCCAGAACCTTATACATACTAGGCAAGTGTTTACTATTGAGCTATACTCTCAACCCCCCCCCCCACACACACTTTTTTGTGGGGAGGACTGGAGTTTGAACCCAGGGGCACTTTACCTCTAAGCTACATTCCCAGCCCTTTTATATTTTTTGAGACAGGATCTCACTAAATTGCTGAGGCTTGGTCTTGAACTTGTGATCCTCCTGCCTCAGCCTCCGTAGTAACTGTAATTACGGGCATGTGCCACTGCCTCTTTCTGAACACTTAAGGACTGTTAAAAGTTTTGAGTCTTTACAGGTTTCAAGTCTCTGATTATTTTTTCCCTTTTTTACTTTACTGTGTAGAATGGAAAACCCTCAAATTTATGTCAGTTACCTCAGATATCTGGTTTCCCACTTTACAAATTAAATCTCATTTGTGCTAGTCTCCTTTCTTATGATTTTGTACTTTTAAATTTCTTTCTTTCTTTTTTTTTTTTTTTGGTGGTGCTGGGGAGTGAACCCAGGGCCTTGTGCTTGTGAGGCAAGCACTCTACCAACTGAGCTATATCCCCAGCCCTAAATTTCTTTAGTCTCATTTTGGTGTGGTTTCTTGGGGGGGAGCAGAGATAAATGTGTGTGGTCAACCCACCATGTTTAACCAGAAGCTCCTATTTCCTTAGGTCTCAATTACCTCATTTCGCTGTCTCAGAAAGTAGTTGTGAAAATTAAAGGTGGTAGCGTATGCCAAAGGAGATTTCTCCTGTTGTCTTACAGTTTGAGCTGATTCTTTAAGAAAAGGAGCAAATAGGCTCGCCCACATTATAAAAATAGGCTTTATTGCACAAACAATAGAGAGCACAGCTCCTCGAAACAATTGTGACCTCTTATCATCTTCAAATTAGAAATTTGACAAGAGGTCAAGCATGGTGGCACACACCTGTGATCCTTACTACTTAGGAGGCTGAGGCAGATGGATCATTCGAGTCCAGGAGTTCAAGAACAGCTAGGACATCAGGGTATCACATGCCTGTAATCCCAGTGACTTAGGAGACTGAGGCTCCTTAGATTGCAAGTTCAAGGACAGTCTCAGCAATTTAGCAAGGCCCTAAGAAAGTGAGACCTTTTATTTCATTTATTTATATGTGGTGCTGAGTATTGAACATCTATCTTCATGGAGTGCTTAATTCAGAGGAAGGTTTCCTTGTTCTTATGATCACCAAACACATGGAAGGAACCAGAAGACTGGGACACAGGTCCTGTCATTACTTGGTGGGCAGGCTATGCCAGAACATGACTTTGCTTGGAGAACTACATTTGGGCCCAGGAAAGCTAAAACGATTAATACTTTTATAAAGGACTCATAAAGGACTCCCAAGTCCTAAGTGATCGGCATTTCTTGCCTCTGTAGTCATTGGGATTATAGGCCCAGTTTACATTTACATTTAATTTAACTATGGTTAAATTAAATGTAATAACTATGGCAATAACTATGCCAGGCAAGTGTTTACTATTGAGCTATCCTCTCAAACCCCCTCCCCACTTTTTTTGGGGAGGACTGGAGATTGAATCCACTGAGTCACAGTCACAGCCTGAAACAGTGAGACCTTGTTCTCAAAAAATAAAAAGGACTTGGGGGTTATGGTTTGGTGGTAAACGCCTCTGGATTCAATTCCCAGTACCCACTCCTGCCCCCGCAAAAAACCAGCCTGGGTAATAATAGCGAGACCCGTTCTTAAAAAAAAAAAAAAAAAAAAAAAAAAAAAAAATATATATATATATATATTGACAAGGAAATGAAGACAGTTATGGAGAGGAGATGTTGATTTGTTTTGGAGTGCTGTTACTGTCCCTCCCACATTCTTTGGAAGGGGAGTAGAGACCACAGGCCAAGTTAGAAGAATTCAAAGAGGGAATGCCTGCAAGAAACAGGTATCTCACTCCTTGACTGGAGGTTTCCTGGTGGCAGAATTTTTGTCCCAGTGTTGGCAAAAAGTGTATGTGAAGCACTGAGAGAACTCAACATGAAGTTACTGGTATTAGGGGAAGGCATATGAACACAGAGCACACAGATGGGTATGTGCCGACAGCTTGGGGCATGTGGGAGGCTGACTGGAGCCAGGACCTGGAATATCAGTACAGGAGGATTGCCTGCATTTCCAGCATCTGCAAGGTAAGCATGTGGGAGTTTCCCATGAACTGAGAAGATAGCTTGGAAGGTTCCCACGCTTCAGCTTTCTGAATGGTACCCTGCCCAAGAGGTACCTGCAGGGCAAGAAGACCCCAATGATAAATGCGATGGGGCAAAAACTCAGGGAGCAGCAAGATAATGCACTGCACCTTCAGATTATGGTGTGAGAAGCAAAGTGGAGATGACAGGTCTCTAAAGATTCTCAAATTCCCTGAGAAGAAAACCAGCATTTAGGTACCCGTCACACAGAGAGCGCTAAGGGTTCCAATCATAGAAGTTTACCTCTTTCTTTTCTCCCACCATTCCAACTCTGGAAAAGCAGAAAAAGGAGGTGGAGGGAGGGTGAAAAAAGAGCAAAGAAACAGGCTCTCCTCCTTTGCCATTGCAGGTCTCTGTGCTGTGGGTGCAGCCAGAGCTGGTGGTCACTGAAAAGCTTTGAATTGGATATAAGGTGAAAATTTACAAAATTGACTCTTGGCCAGGCATGGTGGTGAATGCCTGTAATCCCAGTGACTTGGGAATCTGAGGCGGGAGGATTGCAAGTTTTAGACTGGCCTCAGCAACTAATCAAGACCCTTAGTAACTTAGACCATACCTCAAAAAATAAAGGGTTGACTGTGTTTGAGTGGCAGAGCAGGACTGAGGGCAATGTTGATGGTGTGTGGGGGACTATTCCTCTTTGTACCTTATCAAGTCCAGACAATTCAATAATCAATTAAAATTTAAAGTACTAGACATTTATTCAACAAGAACTTATTTATTTCGCATACTGGGAATTGAACCCAGGGCCTCACAAGTACTAGGCAAGCATTCTACAATGAGGTACATGTCCAGCCTCTCTTTTTTTTCTTTTTTTTTGCAGTGCTGGGGATTGAACCCAGGGCCTTGTGCTTGCAATGCAGGCACTCTATCAACTGAGCTATCTCCCCAGCCCCCAGCCTCTCTTGAGTACCTGACTCTCTTTGGGTTGCATGGGATAAAAATGATGAGCAACAGTGGTAGAACACTTACCTGGTACGGACAAGGCCCTGGGTTCAATCCCTAATGCTGCCCCCACCACACACACACACACACACACACACACACACACACAAAATGGTGAGCAAAACTACTTTCATGGGGCTGGGGAGATAGCTCAGTTGGTAGAGTGCCTACCTCATAAACACAAGGCCCTGGGTTCAATCCCCAGCACCACAAAAAAAAAACAAACAAACAAACAAAAAAAAAACTAGTTTCATGGACAACCGGTGAGAAAAACCTACTATCTGTCTAAGGTAGGAGTGATTTTTTTTGTTTTGTTTTTGTTTTGTAGTACTGGGATTGAACCCAGGGGGTGCTTTACCATTGAGCTACATCCCTAGCCTTTTTTATTTTTTATTTTGAGACAGGGTCTCGATAAATTTTCTAGGCTGGCCTTGAACTTGTGATCCTCCTGCCTCAGCCTTGAGAGTAAATGGGATTACAGGTGTGTGCCACTGCACCAAGCTGATTTTGGCTGCCAATAACAGACCAAAAATTATAGTGGTTTCAATTAGATTCAAGTTTTATTACTATTATATTTATTTATTTTTAGTACTGGGGATTGAATCCAAGGATGCTTTACCACTGAGCTTCATTTCCAGTTTTTCTTTTTTTTTCCTTTTGAGACAGGGTCCTGCTACGTTGCTTAGGGCCTTGATTAGTTGCTGAGGCTGGCTTTGAACTTGCGATCCTCCTGCCTCAGCCTCCTGAGTGCTAGGAGTACAGGTATGCACCACCATGCCTGGTAAATTTTATTATTATTTTACTTTTTTCCATACTCTACCACTCTACCACTGAGCTACATTCCAGCTTTCTTTATTTTTGAGACAAGATCTTGCTGAATTGCTCACACTGACCTCAGTTGTGATTCTCCTGCCTTAGCCTCCTGGGTAGCTGGGATTCCAGGTGCATGCCATCACACCTGGCTAAGGTTCTTTTACTAAGGAAGAAGAGGAGAATGGGTTTTAGACTCTGAAGCAGAATATCCCTTCAGCTACTCAATGATTTATCCATTCCTCATGTGGTTACTTGTGATTCAGCAACCTATAAACCAAAGATAAAGTTATCATCACTCAACACATCTGATATACCATAATGGAATGAAAAAAGTTAAACAAAATCAAAATTCCCATGTGGGAAAGGAGAGCATAGGAAATACCCAGCAGACATTCATCAATGTTTTATAGCCCACTGAGAGGCAGGTTCTATGTTTCTGTCCCTTGAACCTTGATGTGCCTGTGTATGGTTGGTTGATCAATACAGCATGGTGGAAAGGGATACTTCATAACTCCAGAGGCTAGGTCCTGAAAAGCAATGCAACTTCAGCTGGGATCCTGGGCCTCACTATTTCAACTGCCCTAAAGCCACCATCTTGTGACCCAAATTAGCCCATACAGAGAGCCATTGAAAAGCCCTGAGAATATATGGAGATGGTAAGACTTCAGTCAGCTCCCACCTGCTCTTGCTTCAGTCCATACCTGTCCGCAACCATAAGATACCCTGAGCCCAAGGGCCCAACCAATCCCTTTAGATCCATGGAAACCAGAACTGATATGATAAAATAATTGTTATTTTAGACCACTCAATTTTGGAAGGATGTGTTACATAGCATTATCAGAACAACATGTATTCAAATCTGGGGCCTGAGGCAAGGATGACCTGCACAGACAGAGGAGCAAGTTATTTGGTCAGTCTACCTGGCTTCCCTGGTTCTGCATCCTCAAAAATATCTCCACTATGCTCCATCCAGGTCCCCTGACTCTGCTTCTTCCCTGGTGCTCAATCTGAGGAAGCTTCTACAGATAACACTCCTTTTAAAGGTTACGAAATTTTGGTAACCCCTTCTAGAGGGACAAGTTTGGAATTCAAGATGTTTTAACCTATAGTCATAGGCTGTTGCAGGCTGCTGTGGACCAAATGTGGACTTTCTATTAGTTTGTTTTGATAAAATTGTTTCCTGAAATAATTAGAAGACTTTCAGTAAATCCTTCAGCATGTGTTACTGTATCCCAAGATATTACCTTATCATACAAAGCCTAGAAACTCTCATGTTTTGTGTATTGACCTCTGTATTCTGATCATTCTCCCTAAGTCTCCCAGGGGGCTTGAAGGAGAAAACTACACTGTTAATTTTATTTATTCATTGCAGTAATGGGGGTGCTCTGCCACCAACCTACACCCCAAGTCCTTTTTATTTTATGTTGAAACAGGGTCTTGCTAAATTTTCCAGGTTGAACTTGAACCTGGTTGTGATCTTTCTCAACCTCCCCAATTGCTAGGATGACAGGCATGCATTACCATACCCAGCAGCAGCTATATCCTTAGCCATTTTAGTTTAGGTTAGCGAGATTAGCTTGGGCTGGGGATATGTCTCAGTGGTAGAGGGCTTGCCTAGCAGATACAAGACCCTGAGTTCAATTACCAGCACCACCAAGAACAAAACAAAAACCAAGAAGAAATGACTGGGAGTATAGTTCAGTGGTAAAGTGCTTGCCTGGTATGTGTGAGGCTCTGGGTTTGATTCTCCAGGAGGGCATAACAAATAATGAAACTCACAGTCACTTTTTTGTTTTTGTACCTGAGATTGAACCCAGGGGTGCTTAAAGACTGAGCCCCATCCTCTGCCCTTTTGATTTTTTTTTATTTTGAGACCAGGTCTCGCTAAGTTACTTAGGGCCTCATGGTCACCTTTTCTATTCCTGGTTTGTGTGTGCGTCCTAAGCAAACAGTGCTTTCTTTAATGCAGTGTTATTTCCATTTTTTATGCTTACCAGCTCAAGCTTGATTTCAAGTGTCTAATGTAGGGTTTTGCTAAACACACAGCACAAAGGAGTTAGCTCACAATAACTTATCTCAATCTCAATTGCATTTTTTTTTTGGCATGGAGAATTGAACCTAGGGGCATTTAACCACTGAGCAACATCCATAGCACTTTTTATTTTTTATTTTGAGACAAAGTCTTGCTAAATTGCTGGGGCTGGTTTTGAACTTGAGATCTCCTGCCTCAGTATCCCAAGCTGCTGGAATTATATTATGCCACTAGGCCCAGATTTTCAATTGTTTTTTTCCTTTTAAACAAACAAAAGATTGCCTGGTGCAGTAGTGCCTGCCTGTAATCCCAGCAGTTCAAGAGGCTGAGGCAGGAGAATTGCAAGTTCAAAGCCAGCCTTGACAATTTAACAAGGCCCTAAGCAACTTAAACAAAAAACAAAACCCCCCAGAAGTTTATTAATACATATATATCACATATACATGGAAGACATCCAGAGAAATAAGTGACTTTCTAAAGGGTGGTGACTTTGAATTCAGGATTAAATACCATCTTTAATTGAGACTAAGAAAGAAAAGTATGCAGAAGACCAGTTTTCTCAATTGCTTTTTAAGGTAGCATGGGCAATTATTTGCAGATCCTAAGGGCTACCAACTTTCCAGATTGCCATAGCAGAATCCTCTCTAACAACTGCCCAATATATTTCTAAGACAATGGCACATTTTGTTATTATTACTATTACTATTATTAGTATTATTATTATTATATTATTTTGGTACCAGGGATTGATCCCAGGGGTGCTTAACCACTGAGCCACATTCCCAGTCCTTTTTTATATTTTATTAGAGACAGGGTCTCCCTGAGTTGCTTAGTGCCTCGCTAAGTTGCTGAAGCTGAGTTTCAACTCACATTTCTCCTGCCTCAGCCTCCTGAGCTGCTGGGATTACAGGTGTGCATGGCATATTTTAGATACTATAGTTTGCACTACCACTTCCAGTACTAATTATGTATCAACTTGAAATTGTATTTATATTTGTAACAGACAATGGAAATAATAGAGAGTTAAATAAGATAAAAGTTTATTTTTCTTTCAAGGTAATGAAGTCTGGCTGTAGGAAGCACAGGACTGATATATAGTATCCTCAAGAATTCAGAGACAGATTTCCAGGTTGCTTCTGTTTTCCTGCTCTATTATCCTTACTCTGAGGCTTTCATCCTTACTTTGCCTTAAAATGACAAGATCTTGCCAAACACAGTGGCACATGTCTGTAATTCCATTGACTAGGGAGGCTGAGGTAGGAGGATCCACAAGTTCAAAGCCAGCCTCAACAATTTAGCAAGGCCCTAAATAACTCACCAAGACCCTGTCTCAAAATAAAAAATCATAAAAAAGACTGGGTATGTGGCTCAGTGGTTGAGTGCCCCTGGGATCAATCCACAGTGCCAAAAAAAAAAAAAAAAAATCCCAAGATTCTTCAAATAAAATGTCTGTTTTAAAGAGGAAACAGGAAGAAGAGAGATGGAGACAATGATTGAAAGAATTAAAGAGGTGGAGAAGATAATTGAAAGGATTAAAGAGGCCAGGGCTGGGGTAGAGCTCAGTGGTAGAGCACATGGCCTTGGCCTTGAGTTCAATCCCCAGCATCACCTCCTCACCCCACCCAAAAAGTAAAATAAAATAAAGACAGCATATGCCAGCTGATACTTTTTTTTTTCTCCCCAAGTAGTGGGGATTGAAACTAGGGAAAATCTACCACCGAGCTACATCGATGGCCCTTTTTATTTTGAGACAAGTTCTCACCAAATTGCTGAGGCTGGCCTCAAATTTGCAATCCTCCTGCCTCAGCCTCCCAAGTTGCTGGGATTACAGGTGTGCACCAACCTGCCCAGCTTGTCTGACCCTTCTTTAAGGAGATTTTCTGGAAGAGTCATCTAGCACACACCATTCAGATCTTCTTTGTTTACATACATAATTAGAATGCAGTCACATGGTCACAACTAACTGCCAGAAATGGAAAATGTTCTCTCTATTTAGGTTATCCTGCCACCCAAGGCAAAAGGAGAATGAGTAAACTTTCCACATTGATGAATATGTTCATTATCTTGATCCTTAGTGATGGTTTTATAGATGAATACTAAGTCAAACTAATAAAATTGTATGCTTTAAACCTGTACAGTTTAGCCCAGTGCAGTGATGGGCACTTGTAATCCCTGCAACTTGGGAGACTAAGGCAGGAAGACCAAAAATTCAAGAACAGGTGGGCAATTTAGTCAGATCCTGTCACAAAAACAACAAACAAACAAAAAACTTCTGGGGATGTAGCTCAGTGGTAAAACACTCCAGTTTATTTATTTATTTATTTATTTATTTATTTATTTATTTTAGTTGTACATGGACACAATATCTTTATTTTATTTATTTATTTTTATGTGGTGCTGAGGATGGAATCCAGTGTCTCATATGTGCTAGGCAAGAGCTTTTCCACCGAGCTACAACCCCAGCCCAAGCACTCCAGTTTAATCCCCAGGATTGCAAAGGAAAAGATGTACCACTTACTGCATATCAGTTATATCTCAATAAGCTTGCTTACAATGTTGCATGTATAGGAGAAAGAATACCTATTCTCCAGTTATCTACTACAGGGTTTTATAAAGCTCATTAAATTAAGCTATTTTGGGGGAGCATGTACTTGGGGTTTGAACTCACAAGTGCTCTACCACAGAACTAGATCCCTGTCTCTTTTCATTTTTTATTTGAGACTGGGTCTCACCATCCATTAATGAGAAAATATGGTCAACTTTCTCACAATTGTAGGAGATTTATCAATTTTTTTCCTGGAAGTTCTGTCAATTTTTTTCATTGTAAATATGAAGCCATATTAAGAGCATATGGAATTATTGTATCTTCCTGGTGAATTAAAACATATCAGTGTTGAAACTCTTTGCATTGCAAATACTTTAAGTCTTAAATTTTATTTTATGTGGAGCTGGAGCTGTGGCTCAGTGGTAGCACACTTGCCTAGCATGCGTGAGGCCCTGGGTTCGATCCTCAGCACCACATAAAAATAAAAGAAAGGTATTGTGTCCACCTACAACTAAAAAATACATATATTAAAAAAGTTTGAATTTTTTTGTATTTTATGTGATATTAATGTAGCTATAGTAGCTTTTTTTTAGTTAATGTTTGCCTGGCATATACATGATTTGTGTGTGTGTGTGTGTTGTACTGAGGACTAAACCCAAGCCTGCTCTACCACTGAGTTACCTCCCCAGCCCTTTTTATTTTATTATGAGACAGGGTCTTGCTAATTTGGTCTCAAATTTGTAATCCTCCTACCTTAGAGTTACAGGTGTTCATTTGCCTCTGTGCCTGGCTTCTGTTCTTAACTTCTCTATTTATTATGTTTTAAGTGCTTCTTGTAATCAATGTATATCTGTATCTTAATTTTTATTTACTCTTAAAAACTGCATATTAACTGAAGAAATCACTTTATTTAAACTGATTATGATTAATAATACCATTGGGTTTATATCTATAATTTTTTTTGTTTTTAATCTATCCAGATTTTTTCTAAATCTTATTTATTTTTCTCCTTTCTTGTCTTCTGGACTTCAAGGATTTTCCCTCCCCATCTCATTTCTATTTTCTCTCAGTTTGTTTAGAAACTGTACATTCTACTTCTATTAGTATATAAACTAAAACTTTGAGCATGAACATTGAATTTAGCAATCAATATTAATCAATACCAAACATTAGAACAACTTTAATCAACCCCTCTCCCAACCAACCAATGTGCACTTATGTTCAGGATTTTAGTTCTATCTTTTCTTAAGAGTTTACTTTCTCTCTCTCTCTCTCTCTCTCTCTCTCTCTCTCTCTCTCTCTCTCTCTCTCTCTTTCTTTCTTTCTTCTTGGATTGAACCCAGGGGTGCTTAACCACTGAGTCACATCCTCAGCTCTTTTTTTATATCTTATTTAGAGACAGGGTCTTGCTAAATTACCTAGGGCCTTCCTAAATTGCTGAGCTGGCTTTGAACTTGTGATCCTCCTGCCTCAGCCTCCTGACCTACTGGGATTACAGGCATGCTTGACCATGCCCAGCTGGGAGTTTTTTTGTTTTTTGTTTTTTTAGATATGTGCATATAATTTTGAGTTAAACATTTACAGACTTAATACTTATACATTCCAACTCATTCTCCCTCTTTCCCCTTACCTAGGAGCAACCACTTTCAAATCTTGTACCTGATATGTTTATCAATGATTTCTTTCCTTATTTCCAACTAAAGTGCTTGCATTATGGCTCCTTAATTTTTTCCCTTTATGATATTGTGCATTAATTTCCAATAATGAAAGATGAGGGCTTAAGTTCTCTGCACACAACTTCCTCCCTTTTTACCCTCATAAAACTACATTACAATTTTGGCTAAAAAGATTATTAAAAGATTACATTATTTTGACTACATAAATGCTACTTGCAGATGAGTCACCATACGTACTTTTCCTTCCTTGAAATTCTTTTTGTCTTCTATTACTGACTGGCTCAAAACTCTTCTACAACTTCCTGGATCTACTCTGAAAACATTTAGTCAAACTCCACCTTTCCTGGAGCCCCTGGCCTGATCGTCTTTGCCATTTTCCCTGTGAATTTTCTTTGCTCTCATCCTGTAGATTCTCCCTGTTTCTTGCCTGTGTTGGATCCTATTTCCTGTATTCCACTGAATTTCATTATGGATTTACTCTTTTGCTTTGCTGAACCAAAGCCTTCAGTTTTCTTTGAAAGGCTTATCTTAGCCCAACCAGGCAACCACTGTCATGGGCTTATTGACTAGTTGAAGCGAAGGATATCTTGTACCAAAAGAACTTCAGGGGCTGGGGTTGTAGTTCAGTGGTCAGTGGTAGAACACTTGCCTGGCATGCAAGACACACTAGGTATAAAAAAGAAAAAAAAAAAAGAACTTTAGGGCATCTCCCCAAATGAAGGATGAGAGAAAGTTTTCAAGCTTAGGTAAAATTTAAATGAAGTAGTGTTCTAATAGACTCGTAGGAAATAAGGGAAAAAGAAAGACTCAACAATATGCCACCTTCAATAGATTCATCTCACAGAAAATGACATCTACTGACTAAAGGTGAAAGGATGGGAAAAAACCTACCACACACATGGACTCAGTAAAAAAATTGGGGTTTCTGTCCTTATATCAGATAAAGTGGACTTCAAGCTAAAGTTAGAAGAGATAAAGAAGGACATTTCATACTGCTTAAGGGAAGCATAAATCAGGAAGACATAATGATCGTAAATATTTATGCCCCAAACAACGGTGCATCCATGTACATCAAACAAATCCTTCTCAATTCCAGAAAAAAAGGGTGCGTGTAAAAAGGTTGATAGCTGCCTGCACAATGGTGCACAATTGTAATCCCAGGAACTCAGAAGACTAAGGCAGGAGGATGGCAAATTTGAGGCCAGTCTCAGCAAGTTCAGGCCAGCTTTGGCAACTTACCAAAACCCTGTCTCAAAATAAAAGAAAAGGGGTGGAGTGTGCTGGGGATGTAACTCAGTAGTAAAGGGCCCCTTGATTTAATTTAATCCCCAATATAAAAAAAAAAGAGGATAATGGCACATTTGCATGGTGAAGTTAACAATGGTGTGTTCTGCGTCCAGAAATCCCTTATTGTAAGCTCTGCACCTAGGTTGTAATTCAAAGCTGTTTCTTTGTCTCAACCTGATTTGGGTCCTTTAAGCAAGAGTAGACTGATTCAACAAGCAACAATAATTCTTGGTGAAGATGTGGTGAAAAAGATACACTATTGAGTATCCAAGATGGCGTACTAAAGGGAGACTGCGTTCCTTGTCGCTCTGTAACTCGGGTTTCAAGCAGAGGATATTTGTTTCTTGGTGAGGCAGTCTTTGCTGCCTATGCTCCCCCGCTTTTTACCCCATTTGTCCACTGCAATCACCTGCAGTCTGCCAGCATATTGACTACTTTTTGAGTGCAGATCGCTTACTGACTGGTGCCTATCATTTGCCATTTGCCTGCCTCTTGCCTGCCCATCACCTGCCTTTCACCTACCCAATACCCACTGCCCAAGGTCCACCTGCTGATCGTCCTTCACTAGCCAGAGACTGACCACAGACCACCAGTGGATCATCAGCTGCGTGCTGTTGCCTGGAAGTCCACTGTCACAGTACCTACAGGTTGGGTTACACAAGGTTGCTGCCATTTTGAGACAAGAGACAGGACCTGTAGGACCTCCAGCCAGACTGACCACACCCTGCCTCCAGGACCCCTGTCCAACCAACCACACCCCACCTTCAGGACCCCTGGCCACCCACGCCCACACCCCGAGCTGCAGTTCTCCACTTGGCCACACATTTGGAAGCCAGAGCAGCCATTTTGAATTATCCTGGAAACTCCCATCTTTAGGTCGGGCAAATCCCATCCTGAGACACCTGCTGGAGACTGGAAGCTCATTGTCAGGCACCTCTCATGCATCAGGCTACTGAAGACTGGGAGGTTTGAATACTATCTATTATAGTGTAGATTTCTTTTCTTTTTTTTTTTTCTCCATTTTGAAAAAAAAAATATTTCTTTACTTTTCTTGCTCTATTCACCTTTTGTTTACCTGTTTCCTCAGAGTCTCTTTCTCCCTTTTCTCATGCTAACAACCAACTTCTTTTGATTACACTTTCACACTTTCTATGATCTAGAACTTCTATATATTCTTTTCTTATCCCATAAACAGTTACATCCTACACCCCTTCACATTCTCTTTGTCCTCCATTAGAAACTGCAGAGCTTATTGCAAATCTATTTGTTATACTGTAGATAATAATTGAACTCATTCTGTTTATTATGATAATATTGTTAATGTCTTCATAGGGGCTATTTGGTTTAGGGCTGCTATGTCCGTACTAGATGCTGCTAATATTGATCTCCCCCTTAAAGAAGAGGTTTTGGAAACTTATAAGGTCACTGTAAGCCTATAGGGGGGAAATTGTAATACTCCAGATCTGCACTGCTAGAAGGGAAGATACGTGAACAACATGAAAAAACAAGGGAGGAAAATGATCCAAACAAACCTAGATTCTATATTAATAGAATCCAGTGACAGCATGGTAGAAGAAATGTCAGAAAAGGAGTTCAGAATATACATAATTAAAATGATTTGTGAATCAAAGGATGAGATAAGAGCAAACACAGGTGATGAATGATCACTCCACTAATCAGTTGAAAGAGCAACTGCAGGAAGCAAAAGATCATTTCAACAAAGAGATAGATATTCTCCAAAGAAACCAAACAGAAATCCTTGAAATGAAGGAAACAATAAACCAAATAAAAAGCTCAATGGAAAGAATCACCAACAGACAGAACCTCAGACAATGAAGACAAAATATTTAATCTTGAAGATAAAGTTGACCAAACAGAGAAGATGGTAAGAAATCATGAATGAAACCTCCAAGAACTATGGGACATCATGAAAAGACCAAATTTAAGAATTATCAGGACTGAGGAAGGCACAGAGATACAAATGAAAGGAATGAACAACCTAGTCAATGAAATAATATCAGAAAATTTCCCAAACCTGAAGAATAAAATGGAAAATCAAATACAAGAGGCTTACAGAACACCAAATGCACAAAGTCACAACAGAGCCATACCAAGGCACATTATAATGACATATTATAATATTATATTATAATATTTTGTATGCCTAACATACAAAATAAAGATAGGATTTTGAAGGTTGTAAGAGAAAAGCATCAGATTACATATAGGGGGAAAACAATATGGATATCAGAGATTTCTCAGCCCAGACCCTAAAAGCTGGAACAGCATATTTCAAGCTCTGAAAGAACATGGTTGCCAACCAAGAATTCTATACCCAGCAACATTAACCTTCAGATTTGAAGATGAAATAAAATCCTTATATGATAAACAAAATTTAAAAGAATTTACAAATAGAAAGCCTGCACTACAGAGTATTCTCAGCAAAATATTTCATGAAGAGGAAATGAAAAACACAATATAGGTCAGTAAACGGAGGAACTACCTTAAAGGAAAAACCAATCAAAGGAGAAACCAAGTCAAGTTAAAAACCAAAAATAAGTCAAAGTGACTTATTATCTCAATAATAACCCTGAACGTTAATGGCCTAAACTCATCAATCAAAAGACATAGACTGGCAGATTGGATTAAAAAGAAAGACCCAAAAATATGCTGCCTGCAAAAGACTCATCTCATAGAAAAAGATATCCACAGACTAAAGGCGAAAGGATGGGGAAAAAAACCTACCACGCACATGGACTCAGTAAAAAAGTGGGGTTTTCCATCCTTACACCAGACAAAGTGGACTAAAAGCCAAAGTTAGTCAGAAGGGATAAAGAAGGACATTTCATATTGCTTAAGGGAACCATAAATCAGGAAGACATAACAACAGTAAATATTTATGCCCCAAACAATGGTGCATCCATGTACATCAAACAAATTCTTCTCAATTCCAGGTATCAAATAGACCATGAAACAATAATTCTGGGTGAATTTAACACACCGGTGTCACCACTGGATAGATTTTCCAAACAAAAATTAAACAAAGAAACCATAGGAGTCAATAACACAATCAATAACCTAGACTTAATAGAATAACCTAGACATATATAGAATATTCCATCCATCAATGAGCAAATTCACTTTCTTCTCAGCAGCACATGGAACCTTCTCGAAAATAGACCAAATGTTATGTCACAAAGCAGCCCTTAGGAAATGCAAAAAAATAGAGATACTGCCTTGTGTTCTATCAGATCATAATGGAATGAGAGTAGAAATCAATGACAAAATAAAAAACAGAAATTACTCCAACACCTGGAGACTAAATAATATGCTATTGAATGAAGCATGGATAACAGAAAACATCAGGGAGGAGATAAAAAAATTCTTAGAGGTCAATGAGAATGATGATACAACATATCAAAATCTCTGGGAGGGCTGGGGATATGGCTCAGTTGGCAGAGCGCTTGCCTTGCAAGCACAAAGGCCCTGAGTTCAATCCCCAGCACCGCAAAAAAAAAAAAAAAAAAAAAAAAAAAAAAAAATCTCTGGGACACTATGAAAGCGGTACTAAGAGGAAAATTCATTGCATGGAGCGCATTCAAGAAGAGAATAAAAAGTCAACAACTAAATGACCTAACATTACAGCTCAAAGCCCTAGAAAAAGAACAGAACAACAGCAAAAATAGTAGAACACAGGAAATAATTAAAATGAGAGCTGAAATCAATGAAATTGAAACAAAAGAAACAATTCAAAAAATTGACAAAACAAAAAGTTGGTTCTTTGAAAAAGTAAACAAAATAGATAAAACCTTAGCCACACTAACAAAGAAGGAGAGAGAAAATTCAAATTACTAAAATTCGTATGAAAAAGGAAATATCACGACAGACACCACTGAAATACATAACATAATGAGAAGCTATTTGAAAATCCATACTCCAACGAAATAGAAAATATAGAAGACATTGACAAATTTCTAGAGACATATGCTCCTCCCAAACTGAACCAGGAGGACATACACAATTTAAACAGATCAATATCAAGCAATGAAATAGAAGAAGCCATCAAAAGCCTATCAAAAAAGAAAAGCCCAGGACCAGATGGATTCTCAGCCGAGTTCTACAAGACCTTTAAAGAAGAACTCATTCCAATACTTCTCAAAGTATTCCAGGAAATAGAAAAGGAGGGAACCCTTATGAACTCATTCTATGAAGCTAATATCACCCTGATACCCAAACCAGATAAAGACACATCAAGGAAAGAAAATTTTAGACCAATATCTCTGATGAATATAGACACAAAAATCCTTAACAAAATTCTGGCAAATCGCTTACAAAAACATATTAAGAAGATAGTGCACCACGATCAAGTGGGGTTCATTCCAGAGATGCAAGGTGGGTTTGACATCTGGAAATCAATAAATGTAATTCATCACATCAATAGAGTTAAGGTTAAGAATCATATGATTATTTCAGTTGATACAGAGAAAGCATTCTACAAAATACAACACTCTTTCATGCTCAAAACACTAGAAAAAATAGGGATAGTAGGAACATACCTGAACATTGTAAAGGCTATTTATGCTAAGCCCATGGCCAACATCATTCTTATTTGTGTGTGTGTGTGTGTGGTGTTGGGAATCGAGCCCACGGCCTTGTGCTTGCATGGCAAGCACTTTACCAACTGAGCTATCTCCCCAGCCCACCAAGGCCATTCTTAATGGAGAAAAACTGAAAGCATTCCCTTTAAAAACTGGAACAAGGCAGGGATGCCCTCCTTCTCCATTTCTATTCAACATCGTCCTAGAAATACTAGCCTGAGCAGTTAGAAAGACCAAAGAAATTCAAGGGATACAAATAGGAAAAGAAGAACTGAAGCTGTCACTATTTGCTGATGACATGATACTATATTTAGAGGATCAAAAAAATTCCACAAGAAAACTTCTAGACCTCATGAATGAATTCAGCAAAATAGCAGGATATAAAATCAACACACATAAATCTAAAGCATTTTTATTCATAAGGGATGAAACATCTAAAAAGGAAATGAGGAAAACAACTCCATTCACAATAATAAAAAAATAAAATAAAATACTTAAATACTTGGGAATCAATCTAACCAAAGAGGTGAAAGATCTCTACAATAAAAACTACAGAACAGTAAAGAAAGAAATTGAAGAAGACCTTAGAATATGGGAATATCTCCCATGTTCTTGGATAGGCAGAATTAATATTATCAAAATGGCCATACTTCCAAAGGCCCTATACAGATTTAATGCAATTCCAATTAAAATCCTAATGACACTTCTCATAGAAATAGAGAAAGCAATCATGAAATTGATCTGGAAGAAGGAAAGAGTCAGAATAGACAGGTAGGCCAATGGTACAAGATAGAAGACACGGAGACATATCCACATAAGTACAGTTATCTCATACTAGACAAAGGTGCCAAAAACTTACAATGGAGAAAAGATCGCCTCTTCAACAAATGGTGCTGGGAAAACTAGAAATCCATATGCAGTAAGATAAATTAAACCCCGATCTCTCACCCTGTACAAAACTCAACTCAAAATGGATCAAGGATCTAGGAATTAGACTTGAGACCCTTCACCAAATAGAAGAAAAAGTAGGCCTGAATCTCCATCACGTTTGTTTAGGACCAGACTTCCTTAACGAGACCCCCATAGTACAAAATATAAAAGCAAGAATCAATAAATGGGATAGATTCAAACTAAAAAGCTTTTTCTCAGCAAAGGAAACAATCAATAATGTGAAAAGAGAGCCTACAGAGTGGGAGAAGATCTTTTCCTCACACACTTCAGACAGAGCACTCATCTCCAAAATTTATAAAGAACTTAAAAAACTTTATACCAAAAAATACAAAGAACCCAATCAATAAATGAGCTAAGGAAATGGGCAGACACTTCACAGAAGATACACAGGTGATCAACAAATATATGAGAAAGTGCTCATCATCCCTAGTAACTAGAGAAATGCACATTAAAACCACCCTAAGATTTTTTTCTAACTCCAATTAGAATGACCATTATCAAGAACACAAGCAATAATAAGTGCTGGCATGGATGTGGGAAAAAAGGTACACTCATATATTGCTGGTGGAGTTGCAAATTGGTACAGCCACTCTGGAAAGCAGTATGGAGATTCCTCAGAAAGCTTGGAATGGAATCACCATTTGACCCAGCTATCTCACTCCTCCTTTATACCCAAAGGACTTAAAATCAGCAGCACATCAATGTTCATAGCAGCTCAATTCACAATAACTAGATTGTGGAACCAACGTAGATTACCTTCAGTTGATGAATGGATAAAGAAACTGTGGTATACAAACACAACGGATTATTACTCAGCCATAAAGAATAGTAAAATTATGGCATTTGCTGGTAAATGGATGAATTTGGAAAATATCATGCTAAGTGTAATAGGCCAAACCCAAAAAAACAAAGGCCGAATGTTTTCTCTGATAAGTGAATGATGATACATAATGGGGGTGGGGGTGGCGGGGAAAGAGAAGAATGAAGGAACTTTGGATGGTGTAGAGGAAAATGGGGTGGGAGGGGGTGGGGGACGGAAAGATAGAATGAAACAGACAGTATTATCCTGTATATATGCATGATTGCATGAATGGTGTGAATCTATATTGTGTACAACCATAGAGGTGAAAAGATGTACCCCATTTGTGTACAATGAATCAAAATGCAGTCTGTAAAAATAAAAAAAAATTAATAAAAAAATAAAAAGGTACACTATTGTACATTATTGTGGGACTGTAAATTTGTCCAACCATTATGGAAAGCAGTATGGAGATTCCGACAAAAACTTGGAATGTAACCACCATTTGACCCAGTTATCCCACTTCTAGGTTTATACCCAAAGGTCTTGAAATCAGCATACTACAGTGATGCAGCCACATCAATGTTTATAGCAGCTCAATTCACAATAGCTAAACTATGGAACCAACCTAGGTGCCCTTCAACAGATGAATGGATAAAGAAAATGTGGTATATATACACAATGGAATATTACTCAGCCTTAAAGAAGAATGAAATTATGGCATTTGCTGGTAAACAAATGGAACTGGAGAATATTATGCTAAGTGAAATAAAGTAATCCCAAAGAACCAAAGGCCAAATATTTTCTCTGAAATGAGGACGCTAATTCCCAATAAGGGGGCGGGGGAGGTCTGATAACGCTGCATCAGAGTTGTTGGACCAATGTGACAGATGTGTGTGGGTAAGGACCTCAGGGAGCAAGCGTGAATTGAGGAGGGAATGTGGGCTCCAGAGGGATGAGAACTTCCAGTTTTTTTTTTTTTTTTTTCTCTCCCCCTGACAGGGTCTCATCTTGTTGCCTAGGCTGGCTCCTGGGTTCAAGAGATCCTCTTGTCTCAGACTTCTGAATATCTGGGACTACATGTGTGTGCCCAACTAATTGGACTTCCAGTTTTTCAAGAGGGAGGGAGTGTCTCTGAATGGGAGTATTGTGGAGTGGGGAACAAGAGGTTGAGGGACTTGGCTAGACTCTGCACATTCATCTAATGGAGGTCTTGATGGCTTACTTTACCTGTAAGTGGTAATAATCTAAAATGAACCTTGGCCAGATGTTGCAGTACAGGCCTATAATCCCAGCTGCTCAGGAGGCTGAGGTAGGAGCATCACAAGTTCGAGGTCAGCCAGGGCAATATAGAGAGACCCTGTCTCAAGATAAAATAAAGAGGGCTAGGGATGTAGCTCAGTGGTAGAGTGCCACAGGAAGCTGAGGCAGGAAAATCACCTCAGCAACTCAGCAAGGCCCTAAACAACTTAGAAGACCCTGCCTCAAAATAAAAATATAAAAAGGTGCTGGGTGCCGTGGTGCATGCTTATAATCCCAGACACTTTGGAGGCTGAGGCAGGAGGATCACAAGTTCAAACCAAGCCTCAGCAACTTATTGAGACCCTGTCTCTAATAAAATATAAAAAATGACTGGGAATGTGGCTCATGGTTTATCACCCCTGGTACCAAAAAAAATTATATGTGTGTGTGTGTGTGTGTGTGTGTGTGTAAAGGGCTGGGGATGTGGCTCACTGGCTAAGTGCCCCTGGTACCCAAAATATAAAAACTATATTAAAAAAAACTCATCAATCAACAGACATAGACTGGCAGAATGAATTAAAAAGAAAGACCTAACAATATTCTGCCTTCAAGAGAGTCATCTCATAGATAAAGACATCCACAGACTAAAGGTGAAAGAATGGGAAAAAAACCTACCATGCACATGAACTCAGCAAAAAAGCACGGTTTTCCATCCTTATATCAGACAAAGTGGACTAAAAGCCAAAGTTAGTCAGAAGGGATAAAGAAGGACATTTCATACTGCTTAAGGGAACCATAAATCAGGAAGACATAACAACAGTAAATATTTATGCCCCAAACAATGGTGCATCCATGTACATCAAACAAATCCTTCTCAATTTCAGGAATCAAATAGACCATGAAACAATAATTCTGGGTGAATTTAACACACCGGTGTCACCACTGGATAGATTTTCCAAACAAAAATTAAACAAAGAAACCATAGGAGTCAATAACACAATCAATAACCTAGACTTAATAGAATAACCTAGACATATATAGAATATTCCATCCATCAATGAGCAAATTCACTTTCTTCTCAGCAGCACATGGAACCTTCTCGAAAATAGACCAAATGTTATGTCACAAAGCAGCCCTTAGGAAATGCAAAAAAATAGAGATACTGCCTTGTGTTCTATCAGATCATAATGGAATGAGAGTAGAAATCAATGACAAAATAAAAAACAGAAATTACTCCAACACCTGGAGACTAAATAATATGCTATTGAATGAAGCATGGATAACAGAAAACATCAGGGAGGAGATAAAAAAATTCTTAGAGGTCAATGAGAATGACAATACAACATATCAAAATCTCTGGGACACTATGAAAGCACTACTAAGAGGAAAATTCATTGCATGGAGTGCATTCAAGAAAAGAATAAAAAGTCAACAACTAAATGACCTAACATTACAGCTCAAAGCCCTAGAAAAAGAACAGAACAACAGCAAAAATAGTAGAACACAGGAAATAATTAAAATGAGAGCTGAAATCAATGAAATTGAAACAAAAGAAACAATTCAAAAAGTGACCAAAAAGTTGGTTCTTTGAAAAAGTAAACAAAATAGATAAACCCTTAGCCACACTAACAAAGAGAGAAAACTCAAATTACTAAAATTCGTGATGAAAAGAGAAATACCATGACAGACACCACTGAGATACGTAACATAATTAGAAGCTACTTTGAAAATCTGTATTCCAACAAAATAGAAACTACCGAAGACATAACAAATTTCTAGAGACATATGCTCCTCCCAAACTGAACCAGGAGGACATACACAATTTAAACAGATCCATATCTAGCAATGAAATAGAAGAAGCCATTAAAAACCTACCATCCAAGAAAAGCCAAGGACCAGACAGATTCTCAGCTGAGTTCTACAAGACCTTCAAAGAAGAACTCATTCCAATACTTCTCAAAGTATTCCAGGAAATAGAAAAGGAGGGTACCCTACCAAACTCATTATGAAGCTAATATCACCCTCATATCCAAACCAGGCAAAGACACATCAAGGAAAGAAAATTTTAGACCAATATCCTTGATGAAAATAGATGCAAAGATCCTTAACAAAATACTGGCAAACCGTATCCATAAACATATTAAGAAAATTGTGCACCACGATCAAGTGGGGTTCATCCCTGGAATGCAAGGATGGTTTAACATCCGTAAATCAATAAACATAATCCATCATGTCAATAGACTTCAGGATAAGAATCACTCGGTTATTTCAATTGATGCAGAAAAAGTGTTCTACAAAATATAACACCCTTTGTCCTCAAAATACTAGAAAAAATAGGGATAGTAGGAACATACCTGAACATTGTAAAGGCTTTTTATGCTAAGCCCACGGCCAACATCATTTTTTTTTTTTTTTTTTTACTTTCAATTCTGTTCCATTGATATATATGCCTCTTCTTGTCCACTGTCTTTATTACTTTAGCTTTATGGTAAATTTTGAAATCAGGTGGTGTAATTTCTTCAAATTTGCTTGTTTTAAATGCTGTGTCTATTTCATATGTGCTTTGTATTTCTATACATAGTTTAAACTATAAAAAAGAATGCTGAATTTTGATAGGGATTATACTGAATTTATATATCAACTTGGGAAGAAATGCCATCTTGAAACTACTGATTTTTCTTATTCATAAGAATGTAATGTTTCTCTTTTTTATTCCAATTATCTTTACTTTTATTCAGCAATGATGTATAATTTTCAATGATCAGGACTTGAATCTCTTGTTAAATTTTATCCTAAGTATTTTCTTCTTTTTTGATGTTCTTATCAATGAACAAGTTAATAAAAAACATTCTTAATTTGCTTTTGGGAATTTTTGTTAGAATGTAGAAATACAATTTATTTTTGTATATTGATTTTGTATCTGTGCCTTGATAAATTCATTTATTTGTTCTACTAGTTTTATTATTTGTTAATTCTTTTGGGATTTACTACATAAAGAATAAGGTTACTTACTAACAGAAGTGATTTTATTTTATCTTTTCCAATCTGCATATCTTTAATTTCTCCATCCCTATCTTCCTTCCTTTTTCTTATTCTACTGAATGGGTTCAATGTTGAAGTGACAAAGCAGACATCTTTGCTTTATTTCTGATACTGGGAGAAAAATTAATTTAGTCTTTCATCATTAATTATGCTGTTGGATATGAGCATCTCATAGATGAACTTTGTCAGGTTGAGGAATTTCCTCTCCATTCCTAGCAGGTAAAAAGATTTTACTGTACATCAGTGTTTGATATTATCAAATGCCTTTTCTGTGTCTCTTGAGATAATCATATGGTTTGTATCTTTTACCCTGTTAATATAGTATAGTAATTGACTTTAATGTTAAACCAACCCTGCATTCTGAAAGTCAACTTGTCATGGTGTATTGTTTATTTTTTTAAACATTGCTAGTGTTGGCTTGCTAATATTTTCTTAAGGATTTTGCTTCTATGTCAATGAGAAATACTGGTTGGTGGCTTTCTTTCCTTATGTTGTCTTTTTTCCAGCTTTAGTATCAGAGAAATAGAACTAGTTGGGAAGTGTTCATTCCTCTATTTCTGAAAGAGTATGTCAAGAACTGTTATTATTTATTCTTTAATATATGATAAAATTCAACAGTAAAAACATATGCATTTGGAATTTTTTCTGGAAAGATTTTTAATTAGTAGTTCAAATTCCTTATTACATTATTACAGGTCTCTTCATATTTTTCTGTTTGTTCTTGAATTGGTCATGATAATTTTTGTCTCTCTAGTAATTTGCCCATTTCATCTAAGTTATTAATTTCTTGGCATCCAGGACCAGGAGGCCAATACAATTTATTTCCATTCTTTAATTTTTCTATGTAGTAACTGTATATCATTCCTGTATTAGTCAGCATTTTGCTGCTTATGTTGTCAAATTCCAGCATCAGTCTTTTAAAAAGGAGAAAAAAGAAAATCTACTATATAACAGTCATATACTAATGAAACCTCCCAGTGTTCAGTAGCCTGATGTATGAGAGGTACCTACCTGGCAATGAGCTTCAAGCCTCCAGCAGGCGTCTCAGGATGGGATTTGCCCCACCCAAAGGTCGGAGCTACGGCTTCCAGGATTATCCAAGATGGCCGCTCTGGCTTCGAAATGTGTTGGCAAATGGGGAGCTGCAGCTCAGGGTGTGGACGTGGTCAGCTGGAGGTCCTGGAGATGGGATGCAGTTGGTCCGGCAGGGGTCCTGGAGGTCTGGTGTGGTTGTGGGATCCTGGAGGCCAGGTGCAATCAGTCGGTCTGGGTTCCCAGTGATAGGGCACAGTCAGTTGGTCTGGAGGTCCTGGCGGCAGGGAGCAGTCAGTTGATGTGAGGGCCCCAGAGGCAGGGAGTGATCGGTGGGCTGAGGGATCCTGGAGACAGGGCTCAGTCAGTCCGGCCAGGGGTCCTACGGGGCCTGGCTGTTGTCTCAAAATGGTGGCAGCCACGTGTAATCAAACCTGCAGGTACTGTGACAGTGAACTTCCAGGTGACAGCAGGCAGCTGGTGCTCCACTGGCGGTCTGTGGTCAATCTGCTGGCAGCTGTTGGACGATCGGGAGGTGAACCTCGAGCGTTGGGTGATGGATAGGGGTAAGGTAGGCGATGGACAGGCGAGAGGCAGGCAAACGGCGGATGATAGACGCCTGACAGTGAGCAATCTGCTCTCAAAAAAGGCGTCGATATGCTGGCAGATTGCAGGTCATCACAGCAGACAAATGGGGTAAACACCAGGGGATTGATAAGCAGCAAAAACTGCCTCACTGAGAAACAGATATCCTCTGCTTGAATCGCGTTGTGGAGCGACAAGGAATGCAGCCTCCCTCTAGTCTGCCATCTTGGATCTCCACCACCAGCATCATTCTTTTTTTTTTAAATTTTTTAATTTTTTAATTTTATTTTTTAATTTATTTTTATTGTAAACAAATGGGATACATGTTGTTTCAGTTTGTACTTGGAGTAACAGCATACCATTTGCATATTCATATATTTACATAGAGTAATGATGTTTGATTCATTCCGTTATTTTTTTCCTCCCCCCCACCCCTCCCACCTCTCTTTTCCCTCTATACAGTCCCTCCTTCCTCCATTCTTGTCCCCCTTCCACCCCCCATTAAGTGTCATCATCCACTTATCAGTGAGATCATTCCTCTTTTGGATTTTTGAGATTGGCTTATATCACTTAGCATGATATTCTCCAATTTCATCCATTTGCCTGCAAATGCTATAATTTTATTATTCTTTATAGCTGAGTAATATTCCATTGTATATATATACCACAGTTTCTTTATCCATTCATCAATTGAAGGGCATCTAGGTTGGTTCCATAGTCTGGCTAGTGTGAATTGAGCCGCTATGAACATTGATGTGGCTGTATCTCTGTAGTGTGCTGATTTTAAGTCCTTTGGGTATAGGCCAAGGAGTGGGATAGCTGGGTCAAATGGTAGGTCCATTCCAAGTTTTCAAAGGAATCTCCACACTGCTTTCCAGAGTGGCTACACTAATTTGCAGTCCCACCAACAATGTATGAGTGTACCTTTTTCCCCACATCCTCTCCAACACCTATTGTTGCTTGTATTCTTGATAATCACCATTCTAATTGGGGTGAGATGGAATCTTAGTGTAGTTTTGATTTGCATTTCTCTTATTACTAAAGATGTTGAACATTTTTTCATATATCTGTTGATTGCTTGTACATCTTCTTCGACCAGCATCATTCTTAATGGAGAAAAACTGAAACCATTCCCTTTAAAAACAGGAACAAGACAGGGATATCCTCTTCCACCACTTCTATTCAACATCGTTCTTGAAATACTAGCCAGAGCAATTAGACAGACTAAAGAAATTAAAGGGATATGAATAGGAAAAGTGGAACTTAAGCTGTCACTATTTGTTGTTGACATAATTCTCTATTTAGAGGAATCCAAAAAACTCCTCCAGAAACCTTCTAGACCTCATCAATGAATTCAGCAAAATAGCAGGCTATAAAATCAACACGCATAAATCTAAAGCATTTTTATACACAAGCAATGAAACATCTGAAAGGGAAATGAGGAAAACAACTCCATTTGCAATAGCCTCAAAAAAAAAAAAATAAAATAAAATACTTGGGAATCAATCTAACCAAAGAGGTGAACAATCTCTACAATGAAAACTACAAAACATTGAAGAAAGAATTGAGGAAGACCTTAGAAGATGGAAAGATCTCCCATGTACTTGGATAGACAGAATTAATATTGTCAAAATGGCCATACTACCAAAAGTGCTATACAAATTCAATGCAATTCCAATTAAAATCCCAATGACGTACCTTACAGAAATAGAGCAAGCAATCATGAAATTCAGCTGGAAGAATAAGAAAATCAGAATAGCTAAAGCAATCCTTAGCAGGAAGAGTGAAGCAGGGGGTATCGCAATACCAGAACTTCAACTATACTATAAATCAATAGTAACAAAAACGGCATGGTATTGGTACCAAAATGGACAGGTGGATCAATGGTACGGAATAGAGGACATGGACACAACCCAAATAAATACAATTTTCTAATACTAGACAAAGGTGCCAAAAATATGCAATGGAGAAAAGATAGCTCTTCAACAAATGGTGCTGAGAAAACTGGAAATCCATATGCAGCAGAATGAAACTAAGCCCCTATCTCTCGCCCTGCACAAAACTCAACTCACAATGGATCAAGGACCTTGGAATCAGACCCTTCATCTTATAGAAGAAAAAGTGGGTCCAAATATTCAACATGTCGGCTTAGGATCAGACTTCCTTAACAGGACTCCCATAGCACAAGAAATAAAAGCAAGAATCAATAACTGGGATAGATTCAAACTAAAAAGCTTTCTCTCAGCAAAGGAAACTATCAGCAATGTGAAGAGAGAACCTACAGAGTGGGAGAATATCTTTGCCACTCATACTTCAGATAGAGCACTAATTTCCAGAATATATAAAGAACTCAAAAAACTCTACACCAAGAATACAAATAACTCAATCAACAAAAGGGCTAAGGATATGAACGGACACTTCACAGAAGAAGATGTACAAGCAATCAACAGATACATGAAAAAATGTTGAACATCTTTGGTAATAAGATAAATGCAGATCAAAACTACCCTAAGGTTCCATCTAACCCCAGTTAGAATGGCAATTATCAAGAATACAAGCAACAACAGGTGTTGGCGAGGATGTGGGGAAAAAGGTGCACTCATTGCTGGTGGGTTGCAAATTGGTGCAGCCACTCTGGAAAGCAGTATGAAGATTCCTCAGAAAGCTTGGAATGGAACCACCATTTGACCGAGCTATCTCAAAGGTCTTAAAATCAGCATACTACAGAGATGTAGCCACATCAATGTTCATAGTGGCTCAATTCACAATGGCCACATTGTGGAACCAACCTAGATGTCCTTCAATTGATGAATGGATAAAGAAACTGTGGTGTATATACATACAAAGGAATATTACTCAGCCTTAAAGAATAATAAAATTATGGCATTTGCGGGCAAATGGATGAAATTGGAGAATATCATGCTAAGTGAGATAAGCCAAACTCAAAAAAAAACAAAGGACGAATTCTCACTGATAAGTGGATGATGACACATAATGGGGGGTGGGAGGGGGGCAAGAATGGAGGAAGGAAGGACTGTAAAGAGGGAAAAGAGGGGTGGGAGGGGTGGGGGGAAGGAAAAAATAACAGAATGAATCAAACACCATTACCCTATGTAAATGTATGATTACACAAATGGTACGCCTTTATTTCATGTACAAACAGAAACAACATGTATCCTATTTGTTTACAATAAAAATAAATTTAAAAAATAATTAAAAAGAAAAAGATTTTTTTTTTTTTTTTTATGATTGGGGATTAAACCCAAGGCCTTGTACATGCTAGGCAAGTGCTCTACAACTGAGCTCCATTCCCAGCCCTTTTCTAAATTTTTATTTTTAGATAGGGTCTTGCTGAGCTGTCCAGACTGACCTCAAATTTGTGATCCTCCTGCCTCAGCCTCCTGAGTAGCTGGGATTATAGGTGTGTACTACCATGCCTGGTTAGAATTTGATAAATGGCATTAAAATCTTATGTTTTTTAACTTTATTGCTGTTATACAGAAATACTACTGATGTTGTAATATTTTATATCCCTCACCTTCGATAAATGCATTTTTTCTACTATTATAAGTTGTTTTGAATTTCTGTGAATAATGACAACCTTTCTCTTCATGCCCAGAAAAAATAAATAAATAAATAAATAAATAAAAAGGGCTAGGGATGTAGCTCAAGGGTAAAGTACCCCTGGGTTGAATCCCTGGTACCAAAAATAATTATACACATATTTGTATTTTGAATTATCTATATGATTTTTATATATGTTATATATAATAATTAATATATATTTCATATTATATGTATGAGTGACATATATATATATAATTAATTCCATTCATAATAACCCCAAACTGTATACAACTGAAATGACCACCAATAGTAGAAAGGATAAATTGTACTTTATTCATAAAATTTAATATGATATATAAAAAAAAAAAACAAAGAGGGGCTGGGGTTGAAGATCAGTGGTAGAGTGCTTGCCTTACATGTGTGTGGCTCTGGGTTCGATCCTCAGCACCACATAAAAAATAAAGGTATCGTGTACGTCTACAACTAAAATATACATATATGCCTCACAAACTAAGTGAGGCATAGTGGCACACACCTATAATCCCAGCTACTTGGGAGGCCGAGGCAGGAGGATTGCAAGTTCAAGACTAGCCTTGTGTCAGGTGCAGTGGCACACACCTGTAATCCCAGTGGCTCCGGAATCTGAGGCAGGAGGATCTCAAGTTCAAAGCCAGCTTCAGCAAAAGCGAGGCACTAAGCAACTCAGTGAGACCCTGTCTCTGAAAAAAATATAAAAAAGGACTGGGATGTGGCTCAGTGGTTGAGTGCCTTTGAGTTCAATCCCCCGTACCCACTTCCCCACAAAAAAAAGGGCTGGGGCTGGGGTTGTAGTTCAGCAGCTTGCCTGGCATGTGCGACACACTGGGTTTGATTCTTAGCACCACATATAAATAAGTAAAATAAAAGTCCATTGACAACTAAAATATATTTAAAAAATTTTTTTTAAAAAAGGGCTGGGGTATAGCTCAGTGGTAGAGTGCCCCTGGATTCAATTCCCAGCACCATACACACACACACACACACACACACACACACACACACACACACACACATCCTTTCATCATGGTTCTTTTCCTTCTAGTTGTTTTTTTTTTTTTCCTTCTAGTTACCTGTTTCTCCCTTTCCCGTAAAAATTTTTTTTTTTTTTCTGCATTGGGGATTGAATCCAAGGAAACTCTACCACTGAGCTACATTCAGTACTTTCTATTTTTAATTTTGAGATGATCTTGCTACATTGTCCAGGCTGGCCTCGAATTTCCATCCTCCTGACTGAGCCCCCAAGTCTCTGAGATTACAGGCATGCAACACCTTGCCAGATTCTCTTCCTCTCTTTGAAACAGTTGTCTAGTCACTATCTCTTTGTTCTTTTTTTAAATTTTTTTTTAGTTGTTGATAGACCTTTATTTAAATTTATATATGGTGCTGAGAATTGAACCCAGTTCCACACATATGCTAGGCAAGTGCTCTACCACTGAGCCATAACCCCGCCCTCTTTGTTCTTTTTCCTTCCTCCATTTTAAAAAATTCATTTCATGCAAACTTTTGTCTCAGTCTACCAAATTTGTCCTTGTCATGATCACTGATGACCTCTACTTTCATTTTTTTTCTTTTTTTTTTTTTTTGGTACCAGGGATTGAACTCAGGGATGTTTAACCACTTAGCCACATCCCCAACCCTTTTTATTTTTTATTTAGAGACGGGGTCTCACTCAATTACTTAGGGCCTCCCTAAATTGCTGAGGCTGATTTGAACTGGTTGTACACCTGCCTCACCCTCCTGAGCCACTGCTCAGGGCTCTACTTTGTTTGAATCCATTGGGCAATTCTCATCCTATTTGTTATCTTGGTGTTATCTCAGTTATCACTCTTTCCTCTTTTCTCTTGAACACTTGGTCTTCAAGGTTAGGCCACCCTTCTGGTTCCCTTCCTCCTCCCTTTACTCTTTCTCAGTCTCCTTTGCTTGTACTTCTCATCTCTGGCCTTTAAACCTTGGAGTGCCTCATGGCTCAGTCTGTGGACTTTTTCTCCTTTCAACACACACTTTCTTGATGATCCCACCTACTCTAACTTGGACTTTAGGTACCACATGTAAGCTGATGATACTCAAATTTCTATCTCTACTTGGATATTCATTGGATAGTTATTACTACTTGGATATTTATTATTCAATGTGACTGAAATTGAGCTCCTAACCTAATCTCTGAAGGCTGCTTTTCCTTTAGTCTTCCCAATTCATCATTTTTGTGTTTCCCCAGGCTCCATACATTTGAGTCTCTCACATCCTACCATCCCACTGCAACGCCCCCCCCCCCCCGCCCCCCCCCAGTGCTGGAGATCAATGCTAGGGAAGCACTACCACTGAGCTATATTCCTGGCCCCAGTGTCTTTTTGTCTTTGTTTTATTTTTGTGGTATTGGGTATTGAACCCAGGGATGCTCTACCACTAAGCCACATTCCCAGATCTTTTATTTTTTTTATTTTAGGACAGGGGCTTGCTAAGTTGCTGAGGCTGGCCTTGAACTTGTGATCCTCCTGCTTCAGCCTCCTAACTTGCCAGGATGACAGGTGAGTGCTATGGTGTGGCAAAATATTTCTAAATGAATTAATAGTGCATTGTATTGAAGAACAAACTTCTATCTAGAACCCTGATGGCAAGGGAATCTATAAAATACAGTGTTCAGCTTTCTGTATCCTTAGAATTTTAACTCTATTGCCTTTGAATTTGGATAAATTGTAACCTAGCTTGTCTATGCCTCAGTTTCCTCTTTAGTAAAACGGACATAATCATAGTAATACCTCCTTCCAGGATTGTGGTAAGGATTAATGAGTTTATATACATGAAGTTCTAATCATAGGTCCTGCACATAGTATATGAGTAGTGATTGTTATACCTATTGGGAGATCCAGAGGAGGGGATGAGAATGAATGCCGATTGGTTACATCCAGTAAGGGACTCTTAATTAGTTCTTTAGAGAAGAAAGATCGCTGTGAATTGTAGCAACTATAGGCAGCTGGAGAGAGAAGACATCAGGGTCGGGTCGGGGGGTGCGCTAATCCCATCGGTCATTACTTTATAAATCACTTGTACGCTGTAAACTCTTCACAAAAATAATCTCGTCAGGTGGATATTACAATCCCAATTTATCCATGAGAAAACAGTTTCAGAGAGGTCAAGCGACTTGCCCGATGTCACCGTATGTTAAGTGGTGGCCCCAAGATTCCCATCCAGGTTGATTCACACTTCGACGCAGTGTTTATATCCCTGAAAACTCTCAGGGTGCTCTTCAGAGGCCTGGATCACTGGCACCCACAGGCAGGTAAAAGAATCTCATATAAAAACGTCGTCACTTGGAAGCAGCTGCGCGCGCTGTGGGGTGCGGAGGTGCGCGGGAGGACTAAATTGTGCGCGAGGTGGCACACTTGGCTCGCAGACGAATTCCGCAAGCCAGTGCTTATTAGAGGGCGTAAAAGCGATTCATTTTCGCACAACTCCTCCCTTTTCCCCGCCTTCAGGGGGCGGGGCAAATAAGCGCGGGAAAGATCAACCTGGTTCCCACCCCCGCCTCGTGCTGGAGGCGGGGAAAAAGAGCTCTTAAACGGGAAATAGGGCTGGGGTCCCTCCCTCCAATGCTTAGGAGACCTATCAGCATGCTACCTTAAGAACTCTTTGGAAATGGCCCAGGCCACGCCAGCACTCCTAACGTCACCTCTCCCCCACTTCCGGTCCGCAAGCCCGTCCCAGTCCCCAGATCCCGGTTCCTTCCACATTCCAAAGCCCAAGCCCAGTCCAAACCCTTCCGCAGAGGGAGGAGCATGGGTGACGCCATCGCCCAGGAGCTGGTCCGCGTGAGAATCTCATCCATCCAGATTATAAAACGATTTAGGCAGTGGAACGAGCGCGAGGCAGTGGTCAACCCGATGACGTAATGTTTGGGATGGTGTCTCATTCTGGGACGTCTGCATTGCATCACTGGCACTGGAGTTTAGCTTGAGCAAACAGCGCAAATAGATCTAAGTATCAAGTGCCTACCGCACAGGAGCTGAGTTCTTTAAATTTGCATTAGTGAACTGCGGCTTCCAGCTTCGAGCGGCCAATAGTGAGTGAAGGGGCGGAGACCCATCTGGGACAGTCACGCCTCCCGGCGGAAAGCAGGGAATCCGGCTTGCTTTTTTCTAAGCGACAGTAGCAGCGGCCAATTGCTCTTGAGATGCGCTGATGGGGCAGGTGGACTTGGGCGCAGCCAATGAGGATAGGCTTCTTCAAAGGGTCTAGGGCCCTTGCCCAATGAGGATAAGAGGACTGTGCGGGGTTAGTTCCGAGCGGCAGTACTTAAGGCCAACCCAGTGCGGGCCTGGGAGGGGCGCAGTACTGAACGACTGAGGTACTGGCCAATGGCGAGTGTGAAAGCGGGCAGCCAAGACCAGGAGCGCGGAGGGAGTCTGAGGGAGGAGGGAGGCCAAACCGGAGAGAAGCAGGAAGTAGCGGCGGCCGCGGGGAGGGCGGCGACGGCGGCAGCGGTGGCCGCTGGAGCAGGGTAGAGACCGCCGGGTTTGGGCCCGCACTAGGAACGGAACAAGTAAGCGTGCTGGGGATAAATACCCGCCCTTGGCTCCGCCCCCTGGGGGGGCGGGTAAATGCCCCCGCCCCTCCCCCACTTGGTCAACTACCCCCTTCTCCGCGCCGCCCCCTGGGGCGGCTTGTTGGAAGGCCCCGACGGCACTTCTGTCTCCTGGGTCGGATGGGCGAAAGTCACAGCCTGTTAAAAGCACAGCCCCTAGCTGGGTAAATGTGGAAGAAGGGTAGGGGACCCTAAGTCCTGGTGCCCCAGCCCGAGAGGCAACCAAAGTGCGGCCCGGGGACCGGAGGCTGCAGGATGTCGCGACCTAAAATGGTGTCCGTGCCCAGGGGTGGGGGCGGGGGAACTGGGCCCGGCCAGAGCGGAGCTTTCATCCCGACGGCGCGAGTCAGCGTCCCAGCCCCGGCAGGATTCCAGCTAGCGCCCCGGGCCCGCCGCGCGCCCTCCCTTTTCTCCCCACTCTAGAGAGCCTCTGGGAGTCCGCGCGGGGAGGAGGCTGTGCCGCGCACGGAGGGGAGGGGACGAGATCTGAGTTGGGACAGACCCCGGCTGGAGAGCTGAGAGTCATACTGGGACCGCCCCCTCCCCTCTTTCCATGCGCACTCCGCACCTTCTCGGGTAGTTCTGGGCCGCGAGGTGCTACGCGGCAGCTCCCAAAGGGCCTGGCCTGGCCGAGGCCCGGCCGGTGGGAGCGAAAGAAACACTGCTTGCCTCAGTTTCCCCTCTAGCTTCTTGTATGTACATCCCA
Source organism: Sciurus vulgaris (assembly GCF_902686455.1). Taxonomy (NCBI): domain Eukaryota; kingdom Metazoa; phylum Chordata; class Mammalia; order Rodentia; family Sciuridae; genus Sciurus; species Sciurus vulgaris. The sequence continues at coordinate 112,568,103 of NC_136461.1, forward strand.
TCCCCTCCCCGCAACCCCGGACTTACTCCCAGCGCCAGCCCTCGGCAGATGGCAGGGACTTAATTCCGCCCGCTGCCCAGCTTGGCCGCAACCTAATCGACCCCAGCCAGGCTCCCGCCCCTCGCCCTCCTCTGCGCAGCAGGCCTTGGGCCTGGGCAGAGAGCAGTGGAGCCCCCACCCGACCCGAGTCTGTTCACCCTCTTCCTGTTAAGCCCCTTCCTTTGGCATTTGAGGAAGAACAGGGAAAAGGGGGCGGGGGAGATGAGAGCCCTGGAGACCGGTGCAGCAGCCGCAGAAAGGCCTGGGCTTTGGAGTCGGGGAGCTTTTGGCCTTGAGCTCTGGTGCTGGATCAACTGGCTGCTCTAGGTGGCTATCGATGACCTCTAAGTCACTTGCACGCCATTGGGGAAGGTGGGTGGGAGAGGCAAGTTCGCAGGTGTTTTCTTATAGTCCTCACTGACCGGGACTCCAGCAGTCCACTTTGCTGGGGGCCTGAGTAGAAGGTACCCTAGGCCTCTCCTGATCTGGAGAGAGCCAGACCAAGGAGAGTTCTGTTCATCAGGCAGAGGCTAGGGCTTTGTTTTAACTCTGAAGAATTAAGTGTGTGTGTGTGGGGGGGGGGGCAGCGTGCAAGGAAGGCTCCCCTTTCTTCCTTTAGTTGGTACCCTTTTCCCCAACCCCCACCTTGGTCTGAGCAATGCCAGCTGCCACCTGCTGGGACTATCTACAGTTACAGTCTGAAGGCTGGAAAGAGGTGAGAGAATTGGCCTTGGGAAATGGCTTGCATCCTGGGCAGGGAGAGTGTAAGGATAGAGACTTCTTCAGTAATGGGGAAGAACTGGTGGAGGATAGACCTGGTCTCTCGCATATTGAGCTGGACTCTTTGTTGTTTTAGTGTCTCTTAAATCTTATGGGACATTTTTTTGCAGTGGGCCAGGCTGGGGTTGGTTGAGACTCCCCGAGCTGCTGTTTTTAAAGGAAAATTGAAAGAGGGTGGAGTTTGAATTAGGGGATAGACTTGAGGTAAAGGGTTAGAGGAGAAACGGCAAGGGGAGAGAGCCGGCATTTCTGGCAGTTGTGCTGGATAAGCTTGTACCCTAGAGTTTTAGCCCTAAGAGAGCTAGATGGGGAGGAGGGAGGAGGCACTCTGGGGAAGGAAGGTGAGGGAGCAGCAGGTGTTTGTGACAGGAGAGGCCTAGGCTGGGGCCCTTGTGACCAAGCTGCCGTCACCATTTCCCCCTCTATCTTCCCTTTGTCTCTCTCTTCCTGTGTTTTATTCTTTCCATCTTGAACTCTTGTGTGATTTCCCTGAGTCCATTTCTCCCTGCTGACCAAGCTAGACAGGTGCCAGTGATGGCCTTCAGTGCTCCAGACTTGACTTTGCATGACCCCTGACTTTTGTTTCTGACCCTAACCCTAAATGTCCAGTGCATGTTCCTTCCTCGCACCATCTCCACCTCACATGTCCTTGTTTGGCCCAGCTGAAATAATAAATCGTATTCTGGGTCTCTCATTTACATTTTCATATCATACTCAGAATAACCCTGTGGGTACATGGATTACTTGTTTCCTCTCAAAGAGCAAAAGTAAGTCAATGAAGTAATTTGCTTGTAATAAAGACCCATTATAAAGCTAAAGCAGAACAATTTCTTAAGTGTTGGCTTAAGTCACTCATTGCCCTTTTGTACAGATGGCCTTTCTGTGTACCCCAAGAGATCCATGATGAATATGAGTTGATCCTGTGGTGACACGAATAAACCTGTAAACCTAGAGAGCATTGTGTTGACCATCATTAGTATCAATGAATTGGTTTTGTGCTGGACACTAGAAGAAATGAACTGGTTCCAACTGAGAAACTCACTGAACTCCTACCTGTATTACTCTTCTCTGTTTCTTTTTTCCTTTTTTGATGGAATTGAACCCAGAAGGAATTTGTCACTACATCCCAGTCCTTTTTATTTTGAGGCAGTCTTGCAAAGTTGCTGAGGCCGGCCTTGAGTTTGCCATCCTTCTTCCTCAATCTCTTGAGTCATTGGGATAATAGGTGTGTGCTACTGTGCCCAGCCTCTGTGTTTCCTTAAAAGTCTTTCTTCCTCTTTTTTTCCCCAAGTTTTGGTGCTTGCACTGTTATGTACACACTAATCTTCTGATTTTGGAGTTTGGCATACCAAGCACTTCTGGCAGCTCTCTAGGATTCACAGAATGGTGGAGGTATATACCAAGTTGGAGGGGATAAATATGGAGATCCTGAGGGAAGAAGTGCAAGGTCCCTATTTCAAGCATCTCATTTTCTCCTTTTTCATCAGGTCTGGGATATTCCGCTATGGGGGACATGAAGACCCCTGATTTTGATGACCTCCTTGCTGCCTTTGACATCCCTGACATTGATGCAAATGAAGCCATCCATTCTGGGCCAGAAGAAAATGAGGGGCCAGGAAGCCCAGACAAGCCAGAAACCAGTGCAGGAGGTGAATCTGAAGACACAGCAGCAGCAGCTGGGGCTGAGCCTGAGGTTCCAGCTCAGGCCTCTGACCATGACTTGCCGCCATCAGACATTTCCACGGTCAGCGTTATTGTCAAGAACACTGTATGTCCTGAACAGTCTGAGACCCTATCTGGGGGTTCAGGAGGAGAAGGTGCCCAGGCTGAAGGGGGAACTAAGGAAGGGCCTGTGGGACCTTGCCTGATGCAAAATGGATTTGGGGGCCCTGAGCCATCCCTCCCAGGAACCCCCCACTCTCCAGCTCCTCCTGGTGGGGGTACTTGGAAAGAAAAAGCCATGGAAAGCAAAGCTCCCTTGGACCTTTTTGCTCATTTTGGGCCTGAACCAGGGGAGCACCCAGATCCCTTGCCTCCTCCTGCACCTTCCCCACCTCCGGAGGGAGCCATGACCCCACCTCCTTTCCCTTCTCCCTTTGAGCTGGCCTCTGAGAATGGCCCACCCCTCTTGCCCCCAAGCTCTTCCCCACCCGCTGGGACCTTGAAGCAGGGCAGCTGCAGCCCCCATCATCTCCAGGTCTTGGGCCAGCAAGGCTCAGGCTCCAGCTCCGAGGCTGCAGGTGTGCCTGCCAGTGCCTCACCTCCCCAGGTTGCAGGAATGCCCTTTTTCAAGCGGTCCCCGGGGCACCAGAGCCCTCCTCCTTCCCCTAAAGTGCCCAGCTGTAAGACCCTGAAGGAAGAAGATGAGGGGCCAGTGGACAAATCTCCCCCAAGAAGTCCCCAGAGTCCTTCCAGTGGAGCTGAGGCTGCAGATGAGGACAGCAATGACTCCCCTGCCTCTTCCAGCTCCTCCCGGCCCCTCAAGGTGCGGATCAAGACCATTAAAACATCTTGCGGGAATATCACAAGGACTGTAACCCGGGTCCCCTCAGACCCTGATCCCCCTGCCCCCTTGACTGAGGGGGCCTTCCTGGCTGAGGCCAGCCTCCTGAAGCTGTCCCCTGCAGCCCCAACCCCTGAGGGTCCAAAAGTGGTGAGCGTACAATTGGGCGATGGCACAAGGCTAAAAGGCACTGTGCTGCCTGTGGCCACCATCCAGAATGCCAGCACTGCTATGCTGATGGCTGCTAGTGTGGCCCGCAAAGCTGTGGTTCTGCCTGGGGGAGCTGCCACCAGCCCTAAAACAATGGCTAAGAATGTGCTAGGCCTGGTTCCCCAAGCCCTGCCCAAGGCTGAGGGGCGGTCAGGACTGGGGACAGGCGGGCAGAAGGTCAATGGTGCCTCAGTGGTGATGGTGCAGCCTTCAAAGCCGGCTAGTGGGCCAGGCACAGCAAGTGGCACTGTGATCTCACGGACCCAGTCCAGCCTGGTGGAGGCCTTTAACAAGATCCTCAATAGCAAGAACCTGCTGCCTGCCTATAGGCCAAACCTTAGTCCACCAGCTGAGGCTGGACTGGCCCTGCCTCCAACAGGCTACCGCTGTCTTGAATGTGGGGATGCCTTCTCACTGGAGAAGAGCCTGGCACGGCACTATGACCGTCGGAGCATGCGTATTGAGGTTACCTGCAACCACTGTGCCCGTCGCCTAGTCTTCTTCAACAAGTGCAGCCTACTTCTGCATGCACGCGAGCACAAGGACAAGGGGCTTGTCATGCAGTGCTCACATTTGGTCATGAGGCCTGTAGCCCTTGATCAGATGGTGGGTCAGCCAGATATCACGCCTCTGCTACCTGTAGCTGTCCCACCTACTATTGGACCTCTGGCCTTGCCTGTCTTGGGCAAAAGTGAGGCAGCCATCACCTCTTCCGCCATTACTACAGTTGCCACTGAGGCCCCTGTGCTGCCGCTTTCAACAGAGCCGCCTGCTGCCCCTGCCACCTCTGCTTATACGTGCTTTCGTTGCCTGGAGTGCAAGGAACAGTGCCGGGACAAGGCTGGCATGGCAGCCCATTTCCAGCAGCCTGGGCCCCCTGTCCCTGGGGCCACCAGCAATGTGAGTTGCCTTTACATTCCTCTGGGGTGGGAACAACCAGATGCTATGGGAATGTGATCCAGGAGTGTGTTGGGGGCTTGAATAGAAGAAATAATAGGGGACAGGGCTCCCGCATTGACCTATCTTGTTTAATAACCCCCTTGACAGGTGTGCCCATCCTGCCCCATGATGCTCCCCAATCGCTGCAGCTTCAGTGCCCACCAGCGCACACATAAGAACCGACCCCCCCACGTCTGTCCTGAGTGTGGGGGCAACTTTCTCCAAGCCAATTTTCAGACCCATCTGCGGGAGGCCTGTCTGCATTTCTCTCGCCGTGTAGGATACAGGTGCCTCGGACCCCTCCTCTTGTAGGATTTCAGGTCTCATGTGTCTCAGCACTGTTTAGATGGCTTCTCAAAGAGAACCCCATCCTCTGTGTCCCTCAGCTCTGTTGTGTTGGCAGACTCAGCCCTGAGATATGGTACCCAGCAGTCTAGTCATTCCCCATGAGGATGGGGAAAAGCAGGACCCCTGCTGGAGCTCCAGCTCTGCCTCCACAGACCTTCATGGGGACTGAACCTGTGTAGCTCCCTCCGTTCTCCACCTTGCTCGTGCTCCACCACTGATTTCCTTCTTGGAGTCTACCCAGGCTTTGCGAATGAATGGGTTGGGGGAGTGGGCGTGGAGATACTCCCACCTCACCATATTACCTCCCACTTCCTCCCCAAGGTGTCCTAGCTGCGCAGTGGTGTTTGGGGGTGTGAACTCCATCAAGTCCCACATCCAGGCGTCACACTGCGAGGTTTTCCACAAGTGCCCCATCTGCCCCATGGCCTTCAAGTCTGCACCCAGCGCCCATGCCCACCTCTACTCCCAGCATCCTAGCTTCCTCACGCAGCAAGCCAAGTGAGACCTGTGGAGGGAGCATGAGGAGGAGGGGGTGGGGCTCCACCCATCCCTTCCTGATGCCTGCACTGTCCCTCCACCCCCACAGGCTGATCTACAAGTGCGCCATGTGTGACACAGTCTTCACTCACAAGCCCCTCCTCACCTCACACTTTGACCAGCACTTGCTTCCTCAGCGTGTCAGTGTCTTTAAGTGCCCATCTTGTCCTCTGCTTTTTGCCCAAAAAAGGACCATGCTGGAACATCTCAAGGTACAGGAGCAAAGGGCCAAGGAATGGAAATGGATGTTTAGCTGGATTGACCTGAGCTAAGGTCACATAACCCTCAGGAAGAGGGAGCAGGGGAAAAATGAGAGTTTTTGCAAAGCCAAGTTCTCCCACAAACAGCCATCCCCCTTGTCTCCCTCTTACAGAATACCCATCAGTCTGGGCGCTTGGGGGAGGAGATTGCTGGGAAAGGGGCTGGAGGGGCCCTTCTGACTCCCAAGACTGAGCCTGAGGAGCTGGCTGTGTCCAGGGGCGGGGCAGCCCCCGCCACAGAGGAGTCATCGTCATCTTCAGAAGAAGAAGAACTGCCAAGCTCCCCTGAGCCCCCCCGCCCAACCAAACGGCCCAGGAGGGAACTGGGGAGCAAAGGCGTCAAGGGTGGGGGTGGCGGGCCTGGGGGCTGGACCTGTGGCCTTTGTCATTCCTGGTTCCCTGAACGTGATGAATATGTGGCTCACATGAAGAAGGAACATGGTAAGGTGAGTAGGACCACTGGCCCTGGTGAGATGGGCTGAAGGGCAGCTTTGGAATTGGCCTGTGTGCTAGTGGGGAAGGAGTCCTAGAACCTGGCTCTGAAATTTCCCAACCTCTGCTCTTCTAGTCAGTGAAAAAGTTCCCTTGTCGCCTGTGTGAGCGCTCCTTCTGCTCTGCCCCCAGCCTGAGGCGCCACGTCAGGGTCAATCACGAGGGAATCAAGCGAGTTTACCCATGCAGGTAAACCCTTGCTCCCCATTCCTTTCCCTCCTGCCTGGTAACCCCCACCCCTGCATATTACCCTAGGGTACTTCCGGCTTACTCCTTGTCTAAGGTCTGAAGGTTGAGGCCTCCCACTGCTTTGGCAGCCATGGCCTCTCCGGAACCACAGGCCCTGGTCTTTGGTCTGTGGCCCTGGTGCCATCCCTCACTCTTCCCCTTCCAGGTATTGCACAGAGGGAAAACGCACCTTCAGTAGCCGCCTGATCCTGGAGAAACATGTCCAGGTCCGGCATGGCCTGCAGCTCGGGGACCAGTCCCCTGGCCGAGGGAATACCCTGGCTCGGGGGCCTGGTGCCAGAGCCCAGGTAGGCAGAAGTCCAGCCTGCTGTGTTAGGGCCACGGGAGTGGGAGACTGCAGGGTGAAGCCAGGGCAAGGCTGCTGGGGACAGTGGGGTGATGGTGAGGCCCATTTTCTTCTCTTCTTCAGGGCTCAGGACGGAAACGACGCCAGTCTTCTGACTCGTGCAGTGAGGAGCCTGACAGCACAACACCCCCAGCCAAATCCCCCAGGGGTGGCCCTGGGTTAGGAGGCCATGGTCCCCTGCGCTATCGGAGTGGTGGCTCAGTGGAACAAAGCCTTATGGTGGGGTTGAGGGTGGATGGTGGTGCCCAGCAGTGCCTCGACTGTGGCCTGTGCTTTGCCTCCCCTGGCTCCTTGAGTCGACACCGTTTTATCAGTCACAAGAAGAGACGGGGTGTGGGTAGAGCCAGTGTCCTGGGGCTGGGGGATGGGGAGGAGGAGGCCCCTCTTCCATCACGATCTGACCCAGAGGGTGGAGATTCACCCCTGCCTGGTTCTGGAGGCCCACTGACTTGTAAGGTCTGTGGTAAGAGCTGTGACAGCCCTCTCAATCTCAAGACTCATTTCCGCACACATGGCATGGCATTCATTAGGGCTCGGCAGGGGGGCAGTGGGGACAACTAGGCTGCAGGCCTAGGACTGACCAGCCACTTCCCTCTTCCCTGGAAGCCTGGGTTTCACTGCTGCTGCCGCCAGGTCCCTGGGCTGGAGAGTTAACTAATATACATTTTGTTCAATTTCTCTCCTAACCCTCAAGGAGAAAGTTTTTCAGGGTTATAGTGATTTACAACCCTCCTTTGGGTTTGGCCCTTGGGCTGTAGTCAAGTGGGCCTTCCATTCCTCTTTTCTGAACCCAACACTAATTATGCTCCTGCTGCACATCCCCAGTGTGCAACTGTGGGTGGGAGAATGGGACTTTGGTTAAGTCTGCTAGATAGGCACAGGAAAGGACTAATGGGGGAAAGGGGCCCTGGACACACCCTCCATAGTTCCCTCAGGCAGACTAGGATTTCTTCCTCTGGGCTGGGCCCATACTAGCAAAACCCCACCCCCTGCACACTCCCTGGCACTCCAGCCCCCACCCCTGCAGTGCCTTTCACTTGTCTTTTTTCCCCCCAGGAATCCAGAGGGGGTTGGTGGGATGAGTCCTGTGGGGGGGGGGGAGCCCAGGGAGAGGAGGGGACAGGCTCTCAGGAATCCTTTATTCTTGTAGTAATAATACTAACAGTGGGAGAAACAGGAGGGAGAAAACCAGACCATTAAAACTGCTTGTGGTTTAATCCCCATCCAGGCTTCTCTTTTTATGTGACTTGAACACTAGACTTGATGGGAGGGGGTGAGTCAGAACTTGGGGATGGGGGGTGTCCTCTGGAAAGAGGTGGTGTTAACCAAAACAGGGGAAAGCCATCACTTCTGTGTGGTGCCTTTTGTATCTTGGACGTTGAGGCATCTGCTTACTCTTACCCTCAAAAAGGGAACAACTCAAATGACACAGATGGCTAACTAAGGACTTTATTTCAAACAAAAAATAATAAAAAATTGAGAGCTGTTTCCCTGGGTATGAGGAAGGGATCAGGGATAGGAATTACCCATGGCTAGGCCAATACCCTCAGTAACTGGAGGGATTGTCATTCCCCTTCTCAACCCCACTGATGGGGAACCTCAGCAAGTGCAGGACCCTAAGACAGAGTCCTCCTGTCAAGGGGAACTCAGGCAGGGGTCAGTCCCTGGGAGAATATATAGAGTTGGGCAGCAGCATGGCCAAAGGCCAACCACAGGATCAAGTCCTAAGTACCAAGAACCTATTCTTCCCTCTTCCTGGGACCCAGAACAGATAAGGGGTAGCCTGTGGAAAGAACCTCTCAGATCCTGGTGAGGGGGAGTAAGGCCAGGTGCCCCTTGCATTCGTCACCTGTTTTCTCTGGAGGGCTGTGAGTCCTGGAACCTGTCAGATGGTAGTACACAATGAGGGGCAGGAAGCCCCAGCAAGTCTGGACCCCATGGCCGGCTCCTCCCACCCTGGCAAGCTCTCACGGTTACCACATGATCCTTTATATTTCTCGCCTTCATTTCCCTTGGGTGGATGGTTGGGTAGGTGGGGTTTCCTGGTTTATGATTTCTCAGATAAGGGCTCTCCCAGGGGAAGGTACCCTGGATCCCCCCACCACTCAGGCCCAAGAAGGAGGGTGTCACATGATGCCATTGGTGAGGTATTGGAAGCCATCGTAGAGTTTAGTGGTGATAGACCGCATGCTGCCATCCACCATCTGCTCCACCAGCAGCTGGAGTTGCTCCTCAGTCATGCTCATGTGGAACCTCTCTTTGAGGTTGCGAATGGTACTGGAACCATGGAAGCAAGGAAGCTGAGAACCTGGAGGGAAGCAGTGGGGATTGAGGATCATGGATAGGAAGGAGGTATAGTAATAACAACCACAGGAACACAGGCAGGTATCCCTGAAGTGCCCCTTCCCTCCCCACCTCAGAGATCTCTCAAGTTGTGGATTCAATTCTGTGCAGAGAAAAGGAACTGGTGGGAGGTCCTGTCTTAAGCTCATCTGCATCCCATGCTTCTAAGCCCCTCTGTAGGTGAGGGTATGTGGGCAGAGGATGGGAGAGGGCCATAAAGAGGGTTGAGGGAGCAGACTTTGGGGGTCCAAAAGGAAGGCCAGGAAGAAGCTTGGGATGGGCCCTGAGCTGGGCACACTTATCTGGTTGCAGCCTCTGCCTATGCTACGTCTGACACTCACAGATGACCTGGGCCACCGTCATCATGGGGCCAGATGGGGATGCTCCTGAGCAACGGCGACAACCTGTGGGGTAGGGGCAAGGGTGGGGAGGAGGAGACTGGCAGCTTAGATGTGGTATCCACCTGGAGCCTCGAGGAGGGGGATAAGGACTGGGGCCCAGGGGAATTCAGAGAGGAGGGGATACTCAGCAAAAGACTACGGACATCAAGGTAATGCGGAAGTAACATGGTAGAAGATAAAAGATGAGAGAAATTCAGCTCAGAGCAGGATAGGTGAATAGTGGGAAAAGGAAGGTGGCCTGACATGGGGGAGCTGAGGTCAGGGCAAGCAGTTCAAAGTAGAATGGAGAGGAAAGTATGGTGGAAACACCTGAGTAGGTAAAGAGAAGAACAATGGATAGAGATTGAGAAACTCAGTTGTAAAGGGATAGAGATATTAGAAGGACCAGGAGGCTATAAATAGGGCTGTTTTTTTCCCTGAGGGTGCCAAGGACATTTCTGCAGCCCCCTTCTTCCTCCCAGGCCCAGCTCTGCCAGGGTCAGAAGGAATGTCCTGAAGGAGAAATGACACTGGACCAGAGCTGGAAACCAAGACCACCTCCCGCCGCCCCCTCAACCAATCTGAATCTTGAGGTGGGCTCAACTCTCTGAGAGTGCTAAGCTCTAGGGCCTCATCCTGAATGGGAATGCTGAGGGTACCACCGGCCCCTGGCCTCTCCCCAGCCCCACCTTGCTGCATGATTTCCACGATCTGCACCACCTTATCCATGTGTTTCCGAGCAGCAATCAGCCCTTGCAGCATTAGCATCTTGTAGTAGTTGAACATGTCACCATGCAGGCCACCCATCACCTGGGGAGGGAGAAGAGTGTGCACCACAGAATTATGGTAGGAGAGATCCCTGTCCTATGAGCCTTCTAGAACTACTACTACCTTTCTCAGGGCAATCATGCCAAACTCCATTATTCCCTACTCCCATATAAGGCAGAAAGCTCCCAGGAAATCCTGCCTCACCCTGACTTACTGCCATTTCTGTTCTGTTCATCCCTAATCTGGGGGTGGTGGGGAGCCCATCAGCTCCCACTGCCATGGCAGAGAAAGAACAGTGACCCTGGAGGCACCTCTGCTTCCTGACTCACGTCCACAAACTCTGTGGTCAGCTTAAAGGCTGACGTCTCAAAGCCCAGGTTTCGGGGTGAACTGGACAGGATGAAGCCAAAGTCGATGTGGATGATGTGGCCTTCTGCATCCAAAAGGATGTTCCCATTATGTCTGAAGAAGGGGAAGAGAGGAGAGGAAGAGTCATATTAATGTTAAGTCTTACTGAGACCGAACTTGAAAATTGCAACTCATTGGACATAGGACACAAGGCTGGGACATCCCCTGCCATGTTTTCTGCTGCCTATAATTCTGGGTCCAATCTCCTAGGATCTAAAGCTAGCAGTGAAAAGAAAAGAAGTCAGAAGAGAAAACCACTAACAAAAGCTGGTGTCTAAAATTGCTATTAACAGCTTAATAAAAATAGTTTAGGCAGGGTACGGTGGCACACGCATGTAATCCCAGTAGTGCAAGAGGTTGAGGCAGGAGGATCGCCAAGTTCAAAGCCAGCTTCAGCAACTTAGTAAGATCCTCTCCCAAAATAAAAAATAAATTAAAAGGGCTGGAGATGTGACTCAATGGTTAAGCACCTCTGGGTTCAATCCCCAGTACAAAAAAAAAAAAAAAAAAGTTTAGGGTTATCCCAGTTTCCCAGAAATTACACTTCTAGTGCTCAAACTGATCCCAATCTAGTAGAGAATCCAGAAGCAAGGAAAGAAGGTCTATGAGGCTCTAGCCAGTTGACACAGAGGCCAAGCACTTTGTTGTGTAGTAAACCTCCACTCAACCAATTCACCTGTTTTATTTGTAATCCCTGTTAGCTCACTGCAAGAATCAAGCCCCATCAGAGGGGAACAACAATCAGTGGCAAGTAGGCTCGGTGGAGTTCAAGTGTAGAATAGTGTGTGTGCTTCAAGCAGTTAAGTTTCAAATCACTTATTTAAAAAAACCTCAAAGGGTGTCAGGCACAACTAGATAAAATAAAGTTTAAAAAGCTGAATTTTTTTTTTTTGTTAATATTTTTTAGTTATAGATGGACACAATATATTTATTTTCATGTGGTGCTGAGGATTGAACCCAGTGCCTCATACGTGCAAGGCAAGGGCTCTGCACTGAGCTACAACCCCAGCCCAAACTGAAATTCCATATATATATATGGTGTCAGGCACACACAATCTCAGTGATTTAGGAGGTTGAAGCAGGAGGATCATAAGTTTGAGGCCAGCCTCAGCTAAGTAGCAAGATCCTGTCTCAAAATAAAAACGAAAAGGACTGGGGATACAGTCATGGGTAAAAGCACCTCTGGGATCAATTCCCAGCACCAAAAAAATCCCAGGAGGCAAGTACTACAGGCCAGCTATAGGAGGGAAAAGAGTTAAAGGGAGATAAATCCCAGGTCTTTGTGATTCCCACTAGAATGGCCGGAAGAAAGAACAATTAACATGCTAAACACGTGATGCCCAGCCTATTCAGCATAACCAACCTCTTCACTGTCAAAAGAAGCTTTGTTAAGCTAAGAGCTCATAGTCTATCTGAGGGCCACCTTCTCTGGGTTGGTCTGACTGACCAAAATAGGAAGGACCAAAAGGGAGAACAAGTCCCACCTGAGTCCTTCTCCTCTGGAAAAGCAAAAAAGATTGAGCAGCACCTGCACAATTCTGAGAGCCAGAGAGTTGTCCTACTCCCTTTACAGGTAAAGAAAGAAACAGCCCTGAGCAGTCAAGTAACTTACTAGCCTAAGGTCCCAAGTAATTTCTCTCCTGTACTAACTACCAGAGTTGGCTCCAGGAGGAAAGCTGCTTGGAACTCATTTTGAAGTATAGATCTTAAAACCTGCTTCCAGATTGGGGACCCATTCATTGCTGCCACCTCTTTCCAGTGGCTGATTCCATTCATGGCTTGACTATATTCTTTTCTTTAAACAAACAAACAAAAAACCTCTGGCAAGGTTAATTAAGAGAAAAACTGTGCATGCTTGCACTGATGTCAGAATCATCTGGATCAATGATAGCCAGTGTGCACACTGTAGTAGTTTCTGCATGTTGTGCCTAATTTAATATTATTGCCATGGTAGTGATGGATACCAGTTTTGGTCAAGATGGTACAGTATTCTACTTCAGATTTCCTCAAAGCTGGGCAGCTGCTGGTGAGGATGACCAATATGCTTTGCCTTGTCTGATCATCTTTAAACTCTGCTTATACTCTGACAAGTACCACTCTAAAAAAATTTTTTTTTTGTAGATGAATACAATATCTTTATTTTATGTATTTTTATTTAATATTTATTTATTTATTATGTGGTGCTGAGAATGGAACCCAGTGCCTTACATGTGCCAGTGCTTCACCACTGAGCTACAACCTCATCCCAAGTACCACTTTTCTTATAACAAGCTGGAGCCTAGAGTTGATCAACTTCAGTGATTTTTTTCATTTTCTTTGTTGCCACCATCTTCCTGCTTTAGGTGTGATATGGCCGCCAACCATGAACAGCCCTGCATCTATTCTTTCTGAAGTTATTATGAACAGTTTACCAGCTGCCTGCTCTCACCCCCCTCCCCTGCATTTAAAGGATACAATCTTTTTCCAAACATATCAGTTTCCTAAAGAAAAGCCCTGAGGTCTGACTACAGGCAGCTTCCCTGCCACCCATTTACTCAATGGTGGGGCGGAACCCTAGGTTCTCTAGGCCACTGGCTCAAAATCCTGATGTTTCAAGGTGCAGTCTAAAGCTTGCAACCAAGCTCCTTATAATGACATTCCCCAGCAGCTGTCAAAGTCAGAGCTTCTGTCGGTTCATTTGTAGGGTGGCAGGGCGGAATGAGAACATGTTCTACCTGACTCTTACTTCCCTCATGAGGAAACACTTGTCCAACAAGGTTTTCATATGGTTTAAATGTAAGAATGTCAGGCTGTGGCAGGTACTATGACGCTAGATTTCTGATGAACTTCTCTAGCTAATCTTAATAGGCCACTATGTCACCAGGAGCCCTGGCAGCATAGGCCACTGCATTTCTTCCTCTATTCCCAGGGAGAGTTGCAACTCACAGAAGCATTCAGGGCATAGACCCCAAGTCATTGTCTGGAGACACTCTGAGAAGGCAGGTCCTAAGTGCCTGTGGATAGGAGTTTCAACTTCATCTTTTCCATGTTCCTCATATCCACCTTCTCCTTTCTATTCTCAGCCACTACCTCTATCCTCAGGCCAGGCCCTACTTCTCACTTTGCTGCTAAAGGGTCAGTTATGTCTACTCTCACCCACAGTGCCACAGGGCATTTACTAAACATAGACTAGATGATGACATTACTCTGCCTACAAAATAAAACTCTTCAGCCTCATAATGAAGGCTCTCTTTTTTGGGGGGGTGGGAGGATACCAGGGATTGAACTCGGGGACACTTGACCACTGAACCACATCCCCAGCCCTATTTTGTATTTTATTTAGAGACAAGGTCTCAATGAGTTGCTTAGTGCTTTCGTTTTGCTAAGGCTGGCTTTAAACTCTCCATCCTCCCACCTCAGCCTCCTGAGCCGCTGGGATTACAGGTGTGTGCCACGGTGCCTGGCTACAATGAAGGCTCCTTTAATTTAGCCTCAACTTACCTGTTTGATGTCACTGCTCACTCAAGTTTTAATTCCCTTGAAATATTTTCTCACCTGGGACATACTTCCTCCACAGCTTCATTCTCCCTTATATTTTCAGTCCCTGCTTACTCAAACCCTGACTCCTCTCATACATAAATTCTTCATTCCCATGCTATTTTCACCCTAGCACTTGTGGGTCTGCTCCTTGGCTTAATATCACACGAATACATCTGTTTCTACTTAAAATACATTGTTTGTTTCAACTTAGAATTACATATGAAGGGACAGAGCAGACCCTGATGCAAGACTAGGATGAAGGGCAGAAGTCACACACCTGTCCTTGACTTGCAGCAGGTAGCAGACCAAACAGTAGCCAGCACAACTTTGCACAAAATTACGCTGGGCACTGAGGAAGGCCTCAGTGGTATAACTGCCATGTTCCTGTAGGAAGTAATCGAGCAGCGAGAGCTGGGACTGTTTCTTCACTTGGTGGATGGACACAGCATTGACCACTGGCTCAATCATGCCACTGTCTGCCGAAATCACAAGAATCTTGTATGGCTTGATCCAAAGGGGCACTCGCTCCTGTTCCCAAATGGACTGTGAGGAGACACAGAGGTATTAGGAGTCTCATCCTTCTCCAAATTAGGAGAGAAGGCTAAAATTCCTCTCTTCCAAACCTCTCTCCTTGGTGGCCTTGACTTTGAGGCCATCAAGTAAGACTCACTGATCTACTAAGGACCAGGAAGTTTTGAAAGGAAATCTAGGGCCTGATAGAAAGAAAGCTATACTTAAAAGTTATATGGGTAAAGGTATCTTACAGGTACAAAGTTCAAGAAATGACAGAGAGAATAGGAAATATTACTGTCACCTTACAAGCAGGGAGAGTGGGAACTATAAATGTAAGTTCAAATAATAAGAAAAAAAAAACAGGAAAAATTTTAGGTCCAAAAAATCTTTCTAAAAAATAAAAATATTTATATAAATAACTGAATTAAAGAGGTGAAATTCTTTGCTGAGAACTAACCCAGGGGGCTCAGGGGATCAATATCTCAGCACACTATAACCTGCCCACCACAGACCATTTGGGAAATTCTGATTTAAAGGACAAACAATAACTTTCAAGGGTCAGAACAGGATAGGTGCAGTTCACCAAAATAGCCAACAGAGGCCGCTGTGGAGCTGCATTTTCCAACACCAACTTTATCACCCTTGGGCTGGAAACTGGTCCCCAGGAAAGCGCCCTGCAGAACAACCTATGTGGTCCCTCAGGTGGCTTTCTTCTTTCCTTTCCTTACCTGCAGTTGCTTCAACACCTGGAAGGCCAGCAGCTCCTGCCGAAGGTCATCCCCACATTTGACAATGACTGACAGGAGCCGCCAATTGGGGAGATGGCCATAGGGAGAGCCTTCTCTGATTCTCCTGTAAAGAAAAAAAGAAAGGGTGTCGCAGGGTGATGCCAGGGTGAGGATTCAAGACTGCCTGAAAGTTTGAAGGAGTTTTTGAGGCTGATGGCCAATAAAGATGGTGCAGCGAGCACCAGCAATTGCCTTGAAACTGCCCTACTCACCGTACTTTCTCCTGCCAGGGCTCTTTGAGAGCAACTGCAGAAGGGTCTTCTGGGTCTCGTTTGAAGGCTGTGGGGGTGTGAGCCAGCTGTTCAGAAAGGCGCCGTCTAGCAGGAAGAAAATACATCATTTGCTTGGAGGAGTTATCCCAGAGCCTGATGCCCCTCTCTGTGCTGGCATTCTCTACACAGTTCCTGAATTCTGGATATACAGAGAAGGAACCTAGACCAAGAGAGACTGACAGAGGAAGCACAACTAGAAGCACTGTTCTGCTACCCTGGTAGTCTGGGATCATGTTAAAATGAATGGGGGCTGGGATTGTAGCTCAGTGGTAGAGCACTTGCCTAACATGTACATGTATGAGACATACATTGATCTTCAGTACCGCATAAAAATAAATAAATAAAGGTATTTTGTCTATCTACAACAAAAAAAAAAAAAAAAAAAAAAAAGAAAAAAAAAAAAAAAAAAAAAAGAATTCCTGGCTCTTCCCATTCCTCTACCCCAAGACTGACAGAATGAATGGGTCTGATCCCAGAATCTGCACTTCCAACACGGTCTCCTCCTTCCTCTCTGATTGTGATGCCTGTCACTATGAGACCCCACTTTGAGAAACACCGCTCGAATTCCTTTCTTGGCTGCTGTGACCCCCTTGGGATTCTCTTGAATTATAATTTTCTATAGTAACCTAAGCAGTGTCTTAACCTGCACCATCACTGCCTCAAGTTTGGTGGTCTCAGGACAAGGACAGAATAAGGAGAGAAAAGGGAGAGATAGGCTGACAGCAGGTGCTAAAGAGAGGAAGGGGACAGAGATAGGCAATGTCTGGAAGAGGGATAAAAAATGAGTGCAAAGTGATCTGGTCATACCGGATATCCCCTGCTGCAATGAACACAGGCTCCTTGCTTTCCTGGCTGGTGATGCTATCCACAGAGAACTGGGAGATGTTGTCACAGCTGTTGGTGTGCACTTCAGGGAGCTGGGGAGAGCAGGGGAGCACTGGTCAGAAGTGCTAAGCACAGATCCCTCTCTTGCCTCCTGCTTGGTTGCCATTGCCATGGTGTGCTCACCCCTCCCTTCCAGACTCCTTGAAAAAGCCTCTCTTACTTCTGTGTCATCCTGACTACTTGGACCCCAAGATGTCTTGATATTCACATGGGTCACATAACAGTGTTTCTGAAAAAGTGAACTACCTGAATCAGAATTAAAACTGAGACGCCTGCTGAAATGCAGATTACAAGGCCCCGGCATCAATCTGAATTAGAATTGCTGGGGATGAAATCTGGAAATCTGGAATTTTAACAAGTTCTCCAGATTTTCAACACACTAATGTTTGCAAATCATTGCCATGATCCTCATGAAAACCTGAACTTTCAGACTGAGAGTCCCTCCATGGTTAGGGATGCATGTTCCCCTGAGGTTCAGAGCAGACTCTTTCAGACTAGATTCCTCTGATGTTTTCTTCATCTAAGTTACCCAATATAATCTCCTCCTTTCTCGTTACCTATAAAACACTCCACCAGACCTGAGGGTCCATATCAAGTCCCTCTCTCTTTGTACCAGAGCACTTCTCTACTCCATTTGTCTCCCAGTACACAATCTTTATGTATCTTTTTTTCTTTTGTGGCACTAGGGATTGAACCCAGGGGTCTTCCACCACTAAGCTACATATGAATATATATATATATATTTTAGTTGTAAATGGACACAATGCCTTTATTTTATTTACTTATTTTTATGTGGTGCTAAGGATCAAACTCAGAGTCTTACACGTGTGAGGCAAGTGCTCTACCACTGAGCCACAACCCCAGCCCCACTAACATCCCTTTTTTAAAATTAAAAAAATATATTTTTTGAGATGTCCTCTCACTAAGTTGCCAACCCTGGCCTTGAACTTGTGATCCTCCAGCATCAGCCTCCTGAGCCACTGGTATTACAGGTGTGTGCCACATTTTTTAAATGTCAGTCTCTAACTTTATAAGTTCAAAGACAAAGATTCTGTCTTTTTACAGAATGGTTCTATATAAAATCCTGCTCTTGCTCCTTATAATCCAAGAATAAAGTTTCTTTTCACAACTGACAGGACCCTAAGCCAACTCTCCAGTCTCATTCTTCACTGTTTATCACCTCACACCCACATATCCATAGCTACACAAATTTTCTTTAGTTTTTATCATGAGCCAAGCTCTTTTATCTTCTAGTCTTTGTATGTACTTCCTCTGCCCAAGTGTTTTGTCCAGATAATCCCTACCATGCTTCAGGCCTCAGCTGAGAGATTACTTCCTCCAGGAAATCTTTTGACTCCCACCCAAAGTTTGGAGTAAGCACCACCTCCACCACTGGGTGCTCTCATAACACCCTGTCCTCTGCACCACAACCTGGATCACATCTCACTATAACTACCTGCCTATTAATCTTGTTCTTTCCCTTCATAAACTCCTTGCAGGTAGGGGCCAAATCTGTTTACTAGCACACAGCACTTAGGTCTGGAATGAAAGAATGTAGGACTTACTACTCTTATTATCCTAAGACAACTTTATAGAGCAGGTGTTCAGTAAATATTATCATTAAATTTTCCTCACTACATTAACTTGAATTTCTTCCATGGAAGAATAAGCTCTACTTGAATACCATCCAGACCAGACTTGAATACCATCACAGCATTTCCCTCTTACTGCTCACTGCTCGCTGCTCGCTGCTCACGCCACATTTGGGCACATGCCTCACCTGCCGGGGGTATGTTATCTTGTCTCAAATATATTGAAGCTTGTGGACAACAGGTGCTGTGCCCTAGTATTACCTCCTTGGAGCTCCCTCACCTCCACCTGCAGCTCGCCTATGTCATCCACCGACCAGGCTTCGTCGTCATTGTCATAGTTGGGCACAGTGCTGAAGCTGCCAGCCCGTTGCTCGTGGGTGATGCCACATTCAGGCAGGTTTTCTACAGACCGTGTGCTCCGAATTCGATTCTCAGGGATTCGGGCAGGGACACTGGTGGTGTCGAAGTTTTCACATTCAAGGACTTCCACGTAGATCAGGTAAGGAGCCTGATGTGAGGAGTGAGGACAGTATTCGCAGCTTACCTCCACCACTATCTCCCAAATCTCAACACTGTTAACACTGTGTTCTTCCCGTTTCCCTACCTCGCCCCAACCTGCATTCAACAATCCCTTAATATTTTTAGGGCAGGAACTTGTCATATGATTACCGATATAAAGAATCTGGGTGAGAGAGTACACAAGTCTTCTAAATTTTTCAGTTGGGCTTCTCTAAGCTACAGCTTATAAGAGAAACCTATAGGCCTCCATGGGCTTGTCCTAAAGACAGGGCCGAGGGAGTTGCTGTGGCGAAGACAGGCAGTGTCCCAAGGAGAGTTCTGATCTTTGATACTTCCTCTCAAAGAAGAATCTGAACCATGAGTACCAATTTCAATCCACAAAATCAGCTAATTCTCTCTAATATGAATTGGGCATCCTTCTCTCCTCCCTGCCCACTCTGATCAGAAAAGGTCTTAGAAACAAAATACTTTGCTACCATTGTGATTGCTGAATCCAGACAGCCCGAAGTTATAGGAGGGCTGGAGAAGAGCTACCAAAATGACTATAAGGAATGGGTGGAGAGCAATTCTAAAATCCAGCAAAAAGTGAAGAGAAAACATCAGGCTTCTTTGATCCAGAAAAGCAAAGTCTAAGAAGGGGGACAGGAGGGCTCACAGGATCACTACAGCACTGAAGTAAAATTGTGGTTGACAAGCGCAATTATAAACTATGAAAGGTGACAAGATGTTGTTAGGGGAATCCCTGTGCATATACACAAACTCTGAACAATCATGGGAGGAGAGTCAGATCAGGTTAGGGTTTGGGCCACAGTCCACCTACCTTGTCCTTGGAGTTGAGGACAACAGCCTGTGTGTGAGGCACACGGACCACGTGGTGGTCAAAGCCAGCAGTGGGCAACCAGACTCGGGCAGGGAGCTTATGGTTGAGCAGGGAGAGCTCTGAAATCAGCCGCTGTGTTTTCTGCTCTTTGGTAGGGAGGGTGGCCAGTCGTTTACCAATTGCCATTAGGGACTTGATGAATTCTCGCTCAGGGGCCAGTCGGACAGGCTAAAGGTGGGTGGGATGAAATAAAAGATGTTGATCAAACCATAGAAAAAGTGGCCCACCCGCTCAATCTATCCTGGCCATATAGGCCAGGGACCCCAGCATTTGGAGAATCCTACGAAGAAAGCTATCTTTTGGCGATGGTAGATTTTACCCCACCTGTCTCTGCTTGAACTGAGAACAGCCAGCACATTCCATTTCTATGTGCTACTTCTTGAAGGTATAGGGGGCCATGAGTCCAGGTTATTGGGATGTACCCCTCCTTTTAGACTTGAGTCCCTCAAGTACTGTCTCAAGGTTTTAGGATAGATAGGCAAGGGACATCTGGAGGTCACTCAGGGCCCCAGACAGAAGAGCTGCTTACATCAAGAAGTGCTTTACTCAAGAACAGAGCTGTGCCTCTCCCCATCTGGACCCTTTGGCTGGATCTCGGCTGTGGGGCTCTACCGAGGCCCACAGGCTAGGCAAGGGAGCTTGGAGGGGCTCTGCTGGGGCCCACAAGGGTAAGGAAGGGACCTTCAAGTCAATATTTCTCTTTTCAAAGTCATCCAAATGACTTCTGTTGCTTTCCATGGCATCCCCACGTCCTGTCCACCCCACAATCTCTTACAAGGGATCAATACCATGCAGGGAATGAGAAGAGGATGAGCAAATTTGCATTAATGAGGGCACAACAATAGGAAAAGAAAAAGCAGATGGAGGGGAGCTGGGGTTGTAGCTCAGTGGTAGAGCACTTGCCTAGCACGGGTGAGGCACTGGGTTTGATCCTCAGCACTAAATAAAAATAAATAAATAAAATAAAGGTATCATGTCCATCTACAACTTAAAAGAAAAAAAAAAAAAAAAAAAAAGCAGAGGGAGGGAGGTGTGTGTAGGTGGATAGAGAAAGTAATAGCTCTTTTTTTATGTCCTCGAAGATGGCCCTGAAGGCCTGTCTTTAGTGATTGCTCCCTGGATCCTCTTCCCCTACCTCTCAGCAACTAGGTTTCCCATATTAGTACCCTGCTGTGAGCTTGGTTCCTCATGCTGAGCACATTAGTCATCCCCAGAAAGGGCAAAGTAGTCTGGGGAGTAAGGTGGGATGGGGAAAAAGATGAACTTCAGCTGCACATAAAGAAGGGCTCTGTTCCCAGTCTAAGTTCTTCTACCATAAGGTACATTTTATTAAGATAGCCACCCAACTCCCCAGTCCAGCTCTCCTCAGCTAGATAAGGACAATATCTCCTCCTCTTATAGGGAACAGTATTTCACTCACCAGGTTTTTCTCTCCCTTTCTGAGTGTGTCTTGCTTAGTTTCCTGATTGAGAATTTCTACCCTCACTCCCTCACACTGCAAAAAAAGAGCTTCTTTTGAAAACTGGGCCGTATCGGGTATGCGTGTGCATGTGCAACAGCCAGGGTACATTTCTTAGCCTCTACCCCATGATGGGAGGAGGTGGGCTGGCTTGCGGCACCACATGGTAACGTAACAGGATACTGAAGTCAGACAGGAATGCTTTAGGGGCAGGGTTAAAAAGAGACAGAAGGAAGACAAGAGAGTTGGGTTTCTATGGCCCCTAGAAATATTCTGGTGGCTTAATAGAGAAAGAAAAGAGGAAGTCTGAAGACTCACTCCTTCATCCTGATCCCCTAAACCATCTACTCAGGTGGCAAGTGGTCACTGACCCAAGGATTCTCCACCTGACCAATTTAAAGTCATCTCAGATTAGAAAAAACAGGATTCCTTCCCATTCTAAAATCACATTTGAGTTGGGGGCCCCTAAGTTACATGAGCAAATTTGACCCCAGGCCTCCGGAGAGAGGCTTTGCCACATGGAGGAGATAGGAATCATGGTTGAAAGGGGATTGGCACAGAACATAGAAAACTGATTGGGTAGACAAATAGAAAATAAAATGTAAAAAAATCATCCAAACTCCCAGAGGGTCCAGCATTTCCTCTCACGTCTTTGC
The DNA here is from genome assembly GCF_902686455.1 of Sciurus vulgaris. Classification (NCBI taxonomy): domain Eukaryota; kingdom Metazoa; phylum Chordata; class Mammalia; order Rodentia; family Sciuridae; genus Sciurus; species Sciurus vulgaris. Next base: position 112,589,788 of record NC_136461.1, read on the forward strand.
CCAGCAACAAGGTCCAAGACCCTGTGGGACCAGAGGGTCAGGGGTTAGTCCAGAGGGAACAAGAAAGGAGAATGGGGATTAAGGAACATTTTGGGCAGTGAGCTGGGAAAAGGGAAGAATTCCGACCTGGAAGAAAGGTGGTTGAAGTTAAAAAAGAAAACGCAGCTGTGGGGAGGTAAAACTTTCCTTTAGGCCAAGTCCTGTTTGCTTTAGGAGTTGACTCACCCAGCACAGGGCCTAGCATTTAGAATGCTGAATAAATATTTGATGGTCTGGATGGCAGAAGCCATGGGGAAAGGGTTCTGGGTGGGAGAAATGGGATCCTGGGGTTTCTGTCAAGCAGTTCTTGGCTGTAATCCAGAAGTAAATTCTACCTCTCTCCCAGCTGTTTGCTCCAGAGACCCAGGAGCTGGGGATAGAAGAGCACAGTATCCCAGTTGTCTCTGACAGAAGCAACTGAGCTTATCTTAGTCTGGGCTCTGGGCATTGGCAGCAAAAGTCAGAGACTTCTCCAGGTCTGAGAGGGAGAAGATCCAGCAATTAAAGGGGCCTTTGAACTCCAGCCTTGGCCTGGGGGGCTCTGAAGACCTGGGACGGAGAGGAAATGCGGCCATGGGGGGAGCCTGCCACCCAGTCCCAGCCTGGCCCCACTTACGGAACTGAATGAATTATCAATACTCTCGGTGCTGGAGGAGAACTCCTGGGAAAGGGCCAGAGGGCAAAGGGACAAAGAGGGGGCAGGGAGGGAAGGGAGAGAGACAAAGGCAAAGAATTTAGCTCCAACCTGGATCATAACTGCTCCTCTTGTGCAGCTCTACCTTTCTGCTTTAATGAACAAGAGACAACCCAGAAATGCCACTTGCCCAGATTCTAGACACTTGTGGGAGACACTAGAAGGCCAGCTTAGAACTTGAGGTCAGAAGGGCTGAAGAAACAAGGCAGTGTGTGTTTTTCACTATATTTCCTTTTATTCTTTTTTTTTTTGGTGGGGGAAGGGTGGTATTGGGGACTTAACCTAGGTGCTTTACCACTGAGCTACATTCCCTTCCCTTTTTATTATGAGACAGGGTCTCACTAAGTGCCAAGGCTGACCTCAACTTGTGATCCTCCTGCCTCTGCCTCCTAGGAACTGGGTTTATAAGTGTGCATCACTGCACCCAACTTGTTCCCTTCTATTCTTGCCTGAATGAATTTTTCTCTTTTTATTAATTTTTTTCTTTTTTTGATACTTGGGATTGAACCTAGGGGCACTAAACTACTAAGCTACATCCCCAGACCTTGTATTTTTCATTTTGAGACAGGGTCTCACTAAGTTGCTTAGGGCCTCACTAAATTGCTGATGATGCCTTTGAACTTGTGATCCTCCCGCCTCAGCCTCCCGATTACTGGGATTATAGGTGTGCACGACTGCATATGTCTGAATTAATCTTTTTTTTAGGATAAAAGCCTAAAGCTGGGCCCCAGGTGAGAAATTGCACTGCCAACTTTCCCTGATGTTTCTCTCTACCCATGTACATGTTCTCAACTGCCCACTTCTCTGTGGGAATCCCCAAAGAGACTGGATTTGATACACTGCACGACCACGACACTGGAAACCCCATGTTTCTCCAGCTTCTTGGAAAGCTCAGGGAGTGTGTGTATTTACCTCCTCTTCAATCAGACTCATTATTACCCTGGGAAGTCTAATAACAACTTTGAACCCAAAGTCATCCCAGACTCATGAACCTGAAATCTCTGGACTGAAGGCTGGTGGAAGTGGAGGACAAGTGAGTCTATTATCAAATGTCTTTAGGCTTATTATCAGGTTATTGCACTTGACACTCAATATATTACAAATTTTTGACTCAAGTTCGAGAGTTAGGTACTAGTGAAATCCATCTGAGAAAGCTGATTAGCTGGGATAGTACCTGTCTGAGTTCCAGTTAGGGGGAATAATCTAAACATCTCCCCATTCCTGTGTCTCACTGCTGTCTATGAACAAAAAGCGGACAGGAATGGTGGTCAAACTCTCATTCTGCAGTTCAGATACACAGAGTTTTCGTGGGTTCTATTCAACAAGGTCTACCAAGGCAAGGAGCAGGTGGAACACTGTGCAAACATGCAAGTGGGGAGGGGCCTGGACTTAGGAGGCAAAATCCTGGGAGCTCCCAGGGTAGGAGGGTGTGGACATGGAGCTTTTCTACTCTGCAATTAGCATTTCAGGCATTGACTTAACTCCACAACTTAAGTTCTACTCTAGCAGGAGGTCCTATAGGCAGGTCTTGCCTTGAAGAAGACTTTAAGGGAGAAGTCACACTTGGACACGCTCCCCTGAGGCCACAACTCTTCCACTGTGGTAAAAGCGGTAGGGAGAATTGAGGCAGTGAGAATGCCAGAATGGCTCAATTTCTACCCATGAACTGGCTGGGGAAGGGACAGCAGGCAGGATACTGGTTCCATGAACACTCCAGCTGATTCTCTCACAGACATGTCCCAAGAGACTCATTAATAGCCTTGGGGGAAGGGAGGTATATCATGACCTGCTTTCTTCCTACTCCTGGGCTTGAGTCATTCACACTGAGTCAGTTCCAGGGAGTAAAGCTCAGGCCAAGAAGCTGACATCACATCGTATCAGGCTGGAAGGCCCACTGGGCTTCCAGTATGACAACCAGCAAATTTCTGTGTACAAAGGTTGCAGTTCTGAAAAGACGAAGCCGATCTACTTAGAGTGTCATTATGTAGGGCCAGGTAGGGGTTAGGGTTAGTACCCAAATCACTCTCTGCTCCCTGTGCCTCACTCTATGCCAGAATATTTAACGTTTGATCACAAATGGGAAGGAAATCTGTCTGAGCAGGGTTCACTGAGGAGGCTAATAAAAACTGCTTTGAAGGGGTGGGTTTGATGGGAGATGGGAGAATTGTGTGCTAGAGTCCTCTGTGAGGAGTATAAAGAATTCTTCATAAAAAGAGAATGGAACCTTCAGTGAGATCTGGGCAAAGAGCTCTGCAAGGAGACCACAGACAGGAGAAAACTAGAGCTTCCTCCCTGAGACACCACCTCACCCTCTGGCACTTCTCTATTATAGGAGATGGGATTAAACCCAAAAATCAAAAGGAAAGCATTGCTGAGCACAGTGGCACACACCTGTAATCCCAGCAATTTGGGAGGTTGAGGCAGGAGAATCACAAATTCAAAGTCAATCTCAGCAAGGTCCTAAGCTACTGAGACCCTGTCACAAAACAAAAAATAAAAAAGGCCTGGGAATGGACCTCAGTGCTAAAGCATCCCTCCTTAGATTAAATCCCCAGTAAAAAAAAAAAAAAAAAAAAAAGGAAAGCAGAGACTGGGAGCAGAGCGTCAGGGCCCATGTAGAGATCTGGGCAGCACTTAGAAAATTCTGTGCTTCATTTCAGTAAGGTGTCTACTTCCTGCTTATGCACAGGCAACAACTTTTAAGAATCACAAACTAAGCAGTTTCCTTAGATACTGGGGTGTTCATATAATCTATAATTCCTAGAGGAAAGAACGGCATTTTATCCTCTACTCTTTGCTGACTTTTGAACAGGGCTTTGCATGGTGTACAAGATTAGTAACTAGTTGTTGAATAATTGAATGTTGCATGACAGGGGAGGAAGAAGAGTAGAAGAAGGAAAATCATTTCCCTTGATATCTGGGGAACAAAGGTCTTGATAGACATATCCTCAAAATATCAAAAGGGTTAGAAGAAACCCCTGTGCTGAAGACTTGCCCAATGCTTAGAAACCTAGCAATATTTACATTTATGTTCTCTCTCTCTTGCTCTCACATTTCCTAAGGAGTCACAGTAAATAGGTGTCTCATTCTGCCAGCATCAGATAATGATAACCCAGGAGAGCCTGGGAACATGTTATCTCCTTCCTTTCCTGGATCTAGTAACCCAAGCTAAGAAGCCAGGTTAGGAAGAATGGCAGCTGGAGAACCCCCCTAGAGATTTAAGCACTCACAGAATACCTGACTTTCAGAGCCATCCATCATTTTAGAGCAGAAGTTAGATGCAAGGAAGAAGGACTCAGGACCAGTGCAGGGGAAAAGCCTTAAGGCTTCAGTTTTTTCTGGTCCTAATGAAGCCAGAATTGGGAACAGGTAGTTAGTGTAGAAATAGGGGATCGGGTCAAATCGAGGAAATGGAGGCCATAAAATCATCTGCCTCTGGAAGTTGGAAACTGCCCCTGGAATGAATGGAATGTCAAGGATCTCCGCAGCCCATTGATTACCAAATTTACCTGCCTTTATCAAGGACTGCAAGCCAGGAACTGCTAATTAATGCCCCCTGGGCCCTTGCCTGCCTGAATCACCTTGGCCCTCCCCCTGCCCATGGCTTTGCACTTAATGCAAAACCAGGCCTTCTCTAGTGTTCAATCTTCAACATTAGAAGGAGCAGAACTCGTCACCGGTAAATGGCGGTATCACTAAGATGAGGACCAGAAAATGGATACAGAAAAAAGCCACGACTGACAAGAGGTACCAAGGAATTCATTTCTGCTGCTCATACCCATACCACCACAGGATGGACCCCAAGAAGAGGCAGCTCTCAAACCCTTCATGTCCTTAGTTTCACCAGAATCTAGATGGTTCTTCTTGCTCTGCAACAACCTTCCTTCATGGACCCTGAGTTCTGCTGCCAAGCTCAAGCAAAAATGAAATGGTTCATTCTGGCCTGAGAATAGTTTGGGCTTTGTCTGTGTAAAGATGTGGAAGTATAGGAGGCCACAGCACAGGCCCTTCTTCCCCAATGGCCTCTGAAGCTGGGACCTGAGGAAGAAGATGCTGAGAAATAACCAAGGCACCTCAGCAGAGTGATTATGAGCACAAGCTGTGATTTGGGTCCTGGTCTGACATTCACCAGCTGAGACATTAGGCAAATCATTCAATCTCTCTAAGCCTTAGTCTCTTCACTGGTAAAATAATATATGTCTGTTAGGGTGGTTGTGAGGATTAAATGTAAAAAATCTGACATTATGCCTGCTACATAAGTACTCAATAAATGTTAGCACTTTTAGGCTTTACTATTATTAAATTATCTTGATAAAATACCATATTTTTAGAGACAGCAGACTCTGTAGTCTCCCCTCCTTCCAGCTTTTCTCTTCCCTGATCACTGAAACCTCCCGCTACTTGAAAGAAACCCCATTGTATTGAAAATGTGGGTGGGTTATGCTCCACAGAGGCAGATGCCAGGACCATGGCCATACACATTTTCCAACAGTGCAAATTCCTCATTTTTTTCCTCCCTTCTTTTCTAGGCTGGGCTGGCAGCCAGAATGGGAGCCCGGCCAATGGCGAATCAGAGAGGAAGACTGGGGCACCATTGTCTAGCTGGGACACCAGGTCACTGAACTTGGTTGTCCACTGGGCAACTTTCCCTTGTTATCTGTCCAGATGTGGAATGAAGGGTGACTATATCCTACTGATGTGCTCATCTCCTCCTGTTCTGTAGTACACATCCCCAACTGCTATTGGTGCTTCCTCTTCTTCCAAGGAAAGTCAGAGAAGAGAACATTCTGCAGATGCCTCAGTGATTCAGAACAAAACTTATTCTATGTTCTCAATAAAAAACAGGATCTTCAGGGGTGGGGAAGAGGGATTATGAAAAGAAGTGACCAGGAGAATGAAGCTGATGTTCTATTTAACATCCTCCCTCCCCCAGCACACACAAAGGCCACAGCCCCTTTTCCTTCCCTATAAGCGCTGCTCTGAGAGGCTCTGGTAGCATTTCAGGTCTCAAGCCAGGGTGGAGAGGGTCTTTACCAGTGAATATGTAATGGAATGGCAGTACAGTTTAGTAAAGACAACTCTGGACAGTTAGGAGCCTTGCTATTAGCTATATGACCTGAGGCAAGTCACTTAATCTCTGAGTTCCTCTGTAAAATGAGTCAGTTGGAATACATGAATTCTAAGACCTTTTTCCATTCTAACATTCCATGCTTTTATCAGTGAAATGAAACAGATGGAAGGACAGAAAGGACAGAGTTACCCTATATAAGACATCCTGTCTCCATGCAACCCTCTGCCAACTCGCCTTTCTGTACCTCCCCACAATTTTACCTCATCCTCATTCTCCACTTTAGGGTTGCTAGCTGTTCGTTTCAGGTTGCTGCTGAGACTTATGCTGGCGGTGGCATCTGACTTAGAGCGCTGGTGAGTCCTTTTGGAGGGAGACAGCCCTGTATCAGGGGCTGGACTCAAGGAGGGAAGTTCCCTCTTTCGGTGAGCTGGCTTCAGCTCATCTGAGAGGATCAGCTTCCGTAACTTGGTCCCACGGGAGTGTCGTTGAGTGGAAATGTGCATGTCTGAAGAGTAAGCCCCAAGCAACAGGGCACACTGGAGGGAAAAGTTAATGCTCTGGCGGCAACGGTGGACGATATAGGGCTTAATGGCATCACCCACATCCTCATCCATGTGGATGTACATGTTAAGCAACTGGGGCAGATAGAAGTCCACATCCTCATTGCGAAAGCAGAAGAGCCGGTTGCCGATATAGGCTTGCACTCCAGGTTCCTTGGAGTTATACAAGTACGAAATAGCCATAGAGATGTCAAATAGTTTTGACTCAAACAGTCTCAGCAGCCAAGATTGTTTGGCCGAGTTGTTCTGCCGCCGCCTTCTTGCTCCTTTGGCTGTGCTTGAGGCCACAGTAGCCCCCATCTCATCTTCCTCCTCTCTGATCTGGGAAGATGGGTCATCTAGGCAACGAATCTCACTGTCCACACCATCCCCATTGACCAATTCCAGTGGGGTGCCTCTGCTAGAGACGGCCATGCCTCCATGCAAAAGCTTGACTTTCTCCAGCACCTCCTGGCAGGCCTTCTGGGCTACCTCAGGGTCAATCACTGATAGTTCCCCGACTCCCTCTGTGATGACACTTAGCAAGGAGCCCCCATTATTCCCTGGAGGGCCAGGAGGAGTAGGCTCGGAAGCTGGATTCAGGGGGGCAGGTTCCACTACCGTGTCTCCCATGGCTACAGCCGGACTTCAAGCTTCCAAGCTACAGGAGGGAGGGAGAAAGGAAAAGAAAGTGAGACATATACACACTGGTTAGTGGTGCCATTCTCAGGTCTTCCCTTCACCATGAAACCTTCCCAGGCACCTCGTCTATCTGTCTTCCTGGACTTCTTCAAAATCATCTTCAAAATCATCTTCAAAACAGTCATCTCCCAGGAAGCTTTCCTTCACTATCTCCACTTCCGATCACTGTGTTATTCCTCATTTCTTCTGCACTTAGTTACTCAGCTTAGCCTCACTTCTTAGCCTATACTTGTGAAATGTTGCTTTATATGTGTTGTATTCACACAGGCTTACAAATTCCTCAGGTAAATTGGGTAGCAATTTGAGCCTTACTCCTTGTTTTTAATTCTCCAAATGTTTTTCTATCCTCTTCCTCTTCTTGTGTCCCCCTTCAAATGCTGTCATTACCTTTTTCTTCCCCTCTTTAAATTGTATTTCCTTACACATATGACAGACCACACATATGCTTCTCTATTTAGTGTTAAAGTCTTGATGTATTTTTCCAGTTACAGATACTTTCTTACCTTCCCTTTTAGACTCAAAGCTCCCAGGAAATAAGGGCCAGCAAATACCATGCCAGGCTTCATTTAGAAGAAAACAGCTCTAAAACAACCATCATCAACCCCGCTGAAGCTGTGCCATTTCTTTGCTCATCTGAGTTCATAACATCATACCCTTTCTCCAGCATTGTGGCAGCTGAAGTACAGTGGAAAGAACCCTGGACTTGGAGGCAAACAGGCTGGGGTTCAAATTCTCACTCTGCCTTTATGAGATGTACAAACTTATATAAGTCACGTATCTTCAAGTTTCAGTTTCCTCAACTGCAAATTGGGGGAAAAAAAAAATACTTACTTCTCATTGTTGCCATGTGGAAGAAATAAATTAATGTGTAAGAAAGGTTCTAGCACAGTCCTTGGCACATGGTAGTACTCAATAAGTGACAGTTGAATCTTACCACCTGAAAGGTTAGTAAATAATGTGTGTCTTTGCATATATATTATTTTTGTAGGAAAAGTGAATTAGAATATTAGTTGTTTAAAACTCTTCTAAGACATTTATGATAGCCTTCTCCTACCCCAACACTACTTTCCCCACTATTATACATATACACCAAGAATTTGAGGGCTGACTATAAGAAGGCAATAAGAAATCAGGTTGGGACTCATGGGTCTAGAACTTCTAAAGAACAGAGAAGAAAAAAAATTGTAACTAAGAATGGTTAGAGAACACCACTGACAAAAGCCACTACGTTCCAAGAGAAATTCTTCAGAGATTCACCAAATCCAGACCAGGAGAATCAATGCAGCACTGAAGGAAATTTTGTCAGATCAACCTGTCTCTAGAATCTGGCTCTAGCCAACAATGAATTCAGAATCCTCTTTGCAAAAATGCAAATAGACTGAAACTAAGACATACTTAAGAGCACAAACAAGAGGGAAGTAGCTTTTGTAGAGCTGCAATGCAGGTAATTTCCTAGTGATATCATCTTTGATCCTATAAGCCTGGGTGCCTGTACTTTGAGTGGGTGGAAAAAAGGTGCTCAGCATATAGATTCTCTAGACATTTGGGGATGCCCTATTTTCGACCACCATGTTTCCAGGGCCTTTTATTGCAGCTCTGAAATGTTAAGTGTCAAGGTTGCTTTCATCTGCCCAGTATCATACAATCCAGTTTCCTGAAGTTTTGTAGAAAGACAGATGGGGAACTCTTCTGTTCTCAGAGATCAACAAAAAAGGCTACTTTCATTCATCATTCTTCCAAGTCTGTCATGCAAGTCTGTCTTTCAAGTCTGTATTTAATTTCCCTGATGCAGTTTGAGTTTAGTATTGGTAAGAAGGTAGCAACTTTTTCACTATGCCCTCTCCCCAAATTAGGCAGTGCCCTGAGTTGTAGAACCAGCATGGTTGCCTATGTGGATCTGTCTCTACTTGCAACGATTGGTTGCACAGGAATAATAATAAGAAAGAAGCTTTACTCATTCCCTGCTAAGCCTTTGTAGGGCACTCTCATCAGAGGGTCAGTTTAATTCAGTCCTTTTTTAGATCTGCTTAGAGACTTGCATGGTGGCCTCAATCACACTGTACAAATAACTCTTCTTCTCAATATGTCTATGATTGGTGCATGCATCCCTTTTTCTCTAGAGACTTCCAAGTCACTAAAAGCTCCTAAAGTTCCCTTTTCTAATTTTTTTTTTAGGTGCTGGGAATTGAATGCAGGGCCTTGTGCATGCAAGGCAAGCGCTCTACCAACTGAGCTATATCCCTAGCACTCCCTTTTCTAAACTTTAAAGGGCAGCTGGGAATGTAGCTTTGTGACAGAACACTTGCCTGGCATGAACAAGGCCCTGGGTTCAAACCTTAGCTCAGCAAAAACAACGAACAAACAAAACCCCAAACTTTCAAGGGAAATGAAGTTCACAGATTTGGTCACATACAGTGTCTTAGACCTAAGAAATTAAGCAGATTCCTGCTCCAATTAATCACTACTGGGATTACTACTGGCATAGGAAAGCAGGTAAGAAGAATACAATCACCTCTTTTATCCCATAACAAAAGAAGAAAAATTCCTAGGGCTTAGCTAGGAATTCCCCATCACAGTATTTAGAGGACTTTCCCAGTAAACAGATTCCTCTATCCTCCTTTCCTCCCCAGGGAACCAATGATGTCAAAAGGTACAAGAAAATCAGACTCCTGTCCTATATAAGCAGCTCTACCACTAGAAACCAGCAAACTGGACCTGGGCCTCTCCTGGCTCTCAGGATCTCAGGGACTGCCTGCACCTGAAGCAAGTCATGGGGAAAGGAATGTTGGAGGGAAACAGGATTAGATTATTTTGACAATATAGACAATAAAAATAGGAAAAGGATTCTCCAAAACCTAAATTCAGATATGGTCCTCAATATAAATTTATTCATTTTCAAATATAAAGAAAATATGCCCTTAATGGCTAACCATTTAAAGAAAAATCAAAGGACTAGAATGCAAAAGAAAAGGAAGAACAAGTCCTATATTTATACCAGAAGCCTAAACTTTCCTTTTAACTAGACTACAAGGGAAAAAGAGGAGGCCTCCTCTGCTCCAGCCTGGCAGGCAGTTCCTAGGAAAGGTGGGTGGGAGAGGTGGGAGCACTAAAACTAACTGGGCTACAGAGATCCCATCTGGGCAAAGTAGGGGAATCAAAGTTGAGCATACAGGGTTGTTACAAGTTAGGGCAAGGCAGGGAAGAGCAGTGGCTGAAGAGGATAGAGAAGGTGTACACATGTGTTCTGATAGACCATGGGATTGAGCAGTTAAGCATGTCTGCAAAGGAGTCTGGTTTTGGGTTTTTTTTGGACTGAGGATTGAACACAGGAACACTTTATCACTAAACTACTACTATTTTTATTTTAATTCAAACAGGGTTTCACTGAGTCGCTGAGGCTAGCCTAGAAGTTGTGATTTTCCTGCCTTAGCCGCCCAGGTCACTGGGATTACAGGTGTGTGCCTCAGCACTGGGAGCTGCCGAGGATTCTGGAGGCGATGATCACTTGCTTCCTATCACCTCAAAATATTACAGGCAAACAACCATTCCCTGGCCTCCTATAAAGGACTTACTAGATCGGTCTCTGGAAGGACACGTAAGGAGACCCAAATCAATCCCTCACCCAGCTAATCACTATCCTCCTGGTCAATTTTTTTTCCATGAACCAGATAACTATGGATTGGTTCAGACCAATCCTGATGTCATAGAATGGCCTTTAAGAGATCATTTGATCTAGTACTCTGCCTTCAAGCAGGCAGGCAAACTCAATTTCCCCTTCCAAAAGATCCTTTAAGATGAATCATGAAAGGTGGAACAAAGGGTAAAGGAACCAATATTTTCATCCTATAAGGTGGATAATTAAGAGAGACTCAGTTAATGGAAAGAGGGCTGGGGGTGTAGCTCAGTGGCAGAACATTTGCCTTACATGAGGAAGGTCCTATATTTGATCCCAAGCACCATGGGAAAAAAAAATAATGGAAAAGAAAGGTTCAAATATATTATTTAAAATGTTAAACAAGTGTCAAATAGAAGAAATAAAAATAATGGCATAATTACATGAACAAGAGGTATAAATCCTCTAAGGTTAAAACCTCTTTTGCAGTAATTTATGAGTCAAGAAACAGAGGCACAAGCATGTTATTTAAAGCTATGGTGATAAGTTTCAGAACTAAAAACCAAGATAACTAAAGAAGTTAATTCCAAGGGAGCAGGAGTAGGGATGAAGGGAAGTGGACTATTGGTTTTCATCACAAACTCTTATAGTACCATTGGATTTGTTACCATGTGCATGCATTCCTTTAAAAATAATTTTTAAAAAATAGGTTGCTCTTCCACCTATTCATATCAAACTAGGCTCTCTATTCTGGTGTTGAGAAGTTCTTTATGTCTTAAGGTACAACTCAAATTTTTCTTCTCCTTCTTTTTTTTTTGTGGTACTGGGGAGATTGAAGCCAGGGTGCTCCATCACTGAGCTATACCCAGACCCTTTTAAAATTTTATTTTGGGACAGTCTTGCAAAGTTGCTGAAGTTAGCCGTGAACTTGTGATCCTCCTGCCCTAGCCTTTCTAATAGCTGGGATTACAGACATGCACCACCATTCCCAGTTCAAACCTTCCTTTAAGGAGGTTTCAATTCCTCTTCCCTCTTTGATCTCAAAGGTAAAGGTAGAGAACAAGCACTCTATTTTCCCTATAGAAAACTCAGGACTAAGAAGACGAGTGTGTTCATGCCCCACCAGGAACCAGGTGAATGCTAACAAAAGGCTGTAGAGGGTGATGGCATCAGGGGAGAGGGCATTCCCAAGCTACAGCAAGGGAATAGGGAGGGCAGTGGTCTCAAGGTAGTTAAGTAAATATTGAATCAGGTTGAGAACTCTGTGCAGAGACATGGAGCAGGTATAAGCAGATTCCAGCCAGACAGCCCAAGCCAGCTCTGGGAGCCCCTGATAAAACAGAGAGATGGCAAAGAAAGCAACCTGTATGCTCACCTTTCTCTGAACTGTTTCTCCTCCTCACTCCAAGACCTAAATACACTTGGACTAGGCTCTCTCTTGTCCCATACCAATTATTGAAACCTCTTCCCCAAAATCAAAGAATCTCAACTGGTTCCTTTGGATGGTGTTCAGAAAACATGCTCTCATGAAGTGTGGACCCATCTGAGAATGAAGCAGGGAAACCTGGGGAAATATGATTTCTGGTTGAGTGTACTTCCAAGGAGTGAGCTTTCTCTTAAAAAGGGATTATAAACAGACTACACTCTGGCTAACTACAAGGGAGAAATGGAGAAGTGGGATGAGATGTCCTAACTACTACCAAATGGGCCTAGAGTCAGAAGATGAATGAAACTTCATGTGCCCTCCTCACTATTACAGGCCAAGAGAAAGACATGGCATACAAGGCAGCAACTAGTTTCCTAAGTAACAGCTCACTTCAAGTTCTCTTTCCAAAGTCAGCTTCCTCAAAGGACTTTTCCATAAACACACTTTCTTTCTTCCCATAGAATCTGGAATTAAGGGTCAAGTAAGATAGGAACAGGGTACGTGGTCAGCGACTTAATGCACTGGGGGGAAAAGCAAGGCAGATAAAACACATGTCAGAAGCTTGTGTTTCAGACTGACACTCATGGACTACAAAGATCCAACAGAAAGATTGAGGTGAAGAAAAATTCTCAGGATGACAAAACCACTACTAATAAATACCTTTGTCTCAGAACCCAGAAAGTTTTGTCAACAGATAAGTCTAATTCTTCCCCCAACCCACATTAACCTGTAACCACACTGATGCCTCTAGAGTGGGCCATTTCCTCAAAAAGACCATTCTGGAAATCAAGTGAGTAAGTCACATGCTGAACCCGGGAGTTCTGATTCTAAATGTACAAGCTTTTCCATTGTCTCATCCTCCTTTTCCCAGTTATCCCCCAACCCCACCCCAGGCCTGAACTCTTATGAAATCAACCAAGACTATTCTAGTAAGCCAAAGTCAGAAAACTGATTCCTCTTAAATCTGGATTGGGGTGGGAAGACACTCTATTCTGTGATCTGTTTAACGCAAGCCCCAAAATAAATAATCCAAAACAAAATTTCTCACAACCTCATTCAGTTTCCATGCAGGCCTGTTCATCCCTCCTAGTGGCTGCTCCTGAGTAGTCAACAAAGTGTAATCTGATAGGGACTTCTTCAAAACTTGCTCCATCCTTCAGAAACACCCTTCTGTTCAGAAAAGCCTGAGACAGCTGAGGCTCCCCCTCCTCCCAATACATTTTCTTCTTAGTTCAAGGTTTAGCTGATCCTGAAATAAGTGGTACGTTGGAGATAAAGAGTGTGACAGAGAACACATAAAGAGGACAGGGAAAACAGAACCAAATGACACAAGGATCAGCAAAATCCTTCAAACAAGAGGGAGGTGTCAAAGTTGGAAATCCTTAATGGGAAGGGGTACTGTCAGTTTTCTCTCCTACAGGAACAAACCTGCAGAGGGCTGGGGGATTGAGAAGGGGGAAAGGGAAGGTAAAAACAGCTTGAGGGACCAAAAAACATCTTAAATAAAAAGGGCGAGGACTAAGGTAAAAGTAGAATGTAAATGGTACTTTGGGAATGATGACGAAGGCCTGAGATCCCTTACGGAGAGGGGAATAGGCAAATTTTGGAAGCTAGGTGATGGTGAGGTAATGGAATCAGAAATGGCAGAGAAGAGAGGGATACAATCTTTAGCTCAGGAAAATAGGAACTCTGTGCTGAGGTTGCACAGATCATGAAGGAGGGGGTAAAATAAGAAAAAAGATAAAGGCGGGGTCCATGAGAAGGTCTGGGGTAGAAGCACAGACGATGAGGAAGAACAAACCAGGATAGATATATGGAAGGGGTCTTATGTGAAAAGGGTTCATGGCTTTAAAAAAATATTTCCAGACGGAGGCAATAGGGGTAAGAAGGGGGGAGGGAATCCCCAGGGCAGAGGGAGGAGCTAAACAGAAAAGGAAGCCAAAAAGCAGAGAAAAACCCCAGGCTTGAGAGGAAAAGGTGGAGAAGAAACTCGGGGTGCAGCTGCCACCGAGAGAGCAGTTTAGTAGTCGAACCCAGGTAGGGGGAGGCTGTGCGGGGCAGGGTGGGGTGGGAAAGGGATACCCCCCCACACCAAAAAGAGCAAAGGTGACTCTTCGGGAAGAAGTCGCTTACCTCCGGAGGACCCCCGCGGAGGGAGTGCAGGCGGTCGGGGTCGGATTGCCGACACCGCCGCCTCAGCAGCAGCGGCAGCTCCTGGGTTCCATTGGCCGCCTGCGCTTCCCTGACAGCGGCCGCGGCGGCTGCACCAGGCCCCGGCTGCGGGGCTGCCCGCAGCACTGCCTGAAGGGGCCTTCACTCTGCCGCAGGTTGGACAGGGCCGCAATACCAGAACCAACCAACCAACAAACAAACAAACAACTCCCCAGCCGGTCTCGATGTAAGATTCTTCTCCTGAGCCCAAGTCCTTCTCTCGGTATTTGCTTTCCTGCTTCCCCGACGCTCAGGACCCTACAGATCCTATAGTAATCTAAAGAGTCGGATGAGTTGCCTGGAACATGCCTGTTCAGAAAAATAAAAGGGGGCGGGGAAAAGATATTCGGAAGAGAGGAAGGGAGGAGAGAGCGGAGGGAGGAGCTTACGGGTAGGAGGAGGGACCAATGTTTGCGAGGTGGACTTAAAAGATAGCGTTTGCTAGAGTGAGAAAGCCGAAAAGGAAAAAGTAGTTGGATAACTGACAGGGCGGGCTGGAGGGCGTGGCCCAGTTAGTGAAGTACTGATATATTGTGTACTTCCATAAGTATATTGACATGCAAATTATATGCAAATGAGTCATTTGCGGTAGCCACCGAGTTATCGTAATTGCAGTCAGTGACTTTACCCGCTTCTCAATCCTACAGGATTGCCTTAGTAAATCAGACGGTGAAAGAAATGCTGTGTGGGCCATAACGGAGAGAAAAGAGGGGGCCCCCGAGGAAGGCAGTCACCCTCACCACCCTTTTCATACTCATCTTTAAGGACGACGCCAAGTTTATGCCCCTTATCGCTTCCGGAATGGCGCGGTCCAACCGCGTCAATCTTTCGCCGTTAGCGGCCAGACTCGAGGCTGCCGTTCTGCCTCCGAGGTCACCCTCTACCAGGGCAGGCAGATCCCTCCAAGGAGACGATCTGAACAGAGCCAGGCTGGGAGAGGTGAGTGAAATGACAAAGACTTAGAGTACCCAAACCCTTTTTCCAAACAAAACAAAACCAAGAAAGACTAAACAAATATACAAAAACCGACCCGCAAATGTGCCTCTGGTGTTGGTTTTGCCAGTTAGCATTACTGATTGAGAGCCCTCTTTTTCTTCTCAGAATCTCCCAATTCGTTTTCTAGGACTTTACTTAATATCCAACACCTCTCATAGGGTCTTAATTAATTAATTAATTCTTCTTTGAGGATAGTTATTTGAGCTCGGATCTTGGATGCCCTCATCCTTGCTATTTACAAGCTGTTTGTTTTGGGATAATAAATGTAATCTCTGTGGACTTTAGTTTCTTTCCTCTCTCCCTCCTTCCCTCTTTCCTTCCCTAAATTTCATTCCCTTCCTCTTCTCCTTATTCTTCCCCTTTTCTGTTCTTACGATGTTGCCCAGACTCGTCTGGAATTTCTGCACTGAAGTAATTCTCCTGCAACCTCCTGGTAGCTGGGACTACATGCAGGCACCACCTGTGCCCAGCCGAACCTCAGTTTCTATGTCTGCAAGGTGGATGCAGTAATATTAACACAGGATTTTTTGGGAGTCAAGGGAGTCCAGATTACTTTAGAGTATTGTATTGCTATTATTGGGACAATAATGCAGGATAGATGATGAAAGAAAAGTGTTTAATTGGGAGGCAAAATAAAGAGAAATAGCTTGAATAGCCTGTGTAAAACATACAGTATGTATAAAAGGGAAAAAAATGGGTACTTAACGCTGAAAGAACATGGCAGAGTATGGTTAAATTGATATGAAGGGCCTAGCTACACAGTATATGGTGAGTGAATGAATGGAAGACTTCTTAGAAATATTGCAAGCAAGATCTTAGAAGAGATTTTGGGTATGATCCAGCAGAATAAAAAGGGAATCCCTCCACAATGGTGCATACTTGTAATCCCAACAACTCCCAGGAGGCTGAGGCAGGAAGATTGCAAGTTCTAGGCCAGCCTGGATGATTTAGAGAGACCCTATCCCAAAATAAAAAATAAAAAGGATAGGGGATATAGCTTAGTTGTAGAGCATCCCAGGGTTCACAAGTAGATAAATAAAACACAAATACATAAAATTTGAAAATTTGAAAATTAAAAGGGGAGAGGGAATTTCAAAGACAATATTAAGGTATTGAAGAATTGAAATGGGAATTTACTCAAATCATGGAGACAGGGCAAGAAATAAGCTAGGTTAAAGCAGTAGTACAGTAATGAAAGATGAGCAGAAAGAGAACAAGAGTGCCATAGATAGTTTAAATTTGTCACTATTGGTTTGGGGTGGGGAATCACCAGTCCACCTGTCAGGACCAGCAGCTCTTGGGCAGCTTCCAACCAGCTGTCATGCAAGAGGTGGCGACCCTGCATTAGCTCAGAGTTTAAAATGTCACACATTCCCTCAAGAGATAGGGTTCCAAAGGGCCTCAAGACTAGCCTTTGAAACACTGTAGATGTGACAGCCCTCTTTATAGTAGGAAGTTTTTGAACTTTTCCAATGACAGAAAAGCAAGATTCTAGGAATATCTCTATTCAAACTTAAGAAGAAACTACTTAAGAAATTTTTTCATACCTACAATCAGTTACAAGTCCTTCAGTCTAACGCTTTCCCAACTGAGCTATCTCGGCTGCTTTACAAGTCCTTTCTTAATCAAGTGAGACCACTCCACTCTCACACACACACATACAAGGTAGGGAATATTTCATGTTTTCTGTTAACAGCACTATGGGCCCATATGGTAAATTTCTTTGTGTCTCTTTATAACTTTGTCTTTATGCCTTTTTTCTGTAGTTATTTTTTGGGTCATTTTCTGCTTCTGTAATTTTTTTTGGTTGTTGTTGTTCTGGGGTTTGAGTGCAGCGCCTTGCATTGTCTACATGGTAACCACCTATTCCACCACCGAGCTCTATATATACCCTACCCTTATTTCTATTAGTCCCTTCTAGTCTGAGCTCCTCAAGACAGAAGGATACATCTTTGAATTCTAGTTGTATTCATAGTTTTTACCACATGAAAAAAGTTCATACTTGTTAATATAGGAACAGGTTGAATATAGAAGCAGATATGGGAGTCCAGTCAGTATTAAGGAAATTTCTAAAATTGTAAAACAGTGCTAATTTTCTCACTGATTGGGGAAATATAGTTATTTTAAAAAGTGAATTAATAGATTAAACATATTTTCTTAAAATTTTTTTCTTAAATTTTTTTTAGTTGTAGGTGGGCACAATACCTTTTTTTTAATTATTATTATTTATTCTTTTTTTTTTTTAATGTGGTGCTGAGGATTGAACCCAGTGCTTCACGCGTGCTAGGCAAGTGCTCTACCACTGAGCTACAGCCCCAGATTTGGGTTTTTTTTTTTGTTTGGTGTGTGTGTGTGTGTGTGTGTGTGTGTGTGTGTGTGTGTGTGTGTATGAAGATGGAGTCTGGTTATCTTGCCCAGGCTGGTCTTAAACTCCTGAACTCAAGTGTTCCTTTCCCCTCAGCTTCCTTAGTGCCACGACTACAGATGCATGCCACACCTGGTTAGTAAAAATATTTTTAAATACATATTTTGACTAAATTACTTTTTCTTCCCCCCTTTTGCCTTTATTGTTTTCTTCTCAGTCTCCTTAACCGTCAAATAATAAAACCAAATGCTATTTTTGCCATGTTAAGTTTAAAGTATAAAATTTTCCACATTCTCTAAAATTCCTCATCATACTGAAACTTTCTTTTTGAGGGGTGAGGATTATTGGGGATTGAACCCCGTGCTTTATCACTTACCTACATTCCAGCCCTTTTTATTATTTATTTTTGGTATTGGGGATTGAACTCAGGGGCACTTAACAAGTGGGCAACATCCCCAGCTGGGTTTTTTATATTTTATTTTTGAGACAGGGTCTAAATTGCTTAGGGCCTCATTAAGTTGCTGAGGCTGGCCTCAAACTTCTACTCCTCCTACCTCAGCTTCCCAAGTTGCTGAGATAACAGATGTTTGCCACTGTGCCAGGCTAAACCTATTTTTTTTTTTTTTAATTCTCTTTTGATAGGAAAAACAAAATCATTTCTGAGATCATGCCATTTCAGGCGTGGATAGTGGTACATGATGACAGGTGGCCATAAAGGAACCTACACTGTTGTATACACATCTGAAGCCTCTTGCCATGGTGGGAAAGTATGTATGAGTGGCACACAGGATTTTGGGGAATGCAGGAAAATATCAACAGGGCAAGACAATGTCATTTATTCATCTTATTTAAATTTCATCAAATAGGGGAAAGAAGTAGGCTTACTGTTAAAAAGTTCATAAAAGTAGAGGATCCATGTCATAATATAGTTCCACTTATTTCTCAAATACCCTTGTGGCTTAATATTTTTTATGAAAAGTTTACTTATTTCCAAAATCATAGACATTATGGGCTTTTTTTTCCCCAGAGAAATGAAAAAGAAGCTAGCAGTTATTTTTTGAGCATTAAGTGTGTATGAATGCAAACATTACCTCATTTATACTTCACTATAACTCCAATGAAAGAGACTATTTCATATAATGGAGACTGAGCTTCAGAATGATTAAGTCATTACTTTTCAAAATTGTTCTACTTCATCCCAAAATATATGCATTTTATTTATCATGACCACTGAAAAACACATAAGCATATCTTAGCTAAAATAAAACAACACTCTATGTGCAATACATACTTGATATTTTTTATTTTATTTCACTTTTTAAAGAACTGTTCTGCATTCTGCTAAACAGATTTTACAACCCACTAATAGATTGCAATCTACAATTTGAAAAAACTGGGCTAAATAAATGTTCAAAATCATATGGTAATTGGAAAAGCTGTGAACCTAATTCATGCTCTTTCCAGTGAATGAATGTCTCCCTAAGAGCATTTCTCTTCCTCTTTTTTGTGGTGTTGGATTCAAACCCAGGACTTTGCATTTGCTAGGCAAGTGCTCTACCACTGAGTAATAATCCCAGGTCTCTTAACAGTATTTAAGAAATATTGTGAGATTTATCTATCCATCTGTATGTATAAAATACTTAGTTTTTCTCTCATAGGATGAAATTAGCAGATGTTTCCAGATGATGTAGATCTACTGAGGAACCAAAGATGAAAAAAACAGACAAATATATAATGACATTTATTCCCCCATTCAGTATGCTTTGTGGATGCAGCATTTGCTTTAGTTTCTAAAGAAAGCTGATTGTTAACCACATAAATAAACAATAGGTTCATTTATTTGAGGTCACAGACTAGACCTATAGAGTCTTATCTTCATTTAATAGCGAAAGATTACTTTAGTAAATTTTATTTTATGCTGATATTAAAATGAAAAAAAAAAAAAAAAAAAAAAAAAAAAGACACGTAAGGCAGGGAATAATGGGAGTGGGGAACAGAACTGTTGCCAAAGAGGAGGGTTAGGAATGGTAGAGAGGAAGCAGTATATACTCCCCCATAATCTTAGTTTGGCCCTTTATCTAAAATTGAAGATTGCTTGAACTATAGAATAACAACTTGTTTTGTGTTACATTTTAAAAATAGGGTGGATGAAGCTACTTTTAAATCCCATAACACTCATACAAATCTAAGAATCATTCAGTGGACTGGTATCCCAAAGTGAATGGATACATCCCCAACCCAAATCATGGTAAGGACAGTACTTCCTTGGATGCTTCTATCCTAGTACCAGTGGTTTATTTTTCCATATGCCTGTCACCTCTAATTTGTCAGCAACCTGGGTCAGTCATCTCCCGCATGGATAATGGCAATAGCTGCCTGGCTAGATCCTTGGACTCCAGATCTCTAATGCAAACTTCATGCCTGTCATTCATTCATTTTTCCAATCAACAGATAATGATAATGGCTTGTGTTCTCCTAGTTTGTTTATTCATTTATTTATTGTAGTGTTGGGGAGTGAACCCAGGGCCTCAGGCATGCCTTCTAACACTGAGCTATCTCCTCAGCCCTATGTTTTTTTTCTTTTTCTCTCTTTTTTCTTTTTCTTTCTTTCTTTTTTTTTTTTTTTTTGGTACTGGGGATTGACCACAGGGGCACTTTGACAGAGCTACATCTCAGTCCTTTTTTTTTGAGACAAGGTCTTGCTAAATTGCTGAGGCTGGCCTTAAACTTGCAATTCTCCTATCTTGGCCTCCTGGGTCACTGCTTCCAGTCTCTAGTTTATTTCTTACTGTTGTTAATATATATCTTTCTGGTTCAGAGCATTGCACCACCATGCCACATCTCTACAGTCTTGCTTTTCCTGGAATGCCATCTTCTTTTTCACCTTTTTTTTTTGTACCAGGGACTGAATGGGGGATGGGGGGCCCTTAACCACTGAGCCACATCCCTAGCCCTTTTTTGTATTTTATTTAGAGACAAGTCTCACTGAGTTGCTTAGGGCATTGCTAAGTTGCTGTGGCTGGCTTTGAATTCAAGATCCTCCTGCCTCAGTATCCTGAGCGGCTGGGATTACAGGCATGTGCCACCAAGCCCGGCAGGAAATTGACTTTTAACAAGTGCCTAAAAAACAA
Source organism: Sciurus vulgaris (assembly GCF_902686455.1). Classification (NCBI taxonomy): domain Eukaryota; kingdom Metazoa; phylum Chordata; class Mammalia; order Rodentia; family Sciuridae; genus Sciurus; species Sciurus vulgaris. The sequence goes on from NC_136461.1 coordinate 112,610,575, forward strand.
GAGAAAATATCAAAACCACATTAATGGACTCCTGCTTTTGGCAACATAGATAAGACAAAGCACTTTCCTATTAAATTATGACTAGATTATAGATAAATTTCAGCAATTACATATTTTTTTAGCACATTGCTGAGTTCATTAGAAACTAAGGTAGTCAAGTAGCCAGGTGTGGTGTTGCACACCTGTTGTTCCAGCTATTTTGGAGACTGAGGCAGGAGGATCACTTGAATCCAGGGGTTTAAGGCCAACCTGGACCAAAGAAGGCGGCTCCATCTCAAAACAAAAGGAAGGAAGAAAGGAATGAAGGGAGGGAGAATGGGAGGAAAAGAGGGGAAAACAGTAAAAGAGAAAAAAAAAATAACATTGAGTTAAAACTATATAAAGGATCAGCAACACGCAGAAGCAGATTTGACCTGAGGAAAAGTGCCAAAGTCTGTGAACAGAGTCTAACTCTTGGGTCTAGTCAAGGCAGGGATGAAAAATCTGGGACTTTTTAATTAAACCTGTACTTCCTCCCTCCTCAAACCCAAGGCTTCACATATACTAGGCAAACAACTACTGAAATACGTGCTCTACCCCACTAAAGGTGGATTCTTGAAGGAGCTAATGTAATCCCAGGTCAAGAACATTGCTTGGTTCCTGAAAGAAGCAAATGTACATGCCCTGTGGAGGAAAGTACCCTCTATTTAGAGCCTTAGGATTTCCATAAAGTTCAACAAAATATGAGTTCTAAACCCCAAAATACAAAATATACAAAAAAACAAAAAAGATGCAGTCATCTGAAATAAATTCACAGTGACTCATGACTAATCCCAGTTACAAGGGAGACTGAGGCAGGAGAGTCTACTTGTTCAAGGGCATCCTTGGCAATTTAGTGAGATCCTGTCTCAAAATAAAAAGTAAAAAGGGCTGGGAATGAAAAATAAGTTACAGAATATTAAAGAACCCCAACAAATTTCAGAGAATTGGTAGCAGAATAGGGCATGGTGGTGGACTCCTATAATCCCAGCATCTTGGGAAAATGAGATTGGAGGATTGTATGTTGGAGGCAAGTTTGGCAATTTAGCGAGACTCTCAAAATAAAAAAAAGGCTGGGGATAGAGCTCAGGTGTAAAGCACCACTGGGCTCTATCTCCAGGAACACACACACACACACAAATACATAAAATTTAAAAAATAAATAAAAAGGGCTGGGGATATAGGTCAATGGTACAGTGTTTGTTCAACATTTATGAGGCCCTTGATTCAGTCCCTAGCACTGGAGAAAAAAAAAAAAAGGTAGCAGACACACTATATTCTCTGAATACAAATTATTAAGTAGAAAATAAGTGCCAAAAAATAAAACTTTAGGGCTGGAGTTGTAGCTCAGTGGTAGAGCGCTTGCCTAGCATGGGTGAGGCACTGGGTTCGATTCTCAGCACCCCATATAAGTAAGTAAAATAAACGTCCATTGACAAAAAATAAAAATAAAATAATAAACAAAATAAAATTTTAAGTCTTCAGACATCTGGAAATTTACAAAACTTTTCTAAATAATTTGTGAGGGGTTGGGGGCTTAGCTCAGTGGAAGAACACTTCCCTAGCATGTACAAAGCCTTGGGTTTGATCCTCAGCATCTCCCACCTCCAAAAAAGCGAGTCAAAAAGTGGTATACCTTTAGAACTAAATAATAATCAAAATACTGTATAATACAAAAAAGTTATAGAATGTAGAGAAGAGTTTTGAACTTAAAAAAAAAGACAGACTGAAAATTAGTTAAGTACCCAAATTAATATATTATAAAACATAAAATTAAACTTTAAGAAAGCAGAAGAGAAGAAATACATCAGAGCAGAATTGAAGGAAACAGAAAACAAACACATTAGAGAAGTGCAACTGGGTGTAGTGGCACATGCCTGCAATCCCAGATACTCGGTAGGCTAGGGCAGGATTGCAGGTTCAAGGCCAGCCTGGGTAACTTAGGGAGACCCTGTCTCTAAATAAAAAATAAAACAGGTTGGGAATGTGGCTCAGTGGTTAAGTGCCCCTGGTTTCAATCCCTGGAACCAAAAAATAAAATAAAAATAAAAAATAAAATACACAAACTTCTGATATAACTAATCAAGAGCAAAAAAAAAAAAAAAAAAAAAAGAAGGTACAAGTAAACAGCGGAAAAGGAAGACATGACTACCCAGGAGAAGAAAAAACAAATAGAAAAAAAAACAACATGTAAGAAAAGAAAAAGACATGAATTGCAAAAATTCTAGGGAAACACTTGGTCTAAATTGACTCAAGAAGAAATAGAAAGCCTACATAAGTTACTAAAGAAATTGAACCAATAGTTAAAATTATTCCCACAAAGAAACACCAGGCTAAGGTGGCTTTATAGGTGAGTTTTACCAAACATTCAAGAACAGTTCATTTCACTCTGATGTAAACTCATCCAGAGAATAAAACAAGAGAGAACAGTTCCAGCTCAAAGGGTGTACAGACCAAAAGGACTATCTTAGAAACCTTTTTAGAAATCTTACTAAAAACAAAGGCACTAACATGTACAAGAATGTTCATAGCAGCATCATTCTTAATAGCAAAAATCTGGAAACAGCCCAAAAATGCATTGAGAGGTGAATAGTGAAGAACTTGTGGTTTATGCTCTTGATGGAATATTATACAGATGAAAACAGATGAATCACAGCTATTACAACAACATGGATGAATCTCAGAAACAATGGTAAGTGCAAAAAGGCAAACATCAAGGTAGTAGTAGAGTAACATTTTTGTAAAGCTAAAAGACAAGCAAAACTAAAAATACATTCTTAAAGTACACATATGTGGTTAAAAAAATATATATATAACAATTAATAAACACAATATTAAGGACAGTGGTTACCTCTGAAGAGAGGCTGGGGGACAAGATAGGGAGGAACACAAACTCAGTGATATAGTTTTAATGTGTGAACTGAGTGCAGGGTCATAGTTACTCATTTTATTATTATATTTCATAATTTATTCATGTTACATATATTCTTTATATATCAAATACTACATATTATAATTTTTAAAAAAAAATCTGCTGTGGTGGAAACAAATGGACAAATGAATATCTCCCTGAAAGAAAATCCATATTTCCTGGGAAGAACCAAGATTACCTGACCAAAGCTACCCTATGTAGAGAACAAAGGAGGTCCTCAATAAATATGGATTGGTTTACTGCTTTTCCCAGGGACATATGTGGAATGTCTGCATTCCTTTCCCTTAGTGCTCCCTGACATGCAGAACATCCTTCCATTCTAGCCTAAACCCCACAGTCGAGCTAAGTCCTGATTATGTATGAGAAGAGACTGACACCTGGTGGACACAGAATGAATTTAATGAAATGGCTAGGAAGTAAATCTCACTCTAGTTGGTGAAAGTGGCAATAGATGAGAAAGAGAAGCAAGAAAGAGGAGAAAGTGAAAAACAGGAAAAGGAAGGAGCTCCATCCCGAGATATGTGTGGAAAAAAGGGTGATGTCATCTAAGTGACATTGAAGAGAGTCCCTAAAGAAAGAATTCCATCTCCTTCCTTCTGAGACTAGAACAAGAGGAAAGAAGTTAAAGCTACAGTAAGGGAATGCAAGACTGAGGGGAAAGGAAGCAGCTCTAGCTGGTCTCAGCCTAGCAAGGTAAAGCCACATGTACTTTGTAGTTGTAGTTACTTTGTAGTTGTAGTTATGTGTCAGCCGCCTCCCAGCAACACCCTCTGCGCAGTCTCCATGCCAGGGCTCTATGATTGTAAAGAAGCTGACTCTACCACCTTTTTCTCCAAAGGTATGGTCCATGGTGTGGAATAAGCAAATTAATACATAATCCTACTGTCCATACTCACTAGTCAGGGGTGGATGTGTGATCCGGGTTGGACTAAGCAGAACCAGGCACAATGATACCTTCTCTTTCTGGCTACACATAAATGAGCAAATCCTAGGAGCATTGGCAGCTATGAGGTAGCCCAGACTTAAGATGATTTTACATAGGTGGAGCAGTGAGACTAAAAACCAATCTGATATTTAGAGACATACCGAGTGACCAGATCAAGCTTCAGCTGGATCTAGCACTACCTCTGGATTTTCCAGTTACCCAAGCCAATAAATCTTTTTTACCTTCTCTACCCCTCAACCCCCATCCCCAAGTGTCTCACGCATGCTTAGCAAGTGCTCTGCCACTTTTTCTTTTTTCTTCCTAGCCCTTTATTCTGAGACATGGTCTCCCTAAATTGCCTGGCCTAGTTGCCTAGACTGGCCTCAAACTTGCAATCCTCCTGCCTCAACCTCCCAAGTAGCTGAGATTACAGGTGTGTAGCACCATACCCAGCAATCCTTTTTCTTAAGCCAGTTTGAGTTAGATTTTCTATATTGAAAACCAGAAGATCTCTAACCTGTATATCCATCATACTTACCCCATCCCTGTCTTCCCACAGGAGAGCACAGGGATTGAGGTAAGGTCACTACAGATTTATTGGTTAAACTAAAGTCAAGGCAGACATTAAGCTGGAAAAGTGAGTCAGCCATCAGGCACTGTATAAGGCTGGGCAACTCAGCTGTCCATACAGAAGAGATTGACTCCCTTAGGGAAAGAATTGCACATGAGAAGCAAGTGCAGTGAAGCTACCAGGCGGGCAGGCAGAGTTAACATATGGACGACAGACATTCTTCCCCACAGACCTGTCTATCATGGGGGTGTTGCTTCTGGGTCTTTACGCTCATGGGTTAAGGAACTTTGAAGCACATGCCCCTTTAAGTCTTTATTACCCTGTGCTGCCATGTCTACCTCTCGCTTTACCAACGGAAGAGCCTCCTTTTGGCTTCTGCTGCCCTTGATGACACTCACTTTTGAGGTGACAAGAGGAATTTTATCTTCTGCTTCTTTGGCTTGCCGGGAACTGGGATCCCTTCCTCCTTTGGAAACAGCACCATCTTCCTGTGCTTGGGCAAACATTGTTCCCTGCTCAGCCTCTACCTCTGGTCCTGGCCTCTCTGACCCTCCAGCTGAGTTGCTGTCCCCTCCCGAGCCCCATGTCTCCCATGGTAACCTTGAGGACTGGGCAGAGTCCATGGCAGCGGCTGACTTCTCAGGGGTGGAATTTCTTTCCCCACTTCCACCTGACTTTTTTCGGGGGCGCCCCCGTTTTCTTTTGGCATCACTTGCTGTATCCTCTGTATCCTGCTTTGCTGCCTTAGCTGGTGGGTCCTGCCCACTGGCCTCACTCATAGGTACTTCAGCTGTCCTCTTGACACCCTTATCCTGGGGTCCTGGGTCACCACCTATGCCTACCTCCTTGTTCTCTGTGCCTCGGGGCTGAGTGAGTGCCCCAGGTGAAGCTCGCCCAGGCCCAGGTCCAGGCAGAGCAGGAACTGTTGGTAAGATCATGTTAATGATAGGCACAGCTGCCTGGGGTCCCCCAGCCCTACTGGGTAGGGGCAGTGTAGCCACTTTCAGGGTGCCTGAAGAAAGCTTGGGGGCCAGGATGGGTGAAGAGACTCGGATCGGTGGAACAAGTGAAGGAGGGGCACGGGGAAGGAGCAAAGGCAGCCGGGCCACTAGGGCATTAACCTGTGGGTTACTGGCTGATGGTGCGGAGCTCTCAATTACACTCTTCTTCCGCTCTCCACGTGCCGGAGGGCCAGGCCCAGCCCGGGTTTCCAGCTCCTTTGGAGACTAAAAAGCAGAGAGAACCACAGTAAGGTGTGAAGACCAGATACTGAAGGAAATACAAGCACTGGAGAAACCCGAGGTGAAAGAGTTGGGGACCCACTGGAGGAAGTCAGGGATGTTGCCCTCCTTACCTGGGCCGGTCTCTCTGGTTTCTTATGGGCTCCCCCCTCCAGGTTCTCTATTCCATTCTTGGATTTAGATGATCGTTCCCGAGGGGCATGTTCATCCTCTTCTGCAGAGGTGCCAGAAAAGATGATAAAGTGAGGGTGAAGGAGGATACTGAGAAATGAAGGAACGAGATGATTCTAATTGCCTGACTGCCAGAGAGAGGGGAAAGCAGGATATCTAAAGCATGTCTCAGAAGGGTCTCCAGGAAGAGCCAGTCATGGTGGCACATGCCTGTAATCCCAGCCTCCCAAGAGGCTGAGGCAGGAGGATCACAAATTCCAGGCCAGCCTCAACAACCTAGTAAAAAACTCTTTCTCAAAATAAAAAGGGATAGGGATGGAGCTCAGTGGTACAGCACCCTGGGTTCAATCCCCAGTACCAAAAAGATTAAAAAAAAAAAAAGAAGGGTCTCCAGGAATAGAAGGCAATTCCAAGGTATTTCTATTCTAGGATGTGGGAAGCCCTTTAAAGTTGAAAGTGGCTGAGGGTTTCTCAGAAATGAGAGGAGGTCCTAGACATAAGTGAGGTTCTACACACCACCAAGCCCCATGGCCTTAAGCACATGGGCATGTGCAGATCGGGCAGAGATGAGATGCTGCTGTAGCAGGAAGCGGGCAACCTCAACGATGGAACTGAAGGACCGTTTCAGGATTCGCTCTGCCCAGTCACAGGTTAGGGCACAGGCTGCCTCTACCAGTTCATCCCGAGGTGCTGGGGTTACTTCTGGACCCATTTCTGGCTGTGAAGGGAAAGGAAATGTCCAATCACACTCCATACTAAAGAAAAAGGACCCTTCCCCCTGGTGCTACTATTGACCAAAACTGAAAACAGATTGGGGATGGGAGTAGCCTCCACTCATCCTGCCAGAAACCACAAACTCTCTTTATCATCTGTTTTGGTCTTATGTAGCCAAAGGGCACCCAGAAGTAATGTGTACAATGGCCTAGGCTGTGTCAGCCCTTAAAACATGTCCCAGAAACCTCTGCCTCTGACTTTTATCTAAGAAAGAAGAGGGGAAGAGCTGTTACTTACACTCTCAGCCTTTAAGTCAAGTCCAGGCAGGGGTGGCATAGATACCAAGGTCTTCCTTCGTATACCACTGTAGCAATACCTGATGCAAGTTAAGGAGCAGCCAACACTTGGGGTTCTCCAAACCCCTTAGGCAAGTTAGGCTTTTGCCACTGCTGGCTCTCCATACCCTATGTCTTCCTCCCCATGTCCCCCAGCCCCGTCCTTTCCAGTCAAGGATACTTGGACTGACCCCGACCACCAAGCCTTCGGGCCTTGATGTTAGGGAAGATCTCTCTGATGATTTTGCCGAAGTTGGCTGTGCTGAGTGGGCGGCAACAGGCAAGACTCTCACAATACTTCCTGAGTGAGTGGGGTGCAACAAGGTAAGTTACTCAGAAAAGGAGGGCATAGGTAGATTCAGGGCGTTCCTAGGGACGGAGTGTGGGGAACTCTTTCAAAAAGTCAAGATCCACCAAGGCAGGTCTCTCTCCACAGGTGAGGATTAGGCCTGTGCCCACCAACCCAGGGCACCACCCCTCCACCACCGATAGGCATCATAAACACTCTGCTTTGGCAGACAGGTATCCGTGTGCTCTTCCAGGTGGTTGCGGATCCACCGATAGGCATACATGTACTCCTCATTGCTGAGTGTGCTAGGCTCTGAGCTGCAAGAGAAGTAAAAGGAACAAGTATTACCAAGATCTCAACAACTGTCCTGGTTCTGAGACAGGAAGATAGGCCATGCATATGCAGCTAGGGAAAGGGTCTCAGATTTAAAAAAGGAGGAAGAGAGGACTAGGAAATGAAGCTTCTGACCCCAGGTGGTCTTAGCCACGAGGACAGTTCCTTAATAATCCCTAGCAATGACCAACCACAAAATGTTCTCCATGGTACTTATGCCAACAAACCCTCAACTATACCTTTATGCTAATAAAGGCTTAGAAACTACTCTCTCCCGATTTGCTCAAGATGACGAATTAGAGTTGTTTAGCCCCTTTCTGTTTGTTTGTTTTTTTTTTTTTTTTTTTTGGGGGGGTGCTGGGGATCGAACCCAGGGCCTTGTGCTTACAAGGCAAGCACTCTACCGACTGAGCTATCTCCCCAGCCCCTAGCCCCTTTCAGAATCTTATATTTATATGTCATCCTACTGATCACCTATAGGGACAGATCAAGCCCATTAAAAACCCCTAGACAGGGCTGGGCTGTAGCTCAGTGGCTGAGAGCTTGCCTAGCATAGGTGAGGCACTGGGTTTGATCCTTAGCACCACATAAACAAATAAAGGCATTCTGTCCATTTACAACTATAAAAAAATTAAAAAGCAAACAAACAAAAATCTTAGCCAGAAGACAGTCAGAAGCACCCTCCCTTGGGACCCCTCCTATACTGCAGTTTTTTTCTGCTTTAAATAAATCTTGCTATTCTACTGCCCTCTACATGGATCTCATTCTTTAAATTCATGAGACAAAGAACCCACTTGATATCATGCTCAGTGTTAAAAGTTCTTCCCAGACTAACACTTTAATGATGATGGACCAAATTACTTCACACAGATTCACCTTTCCCTGAGAAACCAGGCCAGGGCAGGGGGCCTTTCTTCTTGATCAAGGCCAACAGCTATGAAACCAACTCACTTCACCTCTTCCCAGTGAGACTGTCTCTGACATCTAAAACTCTACCACCCAAACTTACCTTTTGTCTCCAGTGCTGGGACCTGGGGGGAGCTGAAGGTAGAGATACAGTTTGTCGTTGTCTGAGAATTTCTGAACATCTTGCTGAAGTAGGAGGGAACAGAGACAGGAGAAACCATAAGGTCAAGAACAATGGGATGTAGGAACCTCTAATCCCTACCACAAAGTTTTGGTTTGGCTGACTTAGAGATTGTCAAGACTGGGAAGGGACCTCAGAAATGATTGGAGCCTGGGGCTATAGCTCAGTGGTACAGCACTGGCCTAGCAAGCACTAGGCCCAGGGTTTGATGATTTCCAGCACCAAAAAAAAAAAAAAAGGAATGAAATGATTTGAGGTTGGAGGCTTCTGTGTGCTGAGGAACCCTATGGGCTATCATGGAGAGAAGAAAGCAGAGGAGACCAGCTCTGATTTTTATCACTACTGGACAATTACACAAGGGGTCACAGAGAGATGAAGTGAGATGCTCAAAGTCAATCTGGCAGTAAGTTGCAAAGTTACTTTATCTTTTGACAAGGTAGACATAAACCCAGGTCATTCCCACCATCTTCATACCCCACCAATGCCATCTCTCTACTTTTCCCAACATGCTTACCAGGATTCCCTCTACTTTGTTCTGCACGGCCTTGCTGTGGAGAAAAAGAGAAAGCTAGAGGTCACACACAATGTTTTCCCATCCCTTTGACTGCTAGGGAGGACAAAGGCCTGAAACACCTGGCAGATGATCAAGAGATGACCAAGAATGACCAAGAATCTTGCCATGCTCAGAGGCACCTGTCTGGAAAGAGGCAGTTCATCTCCCAAGAAAGTGAAGTGCTACAGGGATCTATCCTGAGCTCTGGAATAGGATATGGAATATGGAGATGGTAATGAGTACTTACGAAATGGTACCTCGGAGCCTTTGGAGAAGGGTAGTAGGTTCCCCAGCCTCAGCACCACCTTGGGGGGCCCTTGCCCCAGTCTTGGGGCTCTTAGCATCAGGCTCATCTTCTGCCATCCTGGCATGAGGGCTATAGCTGAGAGGGGGTAAGATATGAAGATTTAACTCACACTGGCCTTCCCTTCTCTTGAAGACCCCAGGGCAGCCCTCATCTCTACCCAGAAAGACAGAAAAACAAAAAGCTCCAAGTTCCCCAGTGGTCTTTTTTTCACCACTCCCTGGCTCCAAAAATCAGAAATTATTCCATTACTTCACCAGGCCAAAGAGATCTTTGCCATCTCCATTCTCTCTGCCCACCTTTCTAAGACTCCTAAATTTGGAGAACCATACGGGAATACATAGGGGGATGGGGAATCGACGTTAGAAAGAAATGTTCATTTCTTCTCGAGTCCCATGCCGTCCTTCTCCCCCTCAAACACAGCAATAACAACCGCAAAACAAAGTTCAATTCTCAGTACTGATTTTACCTGAGAGGTCAGAAAGGATAGGAACATAATCAGCCCTTCCACGCTCGGGGTGGAGAGGGAAACTGGGCCCAAGTTCTCATTGCTTAATCTCGCCACGGCTTCCCCCGCCGCCCCCTCCCCTCCGCGCCGGTCCCTACGTCATCTCCCACAACATCCCATCCCGATGCGCGCCCCCCCTCCCTGCCCCCTCCATTCAATCCCTGGCTGCTGCAAAGTGGGGGGGCGGGGGGGGCTCAGGGCGGCGGAACTCTTGGGCTGGGCGTAGGAGACCCGGTAGCGGGAAAGGGGTCCCAGATTCGGGACACGTGCACATGGGTAAAAAAGCTGGTGAAATACAGCCGAAATCTTTTTTCCTGCTCTCCTCCCAACTCACATCTCCCCTTCCCTACCTCTGAACAGCCGCCTTCCAACACAAGCAACCATAAAGATAAGGGAGAAAGAGAAACTACCTCGTAGCCACCTTCACTCCAGCCCAGCCCCACGGTCCTGGCCCAGCGGGCTCGTGCGTTGCTTTATTTTCCTTTTTCTGAATGGTTCTAACAGCTGCGATCTGCCCGGATACTCCGACGGCGGGCTCTGCCATTGGTCGTCGCCGCCACCCGGAGACAGAAGGCGCCCGGCTCGCACAGGCGGCAGCCAAAGTCTGCCTGGCAACAGAATCTGATTGGTCATCAGGGGAGGGAAAATCCAAAGTTGGACTTATTTGAGTCAAGAGGGGGAAGTCCGGGTTAGGTTTCAGTTAAAACTGGGGTCGGTTGGGACTGCCGGTCCCTAGAGGTTCCTTCTTAAAGGGACCGCAGGACAAAAGCCCTTGAATTCGGCTCCCTTTGGAGCTTTTTCCGCTTTTGCCCTGTCCTACATCTCGGTGTTTTCCGGCTGATCGTCAGTGCTGCCGGAAGAAAATCAGTGGGTGATAAAATAACTAGAAAATTATGGGTAGTAGTGAGATAGGAAGGTAGACCACCCATACGCAGATGGGATAAGTACTTCGGAGGAGGTAAGGAGACTTCAGGCCTGGAGAACATCCTGTTGCTGCCTCTGACAGCTTCAACTGCAATGGCTCTTCCTTCAAACCTCTGGCTGACCAGTTTTACCCCTATTGAAAAGGGAATAATGGGTTTTAACTTTAATGTTATAATTTTACAGTTACCCCTTTTGTTTAGTTAGGGTTGGTATCGGTACTGGAAGTTAACATTATAGCCTGTCTGTCCTGGAGGCGATGGTGATGCCTTAACTCCGGCTGTTCTGTTAGAATAGTACTTCTGTACAACACTTAACAGGTAGCAGTTATAAGGTGAAATTAGCAAGAGCACAAACATACTTCATTTATAAACATGATAGACACAAGAAATTATCTTGATAGATAATGTTGCTGAATACTTGGTCTTTGCTTTGTCCCCAATATCAATCCAATATGAAGATATGGTTTTGAGAAAAAGGAAAAAGAAGTTATATTTCTTTGTTAGCAAAGGCAAAACCCAGGTGACTCTACCTACCAGGGTAATAATGGTCCCTTAAAATGTTTTAATGGTTATATTTCAGTTGTGCCCTGTCCAGGGTCATAATTTATTTGTAGCTTTGAGAGATAGCAGTTTTTTAAATCTTTGTTTTAAGGAGCCCTGTTGTTTTTAAACATAGAGAATTAGACTTTGTTCTATATCAGTATATTAAAAATCCTGACCTTAGAAACAAATTCTTAAAGCCAGGAGTCTTAGTGCACACCCATAATTCCAGTGGCTTGGGAGGCTGAGGCAAGAAGATCAAGCCAGCCTCAGCAACTTAGCAAGGTCCTAAGCAACTTAGGGAGACCCAGTCTCAAAATAAAAAATAGAAAGGGCTAGGATATTGTTCAGTAGGTAAGTGCCCCTGGGTTCAATCCCAGGTAACAAAAAAACACAAAACAACAACAACAAAACACCTTTAAATAACTTTAATTGACTCTACTGATTATAGCCAACTTAATCACACATAAACTTTTTGAGATTTACCACTCACAAACTTTTTGTAACTTACTTAGACACTCTTTAACTTGTTTATGTCATTTGTCTTGTCCTCTTTATCTTCGACTTTAGGACCAGAATATTACCTTATCATAAAGAATACTTTCTCTTCCAGAAACATTACTTTGTTCTTTCAATTTTTCTTAAGAAAATGTATTTCCATACTTATAACTTTCTTATATGTCCCATTTTCCTGTTGCTGGTATTTTTAAAAATTTACCTTTTGAGCCAGACATGGTGGCACACGCCTATAAGTCCGGCAACTCCAGAGGCTGAGACAGGAGGATCAGGGGCTGAGACAGGAGTATCAGATTGCGAGTTCCAAGCCAGCCTCAGCAACTTAGGGAGGCCTTGTCTCAAAATAAAATAAAATAAAAAGGGGTAGGGATGTAGTTCAGTGGTAAAGTACCCCTGGGTTAAATCCCCAGTACCAATTAAATTTATCTTTTAAAACAATCCTTATGAAACTTCTGAACTTAGACAAATTACTCCTTTTTAATCAGACAAAGTACTTCATTCTTTTTATAGTACTTTAATCGAAACACAGCTGGAGCTTTTTGTACTCCTGGCATGTGGAATTATAGAATCTTAGAATTTTTTTTTAAATATTTTTTTAGTTGTCAATGGATCTTTATTTATTTATATATGGTACTGAGAATTGAACCCAGTGCCGCACACATGCCAGGCAAGTGCTCTACCATTGAGCCACAAACCCAACCCCAGAATCTTAGAATTTTAATTCTTAGTAACACCTAGCTTTTTAAAGACTCAGGAACAGAGCACTCAAGCTACTTTTCTATTTACCAACAATTTAGAAGAACACATTTAATAGACCCAAATACATGTTGTCTTATAGAATTCAAGAAGCCAATAGTACTTGTTGGCTTTGTACACTAATCAGGTATCTCTTCTAACAAATATATTTATGAAAATCCCATTTAGGTTAAATCTAATTTGCCCATTTAGTTGTTATTTTTAGGTTATGCATGAAAACCAAGATATCAGACAAGTGTACTTAACATTTTAAATCGTCTTTTTCCTGCTGAAGAAAAATCCTAGAAGAAATAGACATTATACTTTAAACATTTTATAGAAACCAACACTCTATTGATTGATTGAACACCTAGAGAAATGTTTGGGTTAGTAATTTTTTTCTCTTTCCACATTTTTTTTTTAATTGGTGCATTATAGTTGTACATAATGATGAAATTTGTTGTTACATATTGGTATATACACACAATATAACAATATAATTTGACTAAAATCCCAGCACTTCCTTCTTCCCTCCTCACCTCCCACTCCTGGTCCTTTTCCTCTATGGATCTCCCTTTGGTTTTTATGAGATCCCCCCATCATCTTTCTGTTCCTTTTCCCTCTATAGCTTTCACATACGAGACAAAACATATCCTTCGCCTTCAGAGTTTGGCTTATTTCACTTAACATAATAGTCTCTATTTCCACCCATTTTCCTACAAATGACATAATTTCATTTTTCTCTCTGGGGAGTCAGGCATGATGGCACACGCCTGTAGTCCCAGTGACTCAGGAAGCAGGAGAATGAGAGTTCAAAGCCAGCTTCAGCAACTTAGTGTGGCCCTAAGCAACCCTGCCTCTAAATAAAATATAAAAAAGGACCGGGGATGTAACTCAGAGGTTAAGCACCCCTGGGTTCAATACATGGTATCAAAAACAAACAAAAAACTCCATGGTGTACATATATCACATTTTCTTTATCTATTCACCTGTGGATGGCCACCTAGGTTGGCTATTGTGAATTGTACTGCTATAAACATGGGTATGCATGTATCACTATAGTATGATGACTTTAATTCTTTAGGATAAATACTGAAGAGTGTTATAGCTGGGTCATGTGGTAGTTCCTTTGCCTAGTCATTTGAGGAAACTCCATACTGATTTACATAGTAGTTGTACTAATTTTCAGTCCCACCAACAGTATAAAAGTGTTCCTTTATCTCCACATCTTCTAGCTGGTTTAGTAATTTTAAAGACATCCTTACTCTTACCCATTTAACCAACTTAAGTCACATGAACTGAAAGACATTTAGGTCCATTCCTTATTTATGAGTACTCATTTATCTATATGCCAATTTTGGTACCATGTACATGATTTATAGACATAAGCATGTATGTAGACATAACTTATAATACATAGGTGTGCACACATATACATAAAAATTGACAGGAAATGAAGATTTTATAGATCTTTTTTGCCATGTCTTAGATTCCCACAGGTTGGAGACAAAAGTACTACAGATATTGAATTCTACAGATTGTCAGATTTAACCCTTTAGAAATTAAAATAGAGGGACTGGGGTTGTAGCTCAGTGGTAGAGTGCTTGCCTAGCACTTGGAAGGCACTGTGTTCAATCCTCAGCACCACATAAAAATAAATAAAATACTGTGTCCATCTACAACTAAAAAAAAAAAAAAAAGAAAAGAAAAGAAATTAAAATGAAGCCTATCCCAGATTTTTTACAGTATGATTAAGACATGGGAAGGACCTGTGCAGTTGAAGATGTTAGGAATAGAGTCTATTTGTCATGGTGGACACTGAAATCATCTTCAATGGGGACAAATCCACTTCCACCATTACTACTATTTTTTCTCCCTCTTTAGGGCTCTTCAGTGGAGAAGATCTCTCTCCTTTTCCAGTGTATTTGAAAGTCAGTTAACATTTGAATAATTGATCTCTGAATAAAGACAGCAGAAAAAAACACCTAGAAACTGCAGTTAGACAAAACAGGAGTAGTTGGTGCAGGACCAAATGTGAATTCACCAGAAAAACCTTGAGCTCAGAAAAAGACAGAGGGTTTAAAAAATAATGGCATGGTTGTCCATGTATGAATAATATGTCAAAATGTACTCTACTGTCATATATATCTAAAAAGAATAAATTTTAAAAAATGGCATGGTCATAATTACTCTAGTAAAGAAGCACATGGAACATCTTTGTCAGACCAGAGTGTACTTTTGGATCAGGTTAGAGCCAACCCAGATATTTATAGAATGTGGGAGCCCATGAAGTCCTCAGTAAAAGATTTTTTTTTTATTGTAAACAAATGGGGTACATGTTGTTTCTCTGTTTGTACATGGCATAAAGGCATACCATTTGTGTAATCATAAATTTACATAGGGTAATGTTGTTTGATTCATTCTGTTATTTTTTCCCTTCCCCCCACCCCTCCCACCCCAGTAAAAGATTTTTAAGAAAAAGAAAATTTGCACATATGAGATCTTTTTATTTTACTTTGCTGATCTGAAGAGAAGAGAAACCCCTCCAGGAATTTGGGTATCCCCTAACATTTCTGGACCTATTGTATCAGCTTCCTGAAGCTAAGTCTCCATAGTTTGGGGCAACTCCTGCTAAGTTGTCCCTGAAACAGAATGTAGACCTCGAATAATCTGGTGCCTGATGCAATTGGCCTTTCCAGATTCCCTTCCTTTCTGTCTCTTCCTTTTTCTAGCATTTAGGGAGGAACTTACCGAAAGGACAGAATTCCAGAGTATAAGAAAGGAGAAAACAGTCTTCTATGCCCACAGCAGCATGTATTTAAAAATGACACCTTTTAAAACAGGCTCCTGCTCAGGTAGCTTACATTCCAGATGGATATCAGGCAGGCAGATAAGGAAAAAGGAAAGCTGCCATTTTGAGCATGAGAGGCAAAAAAGCTTATACATAGGACCTTTTGATCATTTATTTTTTTCCTTTTTGTAAAACAAGTCTAGCTGAAGATAGTGTTATAGTTTATTTCTCTTCAAAGGCATTTTTCCCCCTCCATCCTCCAGCGGGTAATCAGGACACAGAAAAACCCTAGACATTTCTTCCTTAAGGTCTGGGGGTCAAATTTATCCCAATTTCTTTTGACAAAATTCCAGAGGAGTGGAAACCTGGCTTTTCACTTTGAAACAAAAGGAGGAGTCAGGGTATCCCCCAATATCCCTTATCTCCTATAAGCCAGGATATCCCATGAATTTCATCCTGAACAGTAGTAGGTCCTGTCTCATGTGCAACCAGAGAGATGTGGACTTACTGGACTAGTCATGCTTACCAACTAGGCCCTATCTGAAGCCTTCTTCGGCCAGCTAGGTAATTCCCTAATTGGAACAATTTGGACTTATCTTGTGGGCATCCTGAGCCCACCACCAGTTCAGAAACTTTTGGAGGAAGATGGGCCTCACCTCAGTATGGGAGATCCTAACTTCTTGATAAGTACTTGATTTAAGGGAGAACATTTGCCAACTGATTGTGGCCTTAAATTTTGTCTCTAAAGCTTCCCATGTCCTGGGGAGGGGGAGTTCCTTTTTCTTGTAGACCATGGTCTTGTTATGCTCCTTAATTTGAACAAGGAGGCAAGCCTGACGGTATTCTGGGGATAGCCCCAATTGAGAAGGGCAAATGATTGTGTTCCCTGAACTAGGAGAGATAAATGGTAGTTACTGTAATTAAGCGAAATAGAACTGATTTTTTTTTTTGCTTGCAGGACAAGGGGGATACAGAAGGAAAGGTGCCCTTAGGAAGGTCTAAAGAAGAAAGTGTAATTATGAAGCTAGGGGAGCTCCATCTTGGTAATCTCCCCCAATGGGTCCCTGTTTAAGAGGTAAACGCCAAGGATGGACTTGGGATTTGGGTCCCAGAAAGCATTTGAAAGTCTGGAAGCTCCCTAGAGACTTTAGGCACTTTAAAAGAGGAAAAGATAAAAGAATGAGGCTCAGCAGGACTTTTAGTTTAGGAGTAGACGTGGGAAACTAGGGTTACATATGGAAGAGGCATTTTTGTAGAGAAGGAGAAAAACTCCTTGGCTTATGCTCAGAAATAATAGGTCACCTCTTTCCAAAAGACCTTAGAATCAGACTAAGACTTCATCTCACGATCAAGATTTTGTCAGGTGAGGGTGCCCTCCACCATCAGACCAAATCAGTCAGAAACAGAAAGACAGGTAACGGTCTGTATTTGTACCCTTCAAGGCTGTCAGGGTCAGACTCGGGACATGAGACCTTCATTCAGCATTGGGAGTCATTCCAGGCTTCTGCATTCTATTGTCTCAAGCCTCCTCTGTCCCATGCACAAATTCTCTCCCACAGAAAGGAAACTGAAGCTAGTTAGGACAGACATATCCAACACCTAGGCGAATGGAAATCAGCCCCACTTGCCCAACAAGTCTGTCACCTGAGTCTTAAAAACCAACAGTCACGCTGGTCACTTTTAACTGACTGACAGGTGCCCAGTGTTTTAAAGACAGTTTGTCCCCTTAGAAAGAGCACCGAGAAGAGAAATGAGAGCTCTCTTGTCTATATTACTCATCCTTCCATAGATCCCTGATGTGCCCCCACAAATGTTATATGGAGCCAGATGTCAGGTGGCATCTTTGCTTGCTAATTCAAAGAATGAAATCCTTTCATTCTTTGTGCTCACAAGGGTGAGCACAAAGTAATAGGATTTATTAGAGTAATAGAAAGAAAGCAGAACTCCTGAATGGGGAGGGATCCTAAGAAAGGGTTATATTTTGTCTAGGGGTTTTTATGGGCTTGATCTCTCACTATAGATGACTAGTGGGATGATATACAAATATAGAATTCAGAAAAAAGCTAATCATTTCTATTTTTTTTTTCTTCAACAAACTGGGAGAGAGTAGTGGTTTTCAAGACATAAAGGCAGGGTGAGGGTTTGTTGGAGCAGGAGAAGTGCTTTAGAGAACATTTTGTGGTTGGTCATTGCTAGACTTGGCTAAGGAAGAGCCACTGAAGTTGAAGCTATCGGGGGGCAGCAGCAGGATGTTCTCCAGGCCTGGTGTCTCCTTTTCCTTCTCTCCTCCTATCTGCCTATGGGTGCTTTACTTTCCTGTCTCAGTAGTGATGGAAATTTACTATAAACTCATATAACTCACTTTTTTTTCTTTTCACATTTTTTATTGGTGCATTATAGTTGTACACGATGATGGGATTTGTTGTTACCTATTTGTACATGCTCACAATATAACAATATTATTTGCCCAATGTATAACTCACCTTTTTAAAGCAATATTTTTAGTTGTAGATGGACACAGTGCTTTTTATTTATTTATTTTTATGTGGTACTGAGGATCAAATCCAATGCCTCACATGTGCTAG
This sequence comes from Sciurus vulgaris, assembly GCF_902686455.1. NCBI lineage: Eukaryota > Metazoa > Chordata > Mammalia > Rodentia > Sciuridae > Sciurus > Sciurus vulgaris. The sequence goes on from NC_136461.1 coordinate 112,628,646, forward strand.
GCAAGCACTTTACCACTGAACTACAACCCCAGCCCTAAAATCCACTTTAAAAAAATATGTATTTTTATTCATAGATGGACCCAATACCTTTATTTTGTTTATATAGTTTTTTTTATGTGGTGCTGGGGATCCAACCTCATGTGTGTTAGGCAAGCGCTCTACCACTGAGCCACAACTCCAGCCCTATAACCCACTTTTGATGTAAAACAAGTTGGACTAATCCCCCACACCCCACCCTTCCCCGGTCACACACAGACAACCTGCAGATGCACTCTATCACAGCAAGTCAACAAATAGGCTCTCCTTTCTTCTTGATGGAGTCCTGAAAACCCTCAGCAGTCATACCACATTAAGCTAAAATGCTTTTTTCCCGCTTAGTGTTCCTTGGTTCTTGAGTGTACTTTAACTCCTTCCAAGGAGTTGCTAATGCATTTGTACCCCCATTGTGTCTGTTCCGTTACATGGGCATTTTGACTTGACTTCCATAGTGGGCTGGATGGCCCCTGCAAACTTTTTACCCTCAGTGAACATTGTACTGAATAGGTCCTGGTTCTTAACCTTTTGGCTTTTTATGTCATGAGAGCAGTGGGATCTCCTGCCATTGAGACAGGTAGACAGGAAGATAGACCACACCACAGATAGCTAGGAGGGAGAGGGTCTCAGAGAAGAAAAGGAGGGAGAAAGGATTGGGAAATCAAGCTTCTGACCCCAGATAGTCCTAGCACAAGAACGTTTCCTTAACAACCCCTAGCAACAACCATTACCAAAATGTTCTCTGAAGCACTTCTTCGTGCCAAAAAAACCCTCACCCTCCAACCCTTATGCTATTGAAGCTTAGAAACTATTACAAATGCATTAGCAACTCCTTGGAAGGAGTTAAAGTACAGCTCAAGAACCAAGATTTGCTGAAAAAGACAAAATAGAGTTGAATTAGCTCCTTTCTGATCCAATATTTACATATTATCTCACCAATTACCTACAGGGACAGATCAAGCCCATAAAACCCCTACAGAAGACAGCAGTACCCTTCTTTGGAACCTTCTGTACTGCAGGAGCCTCTTTCTGCTTTAAATAAATCTTGCTAGTCTATCCTCCACTTGTCCATGGATCTCATTCTTTGAATTCATGAGACAAAGATCCCTCCTGACAATACACGGCATGTTACACCATGAAAACTGCACATATAGACCACGTTATTAACATCTAATTTCAGAGAGGAACATAGAACTCAAGAGTGACAATCTCTTAATCTATTTTGTTCTGCACAGCAAAGATGTTTGCAGTTCCTGGACTACCCCATCAATGTACTTTTGTAAAGAAGCAACTGTGCTGCTTGATCTCTTCCCATTACTCTTTATAGCCACCATTTCTCTACTACTGTCTTCTATGGGTTCAGGGCATTGTAGAGTTAGGGTAATAAGGATATACTGGCAGAAAGTTTTCTAATAACAACTAAAATGTATTTGAGCTTTATTGTGTGTCAGACACTATACCAATCACCAAACATCTCACATAGATCTCACAGGTGGTAGATACTATAGTTGTCTCCATTTTATAGATGAGGAAGTTGGGACTTGGAGAGGTAAAGGGACTTGTCCACAGTCACGTAGATAGTAAGTGCTGGAGTCAGAATCAAGATGCAGGGGGTCTGCCTTCAGAACTCATTCTCTTAAACACTGCTGTAGACTACCTCTATACATATTTGCAGATGCTCCCATTCAGATATGGGCAGAGACTGATGGACAGATACCAAACACCACTGTGTGGTGCCAAAGGGAATCTAGAACACTTTAGATATAGAGTTTGGGATATATTTTGCTGCTTAAACATTTGCAGGGAATGGAGGATAATTGGAAGTTTTAGTAAGAGGAGATAAAGTATCATAACTGTGTAAGGAAGATTATTTTGACAGCCCTGGATAAAGGTGAGGTTGAGTGGGGAAAAAGGCTAGTGAGGGGAAAAATACAAACTATTCATTCATGGCAGGAATTGGGTCAGGAGTTGGGGATGTAAAACTGAATAAGATATTTTTTATTTTTACTGAAAAAAAAATAAGGTTGATAAACATCATAAAAATATTTATATAGAGCTTCATATGTGTTAGAGACAATTCTAGGGCCTCATATATTTTATCTATGTATTTCATTGTAGCTCTATTATCCCCTTTTTACAGATGAGAAGACTGAGTCATTCAGAGGTTAATAATTTGCTTGAGGTTATACAGTAAGTAGGTGATGGAACCAGAATCTGAATAAAAGCTTGTATGTATTTAGAGTTTGCTATTAGGTACTGTTTATACAATGCCTACTAATATTGGAAATAAATTTAATAAATGAATAAGAGAGCGGATCCAGGATGGCAGACTAGAGGGAGGCTGCATACCTTGTCACTTCATAACTCTGGTTTCAAGCAGAGGATATCTGTTTCTGGTGAGGCAGTTTTTGCTACTTACGATCCCCTGCTGTTTACCCCCATTTGTCTACTGTGTCACCTGCAGTCTGCCAGCCTGTCGACACCTTTTTGAGTTCAGATTGCTCACTGTCAAGGTGCCTATCATCTGCCATTTGCCTGCCTCTTGCCCTGTCCCTATCGCCCGCCTTTCACCTATCCATACACCCACCGCTTGAGGTTCACTGACCATAGACAGCAGTGGAGTGCCAGCTGCCTGGCTGTTGCCTGGAAGTTTACTGTCACAGTACCTTCAGGTTTGGTTACACGTAGCTGCTGCCATTTTGAGATAACAGCCAGGCCCCGTGGACCCCCTGGCCGGACTAACTGAGCTCCATCTCCAGGATCTCTCAGTCCGACCAATCACTCCCTGCCTCCAGGGTCCTCACATCGACTCAACTGCTCCCCACCACCAGGACCCCCAGACCGCCTGAATGCACCCTGCCTCAGGATCCTGCAACCAGATCGACCACACCCTGCCTCCAGGACCTCCAGCCCAACCATGTCCACTCCCCCCCCCCCAGCTGCAGCTCCCCATTTGGCAACACATTTGGAATACACAGAGGCCATCTTGGATAATCCTGGAAGCTGTATCTTCCATCTTTAGGAGGGGCAAATCCCATCCTAAGACGCCTGCTGGAGAATGGAAGTTCATTGTAAGGTACCTTTCATACATCAGGCTACTGAAGACTGGGAGGTTTGAATACTATATGACTGTTATAGTGTAGATTTTCCTTTTTCTCCTTATTGAAAAATTTTGTTTTTATTTCTTTACTTTTCTTGCTCTCTTTTCCTTTTGTTTACCTGTTCCCTCAGAGTCTCTTTCTCCCTTTTCACATGCTAGCAACCACCTTCTTTTGATTACACTCTCACTCTATTATCTAGAACTTCTATCTATTCTTTTCTGATTCTATTAACAGCTACATCCTACACCCCCTCACATCCTCTTTGTCCTCCATTAGAAACTGCAGACCTTATTGCAAATCTATTTGTTATAATAATAATTGAACTCATTCTGTTTATTATGATGATATTGTTAATGTCTTCATAGGGGCTATTTGGTCTAGGGTTGCATATTGTCTGAACTGGGCACTGCTAATATTGATCTCCCCCTTAAAGAAAAGGTTTTGGAAACCCATAAAGTCACTATAAGCCTATATGGGGGAAATTACAATATTCCAGATCTGCACTGCTAGAAGGAAAGATATGTGAACAACATGAAAAAACAAGGGAGGGAAATGATTCAAACAAACCTAGATTCCATATTAATAGAATCCAGTGACAGCATGATCGAAGAAATGTCAGAAAAGGATTTCAGAATATACATAATTAAAATGATTTGTGAATCAAAGGATGAGATAAGAGCAAACAAAAGCAATGAATGATCACTCCACTGATCAGTTGAAAGAGCAACTGCAGGAAGCAAAGATCATTCAACCAACAGATAGAGATTCTAAAAAACAAACAAAAAACCAAACAAATCCTTGAAATGAAGGAAACATAAATCAAATAGAAAGCTCAAGGAAAGAATCGCAAAACAGACTAGATCATGGGAGACAAAACCTCAGACAATGAAGATAAAATATTTAATCTTGAAGATAAAGTTAACCAAACAGAGAAGATGGTACAAAAACATGAATGAAACCTCCAGAACTATGGGACATCATGGAAAAGACCAAATTTAAGAATTATCAGGATTGTGGAAGGCATGGAGATACAAACCAAAGGAATGAATAACCTAGTCAATGAAATAATATCAGAAAATTTCCCAAGCCTGAAGAATGAAATGGAAAATCATAGAGAAGAGGCTTACAGAACACCAAATGCACAAAATCACAACAGATCCACACCAAAGCACATTATAATGAAAATGTCTAACATACAAAATAAAGATAGAATTTTGAAGGCTGCGAGAGAAAAGCATCAGATTACTTATAGGGGGAAACCAATACGGATATCAGCAGATTTCTCAGCCCAGACTCTAAAAGCTAGAAGGGCCTGGAACGACATATTTCAAGCTCTGAAAGAACGTGGTTGCCAACCAAGAATCCTATACCCAGCAAAACTAACCTTCAGATTTGAAGATGAAATAAAATCCTTCCATGATAAAAAAATTTAAAAGAATTTACAAATAGAAAGCCTGTATTACAGAGTATTCTCAGCAAAATATTTCATGAGGAGGAAATGAAAATCAACAATGTAGGTCAGTAAAGGGAGGAACTATTCTTAAGGAAAAGTCAAACCAAGGAGAAACAATTTAAGTTAAAAACCAAAAATAAGCTAAAATCCCTGGGAATACAAATTGTATCTCAATAATAACCCTGAACATTAATAGCCTAAATTCATCAATCAAAAGACATAGACTGGCAGAAATGGATTAAAAAGAAAGACCCAACAATGTGCTGCCTGCAAGAGAGTCATCTCATACAAAAAAGACATCCACAGACCAAAGGTGAAAGGATGGGAAAAAAATCCTACCATGCACATGGACTCAGTAAAAAGTGGGGTTTTCCATCCTTAGTACCAGACAAAGTGGACTAAAAAGCCAAAGTTAGTCAGGAAGAGATAAAGAAGGACATTTCATATGGCTTAAGGGAACCATACATCAGGAAGACATAACAGCAGTAAATATTTATGCCCAAACATGGTGCAATCCATGTACATCAACCAATTCTTCTCAATTCCAGGAATCAAATAGCCACAACACAGTAATTCTGGGTGGATTTAACATACCGCTGTCAACATTGAATAGATCTACCAAACAAAAACTAAACAAAGAAACCATAGAACTCAATAACACAATCAATAACTTAGACTTAACAGACATATATAGAATATTCCATCCATCAACGAGTGAATAACTTTCTTCTCAGCAGCACGGATCCTTCGCAAAAATAGACCATATGTTATGTCACAAAGCAGCCCTTAGGAAATGCAAAAAAATAATGATACTTACTTGTGTTCTATCAGATCATAATGGAATGAGAGTAGAAATCAATGACAAAATAAAAAACAGAAATTACTCTCCAACACCTGGAGACTAAATAATATGCTATTGAATGAAGCATGGATAACAGAAAACATCAGGGAGGGAGATAAAAAAGTTCTAGAGGTCAATGAGAATGATGATACAACATATCAAAATCTCTGGGACACTATGAAAGCAGTACTAAGAGGAAAAATTCATTGCATGGAGCGCATTCAAGAAAAAGAATAAAAAGTCAACAATTAATGACCTAATATTACAGCTCAAAGCCCTAGAAAAAGAACAGAACAACACTAAAAGTATTAGAAGACAGGAAATAATTAAAATCAGATCTGAATCAATGAAATTGAAACAAAAGAAACAATTTAAAAAATTGACAAAACAAAAAGTTGGTTCTTTGAAAAGTAAACAAAATAGATAAACCCATAGCCACACTAACAAAGAGGAGAGAGAAAACTCGAATTACTAAAATTCGTGATGAAAATGGAAATATCATGACAGACACCACTGAGATACATAACATAATGAGAAGTTACTTTGAAAATCTGTATTCCAACAAAATAGAAAATATAGAAGACATTGACAAATTTCTAGAGACATATGCTCCTCCCAAACTGAACCAGGAGGACATACACAATTTAAACAGGTCAGTTTCAAGCAATGAAATAGAAGAAGCCATCAAAAGCCTACCAAACAAGAAAAGCCCAGGACCAGATGGATTCTCAGCTGAGCTCTACAAGACCTTTAAAGAAGAACTCATTCCAATACTCCTCAAAATATTCCAGGAAATAGAAAAGGAGAGAACCCTTACAAACTCATTCTATGAAGCTAATATCACCCTCATACCCAAACCAGGCAAAGACACATCAAGAAAATTTTAGACCAAAATCCTTGATGAATATAGATGCAAAAATCCTTTACAAAATACTGGCAAACTGTATCCAAAAACATATTAAGAAAATTGTGCACCATGAACAAGTGGGGTTTATCCCTGGAATGCAAGGATGATTTAGCATCCGTAAATCAATAAACATAATCCATCATGTCAATAGACTTAAGAATAAAAATCATATGGTTATTTCAATTGACGCAGAAAAAGCATTTGACAAAATACAACACCCCTTCATACAACACCTCAAAACATTAGAAAATACAACACCTCAAAACGCTAGAAAAAATAGGGATAGTAGGAACATATCTGAACATTGTAAAGGCTATTTATGCTAAGCCCACGGCCAACATCATTCTTAATGGAGAAAAACTGAAAGCATTCCCTTTAAAAACTGGAACAAGGGGCTGGGGATATAGCTCAGTTGGTAGAGTGCCTGCCTTGAAAGCACAAAGCCCTGGGTTGAATCCCCAGCACCGCAAAAAAAAAAAAACAAAAAACTGGAACAAGACAGGGATGCCCTCTCTCACCACTTCTATTCAATATCATACTCAAAATACTAGCCAGAGCAATTAGACAGACTAAAGGAATATGAATAGGAAAAGAGGAACTTAAGCTGTCACTATTTGCTGATGACATGATTTTCTATTTAGAAGATCCAAAAAACTCCTCCAGAAAACTTCTAGACCTCATCAATGAATTCAGCAAAATAGCAGGCTATAAAATCAACACGCATAAATCTAAAGTATTTTATACATAAGTGATGAAACATCTGAAAGGGAAATGAGGAAAACAACTCCATTTGCAATAGCCTCAAAAAAAATAAAATACTTGGAATCAATCTAACCAAAGAGGTGAAAGATCTCTACAATGAAAACTACAAAACATTGAACAAAGAATTGAGGAAGACCTTAGAAGATGGAAAGATCTCCCATAAATTAATTAATATTATCAAAATGGCCATAGTTCCAAAGGTGCTATATAGATTTAACTCAATTCTAATTAAAATCCCTATGACATTTATTATAGAAACAGAAAAGGCAATCATGAAATTCATCTGGAAGAACAAAAGACCCAGAATAGCCAAAGCAATCCTGGGCAGGAAGAGTGATGCAGGAAGTATCATAATACCAGACCTTAAACTCTACTATAGGGCAATAGTAACAAAAACGGCATGGTATTGGTACCAAAATAGACAGGTAAATCAATGGTACAGGATAGAAGACATGGAGACATAACCACATAAGTACAGTTATCTCATACTAGACAAGGGTGCCAAAAACTTACAATGGAGAAAAGATAGCCTCTTCAACAAATGGTGCTGGGAAAACTGGAAATCCATATACAGTAAAATGAAACTAAACCCTTATCCTCACCCTGTACAAAACTCAACTCAAAATGGATCAAGGATCTAGGAATTAGACCTGAGACCCTTCACCAAATAGAAGAAAAAGTAGGCCTGAATCTCCATCACATTGACTTAGGACCAGACTTCTTTAACAAGATCCACATAGTGCAAGAAATAAAAGCAAGAATCAATAAATGGGATAGATTCAAATGAAAAATTTTTTTCTCAGCACAGGAAACAATCAATACTGAAGAGAGCCTACAGAGTGGGAGAAAATCTTTTCCTCACATGCTTCAGACAGAACACTCATCTCGAAAGTTTGTAAAGAACTTTATACCCAAAATACAAAGAACCCAATCGATAAATGGGCTAAGAAAATGGGCAGACACTTCACAGAAGAAGATACACAGGTGATCAACAAATATATGAAAAAGTGCTTATCATCCCTGATAATTAGAGAAATGCATATTAAAAACCACCCTAAGATTTCATCTAACTCCAATTATAATGGCTATTATCAAGAGCCAAGCAATAATAAGTGTTGGCATGGATGTGGGGAAAAAGGCACACTCATGCATTGCTGGTGGAGTTGCAAATTGGTACAGCCACTCAGGAAAGCAGTATGGAGATTCCTCAGAAAGCTTAGAATGGACCCACCATTAGACCCAGCTATCCCACCCCTGGGTTTATACCCAAAGGACTTAAAATCAGCATAGTACAGTAATGCAGCCACATCAATGTTCACAGCAGCTGAATTCACAATAGCTAGATTGTGGAACCAACCTAGATGCCCTTCAATTGACAAATGGATAAAGAAACTGTGGTATATAAACACAATGGAATATTATTCAGCCATAAAGAAGAATAAAATTATGGCATTTACTGGTAAATGGATGAAGTTGGAAAATAGTATGCTCAGTAAAATAGGCCAAGCTCAAAAAACCAAAGGCCGAATGTTTTCTCTGATAAGTGGATGACGATACATAACGGGGGTGGAGGTGGCAGGGGGGAAGAGAAGAATGAAGGAACTTTGGATGGTGTAGAAGAAAAGGGATGGGAGGGGTGGGAAAAATAAATTTAATAATTGAACACAAAGGCACAAACCACAAAGGAAAATATTGATAACTTCAGAGACATTAATATGAAAAACTTAAATTTATTTTAAAAAACCCCTATAAGAAGAATACAAGACAAGTTACAATTTGGGAAAAGATGTTTGTTTATCTGTTTCTGAGACTGGATCTCACTATGGTGCCCTGCTGACCACAAACTTGTGATCCTCCTAGCTCAACTTCCCAAGTAACTGGGATTACAGGCATGACTTGGCTAGTAAAAGACATTTTTAAGGCATATAGCCGATGAAGGGTTGTTATCTAGAATTTATTAACACCTCCTACAAATAAAAAAGTAAAAGATAATCAAATAAAGAAGTGGGCATGCCTATAATCCTAGTAACTTGAGAGGCTAAAGCAGGAGGATTGCAAGTTCGAGACCAATCCCAGCAATTTAGCAAGACCCTGTCTCAAAATAAAAAATTCAGAGGGTTGAGGATATAGCTCAGTAGTAAAGCACCCCTGGATTCAATCCCCAGTGCCAAAAAATAAAAATAAAGTGGGCAGAAGAGCTGGGTGTGTTGTAATTCTAACTACTTAGTAGGCTCTGGCAATATGGTAAGATCCTGGCTCAAAAATTAAATAAAAAGGACTGAGGATGTATGTAACTCAGGAACTCAGTGATAGAGTGCCCCTGGGTTCAATCCCCAGTAAAAAAAAAAAAAAAAAAAAAAAAAAAAAAGCCCCAAACACACACATGCACACACACAAACACACATGGAGCTGGAATTGTAGCTCAGTGGCAGAGAGCTTGCTTAGCACATGTGACGCTCTGGGTTTGATATTCAGCACCATATCAAAAATAAATAAATAAATAAAATAAAGGCATTGTGTCCACCTACAACTAAAAAAATTTTTTTAAAAAGACAGTAGAATTAATTGAACATAGCTTGCCTATGTTCTCCTATGAATACATGACCAGTGTAACTAATTCCACATCATGTTCAACCACAAAAATGGAAGTTATACTGCATGTATTATAATATGTCAAAATACATTCTTTTTTATTTCTTTTTTGGTGGTACTGGAGATTGAACCCAGGGTCTCGTTCTTGAGAGGTAAGCGCTGTACCAATTGAGCTATTTCCCCAGCCCCAAAATATATTCTAATGTCATGTATAACTAAAAAGAACAAATAAAAAATTAAAATATATATACACATACATATATATGTATATATATATATATATATATAGTAGGCAGAGGAAATGAATAGGAATTTACTAAAAAGCAGAAACGACTCATAATCATATGAGAAATTATTTACTATAATTATCAGGAAAAATGCAAATAAATAATAAGATACCATTTCATACTAACAAAATTGTAAAAATTTAAATCTGGCAACATTGAGGATTGGCATGGTTGCAAACTTAACAAACATGCATCCACTGCTGTTGGAGCATAATTTGGAATGACTATTTCATAAAATAGTTTGATATTACTTGCAAAGTTGAATATGTGAATATTTCAGTATATGCCAAATATCTCAGCAATTTTACATATGTCTAGACATATGCCCTAAAGACGTGGGTGGTAATGTTTGTAGTCAGTGTTTGTATTAGCAAAAACTGGAAATAATCCAAATGTCCATCAATAGTAGACTACTAGTTGTGGTATATTCATATGATAGGATGTTATATACAGTGGAAATGAGTGAGCTACAGCTATACACATCCACATGGTTTAAACTACAAAAACTGAAAGAACTCAGAAAAAACATACAGTGCAATTTGTAAATATTTAATGTCAAGCAAAACTGTACCATATAATATTTATGGATAAGCACATATGTAGCTAAAAATTAAGCAATGAAAAGTGATAGAATTCTTACCACAAAATTAAGAATAGAGCCAGGCATGGTGGCACACATACTTTCGAAGTTGAGGAGGGAATGTTGCAAGTTCAAGGCCAGCCTGGGCAGTTTAACAAGACCCTGTCTCAAAATAGAAAGGACTGGGAATGCAGCTCAGTGGTAGAGCACTTGCCTAGCGTTGTAAGGACCTGTTTTCAATCCCTAGGAAAACACACACACACACAAACACACACACAGTATAGAAGTTACCTATGATAGGAAAGGCAAAAGAGGTTGGGAATAGTTGTTCACAATCAATATCTTCCATGGTATCTAATTTAAAATAATTTCAATACCCTTATCATCTCCTCCTCTTCCTCCTCCTCCTTCTTGTTGTATTAGGTATTGAACCCAGGGGGGTTCTACCATTGAGTTACATCCCCAGCCCTTTTAATTTTATTTATTTATGTATTTATTTATTTATTTATTTTGCAGTGCTGGAGGTCAAATCTAGAGCCTTGCTCATGCTAGGTAAGTGTTCTAACCATTGAGCTACATCTCCAGCTAATCATCCCTTTTCGTTTTGAAACAGGATCTCACACTAAGTTTCTGAGACTGACCTCAAACTTGCAATCCTTCTGCCTCAGCCTCTCAAGTTGTTGGGATTACAGGTGTGTGCTACCATGCCTGGCCCTGACATATATCTTTATCACATACTAAGTTTCCTTTTATAGTTGAACCTGTTTCTGAACTTCTATTTTGTTTGTTCTATTAATGTAATTTTATAGTATATTTTGATATCTAAGGCTGAAATTTTGTTATTAGTTTTGATAATTTATTTATTTTTTAAATTTATTTTTATCGTAAACAAATGGGATACATGTTGTTTCTGTTTGTACATGGAGTAACAGCATACCATTTGCATATTCATAAATTTACATAGAGTAATGATGTTTGATTCATTCCATTATTTTTTTCCTTCCCCCCCCACCCCTCCCACCTCTCTTTTCCCTCTATACAGTCCCTCCTTCCTCCGTTCTTGTCCCACTCCCACCCCCCATTAAGAGTCATCATCCGCTTATTAGTGAGATCATTCCTCTTTTGGATTTTTGAGATTGGCTTATCTCACTTAACATGATATTCTCCAATTTCATCCATTTGCCTGCAAATGCCATAATTTTATTATTCTTTATAGCTGAATAATATTCCATTGTATATATATACCACAGTTTCTTTATCCATTCATCAATTGAAGGGCATCTAGGTTGGTTCCATAGTCTGGCTATTGTGAATTGAGCCGCTATGAACATTGATGTGGCTGTATCTCCGTAGTGTGCTGATTTTAAGTCCTTTGGGTATAGGCCAAGGAGTGGGATAGCTGGGTCAAATGGTAGGTCCATTCCAAGTTTTCAAAGGAATCTCCACACTGCTTTCCAGAGTGGCTGCACTAATTTGCAGTCCCACCAGCAATGTATGAGTGTACCTTTTTCCCCACATCCTCTCCAACACCTATTGTTGCTTGTGTTCTTGATAATTGCCATTCTAATTAGGGTGAGATGGAATCTTAGTGTAGTTTTGATTTGCATTTCTCTTATTACTAAAGATGTTGATCATTTTTTCATATGTCTGTTGATTGCTTGAACATCTTCTTCTGTGAAGTGTCTGTTCATTTCCTTAGCCCATTTGTTGATTGGGTTATTTGTATTCTTGGTGTAGAGTTTTTTGAGTTCTTTATATATTAGGAAATTAGTGCTCTATCTGAAGTATGAGTGGCAAAGATATTCTCCCACTCTGTAGGCTCTCTCTTCGCATTGCTGATAGTTTCCTTTGCTGAGAGAAAGCTATTTAGTTTGAATCCATCCCAGTTATTGATTCTTGCTTTTATTTCTTGTGCTATGGGAGTCCTGTTAAGGAAGTCTGATCCTAAGCCAACAAGGTGAAGATTTGGACCTACTTTTTCTTCTATAAGATGCAGGGTCTCTGGTCTGATTTCAAGGTCCTTGATCCATTGTGAGTTGAGTTTTGTGCAGGGTGAGAGATAGGGGTTTAATTTCATTCCGTTGCATATGGATTTCCAGTTTTCCCAGCACCATTTGTTGAAGAGCTATCTTTTCTCCATTGCATATTTTTGGCACCTTTGTCTAGTATTAGAAAATTGTATTTATTTGGGTTTGTGTCTGTGTCCTCTATTCTGTACCATTGATCTACCTGTCTATTTTGGTGCCAATACCATGCTGTTTTTGTTACTATTGCTTTGTAGTATAGTTGAAGTTCTGGTATTGCGATACCCCCTGTTTCATTCTTCCTGCTAAGGATTGCTTTAGCTATTCTGGGTTTCTTATTCTTCTAGATGAATTTCATGATTGCTTGCTCTATTCCTGTGAGGTACGTCATTGGGATTTTAATTGGAATTGCATTGAATCTGTATAGCACTTTTGGTAGTATGGCCATTTTGACAATATTAATTTTGCCTATCCAAGAACATGGGAGATCTTTCCATCTTCTAAGGTCTTCCTTAATTTCTTTCTTCAGTGTTTTGTAGTTTTCATTGTAGAGATCTTTTACCTCTTTGGTTAGATTGATACCCAAGTATTTTATTTTATTTTTTGAGACTATTGCAAATGGAGTTGTTTTCCTCATTTCTCTTTCAGCTGTTTCATCGCTTGCGTATAAAAATGCTGTAGATATATGCATGTTGATTTTATAGCCTGCTATTTTGCTGAATTCATTGATGAGGTCTAGAAGTTTTCTGGAGGAGGTTTTTGTCATCCGCAAATAGTGACAGCTTAAGTTCCTCTTTTCCTATTCGTATCCCTTTAATTTCTTTAGTCTGCCTAATTGCTCTGGCTAGAGTTTCGAGGACAATGTTGAATAGAAGTGGGGAAAGAGGACATTCCTGTCTTGTTCCTGTTTTTAAAGGGAATGGTTTCAGTTTTTCTCCATTAAGAATGATGTTGGCCATGGGCTTGGCATAAATAGCCTTTACAATGTTCAGGTATGTTCCTACTATCCCTATTTTTTCTAGTGTTTTCAGCATGAAGGGGTGTTGTATATTGTCAAATGCTTTTTCTGCGTCAATTGAAATAACCATATGATTCTTATCCTTAAGTCTATTGACATGATGGATTACGTTTATTGATTTACGGATGTTAAATCATCCTTGCATTCCAGGAATGAACCCCACTTGATCGTGGTGCACAATTTTCTTAATATGTTTTTGGATACGGTTTGCCAATATTTTGTTAAGGATCATAGCATCTATATTCATCAAGGATATTGGTCTAAAATTTTCTTTCCTTGATGTGTCTTTTCCTGGTTTGGGTATGAGAGTGATATTAGCTTCATAGAATGAGTTCGATAGGGTACCCTCCTTTTCTATTTCCTGGAATACTTTGAGAAGTATTGGAATGAGTTCTTCTTTGAAGGTCTTGTAGAACTCGGCTGAGAATCCATCTGGTCCTGGGCTTTTCTTGGATGGTAGATTTTTAATGGCTTCTTCTATTTCGTTGCTTGATATTGATCTGTTTAAATCGTGTATGTCCTCCTGGTTCAGTTTGGGAGGAGCATATGTCTCTAGAAATTTGTCAATGTTTTCAGTAGATTCTGTTTTGTTGGAATACAGATTTTCAAAGTAACTTCTCATTATGTTCTGTATCTCAGTGGTGTCTGTTGTGATATTTCCTTTTGCATCATGTATTTTAGTAATTTGAGTCTTCTCTCTCCTTCTCTTTGTTAGTGTGGCTAAGGGTTTATCTATTTTGTTTACTTTCTCAAAGAACCAACTTTTTGTTTTGTCAATTTTTTGAATAGTTTCTTTTGTTTCAATTTCATTGATTTCAGCTCTGATTTTAATTATTTCCTGTCTTCTACTACTTTTGCTGTTATTCTGTTCTTCTTTTTCTAGGGCTTTGAGCTGTAATGTTAGGTCATTTAATTGTTGACTTTTCATTCTTTTTCTGGAATGCGCTCCATGCAATGAATTTTCCTCTTAGTACCGCTTTCATAGTGTCCCAGAGATTTTGATATGTTGTATCATCATTCTTATTGACTTCTAAGAATTTTTTAATCTCCTCCCTGATGTTTTTTGTTATCCACGTTTCATTCAATAGCATATTATTTAGTCTCCAAGTCTTGGAGTAATTTCCTTTTTTTACTATGTCATTGATTTCTACTCTCAGTCCATTATGATCTGATAGAACACAAGGCAGTATCTCTATTTTTTGCATTTCCTAAGGACTGCTTTGTGGCATAACATATGGTCTATTTTTGAGAAGGTTCCATGTGCTGCTGAGAAGAAAGTGTATTCACTCGTTGATGGATGGAATATTCTATATATGTCTATTAAGTCTAGGATATTGATTGTGTTATTGAGTTCTATGGTTTCTTTGGTTGGATTTTGTTTGGAAGATCTATCAAGTGGTGACAGCGGTGCGTTAAAGTCGCCCAGAATTATTGTGTTGTGGTCTATGTGATTCTTGAAATTGAGAAGGATTTGTTTGATGTACAGTGATGCACCATTGTTTGGGGCATAAATATTTACTATTGTTTTGTCTTCCTGATTTATGGTTCCCTTAAGCAGTATGAAATGTCCTTCTTTATCCCTTCTGACTAACTTTGGCTTGAAGCCCACTTTATCTGATATAAGGATGGAAACCCCCACTTTTTTACTGGGTCCATGTGCGTGATAGGTTTTTTCCCATCCTTTCACATTTAGTCTGTGGATGTCTTTTTCTATGAGATGAGTCTCTTGCAGGCAGCATATTGTTGGGTCTTTCTTTTTAATCCATTCTGCCAGTCTATGTCTTTTGATTGATGAGTTTAGGCCATTAACGTTCAGGGTTATTATTGAGATATGATTTGTATTCCCAGTCATTTGGCTTATTTTTGGTTTTAAGTTGGCTTGGTTTCTCCTTTGAGTGGTTTTTCTCTAAGGTAGTTCCTCCCTTTGCTGATCTCCATTGTTGTTTTTCATTTCCTCCTCATGGAATATTTTGTTGAGAACATTCTGTAGTGCAGGCTTTCTATTTGTAAATTCTTTTAACTTTTGTTTATCATGGAAAGATTTTATTTCATCTTCAAATCTGAAGGTTAGTTTTGCTGGGTATAGGATTCTTGGTTGGCAACCATGTTCTTTCAGAGCTTGAAATATGTTGGTCCAGGCCCTTCTAGCTTTTAGAGTCTGGGTTGAGAAGTCTGCTACTATTCGTATTGGTCTCCCCCTAACTGTAATCTGATGCTTTTCTCTCGTGGCCTTCAAAATCCTATCTTTATTTTGAATCTTAGGCATTTTCATTATAATGTGCCTTGGTGTGGATCTGTTGTGATTCTGTGCATTTGGTGTTCTGTAAGCCTCTTGTATTTGATTTTCCATTTCATTCTTCAGGTTTGGGAAATTTTCTGATATTATTTCATTGACTAGGTTGTTCATTCCTTTGGTTTGTATCTCTGTGCCTTCCTCAATCCCAATAATTCTTAAATTTGGTCTTTTCATGATGTCCCATAGTTCTTGGAGATTCTGTTCATGATTTCTTACCATCTTCTCTGTTTGGGCGACTTTATTTTCAAGATTAAATATTTTGTCTTCATTGTCTGAGGTTCTGTCTTCCAAGTGGTCTAGTCTGTTGGTGATGCTTTCCATTGAGGTTTTTATTTGGTTTATTTTCTCCTTCATTTCAAGGATTTCCGTTTTTTTTTTTTTTTTTTTTTTTTTTTTTTTTTTTTTTTTTTTTTTTTTTTTTTTTTGTGAATCTCTATCTCTTTGTTGAAATGATCTTTTGCTTCCTGCAGGTGCTCTTTCAGCTTATTGGTATTATCATTCATTGCCTGCAATTGCTCTCTTATCTCATCCTTTGCTTCGTGAATCATCTTAATCATGTATAATCTGAAGTCCTTTTCTGACATTTCTTCTAACATACTGTCATTGGATTTTATTACTATAGAATCTAGATTTGTTTGGATCATTTTCTTCCCTTGTTTTTTCATGTTGTTCATGTATCTTCCCCTCTAGCGCTGCAGATCTGCGGGTATTGCAGATTTCCCTCTATAGGCTTATAGTGGCCCTATAGGTTTCCAAAACCCTTTCTTTAAGGGGAGATCAATATTAGCAGTGCCCAAACCAGACACTATGCAATCCTAGACCAAATAGCCCCTATGGGGACAATAACATCATGTAAATAAGGAGAACGTGACTCTGAGGGAACAGGTAAACAGAAGGAAAAGAAAGCAAGAAACATAAAGAAATAAAAACTTAAAAAAATTTTTTTAAAAAAGGAGAAAAAAGAAAATCTACTGTATAATAGTCATATTGTAATGAAACCTCCCAGTGTTCAGTAGCCTGATGTATGAGAGGTTCCTGATAATGAGCTTCAAGCCTCCAGCAGGCATCTCAGGATGGGTTTGCCCCACCCAAAGATCGGAGCTACGGCTTCCAGGATTGTCCAAGATGGCTGTTCTGGCTTCCAAATGTGTTGGCAAATGGGGAGCTGCAGCTCAGGGGTGGACGTGGTCAGCTGGAGGTCCTGGAGATAGGATGCAGTTAGTCCGGCAGGGGTCCTGGAGGTCCGGTGTGTTTGGTGTGGTTGTGGGATCCTGGAGGCCGGGTGCAATCCGTCGGTCTGGGGGTCCTGGTGATAGGGTGCAGTCAGTTGGTCTGGGGGTCCTGGTGGCAGGGAGCAGTCAGTTGATGTGAGGGCCCCAGAGGCAGGGAGTGATCGGTTGGGCTGAGGGATCCTGGAGACAGGACTCAGTCCGTCTGGCCAGGGGTCCTACAGGGCCTGGCTGTTGTCTCAAAATGTTGGCAGCCACGTGTAATCAAACCTGCAGGTACTGCAACAGTGAACTTCCATGCAGCAGCAGGCAGCTTGTTCTCCACTGGTGGTCCGCGGTCAGTCTGCTGGCAGCTGTTGGACGATCGGGAGGTGAACCTCGAGCGTTGGGTGATGGATAGGGGTAAGGAAGGCGATGGACAGGCGAGAGGCAGGCAAACGGCGGATGATAGACGCCTGACAGTGAGCAATCTGCTCTCAAAAAAGGCGGCGATATGCTGGCAGACTGCAGGTGATCACAGCAGACAAATGGGGTAAAGAGCAGGGGATCGTTAAGCAGCAAAAACTGCCTCACCGAGAAACAGATATCCTCTGCTTGAATCCGGCATTGCGGAGCGACAAGGAATGCAGCCTCCCTCTAGACCTCCATCTTGGATCCCCCACAGTTTTGTTAATTTAAAAAATATATTCCAAGCTGGGGATCTCAGTTGCTTGCTTGCAAGCACAAGGCCCTGGATTCAATCCCCAGCACTGCAAAAAAAAAAAAAAAAAAAAGACACACACACACACACACACACACACACACACACACACACACACAGTGAAGCCCTAGGTTTGATCCCCAACACACATACACACACACAATTATTTATATAGGTTGTACTTTTTCAAATAAGGTCACAAGAACATTTCTGGTTTCCATGCTATTTCAGAACCTTGTTGCTTCCCTTTCATGGGGGAGGGGAGGGGAGGGGAGGAGTCTCATTCCTGTTCCCTGCTGGGAAGGCCTCTGTGTTGTGTCTCACTGAATGGAATGTGGTAGGAGGGTAAAAGTGATGCTTCGTGACTTCCAAGTCTAGATTAGTATAGGTCATACAGCTCCTGCTTCACTCACTCTTTTGGTGTGTTCACCCTTGGAGTCCAGCCACCATATTGTGAGGGAGCTGAGGTGCCACATGGGAAGGCCATATTCAGATCAAAACCCCAGCTGAGATTCTAAGTGACAGCCTGGAGGAATGACCAGACATGTGAGTGAGTAAGCCATCAGATGCTTCTACGGCCCCAGCTAGTAGTGATGGCACAGAGGCATGCTGGTCCCACTTAGTCTTGTCTAGTCAGCGAATTTGTAAACCAAAATAATGTCATTGCTTTAAGCCAGTAAGTTTTGAGGAGGTGGTTTGTTACACAGTACTAGATAACCGAAACACTATGCATTTACATTTCCAGATTAGTTTTAGAAACGGCTTGTCAAATTTCATAAAAAATTCTCACTTGTCTCAGAAAATGTGTTCTAGAAAGTATCCTTCCGTGATCATGTTCATGTTGTTACAAACACTTGTCCATCTATATAGAGGTTTTTGTTGCTATTGTGGTTGAGTTCTTAAAAATGAGGATTAGAGACTGGGGATGTGGCTCAGTGCACATGGGAGCACTTACCTAGCATGAGCAAGGCCCTGAGTTGGAAGGGATAGATTATACTATTCTCCTTTGCACTTAACTTTAAATAAAACAGAAATCTATAAGTCTTCTGGTAGGTCAGGTAGTGTTGAGAGCAGGGTCTGCTGAGCATCAACCTCAGTAAGTCAAGGAAGGGATTTCTAATAGCATGCCAGAGTATGGCCAGGAGCAGATATTTAGAGCATGAGGTCAATGAATCAAATCAAACATTTGGAAGGTGCAAGTAGGGAGAGCAGAATGCTGGGCTGCAAGAAAGAGGACCTCACTAATAATCCCTGAGATGAGTACAGTTTCCTGAAGCTGACATTAAACACTAACTGCATGGCACCATGTGAAAGGGCTAAGCATGCTTAAAGGACCAGGGATGGGCGGAAGATCTCCCAGTACTCTCTCACATCATTTGTTTTTCTGGATTGGGACTACAGCTTTTCTGGGGGTGTTCCTGAGCCCAGCAATCTCTCTAGAACCTTTCATCTGGCCTCACAGGCAACCAGTGGAGCTGACCGTGGTGCCGGCAGATTTAGATACTTGCCCAGATTTCTTCCATGCCATGCTCAGCTCTGCTGCTCTTGCTCATCTAGCCTGATGCAGGTGTGTGGGGTAGAAATCTTGGTAAGTATAGCAGAGAGGTGTGCAGGGTGGCACAGCAGGGATTACACAGATTGCTGATGCCTGGGGTGTTCGTGATGGGGGGACATTGTTTTTGCAGTGTGTTTCAGTGGTGTAGGGTCAGATGTAGAGAAATGAGGCCATGAAGGTAAATAGGGAAGCTGGGCATAGAGGCACACACCTGTAAAGCTGAGACAGGAGGTTTGTTATCTTCCTGTCCTTTAGACAGAACCCTAGTTATGAAATCACTGGTGTGAACTAGTCACCATACCCCCTGGAGTTCCCTCCAGCCCTTCTCCATGCAAGAGAGAAAGTGTCAGTAGAAGAGGAGTCCCATGCCCTGCAAAGACAAGGTGATCTGAGAACAGGTTGACCAATTTATTTTTCCTGAGAGTTCATGTAAAAACAGCACAGGGAGTAACAAACAGCAGTGGTTAGGAAAAGGGGATGCCATTCAACATGTTTCAACAGTCTCTGTTTGGCTTTGGAAGGACAAACTGCCATGGTTCAGAGGCCAAGAGAGAGCAGAATGAAGCCAGGTCCCTTTGAAGTGGGGGCTCAGAATATGGGAGGAGGGGCTCTGAGGGGTAGACTTCAGATCCAGATGTCAGAGCTGCAGTCGCCTCCTGGGTAGCGGAGCTCATGGGCTAGGGCTGGCCCAAGGGGCTCCTTCCCAAAGTCTACCAGGAAGTTGGGGTTCAACTTCAGCCCTCCCTTTACTGTGTCTACATCGATCTGCAGCATCACAGAGCCTTCCCTGTTGGAAAAAAGAAAGGGAATAAGTGGGGACACTCCCTCCTCCCAACACTTGTGAGTATAGGGAGTGGGTTCTTGAGTGAGCAGGGTCTGAATGAGCCATCTGTAGGGTGGGGTGCAGATGGAGTCCCCAGGGAGTCTTCAGAAAGCCAAATGAGCCTTCTGGGAGAGGAAGATTGGGGAGGAGAGCCCAGATAGTCTGCTTCTCACCTGATGAGATCAGGGTAAAACTGCTTGTCCCAGGCACTGTACAGAGATGTGGTAACGTACAAACGCTTCCCATCTAGGCTAAGCTGGATCATCTGAGGGCCTCCGGCCACCCGTTTTCCCTTAGGAAAATGAGATTTCAGAACTCAAGAATACACAGATCCTAGGAGGGGATCATGAGCACTACCCAAACCCCAAGAACATGCCCGCCCACACATCCCCTCCCACTGCGTGCTCCTGGAAGATGGACTGAGGGGGCCGGTGGGGAGGGGGAGAGGTCCTCACCTTGACGACCAGAGGCTCTGGTTGGCATTTGAGTTCCTGGTCCTCCAGCACTTGCACAGGGCCTCCCTTAACAATGCTGCCCCCAAGGAAGATCTGGGTGGGGAGGTGTTGAGGATGAAGGAGGACAACAGTGAGTGGTTTGGGGATATTGCAGGAAGAGCAGCTTCCCTCACTCCTTTCAGACGTGGTCCCCATGGCTGGCTCCTCACAATCCTGAGCCAGCATCTTCCCTTGGCCCCCATTTTTTGCTTTTCCTGCTCCTCCTGTATCATCCCCCAGCTACTTCACACCCTCTATCCCATCCCCAGACACTTTTCCTCCTTTCCTCCCCTTCTCATCTTGCTAGGACCCCCACCTGTCCAGTGAGGCAAGGCTTCTGAGGGTTAGAGATGTCATACTGCCGCAGGTCCCCATGCAGCCAGTTGCTGAAGTAGAGGAAACGGTCATCCAGAGACAGCAGGATGTCAGTGATCAAGCCTGGGGGGAAGAAGGGTGTCGGAACTCTTCCTCTCCAGGCCTGTGGGAATCGATCTTCCCACTCCCGCCCCCCGCTAGGCACTCACCTGGCATTTCGGGTAGGATCCAACCCTTAACTTTCTTGGGGGGGATCTGGATCACCTTCTCCACTGACCAAGTACCTCCCTACAACGGGAAGTGGAGAGTGAGGCTAGGAGGCTGTGAGCTGAGACTGTGAGAGTTGGGGATTAGAAAGGAGAGGGTGGATACAGGGCCAGCTTTCCATGAGGGTCCACTTCCATGCAGGTCCCTTAAGGCAGTGTTTGTGTCTGCTTTACCATAGCATTCCCAGCCCTAGCACAGTGCCTGACATAGACACTCAGGAAATAGCTTTTTTTTTTTTTTTAATCTCTTTTCCTTTTGTGGTCCTGGGGATTGAACCCAGGGTCACTCTCCCACTGAGCTACACCCCAGACCTATTTGTTTATTTATTTAGTTATCACTTTTATTTATTTTTGTTGTTGTTGTAGGTGGACAACATGCCTTTATTTTATTTGTTTATTTTTATGCAATGCTGAGGATTGAACCCAGTGCCTCACACATGCTAGGTAAGCGCTCTGCCTCTGAGCTACAGCCAGCCCCCTATTTATTTTTTATTTTGAGACAGGATCTTGCTGAGTTGCCCAGGCTGGCCTCAAAATTGTGATCTTCCTTCCTCAGCCTCCCAAATTGCTGTGATGACAGGCATATGCCACCGCATCCAGCATTAAATAGTTTTTGAATAAATGAATACATACGGCCAGTTAGGGTTCCAGTGTGCTATGATCTGAATGTCCCCACCAAAATTCATGTTGCATTTTAATCCTCATTGTGAGATATTAAGAGGTAGGACTGGGCTGGGACTCTAGCTCAGTGGTAGAGCACTTTCCTAGCACAGGTGAGGCCCTGGGTTTGATCCTCAGCACTACATAAAAATAAATCAATAAAATAAAGGTATTGTATCCATCTACAACTAAAATATATATTTAAAAAAAAGAGGTAGGACTACATGGGACCTGTGAGAGGTGATTAGGGCAGGGCCCTCATGAGTGGATTAATTCCTGAATAGGTTAATGGATTGTTTTGAGAATGAATTTGCATAAAAGGTTGGTTGTCTCTCGTTTGCACCCCTGTCACCAGGTAATGCCCTGTGCCTCCTGGGGATTCTGAAGAGAATCCCCAGCAGCAAGAAGATTCTCACCAGATGCCTCTCCTTGACCTTGTACCTCCCAACCTGGATCCAGACCTATGAGTGAAATAAATCTTCATTCTTTATCAATCACTCTGTCCATGGTAGTCAGTTATAGGAATAGAAAATAGACTCATACAAGGTAGAAATTAGCTTAGCACTGTGAGAAGAGAGGCCTTGTTTTGTTTCTGGAGAAGCCTGGGCTGGTGGAACTAGGGGGCACCTTCACTGAAGCCCTGACTGTCAAGATGGCTAGGAGCCAAGAACCAGAGGGTGCATGTTACCTCATTCTTGTAGAAGCGCTGGATGTTGGAGCTAAGGGCACAGCCCACAAAGCCTTGAGCAGCAGCTGGGTTGTGCAGGAAGCGGATTTCCAGGGGAATAAGCCCGTCCTTCAGAGGCAGGGTCTGTATGATCTCATGGCGCTGCCAGTCCCACACATGTAAGTGGCTTCCATATAGCCCTGGGGTGGGGGTGGGGCCAGAGGAGAGGCTCAAGATCCATGGTGGGTGGGGCAGGCAGGGCATGGGCACAGGCTGGGGCATGGACTAGGAAAGAAGTTTGGAAAATGATTTAGAAGGATCAGAAGGATACTGGAGGCAGTTTAAGCAATTCAGCACATCCTACACCATAACCCCAAGAGTCTGGGGTCCACAGGAGGGAGGAAAGAAGGCAGAAGACTTGGAGTGGGATTGGAGCAGAAGGAAAGGGGTGTGGCTCAAGGCTCCTACCAGCCCACTGGGGGCTTCTCACCTGCCTCCACGTCAGCAGGGTTGAAACCATCTTTTATGACATTGGGGGCTGCCCATTCGGTGCTGATCATGATGTTGTGTCGAGGCTGGTACCAGAAGTCGTAGCCCATTGGTGCAGCTCCCCCAGGCTGCTCCCATGTCCCTTTTACCTCAAAGGTCTCCCCATCCAGCAGCACAAAACCCCCTGAGCAGGGAAGGAAGGAGGGTGTCAGGTAGAGACATTAGAGTCTATATCCCCACCCTCTTATCACCACTTTCAGAAGACTCTAAACCCATCGTCTGCCCCACTCCTCCACTGGGTGTCCAAAAGGGCCCTCCCAGAGATGGCCAGGTGAGAGGTGGGACCTCCTACTCTGGTGCCCCATCTCCCTTCATCTTTATCTTTCTCCCAAATTCAGGGGAAATTCTTCTCCCTTCAAGGCAAGAGATCTTCTGGAACTCAGGACCCTGTGCTTCTCTTGCGCGGCTTCCCATGATCAAAGTGGGCTTCCTCCTGGAGTTCAAGCTCCACTCTGCTCACTACATTGTCCTTAGAGAGTAGACAAATAATATTTTCATTTGTCATTCAATATGAATGCCCAATATTTTGCTCCCTTGCTTCATGTTATGATATCTTCATATGTCCTTGTGAGCACATCAGATGTCTACTCCTTACTGTTATTAAGTCTAGGAATATCACATGCCTCCCATCTCCTGGATAGAGCAATCAAATGGAGTCCAGTGCAGTACCCTTGATTGAAATGACCTTAATTGATGTCCCACTCCAGATCTTAAGAGGAGAGGGTTTTGATGAAAAGAACAAGGCTCTGAGGAGTGCAGTGCAGAGTGGTCATTAGAACAGATTCTGGAGCCAGACTGCTGCATTTAAGTTACAGTTCTGTAACTTATTAGTGCTGAAAGCTAATAAGTGGGGGTAAGTCTATGTCCCCCCTTTCTTATCTACAAAACCAGGATCATAATAGCACCTATTTCATAGCTTGTGTCTGGCACACAGAACACCTAAGTGTTAGTTCTCATCATACCATATGTGAGATGGCAAATGTAAAGATTAAGAATCCCAAGCACTGTGGGACCTACTCAATAACTCACAAAAGCTGATATTAAATGCATGTACTATCTGGGGCCATGGTCTGCGTTCACATTGCTTATGGCAGATTGTTTGGCTATACCTTTTAACTAAACTCATCAGTCAAGGCTCATCTTCATAGAAATAATTGAAACAACTGAAGTTACTTGGTAACACTTTAAATATTGGACGGAACTTAGCCTATTGATGTGCTGGTTATCCATTCCATTGCTCCCCAGGCTGGGGATCTGCTCCCCCCACAGACAAACACTTTCTGCCTTTCATAGCTGCAGAAGTTTTTATGAGCACACAGTGCCAGCAGGTACCTTTGCTATTGCCCTTGGGATCTCCCAGGGCACTAATCATGACCTCCCCACTGGCCAGGCAGTGGCTGGTGTGGAGGTATCCCAGATTGCACTTGGTGTGGACCTCCTTGGGCTCGATGACCTGGAGAGGGGTGGGGAACCATGTCAGAACTTTGCAGGGGCAGGGTTCTCCACTCCCTACCTCCATACTCCCCTACTGTATCTGTTGACACTCTCCTCTTTTTCTTCAAATCATGATTATAACTCTTCCTGTGGAAATATGGCAAAGATTCAGTCTGGTAACCTCCACAGAGCCCCAAGGAAAAGTCAGACAGACTGCTAATAACTTCCCAGGTGGAAAGCACCAACTCTTCCCCTATCTGTCCTGAAGGGACTAATAGCCCTGTGGGCCCATAAGCTCCCCCCAGGGTGGGCATGTGTCACCAGCAACCAGCACACAGTGAGTGTCAGGCACCAAGAGGATACTGAACAAAGTGTTAAGAGGAAGAACTGGATGTTCCCTGCCTAAGGGAAGCCCTGAACTCATAACTGGTGAGGAAGCCAGGTATGGTGTTGCACACCTGTAATCCCAGCAGCTCAGGAGGCCGAGGCAGGAGGATCAAAAGTTCAAGACCAGACTGGGTAACTTAGTGAGACCTTGTCTCAAAGTAAAAAGGGCTGGGGATATAGTTCAGTGATAGAGTACCCCGGGTTCAATACCAAACAAATAAAACTGGGTTAGAGGGAAAATGGCTTCCTTTCTCTTGTCGGAGTAAAATAAGAAACTCTTCCCTTGTCTCTGGTGCCTTGGCCCTCAGTGCTGGAGATGACAACTTAGCATGCCTAGGTAACTTTCTTCTGAACTCTAACCTCGCTCCCTGTCTCTAAGCCCCATCTTGCACAAGAGTGGGAAGCAGTTGGTTTATGAGTGGCTTCTCGCCTGTAGACTGATGGACCGGCAGGTGCATTAGGGTATCCCAGCCAGCAAAAGCAGAGGACATGCCTTGTGTAGCTTTGGGGCACGGGGCTCAGAGCCCACATCTACCACATAGATACGGGAGGAGATGAGACTGGGCAGCACTAGCTTGGTGCGTGATTTGGTGCTGTCCCCAAAGCAGCTGCTGCAGGTGTTCCATCCTGAGTGATGCAGCTCATCCTTCAGGTAGGGCATGGGCAGCCGGTGGATGACCTAGGATGGAGGGGGAACAGGAGGTGATGCTCACCCAAGGCACACTCTGTGCCCTTTCAGAAAAGGCATCCCCATGGATTCATTTTGGCTTGGAGTCACAGCATAAGCTGGATTTGTCCTTAGGTGAGTGTGTGTAGGGGTGTAGATGTGTACTGTACATCTTGCACAGCCATACCCATGGAGGACAAAGATGGATAGGAAGGGCAGGGCTGGGTCCAGGGCTAGGGGAGTGCTCAAGGTCTGCCTCACCTGGCAATACTGGGAAGACTTGGGGTTGACATCAACAGTGGCCAGATAATCCGGGGCCTCAGTGCTTGTGTTTCGGTAAATACAGGGCAAGTAGACAATCTCCTCTCGGGGTCCTAGAGGATAGAAAGTAGGCAGTGGGGACAGTGGGTTGGGGAAGAATGGTGGAGGTAGCCCTGGGTGTGCTGAGGGCTGAGGCCAGGTCTGAGGTTCCCCACCCCTACCAGCCTTGGAATCAGTAGAGGGCAGTTACCTTTCATGGCCTCCAAAGGGGTAGGGTAGCCGGGGCCACACTTGCCACATTTCGTAGCTGTGGAAAGAGTGGGACATGTTGGCTAGAGCCTGCTCTGGAGGATGAGGGTTCCCTTTCTTCTACCTGCAACACACATCTGGCAGGCTAAGGCAGACATGCTGCTGTCCCCAGTCCCCACTCCAGCCCCGTCACTCCTCCAGCTGCATCACTCTGGCCAATCTCACCACCACTCCTTCCCCAACGATGGTGAAGGTGTGCTGGAGGAGACACTCCAGCAGGGCCCTGGGCGGGTGGGGAAGAGTAAGCACAGCAGAGGCTGTGTGGTATAGTGGTCATGACATCAACTTGGGTCCCAACCTCAGCCTACCACTGACTACCACCCGAACTTGGGCGAATAACTTAACCTCATGGCCTCAATTTCTGCTTCATCTGTAAAAGGGGGATAATAAGAATACCACAGTGGGCTTTTCTGATATGTAACCAAGAGGGCTCCATCAAGTGTGTGGCTTTGTGCTACCTGATAGAAGACCAATAAACCCTGGTGGTTCCTGAGGGGTAATCCTCAGGGAGTCAGAGTGGTCTGCTTAGCAATTCACTAAAGTGTATCCCTGCCAGGGGCAAGGACACTTCCTGCTTTTCTCTCCTAGGGCCTGTCCCCAGGCTGCAGGCCATATCCTGGATTGCATAACCATCTAGATGAGGGAGAGGAGGCTGGAGTTCAAGGCTGTTCCCAGCTGTACTTCCATGCATAGGCCAGTTTCCAATTCCCCACCCACCACAGTTGTAGGGAACGGCCCTCCTGACACTGAAGTCTGGCAAGAGAGGTCACACTGACCCATAGGGCCACAGTCAGCCTCTGTGAAGGACAGCTGCCAGAACGCCCAGCATTGGGAATTTGGGGTCAGTCAGGAAGAAATGTTGAATAACAACCCAGAGGAGGCTGCAGGCTGCAGGCTGAATGAAACCCTGGAGTGGATTTCACAGGAATGAACACCACCTCTTTCCTGTCCTGGGAGCACGAAAAAGAAGCCAGGAGTAGCCAGAATCAAGCTTCTACACCAATACGGGCTGGGACCCCTTCATAGTAGCCTGGGACCCCCATTCATAGAAGCCAAGTGACTAGGTAGCAGAGAAGCAGTAACAGCATTTCAGAGTCCAGAAACCTGACTTCAAGTTCCAAATTTGACACCTACTCTATTTTTCTCCCTTTCATTTGCCAAAAGGAGGTAATAATAATAAAATCCTACCTGCTTCTTTAGGTAGATATGAAAGTCAAATAAGACAAAGTATTCACGAGTACTTCCAAGTTTAAAAAATACAAAAGAGGAACTGGGGAGATAGCTCAGTTGGTAAAGTGCTTGCCTTGCAAGCACAGGGCCCTGGGTTCGATCCCCAGCACTGCAAAAAAAAAAAAAAAAAAAAACCAAAAGAGAAGTGTGTAGAAATATGGGCAAATAAGACAATGTTTGCAAAAGTCTGGAATTATGAAATGATTATATAAATATGTGTAGGGCTGTCAGGGGAGGGAAGAGAATGCCAGGCACTGCTTGATGCCAAGGGAGGGCTACAGATTGGGTAGGGGTGGCTGGGGGATGAGAGAGAGAGAAAGAGAAATACAGTCCAAAGAAACTAAGGAGACTTGCTCTGCTATACAACGAAAACAAGCTATAGCAGAGCGTGGCATAGGATGTCGGGAGGATGGGATGTTCACAAACTCTAAGACATCAAAACAGAGACACAAGACTGGGCTCGGTGATGCACGCCTGTAATCCCAGTGGCCAGGGAGGCTGAGGCAGGAGGATCACAAGTTCAGAGCCAGCCTCAGCAATTTATCGAGACCCTGAGCAACTCAGTGAGACCCTGTTTCTAAATAAAACATTAAAAAAAAAAGGGCTGGGGATGTGTCAGTGGTTAAGCACCCCTGGGTTCAATCCTTGGTACCAAAAACAAGAACAAAACACACACAAATAAACAAATAAAAAACCAAAAACACAAAAACTGCAGAGCCAAAGAGAGAGAAGTAAAGGTGCTGCCAAGTGTGACTGATTCCTTGGCATCTGCCCAGCTCAGCTCTGCCCCTTACCCCCAGCATTTCTTAGGGTCAGGCCATGCAGGCCACTCAAGTTGCAGGGAGCATTACTCCTCTTTCTGGAGGTGACTTCCTGTCCTAAGCATCTCAAGCTAGGTCTCTGATCATCTTGGCTTTGAGATAAACCCAGGGAAAACTCTAGCGGGTTTTCTATACCAGTCTGGCTGCTGCATATTCTTCCAGCTCAGGGAAGAGCTAGTTCCAAAGGGACAAGGACGTTTAACACTCCCACCCAAACCCAAACTCCTCAGCCTGACACCCAGGAACCTACAGATGGAGGAATAGGAGGACTGTGGGATGGAGAGGGCATTGAAACAGGTCCCCAGTGAGTGTGGGTCACTGACATCCTTCCCTGACTTTCTGTGTGGAGCAGCCAGAAGGAGACCTGGGCGCTGAAGGCTTGGGTTCCCCACTCCCTGGAATAAGAAGTTGGCCCAGGGCTGAAACCAGGATTGTCTATCTCCTATGGTGATATAAGGGATTCTCCTAAGAATCTCTGATGCAGACAGGCAGCCTGGCCCTGCCTCTGCTGAACAGAATAGAGAGTAGCCCAGGGTCACACTTGCCTGCTGTCCCCCACCCTCTTGCCTGCCTTGGGACTTTGGCTAAGCTGGGGAATGCAAGGAGAAGGAAGAGAGAGGGGGGAAAGAGGAGGAAAAAGTGGGAAGATAGAGGGAAACCTGCACTCAGAGTAAGAAAATGAAGAAGAGACCAGCCCTTCCTTCCCAAACTGCACATTCCTCCCCGATTTTGAGGCATTTCCTAGAGGAAGGATCCTCCAAACTAGAGGCAGACAAAGGGGGCGGGCAATGTGCGATTGCTGAAGTCCCCTTCCTTACCCATGCTTCTGACTGGTACGCTTTTGGTTCTGAAAGGTTTGCCAGGAGCCGGCAGAGGTGAGGCAGACAGCTTTGCTGGTGTCCAAGGCGGGCTGTGTAGAGGAAGGGGCAAAGGAAGGGAATTTATACAACCAATCGGGGAAGGGGCGGGGCAGGGGGAGGGACCAGGCCACAGCCCAGGGTAAACCGAACAGGGCAGCTGGCCACAGCCCAGGGTAAACCGAACAGGGCAGCTGGCCAGGACGCTCTCAAGTGGCCTGGCAGTTGGTGCTTGAGTTACAGAGCATGTGTTTGTGTGTGTGCTTGTGTGTGTGTGTGTGTAGTGGGGAGCCTGGGCATATGCAAATACATCTGTGCCTCTGGTGGGTGCCTGCATATGTGTCAATTTGTGTATCTGTGTATGCACATGTCCTGTGTTACCCATGCACGCAACTCTTATGTATGTGCCTGCATGAGTGTGCACATGCGCTTATGTGCGAATTTGTGTTTGTGATGGGCTCATGTGTTAATATTTGTGCTTGTGTGTACCTGTCTGGATTTGTATGTGCCTGTGTGAGTAAATGCCTGGAGGAGTATTGATGCCTCTGTGGGAGTATTTATGTGCACATGTGCATGTTGTGCAGGATATGTTTGTGTGAGCATGTGCATGCACATATTCTTGTGCCTCTGAATGCTCGTCTCTGTATTGGCATTTGGGGGTACCCGGGGCTGTGGGTCTATCTATTCCTTCTTCCACAGCCCCAGTCTGCTCTCCCTTAAGAATTTCCTCTTATTCCTGTCCTTCATGCTCCAACAGGCACTGTTCTACTCACCCAGGGACTCCTCACTCATGTCTTTCTTCCGCAGCTGCTCCAACAGAACCAGAATTGACAATGGGGTCCAGATTCCACTTTTCCACAAACCATTCATTCCCCTTGAGCTTTGAAGTAGAATTAAAATCAGCATTGCCTATTATTACCCTCTATTACCCTCATAAACCTCAGGAGGTGAAAGTGGAGAGCCTCCCCCACATCTCCCAGCCTGCTGCCTCAGCAGCCCTCGGGGGGATGAATGGCAGGACCTGAGGGTAGCCCAACAGAGGCTACTGTCCCTAACTGGTCTTGTGATAGCCATAAACCCCTCAGGGTCTCTATCCTGCAAAAAGTCCTCCAGCTGGAAAAGTCAGTGACTGCTTAGGGTGGCCAGGCCTGCTAATATAATACCCCAGAGACAGGAAAATGACAACTGCTTGCTGCAGACCCTGAAGCAGAGTGGTTCAAAGCAGAGTTGAGGCCTAATCCCGTTAACTGTGTCCAGGGTCGTCCTCATCCCAAGAATCCAGTGTTTGAAGGGCTGGATGAGAGGGAGATCAAGGAACCTTCCCCAGCTGGTCTCCTTCTTGGAGCCAGGGACCTCCTCTTTCCTCAGGGTTGGCTGCTTGTCCAGGGAAACCCCTGTCCCCATTCTTTAGGGAACCTGCTGAGTCTGTGTCTACACCAGCCACTTTCATCTTCCTGGATGAAAGCTCTGGGGTGAGGTTTTTATTGGATAGGGAATAGGGTAAAGTTCGGTCTCAAGATTGACAGTAGAAAGAGCTACAGGGACACTTACAAGAAAGAAGAGGCCTTTGGTGGGACGACAGGGGCTCATGAGATGCATTATGAGTCACCTTTTGCTTCCAACAGAAGCAGCTAGAGAGTTAGATTGGCAAGGCTAGAGAGAAATCTCTCTGTACCGAATACCTATGTGGAAATATCTAATATAAACTCATTATGTAAGAAAGAAAGGGAAAAAGAAAGAGGAAAGAAGGAAGGAAGGGTGGGAGGGAGGAAAGGAGGGAAAGAAGGAAAGCAGGCTGGGCTACAGATTTCCAAACCAGAGTAGAAGGAAGGGGAGTGAAACTGGTTTATATTGTTAATATCGTATACCTTTTGCATGTACAAATATGTAGCAATGTATCCCACTATTATGTGTAATCATAATGAACTAGTTAAAAAACAAAACAAAACTGGGCTTTGGTGTACTGAGCGTCCTGGTTCCCCTTCTGTGGAGGATCATGTGCCCACCAAGGAGAACCCTCTGTAGCTGCCCAGAACAGAGATCTTCCCGTATCTCCAATGTCATTCAACCCTTTTAAACTCTGTCCTCGTTCTGCGATCAGCAGCCAGGTGTCAAAGCCAGCCTTGTGTGCAGCTGACCCACAGGGGATGCCCCTGAGAGCTGCTTCCTTGCTTTGGCCATCTCCCTGGCCTCCAGGCTACTTCCACTCATCCTGCCTTCATCCTGACCCTCTAATTCTCCTTCTCCTCCTCCTGAGATCTCCATCTCCTACTTCCTTTCAGCTCTCCTTTTGGCTCAAGGTAACCCACCAAGATCTGCAAGAAAAAGCAACTCCATTCCTGCCTTTTATCAAAAGTTCTTGAATCATTACCTCTAAAAATACTGCTAAAGTATTTTGTTTGTCCTTGAGTCTGTTGTTGACTTGTTCTTTCACGGTTCTGTGCTCTGACCTGGCTACTCTCAGTGGCTTCTCACTGAACTCTTGCTCTAAAGTCAGTGAGCTGGTTAGGGAAAGCTGTCCCAATCTGGGCCCAGTGAGGGGATGCAGTCCAGGGAGAGGGGTCAACTGTTCACAGAAAAATGCCCAAGACTTCTTCCTTCTTCTGGCACAGATAGATTTGGGGCTTCCAGGTGGTCAGTGGACTGTGCCCCATCAGCAGCAGCATCTGCTAAATCCTAATTTTGTTTCTTAAGAACTGAAGAGCTCCCTGCCTAATCTCATCTGCACCTCCCTAGTTGTAGACCAACCACAGCTGGGTGACTCTGGGATTCACAGCAAGAGTTGGTGACTGGGGAGCATCCCAAGCTGACTCTGGTGCTAAACCCCCATGCTGGCACTCCAGGCCAGAAGCAGCTTGCATGGGAAGGTCAGGCTGGGTGGGATCCACATTAATTTCTGCTGTTTGCTGCCCCAGAAAAGTGCAGCACTGGAAGAGGCAGGGTACAAGACTGACAGCTGGACAACTGGAGGTTGTATAACTGCTTCTCCAGAATTTTGACTCTGGCCTCCTCAAACAGAAGGTGAATTCCCTGGGCCATGTGGGGTTGGGTGGCTGCTGTGTGGAAAGGTGGGCTGCTATTGGTTCCCCTGTTTCCTCCTACCCTAAGCCAGATTACTTTGCACCTCTTTTTTTCCTTTTTTTTTTTTTTTGCACTGGGGATTGAAGCCAGAAATGTTTTCCCACTGAGCCACATCCCCAGTCCTTTTTATTTTTTATTTTGAAACAGGGTCTCCCTAAGTTGCTGAGACTGGCCTCAAACTTGCAATCCTCCTGCCTCAGCCTCCTGATTCTGGGATTACAGGTGGTGCCTGTAATCCTTTTGTCTCTTTATACAGGTTCCAAGACCATTGGTGGGGAAGATGGGGAAGTAATGAAAAACAGACTCAATCCAGTAGGGAAAAAAAGGGGAGGAGATGATGAATTAGTCTCTAAGAATAATTTAACGAGGGGAAAAAAAAGAAATTTGGTATTCTTTATCTTTAGCAAAATCAAAACAAAAGGGAAGCAATCCAAGTCCAGAAAGGGGGAGTGATATTAAGGGGAAAGGGGTATTAACATGCATGAGCCAGCTAGTATGTGTTGGCTCCTTTAATCTTTGCTATAATCTTGTTGGTGATACCATGTCCATTTTACTTATGAAGAAACTCAGGCATAGAAAACATCCAAGTCACTGATTGATGGCAGAGTAGAATTCCCATCTACCCCTCTGATGGTTCCAGTTTTGCAGTCACTGAGCTGCCTTTTTTTTTTTTTTTTTTTTCATTTTGCTTTGATTTGTTTCATTTGGAGGGAAGGCAGAGTGGGGAGGCAGAAGAACCAGAGGAATGCGGAAAGTTGGGGGGTTTGGTTTCTTGGAAGTCCCAGAACTGAGAGACTCTTTCTCAGAGTTGGGGAGAAAGTGAAGAAAATGTTGTCTGCTGAGTCGAACAATGAGATCTTCATGGGGGAGGAGTGGAGGAATAGTAGAGACCCCTGAGCTGCTGAAAGGAGACAAAGGAGAGCCAGGTGCCATGGCACCTACCTGTAATCCCAGCAACTTGGGAGGCTGAGGCAAGTTTGAGGTCAGCCTGAGCGATTTAGCTAGACTCTGTCTCAAAATGATAAGAAAATACAAAGCATTGGTAGAGTGTCCCTGAGTTCAATCCCTAGTACAATAAGTAAACAAATTAATTAAAAACAAAAAGATTTTAAAATAACATAATAAAAGGAGATGAAGGGTCTGCATTCAAGTACTAGCTGGTGTCACCTTAGGAGAGGGACACTGGAAGGCAAGATTTTCCATTTTTACATTATATACTTTTCTCCTCCGGCCTAGCATCTCCCCTTTCTCTCCCTTTTCTCTTCCTTCTTTCTCCTTTGGTAGTAGGGATTGAACCCAGGGATGCTTTACCACCAAGCCACAACCCCAGCCCTTTTATTTTGAGACAGACTTTTGCTAAGTTGCTCACCTAGAACTTGTGATTCTCCTGCTTCAGCTTCTTGAGTCACTGGGATTAGAATTGTGCTCCACCATGCCCAGCAGTATTTTTTAAAATAATAAACATATAGTACTTTTGTAACTAAAAGCTCAAATAAAAGTATTAAGGGAAGCAAATTATAAGGAGAAGGAAAGGAAGGATGGAAGAGCCCATGCTGGAGAGAAGGACAAGTCCTGGTCCCTTTTTTGCTGCAGCTGTCCCACCCTCCTGCCTGTCTTCCCTGTGGAGGTGCCCATGTACAAGGTCATCCATTCTTGCATTCCACAAACAATTCTGGATGCTGGTTTGGAGCCAGGTATGACGAACACAGTGGTGAACAAGGCAATGTTGCTGTCTTCATAGAGATGACATTCTGGGGGAGAGAGCCAATAAGCAAGCAAACACATAATAAGTGCCATTTCAGGTAAACGCTATGAAGGAAGTAGGATAAGGTAAAAGTGACAGAGTACAAAGTTTACTAGGAGCCCGCACACCTGTCATCCCAGAGGCTTGGAAGGCTGAGGCAGGAGGATTGAGAATTCAAAGCCAGCCTCAGCAAAAATGAGGCGCTAAGCCTCTAAATGAAATACAAAATAGGGCTGGGAGTATGACTCAATAGTTAAGTGCCCTGAGTCTAATTCCTAGTACTGGGGAAAAAAAAAAAAAAAAAAAAAAAAAGTTCTTACTAGAATTGGTATATACAGGTACGAATTTGTATGCAAACAAACAGCATAAACATCTAAAAAAAAATAGCAACAAACTCCTCCCCCGAAAACCACAAATACATGCAAAACACCTGTAGCACACGAAGGAAGCAGCTTGCAGAGACCTGAGGCAGGACTGGCTGGACTGGTTGAGATTTCCCCAGCTAAGCAGCGTTTCTGAGGCCCGTCCTGCTCATTTCTTCTCATATTAACAGACCAACAACTCCCTCAGAGGAGGGCCGCAGCAGCCACTGAGAACCTGTTACCAGATACAACTGGAGCCCAGTCGGCCCGCACAGGGCACAGTCAACTCCAGAACTCACAGCAGTGCAGTTTTTTTTCTCCCTCCTCCATTGAAGAAACAGTTTACCAATTAATTCAACTGCTCACACTCGCCTCTTGTCTGTGATTGACATGGAGTTAAAAGTCTGATGCTCAGCGTAACAGTAAGGCTCAGAGAAGAGAAATAGTTTAAAAAGATTGTCTTCTGCCAGGGCCGCCTATAAAGAGCATGATCAGGGACTGGGGTTGTGGCTCAGTAGTACAGCGCTTGTGTGAGGCACTGTGTTCAATTCTCAGCACCGCATATAAATAAATAATAAAATAAAATAAAGGTCCACCGACAACTAAAATAAATAAATAAAGAGCATGACCAGAGAGGTACATGGAGGGCTTCCTCTCCACGTTCAAACCACTCAGAAATATCATCCCTTCTGGCCTGCTGATAATGCTGGGAACTTCCCCATTGCAGTTTTCTTCTGTGTTAGGGTGGCCTGCTCTCACCTCTGGGCTACAGTGTTATCTCCAGGGTAGTAAGTCTTTCAACTCAGTACTATCGTGTGGCTTGGTTTTATCAGAAGCACTGAGAAGGGGCTTGGAGCTTAATGATAAAGTTTTTAAAAATATATATAATTATTAACACATATTAATTGTACTACTTCATGGGTTTCACTGTGACATTTCTATACATGCATATATCATGCTTTGATCATTTCTACCTGCCCTCCCTTCTCCCCTCTCTGGCCCTCCAGTCCCTCTCCACCCACCCCTGTCCCTTTCCCCTTCCCTAATAGTCCCTCTTCTATTTTCAGTGTTTTGTCATTGTTGTTCTGTTTTTGTTTCAGTTTCCACATATGAGAGAAAACATGTGACACTTGTCTTTCTGTGTCTGGCTTATTTCATTTAACATGATGTTCTCTAATTCCATCCATTTCCCTTGAAATGACATAATTTCATTCTTCTTTATGGCTGAATAATATTCCATTGTAAATATCATATTTTCTTTATTCATCTGTTGGTAGGCCCCTAGGCTGATTCCATCCATATCTTGGCTACTGTAAATAGTGTCACAATAAACATGGGTATGCAGGTAGCTCTTCTGTATGCTGGTTTCATTTCCTTTGTATATACCAAGGAGTGGTATAGCTGAATCATGTGGTAGTTCTATTTTAGGTTTTTTGAGAACCCTTCATGTTGACTCCCCATAGTGGCTACACTAACTTATATTCCCAATAACAGTGTATGAGGGTTCCTCTCTCTCCATAGCCTTACCAGTATTTGAGATATCTATCTATCTATCTATCTATCTATCTATCTATCTATCTATCTATCTATCTATCCATCCACTCTGACTAGGAGGATATAGAATTTTAGTGTAGTTATGATATGCATTTCTCTGATGACTAAAGATTTGAACATTTTTTCATAGTTATTGGTCATTTGTATTTCTTTTGAAGAGTAGCTATTCAGATCATTTACCCATTTTTTAAATTGGATTACTTGTTCTTTGGTTGTAAAGTTTTTTTAGTTCTTTATATATTCTGGATACTAATCCAGTGTCAGATGAATCGCTGGCAAAGATTTTCTCTCATTCTAAAAGCTGTCTCTTCACCCTGTTGATTGTTTCCTTTGCTCTGCAGAAGTTTTTTATTTTGACATAATTCCATTTGTCAGTTTATCACAATACCTGTTTTCAAAATATGCTACAGAGCCATAGTAACAAAAGCATCATGGTATTGGCATACAAACAGACACATAGACCAATGGAATAGGATAGAAGACACAGAAATAAGCCCGTGCATCTGCAGTCAACTCAGTCTCAACAAAGGTGCCAAAACACGCCTTGGAGAAAAGATAACCTCTTCAACACACAGCGCTGGGAAAACTGGATATTCACAGTATAGAAGATTGAAAGTAGACCCCTACCTCTTACCCCATTTGAGTTGAGAAATCAAATAAAAAATGAATCAAAGATCTTAATGAAAGACCTGAAACTTTGAAACTACTAGAAGAAAACAGGGAAGACACTTCAATATATTGGCATAGGCAATGAAGAAAGGTATTTTAAAAAGCAGTTTTTGCCTGAGAATGTGCCTTAGTGTTAGAGAGCTTCCCTAGCATGTATGAAGCCCTGAGTTGAAACCCCAGCACCAAAAAAAGATCTTTTTTTTTGCATTGCTGGGGTTTGAACCCAGGGCCCTGTGTTTGTGAGGCGAGCATTCTACCAACTGAGCTATCTCCCCAACCCCAAAAAAGGGTTTCTTAAAAAAGTTTTCTTCTTGACTATTTGACTGACTTTTGTGTGTGTGTGTGTGTGTGTGTGTGTGTGTGTGTGTGTGTGTGTGTTACTGAGGATCAAATCTAGGGTCTTGCCCATGCCAAGAACATGATTTACACCCTACTCCTACCTCTACCTCTTAGAAGAAAAGAGTAAGTTGAACAGGCAGATTCAAAGTTCAAGGCCTGTCCAGGCAACTCAATGAGACCCGGTTTCAAAACAAAATAAAAAGTGCTGGGAGAGGGGCTGGGGTTGTGGCTCAGTGGTAGGTAGAGCGCTTGTGTCACATTTATGAGGCACTGGGTTTGAGTCTCAGCACCGCATATAAATAAATAAACAAAATAAAGGTCTATTGACAACTAAAAATTATTTTTTTTATTTCTCAATTAATTAAAATCTGAAGTACTGATTTTATTGCTGAAAGGTACATTAATTCTTTGAAGTCAGAAAAATATGAAACGCTTCATGAATTTGTGTGTCATCCTTGTGCAAGGGCCATGCTAATCTTCTCTGTATCATTCCAATTTTAGTATATGTGCTGCCGAAGCGAGCACAACAACTAAAAATCATTAAAAAAAAAAAAAAGTGCTGGGGAAGTAGCTCAGTGGTACAGCGGAACTCAGAACGCCCCTGGGTTCAATCCCCAATATTGAAAAAAAATTAGTATAAATTTCAAGATAAGAATTTTAAGCCACAGTGCCATAATCATGCTTAAAAAACTGTCAGATATTTCATGTTCAAGTTTCCCCATTGGGGTCATATGCCTTTGTTTTACAGCTTGTCTATTTATTGGACTCACGAGCTGAAGGGTTTGTACCTTTCAGTTGTCCTTTTTGATAAATTTTGAGTCTTTCTAATCTATTGGTGAGGGAAGAAGTTTCCCTAAATACTGATTTTTCTGGTTAAATAAAAAGGATTCTGACTAGAACACAAGGTACATCCCTAGATACACATTTAATATAGAAGAAAAAAAGGAGAAGTGGGTATGAAACCCAATTATGAGGTCTAGAAGAGGTAGCAGTTCTTTTAGTATTATAGGGACACAGGTTTAAAAAAAAAAAATCACCATCACCAACGCCCTCCCTCAGCCTTCCTCCAGTGCCAAGCCTGGCTCCAGAAGAGCTGAGACGAGAGCTGTAAAATGACTTTTACACAATAGTCTCCACCTTTACAGAGCTCTACTTGGCTAGCACCCTCAGTTGAGAGCCCTGGGAAGAAAGAATTACATCAGTCTTGGTTAATGGCCCAAATTAAGCATCAAAACCCCTCATAAAGCTTCCATTTGGACGTGTTACAAAAACTGTAAATAAAATATCCAAAGGAAAATAAAAGCTGTTGTATTTGGGGTTGGAAAGGACCTTTGGTCCCTGGAGTTATGTCCTGAGTCACAGTTTCTCTACTAAGGCTCAGGACGGGCAGGAACAAATCCCCTCCTCTGGGGAGTCCAGTGCCCCCGTTTTCCCAACTCAGCACTATGCTGCCTGGGAAGAAGGTAGGAATTCTTCTCCCAGTGTCTCAGAAACACGGGTGTCTAGAGAGTTTTTGCATGTGTATGTGTGTGTGGGGGGGTTGTCCTCAGTTACATCAGGGATCAGGGTGAAGCCTGCAGCAGAGTTCATTGCCCATCCTGGATTCATTCAGTCTTTGCTACATCATAGCTAAGTGGCTGGTTTCCACTAGGATCTCCCCATGTTCACGTGGACATGTAGAAATGCTAAAAGTGCTTTCTGGGAGATGAATATTGTAGGATATGGGAACCCCAGATTTCCTCTCTAAATTTATTCAAAGGCTGATTAGAGCTGTGTGTGCTGGTACACGCCTGTAACCCTAGCTACTTCAGGAGGCCAAGGCAGAGGATTCCAAGTTTGAGGCCAACCTCAGCAACTTAGTGAGATTCTGTTTAAAATTTTTAAAAAAGCACTGAGGATGTAGCTCAATGATAGAGCACCCCCGGGTGCAATTCCTAGTACCAAAGGGAGAAAAAAGAAAAAAAAAAAAAAAAAAAGACTGCTTGGAAATGAAAGTTTAAGAAGGCTTAAACAGCCAGGCATGGTGTCATATACCTATAATCCCAGTAATTTGGGAGGATGAGGCAAGAGGATTGAAAGCTTGGGACCAGCCTTGGCAACTTAGTGAGATGCTGTCTCAAAAATAAATAAATACAGGGGCTGGGGAGATAGCTCAGTAGGTAGAGCGCTTGCCTTACAAGCACAAGGCCCTTGGTTCGATCCCCATCACCCTAAATAAATAAATACATACATACATACATACATAAAAGTGCTGGGGATGTAGTTCAGTGCTAGAGCACCCCTGGGTTCAATTGAGCCAATAAATAAATAAGGCTTAACCTGAAATCTAATGACTGTTTCTAATCTAGGATGATCTCCAACAAATCAATTGGAAAAAGTAAAAGAACCCATGGGGAAGAAAACAATGTGACAACTGAGGCAGAATTGGAGTGTCACAGTTCCCAGTCAAGGATGGTCAAGGTTTGACAAGAGCCACAGAAAACAAAGAAGCAAGGAAGGATTCTTCTCTGGAACTCTCAGAGGGGCATCGCCCTGCTGACACCTTAATTTAGGACTTCAAGTTTCTAGAACTGTAAGAGGATAATGAATTTCTGTTGTTTAAAAAGAAAAGCAACACAAAGATATTCCAAGGATATGAAAATGAAATATAAATGGCTAAGAAACATAAGAAAAGTCACCCAATCTCATTAGCAATTAGAGAAATGCTTGCCAAAGCAACAAGTGTGATTTTTCCAAAATAAAAAGATTGAGCTGGGCACGATGGTACATCCTGTACTCCCAGCCATTCTGGAGGCTAAGGCAAAGGCTTGGCAAATTTAAGGCTGGCCTGGGAAATGTAGCAAGATCTGTCCTAAAATAAAAATCTTTTTTAAAAAATATTTTATTTTTAGTTGTAGATGGACACAACATCTTCATTGTATTTGTTTGTTTATTTTTTTAATGTGGTGTGGAACCTCAAACCCTGTGCTTCACACATACCAGGCAAGTGCTCTACCACTGAACCACAACCATAGTCCCCTAAAATAGAAATCTTAAAAAAGGTTGGGGATGTAGCTCAGTGGTAGAGCACTTAGCATGTGTGAAGCTCTGGGCTCAATCCCCAGTGTTGAAAATTTTTTAGCTAAACTATATAGTTTTAATTAATTAAATTTATTAATTTAAATTATATATACCTATTATTTGTATGTTCACAGAAAATGATTTGTAGATATAAATATTTCTTCCTTTATTTATTTTTGTGGTACTGGGAGTTGAACCTAGGGATGTTCTACCACTGAGTTACATCCCTAACCATTTTTATTTATTTTCTCTTTATTATTATTATTTTTGGTACTGGGGATTGAAATTATGGGCATTTAACCACTAAGCCACATCCTCAGCTCTTTTTTATATTTTATTTAGGGACAGGGTCTTACTGAGTTGCTTACGGCCTTGCTAAGTTGCTGAGGCTGGCTTTGAACTCGAGATTCTCCTACTTCAGCCTCCCAAGCTGCTGGGATTACAGAAGTGTGCCACCACCACTGAGCCTAGCCCTATCCATTTTAATTTTTTTATTTTGAAATGGGGTCTCACTAAGTTGCAGAGACTGGCCTCAAACTTGTTATCCTCCTGCCTTAGACTCCCGATTTGTTGAGATTACACCATGCCTGGCCACAAGATAAACCTTCTTTTGTCATACCAATGTAACCTGAATTATAGAGAGCAATTTTTTCACATTGAATATGAATTATATAGTTTAAACATTTTATAATTAAGCTTGAGATACATGCATAATTTAGAACAGGATTAGAGAAAGAATACAATAGTGTTGTTAGCTATCAGTGATAGCATGCTTGCCTAACGTGTGAGAGGTCCAGGGTTTGATTCCCAGCACTGCAATCAATCAGTCCATCAATCAATGGTTACAATCCAGCACTGGCGGGCTGGGGCTGTAGCTCAGAGGCAGAGCACTTGCCTAGCATGTGTGAGGCACTGGGTTTGATCCTTAGCACCACACGAAAATGAAACAAATATAATAAAGACATGCTGTCTGTTTACAACTAAAAACGTGTTTTATTTTTTATTTCTTTTCTTTTCTTTTTTAAAAAATATGGAACGCTTCACGAATTTGCGTGTCATCCTTGCGCAGGGGCCATGCTAATCTTCTCTGTATTGTTCCAATTTTAGTATATGTGCTGCCGAAGCGAGCACTAAAAACGTGTTTTAAAAGATCCAGTACTGGTGAGAATGTGAGGAAAGGACACACTCATTCAGGATTGATAAGAGTGTCAATTGGTGCCCTATTAAGAAAGGGAATTTGTCAATATCTATCAACAGTTAAACTGTGGGGCTGGTGGTGAAGCTCAGTGGCAGAGCACTTGCCTAGCATGTGAGAGGAACTGGGTCGCATCTCTGGTATCACAAAAATAAATAGAAGAAAATAAATGCTGACTAAGTACTTGTAGAAGTGCCAGATACTTCTCTAAAGTCTTTATGAGTTTGGTTTACTTAATCTTTACAAGAACACTATGAAGTGAGTACTCTCATTAGGTCCAATTTAAAAATAAGGAAGTTACAGTTTATAAAGGGGGAGTTACTTACTCAAAATCACACAGCCAGTGAGTAGCTGAGCCCAGGATTTGTATCCACGGGGTCACTTTAGCACTCTGCCTGTAACCCCTGCTCTACAGTGTATTAAATCATATAACCTTCACAGCAGCCCTTGAGACAAGGTGCCTTTTGTGTTTTATTGTTTGTACTTATTGTTTGGAGGGTTGGTCAGTACACACAGCCCTTTTTATAGTATTTGGTGGGAGGAAAAAGGCCAGAGGTTCACCTTCTCAGGCTTCCTTGCATCCTAGAGCAAGCATGTGACTGGCTCTCGAACCCTGGCAGGTGTACTTGCTGAGGACTCTGCTGCAGAGCAGTAGGGTCGGGGAGTGTGCTTTGGCTGATAAGGGGCAGGCAGGTGTGTGGGTGGGTAGCAATGCTGCAGAAGTTCCTGGGCTCCAGCCTGGTGGTACCAGGGCAGCACTTGGAATTTGAGGGGCAGAGGCAGTGTCCTCTGAGTGGAATCTAGGACCGGGAAGGACTCTCTGCTCCCAGCTGCAGTTCAACCACATCTGCCACTGGGGCTTTATGACTCAGCAAATCCCACTTGCTTAGCAAACTGGGGTGATTCTTGAGACTGGCAGGCCAGCCACAGAGGAGAGCACCCAGGGTGGCCCAAAGGGATGGAGGTCTAGCCCACTTCAGCAATAGTTGTTCCCTTGATAAATAGCCAAATAGCCACTTGTGAGCTTTTGGGTCCCGACCAAACACAGGACTATGGGACACTACCATGACACAGGCCTCCTTCTGAACCAAGGATTAATTGATCCATCTCACCAGCCCAGGGACACATACACCCAGGAGTTCCTCATCCTTGAGTAGAGCTAGCCAGAGCCTGAGAATATCCTGAAGGCAGAGGAGAGATGCAAATCTCCTCCTGGGCTGCCCCTAGCTTGCCCCAGCTTGCTAATGGATTCTCCTTACTCAGCCCACCACACAGGATTCAGAAGAAATCATGCATGAAAGATGGAGAAGAAAAAACTTTCTAGCCTGGATTACAGGTGACTGGCTTTCTGCCAGATACCATCACCTGCCAAATGGCCTATTATTAAGAGATTAACTGCAAAAAGTTTAGAGCCAGACTGCATGTGTTTGAATTCTGGTTCTACCAGTTACCAGCAATATGAATTTGGGCAAATTATCCAAATTACAAAGTACTTCAGTTTCCTCATCTCTATAAGAGAGATAATAAAAACACCTACTCTCATAGTTTGTTTTGAAAATTAAATAACAATATATGTAAACTACTTAGAAAAGCACCTGTAAAAGGGGTCCACTTCATGTTTGAACATAACTCTTGCTGCTCAGCCACTGCGGTTTATTTTAAAGCTGACTTTTTTTTTTTTTTTTTTTTTTTTTTTAATTTCTCTTCCTCTTCCTAACCATGGATGGGGGAATCAAGATTAACCTTCTTTTCAACCTAGGTGGAGTTATCTGTCCTTCAGTTCACAGATCACAGGAATGAAGTAATTCAGACTTCGGGGCTGGACCAGTGGGTCCAAGAAATGGCTATCTCTCCAGGCTACCAATGAATTATAGCTCTTAACAGTGCACAATTGAAGTGTGGCCTTTGTTTCCCCTCTTTAAAAGCCACCATTGCCCCTGACAATTACAATCTCTGGGACAGGAGTTCCCTGTTCTTCTCTTTTGGTAGCAAACAATAAAACTTCATTTCACTTTTTCTCGAAACTTTGTCCTTATTATTGAATTGGCGTCCGGGACAAGGATTGAGCTTATGGGATCAAATTTGGCAACCCAAATGGGACCCCTCCAGCTTTCTTGAGTCTGCCAGGTAACTGGTGAACTTTTTTGAGAGTTGACCACTGGAAAATTAGGAGATGGAGTGAGTTTGTCTTGGGTTTAAACAGAGAAACTGGTACTATAAGTAAAGGGAGGGACTGGGGGTGTACTTTGAGGAAAAGGAAACTGATTACACTAAAGTTGTGACACCTTGGCCATCTGATAAACTCCCCTGGTATGCACACAAGACCCTTGATTGCATGCATATGGTCCCTCTGCATAGGGACATCTCTGGTGCCATTGGTATAGGAGTCACAGTTAATTGGGAGTAGGAAACCTGGACTGTCTTTCCCTCATCTCATTTGTCTGGTTTTGGTTTTTGTTTTGTACTGGGGATTAAACCCACTGAGCCAGTGGTTTTTATATTTTTTATTTAGATACAGTTTCTCACTAAGTTCTCACAGGGCCTTGCTGAGGCTAGCTTTGAACTTGCGATCCTCCTGACTCATCCTCTCACACCTGGCTGGTTTGTCTGTTTTAAAGGTTCCCATCTGTCATTCCTGGTTTGGGGGACCCCTTCCAGTTGTCTGTCTCTGTGTTTTTGTTTTTATCTGTTATTGGCTCCTTAAGACATGGGCAATGCTACATTGATCTGGTAGTCTCTTGGGAAGATCTTGACTGAATGACTCTTGACCACATATAGCTATAAGCCTATGATTAAGAAAAAGATGATATTTTACTAGAACACAACCTGGCCATTGAATGGTATTTTAAATTATTATACAGTCTTGCAGTTGGATGAATGAAAAAGATTCTGTCTGTGCAGGCATTTATATAGTTTCATGATCAGGAGTGTAAGTGGTCAGAAACTAAGTTGATGGTGCAAAGAAAGGCTCTACCTCTGGTTTGCAAGGATAGCAGGACACTGGAAGAAAAAGTTACAAGAGATTTAAATCCTTTCAGCCCAGTGCTGCTGGCCCAGCACTCTCGGCCTGGCCCCAGCCCTAGGCATGTGCATTGAAGATGTACTCTGGGCTGGAGGAAAATTTTCAGAA
The DNA here is from genome assembly GCF_902686455.1 of Sciurus vulgaris. Classification (NCBI taxonomy): domain Eukaryota; kingdom Metazoa; phylum Chordata; class Mammalia; order Rodentia; family Sciuridae; genus Sciurus; species Sciurus vulgaris. The sequence goes on from NC_136461.1 coordinate 112,672,898, forward strand.
AGCTGCCTGGGCTATGGAGAAATGGGTGAACAGGCTCAGTGAAAGCCCTGAGGACTTGGCCTTTACCCTGCCTTTCAGCCTCCTTGACCTGCGGAGTGTATGTGTTTGGGGCTGTCCCGAACAAAAAGGATGTGGTGGTGGATGTGGACACCACAAAGCATGCTCCTCCTGTGCTTGCTACTCCCCCACCTCACTGCTGAGCTCTTTCTCCCACCAGTGGACATCACTGGGTGAGTCCTGCCTGCTGTTCACATCACTGAACAGGTACAAGGGCCTCCCATAGTCCCCACATTTGCAGGCACCTGCTTCTTGGCCCTACTGATTTCTGTAGAAAGAGGACCCTGAAAACCCTGTGGCTGTCTTCTGACAAAATGCCCTGTACATAAGGAGGAACCACATGGGAGAAAGATTCCTGGGTGGAGGGGACAATTGACATAAACCCCTCACAGCTAGCTGATATTGCCTTTAAGGTATATAATGCCTGGGAGGAACAGAAACTAAAGTCAACTCATGTTTTATTTGCAACCCCTGCAAAGGGATCCTTCGGGAAGCTTAAAGCAAAAGATGGGAAGGGCCTCCCTCCATTAAGAATCAATATGGGGCTGAGGTTGTGGCTCAGTGGTACAGCATTTGCCTAACATGTGTGAGGCGCTGGGTTTGATTCTCAGCACTGCATATAAATAAATGAATAAAATAAAGAAAGGTCCATCAACAACTAAAAAAAAAAAAAAAAAAAAAAAAAGAATCAGTATGCCTACTGCAAGGAAAAGGCCCAGCAGGGACCCTTGGGTAGAGTTGACAATGGGGGTCTCATTTAAAGTTGATAACATCATGATAATGATAAGAGTGACAAGTCAGGCTCACCATTTTTTTTGCTCCAACTTCTTGAATGCAAACTTGGAGAACAAAGATTAAGATATAGTTTTTGGGGCTGGGAGATAGCTCAGTTGGTAGAGTGCTTGCCTTGCAAACACAAGGCCCTAGGTTCAATCCCCAGCACCACAAAAAAAAAAAAAAAAAAAAAAAAAAAAAAGACATAGTTTTTGTACATGTCAGATTGTCTGATACCTCCCTGGGGTATGATTTGTTGTGTAAATTAAATGTTCAAATAACCTTCTCACCCAAAATGCAACAAATCTATTTGCAAGTAACATTGAAAAACACACTCTGGGGCTGGGGATATAGCTCAGTTGTAGCGTGCTTGCAAAAAATCACAAAGAAAAACACATTCTGGTTCCAGCTTTCACTTGCCAACCAGAAAGAGAAACTGAGCCTGTTCGGCTAAAAGTAAGGCAACATGGGCTGAAAGGACTCTGGGAAGGATGATCAATTCTAAAATCAAGATTTTACTGAAGGAGGAGGTGATCTGACCCAGGAAGAAAAAATACCTTCCTTAAATGATAGGCACTGATAAAGTATCCAGGCTCTTCTGGACAGATTTTTAAAACATGAATTGAGTTGGCTTTGCCAAATCTCCTACCATACTCCAAACCTGTTATAAAACCTCACAGTGAGGAGTACTGATTTGTGTAAGACTTGAGAGCTATAAATAATATTGTTCAGTATATTCAGCCCTCAGTACCAAATCCATACACCCTGCTGACTGTAGTGCCAGACAACTATAGCTAGTTCACAGGATGTAGTCATCTGCATTCCATTGGAATGAAGGAAAAAAAGTCCCAATTGTTATTTGCTTTGAATGATAGGATCCAGCCACTACCCAGTATTTCTGGACTGTCCCAGCTCAGGGATTTAAAAGTCTCTTACTCTGTTTAATGAGAGTTTAGCTAAAGACTACAAGAGTTACGGATCAAGGAATCCTTCGGCAATATGGGGATGATCTGCTTATAGTTGGACCAACTATCAACATTGCCTTTCATGATTATCAAGAACATAAGCAACAATAGGTGTTGGAGAGGATGTGGGGAAGAAGGTACACTTATACATTGCTGGTGGGGCTGCAAATTAGTGCAGCCACTCTGGAAAGCAGTGTGGAGATTCCTTAGAAAACTTGGAATGGACCCACCATTTGACCCAGCTATCCCACTCCTTGGCCTATACCCAAAGGACTTAAAATCAGCATACCACAGAGATAGAGCCACATCAATGTTCATAGCTGCTCAATTCACAATTGCCAGACTGTGGAACCAACCTAGATGTCCTTCAATTGATGAATGGATAAAGAAACTGTGGTATATATATACAATGGAATATTACTCAGCTATAAAGAATAATAAAATTATGGCATTTGCAGGCAAATGGATGAAATTGGAGAATATCATGCGATAAGCCAATCTTGAGATCATGAGATAAGCCAATCTCAAAAATCCAAAAGGCGAATGATCTCGCTGATAAGCGGTTGGTGACACATAATGGAGGGTGGGAGGGGGGCAAGAATGGAAGAAGGAGGGACTGTATAGAGGGAAAAGAGGGGTGGGAGGGGTGGGGGGGAGGAAAAAAATAACAGAATGAAACATTGCCTTTCAAACACAATTGCTGAACTCGCCTCATGTGGATATAAGTTGTCCACTAAAAAGGCTCAGATTTGTAAATAATCACCTAACTGGGATTCCAAATTAGCCAAAGAACTAAAGTTTGGGGCTGGGGTTGTAGTTCAGTGGTAGAGTGCTTGCCTAGCACATGTGAGGCACTGTACTCGATTCTCAGAAGCGCATAAAAATAAATAAATAGGGGCTGGGGATATAGCTCAGTTGGTAGAGTGCCTGCCTTGCAAGCACAAGGCCCTGGGTTCAATCCCCAGCACCACCAAAAAATAAATAACTAACTAAATAAAATAAAGGTATTGTGTTCATCTACAACTAAAACAAGACAAAAACAAACAAACAAACAAAAACCCTGAAGTTTGATGTTGATGTCAGATTGGAAGCAGACTATCTTGGGTCTTAGACAATTGGGGAAACAGTTACATGGGTTGTTGGGAATGTCAGGATTCTGCCATATTTAGATCCCTAATTTTTGACTTATAGCCAAATCCCCATATGAGACATTACAAGGAACAGAAATAGAAGCTTTAGTTTAGACCTCAGAATATCCAGCTGCCTTTAAGAAGTTAAAACAAAGCCTCATGTTATCCCTTGCCCTAGGCCAGTCTGACTTATAAAAGGAGTTCAGACTATATGTGAATGAGAAACAAGGTACAGCTCTTAGAGTTCTCTTATGGACATTGGGAAACCTATACCGTAATGCACAGCCTATTTGTCAGAACAGTTTTACCACGCAGCAAAGGATGAGCCCCTTGCCTTTGGGCCATGCTGCCACTTGTGACTTACTATAAGAAGCTGAAAAGTCCACTGTAGGACAATCCATTACTGTGTTTGTTCCTCACCAAGGCCTGGTCCTACTAAAACAGAAGGATGACAAGTCAGATGACTCCTGGGAGGAGGGGTACCAGGGATTAAACCAACAACAACAAAAAACAAGGACATTAAACATTCCCTTGAAATATTGTCATTAATATAGGTTGTGGCCAAACCAAAGCAGGTGGCAATCATACTCTGTCCTGGTCATCAGAAGACTGATAATTCTGTGGCCAAGAGAAATCAGGCTGCTGATAGGCAGCCAAAAGGGCACAGAGAACAAATTGTTTATGGAGTTCCTAATATCTCAGCTTAAATCAGACCAATACAAAACCTTTTTTATACTGAGGGAGATGAGAAACGAACCACAGAATGACGTTTTGACTCCTGGATAGCACTGAACCAGCACCTGTTCTATGGTATCATTTCTCTGTTAGCCAGGATATGTGATGGGCTCAGGAACTGAGAGACAGAGATGGGAGTGGGGTCTGTCACTATTACACCTGAAAACCCAATCACAACTGTTTGGTTGTAGTTCCATGACTCAAGGTTCAGCTGGTTTAAAGATTTGGTAAAGACATTTTACCAAAGACATTTGCTTTCATGTAGCAGAGACACCAATAGTTTTCACTGAACTGGAACCTGAGACTGCTACCCTGCTGTCTAGGACTCTATAAGCCATTGTGTGAACAGGCAGAAAATGGGAAATGGATGTTAGCTGGGGAATTGATCCTAACATCCTAATGACTTGAGGAAATAGTGTTGATGTTATACAATGAGGTCAAGGAGGAGGCTGGGTGAGTGCAAGGGATACCCTGTATTGCTAATTCTGATGGGTTAAAGTTAATAGAAGACTAAAGCAGCAGAAATAAGATTAAGAGTTCTGGGCTAGGGTTGTAGCTCAGTGTTAGAGCACCTGCCTAGCCTGTGTGAGGCCCTGGGTGAGATCCTCAGCAGCACATAAAAAGAAATAAATAAAATAAAGATATTGTGTCCATCTACAATTGGAAAAAGAAAGAAAGAAAGAAAGAAAAAGAAAGAAAGAAAGAAAGAAAGAAAGAAAGAAAGAAAGAAAGAAAGAGAGAAAGAAAAGAGCCCAGAGTCTCTAGGAGTGGAGTTTAGGTTACTCCATAAGGAAACAACCTCAGTTATCTTAGGTTCTAGGGGTATAACATAGAGGTAAGAGGCTGAACTCAGTTTCCTAATCACCTGGTTCAGATCTGAGAGCTAACGCATGCTGCCTGTGCTCTCCTATCATCATTAGTTCCCACATCTGTGATGGGGGAGATAATAATTCATATCGCAAATGGTAGTTATGGGAATTAAGTGATACTTGTAAAGCACCTAGAACAGGGCCTGGCATGTTATAAACACTCTATAAATGTTAGATATTAAAAAGGCAAAAGAATAAGAAGCAAAAGAGGAAAGTCATAAATACCAGCTATGGCCTCAGGATCTGTTGTGAAAATGAGTTTGGTACATACAAACCTAAATGGGAATGTTTATACCACTTTTATTTGTAATAGCTAAAAACTGGAAAGAATCAGAGTTGGGTGGGGCACACATGTAATTCCAGCTGCTTAGGAGGCTTGTAAGTTGGAGGCCAGCTTGGGCAACTTAGTGGGACCCTGTCTCAAAGTAAAAATTAAAAAGGGCTGGGGTGTGGCTCAGTGGGTTAAATCTTCAGAATGGCAAAAAACAAAAACAAAAAATAAAAAACAAACAAACAAACAAAACCCCCAAAACCCTAGAAAGAAAACAACCCAAATGCCCTTCAATGTGTAAATGATTAAACAAGCAGTGGCACATTTACACCACAGTGTATTACTCAACAACAAAAAGGAATGATTATTGCATAAGTCATTGTTATTTTTTTCTTGAGGATTTAGCTCACATCTGTGACTCTCATAGTAATGGTACAAGTCTTTAATCTCCTCTAATCTTTATAGACTTAATTCTTTATGTTCTTCTTTTTGCGGTGCTGGGGATCGAACATAGGGCTCTGTGCTTGCAAGGCAAGCACTTTACCAACTGAGCTATCTCCCTAGCCCAGGAATGAAATTATTGATACACATAATGACCTGGATGACTCTCCAGAGAATCATGCTGAGAGACAAAAGCCAACTGTGAAAGATTACACACTGTGTGATTCCACTCATAGGACATTCTCAAAATGGAAAAATTACAGTAATAGAGAACAGACTAGTGATTACCAAGGGTTAAGGGATGGAAAGAAGTAAGTCCAGCCATGAAGGGTAACAGGGGGGATCCTGGTGGCAATGGAAATGCTTTGTATCTTGACTGTATCAATGTCAACATCCTGGTTGTAACAGTGTAATAGTGTGGCAAGATGTTACTACTGAGGCAAACTGTGTAAAGGGTACACTGGATCTTTCTGTATTGTTTCTTACAATTGCATGGGAACCTATGTTATCAAAAATTGAAAAGTTTAATTAAAAATGGGAATAGGGGCTGGGGATGTGTCTCAGTGGTAGAGCGCTTGCAAGGCCCTGGGTTGTATCCCCAGTACTGCCAAAACAAAACAACAAAACAAAACAAAACAAAACAAACAACAGACCAGGATTGAAGCTCAGTGGTAGAACTTAACATGTGTGAGGCAGTGGGTTTAATACGCAGCACCAAAAGAGAAAGACTGTAATAATGTTTACCCCCATTCCCTTCCTTACTGTGTTTTGAGTTCATGCATGTGTATTTCTACAGTACTTACAAAGTTCCATCGTGTAAATATCTCCTCCACGTCCAATTTCAAGCTAACTATTTGTCATCACTATGCATGGAATTGGTAAGAGATGTGCACAATCAGGATTCATAAGCCAGTACAAGGTGGCAAAATTGTTTGCTCTCTTGGTTTGGGACAAGTTAGAAAGATTGATACTATCCCATGTTAGTTAGGTGTGAGAGAAGGGCACTCATGCATTATTAAAGTAGAGTGACAGTGCATTTGCCTATCCTGTGCAAGGCCCTTGGTTCGATCCCCAGTACTGCAAGTGGCGGGGTGGGGAAGGGCAGGCAAGGAGAGCCAAGACATGAGTGCAAAAAGAAAACTGCCACATTGTATATGCAACATGATTTCATTTTAAAAAAAAGTTAACAATGCTGTTTATATCAGTCTGAAAACACACAATAAAATGTAAATAAAAGTTACTCCTTGGAAAAAGTGTAAAATTGCATGTGTTTTACTTTGTATATTTATGTGTTTTTTAAAGTCAATAAATAGATATGGTGTGTAATTTTTTTTCTTCTTTTTCTTTTTTATTATTTTGGTGCCAGGGAACTGAACCCAGCGATATTCTACCACTGAACCACATCCCCAGCCCTTTTTTATTTTGAGATATGGTCTCACTAAATTGCTGAGGGCTTCACTCAGTGGCTGAGAATGGCCTGAAACTTGTGCTTTTCCTGCCTCAGTCTCCCAAGTCCTTGGGACCACAAACATGTACCACCACACCCAGTGACTTTAATTCCATTTGAATTGGCAGATTTTGTAGATTTTTTTTATTGCTGAAAAATAATTCCTTGGATTCTTCCCAAAGTGCCATATAATAAAGACTATAAAGTTTACCTTCAACTGCCACCTTGAGTCCACTATACACCCACACATGTGCTGTTTTTTGTTTAAATTAACACAAATGGCACCAAATTTTATATGTCATTCTGTGGTTTTCCCTTTTCACTCAAAAATATGTTATGATTTGGGCAGGGTGGTGCACATCTGTAATCTCAGCCCTTCTGGAGGCTGAGGCAGGAGGATCACAAGTTCAAAGCCAGCCTCAGCAACTTAGTGAGGCCCTAAGTAATTTAGCAAGACCCTGTATCTAAATAAAAAATAAAAAAGGTGCTGGGGTTGTAGTTCAGTGGTAGAGCACTCGCTTAGCATGTGTGAGGCACTGGGTTCAATCCTCAGTGCCACATAAAAATAAATAAATAAAATAAAGGTATTGTGTTCATCTACAACTGAAAAAACATATTAAAAAAATAAAAAGGACTAGGGATATGACTCAATGATTGAGTACCCTGGGGTTCAATCCCTGGCACCTAAAAAAAAAAAAAAAGAAAAAAAAGTGTTAGGAGATATATTAGATTCTTGCTTTTTGTCCTTGTAATACACATTTGTTACAAAATACCACATTTTATTTTTCTATTTCCCCTTTGATGAACTTTTAGACTGTTTCTAATTTTTTGCTATTACAAACAATACTCTAATGAATGTCTTTGAACCTGCTTCCTTCTATGCATGTGTGAATGTCTGTAGGTGATAGGTTTACTGGGTCATTTTAGCATGTATATTTTTCAGTTTTATTAGATGCTGTCAAGTTATTCTCAAAGCAGCTGCATCAACTTCCACTCCCATTGGTAGTCTATAAAAGTACATTTTCCCACGTCTTTTCCTACAGTTGATCTTGCCAAATGTCTTCATTTCTGATAATCGTATTGCTGAAAAAATGTCACTTCAAAGTTTTAATTTGAATTTTTGTGTTTATTAATGAAGTGCACATCTTTTATATTTTTATTGATCATGTATATTTCTTTCTATGCATTAATATTTATATTATTTGCTCATTTTTTTTTTTAGGTTTTTTTTTCCCCCAATAGTGGGGCTCAAACCCAGGGATGCTCTACCTCTGAGTTACATTCTCAGTCCTTTCTACTTTTTATTTTGAGACAGGTTCTCCTGGAATTGTCCAGGCCTTGAACTTGTAGTTCTCCTACTTCAGATTTCTGAGTAGCCAGAATTATAGGCGTGTACCATCTTACCTGGCTCCAGTTAAAGTAATGTGTATAAAAGTTCTGAATTCTAGTTCTTTACATGGTGAATTTTTTCCCCAGTCTGTCACTAATAACTTTGCTACTTTTTTAGTAAAATAAAAAAAAAAGGTAGGTATTGAAGCAAGGCCCTGGAACATGCTAGGCAAGTGCTCTAATACTGACCTATACCCCCAGCCCAATAATTTTATTTTTTAATGGCATTTTGATTAATATATATTTAATTTTTGATATTATCAAATTTAGCAACAATTTTATTTAGGTTTTGAATTATGTTTAAGAAATTTATTTAATAATATAAAAATATTAATTCTCTCAAAATTAATTTAATATGATTTCAATTGGAATCCCAATATAATTTGGTATTCTTCATAACTGGATAAAATGATCCTAAAATTTATAAGGAAGAATAATTACCTAGGAAGACAAAGAATTAGTATCTACAGTATAATAAAGCTCATAAATTGATAAGTAGAAATAATAGGAAGAGACAATGCACAAAGGAGAAAATTTTCTGCCAAAATATAGAAAAGATGCTCAAATTCCCAGGTGGTCCAAGAAATGCAATGTAGAGTGCTAAGATATCACATTTAGATAGGGAAAAAAAAAAAAAAAAAAAAAAAAAAAGAACTATTCCAGTTATTTTCTGGCCTGTAATCTACCCTGACTCTCCAGCATACTCTTGGCAGGAAGTATGTTAGAATTGCCCTTTCATCTCCAATCTCTGCCTTTATTTGTTTGATTTAGGAGGGATTTTGGGGAAATCTGAATATCCCTAACCAAGTTTCCTGGCCTGGGAGGCCTGCTGAGTTTGAGCCTGGAATCTCCCCTACCCTTTCCAGAACTTGGGAAGAGGGAACAGAGGAAGAAGATGTAAACTGTTTGGTTTTCTTCTGGGCTCTCCTGGCGATGAGCTTTTCCAGCAGTACAGGTGCCTAGAGTGGAGTGGGTGGGGCCTGGTTTTCAGGGACAAATCCCTCTTATGAACTTGCACTTGCTCTGGGGAACTCTAAAGTGACTCTGTGAGTATGAATGTAAAAGACAGCAATAATAAATGTGATATTTTAATCATGTACTAGTCTTGGTCTAGTAAAATTATTGAAATTTAGAGGAACAATTCTTTTTTCTTCTAGGCAAACAGAGCAAGTGATTTATACAGGGGGAAATTTATATTGTCATTAAGGCTGTTTGATAGGAATTATTTATGCCAGAAACAAACAGTAACATAACTAAAATATATACTTAAGGGGGAAAATGTGGGCCAAAGAGTATAAATCCAGAAAAATTGACTTTGAAGTTTGAAGAGCACAGACAATTATAACCAGCATCCAGTAACCAAGAAAATGTAGATTCTGGGGCTGGGGTTGTGGCTCAGTGGTAGAACACTTTCCTAGGATGTGTGAGGCACTGGGTTCGATTCTCAGCATGGCGCGTAAAAAAATTAATAAAGAGAATAAAGGTCATGACAACTAAAAATAAAACTAAAACATATTATTATAAAAAAGAGGAAAATGTAGATTCCATGAGCCCTCCCCGAGTAATTTAGAAAACTGGTTTAGACAAGCAACATGAATAGACCAACATCAACATAATCATCTTGAAAATTGTTAATGGGTAAGAATCAAGCATTATGTTCTGCCTTTCTTAAATGAGCTGTAACATTAGATAACCAAATTACTTTTGTTTTTGGTACCAGGAATGGAACCTAGGGGTGCTTAACCACTGAGCCATATCCCCAGCTCTATTTTGTATTTTATTTAGAGACAGGGTCTCATTGAGTTGCTTAGTGTTTCGCTTTTGCTGAGGCTGCCTTTGAACTTGTGATCCTCCTGTCTCAGCCTCCCGAGCTGCTGGGATTACAGGTGTGCGCCTCTGTGCCCAGCTGAACTACACTCTTAGGATGCAATCAGCAAAACCCAGACTGTAGGGAGAACATAAGGCACACAGATCAAACATCCTGGATTCTTTCTGTTATGAAAACAAAGAGACAAGAGAGTAAATGTGTATGTTAAGAAACTCAAAATACATTTCAAATTAAATAAATGGGAAAGACTGAAGTATAATGTCCAGGAAAGCAAAACTTGCAAGATTAAACTAAAGAAATGCAAGGGCATTTGGACACTACTTTTAGGGGAGACTGTTGTGATTGAATACAGAGCAGCTAGAGAAACTCCATTTCTTGTTTTCGGTACTAGTTTCTATATGGTATATAGTTTGCCATATAATGACTCATTAAGTCATACATTTGTTTCATGTGATTTACTGTACATGTATTTTATTTTTCTATTATAAGGGAAACAAATAAAATACATATTTAGAAACACAAATATTAAAAAAAAAATTCTGGACTTCTGACCTCAGGTGTGATAGCTGATAATAGCTTCTAAAAGTAAATTTACATCAGAATCACTGGAACATATGAATGTTATTTTATTTGGAAAAAAGGATTTTTGCAGATGTGATTAAAGATTTTGAGATGAGGAGACTATCCTGGATTATTGGGTGGACCCTAAATGCAATTATTAGTGTTCTTATGCAAAGAAAGCACAGGTGGGGTTTGATGCAAAGGAAAAGATGAGGTGACAAGGCAGAGTGTGGAGCAGCATAGCTACAAGCTGAAGAAAAACAGTAATACCAGCAGCCATCAGAAGCTAAAAGAAGCAGGGAATAAATTTGCCTCTACATCCTGCAGAGGAAGCATGTCCCTGCCAATACCTTGATTTCAAACTTCAGGTGTTAGAGCTCAAAGAATAAATCTCTACCATTTTACACTACTAAAATTGTGGTTATTGGTTATGGCATTTACAGGAAATGGATACAGTAGGTAAGCTATAGGAGGTTATGGCTGGTTGATCCTCTTACTATAATAAGAAGGAGCTAGTTAAATGATAAAAACCATTTTTTAATTTTATTTTTTAGTTGTACATGGACATAATGCCTTTACTTTATTTTTATGTGGTGCTGAGGATTGAACCCAGTGCCTCACATGTGCTAGGTAACCGCTTTACCAATAAGCTACAACTCCAGTCCTAAAAGTCATGTTTTAAAGCAAGGCATCAAAGGGCTATGGAAGGAATGAGGTCTAGATGAAATAAAATTCCAGAAAGGAGAGAACTTTTCTGGGGTGATCTGATTATAGGCTGAGGATCAGGTTAATCCAGACAAAATGCTTTGCTTGGGCAGGAGTAATCACATAGTTTTTAGTGGTCATGCAAAACAGGAGTAGCAAGCTAGAAATTTAAGAGGTCTCAAACTATGGTCAGTTTTACTCATGGAATATTTGCTGGGAATGTGCAGGAGACCAGAGTGGAGCTAAAAGGTTCTGAAAGGCAGAATGAAACTCCTAAAGTTTAGCATTATTGGTTAGGAAATGAAATCCTGCTGAGCTAGCAGAGGGAGAAGAACCTCATCTACTCAAGTGGGGTTCTTTCCAAGATATTTGCCAGATTTTGTGGCTACATGGAGCAGAAGCCTGAAGAGCTAGCTCAATCTCTTCCAGTATTTCAGAGCTAAGAAGATAAATACCTGTTCAGTTTTCAATCAAAAGGTTGTGAAAAACATACTTGAAGAATAGGGATGCACCAGACTGAAACAGCAACCTAACCTGACAGTCTAACCCTTGATTGGACTGAAGTGATCAGACCCCCATCTGCCCAACTGAAAAAAGACAGAATCTTTTCTAGTGGAAGATAATATAATGTGGACTCCCTAAGTTATTGGTAACTTATGACAAATAATTAAAAAATTTTAAGACTTGCAAGGAGAAAACATGACTAAAATGAAAAGAAAAAATAAACAATAGAAGTAGATCCGCACATGATCCAGATAGATGCTCCTTGACTTATGATGGGGTTATATCCTGATAAACTTTTCATAGGTTGGAAATGTCATTAAGTGGAAAATGTCCTTAATACACCTAACTTACTGAACTTCATAGTTTTGCAGCACAAACTCTATGGAGTACCAGTTGTTTGCCCGTATGACTGGATGGTTGACTAGGAGCAGTGACTCACTACCACAGCCTAGCACTACAAGAGGGTATCATAGCACGGATCACTAGCCTGGAAGATCAAAATTCAAATTTCAAAGTATGTTTCTACAAAATGTGCAATATTTGTGCACCATTGAAGAGTTGAAAAATCACAAGTTGAATCATCATAAATAGGGGACCATCTACATTAGAGTTAGCATTTGAGAAAGTAAAAATAACTATGACTGACATGTTAAAGAAAATAGAGAAAATGATGGACATAGATGAAAATACAGAGAATTTAAATAGGGGATTGTAATCTATAAAAATGTCAAAGGGCTGGGGAGATAGCTCAGCTGGTAGAGTGCTTGCCTCGCAAGCACAAGGCTCTGAGTTCAATCCCCAGTACCGCAAAAAAAAAAAAAAAAAAAAAAAAAAGTCAAATGGGCATTCTAAAACTGGAAAAAATACAAAATCTGAAATAATTAAATATGAGTTTAACAGCAGATTTATGCAGAACATGCATAGTGAATTCAAAGAGAGATCTGTACAAAATACCTGAAGTGAAGCCAATTAAAAAGGATGGAAAAGAAAAAAAGAAAGCAGGAAGCATGGGCATGCTTAGATATCTAACACACATGACTAAAGCCTCAGAAGGAGAAAAGAAAGAATGTTGAGCAAAAGCAATATTCAAAGAGATAATGGGCAAGAATTTTCTAAAACTGATAAAAGATTCAACCACAGATTCAAGAAGCTTAGCAAATCAAGTAGGATAGATACAAATAAAATTATGCTTAGGTATATCCTAGTAACACTACTGTTAGTCAGCAGTCACTGTGACAAAATACCTGAGGTAAACTACTGGTAGGAGGGAACCATTTATTTTGGCTCATAGTTTCAGAGGTTTCTGTCTATGGTCACTTGATCCCATTGCCTTTGGGCCTGTGGCGAGGCAGTACACCACAGTAAGAGCACATAGTAAAGGAAGCTGTTTACCCCGTGGCAGGCAGAAGGTGAAGGAGAAAGTGGGCAAGAGGGGAAGAGAGAAAGAGGAAAAAGGAGCAGAGTCCCACCATCCCCTTCAAGGGCATGCCTCTAACCACCTAATTTTCTTCCACTAGATCCCATCTACTAAAGGTTCCAACACTTGCCAATGATGCCATGGCATGAGGACCCAACATTCAACACATGGGACTTTGAGGGACAGTCCAGATCCAAACCATAGCAACTATTAAGCAACATTGGCTGGGTAGTTCTGGCTCCTTCACTTTTCTTTTAGACCCTAGGAATTTAGCTTCCTTCCTAATCTCTGGAACTGGTACTATCTCTACCAGAGTCTTACTGTATGTAGGGAACCTAAAAAAGGAGTGAGACTACAGATCAATCAGCCACTGGCCACTTCTAAACAAGGATGTAGCCAGGTAGTTGCTGGCAGATTGATTTAAAGTTCATATGATCAAATCTTTGGTAGCTAAGAACCAGGTTTCCTGGGAGTTTAAGAGGATTCCTAAGTCAATTCTCACCACAACTGAGCAATTAGTATTTATGAGGGAGCGTCTGGGTGGAATATAAATTTCAGGGCAAAAGTGCTCATAATACCTATTTTTAAAGAACAAAGGATTAAAATCTGTTCTTACTACTAAAACTAGTGTTAGACGCAGGCCATATAGCCCATCTGGTAGAGTGCCTGCCTTGCACGCTTCAGGCCCGGGTTCGAGTCCCCAGCACTGTGGGATTGTGGAAATAACAAAGGAAACTAGTGTTAGACATGTTAATCTTGGACAGGGTCCACCAGTTTGAAGACACTGCTTCCAGCCCCAGCTAGTCAAATTGAGAAGGGAACCCATGGAAATTAGTTTTAATCCAATAGTCTCAGTGGAATGTTTCTGCTGCTTAAGAGGTGAGTAAAGGAATTTGACAATTAGGAAACTTTCAGAGTTTTGTCTGAGGTTCCAGAGAGTAAATGACCCATCTGAGATATACCGTAGATATACACTACTATAGGATTCCTTTTTCATTCTGGGTTTGAAGATTTATTTCCACCATTCCTGGTGATGTGACGGGGTTAATCACAAACCTGGTTTCAGGTCTACCTCAGACCTGATTTCTTATCTATGAAATAGGTTGAATAATGCCTGCCATATGAAACTGATTTTGAGTAGGTACAGATATAAGAGATCTTGGATTCATTGATATTTTCTTTTTTGCGGAGGAGCTTACTGGGGATTGAACCCAGGGGCACTTAACCACTGAGCCACATTCTCAGTCCTTTTTATTTTTATTTATTTATTTTTAGTTCTCATATTGTCTATTCCGGTTTTTTTAAAATTTTTATTTTATTGGTACATTATAGTTGTACATACTGATGGGATTTGTTGTTACATATTCGTACATGCACACAATACGCAATATAACGATACTATTTTACTTTTTGAGACTGGGTCTTGTTAGGTTGCTAAGGGCCTCGCTAAATGCGAGAATGACCTCGAACTTGCTCTCTCTTTCCCTCAGCCTCCCGAGTCGCTGGGATTACAGGCGAAGGCCATCACCCGGCGATATTTTCATTTATTTATTTATTTAAATATTTTTTTAGTTGTCAACGGACCTTTATTTTACTTATTTATATGTGGTGCTGAGGATCGAACCCAGTGCTTGGCGACTGCTCTACCACTGAGCAACAATCCCAGCCCCTTCATTTATTTTTAATTTTTATTTCTAGTGATCCAAAAGGGACGCGATAATTGCTGACTCCTCGCTCAAGTGCCTGCCGCCCCAACCCAGACCCACTCTTTACACTCTTCCCTTCCTCGAATCGACTATGAAAATTCTAGTCCAAACTTAACGGCGACGCGAAGCGCAGCGACGCGACGCGAGGCTGGGCAATTCCAACAATCGGTTTCAGCTCCTACTCGGGCTCACTGTGTCTTCGGATATGACCTTATCAACATGGCTGCTGGAAGTGGCTTGCAGGAAGAAGAAAAATGTAGCACTGAATCATCACTTCCGCTTCCGTGGGCGCAGGCGCTTTCGTTTCTTCTGCTACGGTGACTAAGATGGAACCGTTTTTGGAGTCGCGGTGTGGCCACTGGGCCGGGGGTCCGGCACCCGGGCAGTTTTATCGCATCCCGTCCACTCCGGATTCCTTCATGGATCCAGCATCCGCGCTCTACGGGGGCCCAATCACGAGAACCCAGTAAGTTCTTGCTCCTTAGCCTGCGTAGGGCGGGGACCATGGGGCCTGGTACCCCGGACTGGTTCTTAGCCTGGCAGGGCAAGATGGGGACTCCCGGGACGTGCGAACAGCAGGGGAGTCCCGGAGGGTGCACAATAAAACTAGAATGTCAGAAGCGGAGCCCAGTGCTAGGAAAGAGGACTTCAGGCTCTGTCCCCGCGCCGCCCGTTGCCAGAGACTTTCTCATTCTTCAGGAACCCCATGGTGACCGGGACCTCGGTACTTGGCGTTAAGTTCGAAGGCGGAGTGGTGATTGCAGCGGATATGCTGGGCTCCTATGGCTCCCTGGCTCGTTTCCGCAACATCTCTCGAATTATGCGAGTCAACAACAGCACTATGCTGGGTGCTTCTGGAGACTACGCCGACTTCCAGTATTTGAAGCAAGTTCTTGGCCAGATGGTGTAAGTCGTCTGGAGCATAGGGAATAGTGGAATGGAATCCCCTATTTTTATTCCCTTAGATGGGATAGAAGGGCTTGAGGCTGCAGCAAAGATTTGGGAGAATTGTTGAGGATCGAAAATATGGACATGTTTACAAGTTTATGGCATTTGGGGGGGGGGTGTAAAAGTGGTTAGATTGTGATAACTTCTTTTGGGGGTGGATGGAGATTCCAACTTTCATTCTCAACCTTTTTCACAACCAATTCCTTTTAAGGATTGATGAGGAACTGTTGGGAGATGGACACAGCTATAGCCCTAGAGCCATTCATTCGTGGCTGACCAGGGCCATGTACAGCCGCCGCTCCAAGATGAACCCTCTGTGGAACACCATGGTCATTGGAGGCTATGCTGATGGAGAGAGGTTTATTTGAATACACATAACTTCCTTGACCACCCAACCAAGGACCTGTGTAGTGTGTTTTCTGTCTCTTCTCCCCCAGGCAATCTTTTTTTTTTTTTTTTTTTAACTTATTTGATTCATTGTAAACAAATAAGGTAAAACTTATTTCTCTGGTTGTACATGAAGTAGAGTCATACCATTTGTGTAATCATACATGTACATAGGGTGATGTTTGTCTCAATCTGTTATTTTTCCCTTCCCCCCACCCCTCCCACTCCTTTCCTGTATACAATCCATCCATCCTCCATTCTTGCCTCCCTCCCACCCCCAAATCCTTCTCTTTTAACTCAGAACCCATGAACCTATTTTTAGCTAAGAAACTTAAGTTTAAATGAGTTCTTTGACCCATTGTGTCCTTAGCTTCCTTGGTTATGTGGACATGCTTGGTGTAGCCTATGAAGCTCCTTCCCTGGCCACTGGTTATGGT
Source organism: Sciurus vulgaris (assembly GCF_902686455.1). Classification (NCBI taxonomy): domain Eukaryota; kingdom Metazoa; phylum Chordata; class Mammalia; order Rodentia; family Sciuridae; genus Sciurus; species Sciurus vulgaris. The sequence goes on from NC_136461.1 coordinate 112,689,469, forward strand.
GCATATTTGGCTCAGGTAAGTAGTGGGTCTGGAGGTGGGACAGAGGAGAGAGAATAGGGAATTTAGTGGTTTTCTGTCTCCCCCCCTCTTAGAATTCTGAGGGACAGGCTGGGATCCCTAGGCTGGGCAGCTGGTTTTCTTTTTATCTGATCTATAAGTGTTGGCACTTACATTCCGTATGTGCAGAGTGGATGCCCTAGAACTTTCCCTTCAAGAGGGTCTTAGTAATAAGCATTTCCTTGACAAAAATAGGTAGAACTCCTCACTCATTTATGCTTCTTATTTATAGCATGGGTTAGAGATAGCCTATTACTCATCCCCTGATGTCTACCACATTTTTCTTCCCCAATATCTAGCCTCTTCTTCGAGAAATTCTGGAGAAACAGCCAGTGCTGAGCCAGACTGAGGCCCGAGAGCTAGTAGAGCGCTGCATGCGAGTGCTGTATTATCGAGATGCCCGCTCTTATAATCGGGTGAGGAATAAAGGAAGATTAGAAATTTGGTAACCTAATTGGCAGGCTGTAGATACTTGCAGTCCCTGAATCTCTTTGTTGAACAAAGTACCTCACTTCTATAACTCCTTATTTTGGGGGTTGGAGGAGGTCTGCACCACTCCTACTTAACCTTTGACCCAGGGATTTCCTTCATCTGAGCTTTTCATTGACAACCGTTTTCTTTCAGTTTCAAATTGCCACTGTAACTGAAAAAGGTGTTGAAATAGAGGGACCACTGTCTGCAGAGACCAACTGGGATATTGCTCACATGATCAGGTGATTGACTGAAATTAAAATTACAGTAGAGAAAGCAGTAGGTGGTAGAATAGTTGGGATGTCCTTTGGCCTGCACTAAGCTGGGCTTTTCTGAAGGGCTCCACCAGAAAAACTGAGGAGGGTTTTGGTTGGAGGATAGAGTCACTTTTAGAAATTGATACCTTTATACTTATGTTTTTAAAATTTTTTTGATGCTCTTTTCTTTTTTAGTGGCTTTGAATGAAATACAGATGCATAATCCTGAAGTTGTACCCTTTAACTTTGAACTTGGCTGGTTCAAAGGTAGACTTTGTTTTGTAAAATAAATCAGTTCTTCAAAATTCTTGTTGAACGTTTTTGTTATGACTGGGTCATACCAAGGGCTAAACTACCAGTACTGTTGTGTATCATTTACTTCCTGGTCAGAGAATGCTCAGGCTTTTAGCAACAAATCCTGTGTATGATAGTACAGAAGACCTATGACAATCTTAATCTGGGGCAGTTTCCTGTAGAAGCTACACTTCATCTTTTGTGATAACATAACTGGCTTTTAACAATTTTCCCTATTGCACTAGATTCTAAAAAAGAGTTCAGATTTTTCTCCTTAGTGATGGCTGCAAACCATCATTAAAATACTGTTTCAAAGATAGACATGCAGTATGTAAGTTGCTCTGTATAAGGTTAGTACCCCTTGTTCATATATGACTACAAGACCAGCGATACTCCACATCATGTACAACCACAAGAATGGGATCCTAAGTTATACACCATGTATGTATGTACATCAAGATACACTGTACTGTCATATCTAAACAGAAAAAAAACAACAACAAAAAGTTGCCCTTGGCCTGGATGTGGTAGCCTCCAACCCACATGCCTCCAACCTCACCTTTCATATAGGGAATGCTAAGCAGAGCAAATATTTAACCTAAATGTTTATTTTCTAAATGTACTAAAATTTTAGCACTGTCAGAAAACTTCTTACTAGCATTATGCTTTCATTAAAGTCCCAAGTATAGATGTGAGTCAGGTCACTGAATATTAGTCATGTTCCATACCTGGAATGGTGTTAAACCTTCAACTTTAAAAAATGAACACCTCTGGTGATTCTAATGCATATCCCTCTCCAAGCGTTTTTGAGAAAGCAAATAGGTAGCAACTAGCACATTAAACTAGTAAATTTAAGCAAAAGAAAAACCATGAACTTTCAACTATGAAACTTCTACACATTCAGTCTCAACACAGAAAGTAGTCAATAAATACTTGTTTATTGATTAAACTGAATTATAAAAAACAAAAACAAAAAACCTTCTACTACTAAGCCATGCAGGCGGAGTCCACAAAGACAACTTCCTGGCCAAAACCCAGCTGATCACTGTTTATATTATGATCTTAGAAAAATTAACCCATCCAGAAAGTCAGTGTGCAGAGGCCAGGAACCCAGCTCTGCTAAGGCTGTGGCTGCTGCAGACTACCAAAGAGTAGGATTAGGTTGTAGACAGAAGTGACCATAGTCCTTGAACTTTCTCAAAGGCAGAGGGCTGACTTGAAAGTCCACAGTCTGTCAAAGTGGCATCAGGCAAAAAGCTGGGGAAGAGCAGCTCAGGTGGATCCTTAGTTCAACTTCAGATGCCACAGGTTCACAAAGCTGGCCAAGCTGTTCTGGAAGGGACTGCTCCAGTTCACTATATTATAGTGTGCTGGGGGTTAAAAAACAAAAACAGGGCAGGGAGAGAAATGGGTGGTAACAAATATCACACCTGTTACCACCAGGCCCATCACATCTTAAGCATATCCCAGTCTGTGAAAGCCTTTTAAACAGGGTCACCTAGAAAAAAAGACAGTTTTTATAAATCCATTTCCCCTCATTTTATTAAAGTTTCCACTTATGTACATTTTAAAGATGAACCATTTACAAGCTTGTGCAGGTTGCCTCCTTGGCTCACAGGAGGGAAACATTGCTGAAAGCCTCAGGATGGACAGAAGAGTGGTGTAGATGTGGGAAAGGTGGACTTGGGTTTTTTGCTTCTTTTCTCTGTATGATACAGTACATTTTGGTTTATCACCATGAGTACATAGTTTAAAAAAAAAAATCCCTCATGCAAATTGTAGAAAAAAACTTTTCTTTCCTTGAAGCTGGCAGTGAAAAATAAAGATTCATGTCTGTTTCTTTGTGCACACCCCCACTGTTCTTCGTGTCAGAATTCTTCTCTAAGCATTAAGAGAAATGTGGGAAAGTCACAGGGTAATAAGCAGGATTTCAACAAGTGGTTTATTCTTTTTTAAAGTTCAACACTTAACATTTGCACAATTAGCTCCTGGCTGCAGGACCTGTGATCTCTTGAACAGGCATGCTGTCCACTCAACAGGATGAAGTTCAACATGGCAAGGACTGCCCCCCAAGGGCTTGCAGGATGAAGACTCAAACTAGGAATGGCTTCCGCCCTAACATTGTTTGATCACCTCAGTACCTCTTGTTTGCTAATGACACAATGTATGATCCTTCGTCCACAGAGATGGGTGTTAATAGGGAAAAGGGCCAAGGATCAAGTGCAAAAAATACTGTTTTTGTTGTGTTTTTGCTGGAGGAAGGGTGGTGAGGAAAAGACAAATTATTCATTCTGGATGGTTAAAGGTGGTTTCATGCATTTTTAAAGCCACAATTTTTTTTATCTAGAGTTGCTGTAGAAACCAACATCTCTGGAGAGAGAAGGGAGGAAAAGGAGAAGGAAGAGAGAGTTCAGTGGGATTTTTTTTCCATTTTCATTTTTATATAAAAGTGTTAAGACCACAATGAAAAAGTTTTTTTTATCCATATATATAATAAACCAGTTTGTGAGCTACATACTTTTGTCTTTTCCATCTTCAGAAATGTTCTCACATTGACAATGGTTATTAGATAGCATCATGCCCAAAGACATTGGCCACACAGTAAAACAAAAAACCCAGAAGTACTATGATACAATTGAGGTAAAAGGGGAAACAAAACAATTTAACATTCGCCCACAAAGGATTTTTTTTTCTTTTTCTCGATTTTATCAAAAAATACCAAACACAGTGATTTAAATTAAAAAAAAAAAAAAAAAAAAAAAAAAAAAAAGTCACAAAAAACTTTAGCAGAAGTAAATGACCAATGGGCCAGCTCCTCGGCTCAGACGTGATCACTATTGGTTTTCTAATAATCCACAAATTCACAGGGAAGTATAAGTCAATGTTGGGGGGAGTGGTGGCATAAAATTAAAAATATAAACCAAGTACCCCACCTGGTATGCCCCCTTTTCCCTATCCCTCTCCCCTCCCCCACCTTCCCACCCCCACTCCACAAGCGCTTATGACCCCAACACTCAAATCTCCATCAGATCTAGGTCAGCTTCTTCAAAGCCATAGAAAGATTCCGTCTCACTTTCCCCCTCAAAGAGCTGGTGAAGGCTTTCAGGCTCAACTGTCTCTTCAGGAGATGATCTCGGTCGAGGAGTGGAAGCTGAGGGTTCTTCAGACTGTTCCCCGCTCAGCTTCAGCTGCTCCTCTAGGGAGGCAATGAGCTCCTCCTGCATGTCAGCATTACGTGTAGGTGAGTTGATGTTGCCATCAGGGCCTGGCAGAACACTAGCCACAAGAAAGGACCGCTGAACTAGCTCAGGACAGTCCCCAATAACACCTAGCACCTCACCCAGCCAGACCAGCACCAGCTGAAGCAGAACATCAGAATCACATGCAGTATCTGCCATTTCCCGAGCCTGCTCCTTCCACTTTTTGTGCAGGAAGTTCTTAACAGTTCGTTTGATGCATACATCTAATGGCTGGATTTTGGAACTACAGCCTGCAGGGACCACGGCAGGCAAAGTGCTAGAGGCACTAAGCATACCCAGTACCTCTTCTGACAAGTGAGTGCGATGACAGTCCATCACAAGCATGCCTTTGCTGCGCTGGCAAGCTGTGTGCTTCTGCCACACTCGGGTTGACCACAGCTCCATGATCTCATCATCGCTGTAGCCACTCTCCTTTGCCTCTAGCAATATAGAGTCCGGCACATTAGCAGGCTGATCCATTTGTCCTCTGTAGAAAACCAGGGTGGGAAGGACAGTGCCATCTGCCAGAATGGCCAGCACTACATCACACCAAGGTTCCCCTGTGCCCACGGTCTGCAGGGCATTCTCCTTTCGGTCATCACTGCTCAGCACCTCTGTATCCAGGAACAAGGAGATCTCATCAATAGCCACAATCATAGACAAGGGTAAGTCCTGATTATGAATCTGTCGCTGTACAAATTCAATGAAGAGTCCTGCATTCTCTGCCACATCCTTTGGTAGGGTGTGGGCCACAGCTCGCCGGGCATGAGGAGTCAGGTGGTGTCGCAGCATGAAACGCACAGCCCACTCATAGGAGATCTTAAACCCCCCTTCCAAAGAACGTCCTATTTTGGTGGCCTTCTGAAACAAGGTCTCCTCATTTACAGGTAGCTGTTGCTCTCGCTGGGTCAGCACCCACTCAGCCAGTTTCTCTTCTGCCTCAAAGCTTAGATATTTGCCCTCTAGGTTCTCCCCCTGGGAGGCCTGGAATCGACGAAGCCAACGCCGGATACGCCGCTGGGGATTTCGGAAGTGTTCAGCTGCCTGTTCTGTATTGCAGCAAAGGGCAAAAAGTACTACACGAAGCTTCTTCACAGAGAGTTGTTCCTTCTTGCCAACCCCACCATTACCTCCACCACCTGATGCTGGCTCAGGTTCCTGAATGATTGGGCTCCCTTCATCCTGGTCATCAACATTCAGACATTCAGCCCCCTCTGTGGCCAAGGGTGGAAGGACTAAAGGCTGCGGGTGAGTGGGAGTTGGTGGTGGGGTTGCGGTTGAGGCCGGGGATGGGAGTGCCTGGGCCGTGGGGATGGACAGCTCTTCAGGCTCAGGTGGGGTGGCCCCTGAAGATTTCACAGTGGCAGCTTTATTAGGAGGGAAGGAAGGAGGAGGGTACATATTCTTCAAATTCCGGTCATGCACTCGGTCACGAGTCTGGCCATGTCTAAAAGGGGTGGGGTTGGAGAGCAAAGAAAGGAGGAGAAACATCAGTTAAACTAAGATATTTAAATGACAATCACTGTAAACATACTGTAAAACTAAAATTAAATCATGAAGTAAAGAGTTTTTGTTACCTTAAGTGAGATATCCAGGTGAGTCCTGGGGAAAATGAAACAATAAAAAAAGGTTAGCTCAGTGAAGAAAGAAGTCCTCCAAAGACAGTGACCTGGGATTTCAACCTACTGCATACAAGGCTGGCTGGGAGCCAGTCTTCCCAGTCTTATATAAATTCAGGATAGAATGTTTCTAAGTGGTGTATTGTACCTCAACCATGAATGGGTGAGGCCAGAGAAGGATGGTCTTGACTCTGGTCTCACCTAAACAGCCTATACAGTATGTCCTGGAACTCCTATATTGCCTACTTACCCCGTGGCAGGATGCTGCTGGATCTGTGAGAGGGGTTGAATACCAAATGCTTCGCCATGGCATCTCCCATGGAGGTAACAAAGTTGCATGAAGTGCAGGCCAGCTTGATTCCACTGAGAAACAAGAGTCAAGAGCATGTAAGACAATATGACAAATATAAGCGTGACATTAGAGAAAGTTAAAACTATGAGACTTAATAAAGGAGAGTCCCTGTCCTCTCCTTTCTCTCAAATTCATTCACATAACCACCCCACAAAATAATCAAAAGGATCTAATGTAAAAATGTGAAAAATTATATGATGCAAAAAGTGCATTGTCATGTATAATTAATTAAAATTTAAAAACTAAAAAAATTATAAAAAGTCAAAAATTTAAAGTACCAAAAAGTTTTCATTACCTCACAGAATTTTTAAACAAAGCCAAGTACTTGGGGCTCTTCCGTGGAACATGATTGCTGAGAAAGACAAAAAAGTGGAATGAGTTATGGAGTTCTGCCAGCTAAAATTAGAGATCACCAGCCAATGACACTGTCCAACAAAAGAAATACCTCATTAATCCATCCTAATCCCAATCCAATCCAGTTTTCCTATCACCATGCGTCTTAAACTTTAATAATGTACATATGAAATTACTTGAGAATTTTCTACAATTCACATTTCAATTCAGTAGATCTAGGGTGGGACTGAAGAGTTAGAATTTCTTTTATTCTTTTGGTACCAAGGATTGAACCCAAGGGTGCTTAACCACTGAGCCACATCCCCAGCCCTTTTTATTTTGAGACAAGGTCCCACTAAGTTGCTAAGACTGGCCTCAAACTTGCAATCCTCCTGCCTCAGCCTCCCAAACCATTGGGATTACAGGCGTGTGCCACAATGCCTGGCTATAGAGTGAGCATTTCTTTTTTTTTGGGTGCTGGGAATCGAACCCAGGGCCTTGTGCTTACAAGGCAAGCACTCTACCGACTGAGCTATCTCCCCAGCTCCTAGAGTGAGCATTTCTAACAAGCTCCCATCTAATGTTGCTGGTCCTTGGACCACAGTCTGAATAGCAAGGCTGTAGGAATCTGGAGCACAAACCATCAAAGCCAAATGAATATGGGTTTGGCTTCACCCTGCTAGGAGAGTTGGGTAAACAGCTCTAACGGTTTAAGGAAGAAACAAATTAGAATAAGGGAGAGAATGAAGAGTTCTAGAGAATCTGATCTCCCAAGTAGAAGACTAGTTTAATCATGACTTACTTGATCATGTGGTTGGCATAAGCTCGAGAACAGCAGGTACTATAGCGACATAGAGAGCAATGTACATAAGTGGGGAAGTGATTAGGGAAATCTGGGATCTCAAAGCTGCACTCGAGGCATGTCTGCCGGCCCATAACACTCCTGTTGAGAAACAAAAAAAACAAACAAAAAAGGAAAATTCTCATTACTGCTTCAAGTATCCCCAAATTTCAGGGTTTTAGGTAATTAACCCTGCAAAAACACTATCTGATTACACTGGCTAACAGGAATAATCCAGCCCACACAATTCCCCCAACCCAGCATTTAGAAGAAGGTGCTGACATTTTCCTAACGGCTCTCTTCTGGATGTTGCGCTGGACAGGGGGATAAAGGAAGACAGGCAGAGGGTCGGCTGAGGAGGTCAGTGGGGCTGCCTCCTGCAAAGCGCTGGGAGGTGTATCATTGGAGGATACAGGAACATTTCGTGGCTGCCCTCGGGAAGCCCGGATTGTCACCTGAGAATCAAGTGAAGGAACAATTAGATACCAACCACGGTGAACCTCAGAATACTGAAAATCTCTATTCCTACTCTCCCTGAGTCTGTAAAAGAAACTGGCAAATGTTTTACCTTGGTGCCTGGTTTCAAGCCTTCCAGTTGCTTGGGTTTACGGAAGGTTTTATGGTGCTGAAGCTTGTGTTCAATTTTGTCCTTGGCAAAGAGGAACTGAAGACGGCATTTGTTGCAATGATAAACATTTCTTTTCTAAAGGGGTAGAGGAGGAATAAGAGATAGACAAGAATCTCTTACACGTTCCCAATGAATTTTCTCTTCTGAGAAGATAGATCAATGCCAACCAACACTCTTCCCACTTTAATGTTGATAATTTAATTAAGAAATAAATACACAACATGAAGAAAACCTACCACTGAGAATCGTCACCTCTCACACTCCCAAAGGAAGATGGGAGTCAAGACCAGAACAAGTAGGTCCTCAAATCATCCCTTTCTCACTTGTAACAGTTTAGACCAGTTAAAGCTTTACTTGCCCTTACTCTTTTTTTACATTGCACACAGTGCTACCTAATCCTGAACAGTCTTTTGATTGTTTTAAAGAAAATAAAATGTACATAGTAAAGAAGAAAACAAATAAAGACTGTATTTATTCTTGTACTTTTGCATGTTATGTGGTTGTATTTTACCTGACTTTAGTCCCTTTCCATAGCAACTGCATGTTACTAGTTTCCTGAGTATCTTTTCATGGACAGTCTATGCATATAGCTATTTGACAAACATTCAAGTCTAATCACCATTTTCCTTTATTTACTTATTAACACAAATGACAATACTTGTCTATATCTTGCTGATTTTCCTCTCAACACATCAATATATACTGATATAACTCCTTTGTGAGACCTCTTGAAGACTGAGTCTGCCTGGTACTGAGGTCCTTCAAAACTAGAACTCATGTCTATGATTTTCTTTGCTTGGATAGCAAAGAAATGCAACATCATACTGAGTTACAAGTGACAATTTTCATGCCCCTGTTTGGAAATACATTTGTAGTGGATTATTAGCAGTCACTACTGTGCAAAAGAGAAGCGTGAGAGAAGAGAGGTGCTTACAAATGACAGCATGTGGCTGGGGTTGTAGCTCAGCAGCAGAGCACTTGCCTAGTATGTGTGAGGCTCTGGGTTCAATCCTTAGTACCACATAAAAATAAACAAATAAAATGAAGGCATTCTATGCATCTGCAATTACAAAAAGTTTTTTTTAAAAAATGACAGCATGTGCATGTCTGTGTGCACGTATCTGTGAACACTACGCACACATGTACAGATTTTGTTCTCAATTCTGTATTATTTCTTAGGTATCTTTTGCTCTTCCTTATGGCTCCTTTCTTGTCTTTTTTGATACTGGGAACTGAATTTAGGGATGCTTTATCACTGAACTATATGCCCAGCCCTTTTTATTTTGAGACAGGATCGCACTAAGTTACTTAGCATGGCTCCTTTCTTGTAGCATTTTAAAACAAGGTCTTATCTATTCCACCTTATAAATAAAATACAACAAAATCAACAACACAAAATTCTTCCCTGCTACAACTCCTTGCCCCTGATCTGCTACTCTCTGTTCCCCCTTCATAAACAAACTTCTTTAAGTAAGTTGTGTATTTCCTTCCTTCTTTTATTGCTCCTGCTAAAAATCTGACTTCCATCCTATCCACCAACAAAATGGCTCTTGCCAATGCTGCTAAAAGTCTACCTTTAAGTTTCTATCTTGCTTGACACCTTCTTGCAACATGTGTCATTTTGATTACACCCTTTTCAAAGCACTTCATTCTCTTCAGCTTCTTCGACACCAACACTCTTCTGATTTTCCCATTTTAATTATGGCACTGGCTCTGTGGATAGAGACTTCAAGGATCCTAAGCCTTTACCTTATTCCCCACGGAGCTGGAGAGCTAACAATACTTGAAAGTTTAAAATCTACTGAATTTACATAAAAATGATCCACAAATATCTTTTCAACAACTCAAATGTTTCTCCCACACTTCAGAGCTATTATCCAATATACTTGATGTCCATAGGCAATAACTCAGAATATTCAAACTCATAATCTTCTTCCCCAAATTTACTTTCTCCATTGTTTGCATCTCTGTAAAGAACCCAGGGGCATTCAACCACCGAGCCACATCCCCAGCCTGTTTTATTTTAAATTTTGAGACAGAGTCTTACTAAGTTGCTTGAGGCCTTGCTAAATTCCTGAGGCTGGCAGTGAAATTGTGATACTCCTGCCTCAGTCTCTGGAGCAGTTGGGATTACAGGTGTGCACCACCATGCCTGTGGCTAAGCACTATACTTAACTATTTTCTTGCTACTTTCACCTAATTTATCTCTAAATCATAAATGTCACATATTTCAACTTTATCCTTTTTATTCATTTCAAAAGTCAACTGCCACTATCATTTCTCACCTAAACTACTGCAAAAGACTTCTGACTAGTATCTCTAACTCTGGTCTCCTTGAATTTATTCTCCTCAAGGCAGTCAGTGTAAAATCTTAACTAAAGTAATTCTGAACATATCACTCCAGTGCTAATACCCCTTTAATGTCTTCTCAGTAATTCCTATTCATGGTTTATAAGGTCCCCCCTCCATATGTCTCTAACTTCCTATCCACCATATTGTAACTCTACAATCTACAATGAACATCTCTCAATTTCCTAAACCACCATGGTCTTTCTCTGTGTCTCAGGTACATGTTCTTCTGTCCTATTCTGTCAGGCTCATTCTAATTCATCCCTCAGGTCTTGAATACCACTCTATACTTCACTGTTTGTTTTGCTTACTACTGAATCTCTACCACCTATCCTAGTACATGAACTCAAATTCCACAATTTTTTATAAACACATGTATTATTATCTTTACTACCAAAATTATCTTCCTAGCTCAACCCTGGCCCCAGTATCCACGAATGAAACAAGTGAAAATAAAGGAATTGCAGGGTGCCTGGTACCTGGTGCCTCATGTAATGCTGTTGGAATGCATTGCCATTTTTGAAGACTTTCAGGCAATAAGGGCAGAGCAGATGCCGTGTATCCTCGTGGATCATCCGAAAATGGACATCTACCTCAGAGTAGAGTGAGGAACGATATTGACACACCTGAATCACATAAGAGGGAAAATAAGGCTAAGAGTAAAGTGAACAACTGTGGCCTTAAAAAAGATGGCAGCAAAATTTTTTAAATATGGGAGAAAAAATGTTTTTCTATTTATGTAGAAATTATTTTTCTGAATTTTTAATGCAAACAGATCTATGAGATAAATTTATTTGGGACTGAAGATAAAATTAAAGGAGGACAAGGAAGTCTGAGAATAATCCATATTCTACATTATATTTTACAATTAAGGAATAAAGCTTTCTCTGTCCATCTCTAAGAGGCAAGTTCAGGACATTCTTTTAGTACATGCACATGTTCTCTAGCTGGGTAAGTATTACACCTGTCATTATGTTCTTTTGTTTTTCTTCTGCACAATTCTGTTCTTTCCTGAAAAAAGAAAGTTATTATTCTATACTTCTTCAGTGCAGGGAACTGAATGTATGCTGCAGGTATTCAGCAATATTCATCAGTGAATTCTTTGTGTTCAACCCGAGAGCAAAATGGTTAAAATGCCCTGGAGAAAAAGGCAGTACCTGACAAACATAAGGCATCTCTCCAGGCTTATGTGTATCCTTCATATGCTGGAGAAATAGTGGCTCACTTTCAAATGCCCATTCACAGATCTTGCACTTGGCTGTAAAACAAATAAACAAACAAAAAACAATCAATAAATCCACCAGAAAATCAGTCCAAAATCCTCATTATCTTTTCTCTGACCCCTATATCTTTAACCATCAGTAAACCATAGCTTCCTTCTATTCTTTCTTTAAAATGGTTCTGTCTCGGGGGAAGGGAGGAGGAAAAACAGTAAAATGATTCAGACAAAACTCTTCTATACATGAATATACAACCAGTGAAACTCAATATCAGGTACAACCACAAGAATGTACGTTATACTCCATGTAGGTATGATATGTCAAAATATATTCTACTGTCATGTATAACTAAAAAGAATAATTTAAAAAAGAAAAGAAAAGAATAGCAACAACAACAAAAAAATGGTTCTGTCTTAAGCCAATCCTAAAAAACCAAATGTTGGGAAAAATAGAAGTTCACTGAATTAGACAAAGGGCAATGAAGAGCAGGGAGGGGGACAGGAATAAGGAAAACAGTGAAATGAATCTGATACAACTTTCCAATGTTAAAGTGTGAATACACGGCAGTGAATCTCCACATCATGTACAACCACAAGAATGGGATCCAAATTAGAATAAGATAGACTCCATGTATGTATAATATGTCAAAACGTACTCTATTGTCATGCATATCTAAAACGAACAAATTTTTAAAAAGGAAAAAAGTAAAAACAGGAAAAAATTTTTAAAAATGGTTCTGTCTTAACATTTGTGTTACTGGTAACAACTAACCTATGTCTCTAGCTCAGACTTCTTACCAAAGCTCCATTTTAGATTCTGAGCTATTTACATTTTAAATTGCCTACCTTCAACTCTAACTTAATTCAGCATCCTCCTGTTTTCCCTCCTCTCACTGTCTCGTCTCTTTCTAACTAAAAAGTCAAGTACCATCTTGGACTCCCATTTTCTGTTACCAATATTTCAAAATATATCTAGGAATTGCCATCTGTTATTACAGACAAAAACTGACAGAAACCCATAGGACTCTCTCTCCAATCAATACAAAGTTATTATCATGGACAAATGAATTATTTTAAAATACTATGTGACTTTACTTGGCTTTAGGACAATTAACTCTTACGAATAATTCAACAAACATCTATTGAACACCTAAGTACAAAATAAGAATTTGCTTTTTGAGGCCAGCCTCAGCAACTTAGCAGGGCCGTAAGCAACTTAGTTGAGACCCTATCTCAAACAAACAAATAAAAAGGAAGAAATAAATAGGCCTTTTGGTCAATTTTATGAGGATGTGATTCTAAATTTTTGACAAAAAAAATTAACTGTTTTTATTTTGAACTATACATATGGCCAGAAGGCCCATTTTGTGTTTTTCTTATTTTCACCAGAATTATTTTTTAAGTTTTTACAAACATGGAAACTGTAGACTTTAGCTTTAAAACAGTTTCTGGACTGTTCCACCCCTAAAAATGAGTGATACTGAAATAATTCTAAGTAAAACAAACAAAAATCAGGGGTTCTTAATCTGGGGTCCACAACATAAGGCTCCAGGGACCCAGATAGTCTCTGAAATTATTTGAAATAATTGAAGAATGTCTATTTTTCTAAGGAGGTTCATATTTTGTGTTTATTCTTAAAGGCAACTGCAATCTATTTCAAACTACTCCTAGAGATTTATTCGTTGCCATAAGGACAGAGATAAGTAAGAAATTCTGCCTTAAGAAAAAAGTGGTAAGACATGTAAGCATTTAGATCTTTTAAGAATGGGGGAGTGGGGGGGTCTGTGAAACAGAGGAGCCTAGAGAAACAAAAGGAAAGACATACAGGTGTGAAGTTCGGGACATGTTTGGGAAAATTAATTAGAAGAATCAACATATATTACATTGTCTCCTAACTCTAATTTGCTTATCTCCTGTAATTTTTTTCTCCCCCTGTAGAACACCTTTATACATTGGGGCTTTCCAACTTTCTGCCCAGGCCATTCTTATTCTATGTTGTCCCTGGGCAATCTCATTCAATTCTGAAGGCTGTTCCAACAACCTATACATTAGGTCTATTGTCACAGTTATCACACATCAATAATAAAAACTAAATTAATGAAATTTCTAAAGTATAAGCACTTTGCTAAGATTTCTGTGTATTATTCACACAAAGAAAACAAGTGAGATAAGGGAGACCAGAACTTAAGACATAAGGGGATTTAACAGATCTTCAGTAACCTAACGTGGGAAAGATTCAAGAATGAAAATGGCTGGGAACAGTGGCATGCCTGTAATCCCAGTAACTCAGGAGGCCAAGGTAGGAGGATCTCACATTTCAGGGCAGCCTCAGCAACTTAGCAAGACCCTGTCTCATAATAAAAAAGGACTGGGAATGGGGGTCAGTGGTAAGGGACCCTAGGTCAATCCTAAAATAAATGAAAATGAATTGATTTTCCTAATGGCTACACTAGCACTATCCCTCCTAGCACCATGAGCCTCGCCTCTCAACACCTATCACAGTCTCCTACATTGAGAAGTAGACAGGCATTGCTTCCTTCTATAAATTATGGAAGAATAGATCCATTATGCCTTTATGCCCTTCTTTATTGGGGGTGGGATTGGGTGGGTACTGGGGACTGAACCAGGGATGCTTTACCCCTGGGTTCCGAGATGCTCGGGCTGAGCTGGGTGTAGTGAAACACGCCTGTAATCCCAGCAGTTCCAGAGGCTGAGGCAGGAAGAATTCAAAGCCAGCCTCGGCAATTTAGCAAGGTCCTGAGCAACTTAGTGAGACCCTGTCTCTAAATAAAATACAAAAAAAGGCTGGGGATGTGGCTCAGTGGTTAAGCACCCCTGGGTTCAATCCCCAATACCAAAAAACAGAAGCTGAGGCTGGCCTTGAATTTGTTATCCTCCTGCCCAAGCCTTCCGAGTAGCTGGGATTACAGGTATGTCCAACTACATCTGGCTCCCCTGTGCCTCTCTAAGCTTCTGCAACCCCACCTTGATTCCATGTAATCTGTGAGTTTATCAATAAATTCTCCCTTATGAGTCTTTATCCACACAGATGCCTTCCTTTGATACCTGACATGGTTCATGGTAACCACTTCCTCATTAAACTATTCTTTTTCTTTCGCCACCAACAAATTTTTTTCAAAAGATTAGAAGACTAACCTAAGCTGCCTTTGATGGACGCTAAGAGATAGGAGTAATGATGCCAGGAAGACTAATGTTAGAATCTTTGGGTGGGGGGGAATGCAACTTAGGTTAGCCAGTAAAGAAAACAGACATAAAGATCAAGATTAGCCCTAAATGGTTTTGAGTTCTGAATCCCTCTGAGATCAGTAAAAGCTATGTAACCCCTCCCCTGAAGAATGCACAGACACCCAAAGTGTGCATATATTTCAAGGGGTTCACAGAATATCCAACAACCAAGCAGGTTAAGATCTCTATATTAGATATAAATTAAAAAACTATGGCCTGGGGATATAGCTCAGTGGTAGAGTGCTTTGCACAAGGCCCTGTGTTCAATGCCCAACACCAAACACACACAACCATGAAATAACACTATAATGCAAACTGTGAAAGAACTCAAGAGCCACACAGATTCCTTAAAGTCCTGCGTGTAATCCCAACTGCTTGGAAGGCTGAGGCAGGAAGACTGCAAGTTGGAGGTCAGCCTAGGCAATTTAGGGAAAGCCTGTATCAAACAAAACAAAACAAAACAAAAACCTTGTGCAGTGGCAGTATTTTAGTCAATGAAGTTTATCTGAGGTGGGATTATTGCTAACTGGAAGTTTTTCTCAAAATAAAAAATAAAAATGGCAAGAGATATAGCTCAGTGGTAGAATATCCCTGGGTTCAATTCCCAGTACCACAACAAACAAACAAATCTGATAGATGCTATGAAAAGGTATTATCTGTTTAGGTTACAAGTTTTTTTTTTGTTTTCATTGGTGGTACTCAAGATTAAACCCATGGGTGCTCTGCCACTGAACTATATCCTCTCTTTTTATTTTGAGATAGGATCTTACTAAGTTGCTGAGGCTGACCTTGAACTTGTGATCCTTCTGCCTCAGCCTCCCAAACTGCTGGGAATACAGGTGTGCACTACTTGCTAATAATTTTGTTTTTAGTCAGTACAAATCTTAAATCATAAGAGACTCAAAAATAAAGTCAGAGATAACACAAATAGGAAGCCAAGAGAAAAATATCAAGAAAGAGTCTGCACTGTTTCTTTTCAATGAGGAAAAACTTTTCTTTCCCATAGAGAATTCATATATAAATGGAATGACAAAAACCTACCCAACAGATTCTAAAAATGAGTCAGGAGGTTGGAGATATAGCTTAGTAGCAGAGTACAGGCCTAGCATCCACAAAGCCCTAGGTTTAATCCTGGCAACACCACACATACACACCCACACACACAGTAGGTGTTTTCACTGGGAGGTGTGAATGAGTTATTCTTGCTTCACACCACTTACTGACAGTGAAGAATTTTGGGTAGTAATTTTGGTTATCCCCTGGCATCAGACTATAGTGTCACAAATGATTTTAATTCCAGTATCCATCCACTGCCAAATGATTAGTCCTAAAAGTTCCACTGTTCAATATGGAAGCCACAAGCAACATGTAACTAGTGAACACTTGAAATGTGATAAACTCAAATTGATACCTGTATTTCAAAAATTCCTGTATTTTAAAGGAAAAAAAGAATTCTTCAATACTAAGTTTTAATTGTGATTATATGTTAAAATGATTATATTTTTGGAAATACTAAGTTAAACTGTACCATTAAAATTACCTTTACCTTTTTAAAAACTTTATTTTAAATGACTACTAAAAAGAATCACAATTATGTATACAGGTTAAATTATATTTCTATTTACAATGTCATTTCATGATGATCTAATTTATCTTGCTAAAAACTGTTTAGGAATAGGCCTGTGGCCCAATTACATCCAAGGGGATATAAAGGAAAAACAATTCCTACTCATAAAAAAACAGGAAGACAGAGGAAGATGTAGTTTCTTCTTTGTCATAAGTCTGTGTCTGGATGTAGTACCTGAGACTAACACAGCCACCATATGAGCCAGAGACAAGAGAACAGTTAAGCAGTGAGGCAGTTCATTTCTGGACTTGAAGCCTGCTTTATCCCTAGATCTGTTAAATAACATAGATGTCCTTACTGTATAATTCACTTTTAGTCAAAATCTTATTTGTAGCAAATGCATTCAGATAATAAACATATCTGTTTTAATGCTTTTAATCAAACTGTTTCAATTACCCAAAAGCTTCTCTCACTAATTCCCATCTGTCTAAATTCTTCCACTTTCTGTGAAACTTGGCCACAAGATGTTTTCCTTCTCTGAATTATCTCATCTATCCTTCATATCATAATGCATGCTTATAATATGGGGTTGTCTTATTATATTTTCCTATACATACATAATTTTTGTCTTTTCAACAAAACTGGAAATTCCTTGAAGACATTAGAAATATTCTGAAGATGGGGCTCAAATTCTCAAAAGGTCAACTTACTACAAGTGCATAGTTGTAAGCAAACAGCTTAATTTCCCTGAGCTCATGTTTAGTCTTGTATATCCGCTTCTGTAAGATGTACAATGTAGATAACATTCCAGTTCACCATGTATTTCACTAAAACTATTCTTAATGGTAAAATATTGTAAGTCAGGCTTATAAGAAAACAGGCATGGTGGCATATGCCTATAATCCCAGTGTCTTTGGAGGCTGATGCAGGAGGATCACAGGTTCAAGGTCAGCCTCAGCAACTTAGTGAGGCCCTGTCTCAAAATAAAACATAAAAATGGACTGGGGATGTGGCTCAGTGGTTAAGCACCCCTGGGTTCAATCCCTGGTCTAAAAACAAAAACAGGGTAGGAGGGTAAGTGAAGTTAGTAGATAGCTACAAATATGCAAAGTACTTCCTCTACACTGTTACCCACAGAGAAGTAAATACAATGGGCTTCCCTCTAGTGCTGTTCAATTCAAGTGAATAGCAAGATATACCCCTAGAGTTTAAAAGTTTCCAAACTTACTAGTAGATTCATAGGGACTATGAACATTTTCCAAGTGGCACTGGAGCTGGAAGGGAGTGGAAAACTGGCGGTAACAGTGTTGGCAGATAGTATGACCGTCCACCTCACCATTCTGCTGATCAAGTTCTACATGGTGTTTCATATGGTTCATGAATCTGTAGCAGAGCACAGGGAAAGTACAAGAAATAAAACCAATAGCCTGTGAGAAATATAATGGTAGACTCATGTACAAATGTAATCTGCTTTCCTCCCTCAACTTCCCCTGTCTAGACAATCCTGAGTTCAGAAAGATAAGGGGTTCATCAAACTAAAAGTATCCTGTGGAAGGAGATGCACTGGTTTCCCTTACTCTACCAAAGTTACTTTTATTACCATAATACATCCCTTTTACAGTACTAGTTATTAATTTAATAACCTCAGCAAGATTACATCATAGGACCTTTCTCTACCTGTTCATGCACTGTCATTGAGTTAAAACCCCAACCCCAAATTAAGTCTTCTCTTTTGTAAGTTAACCTCCAAAGTTCTTTAACACTTACCGAATGTTGTTTTTTAGCCTTTTGGTACAATGTGGGCATCGGAAAGATGTGGCAACCTTAGGGAAGTTTGTGAGTTGGGCTACTTTGCCACCATCCCGTCCATAGTAGAAGTCATCTACTAGCATAATGAGCTTGGTCTGGACAGCATCACTGACATTCTCATTTGGCTCTGGTACTTTGGTAGGTGGTGACAGAGCAGGAATAGGTGTAGAAGAGGGTGTGGAAGTAATAGGAGCTGTTTTCTCAGGGGATGGGGGCTTTGCTGCAGACGGGACACTTGGTTCTGAATCCAGGGACTTTCCTTTCTTCTGGTATTCAACCATTTCTGGGCAACAGTACTAAAAAGAAAGAAGACATCTGATCATTCTCATTATCCTGATGGCTACAATATGCTAACTCAACTTCACTAATATTCTCTAATAACAAAATAAAGTATTACTTTTTCTTTTTCTTTTTCTTTTTTTTTTTTTTTTTTTTTTGCAGTGCTGGGGATCAAACCCAGGGCTTTGTGCTTGCAAGGCAAACACTACAGACTGAGCTATCTCCCCAGCCCAAGTATTACTTTTTCTTGAAACAGGTCTTGCTATACTGTTCAGTCTGACCTCTTGGGCTCAAGCAATCCTCCTGCCTCAGCCTCTCTACTACAGGAGCAAGCTACCATGCCTAGTTTAATAGTAAGGTATTATTATTCCGCTTTCATCCTTCAGTTTTCTATAGTATTTCCACGTTCCACTCTTTTTCTAGTGTATGTCTATTCATATAGTCCCTGACACCATACTTTATACTTCTCCCTCCTTCCTTCCTAGATCCCTTAACTACTCCCTATGATCATTTGGCTCTAAGTTTCCTGGCAGATGAAGTTCCAACCTTTGCAACTAGATTAATACCCAAAAATGAAAAGGTTAGAAAATGAAAACCAGGTAACAAATAGCTCCTCATTCACTCAATATCACAATTAATACTAAATGAACTGAGGCCAACAGGATTTGAAATCTTACCTAAACCTGTCTTTGCAGTTTCAAAATCTATCACAGTAAGGAAGTAAGGTCACATATGTTCTGATCTATTGGAAGGTCTTTAAATGTATCCTATCACATTCCAAAGTACAAAGCTCCTCTACAATGGACCAAAAGAGAAAATAACTTTTAAAAGTCCCTGCTTCACAGTCCCAAAATCAGAGGTATGCAGCAGTAAGCCACTTAAGCTGGATCCCTACTACAGGTAGTATCACTTACACACATGTGACCTCTCAAAGCTTCAGTAACACGGAATTGAGCATTACACCGTGGACATATTTTCCGTCCACCATCCTGGAGGTCAAACACTGGGATGGAAGAGGACACTGGAAGTGAGAAGAATTGATGAGATTAATATGATGACAGTTGGAAAGGCTATATCCCTGAAGTGGTACATCCAAGGATGAGTGAGCATGAAGTGATTACTGTGTTGGAGGTACATTAATTTTACCATTCTAATTGTAGGCTAGGGGCTGGAAAAACGCAGCCCAGAGCTAAACCAACCCAACTAAGAGTTTCTATTTGGCTTATGAGCTAAGAATAATTTATATATATATTTTTTTTGTGGGGGAGGTTTAGGTAATTTTTTTTTCTTTTTAAAATTGTGGTAAAATATAACAATATTTACTATCTTAACCATTTTGAAGTATACATTTCAATTGTTATACAATCTCCAGAACTCTTTTCAACTTGCACTATACTGTATACCCATTAAAAAAAAAATCACTGACCAACAACCACTCTGTCTCCACGAATCTGCTACTCTAGGTATCTCAGTGAAATCATACAGTATTTGTCCTTCTGTGAATGATTTCTTTCACTTAGTATAGTATCCTCAAGGTTTATCCATGTTGTATCCATATGTCAGAACTTCCTTTTTAAGACTGATAATGTACACCATTGTATGTATATACCACATTTTGTTTATCCATTCATCACTTGATGGATACCTGGACTGTTTTATACCTGTTCTGCATTATGAATAACACTGCTACAAATGTGGGTGTGTGAGTATCTCTTCTAGTCCCTGCTTCAATTCTTTTATGTACCCATAAGTGGAATTCCTAAAGAATATGGTAACTTTTATTTTACTTATTTGTTTATTTATTTATTTAGGTACTGGGGACTAAACCCAGTGGCTCTCTACCCACTGAGACCCAGCACATTTATTTTTTTATTTTGAGACAGGGTCTTGCTAAGTTGCTGAGATTATAGGCATGTGTCACCATATACAACTTTATAAGTTTTTTGACAAACCACTAAACTATTTATCATAGTGGCTGCATGTTTTACACTGCTGCGAAAAGTGTACAAGGATGCCATCTTTTCCACATTGACAATTTTTTTTTTTTTTAAATTGCTGGGAGACTGAAACCAGGCCTCACACATGCTAGAAAAGTCCTTTGCCCACTGAGTTACACCC
The DNA here is from genome assembly GCF_902686455.1 of Sciurus vulgaris. Taxonomy (NCBI): domain Eukaryota; kingdom Metazoa; phylum Chordata; class Mammalia; order Rodentia; family Sciuridae; genus Sciurus; species Sciurus vulgaris. The sequence continues at coordinate 112,710,147 of NC_136461.1, forward strand.
TATTTTCTGTTTTTTGATAGTCACTATCATAACAGGTATGAGATGGTATCTCACTATGACTTGTGTATCTCCCCTACTCTTTGAGTTATGAACTCAGGGACAATTAACTACTAAGCCACATCCCCAGCCCTTGTTATTTTTTAAGTCAAGGTCTCACTAAGTTAAGGCTGGCCTCAAACTTGTAATTCCCCTCCTTCAGCCCCCCAAGTAGCTATATTACCTACAGATATGAGTCATGGTAAATGGTTCATTGTGGTTTTGATTTGTACTTTCCTAAACACTGGTGATGCTGAGTACCTTTTCATGTGTTTACTGGCCACTCACTTTATCATTCTCTATGGAGAAATATTTGTTCAAGTCCTTACCCAGTTTTTAATTGGGTTGTTTTCTTGTTGAGTTTTCTTTTGGCGGGGGGTGGGGTGGGGGGGTGGTACTGGGGATTGAACTCCATCCGTGAGCCGTATCCCTAGTCCTATTTTGTATTTTTATTTAGAGACAGGGTCTCACTGAGTTGTTTAGCACCTTGTTTTTGCTGAGGCTGTCTGTGAATGTACAATCCTCCTGCCTCAGCCTCCCAACCTGATGGGATTACAGGTGTGTTGTCACCATGCCTGCTGAGTCATAGGAATTCTTTAGGTATTCTAGAGAGTAACCCTTTTTTTTTTTTTTTTTTTGGGGGGGGGGGGGGTTACCAGGGATTGAACCCAGGGGCGCTCAACCTGAGTCACGTACCCAGCCCTTTTTATTCTGAGACAGTTCTTGCTAAGTTGCTAAGGCTAGCTTTCAACTTGTGATCCTTCTGCCTCAGCCTCCTGAGCCACTGGGATTACAAGAATGCACCACTGTACCCTGTTGACTGTAACCTCTTTATAGATACATAATTTACAAATATTTTCTCCCATTCTAAAGGCTGCTTTTTCACTGTTGTGTTCCTTGATACACAAAGTTTTAAAATTTGATGTAATTCAACATCTATTTTTTATTTTTCTTGACTGTACTTTTGGTATCATGCCCAAGAAACAGAAATTGTCAAATTCAATATTGTGAAGTTTCCAACCTTTTTGTTTGGGGGGGTTGGTACTGGGGACTGAATCCTCTTAAGAGCATTTTACCACTACATTCCTACCCCTTTTTATTTGAGATAGGGTCTTCCTAAGTTGTTTAGAGCCTCGCCAAGTTGCTGAGACTGGCCTCAGACTTGTAATCCTCCTGTCTCAGGTACCTGAGCTGCTGGGATTTCGGGTTTAGGCTGCCATACCCAGTTGCCTGTTATGTTTTCTTCTAAGAGTTTTATAGTTTTAGCTTATATGTTTAAGTCTTTGATTTAGAATATACTTTTTTATTCTTTAAAGTTATTTTTTTAGCCATCGATAGAGGACCTTTATTTATTTCGATACAGTGCTAAGAATCAAACCCAATGTTTCACACATGCCAGACAAGCGCTCTACCACTGAGCCACAACCCCAGCCCCTAGAATTTATTTTTATATTTGGTGTCAAGTAAGAGTGAAAATTCCAGATTTCTCAACACCACTTATAAAAGGTTTTTACATATTTAAATGTCTAAAATAAAAGCAAAAGAACTAATCTTTTTGCCATATGACAATTCAAATTTGACTCCATAAACAATACTAGTAGAGCATAGCCATGCTAATTCATTTATATGTTATCTGTGGCTACTTCTGCACACGAGCACAACTCAGTAGATAAGACTGATACTATACTGCATAAAGCTAAAATATTTACACTTGACCTTTATAGAAAGTTTGCAAACTCCTGCTCTAATTCATTGAAAACCCTCCCAACACTTATATCCTTCCCATCTGAAAACCTAACAAATCCAAATTTAAAAAACCTTCTTCAAAAATCCATCTTCTCCATGACGCCATCTTTGATTATCCCACCCATCTCTGATCATTCAATCTGACTAACCAATCCCCAAAACACAATTATACACAATCCCCTGTAGCTGATTTAGTTGCACCATTCACAAGTAGCTATCCCTTTTAAAGTTTTTGTAAGAACAAATTATAGCAACTATAATTTATTTTATTTCTCCTTTCAGAATACAGAATTCAGATAAAAGAAATACTTTGTCAATGTTTTTGAATGACTGGCTGCTCGAGGTCTCTCAAAGTTATTGTACCTTTCATTGAAGTATCCGGTCCGCTGGTTCTTTGAGCACCATGGGCAGAACTATTGTTGGATACCACCAATGGCCCAGGACTCTGGCCTAGGGAAGGGATGGTGTTGAGGGTATTCACCAATTTGGCTACTTCATTGCTATTTTCACCTGTAACCCCAGGTCGTTTCACAGTGACAAAGCTGGCAATGCTCACTGCAGGTGGAGAGGGGAAGGAAGGAGCTACATTGACCAAGTGATAATCATCTGTTCTCTGCCCACCACCCCATCTTGGTCTGCCATCTCCTTTTCTCAAGGCTCACCTAGCTTGGGATTCGAGGTCTGGTTGGACTGGCCTGGAGGCTGAACAGCTAGTTGCCCCAATGAGGTTGGCTGCGTGGCAGTGGGAGTGGTGGAAGTGCTGGGAGTGGACTTGGTCTGCTGCGATTGGGACTGTGGGACGGTGCTTCGAATGGTGAGAGTAGCTGGGATGACGGTGGTGAAGGTGTTGGTGGTGGGCCTCACAGGCATTGTGGAGCCTGGTCTCACTGGGGTCATCTGAGAGAATACTTGTGGGACTCCAACTGTCGGCTTAACAAACTGGGTACCTGGGGCTTTTAAAAGAGACACAAAGAAAAGTACCAAGTCTTCATCAATGGGCTCACCTATAATACATTCTCTTTCCTTTACCAGAAATGCTAGAATGGGAAAAGATAATTTCCCCAAACTGTTCAGCGACCATCAGAGGTATGCAGATTTTAAAATCCAAGAAATCAATAGGTATCCAACCTGATGAAAACAATTATTCTAAGTAACCCAAGATTTTCGTCAACTCCTCACAAATCACCTAACCACACTACCTTTTTTATATCAAGAATACTATAAATAGCTTGACCTTGGTACTAGATGAGAGAGGGAGGGAGGCAGTCTGGGTGTTTAAAGGTTAATAGGTTTGATCCTGGAAAAAGGAATTCCCCTTCCTCAAAATTCTAAAAGGATCTTCCATTCTTTTTTATAAACTCAAATAGCAGACAGACTATACCATTCTACTAAGATGTCCCAAAGGAGAACGTTTCTGGGCACAACTGTAGATAATTCCATTGAAAAATGAATTCCAGAATGTGATAGGGTAAACTGATCAAACTTATGGCCAAAAAACCACAGTAGGCTTCAAGAACAAAAAACTAAAACACATGAGGAAGACAAGTTATAGGAGTACCCTTATAACCAAACATTAAAATATTCTTTTTTGGCCTGAATTATTATAAACTTAACAAGTAATGTGGGGAGTTGGAGGAAAACATTTTTTTGTATGTGTGCTGCGAATGGAACCTGGAGCTAAGCATGTACTGTACCACTAAGCTACACGCACCCATCCCTAAGATTCTTTAAAAAATTTTACCTAGTCATTGATAAATATCCTTAAAAGATATGTCATCTGTTTCATTTACATCTAAAAATCTATACTATAAAATTAAAGTAAAATAAAGTTTATAGTCCCATCATGTAAGTGAGCAGAAGTACCCTGGAGTACAGAATTTAGGAGTCTGCATTAATAACATTCTTTTAGGATAACAAACTTATTGGTCAACCAAAACAGTAGTTACCAAAAATGACTAAATAAGCCCAGTTTTACTACCTCATGAAGGGTGGGGAAAAACTATAGAAAAATAGGACACCACCCTGGTCAAAGGTTAAAAACAATTTTTTTAAAAATTGGGCTTAAATCATTAAGATTTTTTTGAGTATACTTTTTAAATGACCTAGAGTATTTGTAAATAATAAAGACAAACCTTCTGGATGCCAGTTTATTTCAAATGGATAGACATTTTTCCTTACCTGGGACTAGAGTAATTGGTCTAACTGTTTGACCTTGTTGTACGTTCAGCACAATCCCAACCTGATTCATTGCATTTTGCACAGGCCGAACATTCCTTACAGGAAATCCCTGCATTAAAAAGCAAAATGATCTTTTAACAAGCAGACCAACTAACACTAACATTGACTTCAGGATGACCCATATCTAAAGAATTCCCACTCTTACCTAATGGTTTTCTCTCAAGTTAGAACTTTTAAATAACTGAGTTGGAAAAATTTAGAAAATTTTGACAAATTTCTGAGTGACAAAATATCAAAACTGAAGCCAGGTACAGTGGTGTATTCCTGTAATCCTAGTAGCTTTGGAGGCTGAGATAGGAGGATTGCAAGTTCAATGCCAGCCTCAGCAAAAGTGAGGTGCTAATAAGCAACTGGGTGAGACCTGTTGCTAAATAAAATACAAAATAGGGCTAGGGATGTGGTTCAGTGGTCAAGTGCCCCAGAGTTCAATTCTGGTACTAAAAAAATGTGTACACATCAAAACTGGACAATAAAAATTAGCACATATGAGTCAAAATAAAAACCTGACTTAAGAGATACTTAGCTTCAGAAACTGTATCTACCAGCTGGCCCCTAACCTGCTAAAAGTATACAAGGGAAGGAAAAAAAAAAAAAAAAAGACAAACACTAACAGTATTCACTGGAGTGATTCAACATATATACAATCCTAAGAAATTGTTCCTTAAGTCCACTTTAAAGGCCACAAACCTCTGACAAATTTATAAGATAAAATTTTGTTACTCCAGAAGCCACAGAGAAGCATTTGCCTTTAGATTACAAATTTGAAATAGGCTTTCAAATTAAATCACATTACAAATCAAAGAGTTGTTTTCCTTTTCTTTCAAAGACCACCAATTTTATGTATAAATCTTTAAGTCAATTAACTTACCCATGTGAAGAAAAATAACCCCCAAACAAAGGGTAAGTAGCCTTGAGAGCCAGAAGTTAAAGCTGCCTAATCCTACAGCTTTCCCACTAATTTCTTCCCAGACCTAAATCAAATAAATTAACAGACCTCTTTAGGGGTTTGAAGTAATCACCCAGTCATGATGCTATGCTGGTCTTTCCTCAAAAGTAAACATCAAATTAAGAAATAGTAAATGAGAAATTCAGTTCAAAAAACAAGACTGAGAGCCATTGCTAACGATGCTAAAGATCCTAAGTCAGACTCCCAAAGGTTCACACAGTCTTCCTCTCATCTATCAATCACAGAATTCGAGTTCTACTCACCTGGGTAGTGATGAATATTGGTTGTGAGGCCACAGGGGAACTTGTCACATGATTGGCATTCTGCATGACCTGGACAGGCCTCAATACTGGTTGAGTAACCATTGTGCCCAGACCTGGTGCTGGATTTTGGGTCAGAATGAGTGGTTGTCCACTTTGTTGGACCAAAGGATTGCCAGCTAAAGGGTAAAAGGAAGAAAAAAAAAGAACATTAGAAATAATTTTAAACCCACATTTTTTAAGAAACATTATAATCTTACATAAGAAATGGTGTCTGAGATATAAAAATATCTGCCTGCCACTCACCTCAGGTTTAATGTGGTCAAACTCACCAAAAACTTAAGCTTCACCCAAATCTACAACTAACAGAAAAAGTAGGTTGGGTGGTTCACTAACATCTCACCCATCTTAACTAGGGATAAAGGATACATTAAGTCTTGTATGTGGCTCTTATGCTGACTTACGATTTAAGTGACCACAAAATCTCTCTACAACACATCAACAGAACAAAAGAATTTTTAAGTCTTTTTCTATACTTTTACTGGGCAAAACCTATTTTGTAAGAATGTAATTTGTTATTAGCTAATTCCTTTAAACTTTTAAAAAGAGAATTTGAACATCAACTCAGTAAGTAGACATAAATCTAAGGAATGGCATCTCTTGCTAGTCAATCAAATATGAAAAATTCAACAGACTCTAAACAATCACTGTCCTTTTTTGTTTATTTATTTTGGCAGTATTAGAGGTTGAGTCTAGAGCCTCATGCCTACTAGGCAACAACCAGTCTTTTATAAGTCTTTTGGGAAACACAAAGACTGACATGCTGCCTACTTTATTTTTCTGGGTGTCATCAGGACTGATCAAGAAGACCAAGTCAAAAACTAACCCACAGCAACTGAAAATGATATGACTTCAGAAGATAATGATTCATCCATGAATTAATATTTATTAATAAACTGGGCTAATTATTACTGATATATCTTCAATTCTTTTCATTTGTGAGAAGAGCAATTTTTTGTTTTTAAGTTCTCTATTTCATTTGTATAAAAAAATCATTAATACTGTTTCCTGATTTACAAAGAATATTTAAAATTACACAGAAAATTTTAGGAAGCCAATATTCTTAAGACAAAGATTTCAAGCAAAAATACTGCCTCGACTCTATCCCCAATTATCAAAATGGGATGGGCCTCTCTGAAATTTATCTTCCACTTGACAGAGTCATTAAAGTTAGCTACAGATCTAGACAAGTGAAGAGTAGGTACACAGGTGACAATTAATGGGTCAACAGTGGCTTGTCCCCATTTTCTCAGAAATTCAGAGCTCATCAGTGGACTATTGGGACAGTAGAGTACTAACAATAAAGGCTGACAGACAAAAAACAAAAAAATTCCAACAAGTTCTACCTAGGCTAACTTTACTGAAAATTTATTGATGAATTTTTTTCATTTTATTATATAAAAGTTCAGACATATATAAAAATAGGACACCATAATGAACCCCCATGTACCTATCACTTACCTTCAACAATAATCAATTTAGGACAATCTTATTTCATCTATAACTCCTACACTTACAATTCCCTCATTATTTTCAAACAAGTCCAGATCATATCACCTGAAAATATTTCAATATATATCTCTATGAGATAAGGAAAAAGCAAAAGAATCACACCATCATTACCACTCCTAAAAATAATTCTTTAGTATCAAATTCTCAAAATTCATATTTATAATTGTAGTTTTTAAAAGAATCATATTTGAATTGGGTTACAAACAGTTTTAAAGAAAAACTGATGGACTCCTCTTAAGTCTATTTTAATCTTCTGGGTTCCCTTCAGCTCTTTCTATACCACTGAATTAATGGTTGAAAAACATCAACTAAGCAAAAAAGATGTATTTTGTAGTCATTATTTTAACTATCAGGGCAAAAGAAAATAAATTACCTCTTATTTACCCTTAGCTTAAAAATTCTTTTAAGATATTCACTGTCACCATCCCAACTAAATACAGGCACCCCAAAGGATTTTTGTCCAACACCAACTAAATACAGGAGGGGAATGATGGAATATTTTTATATTTATGTGAATCAACCAGCATTAGCAAGTCTCTAAAGTCAGGCCAGGTTCCCACGAAATCTGGACATACACTATCATTAAAAAGAATGTTAAACCCAGCACTTTTTGCATATATTCCTTCCTGCATCAATGTCATATTTGAATTTTGGTGGACTGTTAAAACTATGTACTAGATTTCAGTCAAAAGGTTGAGAAGCAATATATACTTTTCAAAAGGTACAGTCACTATAAACAAAAATATGAGTTTCTAAACACATATTAGGTCCACAATTCAATGGAAAGCAAAAGCTGGCATATGTCAGATCACACTAGGTAAATTAAAATGTTTATTTAGAAATATTTATCTTTAAAAAAATATTTATCTTATTTTAGAAGCATTTCAAATAATTTCTATAATCTTAGCCTTTCCTCAAAGAAATTCTGACAATTCAAATGTCTTACAAAGTTCTGCTTCTAGAGGACAAAAGTAGTAGTCTGAATTCTAGGTTTTAAAAAGGTCTTTAAAAAAATTATTCAACCACTTCTCTAAGTTTGCTCTCATATAAACTAGGTACCATGGCCATAAACTGAATAAATATGGGAAAGAGATTCATCAGCTTCTTTCATAATATATTTGGCATTATAAATATTAAGAGTCTTGATCTTTTTAAAATTTCATTCAAGTTTATTACATACCCTTAAAGCCCACAGAAAGAGGGTTAAATTCAGTAAGAGCTGAAAATTTCTTACACAGTAAGAAATTAATAACATTGAATTTATATCATCTACAGCTCAGAATTAAGCAATTTCAATTCGTGTTTCTTTCCTATGCAAACAAATGCACAATTAGAATTACAGGAATAACTTCTAAATGACGAGTAGTGGATTCTGAAGAACAGCAACAACAAAATAGTAATGTTTAAACCATATTCCTGAATCTTTCTTAAAAAAGCATGCATGCACACACACACACCTGTCCCAAATATCCAGTTTGAGATATAATGAACACATCATTATAATGAACATATAATGAACTCATTTAAAGTGTACAGTTCTGTGCCAGCACTATGGGGCATGCATGTAATCCCAGTTACTCAGGAGGCAAAAGCAGAAGAATCCCAAGTTGGAGGGCATTCTGGGCAATTTAGCAAAACACTGTCTCAAAAATAAATCAAAAATTTTAGGTGGGTGTGGTGGCACTTGCCTGTTATTCCAGTGGCTCAGGAGGCCGAGGCAAGAGGATCTTAAGTTCAAAGCCAGTTTTTGCCAGTTTTTTCAAAGTTAAGTTTTTGCCAGTCTCAGCTAAAGTGAGGTGTTAAGTAACTCAGTGAGACCTTGTCTCTCAATAAAACTACAAAATAGGGCTGGGGATGTAGTTCAGTGGTTGAGTACCCGAGTTCAATCTCCAGGAAAAAAAAAAAAAAATTAAAAAGGGCTGGGGATGTAGTTCAGTGGGACAACACTTGCCTAGCAATTTTTAGGTCCTGGGCTCAACCCTAATACCACAAATAGACAGCAATTCAGTGGATTTTAGTATATACACATGTTGTGCAATCATCACCAGTTAAATGATGTCAGAACACTTTTTAAATGACAAAAAGAAACCCAGTATCTATTAGCATTTACTACTCTTTCTCTTCTCTCCTAACCCTGGGAGAACCCCTTATGACTTCTCTGTCTCTGTGGATTTGCCTATTCTGAACATTTAATAAACAAAAATCATATTATCTTTTGTGCCTGGTTCTCTTCACTTAGCATAATTTTTCAAGGTTCCTCCTTGTAGCACATATCAGTATTTAATTCCTTTTTATGGTCTAGTAATATTCCATTGTATGGATATACCAAATTTTATCCATTTATCAGTTGATGGACACTCAAATTGTTTTCAGTTTGGGCTATAATGCTTTAAATAATGTTGCTATAAACATTTGTGCACAAGTTTTTTGTGTGAACATGTTTTCAATTCTCTTGGAGACAGCTGGAAATGTCAAGTCATATGATAATTATGTTTTAACTTTTTTTTTTTTTTTTTTTTTTGAGTTACTGGGGATTGAACTCAAGGGCACTTTATCACTGAACCACATCCCCAGCACAGCCCCAGTCTTTATTTTTTTTTTGGAGGTATGATCTAATCAAGTTGCCCATGCTAGTCTTGAACTTGGGATTTTCTTGCCTCAGTCTCCCAAATAGCTGGGACTACAGGCATATGCCACCAAGCCTGGCTCTGTTCAATTTTTTGAGAAATTGCCAACTGCTCTCCAAAGCAAGCACACCATATTGTACATTCTCGCCAGCAATTTAGGACAGTTCTAATTTCTCCACATTTTTTTTTTTTTTTTTTGCGGTGCTGGGGATCAAGCCCAGGGCCTTGCACTTGCGAGGTGAGCACTCTACCAACTGAGCTATCTCCCCAGCCCTCTCCTACTGTATTATTACAGTGTAAAGTCGTATCCCATGTGTTTTTATTTGCATTTCCTCAATGACATGATATTTATCATTATCTTTCTAAGTGCTTATTGGTCACTTGTATATCTTTTTTGGAGAAAAATCAATTCAAGGTCCTCTGCCTATTTTCTAAAAATTTTAGCTAAAGATGGACACAATATCTTTGTTATTTATTTTATGTGGTGCTGAAAATCAAACCCAGTGTCTCACACAAGCTAGTCAAGTCCTCTACCAAAGAACCACAAAGCTGGCCCCCTTTGCCCATTTTTAAACTGCAGTTCTTTACATATATGCTAGATACATGTCTCTTATCAGATATGATTTGCAATTATTTCTCTCATTTCGAGGGTTATCTTTTTATTTTCTTGACTGTACCCTTTGAAGCACTAAAAGGTCTTCATTTCCCTGAAGTTCATTTATCTACTTTTTTCTTTGGTTTTCTTCTGCTTTTGGTGTCATATTTTGCCTAACCCATAGTCATAAAGATCCATGCCTTTATTTTTTTTCAGAGAGTTTTATACTTTAGTTTTAGCACTTGTTAACACTTTTTTTATCTACTTAGGTTAAGCATCCTCTAAAACCCTAGCTTGGTGCTACTGGCAAGTGGTAAAAACTTTGATAGGGCCTAGTGGGAGGTCTTTAGTTAGCTGGGGGCATGACCTTGAAGGGGATAATGGGACCTGTCTCTTCATCTTGGTTTCTAGTCATGAGATGAGTAGTTTTGCTCCTCCATAGCTCCTGCCATGATGTCTGGCTGTCATAGGCCCAAAGCAATAGGGCGAACCAAACATGGACAGAATCCTCTAAAACTCTTGAGCCCATACAAACCTCTTCTATATAGATTATGTCAGGTATAAAACAAAGTAGCACAGTTAAGAGTTAATTTGGTATACAGTGTGAGATAGGGGTACAGCTTTACTCCTTTTCATGTGGAAAAAATATCCAGTTGTATCTGTATTATCTGTTGAGAAAATTATTCTTTCCCCATTAAACTTTTTCTGCACCTTAGTTGAAAATCAACTGATTATAAAAGTGAGGGCTTATTTCTGGGCTATTACATTCCATTGTTCTGTCTATCCTTAAACTAGTAAGTTCCACATTGTCTTGATTACTGTAACTTTGTCACAAGTTTTGAAATCACTAAGTTCTTTTTTTTTTTTTTTTTTTTTTGGGGGGGGTATTCCTGAAACTTTCTTGTAAGCATTGTTTTTCATATACTTCTTATTCCCAAAGTAAATATTACAAAATTAATCTGTCCAATCAGCAGAGAACCATGACACACAACAGAATTGGGAATTGTCATGTCCTGAAATGTTAATTTCTAAGAGTTTAATTCGAATGCTAGAAAAGGCTTACATGCTTTTTTTTTGGCCAACATTATCATTCTTCATGGAACTCTTTTTCATTTTTTTAAATTATGTTGTGGACAAACCTTTTTAAAAACTTATTTATTTATATGCAGTGCTGAGAAATGAACCCAGTGCCTCACACATGCTAGGCAAGCACTCTACCACTGAGCCACAACCCCAGCCCCCTTCGCGGAACTCTTAAGAGGAATTCTGGAGTATAAGGCAAAACTGTGTTGTTCCCCTGCCCCCCACCAACCCCAATCCCTGGCCTCCTTCCCAGAGGCATCCACGCTTGCCAATTTGATAACCCTTCTTTTTTTTTAAGAAACTAGTTTTACTATGCTTTCCATAATATGTATTTTAATTGTATTTGTATCTGTGCCTTTTAAGATGGCATAATATATCCATAAAGTATAGTCTTCTTATTCAACATTATACATCCAATGATGTGGCTGTATATATTTGTAACACATTTATTTTCATAGCTCTGAAACATGTTATTGTGTACATTCATCATAATTTAATTATTCTATCACTGGTCACATGGGTTGTTTCTGGATTTTTTTCTTTTCCCTTCAAATATGCTGCTCTGAACATTCTTGTATATAACTCCTGGTGCACAAGTCCAAAGATTAACTATTTACAACTGATGGTTGTAGTAAATGTATGCCTGTTTTTGCAAAATATCTTTAATACCTTATTATATTCAATACTTTCTTTTTATTTAAAGTTAACACTTTATTTCCATAACTTTCTGCATCCCTTTCCAACTCATGGAAACAAATTCCTTAATTTTTGCCAATCTTACAGGTTTAAAAGGCTATTTTATTATAGTATTAATTTGCATTTCCCTGATTACTAATGAGGTTGAAGCTTTTATTCATAGATTACTGGTCCTTCTTGTTTCCTGTTCATGCCTTTTGCTCATTTTTCTCTTGAGTTGTCTTTTTACTATAGATTCTTTATATATCCTGAATACTAATTCTCTGTAAAGTAATAGAAGTTACAAATACCTTCTATTCAGTTTGTGGCTTGTCTTCATTTTTTTTTTAAAAAGTCTTTAACATAGTTCTATTTATTAATCTTATCCTTTATGGTTAGCTTTTTACACTTGGTCAAAGAACTCTTTTTCCTCTGAGATCATAAAAGTATTCTCAAATTTTCTTCTCAAAGTTTTGTTTTTCTTCCTGGATTCAGTGGCACATGCCTGTAATCCCAGGGACTCAGGAGGCTGAGATATGAGGATCACAAGTTTAAGGTCACACTCAGCAACTCAGTGAGGCCCTAAGCAACTTAGTAAGGTCCTGTCTCAAAATAAATAAAATAAATAAATAATACATACATACATAACCCCAGTACCAAAAAATACAAAAAGCTTTATTTTATCCATTTAAGACTGTAAGAATTTATCCTGTTTGGAATTTATTTTTGTGTTTGTGTGAAGTAGGAAAACACACACACACACATACACACACACACACAGAGTTATATATGTTCTAACTTTGTATGGTTAAAAAAAGTGTGTATATGTGTACCATTTACGGTCTCATCTCTCCTTCCCCAATGATCAATCTGTTATGCTACCTTTGTTTACTTATCAATTTTCCATACCTATAAGGGGCTCTTAATTGTTCTACTTCTGTGTTAATTTCACACCATCTTACTTAAGTTTCCTAAGTTTTGAAGTCTGGGTGAGAAGTAATTTACTGCTGTACAGCAATGCCTCTGGCACAGAGCCAACACTAAGAATATTTGCTAGCTGGACAGTAGCTCAGGAGGCTGAGCCAGGAGGATGGCAAGTTCATAGCCAGCTCAGCAACTCAGTGAGGTCCTAAGCAACTCTCAGCAAGACACTGTCTCTAAATAAAATATAAAAAAGGGCTGGGGATGTGGCTTAGTGGTTAAGGTCCCTGGGTTCAATCCCTGGTACCATCATTTCCTCCCAAAAAAGAATGTTTGCTAGATTAATGAATATCCCTGATAAAAGTTCTTTATCTTGAGGCTGGGGTTGTAGCTCAGCGGTAGAATGCTTGCCTAGTACATGTGAGGCACTAGGTTTGAGCCTCAGCACTATGTAAAAATAATAAAATAAAGGTATTAAAAAAAGTCCTAAAAAAAATCTTCATCTTTTGGAATTCAAGAATCATGCCCTAGCTTTTTTTTTTTTTTTTTGCGGTGCTGGGGATTGAACCCAGGGCCCTGTGCTTGTAAGGCAAGCACTTTACCAACTGAGCTATCTCCCCAGCCCCAAGAATCATGCCCTAGGAGGGCACTGTCACACATGCCTGTTCCCAATGACTCAGGAGGATCTTAAGTTCAAAGCCAGCCCCAGTGGGCTGGGGATATAGCTCAGTTGGTAGAGTGCTTGCATTGCAAGCACAAGGCCCTGGGTTTAATCCCCAGCACCGCAAAAAAAAAAAAAAAAAAAAAGGCGGGGGAGGGAGACTTGGGGATGTGGCTCAGTGGTTAAGCTCCAAGACTCATGTCCTAAACTTCATTATATCACAAACTGTATGTATTCTTACCTTTCTTGCACAGATCTGGAAATTAGTATTTTAATAATAACCACTAACATTTCAAATCTTGATCTACTGTCCCACACATTAACTTATGTATGCCAAATACAAAATAAACACATTAGTCAAGGAAAAAGGTTACTTATCAACATGATACTGAGCCTGGCGCAGTGGTGCACAACTGTAATCCCAGTGGCTCAGGAGGCTGAGGCAGAACATCCCAAGTTCAAAGCCAGCCTCAGCAATGGTGAGGCACTGAGCAACCCTGTCTCTAAATAAAATACAAAATAAGACTGGGGATGTGGCTTAGTGTTTGAGTGCCCCTGAGTTCAATCCTCGGTACCCCGCCCCCCAAATTTTTCAACATGATATGAGTTCAACATGAGATGGATGGAGAGCTAAGCTTCTGAGAAAAGTGATTTTTAAAATGTTCCTATTGCTGGGCACAGAGGTGCATGTCTGTAATCCCAGCAGCTTGGGAGGCAGAGGCAGGAGGATCATGAGTTAAAAGACAGTCTCAACAATTTAGCAAGGTCCGAAGCAACTCAGTGAGACCCTGCCTTTAGATAAAATATAAAAAACCAAGGGGATGTGGCTCAGTGGTTGAGCTACCCTGGTACTTAAAAAGAAAGGGGGAGGGGGGAAGCTGGGAATGTAGCTCAGTAGCAAAGAGACTCGATCCAATTAAAAAAAAAAAAATCTAGCACATTAAAAGTGAAACAATGCTGAACTGCTCATTATTCTCCCTTGCTATGTAAATATTATAATATGTGAATAACGTAATTAAACTTAAGGCTTAAAAGGGAACTAGGATTTGTGAGAAGAAGTATTTTTTGTTTACTGAGTCTTATCCCTACAATTGCTAGCACTTCAAGACCTGATGAAAAAAGTTACCGAATTGTATGTATTACATGCCCTATCCCTGGAAAAGCTAGACAAACTGGATAACCTAATTTTTGCTTATATATGTACAAAAATTTTCTGGAAGAAAACATATCTGGTTACCAGTCTATCCCCATTTTATTCTTTTTACCATGAACATGGGTTAACATTTCTAAATACTACAGGTTTCAATATGGGGAAAGAGCTACTGGTAGGCACTTATTTAGAGCAGCCTATTAGAACAACTTGACATTATCTACCAAATTTAAATGTCTAATCCAACAAACATACCCCTAAGACTTCACACCTGCAGATATGCTTACACAGTGGGCAAATAACTGTAACTTGTTATGGTTTGGATATGAGGTATCTCCCAAAAGCTCTGTTAAATGCAGGAATAATCAGACATATTGATCAGAGTGGTAACCTAATCGGTTCATCCTAGTTTGAATGCACTAACTGGGTGGTAACTAACGACAGGTGAGGTATGGCTGGTGGAGGACGGTCACTGGGGCATGCCCTGAAAGGATTCATCTGCCTCTGACCCTCTCCCCTCACTCTCTCTGCTTTCCAGCTGCCAAATGCTGAGCAGTTTTCTTCTTCCACATCTTTTCACCATGATGTGCTTCACCTCAGGCTCAATGGAGTTGGCCAACTGTGGACTGAACTTCTGAAACTGTGAGCCCCATACACTTTTCTTCCTTTAAGGTGATCTTCTCTGATATTTTGGTCACAGTGAAGGTAAAGTTGATTAACACCTGAGAATGTTCACCATAGCACAGTTGTAATCATAAAAACTGGAACACTATTAAATGTCAAAAATCATGAAAACTGTAACACTATTAAATGTCAAAAAAGTGGAGGAGTAAATCCATAAATGGTCATATCAAAAATAATACTATACACTCTTCTAAAAGAAATATAAGCTTTTCTAGATATAATATCTCTACACAGTCAAGTTAGAAACAATATTGATCTAATCATTAAAAAGCTGGGATGACCTCTAATCCAACAATATGACTTTTAGCAATGTATTCTCATAACTAAGAATGTAAGATATGTTCACTGTAGTTCTTTACAATAGCAATATACTCATTTATGACCTATTGTTAATAATAATCAAATAATGGGACATAGTCACCAAAAATGTTATAATTATTAAGATGAGAACATACTGACTACACAGTAAAGGGTTAAGTTTATGATCACTACATGTAGCATATAAAAGAACATGTACGTGCGTGCAGAGAAAGAATTACCAATAGTCATCTTCAGGTAGTGGGATTAAACAATTTTTTTCTTCCTTCTGTTTTTTTCCTTAGTTCTTCTACAATGCATATATTAATCTTATGGTAAGAAAGTTTTTTTATTTTCAAAAGAGATAAAATAATTAAAGTCCACTATAGGAATGCTATGATTCTATAAGAGTGTTAAGAATACTGAAACATAACTTACCAATAACTTATCTTCACAGAACATAAAAGTTATCAAGTAAAAAGAGAAACCAATACTATACAGCCTCTCTAATCAATAAAAACACTAAAAATACTACTCATTTGCCTTTTCCTTCAGATGGACAACAATCCTAGCCTATCTTCCATACCAAAAACCAAGTGAAACTGCCAGAGAGAATATAGAACAACACTGCCCTGAGAAAATTCTTAACAAAGGAATGGGACTCTTCTAATTTAAAAATAGAAGCAAAATCAACCAACCAACAGCCCCAGATCTCTGTAATAGGAACGGTGGGTTTATATTCTCTGTCCAAGAAATTATCAGCAGCAAGAATCTGCTGGCTTCTGACCTGAAACACCAGCATCAATTCAACACTAACTTAGAAGGAACAGCACCACCTACAGAATCACTCCCATATCAGCAAATACATTACTAAAGTCATTCTCCAACTAGTAGAACCACATCAGTATCTAACTAACTAAAGAGATATAGCTGTCCCTAAGATCTTTTTGTCCTCTCACCCCTCTAGCCCAGGAAGAATTTCCCCATAATCCCACTTACCATTGTTGTTGGCAATTAGTGTGACAAGAGTCTTCTTTGTACTGTCGCTGTTCTGTGCCCCGCTGCTACTAACGGTGGATGTAGAGAGGTGCCCAGCAACAGAAGCATGGGCAGCGATGGGCACTGGAGCCGAGACAGGCTGCTGGCTCACAGAAACTGTGGGGAAGGGGAGGCATAGTCACTTGGAGACAGGGACAGAGGACACTAAAGGATACTGCTCTAATCTTCCCTTTCCATCTTGTTTGTTGTGAGTCTCTACAATCAAAAAGTTTCCTGTTTCATTCATAAATTCAACTGTTCATCTCATTTTTCCTCTAAATTGTCCCTTAGTCCATCATTTAGACACAATTCCTTCTTTGTCTCACATCTTCTGGTTGATTAAATGAGATCACTGACCCCGCTAAACCTGGATGTTAATATTTTGCTTACATAGCACTAGCAAACCTCTCTAAGACTTACAGGTTTATTATCACTACTACTGGTACTCGTATCCATTTGTATTAAGCCAACTACAAGACCCTGTACTGTGTCCTGTTTCAGCCTAAACCAAAGTCATCTTCAGGATGCAAGGCAAGGAAGATAAAAACAGAGCAACGAGTCACTTTTTTTTTTTTTTTGGGGGGGGGGACTGCCACCCACTTTCTGAATTCAGAGCAATCTAGAATTTGACTCTGCAATATCACCTGTATGAAAGAGATGCTAACAAACCTAAATTTGTAAACTGTCCACAAAGGCAGACACAAAGCAATTTCTGTTCAGCTCACAAAGGAAACCAAGTTCAAGTAAAATGAAACGAAACAAAAAAACCCAAGCCTATGGGAACCTATTTTTGACTGGATACATAAATGAGCTCAGACACACACCAGCACTTTACATTCTTATTCATCATTTAGTAAAAGGGCTATTGATAAACATTGGATAAGCAACCTCTCCATGTTTTTAATAAATGAAATAAGTTTTTTTTCTAGCTTACTGATGAGGACACACAGAATACAGGCTAGAGCATGGAAAAGAAGGAAGCACCAATGCCACAACGAGGCACCCCTAGATTCTTAAAAGTCCTTCACCTTACAATTTCTTAGACAAAACACCAATTTATTAATTTAAACAATTTTAAGATCAAAAGAGCTTATGTTACCTGTGGTAGTTTTATCCACTGAATTATAATCTTCAACTACAGAGTCCTCAATGACATCACTGATTTTCTGCCATGGCTCCAACTCCTCCTCCTCACATTCCATAAACAGGTCGGTGTCCGCCATGCTACAAGAAATAGTTTAAATAAGACATTGACCTAAGAATTGGAGAAAGTTATACACAAAATATGGAATCAGAACGGAGTCATGCAAGTACACAGTTGGATCCAAGACTTTATTTAAAAAATCAGTATTTTAGGGCTGGGGATGCAGCTCAGTGGCAGAGTGCTTGTACGTGTGAGGCCCTGGCTTCAGCCCCAACACCACAAAATATTTAAAAAAAAATTTTTTTTTTAAATAATCAGTATTTTTTTCATCATTATTTTGCATTTATATGTACCTTTTAAAAATGATGTATTAAGAGCAGGGCATGGTGGTGCACACCTGTAATCTCAGCAGCTCTGTAGGCTCAGATAGGAGGATTGTAAGCGTAAGGCCTTGTCTCAAAAAAATTTAAAAGAAGGGCTAAGGGTGTTGCTCAGTAGTACAGCACTTGCCTACCAAATGTGAGGGCCTGGGATGACCCCCAGTACTGCAATAAATAAAATTTAAAACAAAAAAGGAGGGGGACTAGAGATTGTAGCTCAGCTTTATGGAAGAGTACTTGCCTAGTATGATTGAGGCCCTGGGTTCAATTGCCACTGGGGGTTGATAAAATACTATACAGTGGTAACTCAGCCTTTTTGGTTCTCCTTTAAATTTTATACCTAAGATGAGAGCCTTACTTGTCATACTCTAGTCCTAGTACTATTACTACCTTCTAATTCAAGTCTAGGAAATTCTAGAAGGAACTCCATCATCATTTGAATGTACCTTTAAATTTGAAAACACTGCTTATGCTACATGCCTCTTTTAAAAATTAAGCCTACAATTCTGCACTGGAAACAAAAAGTTTCTGTTCTTTTGCCCACCAATATTAGTTGACTAAGGCTCAGTTTGTCTTGGAATAGGAATGGTATTATTGCTCAATGTTCAAACAAAGCGTTTACTGCAAAGGTTCTTGGTGCCCTTAGTATCTCAGCAATTTGTTACCACATCCATTAGTCAAAAAGAAAATAAAACAACTGAACCACCTGGTTTTTTAAGTTTTTTAAGGTCCATACAATACGATAGCAGTAGTCTGGGCAAAGCCCAACAGATGGCATTGTTTCCCTTGAAAATTTAAAATATTCTGCAATGCCCCACTGAGTTAGTTACTACTAGGTACACTGGGAAAGTTTTAATTGGTGAAGTGTTTAACTTGATTTAATGTTTGTCTTTCCAAACCAAAACCACAAGGGGAGAAGGAAAGAAAAAGGTTTTAAGATATCACCTTAATTCTTTTTCATACTTAATTTATATATACATGCAAGACAATGCTAACCAGAAACTGAATTTAAAAGAAACCAAAACCAAACCACAGGCATTCTCTGAGCCAAAGAACACAAAACACATGCACCTACGTTTTCTGGAGACATTTTACATTCTAAACAACCTTTTTCCTAATACCTTAACTTCATGCCACTGTCCTTTACTATATAACTTTCTTAGAGTTTAGAATCAACAGATAATTAATGCACAAATATCAAACATCCAGAATAATGAATAAAAAAGGTAGCTCATGACCTCTGCAAATGGCTTTTTCAGTTCTGACCAGCTACAACCAAACTCTCCATATGCTGAGCAATCTGTAGACAACTTTCCTTTGGAATAAACAGAGTCAACTAACTGCAAATTGTGGTACTCAATGTTATGCCTATGAATACTTTAACAGCATTTGCAAAAGAATGATCTTAAGTATTTAGAATATCTTAAGAGAATGAATTCTTTACTTTTTATTTTGTGAAACAATGAATTTAAATAAGAATACTGAAAATTACTTCCAGCTGACCATCAAAAATCGTCATGTTATTCCTTCCATGAAAAAAGTAACTAAAAAAATGGAAAGAACTGCAGGGGGCGTAGTGGCACACTGTAATTCCAGCAATTTGGGAGGCTGAGACAGAAGGATTCCAAGCTCAGGTAAGCCTAAGCAACTTAATAAGACCCTTAAAATTAAAAAAGGGTTGGGGATGTGGCTCAGTGGTTAAGTGCCTCTGTGTTCGGTAGCCCCCCTACCCGCCCAAAAAAAAAGAAAAGGAAAGAACTGTTAGGTGTGGTGATGCACAATGAAAATCCCAGGCATACAGGAGGCTGATGCAGGAGATTCCAAGTTTGAAGCCAGCTGAGGCAATTTAGGGAAGTCGTCTCAAAATAAAATAAAAAGGACTGGGGTGTTAGTTCAGTGGAGTATTTGCCTAGCCCTTGTGAGGTCCTGGATTCAATCCCCAGTACTAAGGGAGGGGGAATACAAAACTGTCATTCCACTTATGCTTAACATCCTTCTACATGAAATCTTTAAATAATTTTTCATAAGGAAAAAAATAAAACTGGGCCAGGCACGATGGCGCACACCTGTAATCCCAGCAGCTGGGGAGGCTAAGACAGGAGGATAAAAGCCAGTTTCACCAACAGTGAGACACTAAGCAACTCAGATCCTGTCTCTAAATAAAATACAAAATAGGGCTGGGGATGTGGCTCAGTGGTTGAGTGCCTCTGAGTTCAATCCCTGGTACCAATAAATAAATAAATAACTGAATCCCCACCACCACTCTATTATTTTGCTTGCTATAAAGAAGAGATCTGAATACTTATCACACCAGAAGAACAGGAGAAGGAAGTAGGAGGAGGAATCCAATCTTTATTCAATTTTTTTAAAAAAATATTTTTATAGTTGTAAATGGACACAACACCCTTATTTTTTTTATTTTTATGTGGTGCTGAGGATTGAACCCAGTGCCTCGCACGTTCTAACACAAACCCAGTCCCTCAATCTTTAAGGACATTCTTATTTCTTCTTCTAAATTGCCAAATAACCCAGCATGATGAACATGGCTATAATCCCAGCTACTGAGGATTACTGGGGAGGCTGAGGCAGGAGGAAAGCAAGTTCGAGGCCTGCACCCACAATTTAGCCAAGACTGTCTGAAAACAAAAAATAAAAAGGGGCTGGGGAGGAGCTGGGGTTGTAGCTCAGTGGTAGAGCGCTTGCCTAGCATGTGTGAGGCACTGGGTTCACAGCACCACATACAAATAAACAAACAAAATAAAGGTATTGTGTCCATCTACAAATAAAAAATTTAAAAAGGGGGGAGGCTGGGGATGTAGATTGGTGGTAGAGCACCACTGGGTTCAATCCCCAGTATGTATATACACATCCACACACACACCCCCCACACACATAAATGCCAGATAAAAATGTGGATTTCAGAAACTAAAGGTGAGCATACACTGAACACAGTGCTACATCAAGAGGATAACTTGGGCAGGGCATAGTGGTGCATGTCTGCAATCCCAGGAGTTTGAGGTAGGAAGATCACAAGTTCCAGGGTAACCTGGGAAACTTAGAGACACCCTGCCTCAAAAATCTATAATAAAAAAAATTTAAATGACTTGGAGTGTATAGCTCAACGGTAAAGCACTCATAGGTTCAATTCCCTCTGCTGGGGGGTGGGGGGAAAGGAAAACTTGGATAAGGGCAGTAAATTTGAGACTCATATTGTAACTGGTGAAGAGCAAATTCTTATCATACTACAAGTATGAATCTCCAAATCAAGATAACGGCCCTTTCTGCCTTCTTTTTTTTAATGCAGGAACCCAAGGCCTTACACTTGCTAGGCCAGCACTCTACTACACTGATCTACAGGTTCCCAGGCCCTCAGCTACTTTTAATGATATCTAAATTTTTATTAAATACAAAATTTGTCAGATTTCCAAAATTATCAACTCAAAATTAACCTTGATTTCATCTACATCTCAGACATCCCTCCAATTATTTTAAAGCAAATTTCAGAGATTCAAGATGGCAGACTAGAGGGAGGCTGCATTCCTTGTTGCTCGGTAATTTGGATTTCAAACAGAAGATACGTTCCTCTGTGAAAGAGTTTTTGCTGCTTATAGATCCCCCTACTTTTTACCCCATTTGTTCACTGTGATCACTTGCAGTTTGCCAGCATAACAACTACTTTTTGAGTGCTCACTGTCACCTATCACCGCCTTTTGCCTGCTTGCCTGCCTGCCCATCGCCTGCCTTTCACCTACTCATCACCTGCGGATCGTCTACCGGTAGCCTGCAGACTGATCACCAGCCACCTGCTGTAGCTTGGAAGTCCACTGTCATAGTACCCACAAGTTTGGTTACATGTGGCTGCCGTCCATTTTGAGACAACAGCCAGGACCTGCAGGACCCCCAGCAGGGCTACTGAGCCCTGCCTCCAGGAACCCTCAGCCCCACCTACTGTACCCTGCCTCCAGGACCCCCAGACTGACTGACCACACCCTGCCCCCAGGACCCCTCAACCAAACCGCCCACATTGCCTCCAGGACCTCCTGCCCTACCAACCGCACCCCACCTTCCAGGACCCCTGGCTGACCATGCCCACACCCACAGCTGCAGTTCCCCATTTGCCAACACGTTTGGAAGCCAGTGTGGCCATCTTGGATTATCCTGGAAGTGGAAGCTCCCATCTTTAGGTAGGGCAAATCCCATCCCAAGAGCCTGCTGGAGACTGGAAGCTCATTATCAGGTACCTCTCATGCATCAGGTTACTGAAGACTGGGAGGTTTGAATACTATATGAATGCTATAGTGTAGGGTTTTTTTTCTTTCTCCTTTTTGAAAATTTAGATTTTTATTTCTTTATTTTTCTTGCTCTATTTTTCTTTTGTTTACCTGTTTCCTCAGTCTCTTTCTCCCTTTTCTCATGCTGACAACCAACCTCTTTTGATTAAGTTTGAAGCAAAAAATCATTTCAACAGAGATATTCTTAAAAAAAAAACACACACACACAAAAAAAAAACCACCAAAACAGAAATCCTTGAAATGGAAAACAATAAACCAAATAAAAAACTCAATGGAAAGGTATGACCAACAGACTAGATCACTTGGAAGACAGAACCTCAGACAATGAAGACAAAATACTTAATCTTGAAGATAAAGTTGACCAAACAGAGAAGATGGTACAAAAACATGAATGAAACCTCCCAGAACTATGGGACATCATGAAAAGACCAAATTTAAGAATTAACGGGATTGAGGAAGGCACAAAGATACAAAAAAAAAAGGAATGAACAACCTATTCAATGAAATAATATCAGGAAATTTCCCAAACCTGAAGAATGAAATGGAAAATCAAATACAAGAGGCTTACAGAACACCAAATGCACAGAATCACAACAGATCCACACCAAGGCACATTATAATGAAAATGCCTAATGTACAAAATACAGATAGGATTTTGAAGGCTGAGAGAGAAAAGCATCAGATTACATATAGGAGAAAATCAATACAGATATCAGTAGATTTCTCAGCCCAGACCCTAAAAGCTAGAAGGGCCTGGAACAACATTTCAAGCTCTGAAAGAACATGGTTGCCAACCCAGAATCCTATACCCAGCAAAACTAACCTTCAAATTTCAAACATATTTATAAATATTTTGGTTTGTAGCTATAAAAGATAAAAGATTTGAGATGCATAGTAGATTATTTAAAAAAAAAAAAAAAAAAAAAAAAAAAACCTCAAGCCATGCGCAATGGCCTATGATCCTAGCTACTCAGGAGGGTGAGAGAGGAGGGTAGCCTTAGCAAGCAAGATGCTGGGCAATTCAGTGATACCCTATCTCAAAACAATAAAAAATGGGCTGGGGATGTAGCTCAGTGGTACAAAGTCCCTGGGGTTCAATCTCCAGTGCCTCAAACAAATAATAAAATTTTAAAAATCAGTACCATGCCTAAATAATGGATAGTCCCTTAATGTCAAATATCTAGTCCACATTCAAATTCCAAATGCTCTCAAATAGCATACGTTTAAGTTTGAATTAGGATCCAAATAACATCCACACATTTGCTTATCTGTTAAGTTTCTTAAATCTCTTAAACTATAGGTCATCTTCCTTCATCTTTATTTTTTCCTGTAATTTATTTGTTATAGAACCAGGTCACCTCCTGTAGTTTCCTACAGTCTAGACAGTGTTGATCACATACACATGGCATTTTAACAAGTGCCTCCATTCTCTGTATGCCCTGAAAATTGATAGCTGAATCTTCTTGATTAGATGCAGGTTTAACTTTTTTTTTTTTTTCCCTCCAAGACTACTCATTGGAGTGGTGTTTTATTCCTTCAGGAGACATATTCAATGTCTAGATCCAATCTTTAGAAAGAAAAAAATTTTTAGAACAATATAATTATACACAGTAGTTGGATTCATCTGGACAAAATCATACATGTATGAAATTTGTAGATCCAGTCAGTTAAAAATCTATCAGTCATTCTATATTTACAACTGGAATACTTTCACTGTTAAAAAAACAAAAAACAAAAAACAATAACCCATACCTACTATTTGGTTCAAGTGGAATAGTTCATACAGAAAAAGTTTTGATTCTTTCTATCCTGCTTGATTCTTTCCTTTTACCAGTTTTCAAAATGAGTTGGTTAGCAGCACTTGTCCAAAGTGATCAATAAGCTCATTCTCAAACTACCATTATGATATTACAATTTAAACATATTTAATGTTTTGATCCCTGCAGTTACCTTTACTGAAGTAAAATTTATTGATACTCAATTTTGGCCATTGGGAACATCTTCCCTTGGCTCCTGAGTTCTTTCACACAACACCAATAACTGATAAAATCCTTGCTAGTGAACAGATGTTACATGCTCATCTCATACATTTCCTGCCCCACACCTAGAACCAGCCATTTATTCAAGGATTGATATTGGGGGGGAATGATATTCGAAGACCAAATCTACATGGCTGGAGGTCTTTCTACTCATTTTATTTCATTTTATTTATATATATATATATATATTTTTTTTTTTTTTTTTTTAAAGGTATATAAACTATTAACAAAAAAGGCCTACAGGCTCATTTCTTCTTGGACACACCCACAGTATGGCCAATGTGCCCAGTGGTCTTAGGATGCTGGCCTCAGACGTGAAGGCCCCAGAAGTGGCAGAGATCTATGGGCCCTAATCTTCATTAGTCACTCCAGGTCCTCCTGGAACTTACTGACTAGACCACTGGCCAGAACCTGGCTGTGTTTTCCATCCTTTACATCCTTCTGGGATCTTGTACTGTCATGGATTCTGCATAATGGTGACAACCACTATGATCACTGACCCTCAGTGAGTTCTCCTGCCCTTTGGGTGAGGTCAATGTCTGCTTTCCTCAACACCACATGAGTATATCTTTGCCCCACACCCTTAATAGCATTGATGGCAAAGGCTATTTTCTGCTACCCATCATGTTCATGTTCGGTACTCGCAAAATGTGCTGGAACTTCTCAGGAATCACTAGAGACTCGGCGGTAGTTGAGTGGCAGCCTGTAGGCCTCCTGTGGAAGAGCTCTACTCATTTTAAACATAAATTACCTCCACAACACCCCCCAACTGTTAAGTCAGCTATTATCAATTTTGCTCCTATATTATCGAGTAGAAAAAATCCATATCCACAAATACTACATCTTAGAAACTTAAAAAAAAAAATCATTTCTCCTAAAAAAATTTCACCCCAGTACTAGGGACTGAACCCGGGGGGGGGGGGGGGGGGGGGGGGGGGGCACTACCACTCAGTGATACCCCAGCCCTTCTTTATTATTTTGAAACAGTCTCACTAAGTAGCATTGCGAGGCTGGCCCTGAACTTGTGATCATCCTGCCTCAGTCTCCCAAGTCACTTGGATTATAAGTATGTGCCACTGCACTTGGCTTCAGTCTTATGAGTAACTTACAGTTATTAAACTCTTACACTATTCCAACTGTGTGTATTCCCTTTTCTTCTCCTTAATACCTAGATCATTTTCCCTTTTGGCACAATTTATGTACAATTAAATTTTGCCTGGTATGATACGTACACCTGTAACCCCTGCAATTTCAGAGGCTGAGGCAAGAGGACAAAAAGTTTGAGGCTAGCCTTGGCAATTCAGTGAGACTGTCTTTGTGTCTCAAAATAAAAAAGCCAGGGGAGGTGGCGTATGCCTGTAATCCCAGCAACTCAGGATGTGCACAATTTCAAGGTCAACCTCAGCAATTTAGTGAGACCCTCAGCAACTTAGTAAATCCTGTCTCAAATTTAAAAATAAAAAGGACTAAGGATAGAGAACCAAGTTCAATCCCTAGTACTACAACAAAAAAGTAAAACAAAATAAAAAGACTGAGGAATGTAGCTCTGAGGTAGAATGCTTGCCTAGCATGCACAAAGCCTGGGTTCAATCCCCAGTACCTATGAAAAATTAAGGACAATATAATTAAACAATCAAAAGCTAACTAGGCTGGGCAAGGTGGTGTAGGCCTGTAATCCCAGTTACTTTGTAGGTTGAGGCAGAAGATCACAAATTTGAGGCCAACCTGGGCAAATTAGTGAGACCCTGACTCAAAATTTTTAAAGAGCTTACAGTATATAGCTGAGCAGTACTTTCCTAGTTGCTCAAAACCCTAGGTTCAAGTTCCAGTAAGGGAGGGACAGGGGATGCTAATCAAGGGGATATTTAATCAAGTCTTTTAGCAAGTAATTTTTAAGACTGTCTTTCCTTCACCACCATGATATAGAGATCACTACAAAGATATCAAAATTTTCAACTATTCCTAACAAAAGTTTATCTATATTATACAATAAGAAATTTTTCTAAGCATATATGTGATATGTTTGAGGGTGTTCAAGATTTAGAGCCAAAAGCCCATAACTTGACTTCCAAATAGAGTTCATTTCTACTTTTGATAAAATTTCCAACAGAGCTTAAAAAACAAACAAACAAAAACCCTCATCCAATTCCAGTATTCTCCAACATAAATCAGGTAGAGCCCATGCTGTGCAGTGTATCTGCAGAAGAGATTAACTGTACATAGTTTATGTAAAGAGAAATCTAGATTATAAAAGACATCATTAAGGAATCTTCACAGGTACTAGTGAATTTTAGCTAACCCAGAGGTATTGAAACAGGGTCAATTTTGACCTTCAGAAGATGTATGGCAGTGTCTGGAGATATTTTTGGCAGTCATAATAACTGGGGTGGAGGTGAGGAAGATGCTACCAACATTTTATCTAGTTCGCAGTGATCAGGGTTACCTGCAAGGTAGTACCAAGATTGAGAAACCCTAATCAAATGGAATACATGTTCTGAATAAGAAGGAAACTTAAAAAAAGAAGAAAAAATCATCCCCAATAATTTTTTTTTTTTTTTTTTGCGGGAGGAGGTGCCAGGTATTGAACCCAGGGGCACTCAACCACTGAGCCACATCCCCAGCCCTTTTTGAGATAGGGCTCACTAAGTTGCTTAGACTTTACTAAATTACTGTTTCACTTTGAACTTGGAAACCTTCTGCCTCACCTCCCAAGCCACTAGGATTACAGGTATGCACTATCACACCTGAAATAATTTCTTTTAAAAATATCTTTTCTTTCTGCAACAGAGTAAAACATGGTTCCTATGAACAGTTCAAGTGTTTTTATCTTGTTCAGCAAAAACACTTTTATAAAACCCATAAACACCTAGTTTATTTCACCCTATAATCATCTACCTGTGAAACTTGATTTTATCTTCATATTCACCTGACAACTTTGGTGTCATTCTTGCTGGAGTACATAGTTTCTCCTAATAAAACTGGAGCATCATTAGCCCCTTAACATTATGGTTCTCTCTCTGTAACTATCATAGACTAGTGAATAATTTTTGTGAAAATAATTTCTAAGTCCTTTTATCTAATACACCCTTTTAAAATCTTTCTGGTTCTGGGTCCTTAATTTCCTCCACAGGCTGCTTTCCCTTCCTCCCAGTACTGGGGATCCAACCAGGGGTGCTCTACCACTGAGTAATAATTCCCAGCCCTTTTTGAGACTGAGTCTTACTAAATTGCCAAGGCTGGCCTCAAACTTGCTTTCTTCCTGACTCAACCTCCCAAGTAGCTAAAATTACAGATGTGCATGCCTTCCCCCAACCCCTGCCAATCTATGGGTTGCTTTTACTTCATATATGAACTCTTACTGCTTTTTCATCCTCTAAATCATTTTCTCAGAGGACAGTGAATCAAAATGACACCTGCAAATCATCTTGAGTTATTTCTCAAAATCTCATGGTAGTGTGTGAACTCAAAATCACAATAATAGCTCTATATCTCAAAAGCCCAAGTTTATAATAGGCTTAAGTAGAAAAATGTTAGCCAACAATTCAAATTACTGGCAAATAATCCAAATGTTAATTAGTCATTTGTTCTGTGGTTTGTTCTTTTTGTAAAAACCAAACAAACAAAAGCCAAAATCTACTTATGGAGCATTTATTCCTGACAATAATGTTTAACTGAATTAAGCACTTACGTTTAACTTGAAGTGCACAGGAAATATAGCAATGAGGAACAAATAAACATCACTATAGGAAATTAAATGAAATAAATCCAAAGGTATTTCCTTTCTATAAGGAAATACGCAAACACAGAAGATATGACATTCTATTAAACAACTAAGTTTGTCTTTTTAAAAATGTCAACTCTGCCAATCACACAGGAATCCTAGCAACTGGGGAGGCTGAGGCAGTAGGATCCCAATTTCAAGACAAGCCTGGGCAACTTAGCCAGACACTCTATCTCAAAATAAAAAATAAGGATCAGTGGTAAACACCCCTAGATTCAATCCCCAGAATAAAAAAAAAAAAAAAATTAAAAAAAAAAAATCAATCTTTCTCTTGCTACATACATACACCCACCTACCCAAACATAGGCACAAACTGGGAAGACCATTCTAGGTTAAAAGATAATAAAGAGGGGCTGGAGTTGTGGCTCAGTGGTAGCATGCTTGCCTAGCACACGTGAGGCCCTGGGTTCAATCCTTAGTACCACATAAAAAAAAATAAAAACAAAATAAAGGTATTGTGTCCACCTACAACTAAAAAATATATATATTGAAAGGAAAAAAAACCCTGTTAAAAAAATTAAAAAATAAATTAAAAAGATAGTAAAGAGACATAACCAAACGTAACAGGTGAACCTTTATTAATCCTGGTTCATACATAGCTATTAGAGACATTTTGAGGACAACTGGAACATTTATATATAGACTAAATAACAGATAATATTCAGTATTTTTAATTTTCTTAGAAAGACATCAGTATAATAGTTATGTAGGACAAAGTATTTGCCTAGCAAACACACAAAATGGTTAGTGGACATGTCACAAGTGTGACTTTCAAGTGCTTCAGCAAATAGGTATTTTTGGCTTTCTTACCAATATGCCCACTTTTTAAAAAAAATTTCTGACACATTCCAAAGTATCAACCCATCATTATGTCTAGATGATAGGTTCATCATAAACATTCCATGTATTTTCACCATTTTTACATGCATGAATTTTTCTTAATATAAAGTTGGAGGAGGGAATTACCTACTCATACCCTAACTGGTATTTTATATACTACATTCTGCTATTATCTTTTTGGCATTTACTAACTAATTGGTAGTTGGTCAAATTTTCTGTTAACTTTTTTTTGTTTCTAGGAGCAAATTTTCATTTTTTAAAAGGCAAAAAATAAGAAATGAACGTAACAGACTATATAGGCTACAAAGGAGATATAGTAAGATGAACATTACCTTCTTCTATTAATTGGTTGACAGTAATCCAGTTGGTTTTTCTATTTTATAGTATACACAATAGGCTTTATTTAAAACTGCAGGGGCTGGGGATACGGCTCAGTTGGTAGAGTGCTTGCCTTGCAAGCACAAGGACCTGGGTTCAATCCCCAGCACCGCAAAAAAATAAAAATAAAAATAAATAAAACTGCAGCTCACACAAGACTAAAAGCCATGCTCACATCTGGTCTTTGGCACTCATCTTTCCGCCCACAATCTGGGCGTACCAGATTAATACCCTTCTGTGGGTATTAACTGCTGTCAAATACGGCAGTGTACTTCATACTCAGGTCCTATATATCAGCTCATCAGAAGTCTACCTAACCAAAACGGCAGGATACAAACAGATCCTTTAAAAGCAACAAATACAATCTTGCAGATAACACCTGTCTACTTTTGAGGTATTTAACAGGCAACAAATAATTTACTTATCTTCATCTCAAATAAAATTAAGGAAAAATGTAGAGTCTACCACAACCCTCCAGACATACTTGGTTCTTGAGCTTTTAAGTCCTTTAATTTGGTGTTCTTTCATAGCTTTAACAAATTCTAGGAATGAAGAATTCAGTACCTAACATTTTCAATTCACTGCTAGTACAAACCTGCCCACAAATTAAGATAAAAAGAACATTTGGAATAGGAAAAACATTTTTTAAAAAA
Source organism: Sciurus vulgaris (assembly GCF_902686455.1). Taxonomy (NCBI): domain Eukaryota; kingdom Metazoa; phylum Chordata; class Mammalia; order Rodentia; family Sciuridae; genus Sciurus; species Sciurus vulgaris. The sequence goes on from NC_136461.1 coordinate 112,740,183, forward strand.
CAAACGAAAATCTCTTTTTGAGACTGCAGTCTCCCTATGTTGCCCAGTCTGGTCTTGAACCCCTAGGCTCAAGTGAGCCTCCTGTCTCACTTCCCAAGTACCTGGGACTACAGGCAAAATCTTAGGAAAACCACCCTCTCTTCTCCAGGGTTGAAAACTAAGCAATGCTAATCCTCAAAATAAATGCAATTTATTGTTCAAGTTACCTAAATTTTTGGATTTAAAAAGGAATCCAGTTAACAGGACTCCCATAGCACAAGAAATAAAAGCAAGAATCAATAACTGGGATAGATTCAAACTAAAAAGCTTTCTCTCAGCAAAGGAAACTATCAGCAATGCAAAGAAAGAGCCTACAGAGTGGGAGAATATCTTTGCCAATCATACTTCAGATAGAGCACTAATCTCCAGAATCTATAAAGAACTCAAAAAACTCTACACCAAGAATACAAATAATCCAATCAACAAATGGGTTAAGGAAATGAACAGACACTTCACAGAAGATCTACAAGCAATCAACAAACATATGGAAAAATGTTCAACGTCTCTAGTAATAAGAGAAATGCAAATCAAAACCACCCTAAGATTCCATCTCACCCCAATTAGAATGGTGATTATCAAGAATACAAGCAACAACAGGTGTTGGCGAGGATGTGGGGAGAAAGGTACACTCATACATTGCTGGTGGGGCTGCAAATTAGTGCAGCCACTCTGGAAAGCAGTGTGGAGATTCCTTAGAAAACTTGGAATGGAACCACCATTTGACCCAGCTATCCCACTCCTTGGCCTATACCCAAAGGACTTAAAATCAGCATACTACAGAGATACAGCCACATCAATGTTCACAGCTGCTCAATTCACAATAGCCAGACTGTGGAACCAACCTAGATGTCCTTCAATTGATGAGTGGATAAAGAAACTGTGGTATATATATACAATGGAATATTACTCAGCCATAAAGAATGATAAAATTATGGCATTTGCAGGTAAATGGATGAAATTGGAGAATATCATGCTAAGTGAGATAAGCCAATCTCAAAAAGCCAAAGGACGAATGATATCGCTAATAAGTGGATGATGACACATAATGGGGGGAGGGAAGGGTTAGTGTTAGGGTTAGGGAGGGGGACAAGAATGGAGGAAGGAAGGACTGTATAGAGGGAAAAGAGGGGTGGGAGGGGTGGGGGAAGGGAAAAAATAACAGAATGAATCAAACAACACTACTCTATGTAAATTTATGATTACACAAATGGTTGCCTTTATGCCATGTACAGAGAAACAACATGTATCCCATTTGTTTACAATAAAAAATAAAAAAATAAAAAAGACTCAATTAAGGTAGATTAATGAAAATAAAATGTTTATTATTTCTAAAAAAAAAAAAGGAATCCAGAAAACCAATAAGGCTAAATAATCTGGCTATAAAGCTAATTACAGTTAAATACATAATAAAAAGCTTTTATATGGCCCATTTTGTCCCTCCTAGCATCTAACTGCTGTAGTATGTTAAATATAATAGTCATAATGGGGTTTAAAATAATCTTAAGAGCCTGTCTAGTATTTCCAAACCCAAAATACTTTCTACTTGTCTGGCAGTAAGTTCCATTATCAAGAATTACCCAAACATTAATTAGGTTAGGTGCTCTTTACTAAAAAACAAACCACTGAAGTAAGCAGTAAGTCCTCTTAAGAAGGTTCAATACCCAGGAGTCCCTTTCATTTCCCATGGAAAAATTTTCTTCACTGATGTTGTCTAAATTCCATTTCTGGGCTGCTGGTATAGATCAGTAGTAAAACACTTGCTTAGCATGCTAGAGACCCTGGGTTCAATCCCCAGTACCACTAAATAAATAGATGGATAAGTAAATATATATTTCATTTCTATTTTCTCAGTTTCATTTAGATCGGCTAAATCCTAACAATAGGTTAGTCAGTATATGTCTGTCTCTCTTCCTCTCAGTTACAAATGTAAAAATTCATTCTTTTTTTTTTTTTTTTTTTAAATCTTTTTAATTTTTTTATTTTGGGTGCTGGGGATCGAACCCAGGGCCTTATGCTTATAAGGCAAGCACTCTACCGACTGAGCTATCTCCCCAGCCCCTAAAAATTCATTCTTGAAGACATGGCTTAAAGTTACAAAGCAGAATACCAAAAATCTACCAAAGTGTTACCATATTGACAATTATGGCAAAACTAGCAACAGTTCTAGGATTTGTAATTTAAGCCACCTTCAACAAAAATTAGTTAAAAGAACATAATCTGGAGAACAGACAGAAATATCATCTGGAAATGTTTTGTTTTACTGTGATATGGTTGGCATTGTTATGCACTTTATATTAACTCAATGAATTTTCATACCAATTTTATATCCCAAGTACCACTTTTTACATGTAATGTCAAAACAGAGGCTTAGAGAGACCACAAGCAGCTGGACGTGGTGGCACACACTTGTAAACCCAGGGATTCAGGAGGCTGACAAAGAAGGATTGCAAGTTATTGCCCAACTCAGCAACTTAGTTGAGGCCATTAGCAACTTAGATCCTGGCTCAAAATAAAAAAAGGGGTGAGAATGTAGTTCTCAGTGGCAAAGAGCCGAGTATACCACCCCTACCACCCCCTGCAAAAAATAATAATAATAATACAAAATAATCACAAGCAATCTCCCAGACTACAAGTTAGTAAATACTCATCCAGGATTCAAACCAAGGTATTTTGTTGTTGCTGGGTTTGTTTCAGTACTAGGGATTGAACCTAGGGACACAATACCAGAGACACATGCCCAGTCTTTTATTTTGAGACAAGGTCTGGCTAAATTGTATGATTCTCCTGCCTCAGCCTATGGAGTACCTGGCATTGTAGGTGTTCACCACCACACCCAGCTCAAAGCACAGTTTTCTACTCTGTAACTCCTCCCTAAGTCATTGCTTTTTCCATTAACTTCAACTAATATATGTAAATTCTCCAGAAGGTTCTAAACAGAGGCAGATTTTGATGGTTTGGAGAGCAGAAGCAAAGGACAGGTCCAATGATTCTCCAATTTGGGGGTATTTTAAATTCTCAAAATTTTGGTCTCTTAAAATTACTGATGACCCCAAAGATTTTTCATTTATGTAGGTTACAGTTTTCCACATTTACCACAATAGAAATTAAAATGAATTTAAAAAATACTCATCAGTACATGAAAAAACAAGTCCATTACATGTTATTATAATATGTACAATAAAAAGTCACTATTTTCTTCCCAAATAGAAAAATAACAGTGCTTTCCATGTTTGTAAATCCCTGTATGTATACCTTAACAGAAGACACAACTTATTAATTTTCTCATAGCTGCTTCTGTGATCAGTCCATTGCTATACGCTGTTTTGGTTAAGTATATAATGAAAATCTGGCACTGTACAAATAAACAGTGGAAGAGGGAGGGTTTTTGTTTCTATCTTTGCACCAGGGATTGAACTCAAGGGTGCTTAATCACTAAGTCATATCTCTAGCCCTCCCTTTTTTTTTTTTTTTTTTTTTTTTTGAGATAGGGTCTCACTAGGTTGCTTGGAGCCTTGCTAAGATGCAGAGCTGGCTTTGAACTTGCAATTCTCCTCCCAAGCCACTGGGATCACAGGTATGGCATGCCTGGCTGGGAGGAGTATTTCAATACAGTTTTCAGTTAACCATGAATAGTGATAAATACTAAAGTTCAATAAATGATAGTTTTTTTAAAGAACAGTTTTGCATCTTGGAATCTGAAACCATATCAATTAATTTTTCATACTTTGTTACGTTAAAACCCACTGGTGTAACTTGTATTTTCATAATATCAAGCACTGGTCATTTGGAAAATAAAGATTTACTCAGTTATGCCCATCTTTAAGAGATATATTTCATTACACAATTAAAAAAAAATCACAGTTGTTAACTACTATTATAAGAAAAGTCTGTTAAGTACTGGGAAGTTGTAAACTCAAGCTGTCCCTGTAATCCCAGCAGCTTGCAAGGCTGAGGCAGGAGGATTTTGAGTTCAAAGCCAGCCTCAGCAAAAGTGAGGCACTAAGCAACTCAGTGAGACCCTTTCTCTAAATAAAACACAAAAAACAGGACTGAGGATGTGGCTCAGGTCAAGTGCCCTTCAGTTCAATCCCTTGTATCCAAAACAAAAACAAAAACAAAATCCCCTCAAGCTGTCAACTTTTTAAAAATACTTATTTTCACTTAAAGTTTATCACTGATAACAAATACTTACAATTGTTTTTCTAGAGGAGACAAACTCACTTCTTTCATTTTCAAGAAAACATTGCCAAATACCCAAGTGCGAAAACTTGGTGTCAGTCATCGTTAAGTAAAAAATGCCATATCATGAAACAAGCAGCTTACAAATCAATAATGTTTTTCCTCATGACAACAATCATACCTCCACACAAAGCATAAATAATTTATGCTTCTCATTTCATCTTAGAAATTTTAAAGATGTATTTAAAAAATCTAAGATTTAATATTATTAATAGTTTTTAATTGTTTGGTCAAGGACATTCTCCTTGCCACAGCAGAGTCTGGTGCTACTGACTTGGCTGTGTGCTAAGGCACACTAGGAGTTTTTACTCAGCATCATTTTTGAGTCATTAGTGGAAGTGCCAGTGAAAAATAAGTGTCTTGGTATTATTTTGAAAATGTTATGGCCTCAAGTCGCCTCTGAAAGGGATTTCTAGGGGCCAACTGGCCACACTTTTGTGAAGTGCTTTCCACTAGTTCAAGAAAGGAGCGGAAACAAAATCCTGTTCATTTTGAGTCCATGCTACTGGTTTCTTCAAGGAAGGAAATCAAGTGAAGAGACTGCCATTTGTTTTCACATTATATTCTGATCACCTTTATGAGAGATCAATAATTCTCAGTGTAGTGGCTAAAGGACTGCCCATTAAAAACGCAAAGATAACATTCCCTCCCCACCCCACTCAAATTCAGGGATGAAGGTACTCTTTATGCACCCTTCAGTTAAGAATGATTATGCTAAATAAGTGGTTCCAATTTTGGGTCCATGTTCCCAGTCCCTGAGCAACAGTCTAGAAATTCATTGTTGTTCACCAAGCAGCAACCATCCCTCCCTTTCCCCTTCATCTAGTTGAGGAAATTCCTTTAGAAGTAAGATCCCATTTTTGTTAAGTTTTCAACTGCAGTAGGAGGTGTTTAAAGTGTGTGGAGACATAGTTATCTTCTACGCTATTCTGATATAACGCAATTGTATCTCAATTTCCATCTCTCGAGATCGACTGGGCCAAATGACTTAAAACACTCTCAGCTCTTTCCGAGCTAAGGTCTAAAACAAGTGAGTCAAGAAACGTGCAGTGTTATTAACAGTTTCCGGGAATCCCACACGTCCAGCAAAAGAACATGAAGAAAGGACGAAAAGCAGGTGGTTCAATGACATTACTTCTTTTCAGTAGGTGCTAAGAATCTAGAAAAAATAGTCCTAGGGATAAACATGGCGCCCACCGCGGCAGGACATAATCACCAGAAAATAACGACACTCTGCCCCATCCCATTTCATAAATCACGGCGCCATCCTTGAAGAAATGGGGGGGGGGCAATGCAAAAGACTGTAAACTAGCTGCAATACACTGAGGTTTGGGATGCAGTTGGAGACAGTACAGGGATTACATAACACTAGGGATCGGCTAAGCAATCACTCATTTTCCTCCTCCCGCTCAAACCGGCGTCCCACACCTTCCCGAGCGGGGGCGGGGCGGCGGGAACCCCCACCCCGGGGACGCCGCCGCCCTCCTCCCGGCGCAGCCTCGCCCCTCGCCGGCCCCTCCCGCAGCGCCGCGCCGTCTCGCCGCCGCCCGCGCCCCCCGCCCCTTCCCCAGCGGGCCGCCGCCCGCGCCCGCGCCGCCCACTCCTCCGAGACGCCTCGCGCCGGGCGTGCGTGTGGACGTCGGGTGTGTGCGGGACCGTGGGGCGCCGAGTGCGCGCGCGCGCGCCGCGGCGGGCGCCGAGGGGCGGGGGCGGTCGGCCAGCCGGCAGGCAGGGGCCTCCGCCGTCAGTCCGCCCCGCGGCTCCCACGGCCCGGAACGCACGCACGCACATACACACACACACACACATGCACACACACACGCGTGCTCGCGCGCCGCACCCCACGACCGCCACTGCCACGGGCCGCGCCGCCACTCGCGGTGGGCGGGGGCGCGCGCCACCAGCCCCCCCGCCCCCACCTCCTCGCGCACCCGCCCCATCCCCCTCTCATTGTCTCGCCTCGGAACGCCTCGCCAAGCGAAAAGATAACGGAACCCCCGGGAGAAGGGGGTGGGGATAGCGAAAGCTCGCTCGCTCACTCACCTCCCGTGGTCGTCGCCGCCGGTAGTCTGACCCGAGGAAGGCGCCGTCGCCTTAAAGGGACCTTGCACCCGGCGCTGGGAGAAGGGGGTGGGAGCAGGGGAGGGGACGGGGGCTTGGGGGGAGACGAAGAGGAGGGAACCGTTGAAAGCTCGTCTCCCCGAGGGTGAAAGGAAGCCTCCCTCGGGTTGGAGTGATTTGGGGTGGATTTTTTCCCGAGGGGGGCGGGGGGCCCCGAGGGAGGGGGGTGGGGGGGCCAAGGAATGCGGCTCCGTGTACGGGAGCTGGCGCGGGGGAGAGAGACGCCGACTCCCCCCACCGACCCTCTCGCCCCGCGGAGGGATACGGCTCGTCACTTCCGCCCTCCCCCTTTCGTGGCCTTTCAATTGGTTGAGTTGCGTGGCACGTCATGGGCTCATCCTAACCCCTGCCCGGGCTTCTTTTCTAGTCAAGTTTGTCTGGGCCTGCAAATAAATAAATAAAGAAAAAAATTTTTAATAGAAAAAATAATTAACTTAAGAAGCAATATCTAAATTTTGGTGAGAAAAATGGGTCTTCTAATGAAAATATTCACTAATTTACTCGCTTAGACTTTTCAGGAGGAATTTCAGGAGCCTCCCCACTTCCATTCAAGGCTTATACCCTACCAAGAGAACTTCATGACACAAGTCAGATGATGAAGTCCAGTGGCACCAACTGTCATTGGAACAAAGGGAGCAAGATGGCACTCTCCTTTCTCAAGAGACACTTGGCCAAGTAGCCTTGTGGCAATGGCCTTATTTAAGTGAAGACTTTTTAGAAATCATTTTTACCCCTAAGCCCTTCTGGACTCTGGAAAAAAGTCACACATAATTTCGTATCAAGGTGATTCTTGTGAAGGGTACTGCTTTCAAACAATAGTGAATAGACTCAGCAGAGATCCCCAAGCCAAGAAACGATAGATCCATATGCTTTGGTTTCATTCAAGGCCAAGATAGATTGGTCCAAAGAAATTGATTAGTTCATTCAAGACTATCCACCTGTTATTTCTCCCCCAAACAAAAACTAATCCTTTCTCTAGGTAGCTAAGAAATTTTGCCTTTTACTGCCTCCTGAGATGATAAAATTCTGAAATATTCAAATGTTCTCTTGAGTATTACACAAATATTTGTTCCAAACGAAATTCTAAATCAAGGTCCTTGGTGCAAGAATGGTGAAATCCAAAGTCACATTTATTCCTTTTTATACAGTCCATGCAAACTATCCATAACAATAGGCATTCCAATGGTTCACATGTACACATGTGCGCATGTATACACATACACTGTCACCACCCATTTTCATTCAATTTCATCCCAAAACCAAGTAAGTGATTCCAATGAGTCATTCCTAGAAATATCTTCATTAAATTGGCAGAATCACTTGTCTTTCTGAAAATACTTCCAAGAACTTTCCAGACCAGATCTAGAGAAGCCTACAATGAGATTATGTAGAATTCTACATAAAACTCCAATCTTATTTTATGCTGTCCTACAGTAATTATTATAATTTATTAAGTTTATTATATATATATACATTATACATGTTATAAATGTTATTTACCTCTGAAATATTCCAACATATTTTTCCATGTTCTATGTGCAAAGTTATAATCTCAGCCAATGAGATCTAGCCCAGCAAAAGGTGTCATGTTCTATTAATCAAAAATCATGGGGCTGGGTTTGTGGCTCAGTGGTAGAGCACTTGCCTAGCACATGTGAGGCACTGGGTTCAATCCTCAGCACCACATGTTAAAAAATAAAGTTATGTTCACTTTATAACTAAAAAAATTTTTAAAAACCATTAGCATGTCATACTGAAAATGCATCATGCATATATTCATTCATTCAAGTATTTATTGAGTACTTGTCATATACAAGGCACTGTGCTAGGGACAGCAACAAAACAAACAAAATGCCTGTACTTTTGGGTCTTATATTCTAGTGAGGAAGAGACAAAAAACATGCATACAAACAAAGTGTTTTCTTATCTATTGTCAAATAGCAAACAGTCTCCAAACTTATTGGCTTAAAGCAACAATTTTATTATTATCTCTTAATTCTGGGAGGTGATAAGGCTAAGCTAAATGGTTCTCATTTGGATCCTCTTCTGCAGTGGCTGGCACTGAAGTCATCTCAAAAGCTTCCTTACATGTTTGGAAGCTGAGATTGACTGTTGGCTTGGGTCACAACTGGGGCTGTTGGCCAAAACATTTATAAGTGGCCTCTTCACGTGGCCTGTGCTTCCTCTTTTCACAATGGCTGAATTCCAAGAGTGAGTGCTCCAAGAGGACCAGACAGAAATTTATCGCTTTTTCTGATCTAGCTTCAGAGGTCACATAGCATCACTTCCACCACAGTTACACTTCGATTGGAGTGTGGGGGTGGAGATCTATGTTCCTCTCAAAGGGAGTAGTGCACGCATCATTTTGAGAAGAGTATGTGAAATGGAAAGTCCATCGACATCCTGAAAGATGCAATCTGCTACATGTTGTGTAAGTAAATATATAATATATGATGTGATGATAGGTTGTACAGAGGAGAAAAGGTTAGGATTCTGTGAAGGAAAAAGGTGAAGAAGTTGCTGTTTTATGTGGAGCAGGCCTCTTTATCATGATAACATTTAGGCGAAACCCTGAAGGAAATGAAGCCAAGTTCAGATTTTACTCCTAGGGAAAGCAAAGCCACTGAAGGATTTTGAGCCAAATAGTGAAGTGACCTAATGTTTTTGAAGATGACTCTGGCTGTTTGTGGAGAATAACTGGTAGGTTCCAAGACAAACTGAGCCTTATTCAACTAATATTGATTGGGTGGTGTAGGGAGACCTATTAGGAGGCTATTGCAATAATTCTGGAGAGAGATAATGGTGGCTTGGTGTAGGGTGGGAGTGGTGAGTTCTGTGGTGTGTTGTTTACTTCTCTGTAGCCTACTTTCCTGTCATTTAGTTTGTGCCTTGGGAAACCCTTTTGACCTATAATAGCTATCAAAATGTGTGAGTGATGGTGGTATGCCTGCCACAAATAAATAAAGGGAGAATATCATGCTGAATGTAAAAATGAGAGCTCTACAGGGTCTGGAGGCACTTTGAGGAAAAGGATAAAGATCAACAGGCAATTAGAGAATGAAGTAGGACAGTATCCTAACTGGTATAGTATCCTAACTATGCCACAGTGGGAAGAATTGATGAACAGTTGAATGATGGATAACTAGAAGAAATGGTGGGTCAAAGGCATTTTGTAACTTCAGAGGAGTTATAAAATTTGAAGAAAAATCTGCCCTCTTGTAGCACTGGTGCAGCACTTCAAAAAAGATGCTGGGGGCTTAAACCTGGGGCGCTTAACCATTGAGCCACCACACCTGGCTCATGATCCTATTCATAGAAACGTAATTCCCTTGGCTAGAGGAATGCCTGTATTCATTTGGGTAGCATTAAGACATTTTGCTGTCATTGGCTAACACAGGTTTCTAGAATAAAGTAACCTATAGTTGTGATGTTCAAGTATGAACCATCTTGATAATAATGGAAAACCAAAGCATTGGAATAACTTGAATCAAATCCTTGGAAATCAATCACATAGCCAGGCACAGTGGCACACACCTGTAATCCCAGCAATTCAGGAGACTAAGGCAGGAGGATTGTAAATTGGAGGTTAGCCTGACTGACTTAGGGAGACCTTAGCTCAAAAAAAGTGTAGGGGGTAGGTTGTGGCTTGGTGAAAGAATGCCCTGGGTTCCATTCCCCAGTACCAAAAAAAAAAAAAAAAAAAAAAAAAAAAGAAGGTGTCCTTCAACAATCAACAGATGAATGAATAAAGAAAATGTGGTATATATACACAATGAAATATTACTGAGCCTTAAAGAAGAATGAAATTATGGCATTTGCTGGTAAATGGGTGGAGCTGGAGAATAACATGCTAGGCAAAATAAGCCAATCCCAAAAAACCAAAGGTCAAATGTTTTCTCTGATATGCAGATGCTTATTTACAGTAAGGGGGGTTGCTAGGGAAGAATAGAATTTCTTTGGATTAGGTAGAGGGGAGTGAAGGGAGGGGAGGGGGTCTGGGGATAGCAAGGATAGTAGAATGAATCAGACATTATTACCCTATATACATATATGACTACATGACCTGTAGGATGCTACATCATGTACAATCAGAAGAATGAGAAGTTATACTCCATTTATGTATGATATGTCAAATGCACTCTACTGTCTGTCATGTATAACTAATTAGAACAAATTAAAAAATCAATTCACGGGCTGGGGAGATAGCTCAGTTGGTAGAGTGCTTGCCTTACAAGCACAAGGTCCTGGGTTTGAACCCTGGTACCACCAAAAAAAAAAAAAAAAAAAAAAAAAAAAAAAAAAAAAAATCAATTCACAAGCGTCTCTAGAACATATTGGAGAGGAGTCTGAAACCAATGCAGTTTGATACACTGAAGAAATTAGACCCTAACCGGGTGCAGTGGTGCATACCTGTAATCCCAGTGGCTGCAGAAGCTGAGGCAGGAAGAACACAGGTTCAAGGCCAACCTCGGCAATTTATCGAGGCACTAAGCAACTCAGCAAGATCCTATCTCAAAATTAAAAATAAATAAATTAGACCCTAACAACATACCCCTAAAATAGTGCTACCTCAGTCTTCAGTAACCAACTTGGAAAAACTGAATCCTTACCATGTGGATTTTTTTTTCAACCAGGGATTGAACCCAGGGAAGCTTAATCACTAAGCTACATTCCCAGCACTTTTTATTTTTTATTCTGAGACAGGGTCTTGATAATTTGCTGAGGCTGGCTTTGAACTTGTAATCATCCTGCCTCAGCCTCCCAAGCCTCTGGGATTACAGACATGCACCACAGTGCCCGACACTCCATCTAGATTTCTGAGAAAGTCAGAAGTTAATGGAAGTCCCAAGTTGGGTTTTTCACAGGTAACAAGACAGTATTCCTTTTCTACAGTTTATGGAAACATTTATTTACTTTCCTTGACTTATGGTTTCTGCCAAGAGTTGAAAATTGGAACCACCTGTAGCTTGGAGAGTGTTAAGGCAGAGAGACAAATGGTTTCAACATGTCTTCAAAAGCAGTACGTTATGAATGCCCTCTCTGGTGTCATTTTGCTAACATACAGACCGAATCACTCATTCACCAGGTTCAGTGTGACAGTGACCAGTATGAGTTGGTGTAGGAAGTGTGGTTGGGAGTGGGGTGTATTAGGTGGTCAGGCCACTCCAGGCAGAAAGCAGCATCAAGGGGGCAATGCCAGGTTTCTTTCAAAAAGGTATCCCACCCTCTGTAACTCACTTAGAATGGTCAAAGCTTGGAATCAAAGAGAGCTCATTCTGAAAATTTTAAGAGAAAAAACAATGGAGAAATTTTCACCATCTGAGCAGCTCCAGATTAAAAAGATCGACAGCTGATTGCATTGAATCTGGGAGTGAAGTCAATATGTGTCAGTGTACAGGAGGACACTGAAATGCCTAACTCGGCAGGGAAATTGTCATGAAATAAAAGGCAAGTAAAGATCTACATTTGACCTGGGTCAAAGAATGAGGAACTTAAAAGCTGTGGCTGGATTTTATTTAGGAATATTTTTGCTACCTCCTTATACATACGTAGAAGAGCTGAGGTACAGGAGATGAGGAAAAACCTAAGAAGTTTTCAGACTGGATTCCCAAAGGAAGAAAAGTTCCTCATTTGCTTTCAGCAAGAAGAAATCTGTCTCTGTCTTCAAAACATATTTTGTAAGAAGTGCACAAGCAGCAATTTCATCAGTCATCACGATTTCACTGAGTTACTGCATAATTTCATAGAATAATGATTTAATTTAACTTTGAATTAAATGAGTATTGTTTAAGAGACTCAAAAAGCAAAGCAATGCTTGTTTCATCTAGGTTGCTGCTATTGAATTGACCAGGTATGTTTATCTAGTAACTAAATTGATTCCATAAATCTTCATGAAAAAAAAACTACATTATTTTTATAGATAGTTAATGTTTTGTTCATTAGAATGAATTGCAGAGTAAAATTTAATACAAATTTGCTTCTTTCTATAGGATACATTCTTTTTAATTTAACAGTTTGCATTTTATTATAGTCATAGAACACAACTGTGGATAATAAATAATTTACCAATTCATTCTTTTGAAGGATATGAGGATTAACATCATTGTTCTATAAAAGAGAATGAGGTATCCTTCAGAATTAAGTTTTAAAGGTTTCTGGTGGAGATAAGTGGCCAGATCCTTTTGCATTTTCTTATTGTTAAGTATGTACAATATGGAGCAGAGGTGGCAAGGAGACCATCTCCTATGACAGTCATGGATTCGTTTCTAATGTCTTTTCTGTTTCATGAAACATAAATATAAAATCTGAAAATGTGAAACAGCCAAGATTCATCAATTTAAAGTCATTTTATAGGAGAAAATGATTTAACCTTCATTCATCCAAGAAATAATTCTCATTTCTAGGTTTGTGTTAGAAATGCCATGAATTCAGTGTGAAGATGAGTTCCTTCTTTCCTATACAGGAACTGCTACTTCCTGGCAGGCTCTGATCTTTGTTTCTCCAATACAGAGATTTTATTTCTAGCCTAGCAAAGTTAATCTTTAACCTCTTCTGCATTATGAACCCTTCAAAAATCTCTAGGAAAGTTATGGATTATCTTCCCCCAGAAAAATGCACATTTGTATAGACACAAAATTTTGCAAATATTTTCAACTTAATGCCTATATGTGGGCCTATCATGAACCACAAGGAAAGAGACTCAGACCCTGAGCTCCACAGACAAGATACTTCATTCCCTGTCTTCCCAGGGAGATGTTATCTCTTAATGATCATGAACATCTGTGACTAAAAAACTAGAGACTCTTCTCTAACCAGCAGTTTATTACTATTACTAGTACTATTTTACTTCCTTATTTATCTTTGCCCAAGATATTCTCTATATTCCTTCCCTCTTTCCAGCATACAATTAAAACATTTTTTCTTCATGTGTGTTGTGTTACGGTTTAAACCCAGGCCTCACACATACTAGGCAAGTGCTCTGCCACTGAGCTAAACCCCTGGCCCTTTATCCAAGATGTTCTTTAACTGAAAAATTCAGGAACCTCTAGATGACCAGATGGTCTAGCTACTTCAGTTAGGTAAATTGACATTCATTTGCACTGAGGACGTTATTTCTGAGATTTTCCAACTCTGAAAATATAATATAGTTGCTCTCCTGGGATGCCTAGTTTTACTTCATTGACTGACTCATTGACTATGGTTCTCTGCATTTCCCAGAGTCCCTTGCAGCTGTACTAGGGCTTTAAGACCAAATCCTTATAAAGGGGAATATGAGCTCAAGTGATGAATTCCTTCCAGCCTAGAGCATTTAAAAATTGATTTGCCTCCCATTCAGTGAGATGACAGACTCACAATATGAAAGCAATCTAGATCCCTGAGTCACCTCATGGAGGAAAGCTGAACTAATGAGTTACTCAGCATACAACAGACTTTACCAGAATAACTACAACAAAAATCCTTTATTGTGCTAGGCCGTGAAAATTCCAAAATTAATTTGTTAATGCAGCATAACTTAGTTATACAAACACATTGGTATAAAGGTTGAATTTTTTTTTCTTTTATGGTACTGGGGATTGAACTCAGGGGCACTCTACCATTGAGTTACATCCCCAGCCCTTTTTATTTTGAGACAGGGTCTTGCTAAGTTGTGGAAGCTAGTCTTGAATTTGCAATCCTCCTACCTCAGCCTCACAAGTAGGTAGAATTACCACCCAGCTAAGGTTTAATTCTTAAAGAAAGAAAGAAATGCCTAGTACACATTTTTGGGGGGGTAGGTAGGAATTGAACCCAGGGCTAGGCTAGCACTCTATCACTGAGCTATATCCTCAGCCCTCCCAGGACTTTAAGAATGGGAGATAAACTGGGCGAGGTGGTACACATATGTAATCCCAGTGACACAGGAGGCTGAGGTAGGAAGATCTCAAGTTCAAAGCCAACCTTAGCAACTTAGCAAAGCCCTAAGAAACTTAACAAGACCCTCTCTTGAAATAAAAAATAAATAAATAAAAAGAAATGGGGATGTGGCTCAGTGGTTGAGTGCCCCTGGGTTCAATTCCTAGTACCAGAATAAATAAATAAATAGAACTTGGAACATAGCTCAGTGGCAAAGCTCCCCTGTGTTCAATCTTCAGTTTAAAAAAAAGGCGGGGGGACAAACTAGGCATGGTGATACATACCTATAATTCTAGCTACTGAGAAGACTGAAGCAGGAGGATTTGAAATTTGATGCCAACCTGAGTCACTTAATAAGATCCTATCTTTAAAAAGTAAAAAGGATTGGAGATGTAGCTCAGTGCTAATGCACTTGCCTAGCATGCTTGAGGCCCTGGGTTTAATCCCCAGTACCACAAAACAAAAAAATAGGAGGCAGCATTGTTAACTGGATAGTGCTTGACATTATCTACATTGTAGGGTAGATATAGGTATAATATATAAAATGCCAGGCCAGAATCTGGCTTATAGTAGTTACTCCATAAATGATAGCTTTTATTATTAAAAACTATTAAAATATATTATATTAACTATATTAAATTATTAATATATAATATTTAATATAATAAAATATATTACAAATATATAATTGGAGGGACATAATTAAATTTGACTATAATCATGAATGACAGTCTCCTTTTTCTGATTCTTTACCAGTTTTCTCACCTTAGGGTATCTCTTTTAAATAGTTCAAATTTGGGGCTCAAACATCTTTACAGAATTGAAGTAAAAACTTCTAAGAAATGCAGAGTTTATTATCCTTAATCAACTATTTAGAAACAGTCTACTTTTTCTTCCACACATTAATTAACAAAACAACATAATAGGTAACATAATTTTGCCAAGTGCTTGTGTGTGGTTCACACAATTAAATAGTACGACTTATAAAATGATACTGAATGTGTGACATAGACAGTACCTTCTGGAAGAAGAAAGAAAAGTTCTATGCAGGCTTGAGTCTCTAGTGAAGACTTCTGAAAAGAAGCTGGCTCAGACCTTGTCTTAAAGAATAGGTGGGAGAGGGCTGGGGTTGTGACTTGGTGGTAGAGCACTTGCCTGGTATGCATGAGGCACTAGGTTCGATCCTCAGCACCATATAAATAAATAAAATAAAGGTATTGTGTCCATCTACAACTAAACTAAAAAAAAAAAAAAAAAAAAAAAAAAAAATGGGTGGGAGAGCTGAGTATAAGGCACATACCTACCCGTAATTCCTATGACTCTCAGGAGGCAGGAGAATCACAAGTTCAAGGCCAGCCTATACAGCTTAATGAGATCCTGTATCAAAATGAAAAACAAAAAGGCCTTGGGTTGTAACTCAGTAGGAGAGTATTGCTGGGTTCAATCCTCAGGAATGAGGGGTGTGGGGAGAAAAAGAGAACAGGATAAAACATGGATAAAACAGAGAACATGGATAAAAGAGGAAAAGAAGGAAAGGCTTTCTACATAGGCAACAGAATGACAAAGGTGCTATAAAACCCACAGTTTAAATAAAATATGACCTTGAATAATTTTAAATTGATGAGTTTTTTTTAATAGATTAAAATCGATCTAGCATTGGCAACTCTATATTTTTGACCCAATAAAAAGTGACATTTGTAGAGTGATACACTGGAACTTTCAACTGTGTTGGTAATTTTCTTTTTATACTGAGTGATAGATATAAAGATTTCTTATATTACTTATTTTTTTTGTTTTTTCTTTTTTGGTACTGGGAATTGAATCCAAGGGTGCTTTACCACTGAGCTACACCCCTGGCCCACCCCTTTTTTTAATTTTTTATTTTTTTAAGTTTGAGACTAGCTCTTGCCAATGTACCCAGACTGGTCTCAAACTTGTGATCCTCCTGCCTCAGCCTCCTGAGTTGCTGAGATTACAAACATGTGCCACCTTGCCTGGCTCCTTATACTGTTTTAAATTTTCTTGAGGTTCTTAACTACTTCACAGTCATCTTTTTAAAATTGTTTAAAGAAAAGCAAAAAATTGCTAAATCTCATCTAATAATTTAAATAATCTCTTTAGATAACACTCATCCTCTTTTAGGAAAATACACTTGGTTTACTCGGCATTCTCAGCCTTTCCGCCTTTTCTTTAAGAAGTTATCTGAGTGTCTTAGGGTAAAAGCATGGCTTTGCAACCTGTGACAAAGGAGAAGAATCCAGAAATCCCAAATGCAGTGTTCTTTGGCTTCTTTGGCTCCTTTGGCCTCTGGGCAATGTCCCACCTGTCATTGGCCACTGATTGCCTTACTGGCGTGGATATAACTTGTGAATTGGCCTCCCTAAGGTTGCTCAGACCTCATAGTTCTTCGTCTACCCACCCTCAGCTTTCTAGCTTATCTAAGAGCTTTATAGTTTGTCTAAAAGACTCCTTTGCCCCTGACCTTGAGGGGGGAGAAGGTGGTTCACTCCACAGTCCTCACTACAGTGCCACCTTGACCCACTAAGGTTACTACCTTCAAGTTCCTCAACCAGACTCTCAGTCACTGCCTGTCACTGACAGCACCCCAGGAAAATGGAACCTTAGGGTTCCCTCTGCCTGACTACAGCTTACTCACAGTTTTAGTTGATGCACTATGCCACAGAAGGGTACAGGAAACCCTGTGTCTCCTCACAGAAGCTAAAACAAGAACAGGTCTCTATTACCTCTAGTTATCTGCTAAACTTCATTTCTACACCGAAGCCTGGAGAGGAGAAATCCAAGCACATATTTAAGTTTTTCCTTTCTTTTTCTCTCAACCACTTCCTCTTCCCATGATCCCCCAGAACCAGAAAACAGGCTTCCTTCCTTTCATGTCCTTCCAACATTGATCAGGGCATCGCAGCCTGGTATGCATATGTAGAAAGTGTAACTTTTGTAACTTTTGGGAGAACCCTCTGAGTTAAGTCCTCCATGCTCAACTTCCTCAAGTTGAGGGAGTTATATAACTTCTTTTTAAATCCTTAAAAAAAAAATTAGTAAATCTTCCAAGCCACTAACCTGGCTTGCAAAGTTCTTGTCTTGCTGTAAAAGTCTGTTGTACTGGGTATTGAACCCAGGGATGCTTTACCACTGAGCTATATCCCCAACCAGCTCCTTCTCCTCCTTCTTCTGAAAGAGTCTCACTAAATTGCTGAGACTGACCTATCCTCCTGCCTCATCTTCCCAATGGCATATTACAGGCATGGGTCACCAAGCCTGGCTGTAAAATCCTATTTTGAATGTTATAAGTTGAATATCTCCCCCACCATCTTTTCTGTTATGAATCCTCATTTCTTCCAGGCAGATAGATGCAAAGGGCCATCTAAGGATAAAGTCATTTATTCAGAAAGGAAAAAATGAAAGCACAGTTTTTCAAAATACATTTCTAATTGCTCTCAATCTTCCCCCATCTCCTGTTCTTTCCCTTCATACATCAACAACTGTCCCATAACACTCATGTATCAAACTCAAAGATTTACTGTCAGCATTGATTCTCAAGATGTTGAACTAGCTGAATAGCAGCCCTGATCCATGAACATGTAGAAGAAACAAAACCAGTTGAATAAGTTCGCCACATTTTCTTTTCCTCTCTCCCAAGGCACATATTTGTACAGCACTCTGAATGTTTTACCCAGGGTGTTCTGAGAATGGTTCCCCTTCCTCAATCCACTTTAAGCAATGATCTCATTCTGCCTGCTAGGCAAGGAGATCTGTGGAATTTGCCTGGTGCATTGCCATTTAACAATGTGAGACTTCAGGGCACATAAACTGTCTCACTGGTATCACAACTGCCCTTTAAGCAGGAGATTCCCGAGAACAAATGCTCAGCCCCCACGTTCAGGGAATCAGTGAAATGAAAGACCAGGTAGCAGATAAAGGGTCCTGCCAATCTGTAACCAGAGTCAGACCACCCCAGTTTGAACCCTGCCTGAACTACTAACTAGCACAATTACTTCAACTTGTCTAAGCCTGTTTCAACTATGAGAAAGAGTTATAGGGTAAGTTCCTAGACCTAAATGAATGTACGATGTTAGCACAGAACAATGTTGAATAAACATTAGCTTATCAATATAACTCTAAATATTATATTGTCATTACCATTTAATATTAGTGGGTCAGTGATCCACTGCTGACAGTGTTTCCCTACTATTTGTACCTCCACTCACACTTGCACTTCAACCTTCCAATCTAAATGTTGAACTAATAAAAGGAGCAAGAGTCAAGTGATTGTGTATAAGGTGGGAAAGGAATCGGTATAAAGATAATTCAGTCACAAACTTATAGCCTGGTTAGCACAGAAGAGAGCTTCCCTAATGAGAAAGGACAAAGTCAAATTCAAGCACTCCAAGTCTTTCATGTTACCTTTACAAAGGATAAAATTTTAGAAATAAATTAAAAGGGGGAATGAAGTCAGCATGGTGGTACACACCTTTAATCTTAGATACTCAGGAGGCTGAGGCAGAAGGATCACAAGTACAAGTTCAGCCTAGGTAACTTAGCAAGACCCTGTCTCAAAATAAAAAATAAAAAGGGTTAGGGATACAACTCAGTGGTAGAGCAATCCTGGGTTCAATCCCTAGTACTGTAAAATGAATAAATAAATAAATTTTTGAAAAGGGGGGATGAGATGAAGAAATGTTTAAGTCTAAAAATGAATTAAAATAAAATAGATCTATGAGGGTATTTAATTAGGCAATAGTCCAGCAGCCCAGGCTTCTCTGGGACAGAACTGGAGGCCAGGTTTGGGCACATTTAGAAATGTCCCTCCCACCCCCAGGCAATAGGGTAGAAGAGGAGCCATAGAAATGAGAGGAGCTTGGCAGAATTGTCTTCCTATTTAAATTTATAGCTTTCCTAACTGAAATAATAGCTTTAAAGAGACAAATTATTCACAAATCATTAATAGCAAATGTTGAGATGGGAAGATGATAAGCAAGAAAGATAATTAAAGTCTGTACTATTCTTAAAATGAAATACTGTCTAAGCACAGAGGAATAAATTATGTAACTTTTCAAACCTTTCCAATATAGCATCCTTTAAAAATTCCAGTCTAGCACAGTGTTTTTCAAACATCTTTTGACAACCCACAGTAAGAAGTATATTGCACATCTCGATACCATAAGCACAATACACCCTCCATTTAATTTCATGATTCAAATTTGATGAAAGAATATTAATTCTTACTATAAAGTAGCTTTCTGTTCTCTTCTATCCAGCTTTTTCCTTCTTTCCTCCCTTTTTTTCTTCCCAATACACCTTGTCAAAATGATTTTGGCCGCACACAGTTTGAAAAACTGTGGTCTTCAGGGTTTTCCTAACCATTAAATATTTTTGCAAGTTTGTTTACCTACCCAAAATACAGCGAGAATTCAGCAAATCTGCCTGAAACAGCAGTCTCTAGGTTTGACTTTTGTCTCTGGGATTCAAGATGTCATTCCCTGGGGATCTGGGTTTCCCTATTGGTGGACCTAGGGAGCCAAAAGAGAGAGGGATAGATAAAATGAGACTCAATAGAAAAATCTGTAAGGTCTGAAAGACAAGAACCATTTATCTAATGGAATCTATTTTATATCAATTTGCATGAAAATCTCCATCTTAAATATTTAGCATCAACATGAACAATCAACCCAACAACCAAAACTCTGGCTTGGGGACTTCAATTACCATTTTCATGGAACATTGACCTTTTTTGCAATACCGGATCTCACGGGTTACCCCCACCGGCCCCAGCCCTTCTCCAGCCTCGGGTAACTTTTCCCTCCAGTTCGGTGGAAGGTTACATTAGAAGAAAGTAGTCCCTACCGTCTAGAAAGTTTTCAAGGAAAAGAGGGCGTTTGACGTGCGGGCGGATGGCTGGCCAGGGCGGGGGCGGCGGGCACCGCGAACGCCCGGGCGGGTGGCGCGGGTGTGCGGAGGCCTCGGGGCTGCGGGAGGGCCCGAGCAGGGGACGCAGGCGCCCCGGGTCTGCAAGGCGTGCCTGCTCTGCGCCCCTCGGTCCTGACGAGGCCAGTCCACCCTGCGCCCCGCAGCTGGAGGCAGCGCTGATCACCGGGCAGTCGAGGGCGGAATCCAGCGTCTCCAGGAGTGGGCTTGGGTTTTCAAAAACCGTCTTTTATTGTGTGTGTGTGTGTGTGTGTGTGTGTGTGTGTGTGTGTGTGTGTGTCCGTCTTTTATTGTGTGTGTGTGTGTGTGTGTGTGTGTGTGTGTGTGTGTGTGTGTACGTGTGGTGTTTTTTTGTTGGTTGGTTGGTTGGTCAACGTGACCAAAAAAAATCTAACTGAAGTGCAGAAAATGAGATGTCTTGTTGAAAAAAATAAAAAAGAGATTTTGAAAATGTAGATTTTCCTACATCCTTTTTCTCTCAGATCAATTTAGCTGTAAATTACGTGTTGATAAGCGCCTAGAACAGTTTAGTAGGCTCTGTCTTCTGCCTTCATTTGAACCAGATTCTTGTGTGAAAACCATCCTGCTAAGTAAGTGATTTTGAGTTTTTGCTTTACTTCTCTCCCCCCTCTCCACTCCACCACCCCTCCTCGTTTATGGTACTGAGGATTGAACCCAAGACCTCACACAAGCTAGGTAGGCACTTCACCTCTGAGCTAAATTCCCAGGTTTTTTTTTTTTTTTTTTTTTTTTTTTGAGACAGGGTCTCGTTAAGTTGCCTACACTGGACTTGAACTTGCCATCCTCCTGCCCCAGCTTCCTGAGTAGCTGGATTATAAGTGTGTACTACAGGCCTGGCTGTATTGCTTTATTTTAATATATATCCCTGCTTCAAGTGGGTAACATTACACCTAGCTTAGCCCAGGTTTAATTCAGATCTTTAAAAAAAAAAAAAAAATCAGTGGTAAATAATTTAACCTAGTTTCTCATTCAGTTTTAGGAAATTTTATTTATTACTACACACATTTTAAAGTTTTTGTTGTTGTTGTTGTTTTGGTTTTTTTTGCTGTGTCATTTTTAGGATAGACACAGCCTCCTCCCCTGGTTGGCATTGTCAACAGACATTTGGGGAGTACTTAGTTCAGGATGCTGATGGGTACTATATAGATTAAACAATATGACATACTTGTTGACTTCATTAGAAACAACACTTAAAATTTCATATACTTATAATCTATGCCATGTCATGTACCAGAAATCTATGTAAAATATAAATTCTTTAAATGTAAGGACCTCATTTTATTCCTCAATGAAATTAAGTTCATCTTGGCAGTGTTGTAAACTTAAAAGGGTCTAGTACATAATACCCATTTAATGATAGGTATTAGTATAATTTCTCTTGATATCTTCCAAAGTGCTTTGCATGTGGCAAATAAGTACTGGTTGAATGAATGAAAGTGTCATGTCCCATACTATACACAAAGAAAACACCAGGATGGAGACCCTCTAGCACAATGACTTCATTTCATCAATGAAGCTTAGTGTGGAGATGTCCATCTGCAGCCCTTTGCCAGATGCAGGCCCTCTTGACCTTGGGATGTGGATCATTTAAAATTTTCCCAAGAAAACTGTGCCTAATTAGCTAGTAGGGCTTAACCTCTTGTCAGTATGGGACTTGAGAAGTTTGTCTAAATATGGAAAAACTAAGCTCACTTGACACAGATCAGGGGGGAAAAAAGATTTCTACAAGTTATTCAAGTTATTCATGTCAAAAGCAATTAGGAGCCTCAGCTTCCATTACATCATTCCTTAGGAAAGTATGTGCTGGGAGTGCTGCAAGTCATGTGATTTGATAGAGAAATTAAATCTGGATTTTCTTTGTGTTTCTGTCCTTAGCCATATTCAGTTTTTAGTATGCCTGGAGAAGACTGAGCAGAACACAGAGATTTAGTTTATGTTAATGCTGTCAGACAGCTAAACAGTGGAAACTTGTTTAAGAAATTTACTGAAAGCTATTTCCTTAGATTAAAGACCAGTGAATTAATTAAAAAGGTTTTGAGAGATAGAATGTGCCAGACCCCTACTGGCTCATAAGATTGTACTTTCTTTCTGATGTGATGTGACAGCTGAGTTCAGTTTCATGTAAACCTAAAGGGGAGTAACACAAGAGCAGTGCTGATGTGTTCCAAGTCATGCAGTGGCCATGGCAACTGAGTCCACCAGCCACTGGACTTGTTTCCTTTTGCTAAAGCACCCTGAGCTCAGTAGAAGCTCATACTTTGACAAGATGCTGAACTATTTGGTGAAAATGAAGTCACAAATTTTGATGCCTTTGTACTCTTTCAGGTTTGGTTGTTTTTACGGCACCCGACTTTAAATGGCCCTCCGTTATTGGTCATATCCATGGCATTCAGTTTCCAGAGCAATTAACTGAGCTGAAAATGAATCATGTAAAAAGACACATAGCCCTGTAATTTTAGAGACAAGTAGAATTGCAGAAGTATTCTAAAATTTTTGGTCCAATTCTAGGCAGTGTTTGGGTCTAACTGGTTCAGAAAGCACATTCCTTTTTTCATGAAAATGTTAATATTGAAGCCAAAAACAATGCCATTGATATATAACCATAGTCAAAAATTGAATGTGCCGGCTGGACATGGTGGTATGTGACTGTAGTTCTAGTACTTGGGAGGCTGAGTTTAGGAGCTGGAGACCAGCCTGGGTAATATACGGTTGCCCAACATAGGTGTTTGAAAACAAACAAACAAAAAGGGAGGGAGGAAAGGAGGAATGGGGGAGGAAGGAAGGAAGAGAAATTAAATGTTTCCTGGCTGATTATAATTTATTCTGAATGCTAGGCATCTGAGATACCTCAGTTCTTATTGTTTATAACAGTGTCATTCAACAGGAATGTAATGGAAACCACATATATAATTTGTGGTAAAATTACAATTTGTATAAAATTTGTGTAAAATTTTCTAGTAGCCATATTAAAAAATTAAACAACCTATAATCCCAGCAACTTGGGAGGCTGAGGCAGAAGAATCAGAAGTTCAAGTCCAGCCCAGAGAACTTAGTGAGACCCTGTCTCGAAATAAAAAATAAAGTTGGGCATGGTGGCACATGCCTGTAATCCCCACAGCTCTGGAGGCTGAGGCAAGAGGATGGCAACTTCAAAGCCAGTCTCAGCAATTTAGTAAGACTGTAAGCAACCTACTGATACCTGTCTCAAAATGAGAAATAGAAAATGGTCTGGGGATGTGGCTTAGTGGTTAAATATCCTTGGATTTGTTTAGTATATATAATATATTAATATAATAATAATAATAAAATTTTAAAATAAAAAATAAAAAGGATTGGGGATATAGTTCAATGATAGAGCACTCTCCTGAGTTGAATTCCTGGTACCTAATTAAATTAAATTATATTAAATTAAATTAAAAGAAAACTGACAAAATTTATTTTAATAACATTTCACCAAATATATCTAAAATCATAGAAATTATTAAATAATTATTTTGCATTCTTTGTGTTTTTTTGTTTTGTTTTTGTAGATGGACAGAAAACTTTTTCTTTCTTTATTTTTATGTGGTGCTGCTGAGGACCTAACAGTGCCTTACATGTGCTAGGCAAGTAAGTGCTCTGCCACTGAGCTACAGCCCCAACCCCACATTCTTGGTTTTGAATTAAGTTTTTCTACTTCTCTAACAGCATTTCTCAGATTGTACTAACCACATTTCAGGTACTTAAAAACCACAGGTAACTAGTGGCTACCATGCTGAACAGTCCATGGATGGAGGGAAGCACAGATGAGGAAAGAGGTCATTTCTGTTTTGTATAATAAAGGCTATAACGAGAGAGGTGTAAAGTACACTGAAAGTTTATAGAAGTGATCTACTTCCTTCAGTTCTTCTTCCTAAATATCCTGTAATTCTCTCTTCTTTCCTATGTCTTTCCTGTAACTGTTCTCACCCAAGCTAGATCATCTCTCTGTTAGACTTCCACAGCAGCCTCCGAAAAAGTTGCCTCTTAACATCATCTTCCTCTTTTCACTTATCTGTCTCTTTTCTGAATTTCTCTTTTCTTGTCCCCCCTTGCTTTCCAGAAAGTTTTTTCTTCCTTCTTTACTTTCCTTCCTACTTTATCCTCTTATAATATTGAATGCAAATAGATTTCTAAATTTTTGCTTTAGTTATTTACTTCTGTGTTCCATGTTTTTCATTTAAAAATCTGAAGAGCTTGACCTTTTATCAGGATTAAATTAAGATGCTTTTTACTCTAACCTGGTCTTCAGTGAACTTTTCTTATAGATTAGTGTGTTTCTATGGAAAAAATACATAACCATCTTCTCCTGGGAGGAAAACAATCCCCTTCACCATTTGTAGAGGAGAAAATGGAACAGTTACTCACAGCCTCTTTTAAGAGCAAGAAGAAACACTAATACTACAGAAGGACGAAAGAATGTTTTTTTTTTTTTGGATTCTGGGAATGGAACCATGGGGATGATGGGTCTTGAGGAGGCTTTACCACTGAGCTACATTCCAGCCCTTTAAAATATATAGATAGATAGATAGATAGATAGATAGATAGATAGATAGATAGATAGATAGATAGATATAGATATTTAAAACATATATATTTTAGTTGTCAATGGATCTTTTATTTTATTTATTTATATGTGGTGCGATTGAACCTAGGGCCTCACACATGCCAGGCAAGTGCTCTACCACTGAGCCACAACTCTAGTCCCTCTTTTTGTTTATTTTATTTTGAGACAGGTTAAATTGCTTAGGACCTCAGTTAAATTGCTGAAGCTGGCCTCAAACTTGTGGTCCTCCTGCCTTAGAATCTGGAGTCCCTGGGATTACAGATTGGGTCTGGGGAGGGAGATTGAAGAAAGGAAGTTATAATTCAAGAAAGACTTCTTGCTTTAGAGGCAAGTAGATACCAACACTAAACAAATGAGAGAGATTCTTAGTCTAGGACTTCTGTATAGAGAAGACCACCTTCATCCCAGTTCTGACCAGAGGAAGAGTCTTCCCCAGTAAGGTTTGGGCATTCAGCTTCAGAATCAACTGGCACTTGTTAAGTGAGTACTACATATGAGGCAGGGTCCTATATACCTACTACTATACAATTTTATTATTCAAGCCCAAGAAAAACCTTCCAAAATTTTTCAAGTGAAATCTTACCATGAAATGAGATTCTGCAAAGTGAGGCCTAACTATGGAAATACTTCAGTGTTAAGGAACCAACACACACTGAAACATTTTCCCTACCATTGACCATTGCTCTGAGAACATTCAAAGCCTGTTGTTTACCATATTCCATCCAACAGCTTGTTTTTAATCTCTCACTTCAAAGATTTATCGAGAATTTATTTCTGAACATAATTGTGAAAAAATAATAATAATAGCAGTGTGTGTATTAATTAGGATAGAGTAATTGCTATAACGAATAGATCAAAATAAAAATAATGGCTCTAGGCCAGGTATGGTAGTACACGCTTGTAATCCCAACTGTACAGGAGGCTGATGCAGGAGGTTCACATGTTCAAGACCAGCCTGGGCAACTTAGGGAGAATCTGTCTCAAAATAAAAAGGGCTGGGGATATAACCCAGGGGTAAAGCTCCCCTGGGTTCAACTGGGTTCAGTCCCCAGTACCAGAAAAAAAGAACAGAAAAGAAAAAGAAGGGGTGTGGGGGTGGGAATAATGGCTCAAATATAATAGTCATTTATTTCTTGATTCTTGGGTGGTGAGGCAGCCTGCCTCTATGCAGTCATACAGGAACCCAGGATAATAAGACCTGACCTACAAAAGTCATGAAAGAGCACATATGTGAAGTTTTTATAGGTCTAGAAGAAGGGTGCATCCCCCACAACAAATAGGCTCCATGAACCAGTGTAGTTTGTAAACAGTTCATTACTAGTGTTTGGCAAGATAAGAACAGAAATGGAAAAATAAACCTTTGAAAAGTTTTATAGCAATGTTGGCAATCTTATACCTAGTGAAAACTTTTAAATTGGGCTTAATTTTATTTTTTACCATTAATAATTTATTTTTTAAAAATCAAATCATGTGCATCTCACCACGTTACTCTTCAATAATTCCCTAGTATTTAACATATTTGAGTTAAACTTTTGTCATAGAAAGCCTATGAAGTCATTCAAATCCAGTGTCTTTCTACCTCCTTGGACTCCTCTTCCAGCCATGTCCTGCATCTTACAGATCTTGCCATTCACACAGCCTTGCCTTGCAGCTACTCTCATACGTCCTGCTCTTGTCCTTGAGTATCTCACTAGGCTTACTTCCTTCAGCTCTCAATTTAATAGTACTTCATCTGTGAAACCTTTCTGGATTCTCCTTTACTTGGTGAAGCATCTTTCTTCCACGAGAACCATAATTGTTTGGTAAAGAATAGCTAGCCATCTTCTGAAAGAATGTATTTCTTCCCTCTTAGACTATAATCTAAATCAGGGCTGAGAACATACTTTTTTGTTTTGGTGGTGGGTCGGGGGAGATACTGGAAATTGAACTCAGGGACACTCAACCACTGAGCCATATTCCCAGCCCTATTTGGTATTTTTTTAGAGAAAGGGTCTCACTAAGTTGCTTAGCACCTTGGTTTTGCTGAGGCTGGCTTTGAGCTCGCTGCCCTCCTGCCTCAGCCTCCTGAGTGGCTGGGATTACAGGCATGTGCCACCCACCATGCCCAGCAAGAACATACTTTTTCAGTGGAGTGTCTCAGTAGCCTTTTTCTTTTTCTTTCTTATTTATTTGGGGAACTGGGGGTTGAACCCAGGGGCACTCCACCACCAAGTTACATCCCCAGTCCTTTTAATTTCATTTTATTAAATTTCGAGACAAGGTCTTGATAAGTTGCTCAGGTTGGCCTTGAATTTGTGATCCCCCTACCTCAACCTCTCAAGTAGACGGGTTTACAGATGTGTACCACTGCCCTGCTGCTTCATATGGTTTCTGGCTAATAGTTGATACTTAGTGAATAGCTGACAAGTGAATGAATGGAGGTTTCAACTTTTCGACCATCAAGATGGTGGAGACTCTCTCTCTTGTTTGTCTCCTAAAAGTCAAGGGTTTGAAGAAGATAGAACAAGTGGAGACAATAATAGATAAATCCAAAACCAGACCTCAGAAAGACTGTCAAATGAGAAGACTGAAATGTAGGCATCTAGGATGGGCTGTGACATCTCAGTACACAGACAGGTAACATTTAATCTTTCATACTTCCTCAATAACGGAAACTGACATATTAATGAGGGTGACAAAATATCCAGCTGAAAAACTTTATCTTCCGACTCACTGTAGATGAGTAGCAATGAGATTTAGGTGGAAAGATCTTTAAAACAGGCTGACTACACTCAGAGGTCTTCCCTTTGACCTTGCCTCATCCTCATTCCTGATGTCCAGAACTTGGATGTGGAATCTAGTGTTGCAGATATTGCTACCTTTCAGGAGGCAACCCTGAGAATCAAGTCAGGAGCTAGGGATAGCGGAACAGAGATCTAGCTGGAGACTGAGACCCTAAGGAAGTAGAGTGACTCTACCATTCTTAAAACTTGAACTTTGCCAGCCTTGGCCTTCTTCCACATAAGAGAAGAACTTTATTTTAACCACACTTACTTAGTTAGACTTTCTGTTTTATGTAGTCAAATCCAATGCTAATGTAAGGGGACATTTATAGAGTGCCTTTCTATGTCGGGTATTTTATACATGTTACCTATTTTATTTGAAAAAAAAAATTGTAGTTCTGGGAATTGAACCCAGGGTGCTCTACCACTGAGCTATATCACCAGCCCTTTTTATTTTTTATTTTGAGATAAGGTCTTTTTAAGTTACTGAGACTGGCCTCAAACCTGTGATCCTCCTACCTCAGCCTCCTAAGTCTCTGGAATGCATCATTTCACCTGGTTCACATTTTCTTTTTTCTTTTCATTAAAATGCTACAAAAATTGACCAGATTGCCATTTGATAGTTATGTGAACTTGGGTAAGTTACTTCACCTCTATGTGCCTCAACTTCCTCATTTGTAAAATGAGAATAATAATAACACCTTTTCATAGAGCTATGATGATTGCACATATTCCTATACTTGAAGTACTGGAACTATGCTTCACTTACAGTAAGTACTCAGTGTTAGACATACTGTATTAGCAATGAGACAATCATAATTCAGAAACCTGATTGTTGCTCAGAAAGTTACAGTTAACTTGTTTAAGTTGGCACAGTAAGTGATAGGGCCAAGATTCAAATCCAGGCCTGTGTAACTTTTAAAACTGCATTTCCCCAGCTGCATTCAGAAAGGACCCAAAGTTAATAGAAGGGTGGGACATGGGGAGGGAGCTGAGCTGGAGCCCAGATGCACAAAAGAAATCCTGCCTTTTACCCTTATATAACTGGGTGAGTCTTCCCAATGGAGTAGCGGAGTCCACCTCGCCCTCTTGTGGCTGTAGGATTCACTGTGCACTCTTGGCAGTTAGGCCATAAAGGGAGGGATAAAGTTAGCAAAAGGCTTGGCTTTGGACCCTCTATGGGAGTACAAGAAAAACAAACAAACAAACAAAACAATAGGGTGAAGTGAGAGCCTACAGAATGGGAGAAAAATTTGCCAGCTACTCTTCTGACAGGGGATTGATGTACATAGTATATAAAGGACTCAAAAAATTCAACACCAAGGAAACCAAAAACTCAATCAATAAATGGGCAGATGGCAGGGCATAGTGGCAAAATGTCTGTAATACTAGTAACTTGGGAGGCTGGGGCAGGAGGATCTTAAGTTAGAGGCTAGCTGGGAAACTTAGTAAGACCTTGTCTCAAAATAAAATGAAAAAGGCTGGGGATGTAGTGCAGTGGTAAAGCAAATGCTCAGCATGTAGGAGTTCCTGGGTTCAATCCCTAATATTGCAAAATAAATTTTTAAAAAATAGGCAGATTAACTGAACAGGTACTTCTCAAAAGAAGAGGTACAAATGGCCAATAATTATATGAAAAAATGTTCAACATCTTTAGCCATCCGATAAATGCAAATCAAAACTACTTTGAGCAGGGCAAAGTGGCGCATGCCTGTAATACCTGCAGCTCTGGTGCCTGAGACAGGAGGATTGTGAGTTCAGAGCCAGCCTCAGCAAAAGCAAGGCCCTAAGCAACTCAGTGAGACCTTGTCTCTAAATGAAATACAAAATAGGCCTGGGGATGTGGCTCAGTGGTTGAGTGCCCCTGAGTTCAATCCCTGGTACCAAAAAAAAAAAAAAAAAACCCAACAACTTCTTTGAAGTGTGGATCAATGGTGTAGTGCCTCTGGATTCAATCCCCAATTCCTAAAAACAAAACAAAAACTACATTGGATTCCATCTTATCCCAGTCAGAATGGCAGTTATCAATAACTGCCATTAATATTTATAACAATATAATATTTATAACAATAAATGCTGGCAAGGTTGGGTGGGGCTCATATACATTGTTGGTGGAAATGTAAATTAATATAGCTACTACGGAAATCAGTATGGTGGTTCCTCAAAAAATTAAAAATAGCCCAGTGTGGAGACATATACCTATAATCCCAGCTATTCAGAAGACTGAAGTAGGAGGATTTCAAATTCAAAGCCAGCCTTGGCCATTTAGTGCGACCCTGTCTCAAGATAAAACATTTTTTAAAATGCTGAGCATGTAGCTCAATAGAAGAGTGTCCCTGAGTTCAATCTCCAGTACTTGGGTAGGGAAGAACACACTAAAAGTAGAACCACCAAATGATCCAGCTATACCACTCCTCGGTATATATCTGAAGGAATTAAAATCAGCATACTATCAGGATACTTGCATATGCATATTTATCACAGAATAATTCACAATCACCAAGGTATGCAATCAGCCTAGGTACTCATCAACAGATGAATGGACAAAGAAAATGATATTTTTGCACAATGAAGTATTATTCAGTCGTAAAGAAGAATGAAGTCATGTCATTGGCAGGAAAATGAATGGAACTGGAAGACATTATGTTGAGTGAAATAATTCAGACTCAGAAGAACAGGTATTCTATGTTTTCTCTCAAATGTGGAATATGGGTCAGGGAAGACAATATGAAATAGAAGAAAGAACATTAGAGAAGAGGATAAGGATCAGGGAAAAGAGAGGAGAGGGTAAAGGAAGGTAAAGGGGGTTGTGAATGATCAATATATGTTATATGCATGTACAAATCTGTCACAATGAAACATTATTATTATTATTATTATTATTATTATTATTATTGGTTTTGGGATTTGAACCCAGGAGAACTTTACCAAATCCCAGTCCTTTCCTTTTTTTTTTTTTTTTTTTTGATACTGAGGGTTGAACCCGGGGGTGCTTAACCTGAGCCATATTCCCAGCCCTTTTTTATATTTTATTTAGAGACAGGGTCTCACTGAGTTGCTTAGGGCCTCAGTAAATTGCTGAGACAGGCTTTGAACTCATGGTCCTCCCCGAGCCACAGGGATTACAGTACTGTGCCACTGTACCCAGCCTTTTCTATTTTTTATTTTGAGACAGGGTGTCAATAAATTGCTTAGGGCCTTGCTAAATTGCTAAGGCTGGCCTCATACTTGTGACCTTCCTGCTTCAGCATCCAGTTACTGGGATTACAGGTATGTACCACTGCACCTGGCTTGACACCCTTTATTCTGTGTAATTAATATGTGCTAATAAGAAAAGAAAGAAGGAGAAGGAAGGCAACTTCAAAAGAATTCAAAAGAATCTTGATTAGTTCAGTGCTCAACAACTTCTTCTATTCCTTCCTCTCCCTCCTCCTCTTCTTCCTCCTTCTCCTCCTCCTCCTCGTCCTCCTCCTCCTCCTTGTGCTAGTGATTGAATCCACGGCTTCACACATACTAAGCACCCACAGTACCACTGAGCTATAACCCTTGACCTTAGTGCCCAGCTTCTGAGTCCCAAGTCCATTCCCAGGGCCAGGAGTGACAGCCTTCCATAAAAATGAGGCCCAGGGAGTTGATAAGACTTTTTCATAAGCATGATGTGGGGCTCTCAATAGAAGAAACAGGAGATAACGTCCCTGCCCCCAAAGAACTCATCATATAATTAACCCTTTCAAATAATCAGCAAACAGAATTGCATGTGGTTAAGAGAGTGATTCTAGAGGCACCCTGTTTGGGAATCCTGCTGCTTTCCGTATGCCCTTGGGCAAGTTATTTAACTTTTTCTGCACTTCACTTTCATAACTAACAAAGAGGGAAATACTACCACTTCCCTCATAAGATCATTATGAAGATTAAATGAGGTAACATTTATAAAGTAATTAGAATAGTAATTAAGCAAGTGCTTAAGTGTTTTTAAATAAATAAACATATACCGAACAATTACAGATTTCAAAATAACATAAGTGAAATACTCATGGTGTGGTTTAGCTCAGGAAGAATTCAGAAATAGGGAAAGTGGGGGCTGGTGATGTATTTCAGTGGTAGGTGGGCCAAACCCTGTGTTCAGTCCCCAGCATGAAAGACAGAAAGACAGAGAGAGAGAAAGAAATGAAGGAGGAGTCCCCTGGGTTAAATTCCCAGTACCAAAAAGAAAAAAGAAGAAGAAGGTGGAGGAGAAAGAGAAGGAGGGAAAAAACTGGCATTGGCTGGGGCGCAGATGAAATGGAGAGTGAGAAGACGTGGTAGAGACATTAGGATTGGGGAGCAGGGAGCCCTAAGGTTGAGACCTGATTATGGAAGACTTTGCAAACTAGATTTGCTGTAAAAGGCAAGGGGAGGTGTTGAGACTTTTCAGATGGAAATTATTTGATGAAAGTAGTGTTTTAGGGAAGATTCATCAGGCACTAGTTTTCCAGAAGGGTAGACAGTAAAGAGGTAGTTACAATAATTTCTGGCCTGAAGTGATTAGAAGCTAATCAATGTTGCTTAAGACATGGAGATCGGAACAGAAAATCAAGGTAAGATTACAGTTAGAGTAAAAAACTAAATAACACATAGATGTTTAAAATGAAATACAAGTCTCCCTTCTCTTCAAGACTCCCAGTCTAGCTGGGCACGGTGGCACATGCCTGTAATCCCAGCAGCTCAGGAGACTGAGGTAGGAGGAAGGTGAGTTCAAAGCCAGTCTTAATAATTTAGCAAGGCTTAAGTAATTTAGCAAGCCCTTGTCTCAAAATAAAATATAAAAAGGGACCCGAGATGTGGCTCAGTGGTTAAATGCCCCTGGGTTCAATCTCTGGTACCAAAAAGAAAAGAAAACAACCAGTCTAACACACACACACAGTTGATTTTGTGTGTGTGTGTGTGTGTGTGTGTGTGTGTGTGTGTGTACATGTGTACTTGGGATTGAACCCAGGCAGTCTACTGCTAAGCTACATTCCCAGCCTTTTTTTACTTTTTATTTTGAAATAAAGTCTCACTAAACTGCCAAGGTTAGTCCTGAACTTGAGATGCTCTTGCCTCAGCCTCCCAAGTAGCTAGGATGAAGGGCACATGCCACTAAGTCCAGCAAGTTGACTCTTTTTATTCTACGTAATTGTGTTCTATATAGTTGCCACAAACACTGAATTAGCAAATATTTCTCCTGGGGGACATTCAGGGTTAGGTTCTTGCAAGCCTGTGGTCACAATATTTTCAACTGATCAATACATAAGCCATGTTTCCATTTAAAGATGCCTTATTTAATATGTACTGTCGATTCACCGACATTGAATTCACAGCCAATATCACTATAACTCATATTCTGAACAAAGCTTGTCTAGCACAAGTATTTTCTCCATAAGGCATATCACAGCAGCCTTCAAAGCTCTGGAACACTAAGAAGAACTTGAACATATTTGGGGGACATTTTGTTTTTGTTTTTCTGCAGTACGGGAGTCAAACCTGGGGGTGCTTCACCCCCAGGCCTTTTTATTTTTTATTTTGAGACTGGGTTTCTCTAAATTGCCCAAGTTGGCCCTGAACTTGTGATCCACCTACCTCAGACTCCCCCATTGCTGCAATGACAGTTGTGTTCCACTGCACCTGCCTTGGTACAGTGTTTAAAATAATGAAATCTCACTGGGCGCGGTGGCACATGCCTGTGATCCCAGCTGCTTGGGAGGCTGAGACAGAAGGATCTCAATTCAAAGCCAGTCTCAGCCAAAGGGAGGTGCTAAGCAACTCAATGAGACCCTCTCTTTAAATCAAATTAAAAAAAGGGCTGGGGATGTGGCTCAGTGGTTAAGCATCCCTGGGTTCAATCACCCGTACCAAAAATAGAAACTAAAATAAAAGCACATAACTGTGCGAGTATCACAGGAACCACACTTGGAAGGGTCTCAGGCATTGCTTTCATGCTCTGCTATTGTTGCTGTTTTGAAGTTTTTAATTTGTGAACAAGAGGCCCCTTATCATTTTCATTTTTGCACTAGGCTACATCTTATATAACTGATCCTATATGTATGTGTGTGTGTCTATTTAATTTATAAATGATATAAATACTATACTGCATTTTGCTTCTTTCTCTTTTCCTTTAAAAAATTAAAAAATCAATATTCTATCTTTGGAGATCTTTTTCTATTGACACATATAAATCTACTTCCTTCTAACATCCAACTTATAGATGTATCATAATGTATTTATTGAGTCTGTTATGGGCCTTTGTTTATGAATTTTTTACTTTTAGGAATTACTTTGAACTAGAGGTAGTGGTTGTACACCAGTCATCTTAGTTACTCAGAGGCCAAGAAAGGAGGATCACAAGTTCAAGGTCAGCCTGGGCAACTTAGCAAGATCCTGTCTTAAAAAAACAAAAAACAAAAAACAAACAAACAAAAAAACTATATCCCCAGCATATAGTTTAGTAGTAGAGTGCCGCTGGATTTAATCTCCAGAACCAAGAGGAAAAAGAAAGAACTGTTTTTTAAATTTATTTATTTTTTTGCGGTGCTGGGGATCGAACTCAGGGCCTTGTGCTTGAGAGGCAAGCACTCTACAGACTGAGCTATCTCCCCAGCCCTAAGAACTGTTTTTAATTTACAGAAAAGTTACAAAGATATTTCAGAGGATTCCCATATACCCATATCCAGTTTCCCCTATTATTAACATTTTGCCTTAGTATGGTACATTTGTCACAGTTATTATTATTTGGGGGAGAAGCTACCTGGGATTGAACTCAGGGTCCCTCAACCACTGAGCCACATCCCCAGCCCTATTTTGTATTTTATTTAGAGACAGAGTCTCACTAAGCTGCTTAGCACTTCACTTTTGCTGAGGCTGGCTTTGAACTTGCAATCCTCCTGTCTCAGCCTCCTAAGCCACTGGGATTATGGGTGTGTGACTTTGTGCCTACGTGTCACAATTATTGAACCAATATTTTTTTAACTTTTTTTTAGTTATCGATGGACCTTTATTTATCTGTGGTGCTGAGAATTGAACCCAGTGCCTCACACATGTCAGGCAAATGCTCTACCACTGAGCCACAACCCCAGCCCATTGAACCAATATTGATACTAGCTATTAACCCAGGTCCAAATTTTATCAGATTTCCTTAGTTTTTACTCTCATATCCTTTTTCCCTACTAGGATCCCATCCAGGCTACCACATCATATAATTTTTTTTTTCATATCTTCTTAGACTCCTCTTGGCTCTGACAGTTGAGTTTCTACTTTTTATCATTGTCATTCTATTCTGACTAATTCTATTCAGACATCAATTCTGACTAAATGGGAGAAAAACCCATCTGACTTAACCATGCCCAGAATACAGAATCAGCAAACAGATGAGTCTAGATCTTTATCCCCATTTTCCCATCTGCCACAATCCCTTTTCTCTGAAGTTCTCAGGTACCTTCCTCTTTCCCCATATCCACCAAGTG
Source organism: Sciurus vulgaris (assembly GCF_902686455.1). NCBI lineage: Eukaryota > Metazoa > Chordata > Mammalia > Rodentia > Sciuridae > Sciurus > Sciurus vulgaris. The sequence continues at coordinate 112,775,264 of NC_136461.1, forward strand.
CCCTGTGCATTCCTTCTTTGCCCTCTGACTTCAACCTACCAATGATGTAACAAGGAGTTAGAGAGGCTGCTTTTGCTAAAAGCTGTGACTCTTCACCTAGACCTGCAGATGCCCTATGGGTAACTGAAAGCAGGATGCAACTTGGTCCCTCAGTATTCATTTTGCATCTCTCTCCTTAATTATGTTAAACTTTGAGTCAGGTGCCTGCTCAGTTTTGTACATTAGCATGTTAATCATTTAAGGAGTGTTCATCTAAAAATTAGTAATAAAAGTTTTATTAGCCCTAAATTTATAGGACCTATCTCCTCCTCCTTCAAGAATGGGGCCCGGATTTGTTGGGAGATTTGCAGCATCCTGTTTCAGACCCCTGGAGTTCGGCCAAAAAGCTTTCAGTAGTTGTCCTATGCCTTCCAGGAATCGCAGAATCAATCATCTCACAGAAACTGAATTGCCCTCTTGCAGAATTACAGGTCTGATGGATAAACATCCTGAGAAGCAAGTGAAAATTGCCCCCTGAGAGTGATAAGGGCTTCTCTGGAACCACTTTTCAGAACAAGAACTGAGAGACTGATCAACCAGATCAGTTCAATCCAGACTGCTTAATTATGCATACCTCTCCCACCTTACTCCAATACTTCCTCTGTTTAAACCTAACTCCTGTCAGCACCCTGAAGACAGAGCTGAGATGCTGGATCTCACTTTGTCTTCCCAATATGGCCAGAGCAACTAAAGTTTCCTTTGCTTTTTTTTTTTCCTTTTGGGGGTGGGTACTAGGGATTGAACTCCGGGGCACTCAACCACTGAGCTAAGTCACATCCCCAGCCCTATTTTGTATTTTATTTAGAGACAGGGTCTCACTGAGTTGCTTAGTGCCTCACTCTGGCTGAGGCTGGCTTTGAACTCCTGTCTCAGCCTCCTGAGTTGCTGGGATTACAGGCATGCACCACTGTGCTGGCTCTTTGCTACTTTTTACCATTACCTCTTCTGCTTCTTTTTTTGCCCCTCTCCTCAGGGGGAGTCAAGTCTCAGGCCTAGGACTCCTGGTAAGAATGGCAAGTCTTCTTCAAGTCGAATACTACTTACTAGCCTTCTTTACCAAATGTTGAGGTTCCCTCATATATTCCTTAACCTGCACAATATTTATTTATTTTAATGTTTTATTTATATTTATATTATTATTTTATTACTTAATGTACTTATTTATTTTAATGTTTCCCACATTCAGAGTATCTGACAAGCACAGGCCATATAGCCCACCTTGTAGAGTGCCTGCCTCACATGCTGGAGTCTTGGGTTCAAGTCCCCAGCACTGTGGGATTGTGGAAATAACAAACAGAGTATCTGGCAGATTTTATTAGTAGTTAATCTCTAGTACAATCCTTTTTATTTTTTATTTTTTATACTGGGGATTGAACCCAGGGGCACTTAACCACTGAGCCATATTCCTTGTCCTTTTTATTTTTTTGTTTTGAGATGGTCTGACTAAGTTTCTCAGGGTCTCACTAAATGGCTGAGGCTGGCTTTGAATTTGTGATCCTCCTGCCTCAGCCCCCTAAGTCACTAGGATTACAGGTGTGCGCCACCACACCTAGCTCTCTAGTACAATTCTAAGCAAAGAGTTGCTTGGTGTAATATTGGGGAAATTGAGAGCTATGAAAAGTAAAGGCACGGGTCTTGGGTTGTGGTTCAGCAGTAGAGCCACTGGATTTGATCCTCAGCACCACATATAAATAAATAAACCAAAGGTTTTGTGTCCATCTACAACTAAAATAAATAAATAAGTAAATAAGTAAAAAGTAGAGGTAGGGAGGTTGGGAAGGAGAACTGGCATATTGGGGAAGTTCATGCACCTGATTAGTATGTGTCCTTAGTAAAGGTGAAATGTGCTTTTTGTGTGTGTGGTAGATGGACTCATCTGGTCTTATTACTCACAGTACTCATGCCCCATAGCTCTGGGCTAAATAATATAGGACAAGTACAGAAGTCCTGGAGAAAGTTGGAAATACAGATTTGGTATATGGATAAGCAGTCAGTGTTCAGAAATATGAGAGTTGTCTGTCTGCTTATGGAAGCAGAAGTGGAAAGCGTGAGAATGAATTAACAATAGAAGGATAAAAGTGGAGGACCTAGAGGAAAGGAAAAATCTTTTCCATAGTTAGGTGACAGAGGGAAGAAAAACCCATGGAGAGACCAGGGATAGGCTGGAGCTAGAGGAGATCTTAGAGCAGTGGTACAAAAACCCATGGAGGAAAGAGTGAAAAAGTGGGTACAGAGACACACGAGGCGTAGGCAGAAGGAAGGTTGAGAAAGGCCCTTGATTTCAGAGCTCTAACGCAGGACAAGAGGACTTGGGTCCATTGCGTATAAACTGCTCAGAGATGACTGGTAGAAAGAAAAGAAATAGGAGAGCATCTGCGCATTGCAAAGGGATTAGAAGATATTCTAATACATTTTTGTGGGCAGAAGAAAGTAACCCATAAGTTACTTTCTTAAAAGTGGGGTTTAAGTTCTAGCTTTTAATTTCCCCACAAAGGGAAACTCACAAGTTAAGCTTACGAAAGCAGGAATCACTCTATTTTGACTTCTATTATATTTTCTAGAGTCTAGAAAAGTGTCTGGTATCTAGTAGATGTTCAATAAATATTGAAGACTAGGGAGACAAGCAGGAATTAAGTCTGGAGAGTAAGAAGAGAGAATGACTTTAGAATAAAGAAGGACTATCTCAGACCCCAGAAAAAATTGAGCTAGAGATTGGGAGGAGAAACTCATGCCCCATAGTCTTGGGCTAAACGACATTTAAATGGATTACAAGAGGGCATCTTTGTTATTCCCATAATCCCAGAGTGCTGGGGATTCAAACCCAGGCCTCCAGCACGGGAGGCAGCCACTCTACAAGATGAGCTATATAGCCTGCACTTACAAGAAGGCATCTTAAGGAACTGAGGGCAGAGAAATTCCTCCTGCTTCCACACAGGGCAGCCAAGAGCTGACCTGGGACACCAACTGGGTGCTTTTTTCAGTCTTTTGCATTTCAACTGAGCCCTGTGTACAATGAATAAAGAGAAGTGACAGTATAGTGACATGATTTAGGTTAATGAGCTACTGATCACCTGCCAAGTGGGTAGAAAGTTTTTTTTTTTTTTTTTTTTTTTTTTTTTTCCTGCCCACTTTTGTAGAAAAAAAAATATTGTAAATGAGTCATCTGGTCTCATTACCCAGGGTACAAATTAGTGAGCTGATAAGAAGTCAAAACCTAGGGAGAACATCTCTATCCCCTCACCCCATCCCCAGTTTCTGGTGTAAGGATACACTCATTATCTCTATTGTGGGAAAGATTTCATGAGTATAAACATATGTCAAAACTATACAGTTTATGCAGTTTACTATATATCAATTATATATTTTTTTCTTTTTTGATACTGGGGATTTAACCCCAGGTTGCTTTGCCAGTGAGTCACATTCCCAGCCCTTTTTATTTTCTATTTTGAGACAGGGTCTCAGTAAGTTGCTTAGGGCCTCCACTAAGTCACTAAAACTGGCCTTAAACTTGTATTCCTCCTACCTCAGCCTCCTGAGCCACTGGGATTACACCACAACTGGTTCAATTATATTCAATAAGGCTATTTAAAAAAAAAAAAAAAATCTTATGTGTAAAATATTTAAAATCAGAGTTTGTGTACTTAATTTCTATGTGCTTATTTATATATATATATATATACATTTATCTAATTCATCTTTATAGTCAAAGAGAAAGATATTTTGAAATAAATCATATATAATCATATATATAATACATATGTGTATATAATCATATGTATGCATACTTTTTGTTGTTGTTGTTGGCTGTGCTATGGATGGAACCCAGGGTCTTGCTTATGCAGGCAAGTGCTGTACCACTGAGCTAGACCTCTAGCTCTAAAATCAAATAATTACCTTAGGGAAAACAAAGGACAGCCCTGGGAGACAAGATACAAAGAGTGTCATTGTAGAATTTCTGTCCACATACCAGGATAAACTAGCCACTCCCTCTCCTGAGGGTAGGAGGGAGAATTGAAGAGGAAACAGTCTTTAGTTTGGTAACCTTGGATAAGAATGCTGTGTTCTTTGTGTACTTTCTTTCTTTTTTTTTTTCGGTGCTGGAATCATATCCAGGGCAGCAAGTGCACTAGGTAAGCACACTAACACTGAGCTAGACCCCTACCCCCTGTAACTTCTTGAGACCAGCCTTTCTTTGTCCTCCTCAACTTCCAGAAAATCCTCCCTTTCATAGACCAGAGAAAGACTGCTTTCTCCTAGGGAAGCCAGTTGTTCTGCCGTCCCACTTCTTAGTCATCCTGATGTGCTACAGAATTTGAGAGATGCCAATGCAACCCACCTAGAAAGATCCAGAACCTGTGTTCCCTGTTCCTAGTACTCAGCAAGGAACCAGACCCTTGCTGAGGAAAATCTACTATTAAAAACTTTGCTGAAGGGATTTTGAAATTATTTCCAAAGGAATTAAACTTAAACAGCTAAGGATTTAAATTCCTCCCAATTTGGTATCCACTAAGGACTTTTATGGCAGACACTATGAAACAGTCCTGGGCGCTCTTCTTAATCCTGCACAGTAGGGTTGGCTCCTGATGTTGACTTGAAATTCAAAAAGGTTGGAGATTTAAATCTGTGGGATGGGAGTAACAAATCAATATTTGCTTTGTAATCTCAAACTTGTCTGCTTAATAGACCACATTAATGAGTGCAGAGAGTAAAAGTCAACTAACTTCCTGAAGCAACAGTCCTCAAATTTACCAAAAATCTTCTAAGAACTCTAGAAGGATGGAGCCATGAGTGATTATCACTATCTTCTCATTATTCAGGATTTGACTCAAAAGTCAACTCCTCAAAAGGACTTCCCTGACCACTCTCTGTATCTGGTCACTATCATGTTACTCTTTTTTATTTATTTATATTGGTACTGGGGATTGAACCCAGGGGTGCTCTACCATTAAGGCGCCTTGAACTTGAGCTCTTCCTACCTCAACCTTCCCAGTTGCTGGGATAATAGGCATGCCCTACTGTGCCAGGCTATCTTACTTCTTTCAAGGCAGCACCTTCAGAATTCACTGTTAAATTCAAATTAAGACCATACTCTTTGCAGACACACCCCAGACAATGACTGAGCTTAGTGTGTGTACCCAAGTCTGGTCATTTCTAATCAACATGGGACTCCTCCAGTAACTTCGCCCTGATCACCTCATTGGGTTGACTAAGACTCTTTCAGATCTGTTACCTCTTGAGGTTCTCCCTACCCAGTTCCATTTCTTCTCTCTTTATCTTTCCCAGCTATTATTACCCTCAATAAACCTGTTCAACTTCTAACTTTGTCTCAGCATCTGCTTCCTAGAGAACTCAAACCAATGTACTGGGTGATAAAATAATGCAAAACAGATTAAAAAAAAAAAAAAAAAACCCGGCTACCTCACTTCTTGGTATTTTTCCTTAAGATCTAAAATCAGCATACTACAGCAATAGAACCACCTCAATGTCTATAGCAGCACAATTCACAATAGGTAAATTATAGAATGAACCCAGGTGCTGTCAATAGATGAATGGATTAAGAAATTGTGGTGTGTACATACAGTGGAGTTCTACTCAGTCAAATAAAAAGAATGAAAAGCTGAGGTTGTAGCTCAGTGGTAAAGCGCCTGCCTAGCACATGTATGGCACTGGATTCCATCCTCAACACCACATAAAAATAAAAATAAATAAATAAATAAAGGTATTGTGTCCATCTACAACTAAAAATTTATTTTAAAAGTTGAAATTATGGCATTTGCAGATACATGAATGAAAATGGAGAATATCATGCTAAGTGCAATTAGCCAAACTCAAAAACTCAAAAATTGAATATTTTATCTCCTATATGGAAACTAGAGTAAAATAAAAAGGGGAGGGAAGCATAGGATATCATAAAGATAAAGGGAAGATCAGTAATGTAGAAGAAGGAGATTGAGAGACAGAGTGGAGGAAGGGGCAAGGAGAGACAATGCAGAATGAGTTTTTTTAAAAAACATGTTATGTGCCTACATAAATATCCACAGGGAACTTCACCTTTATGCATAATAGAAAGAACCAATCAAGGACTGGAATTGTAGCTCAGTGGTAGAGCACTTGCCTAGCACATTGAGGCACTGAGTTCGATCCTCAGTACCACATAAAAATAAATAAATACATAAATTTTAAAAAAGAACCAATCAAATATAACAGATGAGTGAAAGGAAGTCTAGTAGAGGAAAGAGGATAGAGGAGGGAAGAGAGGGAAGAGAAAAGGGTAGAATCATGAACCGAAATTTAATTCCATGCATGTATGAGTTTGTTGGGATTAATCCAACTACTATGTAAATCTAGAGAGCTCTTGAAAAGCTGGATCTGGGCATGGTGGCACATGCCTGTAATCCCAGAGGCTTAGGTGGCTGAGGCAGGAGGATCACAAGTTCAAAGCTAGCTTCAACGATTCAGTGAGGCCTTAAGCAACTTGGCAAGACCCTATCTTAAAATAAAAAAATAAAAAGGGCTGGGGATATTGCTCAGTGGTTAAGAACTCCTGAGTTAAATCCCCACTACCCACTCTCAAAAAAAAGAATATGAACACAATTTGCTATTGTACAAAGCACTGAAAGTTGTGAAGTATTTTTATTACTGGCTGATGTCCCAGATATAAGGAAGATGGTCAATCAAAAAATATTTAGTGAGCATCTACTATATGTCAGGTACCATTTGTATTAATTTTCTATGACTGCTATAACAAATTATCAGAACTTCAGTGACTTAAAGCAAAACAAGTTTATTATCTTACAGTTCTGGAAGTCAGAAATCCTAATTTCGGCAAGATCACAAATCAAAATTTCAGCAAGGTTATGTTCCTTCTGGAAGCTCTAGGAGAAAATCTATTTCCCTGTCTTTTCTAGTTTCTAGAAGCTTCTGCATTCTTTGATTTATGACCCTTTCTTCTATCTTTAAAGCTAGCCGCATGGCATGGTTAAATTAAATAAGTAGGAGGCCATTAGCCTGAGACTGTCTTCACACTTGGAGTTCCTATGGAACAAACTTCAACCTAACAATATGTAAACAAACCTAAATCTAATTTGGGAGTATAACAAACATCCAAGTTTCAAGCAATCACAGGCAGCTAACTCATCACACCATGCTCAAATAAGGTAGATACCTTTGCTTCTGGGACCAGCCTATAAAAGCTGGCTGCTCACACTACTCTGAGCCTCTTCTGGTTCTGAGAGCTTCCTGATTCACAAATAATTCTTTGCTCAAACTTTACTAAATCTAATTTGTCTAAAGTTGATTTTTGCTTTGTGCTACTGGGTATTGAACCCAGGGGCACTCTACCACTGAACCTCATTCCCAGTGTTTTTATTTTATTTTGAGACAAGTTCTCACTAAATTGCCCAGGTTAGCCTAGGACTTGTGATCTTCTTGCCTCACCTCCGACCTCTGCCCAAAAGCTGGGATTACAGGCATGCACCACCTAATTTTTCTAAACATTTTATCAGCATCTTTAAATATTTATCCCATTCTCTAGTCATTGCCTCTGTAGTCACATCTCCTCTGACTGATGCTCCTTCCTCCCTCTTACCAGAAATCTTGTGATGACATTGGGCCCACCTGGATAATCCAGAAAAATCTCTCCATCTCAAGACCCTTAATTTAATCACATCTGCAAAGTTCCTTTTGTCATGTGAAATAACATGTTCAGAGACCTTTGATGTGGACATCCAAGATGTGGACATCTTTGGAAGGACAATATTTTGTATTATTGTGATACTACAACCAGGAAAGATCTGAGGTCTCCCAGAGATTCTGTTCTAAGGTAGGAGAGATGGATAACACTCAGGTAAATTAATTAACATGTTCAGAGATCGATAAATGCTATGAAGACATTTTAAAAGAGCAACATAATGCTAGGTGTGGTGGTGCACTACTGTAGTCCTAGCAACTGGGGAGGCTGAGGCAGGAGGATCACAAGCCTTAGCAATTTAGTGAGACCCTGTCTCAAAATAAAAAATAAACAGTACTGGGAATGTGGCTCAGTAGTAAAGCACTCCTAGGTTCAATCCCCAGTGCCACACACACACACACACACACACACACACACACACACACACACACACAAAAGAGGTGCCTAAATGGGTCACCAAACATATTCCTCTTTTCCCCAACTATATGAAAGTAGTCCTACCCTTCCCCTGATCAGGACCTGTTACCCCTGACAACATGGTCATTTCTCTTCTTGCCTGGTGATTGCTGTAAAAGAGGTTTGAAGTGCCCAAGTGGCAACCATAGCTGTTGTTGACACTTATTGGAAAAAAGTATGGCCCTTTGGGGAATCAGAACTTCTAATCCTGAGGATCCCAGAGTCGCAGGACTAGGATGCACAAAGTTCCCTAGTGGATTACTAGGAGCAATGGAAATGGGGCTGCTCCTTTCCTTCTCTAGGCCCCTCTCAGAACTGGCAGTCTTTTGTCCCACCAAGTATATGGGTCAGAGCAGTGTTCCTTTTTTCTTTTCCTTTTCTTTTCTTTTCTTTTTCTTTTCCTCTCTTCTCTTCTCTTCTCTCTTTCTTTCTTTTTTTGGTACCAGGGATAGAACCCAGGGGTGCTTAACCACTGAGCCACATCCCCAGCCCTTTTTATTTTTTATTTTGAGATAGGATCTTGCTAAGTTGCTGAGGCTGGTTTTGAACTCACAATTCTCCTGCCTCACCCTCCTGAGTCACTGAGATTACAGATATGCAACACCATGCCCAGCTCTTTCCTTTTTAAGATGGTGGTCTCACAGTGTTGCCCAAGCTAGTCTTGAACTCCTGGGCTCAAGTGATCCTTCCTCCTCAAACTCCCTTGTAGCTGGGACTACAGGTGAGCACACCACAGGATATGTTTCTTGCCAAGGTTTCTAGAATGTTAGTGTTTTTGCTTATCCTACTGATCAGCATGTCCACTGATGAAAATGATGTTCTGTAATATGTCCACACAGAATTGTTTATGACTGAATAGGGAGGATCCACTATAAGCTGGACTTTGGCTAGGACTATTAGTACCTACTCCCAACAGAGGGGTGAAGATGACACTTCGGGTCTCCAGGTATCAATGTCAATTCATATTCTGTGTCTAATAACCCTCAAACTGCCTGATTTCTTTTCTCTGTGTATAGTCACCTGAGTAGTCACAAGTCTCTGAAAGGAGTGGGGAAATCATTAGTGTCTCCCATACATTATTGCTGTTACCAGTCTTGGGGACCTGTCTACCTCTCTATAGTCAATGAGTTTGGGGTCTGAAAATAGACTCAGGTCAGGGAAATAGACAAAGGAATATAAGTTTTTTTTGTTTTGTTTGTTTGTTTGGTACCGGGGCTTGAACTCAGGGGCACTCAACCACTGAACCATATCCCCAGTCCTATTTTTTTTTTTTTTTTTGTATTTTTAAATTAAAGACAGGGTTTCATTGAGTTGCTTAGCACCTCACTGTTGCTGAGGCTGACTTTGAACTCCCAATCCTCCTGACTCAGCCTCCCCAGACACTGAGATTACAGGCACATACCACCACACCCAGCTTTTTATTTTTTTTAAACTGAGATCTTCAACTTAGATTCTTGATCATTCATTCATTCTTATTTCTTTTGATTACACATACTCAGCAATATCCTTATTCTGACTTCCCATCTATTTTGTCTCTGGGGATACCATGTTCCATTAACCATCTATACCCACTCTTCTTGTCAAGCCCCCTTGGCTACCACTTTGACCTTATAGTCAGTATGAAAACCCTGACCCCTGGGTTTCTGGTAATTAAGTGCTGCCACTAGCTTCTATTGCTTCAGGACCCCATCATCCCTGTTGGTACCAAAGGGCTAAGCTAAGGACAGTGTCTTTTCTTGTTAGGGGTGGTTTACAGAAGAAAGTCACCACTGAGCTTCTTAGTGATGTTGGTATTTTTCTCACTAGCACTTCTTGATGGCCTTGGTAATCAGGGTTCCTCTGTGCCTTCTATGGAACATTCTTTGACGGGGCTTCTGCTCTCTTACAAATTGACTCTAGCATGTCTATGTCACTGAGGCATTTTATCCTTTCTTCCCCCAATTACTATAGAAATTCAGGCATTTGACTTTTACTTAGCAAGAGTTATCAACTTCCTCCAAGTTTCTAGAAGTCTCTGGGGCATGTCCTTATCAAGAAGTTAAATTCTATCTCAAGAAAGTGAAACCCAAGTCGAGAAACACTCCTTTATCTACTCAAGTATTTCATGCCTTGGATTAAGCATCATCAGAATCCAATACCATAGCTACTCCCCATCTCTTATCAGTACACGTTGGCTAGTTCTGGAAGATACTTTGAAGTATCTACAAGTATCTCCCTTTCTTCCTCCATCAGGTCCAGCCTGTTCTCGCTGGACTATGAGGCAGCCTGATTCTAATTAAGACCCTAGAAGTTGGGAGATTCTGAGGGGGAGAGGCCTCTGCAGCATCTCACCATAAGGAGAGAATGTAAACTCTTAACAGGCAGAGGTGGGCTCCCTCTTAAGGCTCTGAGAATTCACAGAAGCATAGGGAACCAAAATCTTTGAGGTCACCTCCCACCCTCTGACCCCAGATATTTCCATTCAATGTATCAATCTTAGGTTTTCCCAGCCAGGGCCCTGACCTTGAGTGCAGATCTGCCTGTGGGAACTCTTTTGAGTTAGGAGTTGAGGTTTAAGATTTTTTTTTTCCTTTCCTACTGCTATAGATAAGAGCCTCTTTGTAAGTCACCAAAGAGGCCCTCTGGCCTTCACAGTTAATTTTCAATGTTTGTTAACAGCTTTCAGCTTTTCATTATCTCCTGGAAGGGTTCAATGCAACTTAATAACAGGCATCCAATTCCACTGTCCCTGTATTCCTCACTGCTATTCCTCTGCCTAACCCATATACCTGAATTGTTGAACTATATATTCTTCCACTTCACCATCAGTGAAAGTTTAAGCAACTGAAGCCACCATCTCCTCCCGGAGACTATCTCTACCCGTACACAATCCAGGAGGATTTCTCTCTCTTTCTTTCTTTCTTTCTTTCTTTCTTTCTTTCTTTCTTTCTTTCTTTCTTTCTTTCTTTCTTCTTTCTTTCTTTCTTTTCTTTCTTTCTTTCTTTCTTTCTTTCTTTCTTTCTTTCTTTCTTTCTTTCTTTCTTTCTTTCTTTCTTTCTTTCTTTCTTTCTCTCTCTCTCTCTCTCTTTCTTTCTTCCTTCCTTCCTTCCTTCCCTCCTTCCTTTCTTCTTTCTTTCTTCTGAAGTCGTGATGTGTGCAGTGGTGCTAGCCTGTAATTTCAACAACTTTGGAGGTTGAGGCAGGAAGATTGCAAGTTTGAGGGCAGCCCGGCCATCTTAGTGAGCTCTTGTCTCAAAATAAATATAAAAGGCTTGGAGATGTAATTCAGTAACTCTCTAGTGGATCACAAAGGTAAAGCAGGTGGAGGTGGTAGCTAACTGCATTCTGGCAATTGAAGACAGATTCTTGTATTTATTTATTTTGGTACTAAGGATGGAATCCAGAGGGGCTTTACCACTATACTATATCCCTAGTCTTTTTTATTTATTTATTTTTTTGAGACAGGATCTCACTAAATTGCCCAGGCTGACCTCCAACTTGTGATCTTCCTGTCTCATCCTCCTGAGTCACTGAGATTACAGGTATGCAGGCCACGACGTCTGACTTGAATGGCAGATTCTTTCTTAAAGGGAGCTATGGTTGCCATATCAGGTATTTTGTCTTTGAGTCCAGTGCTATTTCTATATATCATCTTGCCTCTGTACTATGAGACATAAACTTTGAAAAAGATTCTGATAAGGAACCTAAACAAATGAGGCAGTTAGTGGAATTCTGCTAAAACACAGAATTGCCACAGTAGACTGTGGAAGAATTGGAGGAATCTTGGGGCTTCAGGAATGTGTGCATAGGTTTAAGCTGCCAAGTTTCTGTCTCCCTCACTGATGAGGGAAGGAAAGAAAGATGGGTGGTGGAATCAGCTGTTGTTTGGGTGTGTGAAGGAAAGCTGGCTTTCTCCTCAGAGATGGCGTTTTAACAACTCAAAAAAAAATTATGCAGAAAGAATCCGATCCTTTAATTTCATTAGAATTGGAAATATGTGGCATTTTTTCTTTTCTTTTTCTTTTAAATTATACTCTTACTCATTTATTTTTTATGGTACCGGGTATGTGAACCTAGGGCACCATTCATGCTAGGCAAGTACTCTTTCACTGAGTTACATCTCCAGTCCTTAAATTATACTTTTTTTTTTTTTGTACTGGGATTGGTTCTAGGCACACTTTACCACCGCGCTACATTCTCAGCCCTGTTTATTTTTTATTTTATTTATTCATTTTCTGTTTTCAAAAAACGGTATCTAGCTTTAAATGTAAAATTACTGGGGATGTAAAAAGAAAACAGTCAAAGGAGAAATAAAATAAATGGTTACCGGCAGTTAACACCTGAATGTGAGAGATTCACAGCCCCTTCACAAATAGGAGCCTTTTTATTTTTTATTTTAAGACAAGATCTTGCTAACTTGCTGAGGCTGGCCTTGAACTTGCAATCCTCCTGCCTCAGCCTCCAGAGTCACTGGGGTTACAGGCATAAGCCACTGTGCCTGGCACAATACTCTTATTTTGAATGTATACTGGAGACTTGGAACACACTGGAACTTAGTTGCTCAAAGGATTAGAGGTGCTTAGCTGGGACATTAAGGATTTAGAGGGTGGGTCAACTCAAGGAACTTCCAGAAGAGTTTTTCCCTAGGGAGTGACTCTGATTAGTCTGAAAAAAAGTTCTTGGAATTCTTTGTCCCAAACAGTTACCCTTTTATGTTACCAGATATGGTTACACTAATTCATGTACCCGGGAGTGATAAAAAGGAGGAGCTGGAAGACAGAACATGATTGTTTTTTGTTTCTTTGTTCCCTAAGAAGCACACAGGAGCCTGATGAGGTGATGCACAGCTATAACCTCAGTGACTCAGGAGGTTGACTCAGGAGACTGAAGCAGAATCCCAAGTTTGAGGCCAACCTCAGCAACTTAGTGAGGTCCTAAGGAACTTAGTGAGACCCTGTATCAAATAAAAAATAGAAAGGACTGGGGGGTGTAGCCCAGTGACAAAGTGTCCCTAGATTTCACCCCCAGTTCAAAAGATAAAGAAGGAGGGGGAGGTGGAGATGGTGCAGGAAGAGGGAAGAAGCCCCTGGGATCTGAGTGTGATGGTGCACTCCTATACTCCCAGCTACTGGGGAAACTGAGGTAGGAGGATTGCAAGTTTGAGGCTAGTTTGGGGGAAAAAATGGCAGGGACTGGGAATGTAATTCAGTGGTACAATCCCTGGTACCACTGGGCACAATCCCTAGTACTGCCAAAAAAAAAAAAAAAAAAAAAAAAAATGGCAGGTGCAGTAGTGCACAGCTGCACCTGTAATCCCAGTGGTTTAGGAGACTGAGGCAGGAGGACCACAAGTCCAAAGCCAGATTCAGCAATTTAATAAGGCCTTAAGCAACTTAGTGAGACTCTGCCTTAAAAAAAAAAAAAAAAATGGAAAGGGCTGGGGATGTGGCTCAGGGGTACATTGCCCCTGGGTTAAATCCCCAGTACCAAAAAAAAAAAAAAAAAAAAAGGAGAAAAAGAAGCTCAAAGAAAATGATACAATTATGAATTTCGAGAGCATATTCTTATATCTTCTTAATTCTCCGAGGAAGCTGAATTCCATATAGCTTAGAAGACTGACTAGGTGTACAGCTTTCCCAGAAATAAAATTAGAATACAGACCTCTTGATTTCTCAATCAGTGCTCTGCTCAATGATGTCATAAAATCTCTGCAGCTCTGCTTCCCTGGTCAGACTGAAGATTGGAGGATAAGAGTCACAAGAATGAAATATCTTCTGGGGACTCTTAGAGATCCTGTACCCCAAGGTTGGAAGGGTATATAAAGTGAGAGTTTATAGTGTCTCTTTCTTTTCTTTTTTGTGGAACTGGGGCCTGAACCCAGGGGTACTCTTCCTCTGAGCTATCCCCCACTCAACCTTTTCTTGTTGTGAGACAGGGTCTCTTTAAATTGCCCCTGTTGGCCTTGAACTTTTCATCTTCCTGCCTCAGTTTTCCAGTTGCTGGGATTATAGGCATGCACCACCATGCCTGACATGACTTTTTTAATTATCTTCCCTAGCCATACCTATAATAGAAATTTTACTCAATCAGGAAAAGCCTCAAGTGTTAGTATATGTATGTTACTATTGCTGTTAAAGAGGCAAGTATTTGTAGCCAACCACAGTGGTGCACAAGTGTAATCCCAACAACTCAGGAGGCTGAGGCAGGAGCATCATAAATTCCAGACCAGCCTTAGCAATTTAGGGAGACCCTGTCTCAAAATAAAAAATAAAAAGGTTGGGGATGTAGCTCAACGGTAAAGTCCCCCTGGGTTCAACAACCCCTTGTATGAAGAAGAGAGAGAGAGAGAGAGAGAGAGAGAGAGAGAGAGAGCGGGCAAAGTATTTGTAAACAAAGCTCAAGAGAGAAATGATGAGTAATATGCTAAAATGTCATCAGGGTCAATGGTCACTGTTCCCCGCCCCCACCTTCTCTACTACTGCATAAAGTTACCGCCTCAATCAAGCCTTGCATTGCATTTATCAGAGACCTAGATTAGCCTTCTGAAGTACTGCCATTTTCTTGCTCAAAAACCCTCAATAGCTCTCCATTACCTACCAAAAAAGCCTTGCAAAATTAACCTTTCATCTTATTTCCTATTGCCCTGTCCCTTTTTTTCAGTCCACAAATTCTTTCTCCTTTCAGTTCCCTCAATAAATATACTTTTCTGTCCCTGGGCCTTTGGACATTTTCTTTGGTCTTTTTCTTCCTTCCCCTTAATCTGCCTGTTTTTCAAGGACCAGATTAGATATCTCATTATTTTAGTTGAAAGGGAGATTTTCTAGTAAGTATTTCATTCGTGCCATTCAACTGGCATTTATCATATATTTCCTTGGGTTTACAGATAATTCCAACAGCCCCCAAAACTTGTTTACAAATTCTCCAGCCTCAAAGATAAAGAATTACTCTGCTCTTTGCCAAGTCCAGCAATCTGTGAACTAAAGGTATCTGACTCAACTTCAACTCCCTACTTCTTCAAACCTACTCTTCCAAGTTAAGTTCTAAAACAGATTTCACCTTCTCCTCTTAAGTCCAGGCTTTGACTACCCACTCTTTTTTATTTCTTGAATCTTGTCCATTCTTCCAGTAGCTTCTTCTCAAAACACAACTAAATCTCTCCTTAAAAACAAAAACAGAACTAACACAAAACTTCCCTTTTGTTTCCAGTTTTTCTCTAAATCAAGGTACCCTCCCATCTTCCCTTTCATTGAAATATTTTTCATATTGCCATCTGAATTGAGACCTATTACTATGCTGAAACAGAATCTGAAGATCCATTACTTCTAAGTGCCAAATTGCAGTCTCTTCCACTTCAACAGTTCTTTTCAATGGGTTTTCCCTCCTACTTCCCTATCACTGGTTTCTCCCTCATTTTTCTTCCACCTGACCTATATTTCTCATGGTTTCTTCTTTGGTACTTGTTGCAAACTTTCAGATCTATAGAATGATTCTTAGTTCTATTTTAGGCCTGACTTTTTTTGGGGGGGGGGGGGGGGGGGGTGCTGGGGATTGAACCCAGGGCCTTGTGCTTGTGAGACAGGCACTCTACCAACTGAGCTATATCCCCAGCCCCTGACTTTTCTTTTAAGCTCTAGTTGTTTGCTAGGTACTTTTTTTTTTTTTTTTTTAATTAGGAATCGAACCCAGGGGTGCTTTCCCACTGACCAACATCCCCAGCCCTTTTAATTTTTTATTTTGAGACAGGGTCTTGCTAAATTGCTGAGGCTGGCACTGAACCTGTAATTCTCCTGCCTCAGCTTCCAGAGCTGAGGTGTGCATTGCTGCACCTGGCTTAGGCACTTTTTTGTAGATGTCCCAGATACTTCTCCACAATGTTAAGTTTCAAAGTTAATTTATCACATTCTTTCTCTTCTGGGTTCTCCCCCAGTCCCTCCTGTCTTTTATCCTTTGGATTTCAGTCAATAGCACTATGTCCTTCAGCTATTATTATTTTTAGTGATGCTGGGAATGGAACCTAGGGTCTCATTCATGCTAGGCAAAAAAAAAAAAAAAACAAAACCTACCACTGAGCTACATAAATCCTGTTATCATTTTTCTAATAGGTGATTTTTTAAAAAGTATTTTTAGTTGTAGGTGGATACAATACCTTTATTTTGTTTATTTATTTATTTATTTTTTTTACGTGGTGGTGGGGATCAAACCCAGTGCCTCATGCTTGCTAGGCAAGGGCTCTACCACTGAGGCACAACCCCAGTCCAGTAAGTGATCTTTGAGAGAACAATTTCAATGGAGTTGTCAGAGGTAGTGATGAGTCCTGGAGAACTCAGGAATGAATTCAGAAAAGAATTATAGGACAGGAATTTGACTCCAAATGCACTTCTTTGATGAATCTTCTCCAATTTACCTAGAACTTTCTCTTCTACCTCATTATATTGTGGGAGAAGAGATATCTCCAGAAAAAGGTCTGAGGAGTTCCCAGAGGAGAAGGGGACCTCAACTCAGGACCAGCAGGGTTCTTGACGTGTGAAGGAAAAGAATTTCAGCATGAGCCAGACAAAGGCATAGACAGAGGTTTATTTAGAAAGGTAGATACACATTCTAGAGAAATGTGGGCTATCTCCAGGGTGAGAAGGCCTGCCTTGGGTTGGGGTCAAATGTTTATAGAAGGGCTGTATCAGAAATGGAACTGGAGGTAGATCCAGGATGGAGCTGTGCAATGTCACGCCAGTTTTCCTGTGCTCTCCTATTTCCCTCATTTTACAATAGCATGGACCAACTATGGAGTTCACAATTGTTTTCTGCCTCTCAAGGGTTGAAGGTGTTTTCCTTAAGATTCCAAATTTCTCCCTCCTTACCCTAAGTCCCTACCTCAATTTCATAAATTAAATTGTTCTCTTGAATATATTGATTTTTTTTTCCTGGAAGTTACATTTGTTTTATTATTTTGCTTTTGCGATGTTTATAAACTGGACAACTTTGTCATATTGTACCGTTTCTTTTCTTTCTTTTTTCTTTTTTTGTGCTGGAGATTGAACCCCTGGGTGCTTAAACATTGAGTTGCATTCCCAGATCCCCAGCTCTTTTTATCTTTAATTTTGAGACAAGGTCTGGTTAAGTTGCTGAGGCTGACCTTGAACTTGTCGTCCTCCTGCCTCAGCATCTGGAGTCGATGGTGTTACAGGTTTGAGCAACTCCATTGGGCTCAAACCATTTCCTTTCTTCTTTTAGTACAGGGGATTGATTGAACCCAGGTGCACTTTACCACTAAGTCACATCCCCAGTCCTTTCTAAATTAAATTTAAAAAAAATTTTTTTTTTTTAAATTTTTGAGACAGGGTCTCACCAAGTTGCTGAACCTCTTTCTATTAATTGCTGAGGCTGGCCTGAAACTTGTGATACCCCTGCCTCAGCCTCCTGAGTCTGTCATTATAGGTTATGTGCCACCATGCCTAGCTAAATTGCACCATTTCTTTTTTTTTTCTGTGGTGCTGGGGATTGAACCCAGGGCCTTGTGCTTGCAAGGCAAGCACTCTACCAACTGAGCTACATCCCCAGCCTAAATTACACCATTTCTTAAGGAGAGGGATCACTTCTCTTTTGAACTTTGGAGAAAGATCATGGTTTCACCTTTGTCACCGGGTCCTGATGATGTCCCTCTGAGACAGTACTTCCTTGAGGAACAGATCACAGAGACAATGACTCAGAGCCTCCCGGTTTTTACTTGTAACTTGTATTCCTAGTGCTGGGGAACTACCTCTGTATTTATTACAAATACACTAAGTATCCTAATTGTTAAGGGGTTTCCTAGGAAAGTTCAAGCGCTTTCACTTTTCCATCTGGGTCTATTCCACAGTCCCACATTAATAAAAATAAAAATATCATCAAAAAAAAATCACCGCAGTGGTATGGAAGTAATATGATCCAGGAAGGACACTTTCTTTTCTGATCCCCACCCCTCACCGCACCTTTTTTGCTATTCCTCCCCAGGGCATGGGCCAATCTGATGGCTGTATTCCTTATAAAAAAGCTTCCTTTGGAATGCGGAGACTTTACTATGTTAGTAGGGAGCTGGTAGATGGACTTTCCCCTTCAGGGCCCACACCTAGGTTCTGAAGGCTGGGGGAGGGGGAGGAATTGAGCTTCAGAGATCGCACGGATTGCTGACTGCATTGAAGAGTCCTCTTCAAACCTAAATAGGTATACAACAAATATTCGTTGAACACATAAGCGAGAGAAATAATTTAAAGTCCAGCAACGTAAACGAAGTCAATCCTTTAAAGCATATATCCACGGTTAATACTAGGACTAGCCAGCTTTAATATTACTTAACCTCTACTCTTTTCTAGGTGCTGCGATCGATATTCCTACTTCTTGAAAGCTAGCTTTCAAGAAAGGTGGATTTCCAACCTGGGGTTGAGTTCCCTTCCGCTTAGAACTAAGGTCATTCCAATACGTGTAAATGTACATCTCTGATACCCATTCATTCGACAGCTATTTATTAAGCGCCTAATTCTTCTGTTTCAGGCGTTTCCGATGAAGCAGCGAGCAAAACAGAGGAGATCCTTGCCCAACAAAATGATAAAAATGATTTTTTAGAATTATGTAAAATTCTAAGGTGATAAATATTTCAGAAAAAAAGCTGTCAGGCTGGAAAATGACAGTGGAGGTCCGGAGATAGGAGAAGAGAAACCAAAATTGGGGTTTGGGTTCGGGTTGGGGAAAAGCGAGACGAACTGAGGTGGAGGAAGCTCTGATGTCGGAGGACAACGGAGATATTTTCTGCAGAAAATGACAGAAGAGTGTTTTGGCTTATGCGGTGGTAGATGAAGGGCAAAGAGGGCTAGGACCGAGATTCCCGTTGAGAAAACCTGAGGCAGGAGGCTCTTTTCCGGTAGAGCTAAGGAGACGCTCTGGAGGGAGACTCCCGAGGCCCAGGTAGGGGACGACCACTGGCAGCCAGCCACTACGCCCCGAAAATGGCCTCCGATGCCCCTCGCCGCCCCGCCCCGGCGCTTCGCGGCCCGCCGGCCCACGTGACCCGGCCTGCCCCTCCCGCCTACCCTGCTCGCGACCCCTGGTCTGGGTCCCAGAGGCGGCGGCCCCGCCCCTCGGGGGAAGCGAACCAACCGGAGGAGGGATAAGGCGGGACGGGCGGTGACGGCCAATGGGGGTGGAGTTCTGGAGTAACAGGTTGGTGGGAGGGGGAGAAAGAAGGAGGGAGCGCGAGGGCCAGAGGGGGAGGGCGGGGAGCCGCGCGTGCAGCTCTGCTGGATCCCGAGCCCGGAGCGCGAGCCCGGGAGCGCCGACCCTGGCTGGGGTGAGTGAAGTGGGAGCTGGCAAGGGTACTGAGAGGCAAACGACCCTTTAGGTGTACCCCTGAAGGGCGGGGGTTGAGACAATCAGAGATATCTCCTTGCATCGCACAGGTGATGAGTTGGAGCAAGGCGAGGTGGGGAGGTCAGTTAGGGTGGCAGAACTGATTAGGAGTTGGCCCCCTACTCTAAGGTGCTAGAGGCAGGTGCCTGAGAGGGTGTCAGCGTTGAGCACCCGAAGCTAAGGCTATTCCCAGGGCACGAAGCGTTTCAGGGCCAGGAGATCTCTAGAGGTCAGACGCCAGCCCTAGGGGCAGAATTTCTCTTGGAGACCGGGGTGAATTGGGGGGGTGCAAGAATTAGTCCCAGTTGGGCAAAGGGAACTGCTGCCTGAGGTTCAGAGACTTAAGGGGAGGGCAACAGCAGGTGCTCTTTTCCTGAGATTCCTTTTCCGGATTGCCAGTCTGAACTGGCCACAGGCACCTCTCTTCTGGGTTTGAAATGGCTCTGAGGTGTGGGATCTTTCTTTAACCATTCACCTACAGGTGAAGGCAGTTGCCAGTAGAAATATGGAAGGGCAGAACAAGAGGGCATCCCACTCTTCTTGCTATAGGTGTGAAACTATTTAAGGCTTTCAGTTTCTGTCTTCCTTTGCTTTCATGCCAGGGAGAATTTTTCCTTATTCTTCTGAAGAGAGAGTGTGCTCCCCAGGCGAGGGTTATGAGGAAGCATAGATCCATGGGTTTACAAAATATCTAGAAATACTTATTTCTCATGAGACTTCCTTCCCCAAGCTGATATCAAATCCTTCCTCCAAGCACACATATTTTCTTCACTGGTTCTAGATGGGGGCCACTGGGTGAGGTTTGGGAACCACATCAATTTCCTTGATGTTTTTTTTGAATCCTCATTACTTCCTGAAACCCCTTGAGGCATTACTGACTCCTGATCCTTGATGGCTGTCAGATTGGCAGTGGGCACTAATGGTGCTGGAAATAGGCAGAACTCCCCAGGAGACCAAAAGACTAGGGGAATTACACTTCCAAATCCCCAGGCCAGTTGAGAGGTGCTCTTTGGGGCCAAGACAAGACTTCTGAGGCAAATTTCCTTGCCTTAGGCAGCTATGGAACCAGAGCCAACCTCAGCTTGGCCACTTTGATGCCCTGCCTGAGGAAAGTTGTAATTGGGAAATAATTAGCAACTGCTGTTTGTAGATGGCCTGCATGCACGTGCCCCACCACCATTTTTTTTTTTAATCCAGGATATTTGGGAGTAGGGGTCTGACTGTGGGGACCTGCTAATCCAGAGATTTGTCTGACTCTAAGAGGATTCTGGCTTCCTAGATCCCTGCCTGCAGTTCCCAGGCTGGTCTGCATGCCATTACCCTTGTGGGAGGTGCAGAGGGGGTAGGGCTGCTTCTCTTCAGGCCAGGGAGGGGAGATCTTGGCTAAGGATGTGGCAAGGTAAGTGTGGGATCTGGAATGCAACTTTGGGAACTTGAGAGGGAGTGGTGAAGGGAGACAAAGTCTTCCTGTCACACACTGTTCTGTCACTCACCAAGTTCTTTGTTCATCTGCTCCTCCTGCCTCTTCCTGACCTTCTGCCTGCTCCTTGGGAGCCTTGGCTTTGGCATCCAAGCTGGAGAGAGCCCTTCCCATGGTCTTGCCCTTCTGCCTCCTCTGGTATGGAATTTCTTTGGTCTCCTTTACAAGCTGCCCATGTAGTTTCCCTGGTCCTCCCCTTCCCCTTGCCTCTCAAACCAGTCCAGCCAGTTTGTAGGGGCCCAATTCTTCATTGTGTTTTTTTCCCCACTGGGCAAGCAGCTCTAGCCTGGCTCTCAGGTTTCTTCTTTTTCGGTGGACCTAGCCAGGAGTCCACTTGGGGAGGGGTTTCTATTTGGACCCACAGGCAACCTTCTTATCTCTATAACTTTATGAGAAAAAGGAAGCTGTCTTTTTCTGTTTTGACCATTTACTTACCACCAAGGAGCTTCTAATCTCTATTCTTTTGCTTCTCCAATTTTCTAAATGTGCCAGTTATTTAGCATCTAGCATATTGCCTGGCCCTGTGTGTACCAATCCCTTCCGTGCACACACACCTCCCTGAAACTACCCCACCCCCACTTCCTGCTAGAAGTCCAGGGACCCTGTCACTCCTAGTTGGGAACCAGATGCATATGGCTGGGCCAGAGGTGATGGAATTGGGGCAGGGCAGGCTAATGAGTAACTCAAGGAGAAGTGGCTGTCTGGTACAGGTGCCGAGTGTCCTCCCCCTCTTTGCAGGCAGGCATGGCAGAGGCAGACAGATGAGGCTGAATTAACTTGTGTCCTAGTCTCTTCCCAGAGTACAGTTGGTGAGAAGAGCCCTGGGCAGATGCCAAGGGAGGGGAAAAGCAGGGTTAGGCATCTGGTGAGAGCACAGGCCCTGGGCTCCATGTCACCTGGTGCCCAATCATTGTTTACCTTCCTCTTGGGCTTACGAAAGGCCTTGGAGCTGCCCTGTTCCCTTGGCCCCGCCCTGCTGTCCTCTGTAACTGAAGGAGGGTAGGTTTCGGGTTTTCCGTGTTGAATCATTTAGAGCCCTGCTGTCTGACCCACCCCAAAGATCCCTCAGCCCTCCTGGCCCCTGACCCACATGCCTTGGGACTGAAGGTGATTGAGGCTAGGAAGTCACTGGGATCTGGGGGAGTACTCGATACCACCTTTGTACAACTTGTCACTCTCACCCAAGGGGCCGTGCACTTTGCCAGGCCTAGGTGGGAACTCTTTGACCTGGATCTGGAAGATCTGTAGATGTACTGACAGGACAGAGCTGTGTCATGCATAAATCATGTGACTTCTGAATAGCAGTCTAGGCACATATGGTTGTAAGATCATGACTGCATAGGGCAGGGAGTTCAGACCAGGAAGAGGTCTTGTTAGTAGGGCAAGAGAGAAATGACTTTGGGAGATCCCTAGGCAATCTTCCTGCTGCTAGGCGACTCAGCCTTGGTTTAGGATACAACCTTTAACAAATATTTGTTCACATCTACCATGGGCTCAGATGATGATGGTCTTTGCCCTCTAGGAGCTTAAAGTCTAGTGGGGGGAAACTGTAAAAAATCACTCCAATATAAAGATAAACTGAGATAAACTTACAGAATGGTAACTGTAGAGGGCATGTAATGTGGATCTGATCTGGTGTGTGGGAAGTAGTGGTCAGGGAAGTCTTCTCTGAAGTTCCTATGGAAAGGAGTAGCTTATGTGAACAGTAACATTTATTGTCAGATTTGTGACAGGGCTTTCATGTTTAATATATTATCATTGCCTCACTGTTATAGTGGAATCTAATTATGATAAAATGCAAAAACTTTGAGCCTAACAATCTTACAATTGTATATACTGTATAATTATTTATTGTCTGATTCTCATAGGCAATTACCTTATGTCTCATTATACCCATTTTATTGATGAGGAAACCAGGGCTCAGAAAAATTGTGATTTGCTAAATGTTGTATACATCAAGTGAAGAGCAGAACTAGGATTTTTTCAAGCCAGATCTTGACTCTAGTCCAGTGTCTTTTCTACCAGATGAATGATTTGGAGAACTACTTTCCCTCTCTGCCTTCTCAAACCTTTTAAGGTTTTGTGGCAAAAGTTTGTGTGGGCTGTCTCCTGAGGGAGAACGCATTGCTTTCACAGTTTTCTCAAATCTAGTCCCAGGGCCCCGAAAGTGAAGAACCATGCCCCCAGGTGACCCCTCCCTCCCTGTTCCTCTCTCCTGAGGAGAGGTGCTGGTAATGCTAGGAATGTTCTTCCTCAGAGACCCCCACCAAACCCTTTCTCACCTGGAGCTCTGCTTCTGCCTCCTTTCTCCCTCCTTATCTCACCCTGGTTTGCTGGCTTTCTAGCACTCCTACAGTTCCTAAAAGGGTTGTTGCCAAGTTTCCTTGGCCCAGAACTCAACGAGGAGGTTGAGTTGGGCATGTTTATTTTTCTGTCTGGCACATTAGAGGCTCCTCCTGGAGGTTGGTGCTGGGCTCTGGTACAAACTAGCAGAAGGGGTAGGGAAGCTGGCTTTTTTATTTATTTATTTATTTATTTGCTTGGAATAGAACCTCTCTCCCAAGTTCCTGGAGCCAGAGCATACCTGAAACACATTCCATCTGCTGACTCTAAGCTTGGAATGTGGACCAGGGAGCTAACCTGTGGATAGCCTTGTCTCTGCCCTCAAGTGGGAAAAGCCTACCTGTTTAAGGGTAGGGTGTGTGTGTTTGGATTGACAAACTTAAAACCTTATTTAAATCTTTTCTTTTTGTTTGGTGTTTGTTTGCTGGGGATCAAAACCAGGGCCTTACACTTGCTGGGTAAGCATTCAACCACTAAGCTACATCCGCAGCCATAAATCTTTTCTTGAATAGATAATGTATCTATATGGTCTCAAATGCAAAAGGGGCAGAAAGATACACAGTAAAAAGCCCATCCCTTTCTATTCTCCCAGAGAATAGACACTCTTCCCCTCTTCCATCCCTGTCCCCAATTCTCAGTTCCCTCACCCAAGAGGCATCATTGCCATCAGTGTGAATAGTTTTTCAGAAGTTGGGATGCCATGTTTTGAGGTCATCTGTACTTTAAATGAGCTCTGGGAGAGGAGGCCCTCTTTCCTCCAGGGGGTGGAGGTTATCTGGTAGGCAGGCCTTGGATCTGCCTTTCCTCAGGGGAGGAGGGAGGCAGTTGGTGTTATATGTGCACAGTATGTCTGAAGATCAAGCACAATCTTTAAACTCTTAACAAAGCCAAGCTCCCCAGGGCTATATCAGAGGAAATAGATTCTTCTAGGTCAGTGAATTTCAAAGTGTGCTAATCTGGACCAGCAGTATCAGCCATCACCAGGGAGAATTTGGTTAGAAATGCCCATTCTCAGGTCTCACCCTAGACCTAATGAATCAGAAACTGGGGGTAGGGACCCACATTCTGTGTTTCTGCTGCTCAGATAAAGTATGAGAACCACTGTGGTATATATAAGGAACTGATAAGGCAACCAGTTTCACTAAAGGTGGGCAAGTGGGGTTTTTGGGTTTCTATTGCAAGTTATTCAGCTGAAACTCTTTTCTTCATCTTATAGGATCCCTCCTACCCATGAGTAGGCATCTGCCATGGCTGAACCCCGGGGCCCTGTAGACCATGGAGTCCAGATTCGCTTTATCACAGAGCCAGAGGGCAGTGCAGAGGTGGACACCATACGTCGAGGGGTCCGACGCCCTACTAAGGATGCAAGAGCCAATACCTATGGGGTTGCTGTGCGTGTGCAGGGCATTGCTGGGCAGCCCTTTGTGGTGCTTAACAGTGGAGAGAAAGGAAGTGACTCTTTTGGGGTCCAGATCAAGGGGGCTGACAACCAAGGGACTCCAGGAACTCTGAGCTCTGATTCGGAACTCCCTGAGAACCCCTACTCTCAGGTGAAGGGATTTCCTGCCTCCTCTCAGGGCAGCACTTCTGATGAGGAGCCTGGGTCCCATTGGAATGGGAGACTACTCCGTTCCCAGTCACAGGCCTCACTGGCAGGCCCTACCCCTATGGATCCCAGCAACAGGAGCACCAGCTTGCTGGAATTAGCCCCCAAAGAGACTTCCCCAGATAGCACCATTGACACTGCTCCATTGTCTTCAGTGGACTCCCTCATCAACAAATTTGACAGTCAAGTTGGGGGCCAAACTCGGGGACGGACTGGCCGTCGTACACGGACACTGCCCCATGAACAGCGCAAACGGAGCCAGAGCCTGGATAGCCGTCTCCCACAGGACACCCTTGAGGAACAGGAGCACCAGTCCCCCAACCACTGGACTCCTAGCACAACATATGATAACCATGTGAGCAGCTCGAAACAACCATCCCAGAGCCAGAGCCCTGTGAGTGGCCTTAGCCATTCCCATCAGACTCAGGACTGGGTCATTCAGAGTTTTGAGGAGCCACAGGAGAGAGCACGGGATCCCACCATGCTGCAGGTCAGATTTAGTCTCTCAACCACTTCTAACCACAGCCCCTCTCACAAACTCCAGCCCACCAGCCCCAGGACTCCTTGCTAATCCACTAATCCAAATAACCTAGGGCAGAAAGTCCCTATCTTTTGTTCTACACTCTCAATCCACTAAATGGATGATATTCACATATACAAGGTACTTCCATGGGCAAAATTCTAAAGAAAGTAGAACTAACTATGAAATCACTATTCATAAGCCAGGTATGGGGTGCATAGTTTTTGGTTTTTTTTGTACCGGGGATTGAACCCAGGGGCTCTTAACCACTGGGCCACATCCCCAGCCCATTTTAAAATTTTATTTAGAGACAGGGTCTTATTGAGATGCTTAGGGGCATCACTAAGTTGCTGAGGCTGACCTTGAACTCATAATCCTCCTGCCTCAGCCTCCTGAACCCCTGGGATTACAGGCATGCACCACTGTGCCTCGCTGTGGTGTGCATATTTATAATCCTAGCTACTGGGGAGGCTGAGGCAGGAGGATCACAAGTGTGAGGCCAGCTTGGGCAAGTTGGTGAGATCTTCAACAGCTTAGCAACAGCCTGTCTCAAAATAAATTAAATAAATAAATAAATAAATAAATAAAGGACTGGGGATGTAGCTTAGTGGCAGAGCACCCCTGGGTTCAATTCTGAGTACTGCAAAAGAAAAAAGAAAAAGAAAAAAAATCACTATTCACAAGCTTGGAGAGTTATTTGTCATTGCCCCAGCCATTAACCATGCTTCAGTCACCTGCAAATGTTGACTAGGTCTACAGCTTTCATAAGACAGACTTGGAGAATCTGAACAGTTCCCTGGTGCTCTTGCCAAAATTCCACACCTTTTTTCTCTATCAAGAATGTAAGGGCTGGGGCTATAGATCAGTTGGTAGAGTGCCTGCCTCGCAAGCACAAGGGTTCAATCCCCGCACCGCAAAAAAAAAAAAAAAAAAAATGTAAGGAAGGGGCTGGAGTTGTTGGCAGAGCGTTTGCGTAGCATGTGTAAGGCACTGGGTTCAATTCTCAGCACCACATGTAAATAAATGAATAAAGTCAAGGTCTATCAACATCAAATTTAAAATTTTTTATTTTAAATAAAAAATTTTTAAAAGGTGCCCAAGGGAAGAAAGACCAGACAGAACATGTTTTTTAAAAAAAGAATGTAAGGAAGTGGGGAACAACTTTACTTTGAGACAAAGTTATGTTCATTCTAAGAGTAAATCATTTATAAACTCTAGTATATCAATCATCATTAGTGACAAATTACTTGTGACGTAGCTCATAGCCTGTTGAGGTTTGCTTATTGAGGAAAATCTGGTTTATAACTTTAGCACAAGGAGGTATCCTGCTTGGACTTCTCCCTGCCCTATTGCTTAGGCCTCATCATGCTTGAAGCTGCTACCTCTACTTCATTATAACTCCATTCACACTTTTGATCTAATTTATTTATTTTTCTTTCTTCCTTCTCTCTCTCTTTCTCTCTCTTTTTTTTTTTTTTCCCAGTTCAAATCAACTCCAGACCTTCTCCGAGACCAGCAAGAGACAGCCCCACCAGGCAGTGTGGACCATGTGAAGGCCACCATCTATGGCATCCTAAAGGAGGGGTAAGGAGGGCCTACCCAACACTGGAGACATATATGTCCCTTCTTTTCCCTCCATCTTCCTTGCTCTTCCCTTTTCTTTATCTAGTACCTTTTTCCTGTGCTCACTTTTGCTTCTATTCTTTTACCTTCCAGAAGCTCAGAAAGTGAAACCTCTGTTAAGAGGAAAGTTAGTTTGGTCCTGGAGCAGATGCAGCCTCTGGTGGTGAGTGGCCTTCCTCAGTGGGAGCAAGGCTTAGGGTTAGGGCTGTGATGTTTCCAGGGATCTGGATGTGGATTCAACTCCTGCCCTCTCACCCTTGCTTATCTTCAGCAAATGGTTTCTCCTGATTCTACTAAGGCCCTAACAGGGCAGGGCGAACTCACCCGAAAAGTGGAGGAGCTACAGAAAAAGCTGGATGAAGAGGTGAAGGTGAGGAGAGGTTAGATATATGGGAAGGATGAAGGGGAGAAAACCTTGGCCTTGAGATGGGCTGGGCTGGCTCTTTCAAGCAATGAGATGAGCACTCTAGTGTCCTGTGAGACAAGAGACAAGAGTGTGCACTAGTACCAGCAAGGACGTTTGGGGTTCTCTGGAACTTACAGAGTACATTAAGATCCAACTACTTTCCATTGCATATTCTTTGGGAGTTCTCATCCTGGCTGTGCTATTTACTGGCTGTTTAAAGCTGGAAAAAAATTACTAAAATTCTCTTCCTCTATTCTTTGCATCTTCTTCATAAGATGGCTATACCAGTAGCTGTTATTTATTGAATATAATTTTTTTGGTACTAAGAATTGAAGCCAGTAGCATTTAACCACTGAGTTACATCTCCAGTGTCTCTTATTTTGAGTCAGGGCCTCACTAAGTTTCTGAAGCTGGCCTCAAACGAGAGATCTCCCGCCTCAGCCTCCTGAGTTGCTGGGATTACAGGCATGCACCACCATGCCCGGCTTTTGAATATAAAAATTTTGTAGCAGGTTCTGCCCGGGGAAATATGTAGTCATTATAGTGACCCTGTAAAGTAGTTATTCTAGACTCATTTCAAGGCAAGCAATTTACCACTGAGCTACATTCCCAGCTCACCTGAGAAAACTCAAGATTGGAGAGGTTAAGTACGTTATCTGTGATAGTAAGTTGCAGAGAAGGAATGAAAAATTCAAGTCTTATTCTAAAAAACTATGTATCTTTTTTATTTTGCAATACTAAAGATTGAACCCAGAGGTGGTTTACCACTGACGTACATCCTTAACTGTTTAAAAATTTTTTTGTGGTGGTACTGGGAATTTAACCCAGGGGCGCTTAATCACATCCCAGCTCTTTTTATTTTTTATTTTGAGACAAGGTCTCTCTAAGTTGCTTAGGTCCTCACTGAGTTGCCCAGGATAGCCTGGAAATTGTGATCCTCCTGTCTCAGCTTCCCAAGTAGCTAGGATTACATGTGTGTACCACTGCATCCAGGTTGCCCTTTGTGTTCCTTTTAAAAATACCACTTCCATCTTTCACAGTATTGCTTTCTCGGTGCTCAGTGAGTGTTGGATTGTAGTCCCCTTGTTTTCTAGAAAGCAATGCAGTGGACTATGGATTCAAAGTAAATGGGTTCTAATCTTGATAACATTACTTTTTTCTTGTTATAACCAACCTTGAACAAGAACTGTTTTCTTTTTTCTTTCACCGTGCTAGGGGTTAAACCCAGGGCTTCATGTGTTCTACTACTGAGCTATACCCTCAGCCTCTTGGATGAATTCCTTAAGTGTTCTAAGCTTCTGTTTCCTTAAATGTAAAGTGGGGATAATAATAGTACCATTATTTATTATTTAGTTATTTGTTTTTGTATAACAAATTATCCTGAAACTCAACAGCTCAAAAACAAGCATTTTTCTGTGTCTGATGATCAAGAATCTAGGATCTGCTGAACTGAGTATTTCTCACTCAGGGTATTTCAGTTGAGCTTTTAACTATGACTTTTATCATTAGAAGACTTGAGTAGGGTTGAAGGATCTGCTTCTAAAATGATTTTCTCAAATGGCTATTGGTTGGGGACCTCAATTTTTGGCTATATGACTTTATAAAATTGCTTGGGTGTTCTCACAATATGATAGCTACCTTTCCTCAGAATGAGTGATCCAAGAGAAAAGGTAAGGAGGAAGCCACATTGCCTTTTTATGACCTAATCTCAGAATCTACATATCACTTCCTCATTTTTCTGTTTGCAAGAAGCGTGTCATTAAATCCAGCCCATCCTGAAAGGGAACAGAATTAGGCTTCATCTTTGAACAGAATATCAGAATTTCTGGATGTGTTTTAAACCATCCCTAGTACTAAGGCTTGTTATGTGAGTTCTATGTAGGTGATACACATAACGTTGCTAGTACTGTGTCTGTCATATAATGAGTGTCCAATGCATGTTAGACATTCTCATTATTCTGGATCTTTCTGAGAGTCTTTCCCTACTCTCCCTCTGCTATACTCTTTCTCCCTTTTCCAGAAGCGACAAAAGGTAGAGCCATCCCGGGTTAGACTGGAGCGGCAATTGGAGGAAAAGGCAGAAGAATGTGACCGGCTGCAAGACCTGCTGGAGAAGAAGAAAGGGGAAGCCCAGCAGAGCACCAAGGAGTGAGTGCTGCTGATGGCACATTTGGGGCTGCCTAAACCAAACTTAGAGATCACCCCTCCCAGGGTTGAAGGGGATAGAGGGAAACCTTCAGAAGCTGAGAGGGGCAGGAATGGTTAAACATAGGACCTTTCTCTTTACTTTCTCTAGTAATGGTGATAGTGCATGACTTGGAGTCAGGACACCTGTTTGTCTCTGTGCCAAAGTTTCTTAATCTGTCAAATGAGCTTAATTGTAGTACCTGCCTCACAGGATTGATTCAGATGTTTTCCCAACACTGATCTGGGTTCCTGAGGTATATCAGTGAGCAATGCAAATGAAGCACCCTGTTCTCCAGAAGCTTAGTGAGAGGGAACAGACAATAAACAAACATAGTATGTGACTAAATTTGTAACATGTGAGAGGTGGTAAGTAGAGCAGGATCAGGCGGATTGGGAAGGTCAGGTTGTCAGGGAGCAGGTTGCAGTGTTAAATAAGGTAGTCAAGTAAGTGAACAGGGAGCCAGGCATGTGTCGTACACCTGTAATCCCAGCTACCTGGGAGACTGGGGCAAGAGGATTACAATTTTGAGGTCAACCTGGATGATTTAGGAGAACTTGTCTCAAACTCAATCAAAAGGGGTGGGAAACTGCGCAGCAAAGGAAACAAGAATGTGAAGAGAGAATCTACACAATGGGAGAAAATCTTTCCCAGCTACTCTTCTGACAGAGGATTAATATCCAGAATATATAAAGAACTCAAAAAACTTAACACTAACAAAACCAAATAGCCCTGTTAATAAATGAGCAAATGGACTAAACGGACACTTCTCAGAGGAAGAAAAGCAAATGGCCAATAAATATGTGAAAAAATGTTCAATATTGTTAGTAGTTAGGGAAATGAAAAGCAAAACTTTACTGAGATTTCATCTCACTCCAGTTAGGATGGCAGCTATCAAGAATACAAACAATAGCTGGGTGGGGTGGTGCATTTAATAATCCCATCAATATAGGAGGCTGAGGCAGGAGGATTGCAAGTTTGAGGCCACCCTCAGCAACTTAGCGAGACTGCATCTCAAAATAAAAAATAGAAAGAGCCAGGATGTAGCTCAGTAGCTCAATGGTTAAGTGCCCCTGAAGCCCTGCTACTTAAAAAAAAAAAAAAAAGAGCCAGGCACAGTGACACACACCTGTAATCCCAGTGGCTTTGGAGGCCGAGATAGGAGGATCGAGAGTTCAAAGCCAGCCTCAGCAAAAGCGAGGTGCTCAGCAACTCAGTGAGACCCTGTCTCCAAATAAAACACAAAATGGGGCTGGGGTTGTGGCTCAGTGGCCAAGTGCCCCTGAGTTTGTTGTCTGGTACCAAAAAAAGAAAAGAAAAGAAAGAATAAACAACAATAAATTAATAAATGCTGGAGAGGATGTATAGAAAAAGGAACACTTTTACACTGTTGGTGGGACTGTAAATTAGCACAACCAATATAGAAATCAGTATGGAGGTTCTTCAAGAACAGGCATAGAACTACCATGCTATCAAACTCCTTGGTATTTATCCTGAAGAATTAAAAGTCATCATACTATAGTGATAACATGCAGACCCATATTTATTGCAGCACAGTTTACAACAGCCAAACTATGGAACCAGCCTAGATGTCCTTAAGTGGATGGATGAATGAAGCAAATGTGGTATCCGTACACAATGGAGTTCTTTTTAGCCATAAAGAAGGATGAAATTATGTCATTTTCAGAACAATGAATGTAATTTGAGAACATTATGTTAAACAAAATAAGCCAAACTCAGAAAGTCAAGGGTTGTATGTTTTCTCTCATATGTGAGAGCTAGAGAGAGGGAAAGAAAAGTGAAGGGGATCTTAAGAAAATCCAAGGAAGATCAGTAGAAGAAAGGGATCAGGAAGAGGGAGGCTGGGAGGGAATGGGGAACTACTGGGGGATGATATTGGCCAAATTATATTGTTATATTGTGTGCATGTATGAATATGAAACAATAAATCCTATTATGTATACTATAATGCACCAATTTTTAAAAAGTGGGGAAAAAAAAGGGTTAGGGCTACAGCTCAGTGGTAGGGCACTCCTGGGTTTAATCTCCAGCATTACCAAAAACAAAATAAAACCCGAACAAACAAAAGATTTGAATACATACTTAACGGGGGTCTAAATGAATTAACGTTTGTGCAGTATTTAAAAAACTGCCTGACGCATAGTGTTCAATGATGTTATCTATTATTAGGCTCCAGAATATGAAGCTACTCCTGGATCAGGGTGACAGGTTACGACATGGACTGGAGACCCAGGTGATGGAGCTGCAGAACAAGCTGAAACAGGGTCAGGGTCCTGAATCTGCTAAGGAGGTACTTCTGAAGGTAGGGAGTGGGATTATATACCCCAGCATGGTTTCCTTTTACCTGAAACAGCCTCAAGTCTGCATGGTTTCCCCAAAGTTTGAGGAGTAGGTTGCTTATTACAAGTACTCCTTAGTGTGAGTTCATGCAGACTCGGGTGGGAGTAGCCTACAGCCCAGAATAGTAGGTTTCCCTTATCCTAATGAGACATCTTAGTGGGCAGAGAACACCTGGGTACCATGTCTATGTGCTCAATAAATGCTTTCTGACTAAACGAATAAATTAATAAACAGAAGGATCCTAATATAGTCACCCCTGTGCTTTTATCTTCCCTTTCCCCAGGAACTGTTAGAGACCCGGGAGCTTCTGGAAGAGGTCTTAGAGGGGAAACAGCGGGTAGAGGAGCAGTTGAGGCTGCGGGAACGGGAGCTGACAGCCCTGAAGGGGGCCCTGAAGGAAGAGGTGGCCTCCCGTGACCAGGAGGTGGAACAAGTCCGGCAACAGTATCAGCGAGATACAGAGCAACTTCGCAGGAGTATGCAAGATGCAACCCAGGCATGTGACCAGAGCAGGGCTGGGAGAGGAGGGCTCTGCTGGGGAATGGATCTGTTTTGGGATTTTGTATTTTTGGACTCTTCAGGGTTTAAACAGGAACTCTCCCTAAATGACATGTGTGAGATGTAGTAAGAACCTTGGCCAGGAAACATGTAAGGACAGAGGGAGGGAGTATAGGTCAATACCATAAGGATGTGGGGCCAAAGGGCCACAGGGAAGCAACTGGGGGAGGCTTCCTATAGATGACAGAGAAGAGGAAGTGACTTGGGGAGCATTGTGGCAGATACCACCAGATGCTGGGGTGCAGCTGGCTTGGTGCCCTCTGGGCCTTAGCTTCCTTCTTTACACACTCAGAATTTTTCCTGAAGTAAAGCCTCTGGTGCCCACCTCTTCCCTTACTTAGGACCATGCAGTATTGGAGGCTGAGAGGCAGAAGATGTCAGCCCTGGTAAGGGGGCTGCAGAGGGAACTGGAGGAGACCTCAGAGGAGACAGAACATTGGCAGAGCATGTTCCAGAAGAACAAGGAGGAGCTTAGAGCCACCAAGCAAGAGTAAGAACCTCACACTTCTTCCAGGAATACATTTCCGTGACTCTTGTATTCCACTGCCTTTCTACCCGTGTTGTACTCTGACTCTCTCATTTCCCAAATTGCTCTTCTCCATATCCACTTTCCTCTCTCTTGAAAATGGGTGCCTGATGTAGCGCCCTCTGGGGAGGCGGTTTCCACTGTCTTACAAACCTCTCCCAGGTGTGAGGTCTGACCCTGTTCCTTTTCTCCTTTATTTTACCTTTCTGGGCTCAGACTCCTGCAGCTGCGGATGGAGAAGGAGGAGATGGAAGAGGAGCTTGGGGAGAAGGTGGAGGTCTTGCAGAGGGAAGTAGAGCATGCTCGAACCAGTAGTAGAGATAGTGTCCAACTTGAAGAGCTCAAGAAGGTACTTGGTAGTTGGGGGGCAGAATTCCTGGTCTGGGTAATGGGTACACCATGCAGGTGTGGCTGTCTCCCATGTGCTTATTTTCAGGCCAGCAGGTCTCTTCATTGTGTATAGAGATTTCTAATGGAAAGGGCTCTCAGCAGCCAGGTTGGGGTATAGCCAGAGGCTGCTGGCTGCCTCCCAAGAGACTTCATGGTTAGCAGCATTTAGGTGGATTTGGAAAACTCTAGGGTCCTTTTTACAGGCTCAGAAACCTAATTTGTTCAGCATAGCAAAAGCTGCTGTCTTTCAGGGGGGCTTCATTAACTACATGATGAAACAAATGTTTACAGTCAGAATGCCACTTTATTAATTTTTAATGAGAAATGTCATCACATGGCCTGGAATGCTTTCATTGGCATGGGCAACTGAACTACATGGGAAGCCAAATTGTAATCTGAAGGCTATTCAGATAGTACACAATCTGGACCTGGGGAACTAAAGGGGACTGGTGTTTAAGGTATCCATCTCTTTAGTCTCCAAGACACAACCTTGCTGGTAGGGTGGTAACACTCAAAGTTCATGGTAAAATTTCCTCTTTTGTCCTTTATTTTTTTAAAGTTAACCCTTTTTTTTTTTATCATGCATGGATGATATTTCATAGAAGAGTCACAAATAATAAGGTCATGTAATTGAAATGAACACAAATGATTTCATATTCTTAGTGTTTTTGTTTATAAGGAGGTAATAATTATTTTTGGGTGACTTAGATAACTTAGAAAGTCTTTTCATTAATTATAGGGAACTAGCATTTATGACTTCCTAAAGATTATTTTAGCTCTTACACTTCATTGATCCACAATCCTGGATATGTAGTAGATGTTCAGTTATCAAGTATTAGTTAGGGCTGGGGATATAGCTCAGTCAGTAGAGTGCTTGCCCCGTAAGCACAAGGCCCTGGGTTCAATCCCCAGCACCGCAAAAAAAAAAACAAGT
Source organism: Sciurus vulgaris (assembly GCF_902686455.1). Classification (NCBI taxonomy): domain Eukaryota; kingdom Metazoa; phylum Chordata; class Mammalia; order Rodentia; family Sciuridae; genus Sciurus; species Sciurus vulgaris. Next base: position 112,809,736 of record NC_136461.1, read on the forward strand.
ATTAGTTAATCCATGCTTGTTTATTATACCTCTACTATAAAACTGCCTAGGTATAATTAAAGTAACTATATTTTTAAGTGAAGAAATAAATTGCTGTAAATTATTATTTCCCAGGTAAATAAGAACTTAAGATTATGCAAAATATTTGGTGGAGAAAAAGATAAAAATTGCTAGTTGGGCATGGCAGCACATGCCTGTAAACCCACTGACTTGGGAAGCTGAGGCAGGAGGATCACAAGTTTGAGGCCAGCCTCAGCAATTTAGCCAGACCCTGTCTTAAGATAAAAGATAAAATGGGCTGGGGATGTGAGCTGTGGCTCAATGACAAGGTGCTTCCCTTGATCCAATCCCTAGTATCAATCCTCCCCACCTCCCAAAAAAAAGAAAAACCTAAAATATGTTAATCCAAAATACATTGATGAGTATTATGTTCTGTTATGTAATTTAAAATTGTTTTCTCAGGTAGCTGGGTGTGGTGGCACACACCTGTACTCCTTGGTACTCAGGAGGCTGAGGCAGGAGGATTGTAAGTTTAAGGCCAGGCTGGGCAATTTAGTGAGCCCTTGTCTCAAAATAAAAAAATAAAAAGGGCTGTGGATATAGTCAGTGGTAGAGAGCCCCTGGGTTCAATCTTTAGTAACACAAAAAGAGGAGAAAAAATTTTTTTCACAAAAACTTCCAAAAGAATGATGAGGTTAAAAATACTCTTAAGTATTTATCATGTTATTTTGAAGTTAACAACTATCACTGATAGTCTGAAGTCTCTTTACTATTTTAGCTGACAGTGAACTCAGACAGTTCTCTCAACAATTTTTTTTTTTTTTTTTTTTTTTTTAACCAGGGATTGAACCCAGGGGTGCTCAGTGGAGCCACATCCCCAGCCCTTTTTATTTTTTATTTTGAGGCAGGGTCTCACTAAGTTGCTTAGGGCTTTGCTAAGTTGCTGAGGCTGGCCTTGAACTCTCGAGCCTCCTGTCTCAGCCTCCCAAGTCACTGGGCTTACAGGTGTGCACCACCATGCCCAGCCATTTCTCAACAATCTTAGTCAATTTATTATTTTGGGTAACACTAAAAAAGCAATAACTAGTGTTTAATTTATCTCATATTGTATGTGTATTTTATCAAATATTTAATAAATAAGCAAAATATACATTGGGAAAACAGACTAAACAAGTCTGACAGAACTTTCAGTCTACTGTTTTTCTTTTTCTTCATAATTAGTCCTGTTAGTGTTTTACCTTGAAGACTCACTACCTGTTACATGACCCTTCAAGCCTAATTATGGTTATTTCTGAATTTCACAAGTAACTAATAGCTAAAGAATTAGAACCAGAACTCATAGTTTAATTTTCCTTTGAAAAGAAATTAGAAATTTTCTAGTAATTATAGTGTCACATTTTTGGTTTTCAATATTTTACAGATAAATAACCAATCTTGTTTTATCTGTAAACTAATCCACTCTCCCTCTGCATAATTTAAAAAATATTTTTAGTTGTAATATTTTTAGTTGGACACAATACCTTTATTTTGTTATTTAGTGTTTTTTTTTTTTTTTTTTTTTTTTTTTGCGGTGCAGGGGATTGAACTCAGGGCCTTGTGCTTGAGAGGCAAGCACTCTACAGATTGAGCTATCTCCCCAGCCCTTATTTAGTTTTTTTTTATGTGGTACTGGAGGTTGAACCCAGTGCCTCACACATGCTAGGCAAGGGCTGTACCACTGAGCCACAATCCAGCCCTGCATAATTTTTTTTAAAATATTCTTTTAGATATTGGTGGACCTTTATTATTTATATGTGGTACTGAGAATTAAACCCAGTGCCTTGCATGTGCTAGGCAAGCGCTCTACTCCTGAGCCACAACTTCAGCTTCCCTGAATAATTTTTTAATGGTGTTATATTTTACATACCATAAAATTCCTCCTTTTAAAGTGTACAGTTCGGTGACTTTTAATGTAATCACAAAGTTGTGAAACCATCACCACTGTCTACTTACAGAACATTTTGGTCACCTCACAAGCTACCCTGTCCATTAGCTGTCATTCTCTCCACACCTTAGCAACCACTAATCTACTGTCTGTTTGGTTTTGTCTATTCTGGCTATTTCATAAAAGCACAATCCTACAACATGTGACCTTTTGTTTCTTTTACTGGCATGTTTTCAAGATTCATCCATGTGGTAGCAAATATCTTCATCCCTTTTTTATGGATGAATAAGATTCTACTCTACAAATGTGCCATATTTTGTCCATTCATCAATTAATGGACACTTGGGTCATTTCTGTTTCACCTATAATGACTAATGCTGCTAGGAACATCATGTACAAGTTTTTATGTGAACTGTATATTTTTTGGTTCTTTTGGGTATATACCAAGGAGTGGAATTTCTGGGCCATATAGTCAGTCCGTGTTTGACTTTTTTGGTGTGATACTAGGGATTGAACCCAAGGCCTTATTCATGCTAGGGAAATGCTCTACCACTGAGCTACATCCCTATTCCTTTTCTTTTATTTTGAAACAAAGTCTCAGTAAGTTGGCCAGGCTGGCCTTGAATTTGTGATCCTCCTGCCTCAGTTTCTTGAGTAGCTGAGATTATAGGCATGTGCTACTGCATCTGATGATTATTCAACTTTTTGCAAAACTGCCTAGCTGCTTTCCAAAGTAGCTGCATCATTTTACATTCTCTCCTATAAAATGTGTGAGAGTTTCTCTATTTTCCACCTTCTAGAACCTTAGTCTGGTCTTTGTCCTGTCAATAACCCCCTTCCTTTCCAGGAGCTTCGCTGGGCACAGGAGGAGCTTAAGGAGCTGCGAGCACAGCGGCAGAGTCAGGAGGTGGTTGGGCGACACCGTGACCAGGAGTTGGAGAAGCAGCTGGCAGTCCTGAGGGTTGAGGCTGATCGAGTCCGAGAGCTGGAACAGCAGAACCTCCAGCTACAAAAGACCCTCCAGCAATTGAAACAGGACTGTGAAGAGGCTTCCAAGGCAAGGGGAGTGGGCACCGGGCTTAGGAGGTGGAGGCTGAGGGGTCTGGAGGGCTGAGGAGCCACAGGGCCTGGAAAGTTACTTATGCTGGGTATGTACTGACCTGCTCCTTGGGCCTAGGTATGTGATTAAAAGCAGGATGTGGCAGGGGAGACCACTGGACCTGATGACCCAAACATCTGTGTAGGGGTGGGATTTCCAGGGAAGCCCCTGCCTGGGACCACTCCTCTTTACTCCTGGCTTCAATGGGCTCTTGGTGGGTCAGTTTTCCTGGGTGTGCTTGCGTAGTAGCCTGAACCCTGAGGTCTGAGCCACTGCTCCCAACTGCCCGCAGGCCAAGCTGGCGGCGGAGGCAGAGGCTGCTGTGCTGGGGAAACGTCGGGCAGCAGTGGAGACCACTCTTCGGGAGACCCAGGAGGAAAACGACGAATTCCGACGGCGCATCCTGGGTCTGGAGCAGCAGCTGAAGGAAGCACATGGCCTGGCGGAGGGTGGGGAAGCGGTGGAGGCACGTCTTAGGGACAAGGTGCAGCGGCTGGAGGTTAGTGCTTTACCTCACAGCATTGGCTTCTTCCTGACCCTTTCTACACTCAGATCTGGCTAAATACTTGCTTGTCACTCAGCTGTCAGTTTTATTTTGCTAATAGTGCACTTCTGTTTTGCCTTCCTGAATCCTCTGTTTACCTTGGGTTTATTTCCTAGAGTATACTTGGTGTGAATATTTGAGATTTTGTACTGGTATTTTTATCTCTTATCTCCTGCCCTTTGCTTGCTCTCTGTCTCTTGATATCTTTTTATTTCTTTTTTAAAAAATATTTCTATTAGTTGTTGATGGACTTTTGTTTTATTTATTTATTTTTGTGTGGTGTTGAGGATCAAACCCAGTGCTTCACACATTCTAGGCAAGAGCTCTACCACTGAACCACAATCCCAGCCTTGTGTCTTGATTTCTCTGCTGGTTCTTCTAAGCCAATTTTCATTGCCCACCATTTCCATAAATACCTACCTCCCCTCCCTCCCATCTACCCACCTCCAAATAACTTGAACCCAAGCTTTGTCTCTTCCTAGCCGAAACTGGTCACCTCTCCCCTCTCAGGCAGAGAAATTACGGCTACAGGAGGCGCTGAATGAAGCTCAGGAGGAGGAGGGGAGCCTGGTAGCAGCCAAGCGGGCATTGGAGGCACGGCTGGAGGAGGCCCAGAGAGGGCTGGCGCGCCTGGGGCAGGAGCAGCAAGCACTGAACCGGGCCCTAGAGGAGGAGGGGAAGCAGCGGGAGGTGCTCCGGAGGAGCAAGGCAGAGCTGGAGGAGCAGAAGCGTTTGCTGGACAGGACTGTGGACCGACTCAATAAGGAGGTGAGCACCAGATGTTCTGCGTCCTTAGAAAGAGGCCCAGCTTATACAGATGCTTGCCTAGGGGATGGGCTGGGGGTAAGTCAGAATGTGTGGCATCTGCTTGCTTCAACTATACCTCTAGAGTAGCTGGGATTCTAGGTGTGTGCCACCATGCCTGGCTTCCCCTCTGTTTTCCCTTGCCCCCCCCAACAACCTTTATAGCCTTCATTCTTGGGGAATATTTCCTGGAATTCTGCTTTAGAGTATATAAGATCCAAACTCAAGAATCTTCATGAAGAGTTTTAAATTGAGGGAGGGAGAGGAGAAAAGGGAAATAAATTGCGTTTTGCTGGTAAGGTTCTTCTCACAGTTTCTTACTTTATGAAACAAGACTAGCACCTAATATGTTACATCAGTTCTAAAGTACACATTTTATCATTTCTGAAATTGGATTGTGTCTTATAATTGGAATTGGTATGTCATAGTTCAGTTGGCAGATTCTTTCTTAGTGTTACACCTTATAATTACTGTCACCTTGCATTTGCTGAAATGTGGTCACTGAAGGTTTACTTTGTATCAGACACTGTTTGTAAGTACTTTGTGTAATTAATATAGTTCTCCCAACAACTCTGCAATGTAGGTACTATTATTATCCCATTTTATAGATAAGAAACAGACCCAGAAAGGATAAGTAGCATGCTATTGGTCACTAATAGTGGAGTTGAAATTTAAACCCCAAACATCTGTATACAACTACTATCCATACTAGGGACCTAGGTCTGGGAAAGAGCAAGAGAGGGCTGCCTTGGCAGGAACAAGACTCTATGGAGAGTCTTGTGAGCTGGGCCTGGAGAAGGGACAGAATATCTCCTAATGAAGTGCAGTGCTGAAAACTCTCTTCTGCATTTTAGCTGGAACAGATTGGGGATGACTCTAAGCAAGCCCTGAAGCAGCTCCAGGCCCAGCTGGAGGATTACAAGGAAAAGGCCCGTCGGGAAGTGGCAGATGCCCAGCGCCAGGCGAAGGATTGGGCCAGTGAAGCTGAGAAGACCTCTGGGGGGCTGAGCCGGCTTCAGGATGAGGTAGGAGCCTAATGGCAGGATGGCAATGGTCTGATGTCCTTAGGTTTGAAGGTCACTGCCTCTGAAATGACCCTATGTCTTTGGTTCCTGAGGCTGAGGTTTAGCTGTGAATACTTACAACAAATGACATGTGAAACTGGTGGATGGTGGAGGGAATTTTCTACCCTAGGTACAGACAACAGGGAATGCATTGTCTGAAGAGCAGTGGTTTTTAAACTGTGCTGCACATTGGTCACCTGGGGAGTTAAAAAAGTCTCAATGCCCAAACTGTATCCCATGGTACTTAAATCATAATCTCTAGGGGTGGGACCCAGGATCAGTATTTTTAAAAACTCTTCACGTAGCCAGGTGCAATGGCATTTACTTTTAGACCCAGCTACTTGGGAGGCCGAAGCAGGAAAATCCCTTAATCCCAGAGGTTTGAGACCAGCCTAGACTGTAAAACACACATGCGCGCACATACACATACCTTCAAAAACCTCAAGTGATTCCAATTTTTATACAGAATTTTGAAACAACAAAGAAAATGGACTAAAATTCAGTCTGCTTTTATCATCATCATGAGCTGGCAGTTCTGAAGAATGTCGATAATGAAATATTTCTTCCCTTGTGGGAAAACTGCTCTCACCCCTCAATTCCCACCTCATATTACACTGAACTACTGCATTTTCCCTTTTGGCAGATTCAGAGGCTGAGGCAGGCCCTGCAGGCATCCCAGGCTGAGCGGGATACTGCACGACTGGACAAAGAACTTCTGGTCCAGCGACTACAGAGCCTGGAGCAAGAGGCAGAGAACAAGAAGCGCTCCCAGGATGACAGGACCAGGCAACTGAAGAACCTTGAGGTGAGGACATTGGATGGTTATGCTTGGGTGAGAAGGGGAGGAAGGGGTTCTGGGTCCTGGCACAGGTGGGCCTTCCGTGGGGAAAGGAACCAGGATACTCTAAGCCTCTTTTTGTACTAGAGATTGAAACTGGCAGCCCACAGGTGATGGATTTTGTTGGGCTGCAGTATTTTAACCAATTTTAAACTAAATGTCAATGTTTTGAAATTTGGATTTCTGGCTTCTTTTATATTTAAAAAATGTAACACTGAGCTTCTAGACCTTGAGTTCTGCAAAGCAACAGTTGACTGGAGCTAAGCAATAGCATCCACCCTTTAGAGTGAACAGTGGTCCTCAATTTGATATATTTGAGAATTATAACAACAGCAGTAACAGCAGCAGCAGCAAAAATATATTGTGCTGTGCCATTTCATTTTCAGAATACTCTTGAGCTAGATAGTCTTGCTTTTTCCATTTTACAGATGAGGAATATCAAGACTCAATAATATGATTTTCAAACCAGGTAGTCTAGTCCCAAGTTTATATTCTTAACCTCTACATGGTACTGCCTGACTTAAATTTGCTCCCCCAATATGTACTCTGGTGCTTTGGTTTCTGTGTGTGTCTGTTGGCCTTGGCCCAGGTACTTGGGTTTCCCTCTCAGTTTTCCCGTAAGAAAAAAAGAGGTCTCCAATGAGGAATGGATTCTGGGGACCACACCATGCTCCTCATGCCACATCTGGTCAGAAGAGGGCGCTAGCTCCATGATGGCTCTGGGCAAGGACCTAAAGCTCCTGGGAATATGCAAAAGGAAAACAACTATGGAGGCTGAAGTTTGACAGGGCCCTAGTCTGAGTTTGGCATTCCAGTGTCCAGCATTTGGGGAAGAATTGGCCTTTTGTCCTTCTACCTTAGGAAAAAGTTTCTCGACTGGAGGCAGAGTTAGATGAAGAGAAGAACACTGTGGAGCTGCTAACAGACCGTGTAAATCGGGGCCGGGACCAGGTGATTCCTTCCTTACCCCTCATTGTGTCTACTCCTGACTGTGTAACCTCTTGGGCCTCTCAAAAACAATTCTACCCTCCCATTTTTCATAATCTGGAGAATTCTGGCTATAGGATTTGTGTGTGGCTAGGTCTGCTTCAGGTCTCTTCTAGGAGGAGTTGGCAGGTTTCCTCAAGTGGAAAGAAGCCAAGAATTTGAGTGGAGGAAAGAATCCTGCTGGCCTGGGCTACTCTTACCAGAGTCAGGACTGCTTTAGTTCAGAAGGAATGCTAGTTCCTGGTAGGACTAAAGAAGCTCTGTTTCCATTCTCTGGCTCCTCTTGTTTGCATAGACTGTGATTACTTAGTTGCTTGAGAAATTTTGGGTTCAGAGACCATCCTCCAGGGGTCTGCCCCACCAGGGGTCTGCCCCTTCAGGGCTCTGCCCTACTTGGTTCAGCTTGCTGGTTCATTCTTTACTCTCCCCAATTCTAGACCCTCTCGCCCATCCCCCTAGGTCGATCAGCTGAGGACAGAACTCATGCAGGAGAGGTCTACTCGGCAGGACTTGGAGTGTGACAAAATCTCCTTGGAGAGACAGGTGAAAGAGAGGGGAGTTTGGGGGATAGACCCTGGGGGTGGGTAGAATGACTAAGTGAAGTATTGACCATGGGGGCTTCCTGTCCTTCTCAGAACAAGGACTTGAAGACCCGATTGGCCAGCTCAGAAGGCTTCCAGAAACCCAGTGCCAGTTTCTCTCAGCTTGAGTCCCAAAATCAGTTGTTGCAGGAGCGGCTACAAGCTGAAGAGAGGTAACATGAGCTTGTCCTTACTTGCTCCCTTCCTTCCTCCCTCTGTCTGAATTTTTCTCCTCTAGGGCTTTCCTCATCTTCTATCTCAGGCCTGATCTTCAGGGAGCCCCTTTTCTCCTAATACAAAGCAGAAAGAGTTGTAGATATTCCGAGATATAAATGACCTCTATCTCCTCAGTTCTTTGGATCTTCCCTGAACCCTCCTTATTCTGTTGTTGGGGCTTATGATGAAGAGAAGTCCTTAGAGGCAGAAAGGGACCAAGTAAGGATTCTCTTAGAAATGGTGATAGCTGTAGTCATCCCTCTACCTTCCTCTCCTAGGGAGAAGACTGTTCTGCAGTCTACCAACCGAAAATTGGAAAGGAGAGTTAAAGAGTTGTCTATCCAGATTGATGATGAGCGACAGCATGTCAATGACCAGAAAGACCAGGTAAGGACATGGTACCCTGGGGCCAAGCTGCCATGGGCAAGTATATATTATGTGTTTGCTTGAAGGATAAGGGAGGTCTCCATCTCCTGTAGGTCTTTCAAACCTAATCTTCCCTTGTATAAAGACAAGGAAATTACATTGAAAGGAGAGACTAGAACAGTTGTAGTTAGCATATATGTTGAATGCTAGTTTCTTTCTTTTTTTAAAACATTTTTTGAGTTGTTGATGGATATTTATTTATTTATATGTGATTCTGAGAATTGAACCCAAGTGCCTCACGCATGCTTGGCAAGCACTCTGCCACTGAGCCACAATCCCAGGCCAAATGCTAGTTTCTTTTGCTAAGTGTTATGCATGCATTAATTCATTCAATCCCCAAGGCAACTTCTCAGGCTAGGGAATTTGTGTATTGTTGCATTTTTCCAGGGACAGTTACCCCTTGTCAAGATTGTTACAGGGGAGAGTCTAGGCCATGGTAGCAGGTGCTTTTCTGATGTGGGACTTGATATCCTGTCCAGCTAAGCCTGAGGGTAAAGGCTCTGAAGCGGCAGGTGGATGAAGCAGAAGAAGAAATTGAGCGACTGGATGGCCTGAGGAAGAAGGCACAGCGTGAGCTAGAGGAGCAGCATGAGATCAATGAACAGCTCCAGGCCCGGATCAAATCCCTGGAGAAGGACTCCTGGTATGGGCTCCCTTTTGCTCCCAGCTCCATGGGAGCAGCACAGTAGGAAGTGAAGGGTCTCTTCTAAGCTGGATAAGAAGGAGAATCTCTAAAATGGGACTGTACCATCACTTATTGTGACTGGAAGCTAGTGTGGTTATTTCTTAGTATTTCAGCTCCATCTTACATCTCGTCTGCCCAGATCTCTGATTAGTGGGGGATCTTGTGAATGGTGTTAGGTCTTAGAAGAATGTTTCTTTGGCTTGGAAAGAGTGACTATCTCAATCTAGTCCCTTTCCCTTACCAGTATTCTTTCTGATTCAGGCGCAAAGCTTCCCGTTCAGCTGCTGAGTCGACCCTCAAACATGACGGACTGAGCTCAGATGAGGAATTTGACGGTGTCTACGACCCCTCATCCATTGCATCACTACTTACAGAGAGCAACCTGCAAACCAGCTCCTGTTAACTTGTGGTCTTCAAGGGTTCAGAAACAGGCTGAAGGCCTACCCCAGCCAGCCCTGCTCTGCCTTGCTCTGCCCTGCCTTCCTTGGATTCATCTTTCCTATGGGTGACCCAATTATTCAAACCTAAGACAGGGATGGGGCCAAGTGATGGTGATTAAAAAAAAAAAAAAAAAAGACATCAGCAGTGAGCTGATGGATGAACTTGGCCTTTCCATTGGAGGAGTGGATATTTTAGGCCTGCAAAGTCCTTCTCTTAGATGCTGACTCCTCCTTCATCTCTTTAATAGTGGAAGGACAATCAGCACATAGACTGAGAGAGACTGAGAAGGAAAGGAAAGGGTAGAAATTGCCATGTATAAAGCTTTATTTCTTTAGCCCTTAACCCTATGGCTCAGGGAAATACCCTCTGCTATTCTGCTCCCTGGATTCCTGCAACCTATTTTTCTCCCACTCTGGGGCAGGGTGAGGGGAACATTATGGGTAATGAACACGCAGGCGTGAGTCTACCCACTTCTCAAATGCTTCTCTTTGCACAGTCATGGGGCCTGTGTGGTCCTATACCTTTCTAATTCCTGTATTTTTATCTTCTTCAAGCCAGTGGGTCCAGAGGACCCTTCAGCCTCTCCCCTTTCCATCTTCCTCTCCATTCCTACCTTGTTTCTTTCCTCTCAGTGCCTTAGCCAGGGTGAGGAGATAAGTATGCTTTTCTTGCCTTTTATACCTGTACACTCAGACCTCTCCAAAAACCAACCTTTCTCCAACTGGAATCCTCAGCCTGCCCTGCTTCTCCAGTAACTGGTCAAAAGGTACTGGCTGCTCTGCCAATAAGCCCTGGGTAAGGGACTTTGGTAGGGCCATAATAAGATGGTGGGGGCCTGGTTCCGCTCAGGGTTTCTATCTTCCTTTCTCTCCCTCCTCTGCAACGATGGTGGTTATAAGGTGGTTGAACCTGGGAACCCTGACAACTGTGTGTACAAGTTCCAAAAGCAAAGGTCTCAATTCTGTGGTCTGCCTTCTGGTTTCTCTGACTAGATATGTCCATCCTCAATGGGGAACCAAGGGACCCTCATTTTCTCAAGAATTGGGCCCTTATTCAGGGTTTCCCTGGGTTTAGAAGCTGACTCTTGGTACAGATGGGAAGAGGCAATGGGTTATTTATTCCTCCTTTGGATTTTGGGGAGAACCAATCCCTGGTGGGGAGGAGGTAAGGGGGATGGATGATTCACCTCTTATTTCCAAAGCAGGTTCTGTAAGGAGCCTGTGGGGGCCTGTGGAAGAAGGCTGTTCTCACCAATGACTTGTAATTTCATGATTAAAAAAAAATACCTATGTTCTTCTGCAAATAAGACATTTTCTCCTAATCTAATCCAGCCTTGTTTTTATTTTTAAATTAAATATTAAGATTATATATCTATATTGAAATCCTTGTCTTCTTTTTCCTGGCTTATTTGGAGGTCTGAGTTTTACAAAGAAGTTGTTTTAACTCTACAGCTTAGAGGACATGGGTCTTTTACCATTTTTCATATGTACCTAGAAAACCTGAAAGTGTTTATAGCAGCAGCCCTATTCTCTCCTGTACAACCTTCTCAGAATAGCAAGGCCGGAAAATGTCTTCTTTGAGGGTTAGAGCGGAATAGATTGGAACTGTGTTTTATTTCATTGGTTTCCAGGGGTATCCCCAGCATTCACCTCCTAGGCATAAAGATCCCCATCTGGCATGGGAACTTATCTGGGAGGTGGAGAAGTTTCTGCCATCCCTGCCTTTGTGTTGGCTTGAAGAAGGAGCTAGCCATTCACCAGAGCCAGATAGGATACTTCTTACTTAAGAGTGGGTCAGATCTGAGTGCCCATGTGGACCACAGACAAGTAGAACAGCCATCTGCTACGAACAGCTGGGCTGGGAAGAAACTCTAGGGTCCTGGTCTGCCAACCCTCTCTCTTCTAAAGCCTTCAAGATCCCAGCCTAGGCTTGGGTAGCAAATGACACTGAAGGTGAGACTCATCCTTTCTCTAGAATACAAATTCCTTTTAAGGCAATGTGTCCCGCCTCTCCTCACCGTATAAGGGTAGCTTTGGTTTAATAGCTTCTGCAAAACAAGCCCCACCCAGAGCCTAGCTGGCTTTGACTTTGGCCTGGGCAACTTGCCAGGGAAGGGCACCTGCCAGACTGGCTTAGGCTAGTCTGAATGAGCTGGCCCTTGGTGCCTACCTTTTTTTTTTTTTTTTTCTTCTTCTAAGTACTGAGGATTGAACCCAGGGGACACTTTACCACTGAGCTACATCCTTAGTTCTTTTTATTTAGATTTTGACAGAGTCTCCCTAAATGCAGAGGCTGGCCTAAAACTTTACATCTTCCTGCCTTAGCCTCCCCAGTCGCTGGCATTACAGGCGTGCGCCACCTTGCTGGGCGGTGCCTACCTTTCTACCGCAGAGGAAAGGTTTACTCAGCTCTACCAACCCTACAGGCTGGAATATATAGGGAGAGGAGAACGTGCAGAGTTATGTACAGGTTCCAACTCCTCATTCCCTATAGAGGGGCACATAGGGTGATTCCCTCTGACCAACACTGATTTTGAGAGTTGAAAGGAAATTAAACTAAAGAACGTTGAAGTAAAACCCCACACTCCAGATAAAACTGTTCAGTTAAGCTGCCTCGGGTCACTTCCAAGTCCCATCTTTATGTAAATCTGAGGGAGCGCTGAAGGGCGTGTCCTGGAGCCGCCCACCTCGCTCTTTTGCTCGCTCATTGGCGATCAGCATTTCAAGGCGTGGCCTATGTTCAGCCCGCCCCTGACGGGTCTATACAAGGGGGTGGTTACGCGCGCGCCCGCGGAGAAAAAAGCCAGACCAAAGAGTGGAGGGGTGGGCTGTCCGCGGCTCTCCGGGCGGGAAAACGATGAACGGAACGCGAAATTGGTGTACCCTGGTGGACGTGGACCCGGAGGGCCAGACTGCGGTGAGAAAAAGCGCCCAAACCGCTTTTCCCACTTAGTATTCTCAGTTTCCAATTCCACCCCTCCCGTGCAGAGCTCCGAGTTCGCTGACATCACCTGGTGCTTGACTTGGTGCGGTCAACCCTTCGCGGAGCATTTCTCTCTTTTCCTTTGACCTGCCTCTGGGCAGTGGCGCGGTACGAGTCTCGAGGACGGGAGGTGCCCCTTTCCTTTGGGAGAACACTGCGGCTTTTGCCAGCGACTCGGCGCGGGTGAGCCCTTGTTTGGGCCGCGGGTCTCAGCGCGCAGTACTCAGGCGTCGGGTGGACCAGCTAGATTGGATTGTAGGAGAAAGAACACAAGGAACCTGATGCCTGCGCTGCTTTGGATACTGTGTCCCGCCAAGGCGGAGTAGGCTTTTCTGTGGGTCTTGGTGACCTCAGAGGCCCTTCAGAGAATTTTATGGTGCTTTGGACGATCAGTAACAGGAAACAAGGAAAAGGGGTGGAGGGTGAAATCCTAGGGTTTGGAACGGACTGACGGGTACGGTAGGACTTAAATCATTCCGAAATTGGCTAGGGACTTTACCTTTCGCTAAGACGGGTGGAACTTTCCACCTGGTGGTCACCTTTTTTCTTGAATTTCTCCTTTTTGCCCCTTGCAGTTCTCCTGCTCCCCTCCCCCAGTCGGCCAACTGATAACTTCCTGGGACGGTTTGTTGGTTTTGCTTCCGTCTCCAGCCGCCAAACCCAGTGCAAGTGGATGAAGGGATGCAGACCTGGGCTGAGAAGGGAAGGGCAGCGAACCACGAGAGGGTTTCTGGACTCGGTAAAGGCTGGGGAGATGAGGTCGTTCTCTTGTGCAAGCCAGTGTGCCCTGCTTGTCTCATTCCCTGGCTCTCATTCCCTAAACGTTTGTGTCCGAGACCCCCTCCCGCTGGCCATAATGTTTTTCCCCTTCAGAGGCAAAGGAGGATAATTTGTGGCTGAATATTTCTAGGCTCTGCTGGGGAACCTAACCTAGCATAAGTGTATAATATTTCATCAATTTCTAAGCTATTGTATTGTGGTGAGAGTGAAATGGAAGTCAAGGTGATGGGTAGTTTGCGCCCCCTTCCCCCATCTGATCTCCCTACTCTGCCTGTCTCAGCAGGCTCCGGAGGTAGAGCTAACCCAGCTACCGCTGGATTATGGCTCATCAAAGAATATTTGTAGAATAGATGCTCATTGAACTTTAGGGTACAGATGATCATTTAACTATGTTTACAGTTCCCTTACTATTTCTACTTAGGCTTATGAATGTTTCTGCCACTTTACAAATCTTGCTACTGTCCTACTTAAGTCCCGCACCCCCAAGTCTTGTTCTCCAGCTATAGGATGCTGAAGAGATGGAAAAAAAAAAAAAAAAAAAAAAAAAAATCCAGCCCCTTTTGTGTCCAACCCAAAGTCCTACTACATGACCTTGCTTATTTGGAATGGTTGAGGCAGGGAAAAGGGTATGAAATAAAGGATAGGGTTGTTTTGGCTTCTTTTTGTTTGCTGTAGAAAAGAGATCCAGAAAGAGGTCTAAAACTATGTCATTGGCAGCACAGAGAATGAATTGTCACCCTCTGCTGTCCCTTGATGTTTTTTTGCTGCTTGTTTGGTGTGGCAGAAAAAATAGGTAGGAAAATAGTGAGCTAGGAATTCAGACATAGATTAAGTTTGAAGCTAACCAGAGACCTCTAGAGCAAGAGGAAGAGAAATTTCCTTTTATTCCTTCTTTCTAGGTTGAACTTGAGATTTGTTTTATACCAAAACTGGGAATGAAATAACCATTGGGTCTGATATTGAAGACATTCCTGGATTCTTAAGGAGGGAGAGGAGACGGTAAACAATCAGTCAGGAGATAGGCATTGTCCTGGATTCTTCTTCTCTGAGCCAGCCTGCAGATAGAATTTGTGGCTTTTGGACAGCCCCTAGGAAACTGTCATATATTCATACCATTGAATGAGTGAATGAGTGCTCAGTGTATACGAGAAGTGAGTAAGTGAATATATAAAATAAACAGATTTTTTTCTGGAGTTGGCAATTGTAGGCAGTTGATTGGAGTGTTCTAGTGGAAATCAGGATCCTGAATTTTTGTGTTTGCTCATGAGCCAGGCCATGTGCCTTAGTATCCCATACACGGAGATGGAAATATGGCTGATAAACTCTCTGGATTGTTTCATTACAGGCGTGTGCCACCGTGCTTGACCTTTTTTAGTTTTTACTTTGAGACAGGGGCATGCTAAGTTGCTGAGGGGGTCCTGGAACTTGCAGTCTTCCTGCCTCAGCCCCTGGAGTTATTGGGATTACAGGTTTGTGCCACTCCACCCAGCTGGATTGTTTTTGTTGTCGATGCAGATGCAGCATGTACAAGAAGTCACTGTTTTTCAAAACTGCAGACCATAACCACTAGTAGGTCTGAAATCACCACAATGGGATAGAATCAGAATAAAAAAAGAAGTAGCGTTAATGCTCTGAGTGTTAGTGAGGGTAGACTTTTGGCAAAATTTTTGTTTCAGTTATATCTATCTATGTACATTTTACATGTGTTTGTTTACTGGACCTTGAGGTAAAATTTATTTTTCAGGTCAAAAAAGTTTGCAAGCCATTTTGGTAGGTTATCAACATATGAAAGTACAAAATAAGCCTCAAACTAATTTTTTAAATGTTTGTTTGTTTGTTTGTTTATTTATTTATCTATCTATTTATATGTGGTGCTGAGAATCGAACCCAGTGACTCACTTATGCTAGGCAAGCGCACTACCACTGAACCACATGTGACACTAGCCCCTCAAACTTATTTAAAAAAAATTTTTTTTAGTTGTAGGTGGACATATCTTTATTTTATTTATTTATATGTGGTGCTGAGAATTGAACCCAATGCCTCACATGTTAGTTAGGCAAGCGCTTTACCACTGAGCCACAACCTCAGCCCTCAAACTCATTTTTATTAGGCATTTCCGTTAACTTCCTTTGGTTAAACAACAGGGAATAATTCTAGATAACTTAAATAGAAGAGGAATTATTAGAAGGCAATGGGGCAGTGCACAGAATTTAAGGGAAAACTTAAAAAGTCCAAATTGAGGGAGTCCTGGGGCCTCAGAAGGTGGAAGGAACTAAGGGAGATTTTTCTACTTTTGGGTGAATTGGTTCCAACTGTTTTAGGTTTTTTTTTGCCATTCTGCCCAAGATTCTAGGGAGAGGATGCCATTGTCCTCTCTCTCCCTCCTTGACCAGGGATACCGCCAGATTCCTTGATTGACAGGCCCATAGGATTACCCAGTGAAGAAGTGACTCTTCAAAGTAAAACCCAAGTGTTACCAGAAGAGAATGGAAGCTGTGTGATAAAAGGAAAATGTTCATAACATTTGACTTTAGCATGATGAACTATGATTCTTCCTTTTTTTTTTTTTTCATGGAATGGATATATGTACATGATTTTTAAAATATCTGAATAATACTGAACGGCTTTTAAAATAATATAATAGTCCTCAACTTCAGTCTTTGCACCATGGAAGCAGCCACTTTCAACTACTTTAGCTGTCTTGTGTTCACCTCCATGTTAAATAATATGCTTATAGGCTTATAGTGATATTTCTTGATTTATTAGTCTTAGACATTTATTGACTTCCTGTTATAGGAATTATGGGAAGACTTATACTCTCACCCCTTACATTCTTCTTTCCCATGATTCCACAATTTTTAGCTATGATTTCTATTAATAATTGTGGTTAAAAGCATGGCTCTTGGAATCTAAGGTGCGCTGTAGTCAAGGCTCTGATGTTTGCTTTGTCCAGAAGTACTTTGGTAAATTAATTTCTTCATTCTTAGTTTCCTCATCTGTAAAACGGGGATAATAATTAACACCCTTCTCATGAGGTTGTTGTGAGGATAAGTAAGATAATACAAATGAAACATTAAGCACGCTTCCTGGCATATGGTAAGTGCTCAGCTGTTATTTTCTATTTACTTCTGTACTGTTTCAACATCTTTGGAGCGCCCTGGCCAAAGGATGGAGGAAAAGTCTGGGAACCATTGGGCTTGGTCAAGGTTTGCTCCTCATTATGTTGACATTTATTTTACTTATCTGTTCCTTTCCCTTACCTTGATTATTTAGATCCCTGTGGAGGATCCCAAGGGTAAGAGAGGGCCTATGGATAGACCAGAGGAAAGATGTGGATGACCTTTACTAAGTCCTTACTCAGTCAGGACTGGTCTTAAATGGGGCAATGGTTAGGGTTCATATGTTGGCATCCCTTTCCTCTTGGGCCCCTTTTCTTCTCTTTTTCTGATCTCATAGCCAAGGCAGCTGTGTCCTCTGATTAGGCGATTCTCTTTAAGTAACCTGTCAGTATTATCCTTCCTTAAAACATTTGCATTCTTTTCATCCTCTTGTGTTGTGATGTGTTTAATTTATCTTGACCAGAGAGGTTCTTTCAATACCATGGTAGATTTGGAATTCATCTATAATATGAACTCCTGTCTTTGCTATGGAATAGGTGACATTCCTATAAGACCTCAGAAGCTAAAATTGTTTAATGCCAAATCTTTCCTGAGCCCCATTTTTTAAAAACCTAGAATTATAATTTATTGAAGGCTTACCATGAGCTTCACATATTTTTTATAACAGCTTTGTTGAAATATAATTCTTATTTTATTATTTGGTATCAGGGATTGAACCCAGGAGCACTTATCCACTGAGTTACATCCCCAGCTCTTTTTATTTTTTATTTTGAGATAGCGTTTTGCTAAGTTGCTTAAGGCCTCACTAAAAATTGCTGAGGCTGGCTTTGAACTTGCAGTCTTCCAGCCTCAGCCTCCCAAGCCACTGGAATTATAGGTGTGCTCCACGGTGCCTGGTTAGGGTTCTTATATTCACAGAATTGTGCAGTAATCAATAAATCAATTTTTTAAAAGTAAGTCAATTTGAGAACATTTTTTTTCCACTTCATAAATCCTGACCCATAAGCAGTCATTCCCTATTTTCCCCTAGCCAACTACAAGTCTACTTTCTTTCTCTATGAATTTAGTGTTCCAGACATTTCATATAAACATAATCATAATGTATGTGGTCCTTTGTGGCTGGCTTATTTCAGCTAGTGTGCTGTTTTTGAGGTTCATCCACATTGTAATCACATTTTGGTTGTTTCTGCTTTTAGACTATTTTGAAAAATACTGCTGTGACCCTTGTTGTACAAATTTTTATGTGGACAGATGTTTTCATTTCCCTTGGCAAGAAATACCTGGGAGTGGAATTGCTGGATCACAGTATTTGCATTTTAAAAGAGGGCTGATCTGGAATCCTTGGTGTGTACTCTAAAGGAATGAATGAATTCTCAAATAATGAAGTCTTGGCTCTGTGACACCTGGATGGGGAAAAACTCCTGGGTAGAGGAACTTTTCAAGTTTGGTGACTTTGTTTCTTCCAGTCATGAGACTTGCCAGACTCAGCCCATAAATTTCTCCTCATACCATTCCAGCTCCTGCAATTCTTTACTTTCAGGAATGCTGTGGCTGATATCTCCAAGTCTGCCAGGAATTTGGGGAATGCTGGGCTTTTGCTTGTGGAGGGAGGGGAGGATCCAGGAGAGAGGATGGTTGCCTAATCATTAGGCATTCGGTGCCAACGTTACCCATATTTCACTGGGGTGGAGGGAGGTATGCACCTAGATGGTTTCGGTTCCAGACACGTGTGCTCAGAGCAGGTGGGACAGGCTTCCTTGCCTGCTGGTAATTATGGTACATGCCTTTTGGGTCATAGCACAGAGTCTTGTGTAATGCCTTTGTTTCCTAGAGATGGGCAGGTTTAGTTGGTAGAATAGTTATGTGCTAGGAAGGTTGGTAGCCCAAAGTTAAGCCTGGTTAGCAGAGACAGGAAAAGATAAGATAGGGTATGACTAGGAATGGGTACATGAACGGAGGAAAAGGAAATGATTTCCTAGGGTCTGGGGCACAAAAACTAAAATCACAAAGTAAAGTGGTCAAAGAATACAGAGGCAAAGTCACTTTTGCTAGCCCTTTGAGGGACGGGAACCCTGAGGATTTTACTTGTTCATTCCAGGCTGGCTAGGCATTATTAGGCAGGTGTCCTGGAGAGAAACTGGCTCAGCAACAGTCTCCAGAGTAGGGGATCAGGAACCTACTTCCCTCTATTTATATACTCACACCAGGCCCCAAAGTAGGACTCGAGGTAATGAGAAGCACTGTCCCACTTAGGGTGCCATCCCAAATTTCTTTTTCTCATTTCACTTCCCAGCTAGGCTGGTCAACCCACAGCCTATAACTTGTCCAGCCCATGCCTCTGGGTAGGTAGCCAGATAAAAAGCAAACACTGGTTTTGTTGGCTAATCTGTGAGGAGAAAGAAAGGGAGTGATTCTTTGTGTTGTACTTAACAAAGGGCCATATCTCCCTGAGAAAGCACTGTAGAAGGCAAGACCAAGTACACCGAACCTACAAGCTAAGTGGTTTGGGAGTCTTCTCCAGAATAGGATGGGCACCCAACCATCCCACCTGGCTCTCCTTTTTGGGCTTTCCCCATCCTGGCATCTTGTTACAAGAGGATGATAATTTCTGTTTCTCAGAGTGGGCAAGTTAAGTGGTTGCTACTGCAGCAGCTTATATGTTTGGGGTGGGAGAGGCAGCAGGATTGAGGGACAGAGTAAGGGAAGAAAGGGGTACAAAGTGAAGATGAATTTAGAATGCTGGTTTCAAACTCAGAGAGGATCTCTACTTCCTTTTCCTTAGAAAAAACCCTTGACCTTCCTTGCATTGCTCCCACCACCCAGTGCTAGGGGGCCCCACAGAATCCTGGGGAGTGGGCCCCGGGGAAACAGCTTTTCTCTATAGATATTTTCCCACTCTCTTAAGCCTCTGGTATGAGAACCCCTGGGGCCTGCCTGTTGATCTTCCTGGGGCCTCCCTATTTATCTCTTATCTTTTCATTCTCAAGGATCCTTGAGTGTCTTGATCTCTGAGCCCTCAGCCATGTTTACCCGGCTCCTGCTTTGAGGAGTGAGTCACCTTCAGAGATTTGTTTGAACAGAGTGGAGAGGCTGCCTGTAATTTGGACGTTGCTGGGCTTCTCCCCAAGAATGTTTATGAGGTTAAAGGCTGCTTACCTTGTGATTAGTGCTGCTTTTTCCCTAGAGAAGAAGGCACTGCTTCCATCTTGCCTCTCACAGAGTCCCCAGTAGGGTCCACCCTGCCAGACAGTTTGGGGGATTTCTTAAGCTCTCTGGATCCTGTTTACGGGTCTGAGGTCACTCAGCTCCAGAACACAACTGATCCCACCAAGCAGAGAGGAGCCCCAGGTTTTCCCTCCGTTGCTCTGAGTTAGGGTTGTACAGTAAGAGGTCTGGTCTTACAGACTAAACATTATCTGGTTCTGGAGGATGAAGTACCAGGGAAAGCCCTAGAGTTTTCACCAACTCCATTTAGACAATTTGCTTCACCACCACCAACACCCCACCCCCACTGGCGGGCTCTCCAGAACTACTTGAAAAGTACTGCTGTCTCACCTTTGTGAAGTGATTTATGGTTTGTAGAGCACTTTCTCATTGTTTCACATCTACCTACCCTGCCTTAAATGTCAGCAGGATGGGCACGATCACCTCCACTTTACAGATAGAAACTGAAGCCCAGAGAGATGAAGGATTTTGCTCAAGGATTAATGGATGTCAGTTGGGACTGCACACTGTACCTCTGACTCCAAGTTTAGTACTTTTTCTTTCCTTCACTTTGTTTTATTATAGGAGTATTGCACAAATACATTTTTATTTCTGAAGTCTACAATACCATAGAAGGATGTAGAACATAAGGTCTTTTTCACTCACCTGCCTTTCTTTAGTTTAGTTTATATGAATCCTATGCTTTTCCTATGTGGGTTCCCCCACCCCAAAGAAAGCATGTGACATGGTTGTTAGGAGCCCAGACTGAAACAATAGGACCTGGATTTGAACCCTGACCCTGACTTTCACTAGTTGTGTGATAGTTGTGTGATCTTGGACAAGATATTTCTATGCCTGAGTTTTTTAATCTCTAAAATGGGAATGTTGATAATAATACCTATGATGTGATATTTTTTGTGAGGATTAAATGAGTTAATAACTATGAAGCCCTTTGATCAGGGCCCAAATACATAGTAATTGCTATGTATTGGAGTTGGCAATTACTGATGCTATGAACATGTATATATGTACCAAATAAATGAGAAGTCGTATTTTATTTATTTTTCCATTACTGGGAATTGAACTCGAGGGTGCTTTACCAACTGAGCTATATCCCCAATCATTTTTTATTTTGAGACAGTGTCTTGCTAAATTGATGAGGCTGGCCTTGAACTTGCAATTATTCTGCCATAGCCTCCTGAGTCACTGGGATTATAGCTGTGTGCCACCGTGGCTGCCAACCCTTTCCTTCTAACACAGAAGTGATCACTGTCTTGAATTTTGTATTTATTTCCTTGCTTTCTGTTATACTTTTATGACATGCTCAAATGATACATTGTCTAGTTTGGTAAGTTTTGAATTCTGTATAGATATTATATTCTATAGATTGCTTTTTTTACTTAACATTAATTTTGAGATTTATTCATGTTGATGCATGTTGCTATAGTTCATTTATTTTCACAGCTGAATAGTTATTTATTGCACTAATGCACCAGAGTTAATGAATTCATTTTCTTGTTAGGGGCCATCTGGTTTTTTTCTAGTATTTTTTTTTAAATATTTTTGGAGGGGAACCAAGAATTGAACCCCAGGGTGCTTTACCACTGAGCCACATCCCCACTCATTTTTATTTTTATTTTGAGACAAGTTCTTGCTAAGTTGCTTAGAACCTTGCTAAGTTGCTGAAGCTGGACTTGAACTTGTGATCCTCCTCCCTCATCTTCTCTGGGATTACAGACATATGCCACCATGCCCAGCAGAGTGTTTTTGTTTTAAATACTTTTGGTTGTATTTTTCTATTTCAGGCAATTCTGCTGTGACCATATTTGCATATGTATTATTGTTACACTTTATAAATTTAGTAAAATTCCCCCTTATTATCTTTTTCCTTTTTCTTTTTTTAATTTTTGGTTCTGGGAATCAAATGTAGGGATTTGAGCATTAACATTTTAACTTGGGGGCTAGGGTTGTAACTCAGTGGTAGAGTGCTTGCTTCATATGAGTTAGGCACTGGGTTCGAGCCTCAGTACCACATGTATAATAAAATAAAGATATATCCATCTACAACTAAATAAATACATAAATAAATAAATATTTTAATTTGCATTTCCCTAATTACTAGTTAGGTAGAACATCTTTCATATGTAAAATGACCATTTAAGTTTCTTCTTGGAATTTCCTTTTTTAGCCTATGTTTATTTACTTATTTATTTGTTTGTTTATTTATTTATTTGACCCACCCTTGGGTCTGCTTGTTCCAGTAATGCATTTTTAGTTCTCTAAACTGAAAAGTCTGAATTTCTCAAAAAAAAAAAAAAAAAAGGAGGTTGGGGGGTGGATTGGGAAAATCCCCGACTTGCATCACCTGGAATTCCTGTACCACTTATCTCCGCCCCCCCCCCCCCCCCCCAAGTATTAGGGCTCAAACCCACGGTCTCACACTTGCTAGGCAAGCATTCTATTATTGAGCTATATCCCCAGCTCAGCATATATCTTCTGAGTAGCTATTCCAGGCCAGTCACTGTGCTATATAAGCTACCCATGTCTTCAAGGAGTTTGTGATTTAGGGGAGGAGATGAATGTATAAGTAGTTATAAAAGAATGAGCTGGGGAGGTAGCTCAGTTGGTAGAGTGCTTGCCTTGTAAGCACAAGGCCCTGGGTTTGATCCCCAGCACCCCCCCCCCCCCCGCCAAAAAAAAAGAATGGGGTCAGTGTGATAGCATAGGATTTGTAGGGTGCAGTAGGTACAACTAGTAGGCTGTGTACCTGTGCAGGACCCTCTGAGAGGCGTACACAAGCTGAGCCTTGAATGCTGAGTGGATTTCTCTAAGGAAGCTATTCTTTTTCTGGAGAGGAGAAGGAAAGGTGATCTAAGTACTGTTGCGTATCATTTTGTTGTGTCAAAATAAAAGATGTCTCCCCTGGGAATGTAGTGCAGTGAGGAAGTGCTTGCCCAGTATGCATAGAGATTCTGGGTTTAATTCCCGATACACACACACACACACACACACACACACACACACACACACACACACACACACACACGGAATACACTAATGGCGCTATTTCTAGGTGATAGGAAATTGCTTTTCTTTAAACAATGTAATTCTAGCTGGGGATATAGCTCAGATGGTAGAGTGCTTGCCTTGCAAGTACAAGGCCTTGGGTTCAATCCCCAGCATGGCAAGAAAAAAAAAAAAAAAACAACGTAATTCTATATTCACTTGTACCTGCATTCTTTACTCAGTTTCCCTCAGTGGTAACATTTTGCCAAACTAGTATAGCAAGGATGTTGCTGTTAATACAGTCAAGATATAGAAAAAAAAAAAAAAAGATATAGAACATTTCCATCACCATAAGAATCCTTCCTGTTGTCTTTTAGAGTCACATCCACTTTCTTCCTGCCCCCATCTTTTCCGTAACTCCTGGCAACCATTAATCTGTTATCCATTTTTATAATTTCATCAATTTAAAGAAAGTTACATAAATGGAATCATTAGCATGGGACATTTCGTGATTGCTTTTCACTCATCATAATTTTCTGGAAATCATTGCATTTATCAATGTTTTGTTCCCTTTTATTGCTGGGTAATATTCCACAGCAGTAGATACATAATAGTTGTTTTAATAACTCACCCATTGAAGGCATCTAAATTGTTTTCAGGTTTTTTCTCTTCCTTTCCTTTTGATTTTTTTTTCCCCCAGTTACTGGGGATTGAATGCAGGGAGGCACTCTGTGCCACTGAGTTACATCTCCAGCCCTTCTTATTTTTTATTTTGAGACAGGGTCTTACTAAATTGGCCCAGACTGACTTTAAACTTGCCATCCTCCTACCTCAGCCTTCTAAGTAACTATTATATAGGCATATGCCACCACACCAACTCAGTTCTACAGTTTTTGCTTCTTTTTCACATTTGTTGTTTGGCACATATTCATTTGTGATTGCTATGTTTTCTCTGTGAAATGACCCTTTTATCATAAATAATGTCTATCTCTGCCTTCGTTGTTCTGAGTTATCAAAGTAAAGCCACTCCTACTTCCCTGCTTCACTTTGGTTAGTGTTTATGTGACATATCTTTTCATATCCTTTTACTTTCAGCCTGCCTATATCTTTGTATTTGAAGTGTTTTTTTCGTAGATAGCATTTATTGGGTCATTTATTTTATTTCATTTCTTTTAAATGGAAGATAAAATTGTATGCTTTTACCATGTACAGTATATTGTTTGAAGTATATATACATTGTGGAATGACTGAATCTAGCTAATTAGCATGTGCATTACCTCACAAAGTTATCTTTTATGGCAAGAATGGGTCATTTTTAATTGGTGTGTTTAGACTACTTTCATTTAATGCAATTATTGATATGGTAAGTTTGCCATTTTCTTTTTCTATTTTGTTCTCTCTTTATTCCTTTTCTCTTTTCTTTTCCTGCCTTCCTGCTATTTGAACACTTTTTAGGATTCCATTTTGATTCGGTGGTTGGTCTAGTATTGCCTTATATATACATAACATCACAGTTTGCTGGTGGTGTCATTTTACCAGTTGGAGTGAAAGAAATCATCCTTTCTTTATATCCCTTTACCCTCTCCCGCTTATATTAATTTAAATATTTCCTCCGTATAACCACATTAGATAGTATTATAATTTTAGCTTCAATCATCAGATATAATTTAGAAAAGAAGGAAATGCTATTGTATTTAACCATATATTTTTTCTATCCTTGTTTCTTTCCAGTGTTCCAGGGTTTCTTTTGTTTATTATTCCTTCTGTTTAGAGAACCTTTAAACCATTCTTTTAGTGTAGGTCTGCTGGTGAGAAAATCTTGTACATTTTCCTTCATCTGAGGCTGTCTCGATTTACCTCCCCTTCCTGAAGAATACTTTTCCTTGGAATAGGATTCTGAATTAACAGTTCTTTTCTTTCAACACTTGAAAAATATTATTCCACTTCCTTATAATCTCTGTCATGTGCCACCACATGACAACTCAGGCATGTGCCAGATTTCTAATGAGAAATCTACTGTTACTAAAATTGTTTTGCCCTTTAGATGAGGTGTTATTTTTTTCTGACTGCTTTTAAGTTTTTAAAAGATTTGTCTTTAGTTCATCAGAAGCTTATTTATGATGTATCATGACATGAATTTCAGGTTTATTCTGTTTGAGGTTTGTTTGGCCTCTTGGATTTGAAGATTTATGTCTTTTGCCAGGTTTGGGAAGCAAAATTTTCTGTTACTGTTTCCTTAAATACTTTTTCAACTTATCCCTTTCTTTGTTCCATCTGGGTCTCTGATGACATGAATGAGTAATCTCAGGGACTCTACACAGCCTACTGGTCTGTGCTCTTCCAATTAGAATGCCTGGATTCATGAAACAAACCAGACTTGGTAATTTTCATTGGCTAATAGCTCCTTTGTTCTGACTGAAAGATGCCCTACCCCCAAGCTTTTTTCAGCTGCCTCCAGGTATGAGGAGATTAAAGTATTTGCTGGTATCCTGAGAAAAAAAGAATTGGCAGTTACTCTGCCTATTTTGAAATTATTTCCTTTTTTCTTTTATATTGTTTCTTCACAGAGCATTCACTGTATACTCAGAAAATACTTCACTTTTCTCAAAGGTTGTGGCAGACAGCAGCTCTATAGGAGTTAACAGTAGAAGGGGCATTTCTTCATGGAACATAGGTAACTGAGAGATGCCATAGAAGGTCTTAGGGAGTTTGGGGTGGAAGTATGCCTTTTCCATGGAATACAGGGTAGTGTCAGGGAGGATGGGGGCTTGAATATATCCCAGGTGAAAATGGGAAGAAAGTGAAGGAATGATGGGAACAAAGATACTGAAGTTGGAAAGCACATTATATATTGGGCAGTGGGGAGCAATGAGGGACCACAGCTGGAGAGCTGACCCAGACTGGAGAGCTTTGTATGGATCTGACTGAGGATCTAGCTTTTAATTGGTAGGAATTAAGTGTTTTTATAAAACCAACTACTTTTCTGGGATTGGGAAGTTTTGGGTTCATTCCAAGAAGTGGGAAGAGGCTAACATTTGAGTGTTCCCTCTAGACGTTTTTCATTAATCTTCAAAAACCCCCTCGTTTGGATGGTAGTATTCCATTTTACA
This sequence comes from Sciurus vulgaris, assembly GCF_902686455.1. Lineage (NCBI taxonomy): Eukaryota > Metazoa > Chordata > Mammalia > Rodentia > Sciuridae > Sciurus > Sciurus vulgaris. The sequence goes on from NC_136461.1 coordinate 112,835,547, forward strand.
GATAAGAAAAATAAAAGTTAACTACCTGACCACACTGAGACTTAAGTATCTGACCAAAGACCTAATTTCTTCTCCATTAAGTTGGAAGGTTATCTTCTATAAGTATTTGAAAAGTTAAGAGGATTCTTTCAAACTTTCTAGGGTAAGATGATCCCTACTTTTCCTTCTTGCCCTTTCCCCCCCCTCAGGTTTTTAAATTGTATCCGCAAAGTTAATCGTTTACCCTTCTTTGAGTTTTGAAATCAGACTGATCTCTAGATAATACCTATTATCTTGCCTGCTTTCATTTGGATAATTTCTGTGTGGCTCAGAGAAATGGAGTATAAATTCAGGTATTTTCTTATAGTTGGTTCAGGAAGCATTTCCTAATCTTATAAAATGCTTCAGTAATTTCCTGGCTGATTGCCAAAGGCAGAAGTTGTGGATTGGAGATGGTCAGTCCAGGGATGACCTCCCCATGACAGCGGGAGGAGGGGAGGTGAGTAGTCCCTGCAGTGTGTTTCCTATAATGTGAGAACCACAACTCCACTATAGCTCTTTGGAGCAGTATGCTATATAGTGCCTGGTGTGGTAGAAAGAGGACTTTCAGATGCCTCAGAGACATGCCAACACCCAGGAGTGACTGATCTTAGGCAAACTAAGGCCATATCTCTGAGCCTCAGTTCTTGTCTGTGAATTAGTGATAGATCCTAAAGCTTACTCCACAGTGTTGGCTAATGTGCATCTGTACCAGTAGTACTTGTAGACTGCAAAGGTAAGGATTTATTGTTGCTGTCATTGTCATTATTAGGACAGCATGGACATTCTCAGACTTACTCTTCAGAGTGAACTGACGGGAGAGGAGCTAGAGCACATAGCCCAGAAGGTATTGAGGTTTCTGGTGGGTCAAGGCCTGTTTCCCTCAGGAAGTTCTCCTTCCTTGCTGCTGACCACTCACCCTGCCTGGAGCCACCTCTGCTGCTGTAAGCTTGGGAGCATCTCCTTTCAGACACATCCAGCTGTGCTCAGCATTGTGCCCTGCTTTGGTGGGTGGGAGATTCCCACTAAAGTAAAACTAACCTGCAATTTCTACTAATGGTCTCCATCCAGTGTTCTTGCTGTTATGTGGCTTCTTTTGGACGTCCTGAAATGAATTTTTGGATGGGAAAAGCAAACTAATGCTTCAAGTCTTTAGAGGAGCAGTTCTCAGTATTGGTCAAGGGGCTTGTGTGGTTTATGAGCCACTTTTCTGTCTCTTTTTGCCAGGCGGGCAGGAAGACCTATGCCATGGTGTCTGGCCATTCAACTGGTCATTCTCTGGCCTCAGAACTGGTGGAGTCCAATGATGGACATGAAGAGATCATTAAGGTAAGCTTAAAACACCTCCTTTTTCTCCTTATAGGCACATGCAAGGGAACAGCAGAATGTTGTGAAAGGGAGCTTGTCGTTTGATTGGAAGGAACTAGACCTAAGATGCTAGTTCTTGATCATCTCCTGGATGGATATTTTTTTTTCTTCAGTTGTTGATGGATTTTTATTTTATTTATTTATTTCTTTGTGGTGCTAAGACTTGAACTCACTGCCTCACACATGCTAGGCAGGCACTCTACCACTGAGCCACAACCCCAGCCCCTCCTGGACAGATTTTAATTAACCAGGAAACCACAGTCTACCTATAATGACTTTGGTACAGCATGACCTGGGGCATGGGGATGAGGGGATGATTTTTCTAGTTACCTATCCCCTTTGCCTATGTTTTGCTACTGGAGATTATGGAAGACAGGTGGGAGATGTGTTTATGGTACTTTTTTTTTTTTTTTAATTAAAATCTTTTTTATTTTTACAGACTGTATTTTGATTCATTGTACACAAATGGGATACAACTTTTCATCCCTATGGTTGTACACAATGTAGATTCACACCATTCATGTAATCATACATATACATAGGGTAATACTGTCTGTTTCATTCTGCCAACTTTCTGTCCTTCACCTACTTCCACCCCATTTTCCTCTATGCCTTCAAAAGTTCCTTCATTCTTCTCTTCCCCCTCACCTCCCCCCTTGTTATATATTGTCATGCACTTATCAGAGAAAACATTCATCCTTTGGTTTTTTGGGCTTGGCCTATTTCACTTAGCATGTTATTTTTCAACCTCATCCATTTACCAGCAAATGTCATAATTTTATTCTTTATTGCTGAGTATTATTTCATTGTGTATATATTACCACAGTTTCTTTATCCATTCATCAATTGAAGGGCATCTAGGTTGGTTCTACAATCTAGCTATTGTGAATTCAGCTGCTATGAACATTGATGTGGCTGCATCACTGTACTATGCTGATTTTAAGTCCTTTGGGTATAAACCAAGGAGTGGGATAGCTGGGTCAAATGGGTCCATTCCAAGCTTTCTGAGGAATCTCCACACTGCTTTCCAGAGTGGCTGTACCAATTTGCAACTCCACCAGCAATATATGAGTGCGCCTTTTTCCCCACATCTACGACAACACTTATTATTGCTTGTGTTCTTGATAATAGCCATTATAATTGGAGTTAGATGAAATCTTAGGGTGGTTTTAATGTGCATTTCTCTAAGTACTAGAGATGATGAGCACTTTTTTATATATTTGTTGATCACCTGTATATCTTCTTCTGTGAAGTGTCTGCCCATTTTCTTAGCCTATTTATCAATTGGGTTCTTTTTGTATTTTGGGTGTAAAGTTTTTTAAGTTCTTTATAAAGTTTGAGATGAGTGCTCTGTCTGAAGTGTGTGAGGAAAAGATTTTCTCCCACTCTGTAGGCTCTCTTTTCACGTTATTGATTGTTTCCTGTGCTGAGAAAAAACTTTTTAGTTTGAATCTATCCCATTCATTGATTCTTGCTTTTATTTCTTACGCTATGGGGATCTTGTTAAGGAAGTCTGATCCTAAGCCAACATGATGGAGATTCAGGCCTACTTTTTCTTCTATTTGGTGCAGGGACTCAGGTCTAATTCCTAGATCCTTAATTCATTTTGAGTTGAGTTTTGTACAGGGTGAGAGATAGGGGTTTAATTTCATTTTACTGCATATGGATTTCCAGTTTTCCCAGCACCATTTGTTGAAGAGGCTATCTTTTCTCCAGGCAACTTTGTCTAGTATGAGATAACTGTACTTATGTGGTTATGTCTCCATGTCTTCTATCCTGTACCATTGGTCTACCTGTCTATTTTGGTGCCAATACCATGCCATTTTTGTTACTATTGCTCTATGGTACAGTTTAAGGTCTGGTACTGTGATACCTCCTGCATCAATCTTCCTGCCCAGGATTGCTTTGGCTATTCTGGGTCTTTTGTTCTTCCAGATGAATTTCATGATTGCTTTTTCTGTTTCTATGAGAAATGTCATAGGGATTTTAATTGGAATTGTGTTAAATCTGTATAGCACCTTTGGAAGTATGGCCATTTTGATAATATTAATTCTGCCTATCCAAGAACACAGGAGATCTTTCCATCTTTTAAGGTTTTCTTCAATTTTTTTCTTTAATGTTTTGTAGTTTTCATTGTAGAGATCGTTCACCTCTTTGTTTAGATTGAGTCCCGAGTTTTTTTTTTTTTTTTTTTTTTTTTTTTTTTTTTTGAGGCTATTGCGAATGGAATTGTTTTCCTCCTTTCCCTTTCAGATGTTTCATCCTTATGTATAAAAGTGATTTAGATTTATATGTGTTGATTTTATATCCTGCTATTTTGCTGAATTCATTGATGAGGTCTAGAAGTTTTCTGGAGGAGTTTTTTGGATCCTCTAAATATAGAATCATGTCATCAGCAAATAGTGACAGCTTAAGTTCCTCTTTTCCTATTCCTATCCCTTTAATTTCTTTAGTCTGCCTAATTGCTCTGGCTAGAGTTTTGAGGACAATGTTAAATAGAAGTGGTGAAAGAGGACATCCCTGTCTTGTTCGCGTTTTTAAAGGGAATGGTTTCAGTTTTTCTCCATTAAGAATGATGTTGGCCATGGGCTTAGCATAAATAGCCTTTACAATGTTGAGGTATGTTCCTACTATTCCTATTTTTCCTAGTGTTTTGAGCATGAAGGGGTGTTGTATTTTGTTGAATGCTTTCTCTGCGTCAATTGAAATAATCATGATTTTTAACATTAAGCCTATTGATGAGATGAATTACATTTATTGATTTCCGGGTGTTGAACCAGCCTTGCTTTCTTGGGATGAACCCCACTTGATCATGGTGCACTATCTTCTTAATATGTTTTTTTTTTAAATTTATTTTTATTGTAAACAAATGGGATACATGTTGTTTCTATTTGTACATGGAGTAACAGCATACCACTTATGTAATTATACATTTACATAAGGTAATGATGTTTGATTCATTCTGTTATTTTTTCCTTGCCCCCACCCCTCCCATCCCTCTTTTTTCTCTATACAGTCCCTCCTTCCTCCATTCCTGCCCCCCTCCCACCCCCATTATGTGTCATCGTCCACTTATCAATGAGATCATTCACCCTTTGCATTTTTGAGATTGGCTTATCTCACTTTGCATGATATTCTCCAATTTCATCCATTTGCCTTCAAATGCCATAATTTTATTATAGCTGAGTAATATTCCATTGTATATATATATATCACAGTTTCTTTATCCATTCGTCAATTGAAGGACATCTAGGTTGGTTCCACAGTCTGGCAATTGTGAATTGAGCAGCTATGAACATTGATGTGGCTGTATCTCTGAAGTATGCTGATTTTAAGTCCTTTGGGTATAGGCCAAGGAGTGGGATAGCTGGGTCAAATGGTGGGTCCATTCCAAGTTTTCTAAGGAATTTCCACACTGCTTTCCAGAGTGTCTGCACTAATTTACAGCCCCACCAGCAATGTATGAGTGTACCTTCTTCCCCACATCCTGTCCAACACCTGTTGTTGCTTGTATTCTTGATAATCACCATTCTAATTGGGGTGAGATGGAATCTTGGTGTAGTTTTGATTTGCATTTCTCTTATTACTAAAGATGGTGAACATTTTTTCATATGTTTGTTGATTGCTTATAGATCTTCTTCTGTGAAGTATCTGTTCATTTCCTTAACTCATTTGTTGATTGGGTTATTTGTATTCTTGGTGTAGAGTTTTTTGAGTTCTTTATATATTCTGGAAATTAGTGCTCTATCTGAAGTATGAGTGGCAAAGATATTCTCCCACTCTGTAGGTTCTCTCTTCACATTGCTGATAGTTTCCTTTGCAAGAAAGCTATTTAGTTTGAATCTATCCCAGTTATTGATTCTTGCTTTTTTTTCTTGTGCTATGGGAGTCCTGTTAAGGAAGTCCGATCCTAAGCCAACAAGTTGAAGATTTGGACCTACTTTTTCTTCTATAAGATGAAGGGTCTCTGGTCTGATTTCAAGGTCCTTGATCCATTGTGAGTTGATTTTTGTGCAGGGCGAGAGATACGGGTTTAGTTTAATTCTGTTGCATATGGATTTCCAGTTTTCCCAGCACCATTTGTTGAAGAGGCTATCTTTTCTCCATTGCATATTTTTGGCACCTTTGTCTAGTATGAGAAAATTGTATTTATTTGGGTTTGTGTCTATGTCCTCTATTCTGTACCGTTGATCTACCTGTCTATTTTGGTGCCAATATCATGCCGTTTTTGTTACTATTGCTTTGTAGTATAGTTGAAGTTCTGGTCTTGTGATACCCCCTGTTTCATTCTTCCTGCTAAGGATTGCTTTAGCTATTCTGGGTTTCTTATTCTTCCAGATGAATTTTATGATTGCTTGCTCTATTTCTGTAAGGTACGTCATTGGGATTTTAATTGGAATTGCATTGAATCTGTATAACACTTTTGGTAGTATGGCCATTTTGACAATATTAATTCTGCCTATCCGAGAACATGGGAGATCTTTCCATCTTCTAAGGTCTTTCTCAATTTCTTTATTCAATGTTTTGTAGTTTTCATTGTAGAGATCTTTTACCTCTTTGGTTAGATTGATTCCCAGTATTTTATTTTTTTTGAGGCTATTGCAAATGGAGTTGTTTTCCTCATTTCCCTTTCAGCTGTTTCGTCGCTTGCATATAAAAATGCTTTAGATTTATGTGTGTTGATTTTATAGCCTGCTATTTTGCTGAATTCATTGATGAGGTCTAGAAGTTTTCTGGAGGAGGTTTTTGGATCCTCTAAATATAGAATCATGTCATCAGCAAATATGCATCCTTTCTTAATAAAAATAAAATCTTGCTCTGCAACTTCCTTTCAATTTCCCAGGATTCTGTTAAGGATTTTTGTGTCTGTTTTTATCAGAGATATTGGTCTAAAATCTTCTTTTCTCGATGTGTCTTTTTTGGTTTGGGTATCAGGGTGATACTAGCTTCATAGAATGAGTTTGGAAGGGTTCCCTCCTTTTCTATTTCCTGGAATACTTTGAGAAGTGTTGGAATGAGTCCTTCTTTGAAGGTCTTGTAGAACTCGACTGAGAATCCGTCTAGTCCTGGGCTTTTCTTGGATGGTAGGCTTTTAATGGCTTCTTCGATTTCATTGCTTGAAACTGATCTGTTTAAATTGTGTATGTCCTCCTGGTTCAGTTTGGGAGGAGCATATGTCTCTAGAAATTTTTTGGTGTCTTCGGTATTTTCTATTTTGTTGGAATATAGATTTTCAAAGTAGCTTTTCATTATGTTATATATTTCAGTAGTGTCTGTTGTGATATTTCCTTTTTCATCACGAATTTTAGTAATTCGAGTTTTCTCTCTCCTTCTCTTAGTGTGGCTAAGGGTTTGTCTATTTTGTTTACTTTTTCAAAGAACGAACTTTTCCTTTTGTCAATTTTTTGAATCGTTTCTTTTGTTTCAATTTCATTGATTTCAGCTCTGAGTTTAATTATTTCCTGTCTTTTACTACTTTTGGTGTTGTTCTGTTCTTTTTCTAAGGCTTTGAGCTGTAATGTTAGGTCATTTAGTTGTTGACTTTTTATTCTTTTCTTGAATGCATTCTATGCAATGAATTTTCCTCTTAGTACTGCTTTCATAGTGTCTCAGAGATTTTGATATGTTGTGTTGTTGTTCTCATTTACCTCTAAGAATTTTTTTTATCTCCTCCTAATGTTTTCTGTTATCCATGCTTCATTCAATAGCATATTATTTAGTCTCCAGGTGTTCGAGTAATTTCCGTTTTTTTATTTTGTCATTGATTTCTACTCTCATTCCATTATGATCTGATAGAACACAAGGTAGTATCTCTATTTTTTTGCATTTACTAAGGGCTGATTTGTGGCATAACATATGGTCTATTTTCAAGAAGGTTCCATGTGCTTCTGAGAAGAAAGTGTATTCACTTGTTGATGGATGGAATGTTCTATATATGTCTGTTTAAGTCCTAAATTGTTGATTGTGTTATTGAGTTCTGTGGTCTCTTTGTTTAGTTTTTGTTTGGAAGATCTATCCAGTGTTGACAGCAGTGTATTAAAGTTACCCAGAATTATTATGTTGTGGTCTATTTGATTCTGGAATTGAGAAGGATTTGTTTGATGTACATGGATGCACCGTTCGTTGTTTGGGGCATAAATGTTTACGATCATTATGTCTTCCTGATTTATGGTTCCCTTAAGCAGTATGAAATGTCCTTCTTTATTCCTTCTGACTAACTTTGGCTTGAAGTCTACTTTATCTGAAATAAGGATGGAAACACCTACTGAGTCCATGTGCTTGGTAGGTTTTTCCCCATCCTTTCACCTTTAGTCTGTGGATGTCTTTTTCTATGAGATGAGTCTTTTGCAGGCAGCATGTTGTTGGGTCTTTCTTTTTAATCCATTCTGCCAGTCTATGTCTTTTGATTGAGGAGTTTAGGCCATTAATGTTCAGGGTTATTATTGAGATATGATTTGTATTCCCAGTCAATTTGGGCTTATTTTTGTTTTTTAACTTGAGTTGATTTTCTCCTTCGATTGGTTTTTCCTTTAAAGTAGTTCCTCCCTTTGCTGACCTACATTGTTATTTTTTATTTCCTCCTGTTGGAATATTTTGCTGAGAATATTCTGCATCACAGCCTTTCTATTTGTAAATTCTTTTAACTTTTACTTATCATGGAAGGATTTTATTTCATCTTCAAATCTGAAGGTTAGTTTTGCTGGGTATAGGATTCTTGGTTGGCAACCATGTTCTTTCAGAGCTTGAAATATGTTGTTCCAGGCCCTTCTAGCTTTTAAAGTCTGGGCTGAGAAATCTGCTGATATCCATATGGATTTCCTTCTATATGTAATCTGATGCTTTTCTCCTCGCAGCTTCAAAATCCTATCTTTATTTTGTATGTTAGGCATTTTCATTATTATGCACCTTGGTGTGGATCTGTTGTAATTTGTGCATTTGGTGTTCTGTAAGCCTCTTGTATTTGAGTTTCCATTTCATTCTTCAGGTTGGGAAATATTCTGATGTTATTAATTGAATAGGTTGTTTCATTCCCCCCCCCCCCCCCCTTTTTTTTTGGTATCTCTGTGCCTTCCTCAATTCCAATAGTTCTTAAATCTGGTCTTTTCATGATGTCCCATATTTCTTGGAGGTTCTGTTCATGATTCTTACCATCTTCTCTCTTTGGGCAACTTTATTTTCAAGATTAATATTTTGTCTTCATTATCTGAGGTTCTTTCTTTCAAGTGGTCTAGTCTTTTGGTGATGCTTTCCATTGAGTTTTTTATTTGTTTATTGTTTCCTTCATTTCAAGGATTTCTTTTTTTTTTTTTTTTTTGAGATCTCTATCTCTTGGTTGAAATGATCTTTTGCTTCTTGCAGTTGTTCTTTCAACTGCTTATTTGTGTGATCATTAATTGCCTGCATTTGCTCTCTTATCTCATCTTTTGTTTCATGAGTCATTTTAATTATGTGTAATCTGAACTCCTTTTCTGGCATTTCTTCTACCATACTGTCACTGGATTCTATTAACATAGAATCTAGATTTGTTTGGATCATTTTCTTCCCTTGTTTTTTCATGTTGTTGTTCATATATCTTCTCCTCTAGCAGTACAGATCTGGGGTATTGCAGTTTCCCCCATATAGGCTTATAGTAACCCTATAGGTTTCTAATATCTTTTCTGACAATGAGCTTCCAGTCTCCAGCAGGCATCTCAGGATGAGATTTGTCCCACCTAAAGATGGGGAGATATGACTTCCAGGATTATCTAAGATGGCTGCTCTTCCTTCCAAATGTGTTGGCAAATGGGGAGCTGCAGCACAGGTTGTGGGCATGATCCACTGGAGGTCCTGGAGGCAGGGTATGGTTGGTCTGATTGCTGGATCTTGGAGGCAGTCCGTTGGTAAAGGGTTCTGGTGGTAGGTGCAGTCATTGGTCTGGGGGTCCTGGCGGCGGGGAGCAGTCAGTGATCTGAGGGCCCTGTAGGCAGGGAATGGTTGATTGGGCTGAGGGGTCCTGGAGATGGGGCTCAGTCAGTCTGGCCAGGGGTCCTATAGGTCCTTGTTGTTGTCCCAAAATGGCGGCGCAGCACGGTGTAACCAAACCTGCAGGTACTGTGACAGTGAACTTCCAGGTAACAGCAGGCAGCTGGGACTCCACTGGAGGTCTGTGGTCAGTCTGCTGGCTGCTGTCGGACAATCAGCAGGTGAACCTCGGGGCTGTGGGTGATTGGTAGGTGAAAGGCAGGCAATGGACAGGCAAGAGGGCAAGGCAAATGGGCGGATGGTAGGCTCCAGACAGTGAGTAATCTGCACTCAAAAGTAGTCGATATGCTGGCAGACTGCAGTTAATTGTAGTAGACAAATGGAGTAAACAGCAGGGGATCGCTAAGCTGCAACAACTGCCTCACCAAGAAACAGATATCCTCTGCTTGAAACCCGGGTTATGGAACGACAAGGAACGCAGCCTCCCTCTAGTATGCCGTTTTGGATCTCTATCTGGTACTTACTTTTAAAAATTAAAACAATTTGGCTGGACATGGTGGCACATGTCTGTAATCTGAGCAACTCTGGGGGCTGAGGCAGGAGGATCACAAGTTCAAGGCCACCTTGACCAGGTAGGGAGACCCTGTCTCAAAATAAAAATAGAATGTGGTGGGATGTACCTCAGTGGTAGAGTGCCCCTGGGTTCAATATCTGTATTACACAAAATTAAATAAAATAAAACAATTTGCCTGGTGCAGTGGTGCACATCTGTAATCCCAGCTACTCAGAAGGCTGAGGTAGGAGGATCTTAAGTTCAAGACTAGACTCAGCCAATTTAGTGAGAGCCTGCCTCAGTAAAAAATAAAAAGGACTAGGGATGTAGCTCAGTGGTAGGATGCTCCTGGGTTCAATTTTCAGTACCAGGAAAAAAAAAATTAAAACAATTTTTTGTTACTTCTTTTTTTTTTTTGCTGTGCTGGGGATTGAACCCAGGACCTTGTGCTTACAAGGCAAGCACTCTACCAACTGAGCTATATCCCCAGCTCTGTATTTCTTTTTTAAAAAATTTTTGCAATATAACTCACACCCATACAATTGACCTACTATTTAGTGATTTTTTTAGTGTGTTTGCAGAGTTAACTTTAACCATCACTATTGTTAATTCCAGAACGCTTTCAGTTATTCTTCCCAGCTCCTGGCAACCACTAGTCTACTTTCTGTCTCCCTCTCTCGATTCACCTATTCTGGCTATTTCATATAAAGGAACCATACAATAGATGACCTTTTGTCTTTCACTTAGCATACTTTTAAAGTCATCTATGTTGTAGTTTATATTGGTACTTATTCATTTTATGAATAGTATACCATCAATTGGTAAAATATTTGGGTTGTTTTTCATTTCTGACTTTTGTGAATAATGCTGGTATAAATTCTCATGTACAAATTTTTGTGTGAACTTATGTTTCCAAGCTTCTTGGGTATGTCCCAAGGAGTGAAATTGCTAGGTCATGTGGTAACTCTATATTTAATTTGTTGAGGGACTGCCAAACCTTTTTCCAAAGAAGTTGCCACATTTTACATTTCCAACTTTCTCTACATGCTGGTCAACACTTGTTATTATCTGTCTTTTAGATTATAGCCACCCTAGTGAGTGTGAAGTGTTATCCTCATGGTTTTAATTTGCATTTTCATCATGACTAATGATGTTGAACATCTTCTTATGTGTTTACTGCCCATTTATATTATCTTTTTTGGAAGAAATATTTACTAAAATCCTTACTCATTTAAAAGTAAAAATGATTGTGGGGTTGTGGCTCAGCAATAAGAGCGCTCACCTAGCCACATGTGAGGCACTGGGTTCAGTTGTCAGTACCACGCATAAATAAATAAAATAAGGTATTGTGTTCACCTACAACTAAAAAAAATTTTTTTTTTTAAACCCAGTTGTCTTTTAATTGTTAAGTTCTGAAAATTTCTTTGTCTATTCTGGATACTAGACCCCTTATCAGATATATGATTTGCAAATATTTTCTCCTATTTTGTGGATTATCTTTTAATTTTCCTGACAATATCCTTTGAAGCACAGAAGTTTTTAATTTAAAAAAAAAAATTGTAGTTGTAGGTGGATAGCATGTCTTAATTTGTTTATTTTTATGTGGTACTAAGGGATTGAACCCAGAATCTCATATATGCCAGGCAAAGTGCTCTGCCATTGAGCTACAGCCCTAGCCCCAGAAGTTTTTAAACTTTGATGATGAAATTTTTATGAATAGATCTGCAATCCATTTTGGGTTAATTTTTGTGGACAGTATAAGGAGGAGCCAAGCTCATTTTTGGCAAGTAGGTATCCACTTTTCCCAGCACCATTTATTGAAAAGATAATCTCCCTATTCCATTGGAATTGTCTTGGCATTCTTGAAAAAGTCATTTGAGTGTATTATTAAGTATTATTATTGCTTCTGGATGTTCAGTTTTATTTCAGTGATCTACATGTCAACTCTTATGCCAGTATCCCTGTCTTGATTTCTGTAGTTTTTTTTTTTTTTTTTAATTTATAGTAAATTTGACATTGGAGAATGTGTGTGAGTCCTTCAGCCTTGTTCCTTTTCAAGATTGTTTTAGCTATTCAGGGTTACTTGTGTTTCGTATGAATTTGAGGATCAGCTTATTAGTTTCTGTAAGAAGCCAGCCTGGATTTTAATAGGAATTATGCTCATCTGTTGGTCAATTTGGAGAATATTGCCTGTTTTAACAATATTGAGTTTTACAATCCATGAAAATGGGATGTTCTTTACTTTTTTTTTTTTTTTTTTTTTTAGGTCTTTGATTTTCTTTCAATGTTTTATAGTTTCAGAAAACAAGTCTTGAACTTCTTTCGTTAAATTATTTGTAAGGCTTTTTTTCCCCTTTTTAATACTATTATAAATGGAAATACTTCTTAATTGTTGATTATTAGTATATAGAAATACAACTAATATTTTATATGTTGATCTAGTATCCTTCAACCTTGCTGAACTTACTTAGGATTTTCTATATAGGTTATGTCATCTACAAATGGAGATAATTTTACTTCTTTTTTCCTTTCCTATCCCAGCATCTTTAATTACTTTCTTTTCTCAAAGACATTGTATGCCCCTTGAGGAAAGCAAAACTACTTCATAATCCGATCAGTGTAACCACTTGAACATGTATCTTATTGTATGTCCTCCCAAACATTTTTCTCCTATATGTGTTTTTTTTCAAGCCAGTGAAATTGTATTATTACACTGTTCTATCCTCTCCCCCTGCCCATATTTTAATGATATAATATCATCTGTGTCTAAATGTAAATATCTGACATTTTAATGACTGCATAGTATTCTGTTAAAGACTGACCATAGGGGCTGGGGACGTAGCTCAGTTACTAGAGTGCCAAGCACAAGGCCCTGGGTTTCCATAATTAATCATCTATTGTTGGGCATTTTGTCTGTTTCCATTCTTTTATAACCATGCATAATATTTGTGGAATTTTGCCACATGGTCCTGTGTGGGTGAGGAAAGGGTTCCTATCAGAGGGATGGGCTGGCTGTGAATAATAGCTAAAAAATTTATTAATCATCAAGAGAAACAGGAGACAGAATTATCTTTAGAATGGGGGTGTGACAGGTTGAGCCATTCATAAGGGTCTAGCTCTAACAAAAATGGGGGAGCCCATGTTTTCTTTATTTTTTTAGGGATACAGATCAAAGGGGACCTGGTAGGAGCTTCTTTGGTGAGAAACACGATGGGGTGGCTTTAAGCAAGCCATTTTGCTCTAGCAGGTCACTGGCACATCCAGGGCCTGCAGACTCCAGCAGTGAACCAGTTTGCAGGGAAACCACATACTCCAGGTAATCTGGAGCAATATTTCATAATTGTCAGTTCCTGAAAGCCAGATTTCTGTGTCTAATGGCTCAACCAGGACAGGTTTTATTTGCTGGCCATGAATGGCGCCCCATAGTAGATCATGTTACTAAATTGTGTATGTATTTTATAATGCAAGTAATACAGAAATACTGTCTCAATTTTTAAAGATTCAAGCATGGTATGCAGAGCAAAGTATTCAAAATCCCCCTTTTGTGCCCCCCTTTCACAGAAGGAGCCACAGTGAATGGTGGCTATGCATTCTTCCAGTTCCTTTCTATAAATATATTTATATTAAACCCCATATAGTTATATGCTGTTTAACATAATTTTTTGCATTAGGATAAATTCTCAGAAGTAGTTTTAACTACAGTATTTTCAACTCTTCTATTTTTTTTTTTTCTGTAGCATTTTTTTTTTATTGTAAACAAATGGGATACATGTTGTTTTGTCTGTACATGGGATAAAGGACCATACCATTTGTATAATCATAAATTTACATATGGTAATGTTGTTTGATTCATTCTATTATTTTTCCCTTCCCCCCACCCCTCCCACCTTTCTTTTCCCTCTAAACAGTCCTTTCTTCCTCCATTCTTGCCCCCCCTCCCTAACCCTAACCCTAACCCTAACCCTAAACCCTAACACTAACTCCTCCCGCCCCCCTCCCCCTTATGTGTCATCATCCACTTCAAACTCTTCTATTTTAAATCACCAAATTGCTACCCAGTAAATTGGTGGTAAAAATCATCCTTCTACCAATATATCAGATGTGTTCTTATATGAATTGATTTATTTTATTTATTTATTGTTTTATATATATTTTTTAGTTGTCAATGGATATTTTATTTTATTTATTTATATGTGGTGCTGAGTATTGAACCCAGGGCCCACACATGCCAAGCAGGTGCTCTACCACTGAGCCACACCTCCAGCCCCTGGAATTAAGTAACTTGAGGTTTCTTTTTTTTTTTTTTTTGGTATTAGGAATTGAACCCAGGGGTGCTTACCACTGAGCCAATCTTTCAACCCCTTTTTAGTTTTCATTTTGAGACAGGGCCTAGCTAACTTGCTGAGGACTGGCTTTGAACTTGTGATCCTCTTGCCTCAACTTCCTGAGTCCCTGGGAATACAGGCATGTGCCACTGCACCCAGCTTAATTTGAGGTTTCTTAACTAAATAGCATGTCTTTTCTACTTCAGGTGTACTTGAAGGGAAGGTCTGGAGATAAGATGATCCATGAGAGAATTAACCAGCTGAAAAGTGAGGTCCAGTATATCCAGGAGGTGGGTTACCCTTTCCTTCTGAGGAAGTACCTTTGCCATTTCGCCTAAACCTTACATTTGGAGGGGCTTCTCTTTTGTATGGGGACTGTTTTTTCCCCCTTCTGCTCACTTTGTATCACTGAAGTGCCATCACACTCTCATGTGTCCCATATCACTTTTGACCCTTTGGATTCCAATTCACTAATCAACAAATACTTATTAAGTACTATGTGCCTAGCGATTTCCCCCTGCTGCTCTATCTAATATTCTCAGCCACTTTCCCAACCCATCCCTGACTTGTTTCTCCTTGGCATTTACCACCATAATCATACTATACATAGTATGTACTATACTGATTTGTCTTTTGTATTATGTATCTTCCCAACTAGAATGTTAGCTTACCAAGGCAAGGGTTTCCTTTATTTGGTTGCTTGTGAAGGAAGGACTGGGCTGTCACCCATTTGTCTGTACAAATGGTGAAGGCTCTTCTGTCACACAGCCAGTACTTAGAATCATGCCAGACTCATAGTAGTATAGGCTGGGGATGGGACATAAAGTTTGATTTCTTTCCCTACCCTGAAGCTCAAATTTCTTGCCCTCCCCTCCCAGGCCAGAAACTGCCTGCAGAAGCTCCGGGAGGATATAAGTAGCAAGCTTGACAGGGATCAAGGAGACTCTCTCCATCGACAGGAGATACAGGTAATAGGAAATGGTGTCAAATCTAGCACCACAGCAAAGAAGGGAAAGATGTAGAGGATGCTGAAGCTTATAGTCTAGTTAGGGATCCCAGCAGGTAGGCACTTGCATTTACACTTATCAGCCTACATACTTCTCCTTAAATACTACATAAAATTGAATTTATGTAAATTAAATTATCATGTTTTTGGCAAAAACTCTTATCAATATATTCTATAATCAATTGTCTAGTAATACAGAAAATTATAAAAGCAATCACCCATAAGTCCAGACTTCTCATAAGTTTATTTTGCTGAATTTGAGTGATACTTATCTTGTGTAAACTGAGATCTTGGTCTTAACCTTTGGTTTATCTGTGTATAAAGCTCTCTCTCTTCTGGGATGGGAAACTCCTTGAGGTTAGAGGTTCACCACCCTGTCCCTTTATCCTTATGCTGGCCCCAGGTGTGGGATTAAAAAAAGACATCAGTAAAATATTAGACCAAAAAGATTGGAAAAGCCTGTCTTGGGATGGATATCTGGAACTCCCTGCTTTTCAACATTTCCAAAATTCTAGAATGGCAATGTCTTCAGAAGAGGAGAGCTATCTCTTCTTGACTTTACTCTCATCCTCCTTAAGATTCTGAGTTGTGTCTCGAATTTGCATTTTGGGTGTGGCAGGATGCCCCATCCCTCTGAAAGAACAGTAGCCTAGTCACTGGTGCTAGGAATGTTCCTCTTTGTCTTGGGCATGTACTAGCTTTATGTAATGGACGTTCCCTAGTTTATTTTGATTTGACTGAAAGTAGGACTTTCAGTACCTGATGTCACATCTGCCTGTAGGAGGTGATAACCTTGTGTAGTTAGACACTGACTCCAAAGCCCAGGCTTCTTGTCTGTACAAACCAGAAGTCATATGATGACTGATCAAGCTTGGGTTTAGAAAGAATTATAGCAAAAGCTACTTTCCCTTTTGATTTATGCTTTGTCAAACTTCATCAGTGTCCCTGTAGGTTAGGGAAACGCTTTGTCTGTGGCAAGCAGCTGCTTGTATTCTAGGAGGAATCGGCCTCACATATTTTCCGATCGTCTGAAAGGTTTTAGCCTGAGGTTTCTTTCTCTCTCTCCCCACAAGGTGAGTGTATTCCCTCTCAAAGCCATGTTTCCACCCTATCTCTGGTTTCTGTTTTCCCATGGAACACTGGAAGTCTTTTTCTTTATTTCATTCCTCCCTTTCCTTCATCTTTCCTTTACTCTCATCCTTCTCTGCTTTCCTTTCTTTCTATTCCTTCTTCTCTCCCTCCCTCTTTTTCCTTTTCCTTTCTCTCTTCTTGTCTCCTCCTTTTCTTTTCTGCTTCTCTCCCTCTTTCCTTTTCACTTCCTTCCCTCCTTCCTCTTCCAAGATTTGAGATCTTAGGAATATAATGTTTCAAGTTGGTTGGTTGATTGGTTGTTTGGTTACTTTAATTATGTTAACTAACAATTTTATTTTTCTTCAACCAGATGGTGCTAGGAAAAGCCAAATGGCTATAGTCAGGGGTCCCACAAGCATATACAGCAGCCCACCTGAGGTAAGTAGCAGAGGGGACCTCACCATGTGACTGCTGTTCTGAGTCCCTTTCTTTTTTGCTTTCTCTGTCTGTCTCTGTCTTTCTCTCTAAATACAAGAGTAATATTTGGTGTGAAATTTCAAATAGAGGGCCAGTCACAGTGGCACATGCCTGTAATCCCAGTGACTTGGAAGGCTGAGGCAGGAGGATTGCAAGTTTCAGGCCATGCTAGCCTCCGCACTTTAGTAAGACCCTGTCTCAAAATTTAAAAACATTTGAAAAAGGACTGAGAATGTAGCTCAGTGGTAAAAGCACCCCGGATTCAATTCTAAGTTTAAAAAGAAAAAATCAAATAGAGAAAAAAAAACCTTCCTAACCTACTGCTTGGAAATTTTTCACTTGACAGATTGAAGTGGGTGAATCCTTCTAGCATAGTGCATCTTATCCCTGGCTGCCCATTGGAATGACCTTGGGAGCCTTAAATGAGATATTGTTACATAGTTGTTCTGAGACGTGGCTGGGCATCAAGACTTTTAAAGGTTCTTCAGGTGATTCTAAACTCAGTATTCTGGAGTATTTTTTCTATGCACAGACACTCATATTTAAATAGTATATGTATATTAAGCACTATCATATATACATAAATATATATGTGTTGTATATACATCCTTTTCACAGATGCAGTCATGGTAAATACATTATTCCTTGCTTTTCATTTTTGTTCAAATGAGGAGTATATTGTAAGCTTTTTTCCATGTTAGTTACATGTAGATCTACCTCATTCTTTTGAATAATTGCTATGGTGTTTCTTTCTATGGCCATACTTTTTTTTTTTTTTTGCGGGGCGGGGGTACCAGGGATCGAACTCAGGGGCACTTGACTACTGAGCCACATTCAATGTAGGACTCGAAATGTGGCTATAAAATGTTTTTCAGTTTATATTATGGACTAGTGTTATTTCTTTTTTCTGTTTTTTTTTTCTTTTTTTTTTTTTAACCCAATATGTTTTTAAGATTTTACTTTACTATATTAAAATGTAGTTTGTCATTTTTTCCTTCTACATGTAAAAAGTGTTTTTCATTTTTGTTTTTGGCACTGGAGATTCAATCTGGGGCATTTAAACACTAAGCAGCAACCCAGCCCATTTTATTTTTATTTATCTTTTGGTTGAGACAAGGTCTTGCTAAGTGACTGAGGCTGATCTCAAATTCAGGATCCTCCTACCTCAGTCTCCCAAGTTGCTGGGATTACACACATGTGCCACTGTGCCTGGCTCTCTCTCCTATGTGTAAATAAAGTTTATAACTCAGGGTTTTTTTCCCCCTTCATATTATATCATATGATAAAATAGGTATTTTCTTAAAAAATTTTCCCATAACATTAAATAGTCTTATGAAGACACTGTTGAACAAATACATTATGGATATGTTCTAGAAGACTTTTAAAGAATTTTTACCTGCCTAGCTGCTAAGGTAAGGATATAGGGAATTGACAAGATAACTTAATGATGTCTAGATTTTAAATGCTGTGATTCTAGTTACCTTGTTTTAGATCTGAAGTTGGATTTTTCTTTTCTCTGAATCACTGTATTTGGCCAATATATTATTATTATTATTATTATTTTAAAATATTTTGTTTTAGTTGTAGATGAACACAATACCTTTATTTTATTTATTTATTTATTTTTGTGAGGATCAACCCAGGGCCTCACGCATGCTAGGCAAGCGCTCTACCACTGAGCCACAACCCCAGCCCTGGCCAGTATATTATTGGCAAAAGATTGTAACAGGGCTGGGGTGGTTGCTCAGTGATAGAGTGCTCACCTAGCATATGTGAGGCACTGGGTTCAATTCTCACAAAAATAAATAATAAATAAAATAAAGGTATTGTGTTCATCTACAACTAAAAAAAAAAAAAAAGAAAGAAAGATTATAACAGCACCTGATAATGTCTTTTCAACTTCTTTCTTCTCACAAGCTCAAAGTGTTACCGAATATTAACTTGCTTACTTTTGATCAATCTGTAAGGCCAGTATACTAAGGAGTCTTCTCCATGTTTCACAGATAAAGAAATGGAGGCAACCAGGCAAGGTGGCACACACTTATAATCCCAGCTACTAGGGAGGCTGAGGTAGGAAGGTAGCAAGTTTGAGGTCAGCCTGGGAAATTTAGTGAGCTCAAAAAATAAAAAGGGCTGAGGATGTAGCTCAGTGTTTTAAAGTGCTCCTGGGTTGCAGTCTTAGTACCAGGAGAGAAATAAAACAATTTGCTAGCCATAATCATCCAACTATTTTAGGACACATTCAATAATTTATTTATTGTATTTTATTTTTTTGGTATTGGAAATTGAACCTAGGGGTGCTTAACCTCTGAGCAACACTCCCAGCCCCCTTTTAAGAAATATTTTATTTAGAGACAAGGTCTCATTGAATTTCTTAGGGCCTTGTTAAGTTGCTGAGGCTGCCTTTGAACTCAAGATCCTCCAGCTTCCTGCCTCAGCCTCCTGAGTTGCTAGGATTATAGGTGTGTGCCACTGCACCCATTAGCAATTTTTTATATACAAATCAACTGAATAATCTCTTACCAGGTAGGAGTATGCTCTCTTTATGCATGGATCCTACTTCCCTCCATCAAACTATAGCTCTGAGAGCAGGGATGTGTTCTCCTTTGAACTAAACTTCCTCAAAGACAGGAACTATGCCACTCTCATCACAAAGGAAAGCAGCCCAAAGGCACATCTTTTGCTGTCCTTGGCACAGGTCAGCATATAAAAGGTCACCATTCAGGGATGGACAGATTTAGGGCAAAAGCACCCAAGGAACCCTGGAATCTGATTAGACACAGAAAAAGGTGTCTCATCAAAGTTACTGCTCAGTATCTCTACCAGACACACTCAAATATAGGCTGATAGTTAGGGCTGAGCTGACATGTAGGGTCTCGCCCCCATCTCTGCTGCAAAGGCACCAGACAGTTCAGATACCAGTACTTTCACCCCAGAGTGTAGAGTTATGGGTTTGAAGGAAAGAAACAGCTTCACAGTCAGTCACTGCCTTATTACTAGCTCCTTTGGTCCTTTATTTCTTTTTTCTTTCCTTTTCTTTTTTTTTTTTTTCTTTCTTTCTTTTTCCCATGACACTAGGGATTGAACCCAGAGCTTCACACATGCTAGATAGGCACTGTACCACTGAGCTACATCCCTAGCCCTTTTTTTTAAAATTTAAATCTAATTAATTAATTTGGAACTGAGGATTGAACCCTGGGGTGTTTTACCTCTGAGAAACATCCCCAGTCTTTTTATTTTTTATTTTGAGATGAGGTCTCACTAAGTTAATGAGGCTGATATTGAACTTGTGAGCATCCTCTGCTTAGTCCACCAAGTTGCTGGGATTACAGTGTGCACCACTGTACCCAGGGTGGCTAGCTGAATTCTTTAGGGTATGAAGTGAGAATGTTTTCATGTGAAAAGCTCAGAACTCTTGCTGTTGAAGACCACCTCTCCCCTTGTGTGCTGATAATTCTTTTATGATAGAGGTCCTCACCAACCGATGGATGGTCCTAAACCAGTATATGTCAGGGAGGGACTCTTCCCAAGTCTCAGACATTGTGGCTTCACCTTCCCTTCCCTGCTCTGGTGGTAGGTGGACACCTATGTAAATGAAGATGTGGAGAGCTTGAGGAAAACTGTGCAGGACTTGCTTGCCAAGCTACAGGAGGCTGAGGCAGCAGCACCAGTCAGATCGTGTGGCTTTTGAGGTAAGATTTGAGATTTGGGGGAAAAGTGCCCAAGAAATAGGCTGCTGGATGCATATAATCAGTGACTTTCTTGGCATGCCACCAACTGGAAGGAGGTACTTTGAGGCCTGGTACGCTTCCTATATGCTTTTACTTCTATTGGACATTTAGACTGACATTGACTATCCAGTCAGGCCATAGTTCAAAGGTCAAATTTTAGCTGGGTTCAGTGGCATAGCTACTCAGGAGGATCACAAGTTCTAGGACAGCTTCTGCACTTGGTGAGCCCAGTCTCAAATAGTAAATAAAAAGGAATTGGGTGATATAGCTCAGTGGTAGAGTAACCCTGGGTTTATCCCATACAACAACAGCAAATCCAGATATCTATAAATACAGAGTGAAAGCACCCTTGTATTAAGAGTATGTGAGGTCCCATACTTTCTAGAAAATTCTTTGAGTAAAAATGAGATAGAGGGTAATTTTTTAACTATTCCATGTGACTACCCATTGTCTGCTATTGTTCATTTACAAATAAAGTGGTTTTATTTCAAAATATGTGAGAATTATATTCTGCCTAGGCATTTTAGGAGCTGGTGGAAAGAGGAAGGCCAGCTTGAACTCTTCTTTTTCATAGATTTAAAAAAAAAAAGAGGGCTGGGGTTGTGGTTCAGTTGTAGAGTGGTTGCCTAGCATGTGCGAAGCAGTGGGTTTGGTCCTCAGCACCACATAAAAAGGAAGGAAGGAAGGGAGGGGGGGAGGGAGGGAGGAAGGAAGGAAGGAAGGGAGGAAGGAAGGAAGGAAAGGTATTGTGTCCATCTATAACTAAAAAAATTAAAAAAAAAAGAGTTGAGGGGTGAGGAAAACAGGCACTAAGAATGATAAATTGCCTCAAGGTTAGTTAAGTCTTATTTAACATCCCTTAGAGTCAAGGAGTCAAAAAACAAAAGTGCTTTCAACATTTGTAAAAAAAAAAGAGTCATGAAATATACTTCAGATGTGGATCGTGTGAAGTAGTATATACATGAGGGCAACTTTTTTATTCTAAAAGGTTTTAGAATATGAGATATTATAACGTGGGCACAGTGGCGTACACCTGTGATCCCAGCTATTAGAAGGCTGGGATACAGTGAAAGGATCAAAATAAAATATAAAAAGGACTGAGGATGTAGCTCAGTGGCAGAGCATTTGCCTAGCATGCATGAGATGCTGGGTTCAATTCCAAGTATATACATATGTATACATGCTATTGTAAATAGTTTGATTTAAGGTAATACTAAGTGTATTTGTGGTTTCAGAACAAAGCAGCCAAGGGCTGGGAATGTAGCTCTTGCCTAATATGCTAGAGGCCCTGGGTTCAATCCCAGTACTGAAAAACCTAAAATAAAATAAAGCAGCCATGTGGTAAAGGAGTTTCAGATTCCACAATTTGGATAATTTGGTTGTTTATGTATCAGTTTTGTGTCCTGCTTTAAGCTTCTGCACTGAGAGGCATGATGAAGTTGTAGAAATTCCAGAAATACGTATCAGTTTTAACCCCACAGGCAGGGGTCTGCGGTTCCTGAGCAAAAATGCCATAAGGCCCCTGACAGCTGCAGCCAACTGCTGTAATATTTAGTAGAGACTTTTTTTTTTGGTAGTACTGGGGATTGAACCCAGTACTAGGGTTGTGATGGAGTCACATCCCTAGTCCTTCTGATTTGTTTTAGAGATGGATTCTCTAAATGGCCAGAGCTGGCCTTAAACTTGCGACCCTCTTGTAGTCTTTATTTTTTAAATACCTTCATATCTGTAATGGGGGGATTTTGAGGTTTAGGCCTGACCCTGTTAACACTGTACTCTGGCATACATCAACCCAGGTATAGTTTTCCTTTTTTTTTTTTTTTTTTTTCTCTTTTGAACCCAAGGTGCTTAATCACTGAGCCACATCCCCAGCCCTTTTTACATTTTATTTAGAGACAGAGTTTTGCTAAGTTGCCTAGGGCCTCACTAAATTGTTGAGGCTGACCTTGAACTCCTGATCCTTCTGCCTCAGCCTCCCGAGCTGCTGGATTACAGGTGTGTGCCATTGTGCGAGGCCCTTTTATCTTTTTGTGCAGCACTTGGAGATTAAACCCAGGGGCACTCTACCACTGACTTAAATCCCCTGGGGACTTTTTACTTTTGTTATTTTTTTGTTTTGTTTTGTTTTTTGTTTTCTTTTTGAGCCAGGGTCTCACTAAATTGCCCAGGCTGGCCTCAAACTTGTGATCTTCCTGCCTCAGCCTCCTGAGTTCCTGGGATTACAGGTGTGTGCCACTGTGCCAGTACCTGGCTATATGTTATTTTTATGTACTGACATGAAAGCCCTTTGTTTTTAAGTTCCTGCTTATGGAGCTTATCTGTTTTAGGCTAACATGGTTATTTGAGAGCCCTCTCAACCTCTCCTAGTGAGTGGGCCTCCTGGTGTACTTTTCTGAACCTGGGTGTAGGAAGGGCAAGATTGTTGATTACCATGAAAATAACCAATCACTAAACGTGGGTTTCCTTGCTCTGGGCACAGTGTTGTATACCTATAATCTCAGCAGCTTGGGAGGCTGAGGCAGGAGGATCATGAATTCAAAGTCAGCCTCAGCACTTAGTGAGGCCTTAAGCAATTTAGCAAGACCCTGTCTCAAAATAAAAAATAGAAGTGCTGGGGGATGTGATTCAGTGTGTAGCACCCCTGGTTTCAATCCCTGGTACAAAAAACAACAACACAATGAAACATGGGTTTCCTGTTCTACTGGCTGTCACTGTCAGGACAGATTTACAATGAATTGTTGTGAATAGGACTGGTGTGTAGTATGGACACATCCTATCACACACCTTCCTGTGCTCTCCTTTCTCCTCCTAAATCCTGACTCTGGGAGGAGCCAGACAAACTGGCTGCTTATGGTCTGTTTTCTCAGGGTATGGCTAGGCTTTCTAGAGGTCAGCTGGATTCTTCTTTACTAAATGATGAGGAGTCGTGTGGAAGGTACTGGGTTTTAGAATTGCCCCAGTCAGTCTCCAGCTGTGCAATCTTGAATAGGTCGGTTGATCTTTACTTATGAGAAGGAGAGAATTGGACTAATTGAACATCAGTTCCACTCCCAACCTTATGGAGCAGTCTTCGCATGCAGGGTACTGTATGGAACTATAATGATGCTCAAGGCCTATACCAGCATGAAGCTGACAGTCCTCTCACAAGAACACACAAGGGACTGGGGAAATAAGATGGGAGGGCTCTGTGTCCTCTGTGGGTGTCTTCCCCAGTCCCTAAAGGCTCCCTAGCCACAGGTAGTCTAAGTGAGACTTGAAGGGTAAGTAGGAATTGGTGAGATGCAGGTGGGAGGATATGAGGCAAGAAAGGTTCTCACCTTTCTTTCTCATTCTAACAGTCTAAAATTCTGCTCTGTCCTTTCCAAGTTGTCTTCTCATCTCCAATGAACTACAAATTCTTGCTGGTGCTTACTAGCCCTTCCAGATGCCTTAGTTCTTAGCCTCTGAAATGTTTTTTGACATGAGAATGAGGAAGATTTGGGGAAAAAGAAGGACATGGATTATTTACTTTTGAATTAGTAGGAAAGCCACAACATTGGGGTAAGTGTGATGGCATGGAGGATTGGTAGGAATATTGAAATTAGCCATTTGAAAAGTGTCACTTGCGTCGCTCTATTTATTTATTTATTAGTGCTGGGGATTGAACCCAGAGACTTTACGCAAGCTACATCCCCATCCCTCTTTAGTTTTATTTTGAGATAGGGTCTCAAAGTTGCTTAGGGCCTTCATAAGTTGCTGAGGCTGGCCTCAAACTTGTGATCCTCCTACCTCAGCCTCCTGAGCGAGTCATTAGGATTGCAGGCACGAACCACTACACCCAGCCAGGTGTTCACATTAAGTAGAGTTCAGTGAACTGTGCTAGTGAGTTTTAGAGATGGAGTTAGTCCATGCAAGTCCTCCAAGGTGGTCCTGAACAGGGATGGAAAGTGGCAGTGCACTTACCATAGCTGCTGTCTTTCACCCATCACTGCTCTAGAGGGCCACCCCCACCGCCAGGTTCCTGGGTTCTTTTCTAAGGATTTTATTTATGTTTGCTTTTTTTGCCCACCACTGAACACATGCCCATCCTGTGTCATAGGTCACACTCAGCCGATACCAGCGAGAAGCAGAACAGAGCAATGTGGCCCTTCAGAGAGAAGAGGACAGAGTGGAGCAGAAAGAAGCAGAAATCGGGGAGCTGCAGAGGCGTTTGCTGGGCATGGAGACGGTAATGGTTGGGGGCTTGTGTTTCAGCACCTGGACTGTAGGGCTGGAAGGGCCCCAGGATTGATCAAGATGATTGCTGAGGCTCTCCTTTTTCCAAGCAGTTTCAACAAAGCACATTTCACAGCTCTGGTAAATCCCTTTGAATACCTTTAGTCCTTAAGGAATTGGAAGGGGTTTTTTTAAATTTATTTATTTATTTTTTTATTTTTTTTCATGGTGTTGGGGATGGAAGCCAGGGCCTCATGCATGTTAGACAAGTGTTCTACCACTGGGTCACGTAGCTAGCCCAGGAAGGGTTTTCTATCACCTACCATCAGTTTCCCCCTAAACAGAGTTGAACCCATTTCCACTTTAGTTGGGTTCATACTAGATGCCCATCTAGCTAAATGCTCCTTTGGGGCTTATTTTTGAAAATTTGACCTGGTTCCTCAGAGACTGGCCACCAGAGCATAATGTAGCACCAGATTCTTCCTCTGGGCAGCTGGGTGAGGCTGGGAAATTTCTGTGTGCTGAGGGTGGGAAGGATTCTCCCTGACTAGGGAGGGCACCCCCATCAAACCAGCTTGGCCTGCTGCACTTTGGCAGCTGGCCCAGGACAGTAGGGGCTGAGTCCCAACCTTAGTGCCTGTCTTACCCAAACACAGAAACGTTGCCATCTGCTCATGTTAGATGTTTTTTCCTTTGGCCCACCAGGAGCATCAGGCCTTACTGGCAAAAGTCAGAGAAGGGAGAGATGGCCCTAGAGGAACTTCAGAGCAAGAACACTGACTGCCAAGCAGAACAAGAAAAGTAAGAGTTCTTATTCAGTGTGAAGTTGAGTGCAGGGAGGAGAGGGCGGGCCATGCAGCCTGCAGCTCCCATGGTGGCCAGGTCTGGGGAGGAAGCTGGTGCTGACCTCCATTCTTCCAGCTCTGACTCACAACATGCTTGATCAGGGTGGAGCCCCACCCAGGGAGATACTATTTGGAAGGCTGCTGTCTGCTGGGATTTCATTTTCCATGGGGCAATCAATAACTTAAAAAAATTTATTTTAAAGTTTTTTTTTTTTTTTAATATCTAGATTCTGAGTGTCTATTTTTGCAGTGCTAGGGATTGAACCCAGGACCTTGTGCATACTAGGCAAGTGTTTTACCACTTAGCTATACCCACAGCCCAGTTTTTATGATTTTATAGCCGAGGTCAAGAGAGAGCTGGTAAAGCACCTGCTGTCACAGCCCCTCATTCCAAAGGTGATCCACTGGTTGTATCACTCATGGTTTCCGACCCCCAAAAGCAGATTCTGACTACAAGCTGAGAGTCAAGTAACTTCCTCCTCAGTCATGCTGAATGAAAAGACAGAGTAAGCAGCTTCATGAGGACTTCCTGTTACTGGAAGCAATTTAGGTAGAAACAGACCTACCTGTCCACTGTGGCATATAGGGGATCACTTAGATCTTTTTTACCTCCCAGTTTAGAGGGTTTTTGCAAATTCCCTCTGATCAGAGGAGAAAAGAAACTATCTCAAATAGTAAATAAGATTTAACATCAGCATATTGGGTCTGATCTTCATTCTATAAGATGGACAATTTTTTAGTTTCAGCAGACATTACCTAAAGGAATTTCAGGATTAACAGACACAATCAGAACCACTCACTCTTAAGGGGGCTATTTCTCTCCTTTTGGACAACCTAGATTTCTCTTTCCTGGCATGGAAATGCAGGCATCTTATTGTAGGCTCCTTTCTGATTTGACTTTATGTCAGAATTTCTTTAAGTTATGATTAGCCCTTTGTATCCACATCTGCAGATTTAACCATTGGGGATTGAAATGTCAGAGGGGAAAAAAAAATTTGCACCTGTACTAAACATGTGCAAACTTTTTTTCTAGTCATCATTACCTATTACAATGCATCATACTAACTATATATATAGCATTTGCATTATATTAGTTATTATAAGTAATCTAGAGGACAGTTATAGTATACAGAAGAATATGCATGTGTTTTGTGTGTGCAGATACCCCATTTGGTTTAAGGGACTTGAGTATTCCATAGGGTTCCTGGAACCAATCCCTTTGGATACTGGGGGAATGACTATACTCAGGACTCCTTTCTTTGTGTTTGAGGTGTTCATAGACAGACCAAGAGGGAGGAGTAAGAAACAAAACAGACTAGATAATCCCAAACCTAGATTTGGAAATAGTAATCAATAAATAGCTATGCATCTTTTGGTACTGGAAATTGAACCCAGGAGTCTTTTTTTTTTTTTTTTTTTTAATTTTTATTGAGACAGGGTCTTGCTAAGTTATTGAGACTGGCCTTGAACTTGTGGTTCTCCTGCTTTAGCCTGTTAGTCATAGGAATACAGGTGATAGCTATGCATTGTAAATGATGGTTTCTAAATAAAAGGAGACTAAGAAATAGGGAATTAGAGAACTGAGGGTAGAGAATCTGAAGTTTAGGAAGAACGTGGGATAGCTCAGATTGTACTGTATGCCACTCTACCTCGAGTACTGGCCCTCCATCTAACAGCATGTGCTTGTCAGTTTCTTCAGGCAGACTGGAAGTTGGTAAGAGCAACTCTTCAGGAATCAAACCTGACTAAAGGAAAACTGTGCTCTTCTCATAACACTTCTGACACCAAATGTGTAGGTTTCCATATCAGGAATTCTCCAGTTCTCTGTTGACACAAACTGGGTGTCCCACAACTTAATTCACCTGACACTAACTGCCCAGAATTAGTGTAGACTCCATAGGTTAAGGGCGCAATCCCACAAGACTGCCCCACTTAGATGCCAGTCACAGTGGATCCAAGGTATCCCCATTTTTCTCTCACTTGGCTACAAATCGAGGGGTTCTCGTAATTGCCTCTCAAGTTTTGACAATATTGCTGTAATAGCTCAGAGGACTGAGGAAACCACTTACTGGTTTATTATAAAGATTCAAATGAAGAGGCAGAGATCTAGAAAGGTACAGGACCTACTGTCTCCAGGGTGTTGGGGTATGCCACCCTCCTGGCACAAGGATGAATCTACCAACCCGGAAGTTCTCTAATCCCCTTGTTAGGATTTATAGCAGATATTCCAATATGCGTGTGTGATTGATTAAATCACTTGCCATTCATGATTAACTCAATCTCCAACTCCTGTCCCCTCTCTTCCTCCTGAAAGGTTGTGGGTGGGACTGAAATTTCCAATCCTTTAATCATACCCTGCTTTCTGGTGACTAGCCCCCATCCTGAAGCTTCTAGGAACCTCAGCCACCAGTCACCTCATTAGCCTAAAAAAGACACACTAATCATTCCTGGAGACCCTAAGGGTCTTTTCAGGAACTAGAAACAAAGACCAATATTATAACAAAACATGCCCCTATCACTCCTCTAGTTAGAAATTATAAGAGTTTAGAAATTCTCTGTCAGAACTGGGGGACAGTGGACTGAGGATATAGCTCAGTTGGTAGAGTGCTTGCCTCACAAGCACAAGGGACAAAAGACCAAATATATATTCTTATTGGGGATCTTGGCTCAATTTGCTTAGAATACAAAGGAAGCAATAGTGGTTTAGGAATAGGAGATTAAAATTGTGTGTAGAGGCTTTAAGTATCCTTAATTTTATCTCCCTCCTGATACAAAGTTCCTGCCAGTTTGATGATGTTGAACATAAAAATTCCAGTTCTAACCAGGCACAGTAGTACAGAGCGTGATCCCAGTGGTTCAGGAGGCTAAGCAGAAGTATCGTGAGTTTGAGGTCAGTCTCAGCAACTTAATGAGAACCTGTCTCTAAATAAAATAAAAAGGGCTGGGAGTGTAATTCAGTGTAAAAGCACCCTCTGGGTTCAAACCCCAGACAAAAAAATACATATATACGTAAATATATAAGTTCATACGTGAATCTTCCCAGTAATGAGGAACTCATTACACATGAGGCAACCACTTTCTGACAGCTTTAATACTGAGAATTTTCTGTGTTAATATAAAAAACCACCTCCCACCCCCTACTTGTTGGTTCTAGTTTACTCTCTAGAGCTATCCAGAATGACTTATCCCTTCTAGCTTATCTGAATTACACTTCCCTTATTTAGACTAGATGATCTCTGATTATGCTTCTAAGGTGATGTTCTAAGGTGTCTAACCATCAATTCTTTAGATCAAACTGCTGGGGAAATCAGAGGGAATTAAACTTGGTGGAACCTCCCAAGTTCAAGTTCAGTCTCCTCTTCCTGTGACTGGCATCTTTTTCCCTCTTGCCTCAGACTTCTGGTCTTTATTCCCAGGGCTGCTACCTTGGAGAAGGAAGTGGCTGGGCTGCGGGAAAAGATCCACCACTTGGATGACATGCTCAAGAGCCAGCAGCGGAAAGTCAGGCAAATGATTGAGCAGGTAAGGAAAGTTAGATCTTAACCTGCCCTGGGTTATTCCCCCATGTCTGCTTATATCTACAAATTACTAGGGTTTGAGTTATTGGGATTTACTTTCCTTCTTTTTTTTTTTTTTTGGCCATTTGGATTTTTGCTATCCAATGGGAAAGGAAGGAAAGGTTCATCTCCTTATACTCTGAAGAGTGCTGGTAAATGAATAACTGAGTCATAATCAATCCATTTATCAGTGTGCAAATTATCAACCTTTGTACCTTACTGTACCTAAGCTTTAGGGTAGCACCTTCAGGACATGCCGGTTTGTAGAATTGTTTTGAGAATTTGAGACCCCTTAATTGAGCTGGGTGCTGGTGGCACACACCTATAATCCCATCTACTTGGAAGGCTGAAGCAGGAGGATTACAAATTTAAGTCCAGCCTGGGAAACTCAGTGAGATCCTGTCTCAAAATAAAAACATAGGGCTGGGGATATAGCTTGCCTCGAAAGCACAAGGCCCTGGGTTCAATCTCCAGCACCACCAAAAAAAAAATTTTAAAAATAAATAAAAATATAAAGGTTCTAGGGATGTAGCTCAGTGGTAACCATCCCTGAATTTAATTCCCAGTACTACCCCCTGCGCCTACCCCTACCCCTAGTCAGAAGGGCCTATTTCCTTCATTTCAGCTTCACTTGTATCTACTTTGTTTGCTGCTGTTTCCCATTGTCTAGAGCAGGTATTGTGGTATTGTCATGCAGTAAGCACTCAGTATTTTTTGTTGTTGTTTATGATACTGGGGTCTGAATCCAGGGCCTTGTACATGCTAGGCAAGTACCCAACCACTGAACTATATCCCAGCCCTTTTTTTTTTTTTCTTTTAAGACAGGATCTTGCTATTGCCCAGGTTAACCTTGAATTTGCAATCTTCCTGCCCTCAACCTCTGGCCTAATAAATATTTCTCAAATGAATAAATAATTTGCATTTTCCAAGAGCCAAGTGGAATAGGTTATATATTAATATATTTTGGATAATCAGAGTAATATTCTCCTCATACCTCCCCTCCCCCATCCCAAGGATAATCAAGAGTGTATTATTGACCAAAACAAAGCTTTTGTGGAAAAGCTAATTAAGTCACTTGAGAGTTGCACAGCTCTGCCTTTCATCTCTGCTGGCTTCCCAGCAGATGGGGTAAAGTTTGGTATGTGTGTAATGAGTCATTGCAAAAGGAGCTCCAGTGTCTCCTACATCTTTGCAGCTCCAGAATTCAAAAGCTGTGATTCAGTCAAAGGATGCCACCATCCAGGAGCTCAAGGAGAAAGTTGCCTATCTGGAGGCAGAGGTATGTGTACTAGGCAGCTCTAGCAGAGAGCAGGGCTCTTGAGGGAGGGAACAGTGATAGAAGGAGTCTGGTCCTGTCTATCTGCTACTTAGAAGTGACACAAATTTTTAAAGTTGCTTGGTGGTCATTTCAGTTGAGTAAACATTTTCTGAAACCTTTGGGAATTGCCTGGCAATGGTAAGACCTGCCCCTGCCCTCAAGGGACATAATATGGTGCAAGCCACTTGCCATGGAAAATTTTAACTGCGTGGACTTTGTGGAGGAACTAACAATGGAGCTGGGCTTTGAAGGAGAAGGCATTCCATAGTTGAAGTCTTCTCCATGGCTAAGGTGATAAGGCCAGTTAGCTAATGGGTTGTCTTCCGAGTCTAGCTTCCATTTTGCTACAAAGCCCCTCCTGACCATTGACTACCTGAAGATCATTTTGCAGCCACTGCATGATGATTTTTGCAGTGGGGGAGACAATGGGAGACAGGTTGTTTATCTTTAGTGAGTTTGTTGTGTAGAGTTATAGATAGAAATACATTTAAAAAAATAACCCAAGAATACTTAATAGGATAGCATATTGATAGAGACACATGGGAAATAATGAGTATTGCACAGTTACTGGGGAACAGATATTGGAAGAAGTGTCATCTATAGTGACAGGAATGAAGGGAGAAGGGAGGTGGGGAGCATGTTAGGGGTGCGGCAGGACCAGCATAGACAGAGGCAGAGAGACCACAAGGAGCTAGCTAAGTGATAGATGGCAAGCCAGAGAAGGGCCTCTTGTAACCTCAAAGCTTGTATTGCAGAATTTAGAGATGCACGACCGCATGGAACACCTAATAGAGAAACAAATCAGTCACGGTAACTTCAGCACCCAGACCTGGACCAAGACAGAGAACCTGGGCAGGTGAGTGTGTTGTTATAGAGTGGGCCCGGGTGAGAAGGAAGGAATGGAGGGACAGACCTATGCAAAATCTTTGGTACAAAGGCAAGGACAAGGCTCTTTTAAATCCAACTTTGCTCTTTCAGTCTCTGATCTGACCCATTTTTCTATCAGAACCATTTTCTGGCCTATTTAGAATAAAGCCAGGTATCAGGAAGCCAGGGAGGTCCGTAGAAGGATTCTAGAGGTGTGTGAACCTCCAGAGATTGCATGCAAAATTTATTAGTAATATTTGCATATTATCAATATGTATGTTACTATTAGTATATCTTAAGAAAGGGTTTTTATATAGAGTCACAAAAGAGCCCAAACTACTGAAAAAATCAAGAATCACAGGTATATCCTTCTGAGGTATAAACTTCTCAGATGTTTAACTGCCCTTACCTTTTTGGGGAGACAGGGGATAGTGGGGATTAAACCCGGAGGTGCTCTGCCGTTGAGCTGTATCCCCAGTCTTTTTTATTTTTTTATTTTTTATTTTGAGACAGGATCTTGAACTTGGGGTCATCCTGCCTCAGCTTTCTGAATCCCTGAGATTACAGGCATGTGCCACTATATGTGGCTGCCCCTGTCTTTTCATTACCCATGCCACCGGACACATGTATCATGCCCCAAATCTTCTCTTAGATATTACTAAAACTTACTGTTGCAAAACACTCGAACCTCAAGAGATCAGCTAACACTGAAGTGTAAGATTCCAGAGGCAAATGTGGAGGGGAGGCTGTGTGAAGAGTGGGCAACAACACAGTACTCATTATTTCCAACTTTCTTTTCAGTGTTAGGATATCCAAGCCCCCCAGCCCTAAGCCCATGCCTCTCATCCGGGTTGTGGAAACCTGAGCTGCAAGGAGATGGATGTCGCCACTGTTTCCACATGTCACCTGCAGAGAAGCCCACCTTCCCTGTAGGCTGTTACATTGACTTTGACTTCATGACTGTTCCCTGGCTATACCCAGGACTTGGGGCTTATGTGCTCCACTGGTCCCAAGCTCTTGTCCTCTGTTTGCTGGGCAGATGGAGCATGAGCACCTCCTTTGGGCCCTGAAGCCCTTGGGAAGACTTATCCTGCTAGCAGGAGCTAGGGCAATATCATTATTCCTGTAGTTACTTTTCTCTATAGCAGAACCTCCCTTCTGGTATCCTGGAGTCCAGCAGTACCAGAAGCCAGGCCCTCATTGAGTCAGGATGAGGTAATAAGATTTGTCTCAACCCTGAAAGCTGGAGGCCCAGATGTCCAGAGTGACTGGAATGTGTCCTAGGGGAATGAAGTTCCTTCTGCAAACACAGCTCAGTTCTTAACAACTAACTGTTTGTTTTTCTACTTGCTCCACCCTCAGCCCATGTGGACCTTGGCATTCTACAGACAGTTGGGCCACCTGCTGAGGCCTGATTAGTCAGGGAACCTAAACTTTGACTGGACAACCTTGTGTTTCTGGGGACAAGGGAATGTAAAATCAGGGAGTAGCTAAAGCAAGAAGACTATGTAGGACCGTGGGAAGTTATTTTTGACTTCTCTCTGTTGTGAAAGCTCCTAGGCTCTCTTAGGGTTTTCTCCTAAGGTATACTGCATGCATGCCTAAAGTCTTTCTGACCCAGCGCCTCATCTGTGTTTTCACTGAATTATGTCAGCCCCAGCAAAACCCTCATTGTATTTATTTTGCTAAGTTATTGGTGATTTGCCTACAGCTCATCATTGATTTGATACCAAAGTCCTATGGCCTTCTCTTTGAGGTTTTGGATTTGCTTGAAACTTGGAAAAATGTTCCCATTGGCCTTTTTGATTTCAGAGTGACATTGTGATAAACTTTTTTTGCCCTTTCCTCCACCTGCTTCTTTTCCCTTTCTCCTCCAAACTTGATCTGTACCTCAAGAAAGCAAGTACACTTTCCCTGAGGCACTGGGGTCTGAGTATATATTGTTTGGGGGAACAGGGTGACCAAAACTCTTTCAGGGCAGGGATGGGTTCTTCGCTAACCTCTCTGAACCCCTCTGCTCTATAATTAGTCTTTAGCCCTGGTTCTGAATGACCCTGTAACTTGTCATGTTTCCTTTAGGACTTTCCTCAAGAAGTATATAATCATCAGAATGTGGTACTTTAGGAAACAGAACTTAAAAATAAATGTGGATTAAGTCTTAGGCTCTACTTGGCTAACAATCAAAACCCTTACGTCTGTGTGTTTCTGTGTATCAGGACTGGGCTCATGTTCTGGCTTTGTCCATAGTGGTGCTCAGGGACTTCAGGCAGTCCCCTCATTTGTGAGATGAAAATGTTGGGCCAGATGATCTCCGTGTCCCTTCAAGTTCTTGTAATTTTTTTTCTGTGGCATATTCTTTGTATGGTGAATTTAATAAATTATGTTAATATGTCTGTTTAACTGCTTGATCTGGTTTCCTTTTTTACTTTTTGGGGAAGATGAAAAAAACATAATTTTAGGGACTGGGGATACAGCTAATATTATAACCCTTGCCTAACATACACGAGGTCCTGGTTCAGTGGACCCAGTATTGGGAGAGGAGGGATTCAAAAACATCAGGTGGGCCTCTTGAATATGGGCACCTGTTGTTCACATCTGAAAGGTGTGGTCCAAATGTCCCAAACACTGTGGTATGAGGATGCTTTGGCCATCAGAGGTGTTAGAAGCAGACCATCTGTGAGGTCTGAGTCCTCATCACAGAAGGCAGCCCCTGTCTTTAGCTTTGACCCTGTCTGAGGCAGTAGCCTTGTGGGATTCCTAAACTTGGCCACTCTGTGTCCTCCCCATTTGGAAAAGAACTGGTTGGAGGTAGAGGTGCTGAGATAACATAGAGATATGCCAGTCAGCCCTGGAGGTAAATGAGCAACTCTACATCCTTGGCAGAAAGGAAAAACACCCTGCAGAAATGCTGACTGCAGCTATTCAAGGGTTTAGTTTCTGACTATCTCTGAGCATCATTCAATTAGTCCAATGATTTTCTTTTCTTCTTTCTGCCAAAAAGGCAGTTGACTACAGGGCTAATTGGGGACATAGCCGAATTTACATGATTCCTCTTTGGGCCACAGAAATAGGAAACACAACCCCTCCCCCATTCCCTGGCCCTGTTTCATTTCTAGTTCCCTCTTCTTCAATTGAGAGTGTAACTTTTCCTATTACTTTCCTTCCCCTTCTGTTTCCTAGCTAATTCACACTACAGGTTTCAAAATGCATCGGAAACCCTCCATGGACCTGGATTTGTGTTCTGACAGCCGTGGTTTTCTTTTTTTCCCTGGCAGTCTTGCTTGGCAAGGGTCTATCTCGACTGTGCTTGTCTCAGATATTAACAGAGTGGAAGCAGGGTGCGGTTGGCCAGAGTGCCAAGAAGACTGGCCTGGCTGAGGGCGTATGGAGTGAGTCTGCTGCCATACAGGAAAGGGAGGCTCTCCAGCTGGGCCTCCTGGGCTTGGCGGGAGGAGCAGAGATTTGAGTTAGAGATAATGAAATGGTCTGAAGACTGGAACTAGTGCCTTAAGAGATTTCTTGGACAAAAAAGTACCTCTGATGTTTGTTTCCCAGAGTTTAGACACCACTGTCAAAAGGAAGAAGGGCTTGCCATGGGATAAGGAGGGCTCATGGGAGGCGAGAGCAGTCAGGGGAAGCTAGTTGATATGTTGGCAATCTTTTCAGTTAAGGATGGAAATTGGGGGTCGGGGTGCTCAGGAGAAAGAGCACTCAGGGCCTAAGAGAGTAGTGAGTAAGCTGCTCCTGGCTTCTATGGCCCGTTTATTGCCTGTGTTTTGTCATTTTTTAAAAGCCAATTCCTCTGTACTGCTTCAATATTTTGTAGAGGGAGGACTGAATATTCCTCTTTGGGACCTTTGCCATGAGGGCCTGTTTCTCAGAGCTGGGTGTTAAGAGCTGCCCAGACATGTAGCCGTCATCAACAGCCTCCTATTAACCTGGAGCATCGGCCCCAACATGGGAAAAGAAGCTTGCAGAAGCACTCCTGGCCTCCCTAGCAACCACCCCTGCCTTCTACTTCATCCATGTATCCTTTCCCCAAACAGGAGAAAGCTGGACAGTGTTATGGTATTTCAACCAAATAGAGCACTGGAACTTTAAAAAACTAAGGCCCACGCTCAGCAGCTTGGCTCTGAGGCATGAGGGAGCCCAGAGAATTATTAGAGTTCCCACAGAAAACAGACCCATGTAGTGAAGAACTGGTTAGAGAAGGAAAGCTGCTTTTCCAGCCTGAAAGACATTACCCTCCTTGGTTTCTAAGGCCAAAAATGGATTGGCTCTATTTAAAAGTAACTTTCACTAGGAAATGTCCCATTATGAAGTGTTCTCACTTTGGAAAGATGCTCTGACATGAAACAGATTAAAGCAAATTCAGTTTGACCAAGGAGGGTAATGTCTTTCAGGCTGGAAAAGCAGCTTTCCTTCTCTAACCAGTTCTTCACTACATGGGTCTGTTTTCTGTGGGAACTCTAATAATTCTCTGGGCTCCCTCATGCCTCAGAGCCAAGCTGCTGAGCGTGGGCCTGAGCTTGTTCAGGCTCTGACCCAACAGTAGATGCTAGCCTAGGGCTCTTGGCCTCTTTTCCACGCTTTGATTTAGAACTCTAGTTTTGCAGGGAGTAATTGTTTCCTATCTATCTTGTCCCAGTTCTAAGCACCACGGCCTTGAAACTCAAAATTTGGAGATCTAAATATTCTCTAACCCCTCTCTTCCAAGGAAAGGGAAGGCTAAGTATAAGAGATGTTTCTTAAAGGTGAGTAATTTCTAGATTAGCATGCTCTGTGTGTTGGCACTGAGACCTATTTACCCTCTAAAATGTGTGTGACCTTTCTGCTGGAATCTTTCTCCCTGGAGCCCTCTGGAATATGGGATTGAGGGTAGATGGTGGCAGGATAATTAATTTCCTGAGAGAGTGTTGGTGGCCAAGTCTGAAACCACAGAATCTCAGACTGTTGAGGGAAAGGAAATCATTAATCCTCATGACTTAATCTATCAAGTCAGTGCTGATGACTCAACCCAGCTCTTTCCTACCTCTCACTGGTTCCCAGGTCCAGACTCGCCTATGTCTGTGGAAGGTTTGCGATCTTTCTGTTTGTATCTTTCAGTATGTATTTGTCTTTTAACTGACTTGCTATGTAAAATAACATTTTTTTCCTGGTAAAAAAATTTGAAGAACACTGGTCTATAAAACAGACCTCTCTCCTAGGCTGTATTGTCATCTCAGGTCAAGAGGTCCAAAATTGATTCCCTCCCAAACTGTTTCCCCTTTTCAATTTCTTCATTCTTTCTCTTAGAAGAATCATAAACCTTCAGCGATTCCAACTAGACATTTTCTTTTCTTTGTTACCAGAAATTGAACCCAGGGCCAATTTACCACAGAACTACATCCCCAGCCCTTTTTATTTTCCAGACAGGGTCTTGCTGAATTGCTGAGGCTGCAATCCTGCCTCAGCCTCCCAAATTGCTGAAATTATAGGTGTGTATCACTGCACCTAGTCAGATTAGACATTTTCAAGTCATCTTTACATTTCTTTCCATGACTAGATCCAACTGTATCCAATTTGTCAACAAGCCCTAAAATGTTTCCTCCTTCTAAATAGCTCTCATGGCCCCTTCCCATGTTCACAGCCTAGATAAGCCATCTCCCTAGGCCTAGATTACCACTGAAGCCAGTCCCTCACCTCTAGTCTCCTACCTAAATCCATCCTTCTTACCACTGCCATTTGAATCTTTTCCAAATGCTATTTTCATTCTATCAGTTGGGGCAATTTATCGAGGACAAAAGGAGGCTGATGAGAAACATGATAGCAGTCTCAAGAGATGAACATCCGTCTCTTAGGAGGAGGAACAATTTTATTCCACTTAGCTACGCAGGGCAAAAATCCAGAATTGTGGGCAGTCATTGTAGGGGGCCAGCTAAGAAAGGAAAGAATGCATTGACAATTAAGAGTGGAGAGGACTTTAAAGATGGCAAGTATCAAGTTTCCCCATGTAGAACAATATTCCAATTACCAAACAGCATAATAATAAGTACAAATAGAAAATGCCTAGGAATAACTCTTATTTGAGATGTTGATGATCTATGTGAAAAATTGACCAAAAGTTCTTGAGAAACAGAAAAACTCAAAGGAGAAAAATATTTATGGGTGGGAAAATTATCATTATAAAGATGTCAATTCTTTAATTTCCTTATATTTTGTGGTACTGGGAATTGAACCCAGGGCCTCATACATGTTAGGCAAATGATTTACCCCACTGATCTACATCTCTAGAACCATTTTACTTTTTATTTTTTTTTTTTTGCTTGTTTGTTTTTTGTGGTGCTGGGGATTGAACCCAGGGCCTTGTGCTTGCAAGGCAAGCACTCTACCAACTAAGCTATCTCCCCAGCCCCTTACTTTTTATTTTTGAGACAGGATGTTGCTTAGCCTAGGTTGAGTTCAAATTTGTAAACCTCCTGCCCTATCTCCCTGGGAGCTGGGCATGCACTACTGAGACTGAATTTATTTTGGGGTTTTGTGTAATTACAGTGAATGACACTATAATTCAATAGAGTCTTTTTAGAATTGATATAACTATTTTAAAATCCACCGGAAGAATAAACAGGAGAAAACAGCCAAAGAAAAATTTAAAGGTAGAGCTTAATTGGAAGGAATATTAAGCCTTAGCAAATAGTAAAACATTACATCACTTATACATCAATTTAACAGACTGGTTAGGCAGAAATAGACCCAATTAAGCATTTAGAAAGGATAAAAGAAGCTGAGTGTGATGGCACATGCCTATAATCCCAGCAGCTCGGAAGGCTGAGGCAGGAGGATCTTGAGTTCAAAGCCGGCAACAGCCTCAGCAAAAAACGAGGACCTAAGCAACTCAGTGAGACCGTCTCTAAATAAAATATAAAATAGGGCTGGAGATGTGGCTCAGTGGCCAAGTGTCCCTGAGTTCAATCCCCTTATGCCCCCGCAAAATAAAATAAAATAAAAATTAACTTTAGAAAACCTTGAAGAAAATACAATTGAATATTAAATCTGAAAAGGATACATTTAGAATTTTAACATGAAAGGCCATGAAGGAAAATATGTTGGCTCATAAGCATGTCAACTTTCTGAATTAAAAAACTAAAAAGGGGCACTGGAGTTATGACTCAGTGATAGAGCACTCGCCTAGTGTGTGTGAGGCACTGGGTTCGATCCTCAGCACCACGTAAACATAAATAAATAAAAATAAAGGTGTCCACCTACAACTAAAAAAAAAAATAAAAAGGGTGAGCACACTGATGCACCCATGTAATCCTAGCAACTTGGGAGGCTGAGGCAGGAGGATCAAAGTTCAAGGCCAGGGGCTGAGGGTGTAGCTCAGTTGGTAGAGTGCTTGCCTTGCAAGCACAAGGCCCTGGGTTCAATCCCAGCATCACCTTTAAAAAAAAAAAAAGTTCAAGGCCAGCCTAGGCAACTTGGTGAGACCCTGTCCCAAAGTAAAACATAAGAGGGACTGGAAATGTAGCACAGTGGTAGAGCTTCCCTGGATTTAGTCCCTAGTACTACAAAACAAATAGCTAAAGAAGGCCAAAAAAATGAAGAATTACTAGTGGCAAATGTGACAAAGAGGCAATATTTTTATGGAGAAGTTCAAACAGATTGATAGAAATACTAAGACCCCACTCAATCAATGGCCCAGAAGGGGTAGTTCAAAAGAGAGGTCATATTCTTTTATTTCTGCGTATTTATTAAGTTCCTACCC
Source organism: Sciurus vulgaris (assembly GCF_902686455.1). Taxonomy (NCBI): domain Eukaryota; kingdom Metazoa; phylum Chordata; class Mammalia; order Rodentia; family Sciuridae; genus Sciurus; species Sciurus vulgaris. Next base: position 112,874,583 of record NC_136461.1, read on the forward strand.
TTTCTGCAGGCCACCATGCCTTTGACGAGGATTCAAGTGGGACTATAGCAGTGAGGAAGACAAATAGGGTCCTGCCCTTGGAGATCTTGTGTTAGATGGGATAACATGGGTAGCAAGTCAGAGAAAATGTAACTCCAATTGGCTTAAGCAATAAGGGCTTAATCTTCCTGGCTTATGTAATGGAAAAGTCCAGAAACACTTCAGGCCCAGGTGAGCCTTCATCAAGCAGCTGGAGTCTCCCCCAAGACCCAGTTTCTTTCCATTCTCTATGCAACAAGTTTGTTGCAGTGCTCATTTTAATAGTATAAAATGGGGAAAACATCGTGTCCAACAATAGAGAAATGGGTAAGTAAATGAGGATGCAGCCACTCTGGGATATTATGCATTCACTACGAATGGCTGTTATGAAGACTGTAGCACCAGGGAACAGTGCTCAGAATGTTAAGTGAAAAAAAGTAGGGCACAAAATTTTATGAAGACTTATTACAGCTCTGCAAAAGAAAAAAAAAAGTTTCTAAAAAGGCTAGAAATAGGGCTGGGGTTGTGGTTCAGTGGTAGAGCACTTGCCTGATGTGTGAGGCACTGGGTTTGAGTCTCAACATCACATATAAATAAATAAAGGTCCATTAACAACTAAAAAAAATTTCTTTAAAAGTCCAGAAATAAATTCACCTAAATACTAACCCTAACCATATTAGTGAGGTACGTTTTGTCTGTTACCTTTAGTTTTCATTTTCCAAATTTTCTAGGGTGTTCACTGTCCTCTCTCCAGTTGGACTATATTCTCACTGCCCTCTGCACGTGCTGGGATCATTCCCATCTTTGTCGCCTTGCTGGTGTATGCCTTCCCCTTTTGACCTATGAATCCATTAAATATTTATTGATAATTGATAGAAGGATATTTTGTAGCTTTTGATAATGTATTAATAAAAACACTTTGTAAAGTGCTTTACAGATGTTAATTGTTATTGTAGGAGGAAAAAAAGGAGGAAGAGAAAAGAATTATTTGCACATTATTGAGTCATGTACTATTGGGGAGGTTAGGATGGAAAAATATAGGACAGGGTTGTGGCTGTCAAGGAGGTTACAATCTTGTGAGATGAGTGGGGGCTGAAGAATACCCATGGAACAGGTAAACAGTAATGAAACATGAGAAACATGGGGAGGTAGCTCAGTCGGTAGAGTGCTTGCCTTGCAAGCACAAAGCCCTGGGTTCGATCCCCAGCACCACACAAAAAAAAGAAGAGAATGGTAGGTAGGATACAGAGCTAGAACTAAGCCTTAGAGGACTGAAGCAGGTAGATCCCAGGAGAAAGGGCAGGAAGAAGGCTTGGCATATGTGGGGGATGGTAAGCTGAGATGTCCTTTGGGAAATGGTGGGAGAAGAAGTCGGGGAGAGCAGTAGGGAGGGTCTCCCCTGGGGAAAGTCTGGAGAGTAGTCCTCAAGGAATAGGCTCCCCTGGAGTTTTGTCTGTGTTTTCACTAGCATATAAATGCCAGGGAGTCAGGAATCTTCCTTGCATATCTTGTTCAGTACTGAATCTGTTACCTGAAGAATAAGTTTCTGGCACGTAGCAGATACTCAAGAAATATCAGTTGAAAGGAAAATGGAAGGAATGAATCACACAAGTGACATGATAATAAGGCTAATCCCAAAGAGGTGATTAGAAGGAATTGAAAAGGTAAAGCTGGTGGCAAGGAGACAAGTCACAGATATTAGGGCACCTCCAAACATGAAGTAATAAGAAGACTGAACCTGGGACCATGGCTACTCTTATGGTTTGGATATGAGGTGACCTCCACAAAGTTCCTGTGCTAATGCAAGAATATTCAGAGGTGAAATGTTTGGATTATAAGAGCTGTAACCTAGTTCATCCTAGTTTTAATGAATTAACCAGGTAGTAACTATAGGCAGGTGGGGTGTGGCTGGAGAAGAAGTGCCCTGGCTTATTTTCCCTGTGGCCCCTTGCCATGATGTTCTACCTAACCTCAGGTTCAGAAGAATGAAGTTGGCTGGCATGGACTGAACCTCTGAAACTGAGCCCAAATGAACTTTTCCTCCTCTAAGTTGTTCTTGTCAGGTATTTTGGTCTCAGCAATGAAAATCTAGCTAACACAGCTCTGACCTGGAAAGTAAGGAACTGGCACACAAATCACTTGGAAAGTACTGATGCTCATTCGTGACTAACCAACTGGATACAGGAGATAAAGGAGAGAAAAGAATAAAAGATAACATCAAAGGAAATTACTCATTCTTCAAGACTTTGCAAGAGTTCTGTTTCTTGAAGTTTTCCCAGAATCCTCAAGCCTGTGCTGTGTTTCTTTTCTGAAGTCAATTAACATAAACAATCTGTACCACTCTGTCATAGGACGCAATAAAGTATTTTCATGATTGTAATCTACTTTGCATTGTATTTGTTTCCTCAACTAGATTGCAAGCTTTTTTTCCACAGCAGATGGGTAATGTGCTGACATCATAACAAAGTTTAGAGAGAGGCACATATCACACAACGGTGGGAACACACAATCATCATGTTTATGAACCAAAAAGGATCTAGATTGCAAGCTTTTCAAAATCAGGGATATCTTTAATCCTCGCAGTGCTCAGTCCTAGTACTGTGGTGAAGTAGATGCTACACAGTAAGTTTTCATTGATTTAGAAGAAACCTGGATTCTCCTCTGTGCTGAAGATAGCATTTAGTTCTATTTATTTAATTTGAAATTGTTTTCATCTCTCTTGTTTGGTCCCAGGGCATAAGGAAGAGCCAGATCCTAAGTACAAATATCCTTCCCATGGAAAAGTCAAATGCCAACTATTAGCATTGCCATCAGCAATAGAGAATCTCATTCATTCCCTCATTCTTGCATGTAGCCATTCAACAGTAGGGGAAAAATATAGCATCGAATTTAAAAAGTTAGCATAGACCAGGTGTGGTAGTGCATGCCTGTAATCCCAGTGACTTGGGAGGCTGAGGCAGGAGAATTGCAAGTTTGTGGCCAGTTTGGGCAACTTAGTGAGACCCTGTCACAAAATAAAAGTAAAAAGAGCTGGGTGCTCCCAGCGGCTCAGGAGACTGAAGCAGGAGGATCACAAGTTCAAAGCCAGCCTCAGCAAAAACAAGGCGCTAAGCAACTCAGTGAGACCCTGTCTCTAAATAAAATACAAAATAGTGCTGGGGATGTGGCTCAGTGGTCAAGTGCCCCTGAGTTCAACCCCTGGTACCTCCTTGCAAAAAGTAATGAAAGTAAAAAGAGATGGGCATGTAATTCGGAGGTAGAATGGTAGAGCACCCCTAGGTTTGATCCCTAATTTGTCCTACCCCCCAAAAAAGAGCATGGGTTTTGGATCTTGCTTATAATGTTAGATCTATCTTTTACTGTCCATGCTTTAATTCTCCATCTGTAAAACCAAGATAATAACATCTACTTAATAAGAACATTTACTGAGTGCTAACAGTGTGCCAGGTGCTATCATTTATTTCCCATAAGTATTTTTGGGCATTTAGTATGTCAAACATGTAGGGTTAGACATTGAGGAGTAAAGAGGAAAAGAACCAGATTATATGCCTGTAATCCCAGCAGCTCGGGAGGCTGAGGCAGGAGGATCAGGAGTTCAAAGCCAGGCCCGGCTGTTAGGCAAGGCCCTAAGCAACTCAGTGAAACCCTGTCTCTAAACAAAATACAAAAAGGGCTGGGGATGTGACTCAGTGGTTATGTGCCTCTGGGTTCAATCCCTGGCACCAAAGAAAAAAGAATCTAGATCCATACTGAAATGCTATGTCCTTGGCTTAACAAAAGTGTTCAAAAAAGCCAGAGTGACTGATGGACAGATCCAGTAATTTCTCAGTAACTTCTGGCTCCCCTGACTCCACAACGTTTAAGCATAACTATTTTTCTAAATTTCAAGGGATGGCAGGCACAGTGGTGCACACCTGTAATCCAAGTGGCTGGGGAGGCTGAGGCAGGAGGACTGGAATTCAAAGTCAACCTTGGCAATTTATTGAGGTCCTAAGTAACTTGTAAGACTCTGTCTCTTAATTAAAAAAAAAAAAAAAAATATATATATATATTTATATATATATATATAAATAAATATATATATAAATATATAAATATATATATATTTATATATATATAAATATATATAAATAAATATATATAATAAATATATATATAAATATATATATAAAATAAATATATATATATAAAAATATATATATAAATAAATAAAAAAAATATATATATATATATTTTTTTTTTTTTTTTTTAAGGAGCTGGGCATGTGGCTCAGTAGTTAGGTGCCCCTGGGTTCAATTCCCAGTACCAAAAAGAAAAAAGTGATGACTAATTCTCCCTTCCCTGACTTTCATGAGGGTGGAGGTTCCATTCCAGGCTACTTTAGTGTGTCCTTGGCTGAAAGATATAATCTCTCTGATCCTTGGACTGGACTAAGGTCAGCTCTAAAATCACCGGAGTTTGCGGGGAGGGAGATGATGATTTCTGAGCACATTAATTTTTTTTCCCTTTTGCCAAGTGAAAGTTATACTGCACCCCCAGGTTGCAACCACTAGAGGGCAGCAGGTCCCAGAGCACCTGAGCAGGTGGACACTAAGACAAGCAGGCTGTCTTAGGCCTCAGTTTCAGTTTTTGCTATGAATCCCAATTTCAGTTTTTAAGCAATGGACAGCCAGTCAGGTTAGGGTGAGATGAGGGAGTAGTTTTGTAAAGTAGGTCTGGCACTAGAAAGATAAAGACCAGTCCTAAAAATAAATTGGTTCTAAGAAAGTAAATATTTTATGAAAAGTTGGAAATGTATTTAGTTTAGATTGTCTATACCTCATATCATCAGAGATAGAGTTCTGGGAGCATTTTCTGAACTGGTAAAATTTTTGGTAGGCTGAAAGATGATTTTTAAAGTGCCTAAGGCTTTGTAAGCTAGACCAACTTTTTCTAGTCTCTTGAGAAATTTTGGTTCATTTTGCATGTTTAATAAGCCCTTACTCAGAAAAGAATTAGTTCTGAAATTTTCCAGAAAGCTTCACCAAGTCATATGCAAGTTTTCCTTCTGAAGAGGATGAAATAACCAGAATTACCATGTCCATTGAAGGAAGAGCACCAGCCTGGGCAACTTAAGGGGAAAAACAAAGGAGAGGAAGCTCAGTGTGGGTGCTAAGGAAAGCTGAGTGCTGGCCCAGCTTATCCTGCCAAGATAGGGTTGAGTGGTCCCTTCACCTCTCTGAGTCCTGGATCCCTCTTCTATGAAATACCAGGTTCTTCAAAATTAAGTCAGAAATAATCACATTTCACATTATTACAATTGCCTAAAGATTCAGATAAACTATCCAATGGCCTTTTCAAATATGAAAGAGTTGGATTCCTTTGAGAAGACAGTTTCCATTAGTAGACTAAGACCTTGCAGAAGACCTAGAACACCACAGAACAGACATAAGGATGTGATCTCTCTATTGTTTACTTAGCAGCTATAGAGCTAGAGCTTCAATTTGCTTTTGTCAGCCCCCCCCCCCCCCCCCCCCCCCCCCGTCAGACCATGGAGGGGTGATCATTGAAATTAAGCTGTCCCTGCCTCACTCAGTCTCATTTCTGGATCTCTGCTACCTTGCCAGTTTCTGAGACATAGCATGTCCTGTGTTACCTCTCTGCTTTTCCATATGTGGTTCCTTTCTCCTGGATTCTTTTCCCTGACTTATCCTTTGGGAAGCTTTTAGTCATCCTCCAAAATCCCACTCAGGGGTTGGGGTTGTGGCTCAGTTGTAGAGCACTTATCTAGCATGTGTAAGGCACTGGGTTCAATTCTCAGCACCACATAGAAATAAATGAATAAAATAAAAGGTCTATCAACAACTAAAATACATATATTTTTTAAAAACCCACTCAGATGACACCTGTTTTGTGAAGCCTATTTCTGCTCCCTAGAGACTCCCCAGTGTCAATCATTCCTCATCAGTGCTCCTCTAGCAACTGTTACAAAACCCATTGTTCTGCATGGTACCTGTTTGTTTCCATGCTAGCCCCTCCACTCAGATCTGAGAATTGCTAAAGGGGCAGGGGTTGATTATCTCCATGTCCTCAGCTCTGGCCCAGTGCCTGGAGGGTTGTATGTACTCCACCAATGCTGGGAGAACTGAAGTGAGTCTTCTTTCCTGTCACCAGCAAGATGTTTTGCTAGGTGGTTAACCATGATAGCTGAAAAAAAGATAATCACTCCTGGAGGGAGCCCTGGGGCACTTGCCTTGAATCAGGGGCTAAATGCAGAAGATTTAATGCTAACAATTAATGTTTGTGCTCTGGAAGACTTTCATCATTCAAAATTTGGTTCAGAATCTATTTTAATTACAAAAGAAGGATTATATGTAAGGGGAAACTTTGTGATAATGTGATTAAGTGCTGGGGCATATATAAGGAGGTGGTGAGTGCTCTGGGTTGATCTTTATAATCTATGACATTTGGGGGGTAAAAACTGTCTGGAGTGATTTGGTTAAATGAATAAATGACATCTGATTCCCAGTTTATGTACTTTAATTGGATAGGCCTCACACTCAGCTCTGGGCATTGGAAGTGGGGTGGGACACTGGTAGCTTCAGGTAGAGAGAACTGGCCCTCCATGAAAGGGTGTTGGGGTCAGATTATGTTGCCACTTCTTTGCATGGCTCCTCACAGCTTTGATTCATTTGCAAACATCTGAAGGACCCGTAAATATTAGTACATATGTGTTGTCAGTAAATAAGAGTCTTTGAGAGCTGCCAAAATCTGCTGGTGCTTTGTGCTTCTCTCTGCCTCCTTTTCCCAAAGGCTCTTTGCATGGATATGGGAAGAGCCAGTGTGTTGAAAGAGGACTAGAAGAAAAAAAGAATAAAGAAGCAGATGGCTTTCAAGGGGAGAGGTAAGTAGGGATCAGAGTTGATTCCATTCTGTGCAGCAGACTCCCTTGCAGGGCATTTCTCTGACAGTGAAATTTCTCAGTCAAAACGACCATGGATATGTGGCAAGGTGCACACCTATAATTCCAGTGTTTGAAAGGCTGAGGCAGGATGATCTTTTAAGCCCAGGAGCTAGAAGCCAGCCTGGACAATATAGAGAGACTCTGTCTCAAAACAAAACAAAACTACTGGATCTGAGGGAAAATGGGAGAGAAGGATGGTACATGACTGGGAAACAAATGACAAGTGAGGTTATCACCCACAAATAAAGACAGGTAAAAGTTCAACACATGGTTATTAGAGAGTACCACAAACTTAGTTTTTCAAGATTAGCATAATTCCTTTGCTCTCTAACTTTAACAGCCTCAGTGTTTTACTTAAAAAATTATTTTAGGGGCTGGGGAGATAGCTCAGTTGGTAGAGTGCTTGCTTTGTAAGCACAAGGCCCTGGGTTCGATCCCCAGCACCCCCCCAAAAAATATTTTATTGTGGTAAAAAATATAAAACAAAATTTACCTCTTAATCATTTTTCTTTCTCATACAGGTATTTTTACTTATACTTACTTACTTACTTACTTACTTATTTATTTTTGCAGTGCTGGGGATTGTACCAGGGCCTTGTGATTGCAAGGCAAGCACACTGAGCTATATCCCCAGCCCTCATACAGGTATTGAACAAAGGAGTGCTCACCCACTGAGGTACTTCCCCAGTCCTTTATTTATTTTTATTAAAAACATTGTTTTTGGTCCTGGGGATTGAACCCAGGTGCACTCTATCACTGAACTACATTCCCAGTGCCCTTCCCCCCGCCCCCCGCCCTCTTTTGGTACTGGGAATTGAACCCAGGGGTGTTTTGTTTTTGTATTTTGGTACCGGGGATTGAACTCAGGGGCACTTGACCACTGAGCCACATCCCCAGCACTATTTTGTATTTATATTTAGAAACAGGGTCTCACTGAGTTCCTTAGCGCCTCACTTTTGCTGAGGCTAGCCTTGAACTTGTGATCCTCCTGTGCTGTTGGGATTATAGGCATGTGCCACTGCACCCGGTCCCAGCCTTTATTTGAGACAGGGCTTTGCTAAGTTGCTTAGGGTCTTGCTAAATTGCTGAGAATAGTCTAGAACTTGAAATCCTCCTGCCTCAACCTCCTGAGTCACTGGGATTACAGGTGTGTGTCACTGTTCTCCACTGCACTAGTTGTTCTTTACAGTCTACCCAGTAAGCTTTCTTCACAGCCTGAGCATGTGATCCAGGTGTGGATAATCATAGCTATTCAGGTAATTTTAATTGATCCAAGTGGTGGGCATATGACTCAAGTAAGGGCCAAAGTCCTTTTGGAAACTATACATAGGCTAAGAAAAATAAGGGGGTTTTCTCCTATAAGAGAAGCAGAGATGAGTAAAAAAGAGAGGCAGATAAAAAAGAGAGAAATATTCCTGAGTTCTCTGGGTCCAACCCCAAGGCCTTTGTTCTTTCAGCACATGCTTTAAATCTATGAATTATCCCAGTATGAATGATCATATTTTCTAAAAGTGGCTACCATGATATATCTCACTTCACACGCACTAATTATAATGCAACATTGATACTCCTCTCATTGAAAAATGGTGTTTATGTCCTCTCCCCTTGCACCTAGGCAGAACTTTGAGACCACTTGGGCCCAAACACTATGCTATATGACTTCTGAGGTTGAGTTATAAAAGTGCCATATGTATTACTGGTTTATTCTCTTGAATCCTAGCTATGAGCTTGAAGCTGAGTAGTTATGTGAAGAAGCCATGTGTGGGGAGTCAGGATAACAGCCCTAGAAGAGATTCCAGCCAGCAACCAGCCTCTGCCACCATATGCCTTTCCAGATGATACCAGAATCTAGTCATCAAGTCACCCTTAACCTTTGAGTTTTTCTGAGAGAGGCTCCAGGCATCACAGAACAGAGACAAACCATCCCCACTGAGTTCTATTTGAATTTATGAGCCACAGAGTCCATGATCATAAAATGATCGTTCTATGCATTAGGTTTTGGGATGGTTTGTTATGCAGCCACAGTTAACTGGACACCCAGTGTCCTCCTTAGCTATGTGAACTAATAAATACTCTTTTTTTTTTTTTTTTTGCTTAAGTTAGTTTGTTAGAGAAGTTAGTTGAGTTCTGCCACTTGCAACTAATTGAATCTTGGCTAGTAACCTTCTCATCTCTAGGTTTTCAGTTACTCCATTTACCAAAGACATAATTTCCCATGTGGTCTTCAGGGAACAAGTATAGACGAGTAGTGAAGAAGAAAGAGGAGGGAATTAGGGCAGGGGCCTTTGTTTTCTTCACCCCATGATTCCACAGGCAATGGAATGCTTCCTTGCCTCTTTTAAGCCATTTATCTTCTCAGGACTGAATTCTGATCACTGTTCAGCTCTGTGACCTTTGATAAGCCGCTATACTTTGCTGGTTCTTTTTGGTTGGTTGATCAAGGGAGCTCTTTCTTCACTAGGGGAAAAAAAAAGATGGAATGAGGTTAAAGGTGACAGTGTTATCAACTTATTATTTTTCAGTATTGGTATCAGAGGTGCTCTATAACTAAGTTACATCCTCAACCCTTTTTACTTTTTGAGACAGGATCTCGCTCAGTTGCTGAGGCTGGCTTCAAAATTGGAATCCTCTTGACTCAGCCTCCTGAGTCACTGGGATTACAGGTATGTACCACATGCCTGACTTATAGTGTTATTAATATTATCTATGTTCTAAGCATTCTGTTTGGCTTTTTCCACATTATTCATGTGATTCCCACCGTGGTCCTATGCAGCAGGTGTCAGCCACTTTTTGGATCATTTCCTGGACTAACATTCTTTTTTTTTTTTTTTTTTTTTTTTTTTTTTTGGTACCAGGGATTGAACCCAGGGACACTTACTTACTAAACCATATCCCCAGCCCTTTTAAAATATTTTCTTTAGAAACAGGGTCTTGCTGAGTTTCTTAGGACCTACGTTGCTGAGGCTGGCTTTGAACTTGTGATCCTCCTGCCTCAGTTTCCTGAGCTGCTGGGATTATAGGAATGTGCCCAGTACCTGGACTAACATTCCATGAACACTTGTTGAGCTCCTTCTCTGTGCCCCTCACTTTCGTGTACTGTGAGGGCATGACAAGTCATATGTGACCAGTTCTTTGTTTTTAAGAAGCTTATGTTCAGATTGGAAAGGTAAAGCAAAATTAGGTATTATGTTGTGGTCTAAACTGAATAGAGCTGACCATAAATGCGAAAGGAGGTACATTAATTATCCATTGCAGTGTAACTAACTGCAACAAATTCAACAGCTCAAAAGAAGTGGCATTCCTGGTCTCATGGTTTCAATTGGTGTCAGGAGTCTGGGCTCAGTTTTGTTGGATCCTCTGCTCAGGTCTCACAAGGATGCAAAGTGGTGACTGGGCTGCGTTTCTTTGTGGCACTTAGGATCCTCTTCTAAGTTCATGTGGTTGTTGGCAGAATTTTCTAAGCGTATAGGACTGAAGGCCCCATTTTCTTGCTGTCTCCTCAGCATCTGGTGCTGTTCCCTACAATGTGGTATCCCCAGAGGCAGTTCTCAGTAGGGCAGCTTACTTTCTCAAGGCCAGCAGGAGAATCTCCTCACTTAGTCTGCTAAGGAGTGTTAAATAGTATAACATAATCATGGGAGAGACACATCATCACCTTTTATTTTATTGCCTAGAAGTAGGTCACAGGTTCCATTCCCTCAACGGGAAGGGAATTACACAAGAGCATAACTCAATGGGGGTCACATGAAGGTGCATTTTGCTGGGAGTTTAGAAGAGATGTCAGAGTGAACTGGAGTCTTCATGGAAGGCTTTATGGAGGAACTTCTGTAGGGTCTGAAAGATGAGTAGAGTTCACACCAGCAATGAGGGAAAGAGAAGAGGCAGAATATCCAGGACCAAAGGATCATGTGTGCAAAAGTTCAGAGGTGGAATTCTCACCTAAGAAATTCCCATACAAGGGGCTGGGTTGTGGCTCAGTGGTACAGTGCTTGCCTAGCACGTGTGAAGCACTGGGTTCAATACTCAGCATCAAATAAATAAATAAATAAATGTATCATGTCCATCTATAATTGAAAATATGTTAAAAAAATTTCCACACAAAAGGGAACAGAAACCTGCTAATTCTGCAGATCATAAAGGGCAGGTGGAACTTTTTCATAATTAACCAAAAGGAACCTAGATAGTGGAGGGAGAGTGCCCTGGCCTTGGTGTCCGAACATCTGGGTTCAAGGTTCAGTTACCCTATTTATGAGCAGTGTGACTGGGGTCTGATGGTTATCTGAGCCTAGCTTCATGTGAATACTTCTGTTTATCTTTTAATGCACGGTGAAACAAGCCCTTAGATGGAAAGTGTTCTGCATGTGGTCTAGGTCCTATTCCTGAAGGCAGGTTTGTTGACTTCCAAGACCCCATTCTCTCTGGCTCCTCTTAGTCTTTCACTTGATCTCCTTCCTCTTAGGGGGAGGGGGCTGGGGGAGATTTCCTGGGTTCTGGCTATGACACTCTTCTCATCTCACTACATGCTCTACCTTGGTGCTCTCATCCGCCACCACCCAGAGTCAAAGACTCCCAGACCTGTGCAGAGCCCAGACTCCTTTTCCCTGCTCCAACCTCATGCATCCATCCAATTGCTGGACAATTCATCTTGGATCTCTACAGAATCTTCAAATCCGCCAGACCCCAAACTAAACTCATTATTTTCCACTCAACTTCTTCTCTTTCAGGCTTTGTCTTGGAGAAACAATCATGCACCTTTTCTCCCCCCATCCCCACCTTGCACCTGAGATCCTGATACTTACCAAGTCCTTTCTCTCCCATGTGTCTCCTTCCTTGTATTCCCAGGGCCCTAGTTGGAATCTTGCTACTTCTCACCCAAATCATTGCAATTGCTATTCTTTTTGGTACCAGGGATTGAGCCCAGGGTTGTTTAACCACTAAGCCACATCCCCAGTCCCCTTTTTTTAAAAAAAAATTTGAGATTGGGTCTCACTGAGTTGCTTAGGGTCTGGCTAAGTTGCTGAGGCTGGCTTTGAACTTGTGGTCCTTCTGCTTCAAACCCCTGAGCTGCTGGGATTACAGGCATGTGCCACCACACCCAGCTTGCAATTGCTTTTTTTTTTTTTTTTTTTTTTTTGGTGGTCCTTGGGGATTGAATGCAGAGCCTTGCACATGCTAAGCAAGTGCTCTACCACTGAACTATGTCCTCAACCCTTGCAATTGCTTCTTAATTGATCTATCTCAATTAATTCTCCTCAAATCCTGAAGTGAACATTCTGAAGCACAAATTTGATAATACTGCTGCTTTGCTGAAATGCATTTGGAGGGGATTGAACTCAGGTGTGCTCAATCACTGAATCACATGCCCAGTCCTTTTTTGTATTTTTGTTAGAGACACTGAGTTGCTTAGAGTCTTGCTAAGTTGCTGAGGCTGGCTTTGAATTCAAGATCCTCCTGCCTCAGCCTCTTGAGCTGCTGGGATTATAGGTGTGAACTGCCACACCCTGTGCAAAGGCCCCTGAATTCTTAGGAATGAAATTCAAACTCCTGGGCAGAGAATTCAATGCCTAAAGCCTTCCCCAAATCTAACTCTTGCCTACCTCCCCAGATTACTTCCTGCCCTGCTGCCTCTGCTCCTATCCTACTGGACTGAGTGTTCTCACACTGCACTATGTTCTTTTAAATTTCTTGAGTATGTTGTTCCCCTTTCCCAAAATGCCCTTCCACCACCATTCATCTCTCTTGCTAACTCTTCTCTTCTCTAATCACTTAGTTAGTTAAGCTCTCCCATTTTATGAAACATCTTCCTCAACCTCTGGATGCTGGAAGGTCCCTGCTTACGAACCGTTTCAGCAGCTCGTGCATGCTTCTATATTGTAATTATTTTGTATTTTGCTGTCTCTCCTGCTAGACTATTTTTAAAAATAATAATGATGCCATATTATCTAATTTTGATGATCTGATCACCCTTTCTGCCAATATGATTCTTACTGAATATTTTATTTATTTCCGGATAGGCAACACACTCGTATGAATGAAAATTCAGAAGTTAGAGGACCATTGCAGAAAGGAATTGTGTTAATCAGCTTTTCATTGCTGTGACAAAATACGGAGAAAAAACAATTTAAAGGAGGAAAGATTTATTTTGGCTCACAGTTATAGAGGTTTCAAGTCACTGTCAGCTGGCTCCATTGTTTCTGAGCCTAGGATGAGGCAGAGAATCATGGAGAAAGGGAGGGACAGAGCAAATCTCATGGCAGCTGGAAAGTAGATGCAGTCAGAAAGGAGAAAAGGCTGTAGACAAGATATAGTACCCCAGGGACACCTGCCTGTCAACTAGGCCCCACCTCCTATAGTTTCCACACCTTCCAATAGTCCATTTAGCTATGAGTTCATCAATGGATCAGTTCATTGATGAGGTTAAAGTTTTCATAATCCAATCACTTCCTAAAAGCCCTACCTCTGAACATTGCTGCATTGGAAATCAAGACTTCAGTACATGAGTTTTGGGGGGACATTCAAGATCCAAACCAAAACAAAGAGCAAAGTCTCCTTTTTACCACTGTTCACCTTAGCTGTCTAGTCTCCCCAGCAGTAATTAATGTTATCAATTTCTTGTGATATTTCTAAGGATATAAATGTATAGATGCTTCCTCTTTTATACAGTATTATGTGCTATAGTCTGTGCTGCACCTTGTTTTCACTTAACCATATACAGTCTCCATGAGATCATTCCATATCTCTGCATAAAGAGCTTCCTTATTCTTTATTTACAATGATTCATTTTTCCATTGTGGATATGTTTAGGTAATTTCCAATCTTTTGTGAATACAAACAGTACTGCAATGACTTAACTTCACAAAAAAATGTCATTTCACACTTGTGCAAGTGTAACACTAGCATGAACTCCTAGAAGTGGAACCGCCAAATCAAGGGATATGTGGTTTGTAAGTCTGACCGTGTACTATTGCCCTTCATGGAGTTTGTAGATATCATCTTATTTATCTTTGCATCCTTAAGCCATTAGGGATTGTCGCTAGTGGCAGAGAACACAGCAGGCATTCACTATATTTTACAAATGCAAAACCAGCTCTTTTAACAAAGGCTCTCTTTTTCTTTCTTTGACACCTTTAGGAGATATGTCCTTTCCTATGATTCACGTTCAAACCAAATTTCATTATTATTTTGGAGCAAAATTCTTATCCCGACTTTATTATTTTGTATTATATAACTAATCAAGTTCCTTCTTCATTAGCTTGGTTTTAAAGTAAGGCCATATTCATTTTTATGTTTTAATTATAAGGAATTTGAGTTCTCATCCCACACTTGGTGAGATCTCTTAATTCTTTTACTAGCCCTTCCTTAAGTAATTCCTGGGAGGCTTACCTAGTTCATAAATTCTTTCAGGAGGTTGCTTGTTGCTTTTATAAGTCATCGAGTCTCTGCTTCTTCTGCATTTACTGTTTATAACTGCAACTTCTCTGTGTATCTTATTCACCTATAAAATAGGGAACATTGTAAGACTGTAAGGATTTAACGAGATGTAGATGTAAAGTACTTAGAATAGTGTTTGGCATGTAGTAATATAGTCCTCATGCTTCTATTTGTCTTCCTAGGTATGCCAAGAATGCGAGGTCCTGACTTTTTTACTGAGGTTTTTTCTTAGGGTCATGGGATGTATTTGTATGAACCTTGAGGGATGAAGTAATGTCTCCCTCCAGATCAAAGAACAGGTTTGCTTACTGCTTTGTATAAAATGGCAGCTTCCTCAAGTTCAGTGTTCCTTAGCTGTGATGTAAATCCACTAAGTGCACAGCATTCATTTGGGCCCTTTGCTTCAAACATGTGGTACTTTGCCGGGTGGGGAGGGCAAAAGGAACTGACACAAACATGCTGAAGCTCCTTGCTTTTTGGGTCTTGAGTAATAGTCTTTTGTTTCTGACCCAGGAATCTTGTGTCTTCCACAACATCTATGAAACAGTAAACGATTTACCTTATCAGTAGGATGAAATCAATTGTCAGACTGGAGTAGTAATGGCTTAAATAAGCTTATTCACTATTTTTTCTCTTGTTCTTTTTACTTGTCTTCACCAAGCACTTTGTTCTAAAATATTGTTTTTTAGTTGCAGATGGACATAATATCTTTATTTTATTTACTTTTATGTGGTGCTGAGGGTCGAACCCAGTGCCTCACATGTGCTAGGCAAGTGCTCTAGTACTCAGCTACAACTCCAGACCTTCACCAGGCACTCTGCACAACATCTGTAAGTTTGTGTTTTGGTAGGCAGCCAAAAAACCCCCCAAAAAACAAAAAAACAAAAAAACACCAATTTCTGCCATTTGTAAAGAATTCTATTGTGCTATTGGGGCAAACACAATCAATTTAAAATAAAGCTAATTCAAAATTATCGCACAATTGTAATTATTACTTGACCACTGTAACATCTAGTTCTAAATTACGGAGACAGTAGTTTCCTCTCTATATGTTTTTTGTATAGTTGGGGTATAGCTTTTACATAGCTAGTTGCAATACATGAAAGGAAAGTTGCGCAAAAACAACTAGGCCTTAGTTCCTGTTACTTAATATCTGTTTGATTTTAGACACTTTAAACTTCAGTTTCCTAATATGTGAAACAGGGAAACTAATTCTTGAACCAGCTGTCTCACAAGGTGAGAATAAAATGAACATACAGTTACTAAACAAGTTAAGTTTGTGTTGAATCACAAACTTATCAACTAATACTAACATTATTGGGTTTTCTTTCTCTCTTCCTTTTTAAAATTTTTTTCTCCTCCTGCCGCCCCCTCGCGCGGTGTTGAGAATTGAATCCAGTCCCGCGGGCGAGCAAAGCCCTACATCTGGGCTACATCCTTAGGACATATTAACGTTTTTAGAAGCGACGAAATGAAAGGAAACGAAACAAAAACAAAACCTTGCCCCACGTCAGCAGAGGAAAATTTTGCCACGCTCGGTGTTAGATTAGATGCTCAACACGTGAAATGCCTAATAGCGCCTAGGTGATAAACCACAGCTCCCAGCAGGCCTTGCTCCCGAAAATGCGCCAGATATCCTCCGCTCAGGTCTGGGCTCAGCCTCTCTCCACCCCACAGCTCAGAAACTACATTTCCCATGAGGCCGCGCGGTGCTCAACCTTCCGCTTTCCTCCGCCGCCCCCCCCCCCCCCCCCCCCCGCTCCCCTTTAGCCGGCCAGCAGCGCCGTGGCCGACTCGGTCCCGCGGCCGGTGGTACGGGCGCGCGCGCCGGGGGTCGCGCGGCTGCTGAGAAGGACGAGCACGCGCTGGGAGGGAGTGGAGGCGTAGGGGGGCGGGGGTACGGCTCGATTGCTCGCAAGATGGCGGACGAGGACGGGGAAGGGATTCACCCCTCAGCCCCTCATCGGAACGGAGGTGGCGGCGGCGGCGGGGGGTCCGGGCTCCACTGCGCCGGGAACGGCGGAGGAGGAGGCGGCGGCCCGCGGGTCGTGCGCATCGTCAAGTCCGAGTCCGGCTACGGCTTCAACGTGCGGGGCCAAGTGAGCGAGGGCGGGCAACTGCGGAGCATCAACGGGGAGCTGTACGCGCCGCTGCAGCATGTGAGCGCCGTGCTGCCCGGGGGGGCGGCCGACCGGGCCGGGGTGCGCAAGGGGGACCGCATCCTGGAGGTGTGAGTATCCGGGCCGAATGCCGCCCCACCCTTCCCAGTCCCCTCCGCCTGTCCCTGCATCTCCTCTCCCACTCCTGTCACCCTCAGGCCGCAACCTCCCCCAACCCCTATACGGGCTCTCTGGACCCCCGCCCCCTTCAGGCCTCAGCTGCCTGGTACCTCCTTGTGGGTTGACCCCACCTCCCCCAGTTTCTGCGACCTCCCACCTTCCTTCCTGTGGTCTCCAGTTTATGTCCTTGCCCCAGTGCTCTTACCCCTGCCCCCATGCCTTTGGCTGTTTTCTGTCCCTTTGGCATGCCATTTTTTGCTCCTCACTGCCCCTCGCCTTCTTCATAACGAATGTCTTCTGCTCTTTACTAACGGCATCCTTTTTTCTGACCCTGCTAGTATCGTGTCTTCCTCAAGTTCTTGTCTTTAGCATCATAGTTCCTGTTCTCCGCCACTCCCCTCAGTCCCTGTGGACTGCCCTTCTGCCCTCTAGACCAAGTAAGCAGGACCTCTCGGTCTGCTCCCACTTTTTTCTTCCGGAAACCTCATCTCTTCTTACTCCGCTTCTTTTTATTTCCCCAGTTCCCCTGACCTATGTTTAAGCACCTCCAGTATTTCCCATTTACCGCTTGTCCTTTCTTCCCCTCTTTTTTGTGTTCATAACCCCCCAAAATACCTTCTTTTCTGACCCTTGCGTACTTTTTGGTGGGAGTGAAGTGGGGGTTGACAGTAGTTTTCTTTGCTGTAGTTCTGGTATTCTACCCTGACCACATCTGAGTGCATCCCTGTTCTGGTCCCATCTTCTCTTGTACACTATACTCACACTTCTTTTGAGTACAGTTTATGGTAGAGCTGTCCTAGCTGCCACTTCCCACAAACTACAACCCTTTTTTAGGTCTTTGACTTCTGCGTGTTTTTAGTGCATGCTCTTGGGATCCCACACTTGACTTTATCCTATTCTTTCTCTCCTATAGTTTGCTTTCCTTTTCTTCTTTTTTTGAGGCTCTTTCAACCCACTCTCTTCCCCTGCTGCTGTCCCTCCCCCATCATTCATCCTAGTTCCCCACCGCATGCATCCCTTAAAGCAGTTTCTGTGCAGACTTTCTCCACTGTCCTTACCTAGGTGTTACATTCATGTTTTTGTACTTGGTGTTAAAATTCTTATAGTGGTTACTGGTTGACTTGTGGAGTTTATGTTCTCATTGTCTCCATTCTCTGTAGGAATCTTCAATTCTGAATTTCTCTTCTTACCGCTTTGATATTACATATTCTTTTTTCACTTTTACTGTCTTGCTTCTTCCTGGGATTTGCCCATGTAAGTCTCATTTTTAAAAAAACATTTTATTTTTGATAATAATTTCCACAACTGTCTTTGCTTTTATAAAACAGCAGGTTTACCCAAGGTTTGTAAAGAGGATGGTATCTTGAAAGAGTCTGGTCTTATATAGGAGTCCATCCTTTCTTATTCATCTCGTTCCCCTGCCTTTATCCTTGATGATCTTACTCTAGAGTATCTACTCTTTTTTTTTTTTTTTTTTCCTCATCCCTTTCACCTCGAGAAAGAGTAGGTCACCCAAACATGTGTTTGAAAATATTATACCTTTCTTGTTCTTTCTATAAATAGATAACTTTCTTTTCTCATAAATGTCCTACATACAGTTTTCTAGTAATGTCTGGAAATATATTTTTAGTCTTTGGGGGGGGCATGACATTCAGATATAGAATATAATAATGACCTTTGATTTCTCATATCTGAGCACTTAGTTGTTGTCTTTCTGGATAAGTGAAAATCTGTGGTTAATGTTTCTTCTGATAGAAGCTCTTGGAATTGTCATTTCCTTTCCCTTTGAAGATAACTTTGGATCCAGCTGTTTATTTTTAGACTTAATGTATTTAAAAATTATAGATCTACTATAACGTTTATTTATTTATTTATTTATTTTATTTTATTGTAAAACAAATGGGATACATGTTGCCTCTCTGTACATGGCGCAAAGGCATACCATTTGTGTAATCATAAATCCACATACAGAAATGTTGTTTGATTCATTCTGTTATTTTTTTTCCCCTTCCCCCCACCCCTCCCACCCCTCTTTACCCTCTATACAGTACTTTCTTCCTCCATACTTGCCCCCCTCCCTAACCCTAACTCTAACCCTAACACTAACCCTTCCCTCCCCCCTATAACGTTTTAAATCATTTATTCTTTATAGGATCTAAAGGAACCAAACTTAAATAAAATTCTGTAGGAAACTATAGCTAAGGTGATTTCCCATATGCCTACATGTGCACGCGCGTGCACACACACACACACACACACACACACACCCCAATACACAACCAACAAACATAGTTGGTGACTTCTTGCCTTTATTATATTTTCTGCAGTAAAACCCAGATATAAACTAGGTACTAAAGGAGACTCCAGATGGTGCCATAGGACAGGTAGATGAACTTGCCTCAGGTCCAGGTTCCAGACTAGGAACCTAGGAAGTCTTTTCCTTCTAGAGAAAAGACATTGCTTTTTAGCACATCCCTACTAGTGGGTGGAGAACTTTGTCTCCTTTAAAGGGCAGGGGAAAAGGACAACCTTCTCTGGAAGGTTGTGATGATCAGAAATCTTCCTGGGTTTGATTTCTCACCCTTCCCAACTGTGTTTGATATCCAAATTATTTGAAACTTCTCTGATACTCTAGTGGAAGGTAGTGATAGTTGGAACACAAAGCCAACTAAAGGGTAAAGTCTCTGAAACCCCATCTTTTATATATTTTCTTGTTTGTTCATTCCTTCCTTCCTTTTTTGTCTGCATCTTTTTGTTAGGTTTTCATATGAGAGGAGGAAATAAACTACCAAATAGACACTGTTCTTCTTGTACTTGCTGCTTGTTTTGATCAGATTTGAGGCTGATTTTCCATAAGCATTCTTTAGACAACACTCTTTAGAACTTATCCAGGTTCTTTAAGTCAGCCTCTCTGTTGTCCCAGGAACATTTTCCATGTTGATGAAGTGCCAAGTGGGGTCTGAGTTAGGGATAGGTAGATTATCATTGTATAGACATATCATTGGGTGTCAGGTGGACTTCTGGACCTTGATAATTGCTGTTTAAGACTTCCCTATTTTAAACCTTTTCCCTGTGTGTACAAATTGATTTTATTCCAGTTTTCATATATTACACTCATAGAGGCATGAAAGAACAGTAACTGAGATTTAAGGGGATATAAGCTTGGACACAAGTAAGAAGTTTAGTCTCGTTGTGATCCTTTTAGAATCTGCTTAGCAAGGTTCTCTCTTCACTGAATCTTGGAACAATTATTAAATTATATTGGAGTCAGTATGGTTCAGTCCTTTTTCCTTTCAAAATGGACTAGAATGTAACTGATTCTAGAGAGTCATGTTGCCGGGCTTGGTAGTGCAATATGAAGAAGCCCTCTGGGCTCTCAATTTTACTACAGATGGAAAGTTTTCTTGACTAGCAACATTAGTCTCCACCTTGTAATTTTTCCCAGTGTAACATACACTGATGTGTATGTACCTGGAGGCTAATGTGTGAAGGATGCTTTCAACAAATGAACCCCAAATAAATGTCTTTGTGCTAATTATATAGTATGTGAAGTAACTGATTTCAGGTTCATGTAATTCCAAGGGCTCTTGATTCATTTCTTGAGAGATGCCTTTTTATGAAGGTTTTTGTGTGCTGTGGGTTTGAATTTGGGACTGCCTAGATTTTGAGAGAGTAGGTTTGTCTTTTGGCCATTTCTTTTGTCTCTTTGGTATTTGGATAGTGTGATCTTTAATCATGGACCCCTATGGTTGGCTTGCAGGCATTCAAAATCATGATATGGTAGTCAAAGAATAAACGTTTTCCCACTTAATAGCTACCAGATAATACATCCATCAGCTTTTCCTTGTTAAAATTAAACCATAAGGTAAATTAGGCTACCTATATAAATTTGCTTATTGAGAGTCAATTTTTTTATTTTATTTTGTGTGAAAGTTTGAACAGCATTGAATAAAAAGAAAAGACGGTGCCACAAAAGGAATTTTTACAAGTTGTGTGAGTCATGTAACATTGACTACTTAGTACCTTCTCAAGAGCTGCCTTCTTAATTGTAACTGAATTCTGTTTGCCTCAAATTTTCCAGGCTGATTTTGGTAATAGTGTTTGAAATGCTTTATTGATCAGAGGAAATTTTTATGGCAGTGGTTCCCAAGTTTTTATGCACGTAGAAATCACTTGGGTGCTCATGTCAAAAGCATAGATTCTCAGGCTTACCTTGTAAGGATTGTGATTAAATAGCTTGCATGAGACCTAGAAATATCTGTTTTTTATTCCTTTGCCAAATGTAGGGAATGCAACCCGCATACAGAGCCACATGCCCAGAGCAACACTATAGGTTACAGTACTTGCATTCTCAATTCATTTTATCATTATGGTCATATTGAGAGTCATGAGGGAAGAATATGCTAACAAATAGTGATTTTTTTTTTTAGGCTTTGGAATTCCAGTCTAAGTGGCAAATCAGTTAAGTACTATTTTATCTGATCTTATGTATTTTACTTATTGGATCTTGCTAAGCTCTTGCAATAAAGGTGGATTGTTAAGAGGTAGAACAAACAATCATAATCGTTATTCTACTTTGCAGTGTGTATAGTGTGTTAACTGTTTGCAGTGTTTTTGCATTTGAATTTCACAACGGCCCTGTGAGAGAAATTATAAACTCCTTTGAGGGCAGGTATTATATCAAATACTGTATTTATTTGTTGACTCTCTAGCCAAATGTCTGGTGGCATATAGAAGGTTATTCCTCAGTACATACTTGCTGACTGAATATGAGTAAAATTACCCCACTTTATATGAGAGGAAAAGTGAGTATTGCACTGATGAGTGGCAACCAGAATTAAAGGCAGGTCTTTGCATTCTAAATGTAGTATATTTTCCATTTCTTTGATTTTTCAGCTATTGTTGACTGATAATAGTTAACTATTCTTGATTGTAATTACTTAACTTATAATCGTTAAAATTCAGTTACATTCCTGTAAACTTGGATAGCAGTTGAACTTTGGTACTACCATAGTGAAATGTAACCATCTTATATATTTATTTACCCTTTATCTACTTTTGTAAATTGGATAACAGATGGGGGACCAAATCAATCTTTGTCCTTATTGTTGCTGTCTCTACTCCACAGGTTATCAGTGAAGAGAGCATGACAATCATAATTTTAACTTCAAAAATACTTCTAATTTCATGTATAGTTAAGATTGCAAACAAATGATACTGAATTTGAAAACAGCATTACACTTTTCTTAGAAATCACATCCACAGATTGCTGTAACCAGGAAAAGATTTTTCTTTACTAGCATAAAGATTTGTCAGGGTCTTATAAATTGTTGTGAACAGTTGTCTTTCTAGCCACCACTGACTGGTTTGTTTCAGTTGAGAGCTTGTTACCATGCTCTCAAGGATAATTATTTTTAAAGATAAGTCTCATTGGGAATAATTCTTATGATCTTGTAGATAAGCAAAGAGACTTAATTGACAAGGAAACACTTTATGATGACAGCGAAGTACTTTATGAGCATGAACTGTGCTGAGTTCATTCATTAGATGATGGCATTACTGACAAAGGATATTGTGGTGGTTTAGGTTAGAGCCAGTTAGGTTTGTTCTGTTTCTCAGCTGTCAGCTATATAGATGCTTTTTGTGCTTCACTCAGGCAATTCAGTAAGAGACTATTTATGGGTGGTATAATTCTAGCCCATATTTGGAAAAAATCTTTATGCAGTTTTAAAATATTTTTTCAAAAATTGAATCTCACAGCAAGAAATATCTTTTCTATTACAACCCAATATATATGCAAAAATAACCCATCAAAACAAGATTCACCAAAACTGTATTTACTAGTATCAGGTATTCTGGTACTTTTTAGTCTGTTCAATATTTGGTTGTTTTGTTTTTTGAATGTGTATAGTGGCCCACTACAATAATTTCACAACTTGTTAGGTTGTGATTCATTGTCTGAAAAACATTAATTTAGGCATTACTTTTCCTGGTGTTGGTCCTCTACTAGCTCATATTCAATCTGGTTCCACAGTTAAGCACAAACTATGTGTAAAGTATTACTAGGCTTGTGAGTCACAGTGTCTCTGCATCCCTGCTTTTGAGAAGCTTACACTGCAGTGGGGAAGGTACAAATAACAAATATTTTAAATGTAAATCAAAATGAAATAATGGAGGTGAATGAAAATACACAGTGGGAATTTAAAGGACTATGGAGGAGATAGGTCATAGAAGGCTTTTAAACTGTACTTTAAGAACAAGTAGGAATTTCAGTAGCAGAGAAGAAAGCGGAAGGATTTCACAGGCTGAGGAAATTGTGTGACCAAAGAGAGGAAGATGTGAAAAGTTCCTAGGCTACTTGAGGGGCCTAAAAGTTGCTGTTTGTAGACAGTTGTGATAGAAGAAACTGGAAAGGAAGGTTGAAATGAGATCCAAAGGGTTTTGAATGCAATGCTAAAAAGTTTGTATTTCTGTTTATGAGCTTACATATAGTTTTATGTGCATTAATCACCAGGATTCCTGTGAATTATATTATTATTATTGACCAGAAGAGGGTTGAATAGCTTTTGCAAGGCCTAAGAGGAAAGACAACTTAGAATTAGAAGAATTCAGAGACCCAGTCTCTTGAACTATCTTATGCTATATAAAGAAGGGAACTGAGAACAACTAAGCTCTAACATCCAGCATAAGAAACAGCTGATGAGAAGCTGGTTGCTTTTAACTGGTGAACACGTTTTACAATCCAATCCAATTTCTGAAATATCTTTCTCTGTCTTATGTTTTAAATAACAATGATTATTGTTCAGTTTACAGTTGATAATATTTTCTTTTCTTCCTTTTGGTACTGGATGCTGGAAATTGAACCACTGATTGTAACACTGAACTCCATCCCCAGTCCTTTTTAAATTTTGAAATAGGGTCTCACTGAGGTGAGGTTTTTGCTGAGTTGCTGAGGCTGGCCTCTAACTTGTGATCCTCTTGCTTCAGCCTTCAACTCCCTGGGATTATAGATGTGCCCCACCATGCCTGGCAATATTTTCATTCTTATAGGCTACAGGCCCACTTGTTCTCTGCATTATTTTTTTCCAAATCTGTTCCTCTGATTTGATGATGCCTCCTTTAATTTAAATATTTTATTTAGTCTCTTGTTCATTACTTGTTGTCCCTTGCCAGCTAAATAAGGATCTTATATTAGTTGAGGAAATGTACCTATTGGCTAGGTATTTGAGTTGTTAAGTAAGGAGCTCTTTTCAAGTGCCCTTATATGTATCTTTTAAAAAATTATCCATTTTTGCTTAAGCTATCTGAAACTTTTTTGGTGTTGGGGATTGACCCCACGGCTTTGCATGTAGCTGGGCACTCATTCTACCACTGAGGTTCGCTCCCAGCCCTATCTGAAATTTTTTTAGATTCTTGAATCAGACCTCAGAGCAAGAATGACAGATCTATGTATTCTATGGACTTGATACACAAGTAATTTGCTTACTTCCCTTTGGAAAAGTACAGAGACATCTGCAGAGAGTCAGCTGCTTATGTGGATACTCTCCAGCTGCTTTCAAGAGACTGCTTATTCTTACAGAACTATTCAATGAAAATAACTAGGAACCATTCCCTCCCCATACTGCAGTGCTTTTATATTCTGTGTCTATTCAGTTTTAGTTATATTTAGTGTGTTTAAAAAATTGGGAGGTGGATTAAGTATTTGGATATCTTGGAAAATGTGATGACCTCTTAGAAATTTTGGAAACTTTTTCTACTTCTTTTGTTGATCAGTTTAAGCATTTAGAAAATCTGTCACTTGTAAAGTTTGTCAACTGAATATACTGTGAGGATTGCTTAGTTTTTACCCAATATTATAGTCATTTTGAGTCTGATAGTGTTAAAAAATTATGGATATGCTTTTCTAAGGTAAGTAACCTGCGTGTATCTTCACTTGAAAATAGCAAGTTTTGTTCTTTCTCCTTGGTATTTTGAATCCAAGGAAATGTGACACTAAAGTTTCCTTTGTGAGTTATGTGCTGATAGATTATTCTAAATTTCCCTGTCTATCCATCTCTTTTAAATTACTGACTTGAGAAAGGCCCTACTACTGTACTTTTCTTCTTTTTCTAGATTACAGACATAGAGAAACTGTAGTCTGTGTTTTTAAACTTCCAAAATAAATTGTCCAAATTTAATTTGTATTAAAAGATGCTATTTGAGTGCTAAAGGTTTATCACTTTAAAAGTAATCTATTATTAATTTTTAAAGGTTATCTTTTATAGATCAAGTTTGAGCTTTTTAATTCTTTTTCTTTTTTGTAGTAGTAGTGATAGCTTTACTATTCACATCCATGTACAGTGCCTCTTGGGTTGAAATGAACATTTAGGAAATGGGTGGTTGGTGGCCCCATAACAAATTTATCACATCACATGAGAACCATGCTTTTAATTACAATACTACAGTACAATTATAATACTACAGTATTTCAGAAATTGTAATGAAATCGAATTTCAAAAACTTGATTCCTCTTTTGGTAATTTACCTGACTTGCAAATCAAGGTTGTCGATTAAGCTAGTAGGTTTTATTTTTTTAATTTTTACTGTGATCAGTCTACCACATCAAAAACATTTGGAGATTGCACTTAAATTGACCACGTATAGGCAATGATTCAAAATGTAGCAGATCTCAAACTCTGAGTTGGTGTTTGGAAATGATTTAGGACTTGTATTTGTTTTGCTAGAGAATAACTGAGAGGTGTTCAGAAATGATGTACATAGGAGGGAAATGAGTTAGGTTAGGAAACCATAATGGCTGTTGGCAGCTTTCCATTTCTAACATTTTCCTACATGTGAAGAAGTAACCTATTGTTATATCTAATCTCCTTCTCTTTTTAAAAATTTTTTTTTGGTGCTGGGGATTGAACCCAGGGCCTTGTGCTTGCAAGGCAAGTACTCTACCAACTGAGCTATATCCCCAGCCCGTTCCTTCTCTTTTTTAATAGACTCATAGAGTTGCTATATGCTGATCAAGTTTTTAAAAATGAAAATTAAAAAACAAAATGTCTTATCAAAACAAAATAAGTGTTATATATTTTTGAAGTCAGTATCAGAACTTTCTTTAAGACGTTACTGGTAATTCTTTAGCTTCTCACAGGTAAGTAAAGGGAAGTCTTGTATTTTTTTAAAATACAAAGTGTGGTGCATTTAGTTTTCATGAGGTGAAACAATGTAATTACAATAACTCATTCTCATAATTTTCATAAAATAACAGCTTGTCCCATACACACTAGGAATTGAACTCTGGGCCTTCAGCATAGTAGGCAAGTGCTCTGCCACTTAGCCATATTCCCAGACCTGTTTATTTTTGAGATAGATCTCAAAGTTGCTGGTCTGGCCTCAGACTTGCAATTCTCCTGTTTTAGCCTCCCCAATAGCTGGTATTAGAGGTGTGCCCCACAATACCTGGCTACAGCTTGATTTTTGTCAATAACTATTTCTTATTCCTTCTCCTTATTTCCTTTTGCTGTCCTTGGTATCAATGTATATGTTTAAAAATTAATAAAAACAGATTGCTGTTTTTAGTTCCAGTAAAAGAAAACATATCCTTATTTTGAAATTGCTTACATAGTAGAATGTCATTTTCTGATCTTATATATCATTTCTGTAGGCCTACCATAGTAGAAAGCAAAATTATCAATAATAAAGTTTGAAAAATGTAGAACCTGCACAGTATTTTGTGTGTGTGTGTGTGTGTGTGTGACTGGGGATTGAATTTGGGGCCTGGCACATCTAAGCAAGTACGCTACCACTGAGCTATATCCCTGGCCTGAGCATGCACAATATTTTTAATACCTCCAAACAATGAAACCAATTAGAAAGCTAAAGAAGGAATGAAATGTAAATGTAAAGAGAAGACATTGTGTTTGTGTACTTGCCTTAATTTTTTTCCCATTTATTCAGAAAAACATTTTAGTGAATGCTTTGTATATGACAAACATGGCATTGGACAATGGAGACAGAAAGTTGAATAACATGTAGTCCTTACCATTAGGAAGCCTAGCATCTGGGGAATCTAGCAGATCAGTTAGAGTTCTGGAGTAAACTCAGGGAAGGCAAGAAAACACTTTTCACTTTAGTCTTATGGACTCTATTTATTTCCTGTTTCTTAGGTCCATACCTATTATTTTGCCCCATTTGGTGAGGATTTTAAAATACATTTAAGATACAATTAGATTCTCTTGTCACAGTCTGAGATGCTTCTAACCTCCTTATTTAAAAACTATATATAAATATAATATAAAATATATATAAATATATATTTATATAAATTTATATACATATATGTGGAAGAAATTAAGGTTCACTCTGATGTTCAGTTCTGTATGTTTTGGCAAATGCATTGTATCATGTCGAAAAATCCCTTGTACTTTGCCTGTTAGTTCCTTCTATTCCTTCACACCCCTGATGTGATCTTTGCTTTTTCTGCAATGTGGATAATTGAAATCATTCAATATATAGCCTTTTTAGACTGATTTAAAAAACAATGCACTTCAAGTTTCTTCACATTTGTTTGTTTATTTGTGTGATACTGGAAATTAAAACCAGGAGCTACATCCTCAGCCCCTTTTTAAATTTTATTTTGAGACAAGGTCTCACTAAATTGCCCAGGCAGGCCTTGAATTTGTGGTCCTCCTGCTTCAGTCTCTTGGGTTGCTGGGATTATAGCTGTGTGCCACCATGCCCATCTCTGTGACTTTTTGTGACTAGTTTATTTTTTTTTTTTTTAGCTGAGTAATACTTAATTGTATGGATGTTCCACAATTTGTCATCTATTGTCACCTAATGAAGGGCATCTTGGTTCTAGGTTTTTGAGCAGTTATAAATAAAACTGTTCTAAACATTTGTGTGCAGGTGTTTGTATGTAAACTTTCAGTACAGTTGGGTAAATACCTAGGAGTAAATGTTACTGATGGATCATATGGTTAAGAATCTGTCAAACTCTTTTCTGAAGTGACTATCATTTTATATTCCCACAACAATGATTGAGGGTTGCTGTTGCTCCACATCTTCACCAGCATCTGGTATTTGGTATGATCAAAAAAATTTTTTTTGAGCCATTCTAATAGGTGTATAATGGTATCTGGTTGTTTTGATTGGAATTTCATGGTGATGAATGGTGTTGAACATCTTTTCACATGCTTATTTGCCATCCGTGTATCTGCTAAGGTGTCTTTCCAGATATTTTGCCCATTTTTAAATTGGGTTGTTTGCTTTTTTATTGTTTGAGTTTTAAGAGTTCATTGTATGCTTTGGATACAAGTCCTTTATCATCTTTATCAGATATGTTTTACAAATTTTTCTACTCTGCGGCTTGTTTTTGGGTTTTCTTAATATTTTACAGAGCTGAAGTTTTTAATTTTAGTAAAGTTCAGTTTAGCAGTTTTACTTTCATGGACTATGCTTTTGGTGTGGTATCTAAAATCTCATGGTAAACCGCAAATCACTGTTTTAGTAAACTTTTTCACTGCTGTGATTGAAAGACCTGACAAAAACAGAGGAGGTAAAGTTTATTTTGGGGCTCATGGTTTCAGAGGTCTCAGTCTGTAAATGGCCATCTCTGTTGCTCTGGGCCCAAGGTAAGGCAAAGCATTATGGCAGGACAGAGTGATGGAGAAAAGCTGCTGGGAATATGACACTAGGACTAGACAGAGAGAGAGCCTCGCCTCACTATGGACAAAAGGCACACCTCCAGTGACCCACTTCCTCCAGCCAAACCCTACCTGTCTGCAGTTACCACCCAGTTAATCCCTATCAGGGTATTAATGCACTGATTAGGTTAGAATTCTCAAAACCCAATCATCTCACCTCTAAAATTTCTTGCATTGTCTCACACATGAGCTTTTGGGGGACAGCTAATATCTAAACTGTTAACAATCATGTAGATTTTCTCCTGTGTTATCTTCTAGAAATTTTATAGATCTTCATTTTTACAATACACACTCCCCTACCTCATTGTTGAGGATGGAACCCTGGGCCTAGTGTATGTTAGGCAAGTGCTGTAACACTGAGCCACACCCCCAACTCTGCAGTACATTTTAAACATAGCATTGGCACAAACAGATTATTTTATTTTTCATATTTATAATTTTAAATGATTGCTTTATAGTTTATCAAATTATTGTACTATCATGACCACTCATCCCCCTATTAACTTTTTATAAGTATAGAAACTTAGAAACAGTCTAAATAATAATGAATGTGTTTCTGTTGAACTTTTGTTTTAAGATTGTTTCATTTATTCTTTCTCATATACTAAGAGTGTTCTACATTTCACTGTAAAGTTCTTGCCTTTATTGAACTTATGTTTTGGTGATTTCCTTAGGACAAATTCTCAGTAATGCAATCATGAGTTGAAATAATATGAATATTTTTATGACTTTAGATGCATTTTACCAGCGAAATTGCTTCCCACAAGGATTTTTACCTGTTCACAGTCATCATTTTATATTCCAGATAATAGGAATTGATGTTAAAAGTAATTGAGATAATTTTACACTTTTAAAATTGTTGACCAGATTTTGCTGTTTATTAGAAGAAACTCAAACATTGTAGAAACATTTGGTCCTCTCTTTCCTTTAGTTGTACTTCTCCCATTCTATCAATAAATTAGATGTTCTCAGATGTAAGGTGCATAATTAGTACTTCTGAAAAGTATTCCAAAAACTTCTTGACATTTAATGGTCCAGAATGGTAAATTTTTTCAGACCTGTTCAAGTTTCACCTTCTTTGGCTAAGTGCTTATCCATGTCCTGATCTCAAGAGTTTAAGGGCATAGTGCATGTGATTGCTAAGACAGTAAATAAAAGTATTCTCTGACTTGTTTGCCTAAGAATGCAAGAAGCAAAGTTAGATGAAAAGGAGCCAGCCTAAGTCAGTTAGATGATTTACCTGCAGAAATGAAAAAGGACAGATCTTTACATTTCAGTTGAGTTGTTTTTTTGTTTTTAACAGTAGTTTCTAGTATATGTGTTCTCAATAAGCGGTAAGTGAACCAATGTGAAGTCAAAGGAAATGTCTCTCTTCCAGTGTATCAGGGGTCTAGTTTTCTCCAACTTGGGAGGTCTTCATCCAGTTTCCAAGAGATTGTATATGGAAAAAGTAGGGAGGGCGCTGTATAATTGAGAAGATGATATAACAGCTATGTTAAGATTTTAAATTACCCATCTTTCCAATTACCCTAACTCAACTGTTGTTGTATTTTGCTTATTATACCTTTTTTTTGGGCAGAAATATTTTATATGCTTATAATAAATGGACAATATTTTATTTTAAATGGGCAAAAAACAAGTCATAGTCTCTTGGTTTTAGCATTTAACTTAAGAATTTTTCTGGGGAATTTTTAAGAGATATGTAGTCCATATGCTTGATGACTTAAGGTTTTCATAATGTTAGGTATTTGGCTGAATTCTTTTTCAAGTACTCTGTCAGAAGAAAATGTTTTACAGTCTTGAAAGCTTAACATTTAACAAGAGAACCCTAGATCTCCTAAGAAATGAAATCTGAATTACATTTATAATGAAATGATATTAATGCAATATTTGGTGAATTTTACTCATATCAAATTATGACTTTGATAAACTTGAGAGATACTTCTGCTCTCTGATTCAACTTTATAATATTCTGTTACTGAGATTCTTTAGTAAGGTTGAAATATGTGTCCTATTTTTTTCACCCATGAACTTGAGCACTGTATTGAATCCTGTTGTGAACAGATGTGAGTATAAACTACTGCATAAAGGCATTGTAGGGTCAAGGGGCAGGGCCAGCAGTGAAAGGTGATGAACATGGTCATTAGTACTAACCCTCAAAATTCTTTATCATCTGAAGTTGCTTGCAAGATTATCATGAGCTGGTAATAAAAATCAGTGGTCAGAATGACACTGATGAATGAGGTGCAGAGGGTCAGGCTCTTGGTGGTGGAAGCTCAGTCTGGATTCCATCTTCCTTGTCCCTGGACTTCATTGGAGTTGGTGAGTGCTATGAAGCCCAGGCAGCACCAGTTCATGAAGAGCTTGTTGAATAGGGAGCAGACTCTGGGCAGGCATGGAGGTCTTGCTGGGGATATTGGTTGCAGAGGTCATCATGGGAGTTGAACCATGTAGCATAAGCACATAATGTTCCTTGAGTGTCTCATAATTTGCTGGGAGATCACTGTTGGTGTGACGGAAGAATGTTTGAGAAGTATGGTTCATGTGCCAACACACTATCCACCTGTCTAGGGGAGAACTATCTCTGGCTCAATGTTTTCTTCATTACTTTTCATGAAATAAACTTCTAAGACTTGGAAATATCCAAAAGTTTAGCTTATTTTTCCACAAAGGTATGGTAGGGTGAAGGAAACAGCATGTAGCTTATTCTTTAAACAGTTTGTGCTGCTGATATTTACAGATTCATCTACTAGGATCTTCATGACAACATTGTTTATAACAGGGAAAGATTTCAGAGTAAAAGTAGAATAGAGGTATGTTTCACCCAGATGATAGACTGTTATTTCACATTTAGAGATGAGATATTTATGTAACTTCTGCATTTATTTATTTACTGGTATTGAGGATTGAACCCAGGAATGCTTCACCACTTAGCTACATTCCCAGCTCCCCTTTAAAAAAAAAAAATTGTGTTTGAGATAGGGTCTCATTAAGTTGCCCAAATTGGCTTGGTTATCCTCCTGCCTAGCTTCCTGTGTAACTGGGATAATAAGCATGCACCACTATGCTTGGCTTAACTTCTGTTTTTAAATCAATTTATTGAGATTTAATTTATATATAGTTAAATTCATATAGATTAAGTGTAGAATTCGAGTGTTTTTGTTTTTGTCTTTTTGACGGTGCTGGGGATTGAACCTGGACATTGCTCATGGCAAGTGCTCTACCCACTCTAGTCCTAGAGTTTGAGTTTTGATAAAAGTATACATCCACTTAACCACCACCTCACGTAGAACACCCTTGCTCACTTCAGAAAGTTTCCTTGTGCCCCTTTGCGTGCAATACTCATCCCTTCCTTTCCAGACAACTACTGATCTGATTTCTACTGCAACAGAATAGTTTTGTTTATTCTGGAACTTCTTATAAGTGGAATCAAATCAATCATATCCTTTCGTTTCTGTGTTTTTGCAAATCATTCATATTTTTAGTGCTGTAATATACTCCATTGCATGAATATGCCACCATTTACTTTTTACCTTTTTAAGAAGTGTAAATAGAAATTCAGTTTTGGAATATGATGAATAAAATTGCAATGAACAGTGTCAACTACATTTGTCTGTGTGAACATGTTTCAATTTTCTTAGGTAAACACCTAGAATCACTGGGTCATGTAGCAGCATGTATTGTAAGAAATAGCTAGATTGTTTTTGTGTTGTTCTCATCAGCAGTGTACAAGAATTCCATTACTCCACATCCTTGGCAAACTTGGTATTGTTACTCTTTTAATTTTAGTCATTCTTGAGGTATGTAGCCATGTGTATTTTATCACAAATTTGAAAAATATTTCTTATTGCTTGGAATTATAGGATTTATTGTCTATTTAATGGACTGCTTCTGAGGGACCTAATTACCATTTAATATTTTTTTGCAATGTCCACAAGGAATCAAAATAGTATTCTGTTTACTATGTAGAATGGCTCCTTGTTCCCATAGCAATATAGTCATTGGCTTTGTTATATTTCCATCCCTACCTAGTTTTCATTATATTCAGCTTCCTTCACACGCTGTATAAAATTCCTATTTTGAGTTTATTCTTTTGCTTCTGGGAGTATTTATATTAGCTTTCCAATTTCCTGGACTGGCTAACTTTGGTTGAATAGAAGTCTTATTTGAAGTCACTCCCATTAGCTAGCTAAAAGCCTCTCCTTTGTAACCAAATGTTGGTCTTATGTAAAAATGAGAATTTTGTTAGAACTATCAAGTATATCTTTGCTGAAAACAAAGTACTTTAGGTATCGTTTAGATGTTTAAGGAAAAATTCTGTTCTTATTTGTGAATTGTTGGAATTTTGGGCAGCCGCCTCCCCCACCAATATTTTATTATGAAAAATTTCAAACAGAAAAGTTGAAAGAATTGTACAGTGAGTGCCTATATACTTACCACTTCAGTTCTATAATTAACCTTTAGCTGCTTTTGCTTAGTCAGATATCTGTTGAACTTTTTAATAGTGTGTTTAGGCTATTGCCTTTCTTTGGAATAAGCATAGATTTATTGGACAGTGGGGTACTTTTCTGCAGCACGTGGGATTTAGTGGTTCTCTGATGAAATGGTCACATGAAAGTGGTGGACTGTCTCTTGATCCTGATTATTATTATTGGTTTAGAGCTCAAGTATTTTCAAATGAATTCCAACTAGATTGTTTCAAAAACAGAAGGGAGCCAGGTGTGGTGGCGCGCATGCCTGTAATCCCAGCAACTCAGGAGGTTGAGGCAGGAGGATGGCAAGTTCAAAGCCAGCTTCAGCAGTTGAGTGAGGCTCTAAGCAACTTAGTTCTTCCATCAACTCCATTAGCTACAGGAATTACTAGCCACATTTTGTGAGGATTAGGAAACTGAGGTTTAGTGAGATTGAATAATTTATTTAAGGTCCCACCTTTTAAGTGGCATAATTGGTTTTAAAACCCAAGTGTGTCAGACTCTAAAACCTGTGCTTTGAACTAGAAGTCTGTGTTACTGTAAATTCTCCCTTATTGCAGAATTTATATTTTGCATTTATTTATATCTTCAGAATTGTACAAATTTTGGGGCCACACCTAATTTGAGCCAGGCTTAGTAGAATTCTTATGGAATTGATTATTTTATATAAACATTTTTATGACTGTGAAGAACTCTTAATTCTTGAAGATGGAGGGATTTTTTTCAAATCAGACATCCTGGGGTTTTTATTGACCTCATTTTATTCTCTGAAGAATGAAGGAATGTCCCTCTTTTTATTAAGTTGTGGAATGTGTAGCATTCCTTCTGTAGTTGAACCAGGTAAATATTATCAGTGTATTTAGGATATGGCACTGCAAGTTCTTTCCTGTCCTTTTTTTTTTAAATGAGGCTTTTGGGATGTTAGCCACTTTGAAGCTTAGTCTTACGTTTTACTAATAAGGAAAATCTAAGCAAGGTCCCTTACTCCCTGGCTCCTCTTCACGTAAGTCTCACTTTCAGGGCTTATTTTTGTGAGTGAACCAAGAAGCAGTGCATTTTGATTTGAAAACTGAATGGGTAGAGGTGTGTTTTGAAAGCAATAGTTCTTCATCTTTTTGGAGATCACAAATTCCTTTTTGAAACTGTTGAACACTATGGAAACTCTGGCCAGTAAGAAAATATATAATATGCCTGTGAATATAATTTTATATACAAATTTTGTAGATTTATGATCTCAAAACTATCACTAGAATACCTCAGATTAAAACTTCATTAAAGGAAAAAAATTAGGGTTTGAAAAGTAAGATTTGAGCATCAGTTCTTAAACATTTTTTCACAAATGTTCATCTCATAAAATAGAATTGATTGTATTAACCAAAAATGTTTAGTATGTAAGATAATTTGTTTAGTCTCTAAGATGTTAGTTTCACCTGTTTTGTTAAAAAACAAACAAACTATTAACATGGATATTTGTGAGTAAGCTAAGATATCTAGGGATAGGTAGATTCTCTAATGATTTCTAATCTTGCATTTTAAAATTTATTCCTTCTGCAATAAAAAAAAAAAAATTAGATGGAAATCTTTTGCCAACCCCTAACTTTTAGTTTCTATTTCTCTTTAACTAAAATCTCTTCATACATAGTTTTTTGTTGTGGTAGTGTTGGTGGTACTGGGGATGGAACTCAGGGCCTTGTGTATGCTAGGCAAGCACTCTACCAACTGGGCTACGTTCTGGCCCTCATGATATTCCTTTCCTTTTTAGATATTCTGCTGTGAGTGTTCAGGCATTATTGAAGACATGGTTTATTACATTAATCCTCACAACTCTGTTAGGGACTTCTTTTCCCTGTTTCGCAGATATGTAAAGCAAGGCTAAGAAACATTAAATAACTCTATCAAGACCAATTCTGATATTAATAGCCAGGGCCAGAATTTCATTCACTTAGATCTAGGTTTAAAACCTGTTTTCTTTCCATTTTACCATTCTGCTGTATGATCGTAGTTGATCATGTGTTTTTGATCATTAGTCTGACCTGATCTGAATAAAAGTCCAAGTTTCCATCAGTAAAAGGGACTCTTTTTGTTCTTCTACAGTATTTATTTTAAAATAAAACCACTGATTTTTGTTTGTTTGTTTTTTGTTTTTGTGTAAGTCTAGGTTGTGAAATGTCAAGAGTACTGACATTACTGGCTAGATTGTTAAACCCAAAATAAGGAAGGAGGCAAGCTGAGTGATCTCTTGCCTGTTCTGTTTATATAAATGGATGTTTCAGATACCGGATACCAGACTCTGACAGAAACAATTCCAGTGACTGAAAATTGTGTGGAAGGCTCGTTACTAAACTTAGTGTCATCTTCAGGAAGGAAAAACCCTAATGGTTTGGAACAGAACCAAAAGAGAATTTAACTCTAAAAGGGTAGATAAGTTTTAAATATTAAATTGATTAGAGGCCAGGTGTGTATTTCCTATCTCTTTTGGGATAGCCATGGTAGGGAACCTCCAGGCCAGCTGCCCAGTGTTATTGCTGAGATGGGCAGGCTGGGTCAGCATTCTAGGGAGGTAGATTAGTTTGTTGAGTGAGTTTTATGAGACTCAGCATCTTTCTTTCTTTCTTTTTTTTTTTTTTTGGGTGCTGGTCAGCATCTTTCTTGACAAAATTCTTTTCTTACAAACCTTGTACTTTTCCTTATTTCAGCCCTTTTGTACACAGTGAAATAGGTAGGAGAATGGATAGGTTGATTTACTATATAACATTATGTGTTTGTTTGTTTGGACAGATTACACAGTGCTTTAAGTGGGATAGCACAGAGTAGGAAAAAAGTGAGTCCTGAGCAATTAATTGAAGTGATTGGGAGAACAAAGGAAGTTGGGTCAGATAATGAAAATTTAGAGAGAAAATTTCCTTGCCTTTTTTTAAAAGCCAGGTATTAGAAGAAACAAGCATGTATGTAGGTTAGTACTGTTTAACTCCCAAGGTAATAAAATGGGTATAAAGGAAAATTAAGTTGACTAATTTGAAGATATGGGGAGAAATTGGATATAAAATGTAAAGGAAGTATTTCAAATGATACTTTTTTTGAATCTCTATTTACAAATTAAGGGAATATATTTTATGAAGTTTCTTTTAACAAAATTCCCCCAAGTTTTAAAAGGATGAAGAGGATAGTTCAAATAGGAAGATTGTCAAAAACCATTTTGTGTTGTATACATGCTTAGTTATGATGAGGAAGTTGTGGACTGTTTGACCTAAAAAATTTCCTTTCTTCTTGGCCTACCCCTCTTTCCCGTGTACTTGCCTGAAGTTGTATGTGGGTTCTAGTACAGAGGAAGCATAGGTCCTCTCCTTGGTTTCCATTTTTCCCCCTGCTGTAAGTTCACAAACAGCTTTTCACTTTAGAATCTGTGAAGATATAAATATCTTTTCTAGAACCAAATGAATCTTTTGATTTTATGGTTCATACTGTGTAACACTGGAGTGGGGGCAGGAGGGTGGAAATACAAAGTGTTTGGACCCTTCTGGTTCATGGGATTGTCTTTTTCCCTTTTTCCCCTTAGGAACGGCGTGAATGTTGAGGGGGCGACACACAAGCAGGTGGTGGACCTGATCCGAGCAGGCGAGAAGGAATTGATCTTGACAGTGTTATCTGTACCTCCTCATGAGGCGGATAATCTAGATCCCAGTGACGACTCGTTGGGACAATCATTTTATGATTACACAGAAAAGCAAGCAGTGCCCATATCGGTCCCCACATACAAACATGTGGAGCAGAATGGTGAGAAATTTGTGGTGAGTGTCAGCCCAACATGATTCTCAAATAACTAGCTTTCATTTCCCGCAGTCTTATTATGACTACATTAGAATAGTAGACTAAAAGACTGCAACTTAGGTCAGTTTGTCTACTACGAAGATGGGTTCACACATAAATAAGAAACACAATCCTGATTTATCTCAGGGAGTGAACTACAGTAATGAAGAATAATCCTATTTCCACTTAAGTACAATTCCATTTTATTTTGTTTCAAGTTTGCTTTCTGCTCTAGTAAACAAGTGTGAGCTTGTTTTGCCTGTTTGTTCTTTTATTGGCTGCCATATTTCTTTGCTAATAATAGTCTCTCAGTTATTGTTAACACTGTGGAATCATAGAGCAAGATTAATTTAAAAAGGTGCTGTCTTCCAAAATATTGGGGAAATATAGAAGTTTGTCCATTTTGGAACCTGTGCCTCCCTATGCTTTCTCCATATCTTGTTCTTTTGCATTTCTTTGGAGATGTCTTTGTGTATGATTAACTCTGGTCTTTCCCAAGGTCCTAGCACTCTAAATGCAATTTCCATGAACTATTTTACATATTTCCAAATTGCTGCTTTGGAAATATGCAGGAAAGCCCATTTTGAATTCCTGGTAATGTGTGCTAGCCCCTTTCCTGAATGTTGCTGTTTGTTCTTCGAAACCTAGTTGCCACTGATACCCCAGTCTACATATTTTTCTGTTGTTTGCCATATGCTTTATTTGCCTTTGATTCTATTGGGAATGTTGATATAATGAAAAGTGTTCATTATTCTTGTATTCTTTGTAGAAAATGTCATGGGTTAGATATTGGCAAACAGACTGCAGGTGTTTAAGCCTGACCTGCTGATTAGAGTTCTCTGAAACTAGAATCTGTTCCCTAAACATTTATAGTAATTTTTTTTTTTTTTTTTTTTTTTTTTTTTTTTTAATGTGGGAAGATGAGAAAAGCAAGGAAACTAGAAAAGTTGCAGAGGAATCAAATATCGTTTGCTTCTGTAAGTTAGCTGAGATGATAGCATGTAGATTTTATATCAGCATGGTCTCCGTTCTTAGAACTGTCCACAAAGTTTAGTTTTATGCTTCAGAAATGCTAACTTTGAATGATAAGGCAGGTAAGAAGTTGAAATTAGGGTCAGGTTCTAAAAGTAGAGCAGATTGGTTGCTAAGACCTTTTGGGAATTCTCTAAGACCTTGAGAACTTCTGTGGACTTGGGAAAAGGATTGAAATCATTAATTATTCTTTTTAAGAAAATCAACCTTATTGAACATATTTTACCTATATTATTCAACCAGTTAAATGTCCAGTTTTACAAGTTTTTACAAATGTCCATAGTCTTATAACCTCCAGCACCACCACAATAAAGAAAAGACATAGAACATTTTCAGCATCTCCTACAAATTCCCCTGTGCCCCTTTCAGACTTCTCTCCCTATTACAGCCCTTGTCTACCATTGATTTGCTTTCTGTCACTGTATTTTGTATATTGTTTTTTTAATATCAAATAAAATGGGAATTATACAAAATGTATTCTTTTGTATCTGGCTTTTTCAGTTAGTCTAGTCCTTTTCATATTGACACAAGTTTGATACACTCTTGCATATTGCATATTTTTGGGCAGCATTCTTTTTTTTCCCTGCCTCTTTAGGGATGCTAGGGATTGAACCCAAGGTCTCATGTATACTGGACAGGTATATTCCCACCCCTGTTCTTTTTTCATTCATTGAATGAATTTGCTAAAATTTGTTTATTCATTGGTTATTGATATACAGTTGAGTTTTCGGCTCTTATGACCGAGCTGCCGTGAAATAACATTAATGTACAGGTCTTTATATAGATATATGTTTTCCTTTCTCTTCAGTGTATACCTAGAAGTGGAATTGCAGGTTCTTATGGTAAGAGTTTAGTTTTAAACTTACAGGAAACTAAGCTGCCAAACTCTTTTCCAACATGGATGTACTACTGTTTTCATTCTCATTTGCTGTAGAGAGTTCCAGTTGATCCACAACTTCTTGAATTCTTGATATTTTCAGTCTTTAAAAAAATTCATTCATTCATTCATTCATTCATTCATTCATTCATATATATGTGGTGCTGAGGATCTAACCCAGTGCCTTCTACCACTGAACCACAACCCCAGCCCCTTTTCAGTCTTTTTTGTTTTTGTATACCTGAGCACATGCTGTACCACTGAGCTATACCCCCAGCCCTCAGTCTTTTAATTCAAGCCATTCTCATGGGTATAATGGTAACTGACTTTGGTTTTAGTTTACAGTTACCTAATGACTCATGATGATGAGCTTATTTTCCTATGCTTAATGGCCATTCATCTGTGTTTACTGGTGAAGTATGTGTTCCAGCCTTCTGCCCACTTAAAAAATTGAATTTATTATTTTGTTGTAAGGATTCTTTATATATTCTGGATATAAGTCCTTTATCACATGTTTTATAAATATTTCTCCTGGTCTATGGCTTGACTTGGATTTTCTTTCTTTCTTTTTTTTTTTAATCCAAGTGTGCTCTACCACTGAGCTATATTCCCAGCCTTATTTTTTAAAATATATATTTTTAGTTGTGGACATGATTAGATGGACATTTTTAGATAGATATGATGCCTTTATTTTATTTATTATTTTTATGTGGTACTGAGGATTGAACTCAGTGCCTCACAGTGTGCTATGCTACCACCGAGCCACAACCTTAGCCCCCCCACCCAGCCTTATTTTTTATTTTTAATTTTGATACAGGGCCTCACTAAATTGCCAAGGCTGGTATCAAACTTGTAATCCTTCTGCCTCAGCCTCCCTAGTAACTGGGATTATAGGCCTCTGTCCCTGTGCCTGACTCTTTTCTTTTTTCTTTTGGTATTACGGATTGAGCCCAGGGGTGCTTAACCATACATCCCCAGCCCTTTTTGTTTTTTGGTTTGAGACAGGGTCTGGCTAAGTTGCTGAGGGTGGCTTTGAATTTGCAATTCTTCTGCCTCAGCCTCCCAGGTTGCTGGGATTATAGGCATGTGCCATTGCACCTGGCAAGGACACCTGTTTTTTATGTGTTCTTATAGAAGTTTTATAGTTTAGTTCTCTTTGTAATAACTTTATTGAGGTATGATTTAAATGCTACATATTCATTCTTATAAATTGTACAATTTAATAGTACTTGGTGTGTTTTATAGAATTATGTGCCCATCATCACAAATCAATTTTAGAATAGTGTCATCACCTCAAAAAGAACTCAACACTGTAGCTGTTATTCCCCACACCTCTATCTCCTCCAGTTTCTAGGCAAACCACTTACGCTACTTGTGTCCTGTAAGTTGGTCTATACTAGGTATTTTATTTTTATTTATTTATTTGTTTTATTTATTGGTTACTGAGATTGAATTCAGGGGCACTTGACCACTGAGCCACATCCCCAGCCCTATTTTAGAGACAAGGTCTTAGTGAGTTGCTTAGTGCCTCACTTTTGCTGAGGCTGGCTTTGAACTAGTGATCCTCTGGCTCAGCCTCCTGAGCTACTGGGATTATAGGTGTGTACTATACCGTGCCCGGCCATAGTAGACATTTTGTATAAATGGAACTATATGATTTTTGTGACTGACTTTTTCATTTAGCTATATTTTCAAGTTTCTCCATGTTGTAGCATGTATCAGTATTTCATTTTATTGCCAAATGTACAACTTTTAATTCATCCATTCAAATGATGGACATTTGAGTTGTTTCCACTTTGAGGAAACATGAATACTGCCTCTTAATGATTTGTTTTTTTTTTGGTACTGGGGATTGAACTTGGAATCTTTACCACCTGACCTGTGTCCCCAGCCCTTTTTATTTTTCTTTGAAACAGGTCTGCTAAGTGGTTGAGGGCTTCACCAAATTACTGAGGTTGGTCTTGACGACTTGTGATCATTCTGCCTCAGCCTCCTGATTTGCTGGGATTGAAGATGTGTGTCACTGTACCAAGTTTCTATGAGTCATTTATGTAAAATTTAGAAAAAAAATTTAAAAATTTGGTACTGGGGATTGAATCCAGGGTTCCGTACCATTGAACTGCAATCCCCAGCCCTTTTTATTTTTATTTTGAGGCAGAACCTCCTTAAGTTACTGAGGGCCTAGCCTTGAACTTGGGTTCTCCTGCCTCAGCTCTTTTTAATTCTTTTATTTTTGACACAGGGTCTTGCTAAGTTCCAGGCTGGTCTAGAACTAGCACTCCTCTTTGCTGCAGACCCATGGATCACAGGCAGGTATTGCCATGCCTAGCTCAGTGTGCCATTTTATTATTTTTAATTTAAAAAAAATTTTTAGTTGATGGATGTATTTATTTATTTATTTACATATGGTACTGAGGATTGAACCCAGGGCTTCACACATGCCAGGCAAGCACTCTACCACTACTTTACCACTGAGCCACAACCCCAGCCCATCAGTGTGCTATTTATGAAGGAATGATTTAAAAACAAGGAATGATTAATTGTTCTTTAAAAGCTTGGTGAGTTTTAGTGAATACCTTATGCATTTATTGAGATGATCATTTTTTTTATTCTTCATTATATTGATATTATTGATTTGTACATGTTTTACTATCCTTGCATCCCTGGGATAAATTCTACTTGATGATGATTTGATTTTTTTGTATATGCTGTTAAACTTTCATTAGCTGTATTTTTAAAGTTTTTTTTCCCTTCAGAATTTCCTATTTGAGTATATGAGAGTCGATTTTTTTTGTTGTTGTTGTTGTGCTGGGGATTGAACCCAGGGCCTTGTGCTTGCAAGGCAAGCACTCTACCAACTGAGCTATATCCCCAGCCCTCATTAGCTGTATTTTATTGAGAGTTTTTGCATCTTTCTTCAGGAATATTGGTCTGTAGTTTTCTTTTTCTGTTGGACCTTTGTCTAGTTTTGGTATCAGGGTAATGCTGTCTTTTATAGAGTTTAATACCTTTAATACTTTGAGAATAATTGGTATTAATTTTTCTTTAAAAGTTTGGTGAAATTTGGCAGTGAAACCATCCATCTAATCCTGGGCTTTTCTTTTGTCAGTTGACTTTTTATTACTGATTCAATCTTATTACTTGTTATTTGTCTATTTTTCTATGTCCTCATGGTTCAAATTTGGTAAGTTATATGTGTTCAGAAATTTATCCACTTCTTCTTGACTTTTATTTTTTTAAATATTTTTAGTTGTAGATGGACACAATACCTTTATTTTATTTATTTATTATTTTTATGTGGTGCTGAGGATTGAACTCAGTGAGTGCCTCATGCATGCAAAGTGAGTGCTCCACCACTGAGCTACAACTCCAGCTCCTTCTTGACTTTTCTAGTTGGTTGTATATAGTTATTCATAATTGTTTCTAATCATTCTTGTATTTCTGTGTTATCAGCTATAATGTCTCCTTTTTCATCTCTGATTTAATTTACTTGTATCTTCTCTCTTCCCAGATAGTCTAATTGAAAGTTTGTCAGTTTTGTTTATCGTTTCAAAAGCCATCTCTTTTTTTTTTTTTTTTTAATGTAGGCACTTATTACTATTAACTTCTCTCTCGGTACTGTTTTGCTGTATCTCATAGATTTTGGTATACTGTATTTTAATTTTCATTTGTTTCAAGAAATGTTTAAATTTCCCCTTTTGACTTCTTCATTGACTCACTGGTTGCTCAAGAGAATTTTGTGTAATTTCTTATTTATTTGTATAATTTCTAAAACAGTTCTTGTGGATTTCTGGTCTTACCCCATTGTGGTCAGAGAAGATAAATACTATGAAGCAGTTCCTTTTAATTTGTTTAGGCTTTGTGGTCTGACATGGTGGTCGGTCCTGGAGAATTCCATGTGCTGATGAGAAGAATGTAGGTATATTCTGCAGCTCTTGAATGAAATGTTCTATGAATGTCTTTAGGCCCATTTGGTATATAGTATAGTTTGATGCTTCTTTTTTTTTTTTTTTTTTAATCTGGATAATCAGTACATTGAAGGAGGGATGTTGAATTCCTCCAACTATTGTATTGCAATGTTTGCTTTATATAATTAAGTGCTCCTATTAGGGTGTTGGGTACATATATATTTACAATGGTTATTTTCTCTTGCTGTATTGGTCCTTTATTATTATATAATGACCATCTTTGTAACATTTTACATTTTTGGACTTAAGTTCCCTTTGGTTAAGTACCAACTTTGTGTTAAGGTACAGCTATCACTCCTGCATACTTTTAGTTTCTGTTTGCTTGGTACATCTTTTTCCATTTATTCACTTTCAGTCTATATTTTGTCTTTACTGGCCAAGTGAATTTCTTATAGGCAGTATATTTTTGGATCTTGTTTTTTAAAATCCATTCAGTCTATATCTTTTAATTAGGAAACAATCCATGTACTTTTAAAGTTATTACTGATAAGTAAAGAGAAATTCTTGCCTTTTATTGATTTTTTTTCTAATTGTTTTGTATATCATTTGTTCCTTTCTTCTCTTTGTTCATTTTTGCGATTTGGTGGTTTTCTGTATTGATAAGGTTTGGTTCTTTTTCTCTTCATGCAACTGTTCTAACATTGAGTTTTGTGCTTTCACACATTTTCATGATGGTAGTTTTCTTTCTTTTTTTTTTTCTTAATACCTTTATTTTATTTACTTATTTTTATGTGGTGCTGAGGATCAAACCCAGTGCCTCATACGTGCTAGGCAAGCATTCCTAGCAACTGGAGCCGCAACCCCAGCCCATGATGGTAGTTTTCTTTTTTTCCTTCCTTTTTTGGTACCAGGGATTGAACCCAGGGGTGCTTAAACCACTGAGCCACATCCCCAACCCTTTTTTATATTTTATTTGCAGACAGGGTCTCACTGAGTTGCTTAGAGCCTCTCTAAGTTGTTGAGTCCTGGCTTGAACTCAT
Source organism: Sciurus vulgaris (assembly GCF_902686455.1). NCBI lineage: Eukaryota > Metazoa > Chordata > Mammalia > Rodentia > Sciuridae > Sciurus > Sciurus vulgaris. Next base: position 112,918,080 of record NC_136461.1, read on the forward strand.
GATCCTCCTGTCTCCTGAGCTGCTGGGATTACAGGCATGTGCCTCTGCACCTGGCCTTAATGGTATTTTTATCCTTTTGCTTCTAGTGTAGGATTCCCTGGAGCATTTCTTGGAGGTCCAGTCTGTAGTGATGAATTCCCTGTTTTTTGCTGTTTTTAGAAAGCTTTATTTCTTCATTTTCTGAAGGATAGCTTTGCTGGGTAGAGTATTTTTTTTTATTATTATTATTATTTTAGTTGTCGATGACCTTTATTTTATTCATTTATTTGTATGTGGTGCTGAGAATTGAACCCAGTTGTCTCACACATGCGAGGCAAGTGCTCTACCACTGAGCCAAATCTCAGCCCTGGGTAGGTATTCTTTTTTTTTTGCATTCTTAAAAATCTCCTTTATTTTATTTCATTTTGATTAACATGTGTTAATTGGCCATTCTTTTTATTGTAAACAAATGGGATACATGTTGTTTCTCTGTTTGGTACATGGAGTAAAGGCATACCATTTGTGTAATCATAAATTTACATAGGGTAATGTTGTTTGACTTATTCTGTTATTTTTTCCCTTCCCCCTCTGGGTAGGTATTCTTGATTGTCAGTTTTTCTTGGAGAACTGACTGTATTATCCCATTCTCTCCTAGCCTGGAAGGTTTCTGCTGAGAAGTTGCTATTGGTGTAATAGGAATTCTCTTAACTTCTCACTTATATTTTTAGAATCCTCTCTTTGTCTTGTACTTATGACATTTTGACTATGATATGCCTCAGAGAAATTCTTTTTTGGCCAAATGTATTAAATTCAGACCTTCATGTCTGTATGTTTCTCCAAATTTGTAAAGTTTCAGCAGTTGCTTTATTGAATAGGTTTTCTGTTTCTTCTTCCTTTTCTTCTCTTTCTTGAGTTCTATAATGTGAATGTTTGCTTGCTAAAGGATGTCCCATAATTCTCAGTCTTTCTTTATTCTGTTTGTTTATTTGTTGGTCTGACTGGGTTATTTCAAAAGACCTGTCTTCAATCTTGGAAATTCTTTCTGCTTGCTCTACTCTCTGTTGAGGTTGTTAACTGTATGTCTTATTTTATGTATTGAGTTTTTTTTTTTTTTTTTTTGTGGTGCTAGGGATTGAACTCAGGGCCTTGCACATGTGAGGCAAGCACTCTACCAACTGAGCTATATCCTTAGCCCATGTATTGAGTTCTTAAGCTGTAAGATTTGTGTGACTCTTTTCTATCACTTTGTTGAATTTCTCAGTTATTTAATGAATTGTGTATCTGTATTCTTTTGTATCTCATTAAATCTCCTTAAAATTAGTAGAGGCAAGAACTCATTTTTTAAATTTAATTTAATTTAATTTTACTTTTTTAAATTATTTTTTTAAATTTATTTTTATTGTACACAAATGGAATACATACTGTTTCTCTGTTTGTACATGAAGTAAAGGCACACCATTTGTGAAAAACTCATTTTTTTAATAAAATTTTTTTTTTAGATGTTGATGAACCTTTATTTTATTCATTTATTTATATATGTGGTGCTGAGAATCAAACCCAGTGCCTCACATGCTAGGCAGGTGCTCTACCACAGAGCCACAACCCAAGCCCAAGAATTCATTGTTTTGAATCCTTTTTCAGGTGGTTTGTTGATTTCCTTTTCTTTGAGGTATATTGCTTGGGAGTTATTTGTATTCCTTTGGAGGTATCATGTTACCTTGTTTTTCCATGCTTCTAGTATTCCTGATATGATTGATACTGTGCATTTAGATCATTTGCCTCTACCAATTTTATAGGGTGGCTTTTGTAGTAAAAGATGTTCTTCAGCTGTAGTCTGTGTTGGTGATGTATATGGATACCTCAGTGGCCTAGCACTGCAGGCTTTGTGGGGATGGGGTCAGTCTGACAGTCTGCTGGTTGTAACAGCAGAAGTATGGCATCATTACTTTCTAAGGGCCACACAGGAGTGGGGCCACCTGGATGAGGTGCAGCATGTTTGGTAGCAGAGCAAGGTACATGTCAGTGTCTGAGGGCCAGGCCACATCAATAGGCGCAGATGGGGTGACCATCAGTATCCAAGGACTGTGTGGCTGACTTTGCAGAGCCTCCAGAGGCCAACCTGTTCAAGGTAGGTGCCTAACGCTCCCAGAATAGAAGTAGCATGGGCAGAGCTACCTGACTATTTTTTCCAGGTCTCTGTGGGCCTCCCCACTCAATGTAGCCTGCCTGGTATTTCTGGGGCCATGGGAGGGTGAGAGAGGGTGGTTTGCAGGACTGCATCTATCAAGTTGCTGGCTGCTACATAGGGTCATAATGTGTAAAGTCTGACTGTGGCACTGTGCAGTAGAAACCTGGGTAGGGATGGATACAATGTGGGCTGAGGTTTTTCTCTGATAAGTAGTGATGTGGTAACTTGGCAGCTCCCCAGACTGGGCTCAGGGCCTGTGAGGTTCTGCAGTGTTCTCTAGTAGCAAATGCTTCAGGTGTCTGTGGCATGAGTGGGACTGCTTACCTTTTCTTTGCTGAGCAAATTCCCTCATGGTTCAGGGTTGATCTCAGGAGACAGGATGGTAAATGCTATGTGCTTAGTTCCCTTCTTTAGAGACAATGTTTCAGCAACTTGTTCTGAAAAGAATATACTTTCCCCCATTGAATACCTTGGCATTGTCATGGAAATTAGTTGACCCATGTTATGTGTGGTTCTTTTTCTGGGCTCTTTTCTATTCCAATTGGCTACATATGAACATCTCAACATTTATATAATTGGGGGTTGGCCTCTTTAAGTGTCTTATCCTAAAATGATCATATCCTCCTGGTTCTTTGTATATTGTATAATTTGGATTTTATTCTGAATATTGTAAATGTGCATGTGTAGACTCTGAGTTCTGTAGTATTCTTCTGAAGAGTACTGATGTTTTTGTTTTATGTGTCAGTCTGTGTCACCTGTGAGTTGTATTCATCTTTTTTTTTTTTTAGTCATTCTTTCAGTTTAATTCTTTAAGCCTTTGCTGTGCTTCTTGAGTCTGAAGACATCATTCAAGGAGAGATTAATCTGAGATACATGAGGTGTTCATTCATAGAGTTAAGAGTAAGATACCCTTCTCTGGCTCTCTCCTTTGAGATTGTCTGTTCACTCTGGTGACAGAGGCAATTTTCTATCTTCCTATTTCAAATCCCTATCTCTTTGAATCAGAAAGATGTCAGGATTTGTGTTGGAGCTTTTTGTTTTTAGTTTTTGTTTTGGTGGAACTAGTGATTGAACCCAGGGTTCAGCACATATTAGGCACACACTCTATCACTGGGTTACACCTCCAGTCCTTTTTATTTTGAAACAGGGTCTTGCTGAGTTGCCGAGGCTAGCCTCAAACTTGTGCCCCTTCTGCCTCAGCCTCCTGAGTACCTGGGACTACAGCTGGATACCACACCAGGCCTACCTTCTACCAGACTTTTGTTTGTTTAAGTTGTGCCACTTTGTGACTAGTGTCTATCACAAGGCAAAGCTCCCTAAAAGCAGAAAACCCAGGCCTGTACAGTTTGTTGCTCCATGTTTTGATTGCCTTCCACAATCTGCTTTCTTTTAGTGTACTATTCAGAATCCTCAAGTAATTTTTTTTTTAATTTCGTTCAGAGTTCATATTTGTTATCTGTGGGAGCATTGATCAACAAGGAGTTTATGTAATAATACCTGACATGAAATCTTCAATTATATTGGGTTTTTCTTTATGTGTAAAGAAACTGTTATTTCTTCTTGTTGAATTGACCCCCTTATTATTAAGAAATATTTCTATTTATCCTTGGTAATAGTCTTTGTTCTGAGATCTTTCTCTGATATTAAAATGTAGCCACTAATAGCTATTTCGGATTTCATGTTTTCATTGTATATGTTTTGCTGTTGGTGTTGTTTTTTTTGGGGATTGAGGGGATTGAACCCAAGGGGACCTGACCATTGACCCACATCCCCAGCCCTTTTTTATTATTTTATTTTATTTAAAAAAAAATTTTTTTTAGTTGTAGATGTACACAATATCTTTAATTTACTTTTATGTGGTGCTGAGGATTGAACCTAGTGCCTCACATGTGTGAGACAAGAGCAGAACTCCAACCTCAGTCCCCATTTTTTATTTTTTATTTTGAGACAGGTTCTCACTAAGTTGCTTAGAGCCTTGCTAAGTTGCTAAGGCTGGCTTCAAACCTGTCTCAGCCTCTGGAGCTCTGTGATGACAGATTTGCACCACCATACCCAGTGACATGTTTTTCTAATCTTTTTTACTTTTAACCTAGCTATATGTTTATAATTAAAGTGGGTTTCTTATAGATAGCTTAGAGTTGGATCTTGTATTTTTATCCAATCTCGCAATCTTAGTCATTTATTGGAATGTGTAGAATACCTACAGTTAGTATAATTATTAATATAGTTAGGTAAATCTATGATCTTGCTCATCTATTTCTTTTTTCCCCTTTTTGTTTTTTGAGTAATGGAGTATTTAAAAATGATTCCATTTTCTCTGCACTGTTGTTTTACTAGTTTTAAAATCTGTTTTCTTTTCTTAGTATTTGTTCTGTGTTTACAGTATACATCTTCATAAGTGTGTACCCTCAAATAACATTTTTACTTCACATATAGTGTTAGACTCTTAAAAAAATGTATTTCTTCTCCTTCATCCTTTGTGCAGTTGTTTGCATACATTTATTTTCATGTCTTTTAAACCCCATGGTACATTATTTTCTTTGCTTTAAACGGTTAACTCTGTGTATGTGTGTGGTGGTAGGGGCAGGGGACTGTAGTACTGGGATAGAATCTAGGTCCTTGTGTATGCAATGCAAATGCTTTACTACTGAGCTACACCCCAGGTCAAATAATTTACCTTTTAAAGAGATTAAAATTGAGAAAAGAGTACTTTTATATTTAACCATATATTTACCATTTCTAGTATACTTCATTACCTTGTATAAATCCAGTTTCCATCTGGCATCATTATTATATTTGCTCAAAGAACTTCCATTAACATTTCTTGTAAATATTGTCTATTACAGGCAATGAATCCTTTTAACTTTTGTTGGTCTGAAAAAGTTTTTATTTCACTTTATATTTGAAAGGTTTTTTTTTATAGGATTTAGAATTCTGGGTTGATAGGTTTTGTTACTGTTTGTTTGTTTTCTTTTTGTACGTGAAAAATGCTGCTTAGTCTTACTGTTTGCATAGTTTATAATGAGAAATTTTTTTATTTTTTTGGTTCTGGGGGATTGAACCCAGGGGTGCTCTACCACTGAGCCACATCCCCAGCCCTATTTTTTGTATTTTGTTTAGAGAAAGGGTCTCACTGAGTTGCTTAGCACTTTGCTTTTGCTGAGACTGACTTTGAACTTGAGCTCCTCCTGCCTCAGCCTCCTGAGCTGCTGGGATTACAAGTGTGTGCCACAGTGCCCAACTTGGGCATGCTGGGGATCGAACCCAGGGCCTTGTGCTTGCAAGGCAAGCACTCTACCAGCTGAGCTATCTCCCCGGCCCGCACATTTTAATTTTTGATCTTCTTTTATGTAATATTTTGACCTCTCCTGGACACCTTTAGAATTTTCTTTTTTATCTTTGGTTTTCATAAGTTTGATTTTTAATGTGTCTAGTGGATGTTTCTTGGTAAACAGGATAAACAGATATTTGTCCTGGTTGGGGAATCTGCTAATATCTTTTATTAGTTTGGGGAGGTTTTCAGTTATTATGTCTCCAAATATTTCTTCAGCTCTGTTCTTCTCTTGTCTTTCTCAGATTTCAGCTACAAATGTGTTAGATTATTTTATATTGTCTGAGAGCTTTTGGATGTTATTTTTCTTTTGTTTCTGTTGAGTTCATTTTTATTGACCTGTCTTTAAATTTGCTAATTCCTCAGCTGTGTCTAGTCTACTGATGAGATCATTGGAGGCATTCTTCATCTCTTGTACATTTTATTTCTATATTTCCATTTGATGTTATCTTCTAGTTTTTATATTTGCTAAAATTCCTCATCCATTCATACATTTCATCTTTTCCTTTTCCATTAGATCCTTTGACATATTAACCACAGTCCAAAGTCTCTAATAGTTGCAAAACCTGTGTCTCTTTGAGACTGCTTTGTCTCATGTAAGTGTTGTGGTTTTTTCGTACTTTGTTTGTTCTGTAATATTTAATTGGCTGCTAAACATGTGTAGAAGAATAGTAGAGAACGAAATAAATAGTATTGGAGTCTGGAAAAGGGCAAGTCTTTCTGTTAGGGAATTGAATCAATCAATTGAGCTGAGTTTGGATTTTGTTATAGCTATTGTTGCCTTCAAGTTCCTCTTGTAGGCTGCTGTTACCTGATATTTAGAGTTGATGAGGTGGTTCTGGAGGGTTTTTCTCTGTGTTCTGAACCTACCCTTCCCTAAACTTTGAGCTACCCCTGCATTGCCTGTACCACACACAAATTATCTCTCCAAATTCTTTTTTTTTTTTTTTTTTTTTGGTACCAGGGATTGAACACAGGGGCATTCAACTACTGAGCCATATCCCTAGCCCTATTTTGTATTTTATTTAGAAACAGTACCTTGCTAAATTGCCGAAGCTGGCCTTGAACTCACGATCCTCCTGCTTTAGCCTCCTGAGCTGCTGGGATCACATGTATGCACCACCATGTCCGGCATCTCTCCACATTCTTGTCCCACTGGTAGAATGTTCTTGGTTTTGATTTTTGTCTAGATTCATGGTAGAGGTAGATGTTATCTGGCCCAGCCTGTTTCAGGTAGAGTCTGTGTCTCAGTTTCTTAGTTCTTCTGCCCTTTCTCCTTACTGTAGCTAAACTATCGTAACTTTGTATGTACAGTTACTCTTGGGAAAGAGTTGCTACTATGTCCCCAGCTATAGCTGACCTCTTCTTATCAGTATTGGAACCAGAACCTAATGATGATTCCCTATCTCTCCCTAGGAGTACAGAGTATTTTGCTTTTATTCCTTCTGCAGAAGCAGTAAGTCTTTGTCTATGCCCTCTGGATGAGAGGGTTTGGTGTCCTTTTCCCAGTGGCTTAAGTATTTTGCTTAGTAGAAGAGAAGGGTCTGGGGGAGTGGGTGTGCACTGTGTCTGTCCTATAGCTACTACTCATCACCTCTAGTATGCTTGGTCTACCATGTGAGACTATTTCTAGTCTCATGCTATGTCTTTAGTCTTTCTTGTGAGCAAAGTAGAAGCCCACAGAAAAGATTTGCAAATAAATGGAATATGTTCTTGTGCCTGTGGTGGAAGTGCTTTTCTTTCAGCTCATCTATCAGCTTTTTTTTTTTTTTTTTTTTTTTTTTTTTTGGTGAGGTGTGGTGTTCTGAGGACTGAACTCAGGGCCTCATAAATGTTAAGCACATGACCTACACTTGAGTTACAACTCCAACCCTACTAATTTTTTTGTTTCTTTCATTTCTGAGTCTGTTTCTACTGATTGCTTTTTCCTGGTTATGGGTCAAATTTTCTTTCTTTATACGTCTGGTAATTTTTGTTGGCTGTCATACATTGTGTCCTTATTGTTATTAGATACTAGATTTTATATATTCCTTTGAAGAATTTGACTTTTTTCTCCTGAAATGCAGTTAAGTTACTTACAGATTACTTTAGTCCTTTCAATGTTTGTTTTTAAGCTTTTAGGGTAGTTTAGAGTAGTTTTTGCTCCAGAATTAATTTAGCTAGCTCCTAAAACATGACCTATTTGAGTTCCCCTTCTGAATTCCATGTTGATTTAGGGAGGGAGGTGTTTTTATTCTGGTTGGAGGAAAGCTGAATCCTGTTTGAACCCTGGAAATCATTCATTTACAGCCCCTTACCCCATGATAGTTCTTTCCTTAGATTGTTAATTCAGTCAAAATTCAAGGGGACCTAGTGGGGATTTTTTGAGTTCTGTCTCTCTTTAGTTCTCTTTGTATGCTCAGTCTTGCAAATTCTAGCTACTTTGGCCTCCTTGAATTCCAGTCTGTCTGTTAAACCCAGTGAAATTGCCAGATTCAGTTTGAGTGTCCCTCTTTGAGACATGCTTTAGAAGTTACCTCTAGCCAGAAAGCTAAAGTTATATATAGTAGGCCTCTTCTTGTTTCCATTTTCTCAGGGACCACAGTTCTTAGATGCCAGTCATCCAGTGTCTGAAAAATAGTTTTTTCCTATTTTGTGTCCAGTTTTCTAGTTGTTTATGGTGAGAGGTTATTTACAGACCACGTGGAAGTTTCCAGATTAGGTTTTCTTGTAATAGCAGAATATTTTAAATGAGGAATAATTCAATTAGAAACTGATTTTAAATATTCTTGACTTTAAAAGAAATAATGAAACTCTACTTCATATTTTATAGGAAAATCAATTCCAAATGGATTAAGGACTTAAATGAGAAAATAAAAAATTAAAAGCTCTTAGTAGAAAATATTGGTGAGTAGCTTTTAGATCTTAGTGATAGAAAAAATATTTTTAAGACAACAATTATTTATAAAAAAAGATTGATAAATTAGACTTTTTTAAAGGTAAAAGATCTTTAAAAGTCAAAATTCCTTTAAATAAAATGAGAGTGCCAGTGACAAGTGGGAGAAGATAGTCACAATACACACAAGTAAAGAAGATTACATCAAGAATATAGAGTTGGACATGTGATTGCCAATAGTAGCAGAAGGATCGCTCAGGCCCAGGAGTTTGGGAGCATCCGGGGCAACATAGAAAGACCCTGTTTCAAAACAAAACAAAACAAAACAAAACAGAACACTCTACAAATGCATGAAAAAGCACAAACATCCAGTATGATAGTAGGTAAAACACATGAATTGGTATTTTACAAAAAAGAATACTCACGTGGCTAATAAATACAGGAAGAGGTGTTAAGCATCATTAATAACTAGGGAAATGTAAATGAGGACCACAAAGATAACTTTTCACATCCATTCCATTAGCAAAAATTGAAAGGATCTTTTTATGCACTACTGAATGGGGTATAAATTCGTACAACCACTCTAGCTTACAGTTTGGCATTAATATCCTGAAGTGGAATATGCACGTATTTTTTAAGCCTGCAGTTCAACTTTCAGGTAGTATACTTAGAAAAGTCTTCTGTATGTACAGCAGGAAGCATGTGTACAAATGCTTATGGCAGCATTATTCACAATGAATAGCTGAGACTCAGAAACAACCCAACTGTCATCAGTGAGAAAACTGATTAAAAAGAAAGAACTATGATACACACACACACAACAAAATACCATGTACAACAGAATAATTGACAAAGATATTTATTTACATTGTGGATGAGACTAATGTTTAAGTGATAAGAGTAAATCTCCAAGAATCTCATTCATTGTGGTACTCTGGGTTGTAAGGGCAATCTGGCTGTCTAATTGGTTGCCAGGATTGATTTGACTGAGCAGGCTGACTAAATGATTGTCTCCTTTTCCCCTTACCACTCTATGTCTGTCTCTCCTGAAGCTGAACACTCAAGTCGAAGAGGATGACCATCCCTGATAGAGGAGGGTTGTTCTTTGGTCAGGATTGCATCAGTAACTGTGCTCCCCTGCTAGAATCTCCAAACACACTCTCAACATGGTACTCTGTTTTTATAGAATTAAAATAAAAGTTAAAAGAAAAAATTTAAGAATTATATATAAATGCAAAAACAAATGATTCTTGTTTCACTTCCATAAAAAGAAAAGCAGCCAGTCATGGTGGGCTATGCCTGTGGTCTCAGCTACTCAGGTGGCTGAGGCAGGAGGATCACTTGAGCCCAGAACCTGGGAACATAGTGAGACCCTGCCTTAAGGAAAAAAATAAACAAATAGGGAGTGGGGCAAGAGGGAAGGAAAAGAAAAAAGGAAGGGGGCTGGTTTGTAGCTTTGTGGTAGAGCGCTTACCAGCACATGTAAGGCCCTGGGTTTGATCCTCAGCACCACATAAAAATAATAAATAAATAAAGGTATTGTATCCATCTACAACTAAAAAATATTTTAAAAAGAAAAAAGGAAGGGAATGATGAACATGGTTGATATGATAGCTTTTGGAGGTCAGGGAAGCAGGAAGATGGGATTGAGGGGGCAGAGACTGTATGACTTTGAAACACTTCTAGCTTTCTGAAAATGCAATCTATGCTTAAAAATTGATAATTGCCTTTGAAAATATTAAGAGTATAATGGAGGTAATTTTGTCTGCAAAAATAAGATAATGCTCCTTTTGAAGAGAGTAGCCCTCTTGTGCATACAGCTTTTGGCATGTTTATTAAAAGTCTTGTTTTAAAATGATCTTTAACGTAGTCTCTGTTAAGTGCATAGAAATACACCTAACCAGTATCCATCAGAACCTGATGTTAGATGATTCTGTGATTTAATTTGTAGTAAGTAGACTTTTATTGGTTCTTCTCCTTCATCAGGTATACAATGTTTACATGGCAGGGAGGCAACTGTGTTCTAAGCGGTACCGGGAGTTTGCCATCCTACACCAGAACCTGAAGAGAGAATTTGCGAACTTTACATTTCCTCGACTTCCAGGAAAGTGGCCATTCTCATTATCAGAACAGCAGTTAGATGCTCGACGTCGGGGTTTGGAAGAATATTTAGAAAAAGGTAAGCTAGCCTATTAAACTACCATACTGAACAGACATAGATTCTAATATAGATAGGGCAACTCTTAAACTGCATAGCTGTTTCCTGAAACTCAATAGTGAAAGTAAGTCAAGTTTCAAACTATGTAAGAGTTGAATGATCTGAGCTTTGAAAACTGAAATGTTCAGCACAGTAATTAGTAGCTTGTTTTAGTGGATCATTGAGCACTCAACAACAGAAAAAACAAATAATTTGTTTTTGAAGCATTTTATGATCCTTAATGGATCTTTATAGGATTATATTATTTGCCAGCAAACACATAAAGATGGATGTATTAGTATACTGAATTAATTTGGGAACTAAGTGAGCAGTATTTATTTAAGATATTTTCATTGAAATGATTCTTGTTTCACTAGCATAACCTACATGAAAATTCTTTATTCCTTTTACAAGTATTCATGGGTACATTTGCTGAGTTTTAGGTAATCTAAAGTCCCCTTCTAAGTAGGCAGAACTATTGAAACTTTTTATTTCAGAACTTCCAAATGATACATTAGGAGTCTATGGATATGAATGCCGAAACATTTGTTTCTCTAGAAAGGCAGAGAAATGACACAGATCTCCTCAATGAGATAGTTCAACTTGTGGCTCAGAGAAGAGACATTGCTACATTATAGAGTTATATTACTTTGTAGCTGTGCAATATGTCTTTCTTTAAAATATTAGTTGAATAGAATAATGGCCTTATGTGATGGTTAGTAATTCTGTATCCTTATGTCCTTGTGTAAGAATTAATTGACCTAGTTGAATTTTTTTAAAACTTTGGTAGGGAGCCTTATCCCTGAAGAAAAATCATTTCCCCAACAGAAGGTAATGGAACTTCCTCATCTGTTTTTAGCTTTTCCTTACATGAACTGGCCTCTGTAACACAGCCCTAGGGAAATGAAAAAGGGTGCATTTTTTTTTTAATCAAATGAAGTAAAATCATCAGTGTAATTTACCATCCTCATGAGAGTATCAGGAAATTAACTTTCATAGACTTAGACGATTAGCTATCTATATGCCTGCTTTCTATCCTCCTTCCTTTCTTTGCTCTCCCACCCTTCTTTATTCCTTCCCTCCCTTGCTCTCTGCCCCCCCCCCCTTTTTGATTATTGTTTTGAAGCTAGTCAGTGAAGTAAAATGATATACTCAGCTTAATACTTAGTTAAAAGTTTCTCTGACCTGTTCCTAGGCCAAATAGATATTTTTCCTTTTGTGTTTTAGTTTTACATTTGGTTTATTCTTAATTGACCTTTCTCTTCCACTGTCTCTCTTCCCTCATGTTCTGTTGTTTTAGGATATTAATAGGTCACACAAGAATACACAGTAGATTTACAGTACTTTCATTTTTTTTTCCTGGATAGGTTTAATATTTTTAGCAGCCTATATCTTTGTATTTTCCATTATTCCTCTGTTTTAGATCATAATTAGATGAATGTATGTTATGCCTTAAAAATCTCATACACCAGGGGTACATGCTGCTTTCTCATTCCTTGTTACTAATGATTTGAATTTAAACCTTGCTATGTTCTTGATTTTGGGGCCTTAAGCTAGATTCTGTCTTTGTTTTCCAGTGTGTTCAATACGAGTCATTGGTGAGAGTGATATCATGCAGGAATTCCTGTCAGAATCAGATGAGGTAGGTGCATACCCCCTTTAATAATCATTTTTCCTCTTAACACCTTATGGGGGAAAATAAATTAAAGATATCAATTATGGATTGAATTGCAATAAACTCTAAATGACTATGTTTCTTTTACCTCCTTTTCAATACATATCCTGCTTATTTATCCTTAAGACCTCATTTCAGGTCCGCCTTCTCTTTGAAGCCTTCCCTAATGACTCAGGTTTTCAATTTTTCCTTTCATCAAGAATTTCTGCAGTTAGTACCACTCAGTTATTACTTTATTGCAGTCTCAGTCTCTAATTTTTATACATATAATCAGTTTGTCACTTTATATTTTAGCTTACAAGAGTGTGAGCTACCTGTAGGTAAGAGCTACATCTTGATCATCTTATATTACAGTGCCTTACCACAGCATCAAGCATGTTGTAGGTGCTTAATAAATATTAATTGAATAGAAGAATGAATATGTAATACCAATGTATATTCACTAGTTATTTTATATGTATGTGCCTTGTTTTCCTAACTAGATTATAAGTTTCTTCCAGACAAGGGCTTATAATTAAGTACAACGGTCCCCCCTTATCCATGGTTTCGCTTTTTATAGTTTCAGTACCGTGTCACCCATGGTCTGAAAATATTAAATATAAAATTCCAGAAACAAACATTCATATGTTTTAAATTGTGTGCCATTCTGAGTAGCATGATGAAGCCTGTGCCACCGGGATCTGAATCATCCTTTGTCTAGCATATGCACTCTATTAATGCCACCTGCCATGTTAGCCACTTAGTAGCTGGGTCAGTTATCAGATTGAGTGCCCTGATATCACAATGCTTATATTCAAGTATTCTATTTTACTTAATAAAGTCCTCAAAGCACAAGAGTAGTGATGCTGGCAATTCAGATATATCCAAAAAGGAGTCAGAGTGCTTCTTTAAGTTCAAAAGAGTAAAAGTTCTTCACAATAAGAAAATCCTTTTTAAAAAAAATCATGTGTTAAGGTTGCCTAAGATCATGGTAAGAATGAATCTTCTATCTGTGAAGTTATGAAGAAAGAAAAAGAAAATTAGGCTCATGGGCATGGTGGTGCAGCTTATAATCCCAGCAACTTGGAGGCAGAGGCAGGAGGATCACAAGTTCTAGGCCAGCCTAAGCAAATTAGGGAGACCTTGTCTCAAAATAAAAAATGAAAAGGGCTGGGGATGTAGCTCAGTGGTTAAGCACCCCTGGATTCAATCCCTGGTACCAGGAAAAAAAAGAAAGGAAGAAGAAAATTCATGCTAGTTTGCAGTAGCACCTCATACTGCAAAAGATGTGACCACAATGTATGATAAGTGATTAATGAAGAAGAAAAAGGCATTATAGGATTTAGAACGATCCTTCTGTAATCCAGTGGGAGGAAGGGGAGACTGATGTAATTCTTAGGATGGTTTTAGGCAATGAATAATAATTTTTTAAAAAGTGATGAATGAAGATGGACTTATTGCTAAATAGTTATTTCTCTCTAATAAAAATTACAAGCCAAAAATTTGTTAAGAGAAATGGATTAGTCATCAAAAGCAGTTAAGAGGTGATTTTTTTGTTTGTTTGTTTTTTGGTGCTGGGGATCAAACCCAGGGCTTCACACATACTAGGCAAGCACTCTACCACTGAGCTGCGCACACCCACCCTAAGTATTTCTGTTGAATTAAAGAGAATAAAAATCGTTTACCTCTTTGCTAGAAGAAAATTAGGCATTAGACCTAGTTCAAAACCAAGTCCATTTTTCCTTTACAAAATGCACTGATTATTTCAGAGTTCCAGAAAGAACTAGGATACACACCTTGAGCTAGTCTATATGCCTAACCCTTAAAACCAAAGAATATTTGCTTGAAATTACTGCTTTGGGTTGTTTTTCTTTCTCATTTGTGAATTCTGAATGGGTGATGTGAGTGAAACCAAAAATCTCATCAGTGTTTGACCTAGACTGCTTCACATGATTTTCTGTTTTGAAATGTGAACACATTGGCTTCAATATGCTTCCTTTTTTCCCTTTTCATCTTAAAGATTAACTTCTGCTGCAGCCTGAAGTCAGCTTTATGACTTGTATATTGACTTTTAAGATGTTGTTTTCCCCTTTTTATTGAAACTCACTTCCTCTCTGTCACATGTTTAGATTATTGTTTAGTTAGCATGTTAATGGAAAATTAGGATATACTGGGTCATAAATTCTTTCTCTGTGTCTTTTTCCCCAGAACTACAATGGTGTGTCTGATGTAGAGCTGAGAGTAGCATTACCAGATGGAACAACAGTTACAGTCAGAGTTAAAAAGAACAGTACTACAGACCAAGTATATCAGGTAAGTTAAACTTGAACACATCGATTTGACATTGGATAGTGTGAAACTAAGAAACATAGATTAAATGAATTAATATAAAGTTTATTAAATTATTATTATTAATATAAAAGAACTTTGCCCTCCTTGAAAGGATAGAACAGTAAATATCCCAAGGTATAGGAACTAATGCCCTTCCTTTTGTTGATTGTACTATTCTTTTTAGTTACATGAAAACAGAATTGTAAACAGATCTCCATATACCATTTTATTTATTTATTTATTTATTTAGGTGCTGGGAATTGAACCCAAGAGTGCTTTATCACTGAGTTACATCCCCTTCTTTTTAAGAATGTTTTTGAAGTTTGGAGATAAGGTCTTGCTAAGTTACTGAAGCTGGCCTTGGACTTGTGATCTTTCTGCCTCAGCTTCCCCTCTCTGTGGGATTATAGGCATGTGCCACTGTACTTGGCATCCATATACTCTTTTTTAAAACCAGTCTTTCTTCCTTCCTCCCTCCGTCCCTCCCCTCTCTCTTTCATTCCTTCTAGTCCTATGGTTTGAACACAAGGCCTTGTGTGTACTAAGCAAGTACTCTACCACTGAACTACATTCCCAGTCCTCACCACTTATATTTAATAATTATCAAGATTTTGCCACATTTGTACCATATGTCCTTTTTTCCTTTACATTTAAGGGTTTCAAGCAAAACCTATGTTATTACCTATGTGTGCTTCAGTATACCTCTAAAAAATATGAACATTCTTTTTACATAAGCACAATAACATTATCAAACCTAAAAAATTAGCACCATTTTCTTTCCATAGTCAGATTTTTCTGTTTATCTGAAAGTGAATTTTTATAGTTGGTTTGTTAAAAATCTGGATCTAAACAAAGTTCTTATATCACATTTGACACACACACACACACATATATAGATTTTTTTTTTTTTTTTTAATATAGAGCAGTCCCTCTTGCCCTCCTCAACTTTTTCCACACCATTGTTTTGTTGCAGAAATTGGGTGAGTGTACTGTGGAACGTCCCACATTCTGAATTTATCTGTTGTTTCCTTGTAGTGCCATTTAATATGTCCTTCTTTCTGCCCATATGTCTTTTTCTTAACACAATGCCTTTGTTTTGCTTCTTTCTTTTTTTTTTTGTATGTGGTGCTGGAGATCAAACCCAGTGCCTCATATGTGGTAGGCAAGTGCTCTATCATTGAACTTCATCCCCAGCCCACTACCTATATTTTTTATAAATGAGTTTTCTTCTAGTGGCTTAATTAGTTTCAGGCTCTGCTTTTTTGGTACAAATACCATAATTGGTGTTATGTATATCATATTGCTTCACAGCAGGCAGTACACAATATATGGTTATTCCCCTTTTAGTGGTAACAAGAAAAATCAGTAGGTTTAGTGGTAATAACCTGATTTTTGCATTGTAAAGTTGCCCATTGATCTTTTATCAAATGAGTGTATCCAGAACTATTACCTTAACCAGTGATTTCATAAAGGTTGCATAGTTCTGGTTTTCTAATTATCTCATTTCTTTATATTTTATTAGCTAAAGTTCTTTTGTATATAACTTTTTATTATCAACTAAGGTTGTTTACTTATCCTAAAATGCAGTTTGTGGGAGAGGATAAATATTTCTTTCCTTTTATTGCCAATTTTTAATGTAAAGAATTGGGGCCCTAGTTGATTCCAATGATGTCCAATGAGATATTGTTACATTTATTTATTTACTTATTTATTTTTATTATTATTATTTTTAAATTTATCCTAATTTAAAATTATGTCTAATACATGACAATAGAATGCACTTTGATACATCATACATAGATGGAGTATAATTTCTCATTCTTCTGGTTGTACATGATGTAGAATTCTACCAGTCATATATATACATAGGGTAATAATGTCTGATTCAGTCTACTCTCCTTCCTATTCCCAGACCCCCCCAACCTCCCTTCACTCCCCTCTACCTAATTCAGAATAACTCTATTCTTTCCTAGCCCCCCCGTTATTGTGAATTAGCACTCACATTACATTTTATTTTTTAATATCTTATAGGTTTTGTAAATCAGATGTGATTTAATCATATATTATTTCTTTGAGGCTCAAATGATTACTTTTTTTGGTACCAGGGGTTGAACCTAGGGGTGCTTAACCACTGAGTCACAACCCCAACCCTTTTTTGTATGGAGACAGGGTCTCGCTAAGTTGTTGAGGCTGACTTTGAACTCTGCCTCAGCCTCCCAAGCTGCTGGGATTACAGGCTTATGCCACCATGCCTGTAAGATGATTCCATTTTTGACCTTGAAATTCCTTCATGTCTGCAACCGTATACTCTGGATGCAATCCATTAATTTATGATGGCATCCTTCCTTTTTGTATAACAAGATGTCCTATGCTCATCTTTGTACATTTCTTACCCTACATCTATGAAAAATCATTTCCCTAAGGAATCTTGGTTCTTTTTAGTGAAAAACGGTATTTAAAGATCATGTGCTGGGTATAATCCTTACTTCTAGTCCTTTTTGTTTGCCTTTAATCCTAATTCAATCACAATTTTCAGGGAGATAAGCAGGTTTTTGGATATCTGTGCTTACTTCTCCTTTGTAGCAAACAAAAAAATCTTTCTCTCATACATGTATTCATATATTGTATATCATGGCAAAGAACATATGTAGAATATCTAAAAATATTAAAAAAAAACAGGCATTTTTGAAAATTATACAACAGTGGAGTAATGGCAAGAAAAATGCTTGTTTCTATAGTATGGATTGTTAATGTTTTTTGTTTTGTGTCTTTTCTAAGTGTTTTTTTAGGCCTAGATTTTTTTCCCACACTTTTCCTCTTGTGCTGTTACTAAGACTTCTAGCTAGAAATCATTTTCTAAACCTTGAGTGCATTTCAGTTTCTTGTCAGTTCAGTACAAAATGGTAATTTACAGCACTTTTAATTCATAGTTCTTTTATCATATCGGTGATGAACTTAGGCTTGATATGTGAGACATAGGAGAAGAAGGGATATAATTATGTTTGCTTTACCAGGGTACTCATAGTCAAAAGTTTTATCTTATTCAGTTAATACATTATTTATATTGGGATTGATACTGAAAAGGGATTTTGTTACTACTGTTTGTTTTTTGCTTTGTTGTTTGTATGTAATTTCAATTTTCATTCTGAAATTTGCACATGGAGCCTTCAATTTTTTTTTTCTGTCACGTTAAGACCTTACTTAGTTCCTAGAGAGAAGAACTGATCCTTGTTTAAAATGCCTCTTGTCATAACATTTTCTATTTTCATGTATTTACCAAGTACATTTCTTATAAGATATTGAAAAAGATCTTTGTGTGAGATTTCAAAGAGGAAAACTGATATTAAAAAGAACTGTTACTAGCTTGTATTGGAAAGGAGAAACTCAGATCACAGCTAGGTTATATAAAGAAATTTTTTTTCCTTTTCTTGATATATTTGTATGCATATGTGCATGTACGCTTGCAAAGGATAGCTCTGGCTGGGCATGGTGGCACAGGTGTGTATTACACTCCCAGCAACTCAGAAGGCTGAGGCAGGAGGATCACAAGTTTGAAACCAGCCTCAGTAATTTAGTGAGACTCGGCTACTTAGGAAAAAAAAAACGCTGGGGATATAGCTCATGGTAAAGTGCCCCTGGGTTCAATCCCAGGATATAATAAAGGATAGCTGTGAACCATGTTAGTTTTATGAAACCAAAATAACCAGACCTCTCCCTTTCCTCTCTCCATGTGTGTGCCATATACATACCTGCCTTTCCCTGTAGCATTGTCTGATTTAGTTTTCCTGAAACCATTCATTCTCTCCTGCTTAAACTTTAGGCTATTGCAGCAAAGGTTGGCATGGACAGTACGACAGTGAATTACTTTGCCTTATTTGAAGTGATCAATCATTCCTTTGGTAAGTGCTAGTGGCTAATATTGTTTTATTGTGTATTTTAGTCTAATACTGTTGAATAGAAAATAGTTGAAGACAAAGCAAGATGCCACTCATCTGGCCTATCTGCAATAACTGACCAGGCCAATTCTGTTAGGCCTGGTCATAAAGATGCATGATTGCTGTTGATCTTTCTTCCTCTTTTGTCAGTACATGAAGGTTTTCACACAGCACTGAATTAGGTACTTTCATGAAGTTCTTCTAAATCAGAGGTTCAAAATTCATATATTGTAATGAAACAGCCTTAAAAAGGGGAAGTTCTATTTGGTCACATGTGGTTTCAATATAATTTATGCTTTTTGTAAAGACTTTTAAGAACAGTTTTTCATTTTCAGAAGTTAGAGATAACATTTCTTAAAAGCCTTTGTTTTAATGCTTATGTTTAAATTTCTGTGTGAATAAATTTCCTCTTCCTAGAAAATCATGTTCCATGATGACAGGAATTTTTTATTTTATAAAAGTTAGGGATGGTGGTTACCTGAGTTGCATTGAGACTACACAGGGGAGGGTGTCTGAGTGCTTGCTCTGAAGGACATGGATTTCATACAGTTCATGGGTCTCTTCCACATCCTACAAACACAGGGTTAAGACTAGAAAATGTCATCAATAATATTGATTGATCAGACCTTCCTCATCCCAGGAGAAGGGGTAGTAGACTTGGGTAGCCTTGCCATCCCAGGTCAAGTAGAACAACTTTGATTCCTCCAAAGCAGTCATGTCCCTATTATTATTTTCTTCCCAACTCTCAACAGCCTAACTAGGCAGATGTAAATTATGTTACAAAGGATGCTAGAATACCTAGGATACTAGGTACTAATATACTTGGGTTCTAATCTCATCCCTTTTTAAGCTTGGAGTTTCACTTTGTATAAAATGAGAAATATTAAATCTGTCTTTCATAATGTTTTAAAGCCAAATAGACATCAAGAGAATAAAACTGGGAAAAGGCAATATAGAATTAAAGTGGTGGTGTTTTATCCTGCTGTATACTGTTAGGGAGAAGTAATGTTATTCAGAACAATTTTTTTCTGTGATAAAAGCCTTAGGGGGGGGGGGGGGGATGGGAAGAACTTTTCAGTTCTTAATAAAAATTCATTGAGAATGGCCAACAGGAGAGATTGTAAATGCCATAGTTGGGTAAGAGGCGAGGCTTTCTCTGAAGATGTTCAGATAATGAATCAAGTATTTTAACTCAGTTTGGAGTTCATGCTGTTTGCAGAGTCATCATGTTAATGAAGGACCCTCCCATTCAAGTGATAAATTTCAGTCAATTTGAGGCTTGATTGGCCATAGTTATAGTAGCAGGGATATATTTAGCTAGGTAAATGGTTATTTGTGCTGCCATGGCAGAGCTCCTTGATAAGGTTGAGCTGATGCTCTGGTCAATTATAACATACCAATCTTTTTTTTTTTTTTTTTTTTTTTTTTTTTTTGGTGGTGCTGGGGATCGAACCCAGGGCCTTGTTTTTGCTAGGCAAGCACACTACCAACTGAGCTATATCCCTAGCCCTATAACATACCATTCTTGACCTACCGTAGTTTATACTAAGGAAATTCCTTATATATCAGCTTTCTTTGTTTTGTCTTTTCTTTAGTACGTAAGCTGGCTCCTAATGAATTTCCTCATAAACTCTACGTTCAGAATTATACATCAGCTGTGCCAGGCACCTGCCTGACCATTCGAAAGTGGCTTTTTACGACAGAAGAAGAAATCCTCTTAAATGATAATGACCTTGCTGTTACCTATTTCTTTCATCAGGTGGGTGAATTGATCTTCCTGAAAAGCCTGGTTTCTTTTTCTCTGTTGTAGTTGGTAATTTGCCAATTCATTGTGAATCCTTGGGTAAGCCACTTTGTTCCTTGGTCTGAGTTATATTTATAAAATGTTCTATCCTATTTCACAAAAGATATAATAATAAGTTTTAGAAGTAAAATATTATTTTAAGCTCTTTTTTTTTTTTTTTTTTGCGGTACTGGGGATCGAACTCAGGGCCTTGTGCTTGCAAGACAAGCACTCTACCAGCTGAGCTATCTCCCCAGCCCTAAAATATTATTTTAAACAACAGAAAATGAACATTATGGTTAGGTACCTGTTCAAAAAGTTTTTTCATCAATATTATATATACTGTGTGGGAAAAACAAACTTCTCATTTTCCCTCTGCTTTCACACCACAGTTTCTCCTCACTAGCAAGCAAACAATTCTGCAGTGGATACCAGCTGCACATTGTTAAATTTAATTCAGTTCCAAGGCTTTCTACCTGGAGATAACATCAGGATCCCACAGGTCATGGCCTCAGTCCCCAAGTGTGCCCCCCCTCTTTAGACCCAGTTACAAATCCTGGCCTCTGAAACTTCTGACCAACCAGCTACAGGTAGGAGGTCCCATGACCACCTAGAGCAGCTCACAGAACTCAGGGAAACACTTTACTTAATGTTTACTGACTTATTAAAAACAAATTTTAAAGGTTACCAATAAGCATGAAATGGAGAGTCATATAGGGCAAGGTCTGGAAAGGTCTGGAGTGCAGGTTCCATCCTTCTGAGTTGGAGTGTTCCCCACTTCTGGCATGTAGATAAGTTTCTGTTTACCTCCCTATGAAATCTCCATGTATTCATTAGCCCGAAGCTCCCAGAACCCTCTCCTTTGGGTTTTTGTGGTGACTTCATTGCATGGGCATGATTGAAGTATAGACAACCGTGTCAAAATGCAATTGGACAAAAATACTATAATCTAATGCTAATAGACTGAGAGGGAATACCCAGCAAGGCTTGTCTGTTCAAATGCTTCTTGGCATCTCTGTGCAGCATTCCTTTCTGATAGACATGGGTCAGGACCCTGTCTGAAATGGAGGTCTTATTATTAGAGAATTTTTTAATATTTTTAATTTTGAGACAGGGTCTCACTAAGTTTGCTGAGGTTGGCCTTGATCTTGCAATCCTCTTGCTTCACCATCCTAAGCTGGTGAGATAGTGGGATTGTAGGTATGTATTACTGCACCTGGCTCAAGAATTTCTTTATGACCAGCTCCAACACAGAAAAACCAAGGAATTATATTGTTTCTACTTTATTTTTCAGGTCATGCAGTATA
This sequence comes from Sciurus vulgaris, assembly GCF_902686455.1. Lineage (NCBI taxonomy): Eukaryota > Metazoa > Chordata > Mammalia > Rodentia > Sciuridae > Sciurus > Sciurus vulgaris. The sequence continues at coordinate 112,939,660 of NC_136461.1, forward strand.
CCTTTTCTACCATCAAAGATGAGACACTAAGTTTCTTCCTCCCCCATTTCCATCACATATCCATACCCTTTTCATTCATCTGTGTGTGTATATGTATATGTGTGTGTGTATTCATATATATACACATATAAATATATATATTTACATATAAATATATATATATATATTTTTTTTTTTCTTAAAGGTACCAGGGATTAAACCCAGGGGTTCTTAACCACTGAATCCGTTTAAAAAAAATTTTTTTTATTTTGAAAACAGGGTCTTGCTAAGTTGCTGAGGCTAGTTTTGAACCTGTAATCCTCCTGCCTCAGCTTCCCAAGCTGCAGAGATTACAAGGTGGGCACACTGTACCTGTCCCTTTTTCATCTTTCATCCCCATAATAGAGTCAAATTATAATATCTGTTAGGTCAGTGTTTATATTATTATTGTTCTATTAATAATGAAATTTACAGCAGAACCACATAACAGATACTATTTTTAATTTTTTTTTTTTTTTTTTTGGTACTGGGGATTAAACTCAGGAGTACTCTACAACTGAGCCACATCCCCAGCCCTATTTTGTATTTTATGTAGAGACAGGGTCTCACTGAGTTGCTTAACATCTCACTTTTGCTGAGGCTGGCGTTGAACTCTAGATCCTCCTGCCTCAGCCTCCCAAGCTGCTGAGATTACAGGCGTGCACCACCTTGCCTGGAGTTATGTTGTCTTCTAATCTTCATTATGAGCAGATAGTTGTGTTAGCGAAAGGCCTCTCATATGAACAACAGAGATCCAATAAAGTAAGCAAGCAATAAAAATGAGGAATAAAATAGAAGAACTTCAAAATCAAAAAAATTACATTTTTAATTTTCTGAGGAAGTTTAAAAAAATTACAGTCAAAATAATTGAATACTACATATAAAAAAAGACTATTCTGAGAACAAAAGAAAGTCTTTTGAAATTAAAACTTGTGAATAGCTCACATGAAAAACCAATAGGAAGACTAGAAGATAAATTGGAGAAAGTTTTCTAGAAAATAGAATGAGAAGACAAATTAAAAATGTGAGAAGATAATGAAACAATGGGACAGACGAAGAAGTCCCTTATCAGAATAATGAGAGTTCCAAAAGAAAAAAAAAAAAAAAAAAAAAAAAGATTAGGTATTATCACTGTAACAATTCAAAAAATTTACCATATCAGAAAAGACACAGATTTTCCATACAGGGCTGAACGTAATAAATGAAAATAAGTCCACAGTAAGGCATGTGTTTGTGAAATTTAAGATGAATGGAGACAAAAAATATCTTATGAGCTTATGGGGGAAAAAAAAAGTCACATAATGACCAGGAGTATAGTAGCACAGTGGCAGAGTGCTTGCCTTCTACAAAGCCCTGAGTTCAGTCCCCAGGACTGGGGGGGGGGTGGGGGGGGTGGGAAGCCACACAAAATGGTATAGAAATAAGAATCTGCCCCTGCCGCAGTGCTGGACTTCACACATGCTAGGCATGCACTCTACCACTGAGCTATATACCCTGGCTCCAAATTAATTATAAGTACACAGAAAATTAAGTAAAAAAAAAAAAAAAATGAAAGAGGATAAAATTAGCTGAGGAAAAGCAAAATGTTATAAAAGGGATGAAAAATAAAAATATCTCATGTGACTTTGCTGTAAATTTCATTATTTATAGAGCAGTAATCATATAAACACTGACTATTGACCTAACAGATTTATAATTTTACTTTATTATGAGGATGAGAAAGATGAAAAAGGTATGGGTATGTGGCAGAAATGAAGAAGGAAGAAAGCTAGTGTCTCATCTTTTAATAGTAGAACATTCAATATCCACTATCTTCAGTAGTGGAAAATTAAAAGATACTGCATGCTTAGATTGTCTGTATTTTGGATCTTCTGTTGATTTTTGCTTCTATTTTTGTCTCAACATCCCCCCATTTTTTTCCCAAGTGAACTGACCATAACCTCAAGATTATATCATACCCCTAATAAAACAAAAGATGAAACTTAAAACAGGATCATTTAACCCTTTCTCTTACCTCTTCATCATTCAAAATTTGTGTATCTTGGGGCTAGAGTTGTGCTCAGTCGTTGAGCTCTTGCCTAGCATGTGTGAGGCCCTGGGTTCGATCCTCAGCACCACATAAAAATAAAGAAATGAAATAAAGATATTGTGTTCATCTACAACTAAAAAATATTTTTTTAAAAATGTGTATATCTCTTAAAAGGCAGAATTCTCTTAGGGCTGCACTTGGGCTGAATATACTAAAACCTCAGCATAACTTTCTTTGAGTTGTAGCCTTTTTCTGGGAAATTGGCAGAGTGTACCCACTATAGTGCCTCTATTTCCCTGTCATAAATGCCGCTTCCTTGGGCATACAAAGAATCTGTGCCTTTTTTTTTTCTTTCTTTCTTTTTTTGGTACTGTGCATTGAACCCAGGGACATTGAGCTACATCCCCAGCCTTTTATATATATATATATTTTTTATTTTGGATAGGTTCTTGCTGAGTTGCCCAGACTAGACTCCCAACTTTCAATCCTTCTGCCTCAGTCTTTGAAATCACTGGGATTAGAGTCATGTGCAGCCACACCCGGATCTTTGCCCTTTATGTACTAGGTCACTTTTTCTTTTTCTTTTTTTTCTTTCTTTCTTTTCTTTTTTTTTTTTTTTTTTTTTTTTTTTTTTTTTTTGTACCAAGGATTGAACCCAGGGGTACTTAATCACTGAACCATATCCCTAGACCTTTTATAATTTTTTTTTAATTTTGAGAGAGTATCTTGCTAAGTTGCTGAGGGCCTCATTAAGTCACTGAGACTGGCTTTGAACTTGTGATTCTCTTGCCTTAGCATCCTAAACCACGAGGATTACAGGCATGTGCCATTGAGCCCAGCCTTAGTCACTTTTTGAGGGTGGTGCTTGCTGCACTTCTGAAAGAAAGTCTGGAGGGGTTTTAGGAATGTCCACTGTGTTTGCAGGAGCACTCTCTGTACCAAAAACTTCCCCATTTTGGTTATTGTTTATTTGTATAATACATTTTCATATTTCACAAAGCTCAGCCCTCTGTATTAGTCAACTTTATGTTACTATAAAAGAATGCCTGAGGTGATTAAAGAGCAGATTTATTTTGGATTACAATTCCAAGATTGGATATCCTGATTGCTTTGGGCCTCTGGCAGGAGTGCATGATGGAGCAAACTGCTTATGTCATGAACCAGGAAGCATTTAGAAAAAGGGACAGACTGTGGTCCTAAAGTACCCTTTGAAAGCATGACCTCAGTGACCTAAGGCCCCACCTCCCAAAGGTTTCTTCATCTCCTAATAGTGCCACCCAGGGGACCAAGCCTTTGGGGAACGTTCAACATCCATCTACATATAACACCTTTCTATTTTAAAACACACAATAGTCTTGCCCATTTTACTTGTCCAAATGATTTTTAATCCATTTTGTAACACCTTATAAAATACCCTGTTACTATTTCAATTGGAATTTTGTTAAATTTATCATTTCACAAAAGAATTAGTTTTTATTAAATGCATTATTCCCAACTAAATGCTCAACTAAATGCTAAATTACTCAACTCCTCTTTTCTTTCCTCAATGAAGTTCTGTAGTTTCATTTCACATATGACTTAAGTTAATTCTCAAAATTTTTACATTTTTATTGCTCTTATGAGTGGAATATTTTTTCATTGTTGGAGTGAAAAAGTCATTAGCTTGGAGTCAGAATATTTGTTTCAAGTACAAGCTTTACATAGTAAATCCATAGCAGAGCCTTGATGAAATCTGTTTTCTGGTATATTATAGAGGAATAGTAGCACTTCACGGTTGTTTTTATTAAATGAGTATTAGAATTTAGATGAGGTAGAGCATGTGAAATAGCTTTTTGAATTATAAATATGTAAGACAAAAAGTATTATATTTAGGTGTATATAAAAAACTATTACTGTTGTAGCATTATCTCATACCCAGCAGCTTTTTTGAACTCTTCTTATTGCCTCAAATTACTTTACAGCTTTATTGAAGTATAATTGATATACATTAAGCTGTACATATTTAAAATATACAATTTGATTTTATTTAACTTTATTAAATATATGTAAATATATGGATATGTAAATATATATTTATTTGCGTGTGTGTGTGTGCGCGCGCTTACAGTACTCAGAGATCAAACCTCGGACCTTGCACATGCTAGATAAGTGTTCTATCACTGAGCCACATTCCCAGCTCCTCTTGACCATTTTTAAGTGTGTAGTTCAGTGGTGTTAAGTTTATTAATATTATTGTACAACAGATCTCCAGAATTTTTTCATCTTGCAAAAGTGACACTATTTGCCCATTAGATAACAATTTCTCATTTCTCTCTCCCCACTACCCTTGATAAATACCATTCTTCTATTTCTGTGAATTAGACTACCTTAGATACATCATGTAAGTAGAATGATGGTTTTTCATTTTACTATAATATTATTTTTTCATTCATTTGTGGATGGACATTCAGTTTACTTTCACCTCTTGGTTGTTGTGAAGCTTGCTATTGAACATGGGTGTGCAGATATCCCTGGGATCCCTTTTTAAAATATACCTAGAAGTGACATTACTGAATTATGTAGTAATTCTACTTTTTTTTTTTTTTTTTTGGTACTGGGGATTAAACTCTGGGCGCTCAACCACTGAACCACATCTCCAGCCCTATTTTGTATTTTATTTAGAGACAGAGTCTCCCTGAGTTGCTTAGGGCCTGGCTAAGTTGCTGAGGCTGACTTTGAACTCATGATCCTTCTGCCTCAGCCTCCCAAGCCACTGGGATTACAGGTGTGTGCCACTGTGCCCAGCAGTAATTCTATTTTTAATTTTTGAGGAATTGCTATACTATTTTCTGTAGTTATTGCATCATTACATATTCCTACTAACATTGTACAGGGCTCAAATGATATTTTGATTGTCTTTTGGAAGGTAGTACTCATTTTCCCTTAATTAGGTTTTAGTTATTTTTGTATTATATTTTGATGATAGGAATATCTTTTGTGTTTCTTCAGTTCTAAAGTGTTATAGATTATAAGATTCACCATTATTTTATGTATTGCTAAGAAAAAAGCTGCCAATTAAACTGACACATCATTGATTGTAAGATATGTCCCAATTTCAGATGTTAGAATGTGAAATAATGTGTACCTTAAAATTGATGAGACATTAAATATTAGATAAGGATGATAATGAGCCTTTTTCTTAAGTTAAATAAGGAAGAAATTCATGGGAGTTTATATTTAAATTCTGAATAAACCTGGCAGATTATACACACACTTAAGCTGTTCTTCCCTGAAAGGTTTTTTTTGGGGTGGGGGGGCGAGTACCAGGGATTGAACTCAGAGGCACTCAACCACTGAGCCACATCCCCAATCCTATTTTGTATTTTATTTAGAGACAGCACCTCTCTGAGTTGCTTAGGGCCTTGCTATTGCTGAGGCAGGCTTTGTATTCTAGAGTCTCCTCACTCAGCCTCCAGAGCCACTGGGATTACAGGTGTGTACCACCGTGCCCAGCCTTAAAGTTTACTAGAAGAATAGAAATGGGGGCTGGGGAGATAGCTCAGTCGGTAGAGTGTTTGCCTTGCAAGCACAAGGCCCTGGGTTCAATCCCCAGCACCGCAAAAAAAAAAAAAAAAAAAAAAAAGAATAGTAATGGGATTTTACAAGACGTATAAACCTGCAAGGACAAAGAGAACAGGAGAGGATACCACAGCAGGAGATAACTGTCAGCAATTTTTAGGAAATATTTGAATAATTCTAGAGAAGTTTTGGTATTTGGTATTGTGTAAATAGTGACAGAATTGGTAATTGTTTGTAAAGTGGTTGACAAGAACTGGATATTGTTTGTAAATGGAAAGTTACAAACAAAAACATGAAGCAGTTAACCTCAGAGGAAACAGAAAAAAAAAAAAAAAAACAGTATGCAAGAAAGGAAGGCATAGTACAGCAGTGCCTTAGTTGTGAATACTGTTTACATGCTTATAATAATGTAGAGAATTGATTAAATTTTTATTGAAGGATTGAGGGAAGAGGAAGTAGGAGTGTTTGGGTGTTATATGTGAGCTAAAGCTCAATGTTTGTAACAGTAAATCAACAGTGTCTGAAATTGGTAAGTCAGAAATTATTAGTGTAAGCTTGACATCTAGAATTATTGAAGGATTATCATAAAAAACTGCTTTAGGTGCTTAAAAGTAGCTGCCTTTATGGAATGAAGCTCTGGATTAGACTACTGTTTTTATTTACTTTATTCATTTTTTATTTTTTAAAATATTTGTTTTAGTTGTCAGTGGACCTTTATTTTATTTATATGTGTTGCTGAGAATCAAACCCAGTGCCTCACAGCCAGGCAAGCACTTTACCACTGAGCCACAACCCTAGCCCCAGCAAACTACTGTTTTTATTAGGAGCCTTTTAGTAGTAGTTTTATTTTAAACTATATGTATTTTTACTTTAATAAAATTTTTTAATTAAAAAGAAAAGGAGTCTAGTGTGGTGATATTTATATTTTCCACTCAGGGATAGTCCAGCAATATAATCTTAATTTGAAACGAAATAGGAGAGAACATTTTATTGCCTCATGTGGAAAAGAGCTCATTTAGACTTGCTGGAGTTGATAATCACTCTGACCCACCTCTGCCCTGAGGAAATATTTATCAGATATTTAAGTACTATTATGAGACAGACACCATTTTAGGTATTGGAATTTGAATAAAATAGATGCAAGTATTTTTACTTGGTCATCAGAAAAAATTAGAAAACCTTTTCCCTTAGCTAAATAACCCTTTAAGTTATAGTCCACCCCTGGTATCCTCAGGCATTTGTTTCAGGACTCACCCCGCCACTCATGGATTCCAAAATCTGAGATGCTGGAGTCCCTTCTGTAAAATGGCATAGTATTTGCATGTAGCCTGCCATGTCCTTCTGCATGTTTAAATCATCTCTAGATGATATCTGATACAATTTAAATGCTAAGTAAACAGTGTTATACTCTATCTTTTAGGGAATAATGACAAGAAAAATCATCTGTACATGTTCAGTATAGTCACAATTTTTTGGAATATTTTTTTGTCTGTGGTTGGTTGAATCTGCAGATGCTAAACCCATAAACTATGGAAACTGGATAAACAATGTTTGTTATTTGCACTTTTTACTTCTGCCCCAGCTTTTTTAAAAATTTGGCCCAGAACAGCACAACCTTGTGATGATAAATAGCAAGTGTTCAGGTTCTTCAGGACATTGCATAGCATTTCTTATTGAGCATTCCCTCTGTACTTACGATCTTCTGTGCTCAAGTTAGCCCCACTTGTATGGCTAATTTTAGGGAGAGACTGGCATAATCTTTCCACTGAACAGTCCATGGCAGGATATTGATATTCTTGTGTGGTTCTTAGAACTTAACAGCTAAAGATACTAATACCAATGATACTAATAGTGACTATATATACTTTAAAAAATTCTTAACATCTATTATTTCATTTTGGTATCATTTAAGAGATGAGTGGGGCTAGGGATATAGCTCAGTTGGTAGAGAGCTTGCCTAGCATGCACAAAGTCCTGGGTTCAAACCCCAGCACTGCTAAAAAAAAAAAAAAGAGAGAGAGAGAGATGATTATTATTCATGTTCTACAGACTGTGAGAGTTTCAGTGACTTTCCCAAGTGCATTATAGTAGGTGACTTTCTTAGCTTTTTTCACTGCTGTGACTAAATGATCTGACCAGCACAATTATAGAGGAGAAAAGGCTTATTAGAAGGCTGACTCCATTCCTCAGGGCTTGAGGTGAGGCTGAACATCATGGAGGAAGAGTGTGGCAAAGAGAAGCAGCTCACATCATCAGAAAGCAGAGAGAGAGAGACACAGAATCTCCACTCTCCAGATACAAAATGTATACACCAAAGCCATGCCCCAGTTTCAGTCTCCTCCAGCCACACCCTACCACTTCAGTTAATCCCTTCAGGGATTAATTCACTGATTGGGTTAAGACTCTTAGAATCCAATCGTTTGTCCTCTGAATCTTCCTTCATTGCCTCTTTGGGGGGCATCTCACATCCAAACCTTAACAGTGACAGCTAAAGATTGAATTAGTGTCTTTGCTTTGGTCCTGAACTCATTTTATTACCCAATTCTTTTCCCTTAAGACTATGGGAAATGCTTTCTACCTTAAGTACCATAGCGTCTATGATCTCACTTCAGTTCTCTCCTCAGCTTAATTTATTTGGTACTCAGACAAAAATCAGTCTTTAAAAAACAAAACAAAAAAAAGCCACAAATTTTTGCCAGGTGTGGTGACACATGTCTGTAATCCGAACTACTTGGTAGGCGAGGCAGGAGGATTGCAAATTAGAGGCCAGCCTGGGTGACTTAGACCCTGTGGCTCAGTGGTAAAGGTCCCTGGGTCCTAGTCCCAGGACTGCAAACAAAACAGACAAACATTTATTGCTTTTTTCTTTTCTTTTCTTTTCTTTTTTTCTCTAAGCTCTCTACTTGAAAATGTTTCCTTAAATTAAAATTCCTGCCCCTGCTTTTTAGGATCTTTCAGTAATCTATTGTTCACCTACCTATCCAGAATTATCTTTCATTGTCCCCTCACATGTATCCTTGGTTGAAACCAGCCATATCTCTTTCCTGAATGTTTTTTAAGCTCAAACCCATTCCTGTTTCTTGACTTCAGTGTGTACTTTCTCTTATTCAACCTATCCTTTGGAGGTCTGTCCGAGTCCTTCCTGATAACTATAATTAGCTTTAAGTGTTCCTGTTCTGACTACACATATCACTTACTGTCTGGACTGTACATTTTTGCCATATCATTATTACCTTTAATACAGTATTATGTATTTCAGTGCTAATTGTTTTCACATGGATAAATTTGCCAGAATTTGTCTCTTGATAAGAGAAACAAAATTCTTCACATGCCTTTAGTACTCTTTAAATACTAGTTATTCCAATAAGTATACTAATGTGGCAGTTCACTGTGATGGTGATGATCCAAATGGATATAAGTTTTTCTGGGAATGCATCTGTCTCTTTACTTTTGTCAAAAATATACTTGATAATTGATTTTCATATTCCCTTCTTCCTTGCCTTTGTCTTGGTGACAGGCTGTTGATGATGTGAAGAAAGGTTACATCAAAGCAGAGGAAAAGTCTTACCAATTACAGAAACTATACGAACAAAGGAAAATGGTCATGGTAAGTTAATGTCTCCATAATGCTTTTATAAAATGCCCCCTTTTACCTCTTAAACCTATTGTTCCAGTCATTTTTGAAAGGCACTACAGCCTGATATGTGACTTAACTAACAAAAAAAAAATAAGAAAGAAAGAAAAAGGAGGGACATATTGATATTGATGCAGTCAGTTGTAGTCCTCCATTTAGCACACAAAAAGCTTGGACTAGCATACATAGGGATATAATTTTTATTAATAATAACTAAACATTATTTTTGATAAAGAAGCACTAAAACGAAGTACAAAACATTACAATATGCTAAAGATAAAATTGTAAGAACTGACAATTGTAAGAACTGACATTTAGAATTTTTTTTTTTTTTGGTTACTTAGGATTGAACCTGGGGGTGCTTAACCACCTAGCCACATCCCCAGCCCTTTTTAATATCAAATATTTAAATATTTAATATTTTATTTATTGCTAAGTTGCTTTAGGTCATCACTAATTTGCTGAGGCTGGTTTTGAACTTGCAATCTTCTTGCTTCTGCCTCCCAAGCTGCTGGGATTACAGGCATGTGCCACTGAGTCCAGCTAGATTTTTTTTTTTTTTTTTTGAGTACCAGGGATTGAACTCATGGGCACTCAGACACTGAGCCACATCCCCCAGCCCTATTTTGTATTTTATTTAGAGACAGGTTTCACTGAGTTGCTTAGTACCTTGTAGTTGCTGAGACTGGCTTTGAACTCTAGATCCTCTTGCCTCAGCCTCCCAAGATACTGGGATTATGGCATGCCCACCGCACCCAGCTAGATTTTTCACATTATAAATTATTTTAATTGTGATTTAGCAATAGAAAACAATTTGTTTTTACAACTGTAACAACTTGCATTTTGCAGTTGCTTAGACATTTATGCTTAGTAGTGCTTTGTTTTGCCTGATATCCTAGAGTTATGGTGTTTGATTTGGCAGCTACTAGTCTCATGTAGCTTTTTAAATCTATATTTAAATTCATTTAAATAAAGTTAAATTTAAAATTCAGTTCTTTGATTGTGCTAGCCACAATTCAAGGGCTAAGTAGTCATATGTGACTAGTACCTGCCATATTAGAAACACAGGTATAGAACATTTTCATCACTACAGAAAGTTCTGTTGGACAGGACTACTTAAGGTGTTCCTTAAAGTTTTAAAGTTTGTTTTTAGTTTGTATCTGCTATAAATATAGGAATGGAAATTGTCAAAAATTAGTAAAGAAAACAAAAAAATTTCCACTCATATCATCTGAAAATTTCTCTCTTGGCAGATTTACATGTAGTTGAAATTTTTCCAGTTATTTTTCATGATTTCACACAGGGTAGTACTTCCATTTGTAATGATTCTGATAGCTCACTTGAATTATTTTGTACTTTTATATACTTTTTATGAGGGGATGTTCATCTACTTAAATTAATTGAGTTGGAGTAAGACTTAAGAGTGCAAACGAGTCAGCTATTGACCTTAACTCATAATCTCATATCTAGATAGGATATCACATATCTGATGAAAAGCAATAAGACTTTTTGGCTTAGAAAATTTCCAAAGATCAGGGAGCTATCTTACCAGTGTTCTATATATCAAGACGCTGAAATAGAAAATGCAGAAATCTTTGAAATATAATTAAATCTTGGCAGAATTTTGGGGAAGGGAATTTTTCTGTGTTTGAGACAGGATTTTAAAATTCAACTTCCACCTGTTTTTTAAGATAATGACATTTTCTTCTATATATTAAAAGATCATTCTAATCAATACCTTTACATCTTTTTGGTGAAGAGGGCTAAATACTAAAGGGCCTAAATCTTTACGTAGTTCTTTGATTTTGCCAAAACCAACAAAGTCTCCCTGTTCCTGAAAAGATAATAGAAATCAAAGTAGTTTCTCAATATATATTGTTTCTTTGTATAAACAGTACTCCAAACACTATCCATCTGTTTATGTGTTCAACAAAAAATACTTCTTGAGCACCAGGTATGTACCAGACATAGTGCAAGGTACTAGAGAAATAAATAGATTTGGATTGTTCTTTGGCAAAATATAGAAAATCCGAATTTAATTAAAGCACAGAAATCTATTATGAAATCATTTTTAGACTCGGTTTTTTAATTTCATAACCACCCTGTTAAGAACTAGAGTTCAGTTGATACACAGATGTTTTCCCATGAGTCATTTTAGGCATGGAGTATAAAATATGATTAAACATTTATGGAATTCTGTTGTGTTGGGAACTTAGCCAACATATAAGTATATATTAATCACATATTATTGCAGTTAGATTTTGAAGGGAATCTCATCAAAGTTTGAATTTTATGTATTGAAGTATCTGTGTTCAAAGATAGCCTATCTAATATCAGCTTAGACATACACTTCAGAGCCCATAGGTCCTGGTGCCACTAACTACAACTTAGTGTGGTTTGATAGGACTGCATTTAGGCCACATCACTACATTTAGTAGCCAAATCACCATGAGACCTGCAGCAACTAACAAGATTCTCAGTTTTAGTTTCTTTCCCATAAAATGCCAATATTCAGTAGAATCTTGACAAAATACTTCAGAATTCTTAGTCAATTAATAAGTTTTGTGTACATTCCCCATGTCCTTCAATATAGAGGGCAGCTCATATCCTTGCCATAGTTTGTAATACCCAGTGTCATCAAAAACATTTTTTGTTATCTTCTTATTTACCAAGTTAAATGGAATCTCAAATATAGATAGTTGAGAATATAATGTACACATCTCTTTTCCTCCCCTGCTTCTTCCTTACTCTTACTTCTGCTCTTCTTTCTTTTTCAACTCTTATACAAATGATAAACATGTATAAATTATGCTTTGCTTATGTTGAAGTGGCCTGATTTTGCCATTATTGAACTGGAAGAGTTTTTATATTACTGTTTCTCAACACAGTCTGTAATGATTTCACACAAGGCAGTATGTATGAAAGTCAGTGTTTCTCAAAGTGTGATCCCCAGCCCATTTCTATGGAAATCACTTTGAAAGTCCCTTAAAATGCAGATTTTAACCCTACCTCACATTATTAACCCAAAGCCTCTGGGAAAGTTGGTTTCCAAGAGTTCTCTCAAGCCTTTGTTTCAATTTTAGACCTAGTTTGACCCTTGGCAGGTTGAGGAGCACAGAGAGTTCAGAATGGACCTTGACTCATTCCCTGAAAGTGTTCTATTAAAATACTGAGTCTCTGTATTAATAACTGACTATTTCTGTATTTACCTGTCTTGCTGAATATCAAACATTTATAAAATGTCCCTTTCTTCTTCTCTGGCCTAAATGGGCCACTAAATGGTATGTAAATATTTAACTATTCAATACTTAACAGTGAAAGAAGAATTGACAAGATAATTTTGTGTTTTAAATGTGTTATAAATGTGTCTGAAAGCAAAAATCTGTGTGTGTATGTGTGTGAGAGAGAGAGAGAGAGAGACAAAGACAAAGACTAGGAATTAAACCCAGGGGTACTCTACCACTGATCCATAATCCCCAGCTCTTTTTATTTTTTATTTTGAGACAGGGTTGACTTGAGTTGCCCAACCCAACCTTAAACTTAATCTTCCTGCCTTAGCCATCCTAGTAGCTAGTAGCCCGGATTATAGGCATGTACCACTTGGCAAAAATTCATCTTTCCTGAATTTTGGATTTATGTTTAAATGTTTCTTTTTTTTTTTTTTAATTTAAAATAATTTTTTTTTTTGTAGTTGAAGATGGGCAGCATGCCTTTATTTTATTCACTTATTTATATGTGGTGCTGAGAATCCAACCCAGTGCCTCACACATGCAAGGCAAGCACTCTATGACTGAGCTATATCCCCAGCCCCTCCCAAAGGTCTTTTGCTTTCAAGAACTACATACTTGAATGTGGAGGGACAGAGCAGCCTTTGGATTCAGAAGGGAGGCAGAGGCACATGTATTTTGTGCTGGTACTTACTGTGCTAAGCCCTTAATAAACATTCTCTTTTCCTCTTTGTAACAATCTTGAAAGTGTTATCCCCACTTTACAGAGAAGTGGGGTCTGAGAGATTAAGATTTTTTCCCAAGATCATGTAGCTTGTCAGAAGAACTAGAGGCTGGGACTGTGTAGCTCAGTGGTCGAGTGCTTGGCCTAGCATGTACTGTGTCTGATTACCAGAATGAAAAAAAGAAAAAAAAAAAAAAAAATAGGAATTTGAGTCCCTATCTGTCAGGCTCCGATGTTTGTGTCCTCCTGTATCAGAGCAGAGAGGGCAGTAACACTGTCCTTTATTTCCAGAGACAGAGGGGAAGCCCCCCTGGTAGAATAACTTTTTTAAAGTCACAAAGGTATTCAAGATATGCAGGGCTCCACATTTTTTTCTGATCTCTTTTCCTAATCCCCTTTGCTTGCATCTTTCTTTTTTTTTTTTTTTTTTTTTGCGGTGCTGGAGATTGAATTCAGGGCCTTATGCTTGCAAGGCAAGCACTCCACCAACTGAGCTATCTCCCCAGCCCTTGCTTGCATCTTTCTTTCTGAAAAACTTGTATAGTACAATTCCCAGTTAAGAATATAACAGAAATGTTTGTCAAAACAGTAGTGGTAGCTGGGCACAGTGGCACATGCCTGTAATCCTAGCGACTCAGGAGGCTGAGGCAGGAGGATCAGGAGTTCAAAGCCAGTCTCAGCAACAGCTCTAAGCAACTCAGTGAGACTCTGTCTCTAAATAAAATACAAAATAGGGCTGGGGATGTGGCACATGACTGAGTGCTCCTGAATTCAATCCCTGGTACCTCCCCCCAACACACACACACACACACACACACACACACACACACACACACACACACACATACAGTAGTAGCCTCTCATAGAAAAGATCTCGACAAACATGTCTATGTAAATCCACTCACCCTTTTTTTGTTTGTTTTTTGTTCTAAGGATGTGAGCAGAGCTAATCTTTTCGTTTTGTTTTTGTTTTTTTTAGTTATACATGACAGTAGAGTGTATTTTGAAATATTATACATACATGGAATACAACTTCCTATTCTTCTGGTTGTACATGATGTGGAATTACATTGGTCGTGTATTCATTGATGAACATAGGAAAGTAAAGTCCAATTCATTCTACTATCTTTTCTGTTCCCATTCTCCCTCCCTTTTCTTCATTCCCTTTTGTTTAATTCAAAGTACTTTTATTTTTTTTCCTACCCTCCTCCCTTATGGTGAGTTAGCATTGACATATCAGAAGAAACATTTAGCCTCTGGTTTTTTGAGATCAACTTATTTCGCTTAGCATGATAGTCTCCAGTTCCATTCATTTTATTGGCAAATGCCATGATTTCATTTCTCTTTATGGCTGAGTAATATTCCATTGTGTATATATACCATATTTTCTTTATACCATATTTTCATCTGTCAAAGGACACCTAGGCTGGTTCCATAGTTTAGCTATTGTGAATTGAGCTGCTATAAACATTGATGTGGCAGAGTCACTATAGTATGCTGATTTTAAGTCCTTTGGATATATACCAAGGAGTGGGATAACTGGATCAAATGGTGGTTTCATTCCAAGTTTTCTGAGGAATCTCCATACTGCTTATCCGAGTGGTTACACTAATTTGCAGTCCCACAGCAATGTATGAGTGTACCTTTCCCCCACATCCTCACCAACATTTATTGTTACTTGTATTCTCAGTAATTGCCATTCTGGCTTGAGTGAGATGAAATCTCAGTGTAGTTTAATTTCCTTTTCTCTAATTGCTAGAAATGTTGAACACTTTTTATATTTGTTGACTGACTGTATTTCTTCTTTTTGTGAAGTGCCTGTTCAGTTCCTTTGCCCATTTATTGATTTTTTTTTTTTTTTTTTTTTTTTGGTGTTAAGTTTTTTTGAGTTCTTATATATCCTGAAGATTAATGCTCTATCTCAGGTGCGGTGCCAAGATTTCTTCCATTCTGTAGGCTCTCTCTTCACATTCTTGATTGTTTCTTTTGCTATGAAGAAGCTTTTAGTTTGATACCATCCCATTTGTTGATTCTTGATTTTACCTCTTGCATTTTAGGAATCTTGATAAGGAAGTCGGTTCCTAAGCTGACATGATGTAGATTTGGGCCTACATTTTCTTCTATTAGGTGCAGGGTCTCTGATCTAATTTCTAGGTCCTTGATCCACTTTGAGTCGAGTTTTGTGCAGGATGAGAGATAGGGGTTTGATTTCATTTTGAAACATATGGATTTCCTTTTTCCCAGCACCATTTGTTGAAGGAGCTATCTTTTCTTCATTGTATGTTTATGGCACCTTTGTCTAGTATGTCTCTGTGTCTTCTATTCTGTTCCATTGGTCTTGTCTGTTTTTGTGCTAATACCATATGGTTTTTGTTACTGTAGCTCTGTAGTATAATTTAAGATCTGGTATTGTGATACCTCCTGCTTCATTTTTCTTGCTTTGGCTATTCTGGGGTCTCTTATTTTCCAAATGAATTTAATGATGAATGGAGCTAAGGCTCCATGATCTCCACTGGCATTTGCAGAAATGTTAATATTATTGAGTAGAAATGCTGCTTATTAAAGCATGTCAGGATTTCGGATGACTCTGAGGAGGTCATGACTTGGATTGGATGCTGAAGGGCCTAGTTGCAGAGAACTCACTTTCCCATTAACATTTTATTGTAAAAATTTTTCAAATACAGTAGTATAGTAAGCTATTACTACTTTCACCTCTCTAGTAGCCAGGATTACAGGTACGCACCACCATACCTGGCAAAAGTTCGTGTTTCCTGATTTTGGATTTATGTTTAATAAATAGTACTTATGCACCCATTTCTATCTTCAGTAACCTTCAGCTTTCTGCCATTCATGTTTGATCTATTTTAATCACAGGCTTAATTTCCCCTGGAGTGTTTTTTCTTTGTTTTCCGTGCTAGGGATTGAACCCAGAGCCTCAGACATACTGGGGAAGTGCTCTACCACTGAGCTACACTTCCATCCCTTCTGGAGTTTTTAAAAGTAATTTTCAGGACAAGGGATGTGGCTTGGTGATAGAGTGCTTGCCCAGCACGCATGAGGCCCTGGATTAAGTCCCCAGCACCACAAATAAAATTTCCAAATATATTAATTTATAGGGTTTTCTTGAGAGAAAAAATGGTTGAACCCTCTGCCTAATAATGGAGCTTTAAAAGTTTTTAAGTTATCTACTAAGTACTATGCTAAATACTTTATATTTAATACTCACGATAATATTATAGGTGCTATTACTATTTCCCACATTTTAGAAGAGGAAACTGAGGTTCCTGGGATTAATTTGCCTGAGTTCAAGTAACTTGCCTAAGTAACCTGTTAGGAAATAGGGGGGTCAGATTAGATTCCCATCCCTTAGGAAAATAGAGAACCAGGCTAAATGGTGTTGTGAAGTACTTTCTAGCTTTGGGGGTCTTGATGACAGTGTCTCTTTCTGTCTTTTACTTACATGTCTTTAAGTAGAGAGAAAAGAATTGGAAGTATGGAGGCAGAAGCTGGGAGTGAGTAAAGGATTGTGGTGGAGTCCTTTCCCGAATGAGGGAGAAATATAAGACGAGAGGGCAGGTCTTTGGGTTGTTGGGTGAGATTTGTTCCTTCTCTTGCTTTTCTCAGCAGCTCTTCTCTGTGCTTCAGTTTCATAATAATACTGATTCCCGTTCCTTTTTGCCTAGTACCTCAACATGCTAAGAACTTGTGAGGGCTACAATGAAATTATTTTCCCCCACTGTGCCTGTGACTCCAGGAGGAAGGGGCACGTTATCACAGCCATCAGCATCACGCACTTTAAGCTGCATGCCTGCACTGAAGAAGGACAGCCAGAAGTGAGTTTAGCATGAACTGGGGCTTGGAGCACTGCAGATGGATTCACTCGCTTGCTATGTTTTAGTTCCTCTTTGTGAGGAAAATGAAATCCAAATGGTGTTTTGATTGGGGTAAATAAATAGGCACTGGATCCACACTGTTCCTTAACTTCATTGGCTACCTCTGCACTGACTTTATTCTTTTGTCACTGATCCTCCAAATGCTGCAGCCATCTCCATTTATTTCTCTTCTGCTACCTAGCTCAGACCCCCTGCCCCCCGCCTAACCTCAGCTCCCAGCATTCTTAAACTCAAACTGTAGGCCTTACTCTCTTGTTCTTGATTGTCCAGAACCAGGTAATAGCGTTTGAATGGGATGAGATGCAGCGATGGGATACAGATGAAGAAGGCATGGCATTCTGTTTTGAATATGCACGAGCAGAGAAGAAGCCCCGATGGGTTAAAATCTTCACACCATATGTGAGTGGGAGATGGGGAAGCATACTCAGGGAAAGTAGGCTGGGCTTTAAGTTTCCTTCAAGGTAAATATATAAATGAAGAGAGAGACAGACAGAAAGACATAGAGTTTTCTTGAGATGAAAATCTTTTTGAATTCTAGAGCTCCAGGTTCAGCCCATATTTCCTTTAGGCCCCATCAGAATCAGCAGTTTCACATCCCACTTGACTCACAGAGTTACCACTAGGAGGAGCTGGAGAACAGAAGATGACCAGGCCTGGGGGTTTGTGGTATTGTCAGGGTTTTCTCTAGACTGAGTGGGTTTGGAAGATGGGGTGATTGGCTCTGAGAAGTAGTAAGTATTGCTGGTTTTTTTTTCCCCTAGTTCAATTACATGCATGAATGCTTCGAGAGGGTGTTCTGCGAGCTCAAGTGGAGAAAAGAGGTAATTCTAAAAAATCCTTGAATTAACTTCTTTTTTTTTGTTTGTTTATTTAAAATTTATAGGCCCATGGGCAAATATGCAGGACCCTCACCTCCATTTCTGTCTTTCTAGGAATATTAGTTAGAGACTGGTTATCTCATGTGAGCCAGAACGTTCTTCCAGCAAGGCTGGCTTCTGGATGGTGAATGGGCTGTGCAAAAAAGCCCTCCTTCTTCTCTTGTCTAGAGGGTGGATGTTGGCTACAGGCTCTTCCATCTCTCATGACTTCATGGACTCTCTTCTTCCTGTTTTGTTTCGTTTTGTTTCGTTTTGTTTTTAATTGAATCACCCTCCATGTTGTTCCTGACCCAGAAGGGCAGCTGTCCTCAGATTTCACTGACTGGATGAGTCATGATAGAGTCTTTCTACATGAACAAAGAATGTGTATGCAGGGGGAAAGTTTTTGCTACTGCTGTCTGTAGGTGTCAGTACTATAGCAGAATTTAAATATAAATAGTAGGGACTGGAGATTCAGCTCAGTGGTAGAGCACTTGCCTTACATATGTAAGGGTATGGGTTCGATCCCCACCACCACCACCAAAAAGAAAAAAAAAAAAAAAAAAAATACAAAAACAAACCTAAAAATTAGCTACTGTTCTCAAAGAAAAACACAATCAGGAGGTTAAATCAGAACCTGAAAGTTTATATTCTTCATATAGCAAAATGAACGTTGGATTCTGGGACTCATATCTAGGTTTTCTCCTAGTTCTTTTTTCTATAATTTTGAGTAATCTTCTTAGATCTGAGTTTTCTCTTCTGTAAAACAGGAAAATTGAGCCAGATGATTAATATTTCTGGTTCTAAAAGTCTGTGATTCTAGATAGGAAGATGTATTAGGGGAAGAGGCCAAGCAGATGGAGTCATCCAGTCATATATCATTTTAGTTTCTGTTGAAGATTGTCTCAAGATTGGAGGAGATGTAGCTTCCCCAATAACTCTTTTCTCTTTTTCCTTTCAGAACATTTTCCAGATGGCAAGGTCACAGCAGAGGGATGTAGCCACCTAGCCTTCCCTTAACCCCTTCCCTTCTCGTCCCCTTCCTCTTATCCTTTTCGTCTCCCATGTCAGACAGAGTAACCATTAACACAAAAGAAGAGAAAAAGGAAAAAAGTCATTATATTCAAAAGCCCTAAACTAAATGTTATTAATAACTCCCTCTGAATTTCATGTATCTGGAATTGAGCTGGTAGAGAACAATAGTAGATTGGTCAGTACCAGAAATCCACTGAGTTAAGACAGGAAAAGAAATAAGCCCAACCAACTCGCCAAAGGTATCTTTATCCTTTCACCTGGGCCTCATATCAACAGACTCTCCTTGTACTATATTTTTAAAACTGGAACTATGAACTTCATCCATTTGCACTGTTCAGACATATATATGTATGTATGTAAAAAAATTATATATACACAAATTAGCTGCACGTATATACATATATATATTTCTTTTAAAATTTCATATTGATGGCAGTACCTTTTTTAGCTTGTGTTTTTACACACCTTTCACTAGAATTCATGACCTCTCTCTTGCTCTCTTTATTTTGAAACAAACTTTAAAAAGGAAAAAAAAAAAAAATTACAGGGAAAATACCTCTCCTCATGAAGGACTCGAAAAGTTTACAACCTGCTTGGGTTTTTTCCCCCCCTTTTTTGTATCGAGTACAGTTTCTGGCTCATGGGTTGCCATAGAGTCTGAGGAGCAAGGAGCATAGTGTCTTCATCTTCTAAGAAGGTGCTGGGGAGGAGAAAGAGGTGTGTTCTCTACGATAGCAAGGCTGCAGATCTGCAGGGAGAGTCTAAAAACTTGGTGTGATCTCTTCATTCCAGGGCAGTTTTCCTGGTCCATGTCTCTCCCATTCATGGCTTTCAAGCCCATTCTGCATCTCTTTTCTGCTTCCCTAGGGCAATTCATATGCTTCCCTTAACTAGCACAGAGCAGAGTTGAGCATGGACTCAGGAAGTTGATGCCACAGGAACCTGAAGTCCAACCTTCTCTGCAGCAGGGAGGGTATCAGTGACCAGAGGTGAAGCAGATACCTTAGGCATGAAGGTTGGACTTACAGAGGGAAAAGGAAGGAAGTGATGCCACATGTACAAAGGTTTTACCTGCTCCATTCCTTCCGAAAATGACCCATAACTGTTACATTCTTTGTAACTTCCTTAAGCAGCAGTGTTGGGGATCTGATAATATCTTCAAGGCCTTAAGGGAAAGCTGGAATGGGTCTGTGGTCTGTGCCAATACCATGGCCTCTCTAAGCCAGCTAAGAACCCAGGAAGGCATGGTATTATGGTAGCTTTTACTTCCACCTTGGAAGGAAAACCTTTTTGTCCCTCTAGGTTCCTCATCTGATTTTGCAGTTAGACCTTTTGAGACCTAAGAGCTAGATCCCAGGATCGGAAGCCAGGGCTGATAAGCAGGGTAACAGTCTCAGCTCTATACTCTATCCTGAGCTCTATACTGTTGAGTAAGAAACACTAAGTCAGGCTCAGATGCAACTGAAACACATCTTTGAGCTTTCTTCGTTTCCCCCTCTTCTTTACCTTCCAAATAAAAACCTCCACAGGATGACATCCTCTACTTTGTCTGCCAGGGAAGTAGTCAGAATTGGTTGTAGTCAGCTCCACTGAGCAGTGTGGGGCGATTTGAAGTTTCTCTTTTGTAACTTGTTTTTACTGATCATTGTGAGGTCACTTTTCCTTCCCTCTCACCCTGTTATCCTGGCAGCCACTTGCCCCAGGGAGGTGTGGATGTATACAGGATATCATGTCTTCCTACCCTTCTCCAAACCCAGGTGGAATCAGGGTACAAAACATAAGAATGCTGAATGTTTTAAGTTGCAGAGGGTACTCAGTGATCTGAAGGCTTTAATACAGAATTGATTCCTTTTGGCTTAAATGAATTTAATAATGAGCCAACAGACCCTAAAAGAAGATATGTTTATTTGCATTTCAAGATGCTGAAGAGGCTTTTGACACCAGCTTTGTTTAAACTGTAAAAATAGCAGCAATGCACCCCTACTTCCTCATAGTGGGAAAGGAATGAACAAACAGAGAGTCTGTCAGCCTGAATGCTGACCTCCCATTGAGACAGGGATTTGGAGGTCCCTCAGAGTGGGCAGATAGTGCCGTGTTCCCTTTCTGACTAGCATTCACTTGGTTCTGTGGAGGTTGGGTGGAGGGCCTCATAGATAGTTAGCCTGTTGGCAAAATCTGTTGGCCTATACTTAGGGCTGTCTAAAAACAAAGCACCCAGCTGCAGCAAGCAGGTGGGAAGGAGGGAGGCCTTTGGATGGCACTTTGTCTTTCACACACATCAGGCCTTCAGTGATGGAGGCAGAGGTCACTGTGGCTGTGGAGGTCCATAGGATTGAGCCCTTCTTTGCATGAAGCAGTGTTAGGTGTGACTCTACTTTCCCCTTCCCCTGCACTTCCTTTCTCTAATCCCTGCTATTTCTCTTAGCCCTGGCTTCTGCCCAGGGAGGTGTCTACCCAGTCTTTTTTCGCAATTTGTCTCTGGGAAATGGGATTCCCCCTCCCCCAGCTTCATCCCAGCAGAACCACAGGATCTTCCTGGTTTCCCTCCATACTGGGTTGCTCCTCTGGAGCAAAAACTCAGAGCTTTTTATGGAACAGCAGAAATTGTAGGCCTTGAGAAACCTGTCCCTGTAGAAAAGTTCCCTTGGGCCATGCTTTGAGTTTCTGCTCTTTATATTTTTATTCTATTCTCCATTTTTCTGCCCTCTCCTTGCCCTAGGCCTAAGCTCAGCACAGGTACAGATAAGTGTGTGCTCAGGGCAGCTCCTAAGCCTGGACAGAGCTCTCAGGGAGGAATTAGCTAAATATTCCAACATCCTCATGCCTGGCCCATTTAGTTCTTTAGTTACCCAGGCCAGTAGCTTTGGGTTATCCCCTTTTGAAGCTCCAAACCCAGTGCTTAGAACAGCAAAATAGGGCACTGACAGGAGGTGACACTTTCTCTCTCATCTCAGAATTTGCCAACTTGTAGGCCTAGCTCCTTAGAGGCAGTTTTCTTGAAGGGAACTGTATGCTAGCTGACCTGAAGTCTCCAGACGTGGAGGACCACTGTGCTCTCCCTCCCTCTACATCACGCTGTCTGGCTGGACTGGCTCAGCAGTAGACCTGAGAACACTACTGCTCCTTCACCAGCCTCACTGGATCACACTGGCTTCCTTTGATGGGGGTTGATGTGATTGAGCACTCAGAGAAGGAGGTGAGGAGAACACAGGCAGGGGAGTGCTTCTGTAGCCCTCCATCTTCTAGTTTTAACTGCTGTCTTCCTTTTCCCCTAAACCTGAGCATATTATGCGAGTCCTCTTTCATAGCAAGACAGCAGCAACTCACTCCTCAGCAATAATCCAGGGTGTGTGGGAGCTTAGGGCTGTGGGGAGGAACAGAACCAAACAGGGGAGTGACATGGGGTGGGGGGCACTTGGCCAACTGCTAAACTTGGACACCAATTTTATTTTATGCCCATTTTAAGCTGGTGAGCTGGGCTTTGGTTTTTCCCAGGCCATGCACACTTTTAATTTATTTGAGAGAAACTCTAATTGTATTTTCACTGCAGTATCTTGTATTTTTTATTTGTGATTTAAGAAATGTGAAGAGAAAATACACAAGACACATAATGGCTAACAGTGTTTCTTTCATTCCTTGTTCTAGAGCTAACCACTCTAAAATTGTTTGGTAATGTCACTTAGTGTAATTAATTGTAACATATTCTTTTAAATAAATTGATTTATTGATGAAACAATTCTTTGGTTTCCTAGACTACAAATCCTTTGGGTTGTGTGGGAAGAGGGAAGAGGGACCTTTGAGATTTGAGTTTAGCGTGGTCAATTTGAAAATGAGAAGGAACATCTAACCAGTTTTTATCTAACCCGATAACTAGTGGGGCAGTCTTTGGAGGGCGGGCATGAAGGAGAGTGGGACAAAGAGAAACCAGGGAGGTCCCTGGTTTGCAGTTCTGTTCCCAGTAGATCCTTTGAAAATTCCTTTTTTCTCTCAGTTCTCAGAGTTGATTGAGCTTGCCTCTCCTGTCTGCCAGTCTACACAAAATCCTGCTGTGATTCACAGGACTCCCTTCCCAACTGAATACAGATAAGACCTGGCAGAGTCCTTGGGACAGATTTTAGCACTGGCCTCCCCACCCCATCCTATTCCACCCCAGCAACCCTTAAAGACTTTTTCATTTTTCAAGGAGCTCAAGATTTTTCTCCTGGGGATCTGAACTGAAAAGTACACATCACCCTTAATGAATGCTTGTAAAATACTAGGCACTTGGGGTGATTGTATCCCCCTTTCTGCCCACTTTCCTGATGATGAGGGTGGTCCTGATGCCTTTTGCTTTTACCAAGATGTTTCAGGTGTTGGCTCCTGCTCCTCTATGTGTATTAGTTTATGGACTGAACATGCTCTGAAAAGCATTTGTAGTGGATCAGACATTTTTATTGTTTCTATAATCTTCATTTATTATTATTTTATAATCCCTGACCATGTACTTTTGATACTTAACATAAGAGTAAGGAGCAGTTTGATATTACCTATTTTGGGGGGTGGGGATTACTGGGAATTGAACCTGGTGCTTTACCACTGAGTTTCATTTTGTTTTGTTTTTTTAAATTTTGAGACAGGTTCAAAGTTGCTTAGGGCATCATAAGTTGCTGAGGCTGGCTTCCAACTTGTGATACTCCTGCCTCAGCCTTCCAAATCACTGGAATTACAGGCCTGTGTCACTGTACCTGGCTTCCAGTTTGACATTTTCTTTGACTTTCAGGGTCTTATGTACCCAGGCATTGAATATGTGGAATCTGATAAATATTACTATGTAAATGGGAAAAAAATTTAACAAGGAAAGAAGTAGAAAGTGGGATTACAGAATTAGAATTATAGAGGTTAAAGTCAACAAACGTTTATTAAATATCTACCATGTACTGGGCATTATATTAAGAAACAACAACAGATACAAAAGCAAAGAAAAACATTCTGCTCACTTGAAGCCTCAGAGGAATGAAACATTCACGAATGACCATAATGCACAGCGGCAGGTTTCAGATTGACGTAAGGACTAGAAAAGGAGGTCGAGAGACGTGTGGAAGAGGGCATAAAGGAAGTCTTCATGAAGAAAGTAGTGTTCAGGTGAATCATTTAACATGAGCAGCATTTCATCAAGGAGCCATCCAGCAAACATTGTTGAATGTTATGTGTCTGACACTGTAGTGACGGAATGAAAACAGAAGAGGGGCCAGGTGTGTGGCACACACCTATAATTCCAGCACCTAGGGAGGCCGAAGCAGGAGGATTGCAAGTTTGAGGGCAGTCTCAGCAACCTAGCGAGGCCCTCAGCAATTTAGCGAGACCCTGTCTCAAAAAAGGGCTGAGGATGTGGCTCAGTGGTTAAATCAGCCCTAGGTTCAGTCCCCCGCAAAAAAAAAGAAAGAAAGAAAAGAGGGTGAAAAAGAATCAGGTTTGTCCAGAGAACTCCAGGCAGTCCCATTTGAACAGAGCTTAGACATGTGTAGGGATGAAGTGAAAAGTAAGAACCTAGAGAACCTTGGTGCCAGGGAGGTGTGAGGAGGGAGAGGGGGTGGGGGAAGAGGAAAAGAAGAGAGACAAAGTTTTGTTTTTTTATCAGTTGCAGCTAATAAGTAGAAGGAGTGGATAATTGGAAGGAAATAAATAAGAAAAAATGGCAAAGTAAAACCTTTCATGATTTAATAATATGGAATTTATTTATAATGAGAGAAGCAAAAGACTCCAAAGGTTTTATGTCTGTATGACTAAAATATAGAAATAATTAAGAGTTGAGACTTTTGGGGGGAAACTGTTTTAGCCTTGGACTATTTAGGCATGGGTGGGAAATCCAGTACAGATGTTAGCCATCATTTAATTATTTCCTAAGCACCTTGCAGTGGCACACACCTATAATAGTAGTGTTCTGGACACTGTCCAGGGTGGTGGGGATACAGTGGTGAACAAGCAGTGATTTGGACATGGACCTAGCTGAGGCTTTGCAGCTAGATTGGACATGAAATGTGAGTGAAAGGGGAACCCAAATTTAGGCTCTAGTGGGTACATTGAGAAAAAGTAATAACAAAATTTAGTTCAGGAGGAAATTCAGTTTAGGAACATATAGCTGAACACATAACACCTTTTTATAAGGTGGGTGAAAGATTGCAGTATATTGGAGAGAAACTCCAATTATGAGGAAGCTGAGTCCTTAGGAAAACAGAAAGGGGTCAGAGGACAGGGTTTTATTAGAAACAGGAGTTTGGGTCTCTGCAGTGGAAGTTCTCAGATTTGGAGAAGAGAAGGAGGCTTGGCTATGAAAGGGAGTTCCTTCAGTCTCAAATACTGTAAGCCAAACCTGAGAAAGGCTTTGAAATTTTAGCAAGAGAATTAAAAGACAAAGGAAACTCTGAAAAGAGGCCATGGCTCTCAAGCCAGCAGGGTCCAACCCCAAAGGAAATGGAGACACCTCTGTTCTGTGTATACATTTCAAAGCTCTAAAAATATAGAAAGGGGAATGAGAACACACTGAAGAAATTGTTCAGGGCTTTCCCTTGAGCACCCCCTCCATGGTTTTATCACCTCAGTTCTGCCTAACCTCAGTCTGCCTAAATGTGTTTTCATTTCTACAACTGAAACTTTCCCCTATCCCTGTTATTAACATGCCAGTTCCACTCTTCTGCCTCGAGAAGTTATTTTCCTGCTTTTTATGTTATTAATATTTGAATATAGCTTGATTATCATAAAAGAACAGACAATAAAGGTAGTCACTGTTTGTATGAGGGGCTGCCACACCTCAGCACTGCCCGAGCTTGGGGAAGACAGGCAGAAGGAGAGGACTCGCTAGTGTAACACCCCACCTACACACCTGTATCCCAGGAGAAAGCCCACCAGACAGTTTCTCTGGGAGAGGCTCTTGGTCTAAAACCTACCTTTCATCTTTCTGTTCTGACTCACAAGCTGCTGAAACTGAGACAGCTCAAGGATAAATTCATAAATATTGAATACCAACTCCTGCTGGTCCTCTTCTTAGGCTTCTTCCCATCTCTGACAACACACACACACACACACACTACTGTTTGAGATTTTTAGATGTCATGAACTAGGCTAAGATTCTACTGAAAGATCCCATCCTTGATCTCTACCAACCCAAGTACTGGGTTTTTTCCCCCTGAAACCACATCCACAGATCTGTCTCCATAGTACTTCACTTTCTGCTTCTCTTTTTAAATATACTTCGTCTGAAGCACTGTAAAGAGGAGGCAGAAGTGAGGTGAGTTGTGGGGATTTAAGCCTGTGGTATTTTCACCAAACAACTCTGGCCTAAGGCCAGATCAGAGCTGGAAGGTGAGCAGGTTGCTGCCTACTAGCCAAGTGGCCCATGTGCCATGAAGTCAAAGGCTACACCTGTGTAATCCTCCTGAGCCCAGCCCTAAAGAGATGCACAGAGAAGGATCTGAACTGGAAGGAACTTAGAGCTTATAGAGTCTACCCTCTACTGGATGGAGGTCACTGCAACAGCCTGCTCCACACTTCTTGGGATCTTTGCCTCAGTCCGGAGAACAGGTGAGGAGACAGAATCATGGTACCTGGAGTCTACCTATAGCCTTTCCTTATTGGCTTTGTGGCTCTGGGTAAGATAGTTAACCTTCAAAACCTCCCTTTCCCTGTCTGTAAAATTATATCCTGCCTCATGGGGTTCTTGGGAGGCTAAATGAAGAAATGCACATTAAGGACCTAGAACAGAATCACACACGATGGTGGTTAACACATGGTGATGCAGAAATAGAGGTTCAGAATGTAAGACTCCAATTCCCCAGCCTTCAGAGTGATGTGGCTGGGTACAGGGTTCCCAAGAGACCTTCTCCCTGTGTCCAATTCCACAGAACATTACAGAATTAAGCCCCACAGCAGGGTGGAAGAATAGAATCATGAAGCTACAAACAAGGCCTGGACACTGCTCAAGCAAGGGCCGTGCTCCTGGATAGTTTCTTCTCCCGAACTTCATTCTCTTTACCTCCCTCCCTCCCCATCCAATCCCCTACCCTTAACCTTCCAAGACTCTTATTTGATGCTTTTTAAACTTTTTTCTTTATTTAGACAGAAAAGACCAACTCTTTAAAAGTAAAATGCAATAAATAAATAAGTTAAGCATAGAGAACTGTCTGAAACTGACTCCCCAGTCTCCCCTTACCACTCCCACCCCCACCCCATTTTCTTTTCCCTAAAACCTCTTCCTAAAGAAAATGATCAGGTAATAAACCCCTTTAGCCCTCCCCACACCCCTCCTCCCAAATACCCAGTTACCCCCCAAAAGCAAAGGGAGAAATCAAGAGAGTGAGAAAAAAATCCAAGGGCAAAATTGTCTAAACTCCCAGAAAGAGAGATGGCAGCGACCGGGCTGGGCCGGGCGGGCTGGATAACGCACGGGTGGTCGTGGTATTTACATGGAGGGGGCCAGCAGAGACTGTAAACATTTTTAGGGGTTCAGGGGGAGGTCTTTTCCTCGTGAAAGGAGGAGGGTCTCTGTGGCTGACTGGCGGAGAGGCAGCCCTCAGGGCTCCCCCACACCCTCCTTGGAGGGGGCCCTTGGGGGAGGCAGTGAGTTTTAGGGCTGGGAGCCCGGGATTCAGGGATATCCTACCTCTAGCTGAGGGTGGAGGGGGGTGTGAGGCCAGCTTCTGAGAAGCCCCTACTGCGGGGAAGAGGCTGGGGTGAGGGTGGGCTTGGGGAGTGTGTGGGAGGCCTGCTGCCCACCCTGGGCCTTCACAGCTAGAACAGGCCCACTGGGTGGGGAGGCAAGTATGAACACTGGGCACAGAAGGCCCATCACAGGAGCCCTAGCAGAAGGCAGATACCGTGGAACCTTCCATCCTATTCCTTTCTCCCTCGCAAAGGCCAAAAGGGCACCTGGGAGGAAATAGGCCCTTGGAGCCAGGGAAGCAAAGCCACGGCCCTTCAGAGAGGCGGGGTGGTAGGAGTGGGCCAGTGTCCTGTGCCCCCAGGGCCATGAAGCAGCTTTTGCCCCAGAGCCAAATCAAGGCCCAGGGCAGATGTGCAGAGAGGGCCGGAGCCAGTTGTGGGAAGAGGGTGTGAGGCGCCCCTTCCTCTGGTATCTCCAGACCTGTGGAGGAAGGAAACATGTGAAGCATGGGGAAGATGGCCAGCAGTGCTGGTCACAGGCTCTGGGGAAAGGGAGGTGGCTGGGGTGGGTGGCATCTAAGATGGGGCTGCCTGAGGAAGGCAGGTCATCAGAAAGGCCTCATTCCAAATGGAACCATCTGGCCTCCCCAGCCATGAGAGCAAAGGCCAGGAACAGAGGAGTTGGGGAGGAAGGGAGTTGAACGATATAGAAACCAAAGGCTATTAGGAAAGAAATAGTCAAACAGCCCAAGAGAAAAATAAGGACTGGAAGAGAGGCAGAGACCTAGAGGGGAGAAAGGTAAAGAAATGAGACAACAAACAGGCAGGCATAGAGAACTAAGAGAAGGGAGAAGGAGGTGCATGTATGAGACAGACAGACACCTGGAAAGAGAGAGGGAGCATCCGCAAGAAGGCCAGGGTGGACCCAGGATTGGATTTAGGGATGGAGTCTCATGGGGTGAGACTGCCCCCAGCCTCTAAGCAGTGTTCTCATTCCTTTTTGGAAAGGAACAAAAAAGCAAGAGAGAAATGCACAGAACACAGACCACAGTCACCAACCACTGTTGACCAAGCACATCCCGCGAGCTGCCCCCGGCCCTGTCCCTGGGCTGGGGGGCGCTTCCCTCCATGGCCCCTCCCCAAATAACAAACATTTGGCTCCAAAGACAACACGCTCGTTCCATGCAACTTACAGGGGCCCGGAGCAGGGGTCCGGGGATGGGGGCTTCAGCCGACAATGGACACGGGCCCTGGGCTGGGGGGCCCCCCAGGGTGGGGGGAGTTAAGCAGCCAGGATTGGGGGGGAAAGGGGAGAAACAGAAAACGTGGGTATTGTTCTTGGGTTGTGTTTTTTTTTTTTTTTTTTCAGGGTTTAGTCCAAAGGAGATTAAACAACACAAAAATAACCAAGGCACACAGATCTGTGGCCCTGAGGTTGGGATGCTGGCCGACAGTAGGGTGGAAGGGGCCTGATAAGTGAAATTTACAGGTAATGCAACATTCCAACCACCTCCACCTAAACCAAAGTGACTCCCAAGAGCCCTGCAGTTTGAGCTCCCCCGATCTGTCCTGTGATCTCTCCTGGCCCCAGGGGTGCAGGGTCCACTGCTATGTATGGAAATCACCTGAACATCAGGGCAATGGGGTCCTGGTGTTTCCGCCATCAGGAGAACAGAGATCCAGAAACCAGCAATTCTAGGACCCTCCAGTACTCTAAAACAAACCCCTGCTCCCCCACACCTGCTCTCCTAATTCCATCCAACCCAAAGGAAAACCAGAAAGCAAGAGACACACAGACACGTGGACACTGATCAGACAAACGAGAACAGATATCGTGGAAGATGTGGGGTGGATACAGATAGATACAGACTTGGTTCCTTCTGGGCTCACATGGAGTGTGTATATGTGTGTGTGTATGTGTGCGTGTGAGGGAGAGAAAGAGAGAACGTGAGAGATAGATGGCTGAACAACAGCTGAGGGAGTTTCCCAGATCCCAGCTTCTCCTGCCCAGAGTCAGGAGTAGGGATGGGAGTGGGCACCCCTGAGGATGGTGGAGGAAGGGATGGGTGGTACACATGAGGGCCCTGGCTGCAATGTGTGGGGGTTGGAGAGGGAGGGCAAAAGACAGAAGCAGCACCCACCTGGGGCTCTCAGTAGGGCCGGTTGGCATCCTTAGGCCGCTTTAGCTGGACTTTGAGGCGCTTCATGCCGATCTGGAAACCATTCATGGCCTGGATGGCAGCCTGGGCACTGGCCGGATTGTCGAAACTCACAAAGCCTGAGGTGAGAGGGGCATAAGGCCCAGCCCGGCCCCACCTCCCTTTCCTGTGCTCAGGGATAGGGCTTTTTCTTCAGTTTTCTAGAACTACCCTATTTCCTCTAGGTCTCCCTAATGCCTAGAATACTGCTTGGCACATGGAAGGCATTCAGAAAGAATATGTTGATTGGTGGGTTGAATGCATGATCCCAGTCCTGTCACTCATAGAACAAGGACACTCTTTCCAGCATTATTTGCAGGGTGGCCTCTTCCTCAGCCTGAATATGTCTGAAATGACCTTTTGAAAACTGTCATTTCCAGACTCTACATGGCTTTCGAAACAAGGTCCCTGGAGCAGACTTTCAAAGATGTGAAGTAACTAAAAGCTACTTCCTTTTAAAAAAAAAAAAAAAAAAAAAAAAAATCCCTAGACTGAGCCTATTTGACTTCATCAAGCATGAATTTGGCAGGGTGGGATTTTTGTGTATGTATATGTCCAGGATCAAACCCAGGGCCTCACACATGCTAAGCACCCGCTCTACCTCTGAGCTATATTTCTGACCAAGGCTGGTCCTAACAAGAAAGATGAAGCTGTGATTTTCTACAGGAAGAGATGAGCTCGGGCAGCAACTCATATGGGATTTGTGTGTGTCAAAGATGGTTCTGTCATGTCCTTGGATATGCGGGATGTCAAATACAGGGTCCATTGTGACCATAATGCTTTCAATTGTATCAGACCTTGTTCTAATGTAGAGTTTCTGGGTGTGGGGTGTGGGGTGAGAAGGGGTAATGCATGTGCTCCAGAGAGGGGGGAGGACTTGAGTCTGACTGGCCTGGAACAACAACGAAAAGTATACTTCATCTTTTGGATCATCATATTCTTACCAAAACATTTGCTCTGATTGGTAGCCCGGTCAACAAAGACTTTGGCTGAGATGACATGGCCAAAGGGGACAAACATCTGGAGGATCTCTGAGTCCGTGAACTCCTGGGGCAGGTGGTAGATGAAGATGTTACAGCCATCAGGGCCTGGGTAGCAGCAGAGACCGAAGGAAGAGCTCAGTGTTTGGGAGATGTAGACTTAAGCAACAGAGGTCCTGGGGAAAGCAGATCCCAGGAGGACCTGCCAATCCTAGCTCCCAGTAGCTGGGCCAGGGGGCTCCAGCTACCTCTTCCCCACTTGTTTTCAACCCCACAACATGGGCAGGAGCTGGGTTTGGCAATAGGGTAATCAGAAGTCCCTGAGACCACAACGAGGACATTCATATCCCATTGGCTTGTGGCTATGAGGACCCTGCCCAGGGCTGGCACCTTCTCGTTGCTGCTGCTGCTGCTGCTGTTGTTGCTGCTGCTGCTGTTGAGGCGGTGGTGGAGGCTGCTGGGCGACCAGGGCTGGAGGCTGCGGGAACGCAGGCGCAACTAGGCTGTAGGCCGCTGGGTAGGCTGCTGGGGTGGGGAGAACAGAGAGAGCTAATGGGGCTCCCCTGACTCCTCCCAGCCAGATCTGTCTCCCTCCCCGTAGCCCAGGCCAATGGAATCCACAGCACAGAGAGATGGTCAGGAAAGGAACTCCCTCAGCCCTTGAGTGTGATTCCCCTCAAGATCCATCCTTATGGGTGAGGCTTGTCAGAAAAGTCTGAAGAGGGTAGTCAGCAGAGAGCCGAGAAGCCCAGATCCACTGTCCGGGTCTCTTTTCCTCTTGTCATCCCTCCCGCCTGGGCAGGGGCCTGTGTAAGGAGGCTCACCTGTATAATGCTGCATCCCTGCGTAG
This sequence comes from Sciurus vulgaris, assembly GCF_902686455.1. Classification (NCBI taxonomy): domain Eukaryota; kingdom Metazoa; phylum Chordata; class Mammalia; order Rodentia; family Sciuridae; genus Sciurus; species Sciurus vulgaris. The sequence continues at coordinate 112,971,297 of NC_136461.1, forward strand.
GCCTGCTGCAGGGGGTCCACAGGGGCTGCGGGGCTCTGGGCTGAAGAGAGCAGCAGGGACTTTGAATGGGCCTGGCACACAGCAGGAGACCCACCAGCACCTCTCTGAGCAGAGACTGGGCAGTGGGGAGGGGAGCCTCATCTGGGTGTGGGGTGTGGGGTGAGAAGGGGTAATGCCCGTGGTCCAGAGAGAGGGGAGGACTTGAGTCTGACTGGCCTGCAACCCTGGATGAGTTGAACCATTTCAACTCTCTAAGCCTCAGCTTCCCTGGCCAAGAACAAGAGCATCCCTGCTCAGGGTGAAAGAGCCTGACAAAGCCCCTGGAACCCTGAGGCTAGAGAGGGAAGGTGTGGCATGACTGCCAGGACAGGAAAGGTGGCTTGGATGGATCTGGGGCAGGGTGGGCAGGCAGAGGGCCCCACCTGGGTAGGGATGAACCCCGTTGGGATACAGAGCATCAGGGGCAGGCTGCCCAGTGGGCTGGGTGGGCACCGGGCTGTAGCCGTTGACGCCCAGGGCAGCTGGGATGGCAGAGACAGGCGTGGCAGCGATGGCAGGAGGGGTGCTGGTTCCTGGGGAGGAGAAAGCAACAGAGGCAGAGCAGAAAAGCAGACACACAGAGATGCAGAGAACTAGTCAGCAAGTCTGAGGGCAGATAGGAGCAAGCAAGCTATTCTCTGACCCTAGAGCCCCTCCTGGACCCCATCGTCTCCCCTTCCCCCACTACCATGCTATAGTTCCCTGGTCTTGCCCTGTTTATGCCTAGCCCAGCATTGTCTGCACAGGCCTCACCTGAGGATGGGGTGATGGGGGTGGCGATGAGGCCATTGGCATTGATGGCAGCCATGTGCTGCATCTGCACAGCAGCCATGGTGGCCATGGGGCTGAGGTAGGCACTGTGAGCCGCTACCAGGGCCGCCTGCTGCTGCATCAGCTGGAGAGATGAGGAAATGAGAGTAGGGCCAGGCCTCCTGCACCCTGGCCTAACTCTTGAGACCTGGGTCTTAGTGTGTTGGGAAGATGGGGGGCAGGACACAGGGGCCAGGAAAGACATGGGGATGGGCCAGGTCCAGGAAAGGAACAGTGCTTACGGCCTGGGTGTAGGCGCTGTAGGCTCCAAACTGGAGGGCAATGGGGCTGAACATGCCCAGCTGGGTGGCCACCTGCTGCATTCGACGGAGACCTCGCTCCTTCTCTGTGTCAGCAAACTTCACCACCAGGCTGGAGGAGGCACCCTGGGCATGGGCCCCACATGCAGGTCAGAGAAAGAGAGTCAGCACCTCTCTTCCTCAGGGGCCCTCAACACCTGGCCTCAAGTCCCACCCTCATGCACTGGCATCTTTGGGACAGAAGCCACCATTCTGTCCATGTCAAATGGGGAGATTCTAATTCTACCCTTCCCCTGTGCTAGGATGTGCAAAAGGTTAGAAAGAGTTGAGGAATGTGAAGACATGTGCTGGAAAAGTGAAAGGCCTACTGGTATGGAAAGGCATCGCTGGCTTCTCTGTGAGGGTTCTGAGCTGGAAATCTTCCCCTTGGTAGAAGAGCCACAGCAAGTTTAATCTTGCCCCACCTCCCTTGTGCAACTCCTTCCCCCACAGCCTGTTCCTCATGGCATGCTCAGTGGATATGGCCTCAGATTTTAACACCAGCCAGAGCTGAATAAAAAACACACTGGGACATTTGCAAGGATTGTTGTAGAATCGTAGGCTCTAGAGCTGAAGGAGCCTGGGGTCACCTAATATGGTTCTCTATCCCATGCTGTCTCTTCTCCACTGAGCCCCTGCTCAAGGTTTGCCCAACCTCCACTAGAGAGAACTGCCAGTTAGGGGATGCACACAACCCTCAGAGCTGGATAGTTGTTTTGGAGGTTTGTTTGGCTGGGGAGTGCCCAGAATGCACTCAGTTGACCCAGCTCTAATGTGCAGGCATCAGAATCAACATGCATGGGGCTTCAGAAAGGGATGCAAGAGGCTGGAAGGGCTGAGGAATGGAGGGTGAGGGAGTTTGGACTGAAGATGAAGTGGGTATAGGAGAGGAGAGGTGGGGAAATGTTATTTGACAGATGACCATAAAAGGTTTGGTTTTTCTGCCAGAACATTCTTTTCAAATAAATGGAGAGTCCTATCCTGAGTGGACTGCCCCTTTGTGCCAGGGCCTGGTGGGAAGGGGAGGCCTGTGGGGAAGGGAGTGGGGCTCACAGGCAGGGTCCGGCTGCTGTGGAGGGTGTTGATGGCGGCCTGAGCCTCAGCATGGGTCTGGAACTTCACGAAGGCGCAGCCTAGGTGGAAATTAAGAAGAGAGGGGTTGAGCTCCCGCCTCAAGGCCCCCACCGGAGTCCAATTGATAAGGAACCAGCAGGGAGGGGCAGGAAGGCTTGAAGGCCTCTGGGGAAATTGGACAATGGGTGACTACCTTTGCTGGTGCCATCTGGTCCCCGGAGCACAGTGCACTCGTCTATGGTCCCAAATGGCTCGAACATCTTCCGGACGTCTTCATCTGTCTGCTGCTTCCCTAGCATCCCCACAAAGAGCTTCCGGTCTTCTGGCGGGTAGGGCACAGGAGGAAGCACATGCTCAGGCTTCCTGGGTGCTTGCCCAGCCCCTTCACCTTTCTCTCTTCTCTGGAGCTCCTGCCACTACTTCTCTCAGCCTGGGGACCAATGGTTCTAGGGTGTGAAGTGGGTGATGACTGGGGAGTAGGGGACAGTTCCATAAAATTCTCATCAGCTCTCATCTTGCACTCCACTGAGCCTCAGTATTGCCATCTCTATTGAGGGCCAAATCTCCATCAATGACTCCTATCTCCATCTTGACTGGGAACTCTTCAGAATGATCAGACTTTCTTCCTTGAGAAAGGCTTCCCCTCATCTCCTCCAAGCCCTGAGCCCGCGGGTGGGAAAGAGAGGTATGGAGTCTAAACGTGCAGAACCTACCTCCTCGACTCTCGCTGTCGGCTGGCTTGACCTGGATGGGCCTGTTCATCTGAAGAAGAAAAGAGAAGGCAGACTCTAGGGACCTCCTCTGAACTCCCAAGAGCCCTCCCTGTGCCAGGACCTACAGAGAGGTTGAAGGGAGCAAGCCCTAGACCCAGGCAGTTTTCCCCAGCCCTCTAAGTTTCCCATGGGCATCAAGGGCAAGGCCTAATCTTGTCTAGGATTAGGACCTGAGGGGATTAGAGGCAGTAGAGAGAGAGGATGAAGAGGAAGATGTTCATGGGGCACACTGGCTCAGGTTGGTCCCAGATGCCTAGACTGGGATTAGGTGCTACTCTTCTTAGGGGAGAAGGGGATCTGTCCACAGGACCCAGGTCCTGAGACAATATCCAACCAAGGGGCTATTCAACAAGAACTGCCTCCCTTCTACAAAGTAGAAGCAACACAGGCGGCCCCATGGAGAAGCCCCCAAGGAGGACTCTAGACTGAGGGAGACCCCACAGAGGCCCAGACTTCCTTCTGACCCCTGGAGGTGTGTCTGCTTCTCTTTCTGCCCCCCTACACCCCTTGACCCCAGGGGGAAGGCACTCGGGCAGCACAAAGGGAGCAGATGCCCAGTCTCCGTGGCAACGGAGAATGCGCACCATGGCAACCGCCCACTCAGCCTGATTTATCCGTCCCCGTCGCCCTGGCGACCGTGGTGACGTCATCACTTCTGCTGCTCCACACACCCGGAGAAGGAGTGGGGAGGGGGGGTGGGAACAGGGTATGCTGGGGGTGGAGGATTTGGTGGGGGCTGGGAGGTGGGGGAGGGGCCAGGAAAGCTTCCTGGTCCTGGAGGGAGGTGTGCAGAGCAAGCCTTGTAGGGGCCATACTGTCCCTTCTCCTGCCTCCCTCCTCCAGAGCAAATCCTTGCTGTCTAGATAGAGGAGACAGCTCTAAAAGAACAGAGAATGTCCCGTGCTCCTTCACAATTCTCTCTGGCTCAGAAGTCCTCCAGAGCTCTACCCTCTCCCTGACCCGGCAGTATCTCCCTTTGTTCAGTCTTCATTGGGAAATGGAGAAATTCCTAGTTCCACTCTCCATGTCTGTCTGGTGAGAGGACTTGGAAATGACTCCCACAGGTTGATTTCCTTAGGCAGGATGGGGAGCATTGTAGGAACTGGAAATGGAGGATTCAGCATACAGTGTCTGAGGAGTGTGACCACTGGGATCACACCTGTCCCCCCTCATTCATCTGATGGTGGGGCAGTCCTAGTTCCAGTGACCAATAAATAAACACAATTAAAATTAAACAAACTGTTCATTTGCATTCTGAGGGTGGGACTATGGGTTAGGAGACCTGAGATGATGGACCAGCCCTGCAATTCACTAGCTGTATGACCTTGGATCTGTCCAGTCACTCTTTCCTCTGCCTATCAACTTCTTCATCTGAAAAACAAGGGGGCAGACCAGGTGGTCTTCAGTCAGGTTCCCTTCAGCTCTGATGCCCTAGCAATTGGAGACTTTGTGTGGAATCACTCAACCCAAAATGCAGAAATGACAGCTACCCCCTGCACCTTCTACGCTGGTCCCATGTACTAGAGCATGCCTGGCACTCTGCTAGTTAGGTATTCACAGCCTTGGATCAAATCTAAATCCCACCTCAAATGGCACTCCTGCCCCAGGCCCAACACCCAGATCTCTGGATCTGAGAGCAGCTGGTAGGGGAGGGAGGTCACAGTCCACAAATCCTCCAGCCAACATGCCCCCAGCTTTATCTCCCACCAATCTGGGATTATCCCATCTGAGGTTCAATCTCCTTAGGAGTGTGTGTGTGTGTGTGTGTGTGTGTGGTGTGTGTGTGTGTGTGTGTGTGTGTGTGTGTGTGAAGGCAAGGGCTGGAGTCAGAAGTTCTGGGGGTTCATGGTCATTCACCTCTTCCTCTCCTGCACTGTAACCAAAACAGTCAGGAAATTTCCTCACAGATACCTTGGCATAGCCTCAGCTCACCCCACCAGGGGCTCAGCACAGGGGGATTCTTATGGTTGGCACTAACCCCTTCCCAACAGGCCCTTAGGGATTTGCCGTTCTGGTTGGAGTTGGGGAACCTGGGACCTAGAGAGAAAGGATGTGGTTCCCTCCCTGCACAGACTTGCAGGAACAAAAATAGCATAGCAATAAATATCACAGCTGATGTGAATTCACACAAAGACACACACTAGTGCATAGGCCACAGCATGGACCATGGTGACGAAAACTCCTCCACACCCTCACAGACTCTCTCCATGCCCTCAGTGCCCATTTCCAGCCTCCTTCTTCCTGGCCTAGCACTTCCTGTGGGAAGCTCAGGCTTTGTTAGCTCAGCTCTGGCACACCTGCCCCCCTCCCCTGAGTCCAGCTGTGCCCTGTTTACCTGGCAACCAGGCAGGCGCCTCTTCCCTAGCTACCATCTACCAGGTGATAAGCCCTCCCCAGGGCCTCCCAAAGAGGAAGGGTCAATTTATACCCCAACCAGGAATCCCTGAGCTGCCTCCAACAGGATCATTTTAAGTCCCCATCCTTCTCACCAAGAGCAAAGCCCCCTTTTCAAGAAGAGCTCATTGTTCCCACAAAATCTAATTATTTTGAGAGTGCAGGCCTTGCCACTCCTGGTTTCACACTTGTTCCCTGTGTCCTGGACCACTCACAGGTGAAGCCCTAGCCCACTTTCCCAGCAGCAAGCTGACAGGGAAGGCCCTTGTCTGCAGAGTGGGATTTCAGTGCAGAGTGGAGGGAAAAGAAGAGGACAGACAGAGGCATCCTTCACACATCTGCCTCCAGGAGACAACACCTGGCTCACAGGACCCATTCAGGGACCTGGAGCAGAGCAGCCCCTGGGAACTTTTAGTGGAGAGAACAGAAAGTAGGGCTTGATAGTCATAGACACAACTCCCATTCTTCCTCTATGCAGCCCAAAACACTACTCTAATATGGTAGCACCTTCTAGATTTGGGGGTAATAAAGATGGGGAGCAAGGGTTGGGCACTGTGGTGCACAACTATAATCCCAGAAGCTTGGGAGGCTGAGGCAGGAGGATCTCCAGTTCAAAGCCAGCTTCAGCAAAAGTGAGGTGCTAAGCAACTCAGTGAGACCCTTTTTTTTTTTTTTTTTTTTTTTTTTTTTTTGTGGTGCTGGGGATTGAACCCAGGGCCTTGTGCTTGCAAGGCAAGCACTTTACCAACTGAGCTATCTCCCAAGCCCCCAGTGAGACCCTTTCTCTAAATAAAATATAAAATAGGGCTGGGGGATGTGGCTCAGTGGTAGAGTGCCCCTGGGGTCAATCCACAGTACTGAGCAGGAGGGGGATCTGCAATAGGAGGGCTTGGAGATTACAGAATAGGAAGAACTCCCCAACAGAATCATGCAGCAACTTGACACACTGTACACACACACACACACACACACACACACACACACACACACACACACTTGTCTAAGGGAGAAGGCAGATGGCAGGAGAAAGGAACCAAGAGGGTACAAAAGGTCAGGTAGGACTTGCTTGCAGACATCTGCTTGCCTTGAATGCCTTGGGTCAGCTCCCCCAAACCCCTAGCATAGAGGCATGTCTGTGGGAGAATGGAACACCTTATCTCCTATTGGAAGCTGTCAGATCCCTCTGGATTCTGTCCCCTACAGCGAAGGCCAGTGTGGGAACTCTGTGTCACCTGGAAGCTCTGGAGCAGGGCTAGACAATCATTAACCCGGGCTCCCTTTTCCCTCATCCCCAACTCTGGGGCCTCAGGAAGGGAAGACAGCACCTCTTTGTGTCCTGGACGCAGGGTAGATACCCCCAGCGGCAGGATCCACCCTTGGGACTCACCGACCCCTGGCTATCTCTCATCCAACTCCCCACTTTGGTCTCCTTTTCTCTCTCTTTTTTCCCTTGACCCCCTCTGGTTTCTGCAGAGACTCTGAAATGGGGAGACAACAGGAAAAGACAAATGGCAATGGATATGAAAACTGTTGATATGACAGGGGCCTTCAGAAAAGGGAGGGAAAGGAAAGATGGGACTCATTGGGGACCAGGCTTATGTGTTGCCTACACCCCCACACATCTGGCCTGTTGGTTGCTCACATGTGTGCGTGCATGAACACACGCTCACCCTGGATCCTGGAGCTTGCTCACTCACGTGCATGGGTCCTCTACTCTGTGGGGTGATGGCTGTTCTTGCTACTGAGTAGGATAAGATGGCTGGGGGAGGGGCAGTTAGGTTTACCTTCCCAGCAAGGCTAAGGTGTTGAAGACCAGGGAGGAGCTCTCAAGGGTTTGAGTTGGGAGTGGTTAAAATAGTTCTAATTTTCCTGGATCCTGTTCTGCCCACTCCTATCCCTTGTCTGTTTCCTTCCCAGGAAGAGATGGTTGCTCAGCACCATTCTCTGCTTCCCACATCGGGAAGGAATAAAGGCTAGGACAGATGTGTCTCCAGCACCCAGACTGTGCTGAGCAAATGTTTGCTGAGAGCAGGGGTGGAGTTAGATCTCAGGAAGTACTTCCTGGGATCATAGTCTGGGAGAAAACAGAAGACAAAGAGCTAAAGGGAATGGGGGCTCCTTTCCCTTCAGTTCCATTGAGTTGGTATGTGGTGGGGTCGCGGTCTGAGAGTCTTTATTCCTAACCTCAGTTGTCAGCCCAAGCTTGGGACAGTCTGCAAGGCTGACTGAGAAGAAGAAACAAAGAGATGTGACCTTATGGTGGGGAGGCCACATCAGAGCCATCCCAGCCTCCCTGGGCACACTTGACAGGATCAGGCCTGATTCCCCACAATGATACAAGCCCTGCCCTTGCCTGCTACCCGCATCCTCATGTTCAGGCCTTGCTCTGTGCCTCTGTTTCCAAGGCTCTTTCTTGGAGACCCAAGGGGAGCGTGACTGAATTCAGAAACTAGCAATAGGTTGCCAATCCAGCAGACCCCCGGCTGCCTATTCTCAGGACAGCAGCACCCCTCCCCCATCTCACAACCCCCCAGGCTGACTCTCCAGAGCCACAAGAGTGCCTCCTGTTCAGCCTGACCTGTGCTTGCTCCGTGGTGTACAGAGTCTTCTCCCCACACCTCCCGCCAGCTAAGTATTCCCTGTAGCATGGTCCGTGGGCAGGTTGGGAAGTGGGGGAGGGGCTGCATCTGCTCCTCGGAAAGGAAAGGTCACGTTTATTTACTCCTTTACTCTGCTAATGGTTCTTTTCCTTCTCTCCAGGTAAGAAGAGAAAAATGCATGCATCTGCAGTAAGAAAGGTAGACGCTAAAAAGAGGAATTTCCTGGTGATGATAGGAGGTGGGAAATCTGCTCAGTGTGTGGGTGGTGAATTCCTTGCCACCTCAAAGACCCTTCTCAGCCTCCTGGCCCTGCAAAGTATGGGACTCACCCCTGGAAGCGTCTTCTGTTCGTGCAGGGCACTCTGGGCCTTCAGGGCTGAATCGCGGGCACAGTATGTCAGGAAGGCACATCCTAAGGAGGGGCAGGGGCAGAGAGACAGGATGGGGGGATGAGTCCTGGTCTCCCCTCCCTAACAGGCTCCCCCCATAAGACTGAGGACTGGGGAGAGTTTCCCATTTGTCATCTTCTGCCTGCTGGGGCAGGGAGGTCTCTGAGGGGGCAGACATTCTGTCTCAGAAGTGGGACAGAGACCTGGAGCTCTAAATGCTGGTGAGATGGACAAGGGAGGGTGCTGGGCTGTTAGGAGATGGGGCTTGGGGTGGCCTGTGATCCCCAGACAAATACTCATAGCCTGGTTCTCTCTCATCTGCTCTCCTTTGCCTTTTCTTCCCTCCATCTTGGCCATCATCACCCCTCTCCTCTCCTGTTTTCCCTATTTTCTCATGTCTCCCTAATTCCAGGGGAGGCAGGTACAGGGTAGAGAGTAGAACAGAGAAGGAAAGGGAAGAATAGTTAGCCGGAAGTACATTTTCTCTGAGCCCAGTGATGGGAGGGAGGTAGTGTGGCCCTCCTATCCCCAGTGATTGGAGCTCTCCAAGTCCTAACCCTAGGGTCAACCCTGCTTAGCACACAGTCCTCAGAGAGACGTCAGGGGTGTCCTCCCTCTTAACTTTCTAAGTCCCCCTGCACTACTCAGACCCTCACCAATCTATCCTCCATGCCCTACTTCTCAGGTCCCTCACTTCAGTCCTGGGGCTGCCCTGCCCAGGTCATCTCCACACTTAAGCCTAGGTACCTCTGTGTCCTGACCCTGTCCCAACATTATCTCAAGCTACCCAGATTCTCAGTCCTGCCCAACACACACACACACACACACACACACACACACACACACACACACACCTGTCCAGCTCCTCAACTACCAAACCAGCTCTCTTGTCCCTTCATTCTTTCTTGAATTCATCCACAATATCGACACCCCTTCCATATGTGGGGTTCATGTTTTTGCAGCCTCTTGAAAACTCTTCGCCCAAAAGAGCACCCACCAAGTCCTCCATCCTAGAGTCCCTTGGTCACTCCAGCTGAGTTCTCTTCCACGTTCTCCATCCACAGTCCCCAGCCTCTGGGCACCTCTACCTCCATATCAGCCCTTTCCAATCACTCCATTCCTCCAGCCTGGCTTCTCCCTTCCTCCCAACCTCCCAGTCCATCCCTGCCACCTCTCCAGCCAAGTCTGACCCCTCACCCTTGTGCAGCCCGGTGTACTTGTCCTTGATGACAGTCAGTTCGAAGATCCGACCAAACTGCTCGAAGATGGGTTTCAGGTCCTTTTCCTCCAGATGCCTCGGGATCTGCCCCACAAACAGCTTGATGGCATCCGGCTCCTTCATTGGGGCGGCCCACGAGGAGGGGCCGAGGGGAGCAGGGAGAGGCCCAAAAGCCAGGGGAGCTGCCCAACAAGGAGGCAAGTGGTGGGGGCCGGGGGCCCCGCCTGGGCTGGCTTTCCCTTTGGCCCCCAACCACACTGCTGAGCAGAGGAGCAGCTCTTCACACAAAGGAGGCCCAGGGAGTTGAGGGCTAGGGGTCAGGGGTCTAGGCGGACACTGTCATGCCACCAGGGGGCATAGCCCAAACAAACGATCTCCCTCCCAGAGATCTGGCAAATATCCCAGGATGGGGGTCAGTGTGGCCAAGACCAAGAGGGTTAGGTCGTGGTAGGGGTGCTGGGACTTAGAGGGCTGGGAACTGGGGGTGGAGATGAGAGCCGAAGGTGGGGGAAAGGGCCTGAGGAGGGCGTTGGGGAGGAGACTGAGGGGTTAGGGGCCTGATATGGTTGCCAGCAGCGTCAGTGAGGGGGGGCCCACTCCTGATGTGGGGCAGGTAGATCTCTTGTTGGCTTCCCCGGGGAGGACACCTCCCCTGTGGCTGATCCTTCTGCTGGGTCCGAATGATGCCAGATGCTTGATCTCTGATGGCGGCAGGGCTCCGGGGGTCCCTTTTGCCCTGCCGCCCCCCTTCAGGTCCTCCCCTCAGCCCCCCTCCCACCCCCACCCCGTTCCCCGGGCCTGGACTGCTGCTGGCTGCTCCCGCCGCTGGGGCTGCCTGCTTTCCCGGTCACCTGGGTCCCGGAGCTCTGCTCTCCGGCCGCGCTCTCCTCAACAAAAACCTCCCCCCTCCACACCCCCCTCCTCACTCCCACCTCCTTTCCCCTGACATCAGTGATGTCAGTCTCAGGGGTAGAAAACAAATTCTCTACCCTGGAGAGGGACGCACAATCCAGGCAAGAGCCACGCCCTCTTTCTATCTCCGTCCTTCCTGACTCCTTTCCCGCCCCCAGAAGAGCAGCTGGTCCTGTTGATAACAACCCTTCCCCCATCTTACTCCTAATCAGGAGTTGGGCAAGGCACTAAGATGGAGAATTTATAGAGGAGCCCTAAGGTGGGGTCCATTGTTCCGGGGGCTGGAGCTGTCCCCGGTGCTGGAAAAGAAGACCCAGGAGATGGGAGCTGGGGGTGGGGAGAGGGGAGCCTGGCATTTGGGAGTCCGAGAGTGGGGATCCAAGGAAAGAAACCACAGAAAGGAAATCACGGATACAACAGTTGGGCGGGTTGAGAGGGAGAGAGGCATGGATAGGGAGGGATGCAGGTCGCAGAGTCTGGGGGGAAAGAGCAGAAGGGACCCAGAGAGGAAAAAAAGGAAAGTGAGGTGGAGAAAGGAAGAGCAGGTGGAGATGAGGGCAGAAAGAGAATTGTATATTTTCCAGAAAAGGAACCAAGAAAAACTGTAGCTTTCTGGCATTTGCCGACACCCCCTTCTTTCCCTCTGGGGCGTTTGTGTGTATAAGTGTGTGGGCAGGGAGGCGGCAGCGGGAGCTCTCACTTGTAAGCTCCTTGAAGACCAAGACACCGTTTAATTCAGTGTTTTTCTGTTCACAGTGTCTAGCGCTGTGTCTTTCTCAAGCATAGTAGGTGCTTAACAAACACTTCATGCAAAGAACCTCTGATAAGAGTAGACTCCTGATTCTTTCAATGGGAAGAAATACAGCTGTCAAGCTCCCCTTTAGGGAAGCTAAGCCAAATTACTCCTTCCTTTGCTTCTTTCTTGAACTGAGTTCCTGGAATGGGATTCACTCTAATTGTCAGATAGTAAAAAGGAGTGGTGGGGAGTACATCTGGGGACCATTATTCTCCCAAAAAACAATTCTACTTCTAGGCATGATTGGTATACTCCATGGTCTGGAGGGAACTTGGCCCCTCCACTCACTGGGCCCACTCAGAGTCTCAGTAGTGGCAGCCTTTGCTTCCAAACAGGCGCTTGCCCACAAGGACTCACAGCTTTTGTAGAACACCTGCACCTCTGTCATTCCCTTCTTCACCCCAGGGTGGGGCTGATGTCTTCACAACGGTGCTTGTATCTTTGAAATATGTCCCAGTACAATCCCAGAGGCTGACAGTCTCCTCTTCTGGAAGTGAAATAATAATAACCATGCTTACATGGCACTTACAGTGTCCCAGGCATTATTCCAAGTGTGTTTTACTTTCTAGCTCATTAAAACCTCACCACTGCCCTAAGATGTGGAGTCTATCATTATCTCCAAATACAGATGAAGAAACCAAGGTATAGAGCGATTAAATAACTTGCTTAAGGCCATGCAGCTAGAAAGAGGTCTGGCTGAGATTGGAGCCTGGGCAGTCTGACTCCCATGTCCTCGAATTTAACTCCCACATCACACATTCCTCTTGGAAATGGGGCCAGTGGTTAAGCATGACCTTTCTTCCTCTTCTATCTTCACTTAAACCTTGGGTGAGACAGTCCTTCTTTCTACTGCTTCATTCCATATTGACCACCTGCCATCCTTCCTCAGCCTGGGTTTTTGTGTCCTGGAGCTACATTCTGACAGGTGCATATATTTGAGGGAATGTATGTGCAACGATTTGTGTACACTTCACCATGTGGATGCCCAGGTCCTCCCAGTAGGACCTTAAGATGGGGATGGGGTGAAGGCAATTGTAGGGGACTCTGGTGGGAAGTCAGAAGATGTGATACCACTGCCAGGGAATCAGGAAGTTCAAATGTGTCTATCTCCGAAGTAGCTTTGAGCCAGGTAGCAGTGCCCCACCCCCACTGCCCCTTTCTTGCCTTCTAATCTGATCTTGGTATTTATGGAGATGCTAAACAGATCACGCCCTCTGAGGATGGAGAAGGGAAGACCCCACAGCCCTGTTGATCTCATTACTCTGTGTCTTCTCAGCAGATCTGCCTCCCTGCTGCTCATTCAGGCTTGGACCTAATCATATTAATTGAAATATTAAACATTCACAGAAACGAATTTCAATGAACTTCTCTCACTCCTCCTCCAGTCAGTAATTGGGAAGACAGCTGCAGGCAACAAAATGTCTCCAATCCTTCACTTTATTTGTGGCCCTAGATTGGAGGTGTCAGTGTGAGAAAAGAAGCTAGTTTTAGGGTGGGGGGGAGTTCTCATCAGATCCTCCTGGCCTAGAGACTGAGGGCACATCTCTGATGTTCTATCAGGCCATGTGGGATGGGAGCCTTGTGAGGTAAAGATTGCGGGGTGGAACCCCATGACTCAGAGGCACATTCTGGGGAGGTTTTTCTTCAGGAGGAAATGAGGCCTCAAGTCCTAATTCTTCCAAGACACTTTCTCTGCCCACCATCCCTCTTTCTTATTCCTCTGCAGTCAAAGCTAACTGCCCTATATAACAAGATTACTGATTTTATAAAGGGAGAGTCCTGTTCCTGGTTTTAGGCTCTTAGGAAGTGAAAGTGCCAGATAATTGGGATATTTTTTAGAAAAAGCAAAATGTGATGGTATATGTGGGCAGAGTGGCTAATCATCAAGTACTTACTGGCTTCACTGAAGACAATGAAAACATCTGCAACAGAATTTATGAAAGAACAAAGAATTGATTATATAACCTTCCTGCCTTCAAGTGGCTTCTACCTCAAGACAGAAAAGCAAAATATGTAATAATGTGAACTGAGATGCTGTTAAGAAAACAAAAGTTGCCCCTCTCTCACATATAGGTCTTTGGGCACTAAGCAGTGATCAGTCAAGAAAGGCTGGGCATAGTGGCACATACCTGTAATCCAAGGACTTTAACCTTGGCAATTTCGTGAGATCCTGTGTCAAAATAAAAAATAAAAAGGGGAGCTGGGGTTGTAACTCAGTGGTATAGAGCGCTTGCTAGCACATGGGAGGCACTGGGTTTGATCCTCAGAACCACATAAAAATAAATAAAATAAGGATATTGTGTCCATCTACAATTAAAAAATGTTAAACAAAATAAAGTAAAAAGGACTGGGGATGCTGGATGTGGTGGCGCATACCTATAATTCCAGCAGCCCAGGAGGCTGAGTCAGAAGGATCACAAGTTCAAAACCAGCCTCAGCAACTCAGTGAGACCCTGTCTCTAAATAAAATATAAAACAGGGACTGGGGATGTGGCTTAGTGGTTAAGTGCCCCTGGGTTCAATGCCTGGTACCAAAAAAACAAACAAACAAAACAAAACACTGGTGATGTGGCTCAATGGTAGAGTGCCCTTAGGTTCCATCCCTAGTACGGGTCATGACCAATTCTCAAAGCACAAGCAGATCATAGCCTAGCAAAAGAGGATATCAATTATTTTATGCATGGGGATGGACAGAATTGTGTGTGTGTCTGTGTGTATCAGTTTGCAAGTCCACATTTCAGTGTTGTCTAATATCATGCAAGCCACATAGATAATCTTGATTTCTAATAGCCATCTTAAAAAAGTAAAAAGAAACAATGAAATTACTTTTAATAATATATTTTAATTTAACCTGTTGTATCCAAAATACTATTTAAACATGTAATCAACAAAAAATTTGCAAAATATTTTACATGATTTTCATACTAAGTCTTTCAAATTCAGAGAGTATTTTACATTGCTAGCTCATCTAACACCAAAGGTCACATTTTAAGTGTTCAAGAGCCATCAATGACTCTGGGAGACCATACTGGCTAGTGCAGATCTGGAGGCTTCACCATTAGTTCTTGGCAGTATAAGGTGGGGAGAAACAGGTTGTAGCCAACGGGAGCCATGGAGTCTGCTTAACCTCTGCTCCTGGAGGAAAACTAACTGTTCTGACAGATGGCAGCTTATCTGCCTCTCACTCTATTAACCCTCTCTCCTAAAAAACAGACAAACAACCAAAGTGATTACTAACCCACATGATGTTCCTGGGAAGAGATTTGTAGCCCATTAGCTAACTTACCTCTTTCCCTGGCTTAGGAACTGCCAACATTCTCACTGTTTTTCCTCAGTCTTTCCTGAGAAAGAGACAGACTCTTGAGAGACCCCCCCCCCCCCCCAATCTAATGCTGAGCTTGTTTCTCATGCTATTTCCTTGATCCTTGGGGCAGTTGTTCACAAATCCCTTTTGGGTTCTCAGCCTCTCAGAAGGCTTCTGCTGGGCAAGATCTCTGTGGGTGTGGAAGCTCAGCATGTATATTGACAGGCTCCTGCCCTTTCCAGGCAGCTATTTTCAGCTCTCTGGCTTTATGTTTCACTTACCCTTCTTAATTAGATACTAGAAGAACAAATCTTGAAGACCGATTCCCCTTCTCCTCCCTTATTCAGTAGGGAGTGTGAGAAATGATTTAGAATTTATGAGGAACCCAGGGTGAAGAGAAAATTAATCTACATAAGATAGTCTAAGAGGGGAAATTCTGCCAGGGTGTCCTGCAGGTCCTTTCTAGTATCTTAGTCTGGGAAGGTTCCTTCCTTTGTAGAACTTAACTCACTCCATGCTCTGGGGTGCTTTCATGTTTTAAGAATCCAAGGCTAATGAGAGCCCAGAGGCCCTTGCCTGTAATCCCAACTACTGGGGAGACTGGACAGGAGGATTACAAGTCTGAGCAATTTAGTGAGGCTCTGTCTCAAAAAAAAGGGGGTAAGGCTGGGGAAGTACTTTGGTGGTAGAGTGACTAACACACGAGAGGCCCTGGATTCAATACCCAGTACCAAGGGGCAGGGGACGGGTCGGGAATCGAAGATTTCAATGTTCAATGTCTGCAGGATAGATTAGCAGGATCAGCTTCTGGGCCAGTGGAACGGGAAGAAGCTTGGATTCCTCCCTCCCACCCCACTATTACAAGGTTTCCTCTAGTTTCTGCTTAAATCAGGACAGAATTCTGGGAGACCCTGCCTTAGGAACCCTTATTCCTGTTTTGCTCTAGAACTAGAAAAAATAGTATTTAAGCTTGGGTGGGGGCAAGAAGGAAGGCTCATTTCGTATGCAATGGAATTCAAAAACCAGTCCCCAAATCTGGGGCACCCTCCTAAGTTCACTCCTCAGTGGCAGAGAGAAAGCCCACAGAGCTTCCCTCAGACCCTTCCCCCTCTGGAGAAGGCGGGACTTGGGGCGGGGCGGAGGCGGAGCCACACAGTCGCGACCCGTCGCCTGGACGACCGCCCCAAGATGGCGACGCTGCGGGGCGGGCTGCTGGGGCCGGACCCTGGGGCGCTGAGCCCCGCGCAGCTGGAGCAGCTGCGAAACTTCAAGGTGAGTGCAGCCGCGACCCCACGCCCACATCCATCAAATTGTAGCTCCAGGACAGGGACCCCAGACAGGGAGGAGAGAAGGAGAGCCGGGGCCTGTCCTAGATAAAGGGGCGGAGGGCCCAGGAAGTGCCCCCACCCTGCCGGCGGATCTCTGTTCTTCTGGATCTCTGAACCGAGTCCGACCAGCGTCTGAAAATGCAAGAACTAATGCTGGGATCCCGCCAGGGAAATGGGTCGAAGTTACAGCTAGAAACATCAGGTTAGATGCAAACAAGAACTTAACCCACGGGATCCTATCTCAGTTAAGGCCTCTAACCTGAGCAGGAAGCCGCATGGAGTTACCAAATCCACAGAAGACTTAAGCTTTCAAGCACCCCAGGAAAAGAGCTGGGTTAATTGTCCACGTTGTTTCCCCAGCCTTTCACACCTCTAGGGTTAAACCCAGGTTCTGTTTGATGGAACAGACTCTTTGCTCTTGCCCTCAGATCCAGACACGGATTGCTAACGAAAAGTACCTAAGGACACACAAAGAAGTGGAGTTGCTCCTAAGTGGCTTCTTCAGGTAGGTGGTTTTCCAGATGGGCCTTGAGCATCTAGTGGAAAACTTCCACCAAATTTTACTGGGGATAGATGAATATGAATGACCTCTTCTTTCTTGAAACATTCCCTATTGCTTCTAATTTCTTAAAAGTCAGAAAATAACCTAAGATTGAATTTTTTTCTAACTCTGGAATTTGTCACATCAAGGGTTTTCTTGTGATTTCTTAGAGTTTTCCTCCAGTTATCTCTAAATTCTTAAAAATATTAAAATTCATCAACTGTAAAGATAAATATATGCCTCATGACACTCGAAAGAGGGAATCTGGCACTGAGAAACCCAACAGGCAGCCATTGGGTATAAACACTATTCTCAACAAAAGAACTGAACAAGATTACTAGTAGAACTTAAAAAAAAAAAAAAAAAAAAAGAAAGAAAGAAAAAAGCCACATATCTGGCCCTTCCCTACCTGAGGACATTGTTGTAGAAAAACCCTAAAAGTTGGAAGCCACTAATTTCTTAGGCAAAAGAAGACCATTTTCCAGTGTATCCTTCCCCTGCACAACATTTCTGCTTGGCATTGCTTGAATGGAAAAATCTAATGCAATGAAAGACAAAAACTGAAGCAAGAAAAAAAAAATTTCATGGAGCAGCAATCAGGATGAAAACAACAGACAACACTATCTCAAATATGGTTTGGTTGAAGACAAATCGGCAAGGTTTAAATAATAATGGCTTCCACTTCCAGGCACTGTGTTGTTTCACTACATCAGCAGTCATCACACTCTATTGTAATTGCATTGTCAATCTTCTGTTTCTGGTCCAGAGCTCCAAGCTGTAGGAGCAGTGTGTGTGTGTTTCCAGTGCCCACACAGTGTGTGGCATCTTTGTATAGTTTTGCTGATCCTACCAGCCATGCTACAAAAAATAACTTATTTCTATTTTACAGGTGAGACAGTTTTAAGCTCAGAGAAGTAAAGTACCCTCCTCAAGTTACTGATGTAGGATTCAAACCCCTGTTTCTTCCACTGTATTGTGCTGTAAACACAGGTCCACAGGTGACCCCTGCTTACAGCCAAGGGGCTGCTCAGTGGGCCTCAGAGCTGGGGTGTAGCTCAGCGGTAGAGCATTTACCTAGCATATGTGAGGCTCTGAGACTGAGTCTTTCTCTCTCTCTCTCTCTCTCTCTCTCTCATACACACACACACACACAGAGACCTGGAGGACTCTTTGTTTTCTTGGATCTCACTAGTTCTCCCAGCAGTAGCCTCAGCACAGCAGGGGAAGCATCAGGGGAAAAAGTTGGTTTAGAAGTCACCTGTCAGTATCAGACCTGGGGATCAGCCCATCCCTTTTTGCATTTTTTCCTCTTAAGGGAACAAAGAATGACATGGTTCCTTATCCTGGGGAGTGTGCAATCCAAGTTAGGAATAGTTCCAGCAGGGAGATTGGGTATAAATGTTAAAAGCCTGAATTAAATCACCATTTGTATTGTTCACAAACAACAGGGTTAGAACACTTGGAGGTGGGGAATGAAGAGGGGGTTGTTGTTTCAGTCACATGTTGGGGATGGCCCTGCTTCTCTACAGAACGGTTTCCAGGAGGAGGCCTGGTGTCTGGGCCTGGGTGCTGTTGGGACAGCCCTGGGCACCTTCCCATTCCTTCCTTACCACCCACCTCCCAAGGCCAGGTAGGCCACTAGGCTTTTCCTTTTACTGTCCCTAAAGCTCCCCTGCATAAACTCCTCCTGGCCCTTTTTAGGGTGAAAGAGGGTAATGTTAGAAGTTCCAGGGTTTGCTTTTTTTTTTTGGTGTACCTATTATTTCCTTTTATTGATACCAGGGTGAGCCAGAATCAGCCCTGGATCTGTACTTGATTCTTCATATGGTCTTTCTTGTGAGAAGAGGAAAAGAAGAAGAGAGAGCAGTCCTTGAGCAGCTTGCTGTCTCTGCCTGTCTTGGAGGTCTCTGCTCTCTACTTGCTCTAAGCCATGAGAAGGTCTGAACCATTTTTGTTGGAAAATGAACTTGCCACTTGGATTTTCTGGAATCTAGTGGTCCATGGTCATTCAGCCACACCTCTCCAGTCTATAACAGAAATATGGTGTACAGAACCCTTAATACCTTCAATTTTGGATCGGAATAATGAAAAGAGTTAAGATCAAACTTATTTTAGGCATCCAGAAACTAAAGGTTTAGGGCCAGAGATATGATAGCCATGTGTGAAATTGTAGAAAGGCTTTATTAGATGTTTTTGTAAATATCCGAGCAGATGAAACTTCCCAAGTTGTAGTACTAGTCATATTATTCCTTGGCTGAAAAAATCTTCAGTGACTCGCATTACCTTTTTTGTTGTTTTCAAACATTTTATCAAAGTATACAGAGAAGTGACATATTATAAGCTGGATGCACTTGCCCACAGACACGGTACTAGTGCCCAGACGAAGAAATGAAATGTTAGCAGCACCTCAGACCTTCTGTGGTCCCTTCTAGACATCACCCCCAAATGATAACCAGTATTCTTTTTTTTTTTTTTTTTTTTTTTGGTATGAGGGATTTAATGCAGGGATACTTAACCACTGAGCCACATCCCCAGTCCCTTTTTATATTTTTTATTTTGAGACAGGTCTTGTGTAGTTGCTTAGGGCTTTACTCAGTTGCTGAGGCTGGCTTTCAACTTGAGATCCTCCTGCCTCAGCCTCCTGAGCCACTGGGATTATAGTGGCTGACTTCTAATAGCACAGATTGGTTTTGCCTTTTTGAATTTTACATAAATGGAATTCTATAATATGTGTTCTTTTGTGCCTGCTTTCTTTTGCTCAGTATCTAGAAGATCCTCCATTCTTACTTTGTGATTATATGGACTATACCACATGCTATTTATCTATTCCCTTGTCTTTTTTCTGTTTTGTGATGCTGGAAATTGAACCCAGAGCCTCTATATTCCCAGCGTTCCCACTGTCTTTAATTAACTTATTTATTTATGGTATTGGGGATTGAATTGGGGCACTTTACCATTGAGCTACATCCCAGGTCCTTATTTATTTTTGAGAGAGGGTCTCATGTAACTGCTGAAGGTCTTGCTAAGTTGCTGAGGCTGACCTTGAACTTGTGATCCTCCTACCTTGGCCTTTGTAGTCTCTGGGATTACTGATGTGGGTCACTGTGCCTGTCCCTCCCACTGTCTCTGGAATTGAATATAAAGGTCCCTTTCAGCATTCAAGGCCCTCTGTAACAGAGCTTCCTTCATTTCTTCCTGCTTCCTGTACATGCCTCTTCCTCCAACCAGACTGAACTTCTCTGGTTATTCTCTGATCTTATGGAGCCCAGGTAGACATCCCTTGAGTGCTGTCCTAGGCCCTGGGGATACAAAGGTGGATACAACTCAGTCACTACCCTAAGGGAAGTCAGTCTATGGGACATGGACAGTTCACATTTCCAACCTTAGTTCTTACTCTTTGCCTGGATCTGGAATGTTCTTGTCCCTCAGCCCTTGTCCTGCCTACTGAAATTCCATGTTTACCTCAGGGTCCTCTTGAATGCTGACTGCTCTGTGAAGATTTTTGGGGTTCCCCCTCAGTCACCTTCTCAACTCTGATCTCCCAGAACACTATTTCATACTCCTCTGTTAGCACTCACAGGAGATTACTTGGCCTTTTGGACATTTGAGAACTTCCCTTTTACTTGCCTGTAAGTTCTTTGAGGTAGGGCTATATTATCTTTTTTGAAAAGAATCAATCCCTCATACCTTGTGCAGTTACTTACACATAATTTGTGCTCAATAATTATCAAACTGAATTGATGGAGAAGGGAAGAAAAAAGTACTAAAGCTTGGGTATTGAAACTAGGGGCCTCCTGGGCAGGGGAGGCCTATGCCTAAGAGAACAATTGGAAGTGGGGCTGATGAGACAGAACTGATGGGCCAGGGCTTGGGGATATAGCTCAGTTGGTAGAGTGCTGCCTAACAAGCACAAGGCCCTGGGTTCAATCTCTAGTATCGAAAAAAAAAAAAAAAAAAAAAAAAAAAAAAACCAAAAAAAAAACAAAACAGAACTGATGGGCCAGGATAGCCCATGGCCAAGGGTTATTGTAGAGAGCTCTGACCTTAGAGTCACAAGTCCTGGGCTCTCTCTCCTTTATTTATGATCTTTATGAACTTGAGTAAATGATTAAGCCTTGGTGGTTTTTGTATGTAAAATGGGGACGTAAAAATTGCCACCTCAGCTGGTTATTATTTGTGAGCATATTTTACAAACCATGAAACTCTGAGACGTAAGATATTTTCAGCTTCCGGGTAGCCCTGGGACTTGGGGTTTTAAGGTGTACTGTAGGACCAATGACCAACTGAAGACCATCTCAGCTGGACTTACTGTATTCCTCCCTGCTCCCCCATGGGAATTCATGGTTAAACTTCCTCAGAACATTGTGGGGGTGCATATCTGTCCCATCACACTGGAGTCCCTTGAGGATCCCGTGGCATGCTCTTAAGTTTGCTTTCTGTCCTGGGCTTGGCACTGATGTGAAAATGTTGAATGAATGGCAGCTCTTCTGTGAAAGGCGCGATAGCCAAAGTTCCCACTTGGGATGTTTTACTCCTTGCCTTAGATTCTGAGTTGAAGAAAAATCACAAACAAAAGGGTCCTTATCTGTGGTCCCCTGTTTATTGACTTCTGGAATGGGTATGTCTCACATTAATCTATGAGAAAGCCTGGGACCTGAAGCAGTGGTCACAGCCTGCCTTAAAGCCTGTGTTATCTCCTTCTCTACCCCGTAATGTTTTCCAGAGAAATGTTTTTGAAAAGACCAGACAATATCCTGGAATTTGCTGCAGGTGAGTAGGGCAGCATCATTTTGGGGGTGTGTATGTCATAAAGCTTGTGCAAGGAATATGACTGAGAATTTAGACTTGGATAGGCCCAGGATTCTCTCTGTAGAGTCTGGGGTCGTCCACCTGATGGTCCCTCAAGGGAGCTTTTTTCAGAAGGCTTCTAACTTTACTGTCATTTCCTCAAAATGAGGCCAGATGAGAAATGAGGCAGAACTTCCTCTTGGTGAGGACTGTTCAGAATTTTTAGATTCCCAAAGGAACGTATGGGCAGCCCTTTCCCTGGGAATCGTAAAGCAGTTCTGACCCCGGCTATGCATTACAATCACCTGGGGAGCTTTTTAAAAAAATACCAATGTTCAGGCCCCACCCCTAGAGATTTTTATTTAATTAGTCTGGGGTAGGGCCCAGCATCCATAGTTTTAAAGACTCCCCAGGTGATTCTAATGGACTTGGCTGCAAGATGGCTTAAGGTCAACAGTGTTTAGAGGGACTGTTTCTTGGGTGCAGTTAACCCTGGGAGTTGGTTGTGTCCTCCAACTGTTTCTAACTGAATCTAAGTACGCCTTTGCTGCCACAGCAGATGCTGCCTCTGACTCACATTCTGCCGGGTGTATAAAAACCCTTTTCTGTCGTCATCCTGCGGAGCCTGGCTCTTCTCTGAGAGGGTATTCTCAGAGAAGGCGTATATTTCAGAGACAGGAGCTGGCAAGCTGAGTGGAGACAAGAATAATACTTGGCATTTATTTGGGCCCCAAGATGGGCTGGGAGCAGAAAACCCAGAGAATCCCTGAGCCCTCTGATGATGGCTCCTTGTGCGTCAGCAAGCAACGACAAACAGCATGGTGTGGCAGGAGCAGGAGCCACTTTGTGTCAGCCCTACCCATGACCAATTGCGCTAGCACACTTAACTGCTCTGGCAAGGGCAATGATCATGAGGATCCACTGTGACTGCTCACATTATGTTGTAAAGCAGGCCACCAGTAGTGGCTAAGACCCTGCCATCCTAGCTTTTAGGAGAGAAAGCTGTCTCCCTCCCATTTTTTTCCCTGAGATGATTTCTTCTTTTTGATTTTTATCCCAGACTATTTCACAGATCCAAGACTTCCCAACAGGATTCACATGCAGCTAATTGAAGACAAGAAAGCGGCTTAATTAGTAAAATCACGATGCTCAGCTGTTGGGAGAGACTAGACAGGATCCAGCCTTGGGGTGGGTGTTAACCTCACACATGGAGGCGGCTTCACTCTTGTGAAAAGAAGCAGTGGCTTATTGGTCCAGGGTGTGAAAGAAATCAACCGAAGAAACCAAAGAGAATCTCAGTGCAAGTGTTTCATTTTCCTGACACTGTTTTGGGGAGTCAGGGACTGTGAAGAGAGGCTAGGGTTGCTCCAACATGTCAGTGACGGGGCTCTTCCTACTTAGTAAAGTGGATTAAGAGAATGGAAGTGTGAGTAGTTCAGGGGTGGAGAGAGTGGTGGAAATGGGGAGGAGGCTGTTAGCACCAACTCATGGTGCTCCTGCGGGTGACCTTTCCCTGTGACCTTGGTTGTGAGGTGGGTGGGGGATTTAGTAATAGAAGCAGTTCCCTGGGAGCTCCTTGGATTGGCTGCTTTCTACTTCCCCTAATCCATTAAGGCCAACACAGTTTATAGTTTTTAAAAAAAATTTTTTTCTGTATAAATTAGTTATACATGACAGTAGAATGCATTTTGACACATCATACATAAGTGGAGTATAACTTCTCATTCTTCTGTTGGACATAATGTAGAATCACACAGGTCGTGTAGTCATACATGCACATAGGGTCGTGATGTCCCATTCATTCAAGCATTCTTCCTACCCCCATGCTCCCTCTCCTCCCTTCACTCCCCGCTGTCTTAATCCATAGTACCTCTATTTTCCCTGGCCCCAATCCCAGAGCCAACAGTTTATTTTTTAATTTATTTTTATTGTAAACAAATGGGATACATGTTGTTTCTGTTTGTACATGGAGTAACAGCGTACCATTTGCGTAATCATACATTTACATAGGGTGATGATGTTTGATTCATTCTGTTATTTTTTCCTCCCCACCCCTCCCACTCCTCTTTTCCCTCTATACAGTCCCTCCTTCCTCCATTCTTGCCCCCCCCACCCCCCATCATGTGTCATCATCCGCTTATCAGCGAGATCATTCATCTTTTGGATTTTTGAGATTGGCTTATCTCACTTAGCATGATATACTCCAATTTCATCCATTTGCCTGCAAATGCCATAATTTTATTATTCTTTATAGCTGAGTAATATTCCATTGTGTGTGTGTATATATATATATATATTCTTTATCCATTCATCAATTGAAGGACATCTAGGTTGGTTCCACAGTCTGGCTATTGTGAATTGAGCAGCTATGAATATTGATGTGAGCCAACAGTTTTTAAGCAAGATAATTCCTGAAACAATTTTAAACAATTTTGGTTTGTTTCTTTGTTTTTAAAGTGAGGTGGGAAAATGCCACACTCTTAATCTAGCAGAACCATTTCTGTTTTGCAGGGTCTACTTGAAGCATGAGAGCCTAGTTGCCATCAGCGTGGGTTTCCAAGCTGCCTTGGGCTTTGTCTGCTGTCGCAAAGGCTTTTAAACATTCTCATTAAAACCAGACCTTCCTGTTCTGTCTGCTTGGCTTCACTGGGAAGGAGGACAACATCCTGCTTGGCAGGGCTGCCCTGCCCCGCCCTGCCCTGTTAGGCATTAGGCCTCTTTCTCATTTCTGGTGGTCAGGGGCTTCTTGCTGTGGCAGGGGCTGTTCCCACTCTAGCCACTTAGTCCCAGAGCCAACACCAGAGCAAAGAACAGGGGTGGACACCCTGAGAGGACCACAGTGGGCTGTGGTGGGACAGAAACAAGTGAGTCCACATTTAAGTGTCTTCTGGTGACTCCAGAGTGTAGGTGATGATTAACTTTTATTTCCATAGAAGCAATAGGAGGAGGAATTGGGCTGGAACGACATCGAGAGAAAATGAGATTAGACATTGAAACCCACTCAGGGTCATGAATATTGCGAAATAGGAACCTAACAGGTGACTTAGAAGGTGGTGAAATTTGTTCTTAAGGATTCTGAAGAATAAGCTGCCCATCCATTTGAACTTTGGCTAAGAGGCAGGGGAATGGACCAGATGGCCTCATAAAGTCTGGAAGGCTCATGAAACCTAGGAGGCTTGGGGTCTTCTATGTTTATGTCTTCCCTCTCTGGCCTCCACTGTCCACTGGCTGCACTATAGAAAGAACCTCTCACCTCTGTGTGTCACCTGTCAACATCACCATGGCAACAGAAGCACAGACCAAAGCAGTGGTTGTTATTTTTATTTCTCTTGTGTCTGCCTGCCTTATTCCCAGCTGCTGTACCTGCAGAAGGGGCAAAACAGGGTATTTAAGGAACTATTAAAACGTCACATAATAAGCTATGGGATAGGTGCCTGAGGAGTTAAGTGCTTTCAGAACCACACTCAGCAGCTCTAGCACTGACAATGAGATGTCCTTGTTTAGAAAATCTAATAAAGCCTTCAGTAAAAACACACATCGACATCCACGTAAACATATGTCCTCTGATGTGAAGTGTCATGTTAGGTGCTCTTGGACCCTTTACTGGAAGAAGAGACCTGCAATGCTGGGCGAAGGGAATGGTGATTTTCAAGGTGCTTGAGTCACAGTTCAACACCGGGAGTAGCATGGCTCATTCTGTGGGGGTTTCCTGATAGAAGCAAGGACTGTATTTCTCTTAAAATATATACATTTAAAATATATTTCAGCCAGGCATGGGGGACAGGCCTGTAATCTCACCTACTTGGGAGACTGAGGCAGGAGGATCACAAGTTCAAGGATAGCCTGGGCAATTTAGCAAGACCCTATCTCAAAAATTAAAAATTAAAAAATTAAAAATTGATGGAGCTCAGTGGTACAGTGCCCCTGAGTAAAATCCCTAGTCGAAAAAAAGAAAGGAAGGAAAAAATGAAGAATTCAAAGCCTTCCTGAGAAAAGAATAAATTTAACGTATGGTCATAGTGGTTCTATTTTGTGTGAGATACTGTGCTAGGTCCTGGGGGTGAGACATGGACTGTCCTGCTGTATGGTTGTTTATGGTCTGGGGAGATGAGTTTCTTCCTACCATGACTTTATCTGTCTGAAAAGTTCACCTATTAGACTAAAAGCTTTATTAGGGCAAGAACCAAACCTAAAGATTTAACTTGTTCACTGCTGAATTCCTGGTTCCCAGTAGTGTCTGGCAAAGAGCAAGTGCTCAGCATTTATGGAATGAATGCATGCATAATGGAATAAGCAATCACATTATAATGCATTAATTGCTATAATGACAATTATATATATAGAATCAGGAAATAATATAGAAGAAGGCAAAGTAGTGTGCATCAGGTTTCACTGGAGGAGTGAGGGCAGTCTTATAAAAAATGATATGTGATGTGCAAGAAAGGGTTTTCCAGGCAGACCTGAGGAGGAAGGGGAATGATCAGAGTATCACAGCTGCTCCCATTCTTCTAAGTATGAGGTGGGAACAGACCCTCTTTGTTACCTGGTCACCCTCATTACCCTCTTCCTTGCTAACAGAACTTCAGATTTGTTGGGGCAGCATTGATGGATCACGTTTGATCTAGGCCAACCATTAATACTGACATTTTCTCATTTCCCAGCCTTCCTTGCAGCTAGGGGCACCTGTGTGTCCATGAACTATAGGTAGAAGGGTACTGGGCAGTAGGTTTTTAGGAAAGCTTTTGCTTTTTTAAAAAAAGGGGGCGTGCAACTGATTGAGCTGGTGTAGCTCCCCTTTTTGATTTGGACCTGATGTGATGTCTAGAACTGAGCAGCCCTCCTAAAACCATGAAGTGACAAGTATGAGTGAAATCCAGTCCTCTAAAACTGAGAGGAAAGATTGGAAGATCCTGGGGCCCTGATGGCATCTCTGAATATTTGAACAGCAGGGTGATCACCTACCTTCAGACTTCTTGGTAAGAATGGTGAATTTTAATGTTTTAAAATCAAACCAGAGTTTAAATCCTGACCCACTACTTGCTAGATGTGTGGCCTTGGCCAAGTCACTTAATTGTCTTGAGCATTAGGGTTCTCACCTATAAATAAGACTTGGAATACCCACCTTTTAGGGTTGCTTGGAATAGAGATGAACAGATAACAGTGCCTGTTGTGTGGGAGGTGTTCACTAGGGGCATGCCTGGTGGGAAGTGTGTAAATTGCAAGGATGGGAGGAGATGGCAGATGAGGTGAGACAAATCACAGAGGGTGCTTGTGTGCTAGGCAAAGGAGGTTAGATTTTTATCTTGTAGGCCATGGAGAGCCAGCCAGGAATTTTTTCCCACATTTTTTATTGGTGCATTATATTTGTTCGTAATGATGGAATTTGTTGTTATACATTTGTACATGCATACAATATAACAATACAACTTGGCCAATGTTACTCTCCACTTCCCACCCTCTGGTCCCTTTCCTCTACTGATCTCCCTTTGATTTTCATGAGATCCCTGTCCCCCACCTTTCTTTTCCTTTTTCCTCTCTACCTTCCACATATGCGAGAAAACATATGACCTTTAACCCAGTCAGGAATTTTAACTCCCAAGGAACTCAAGAGGAGATGTGCATTTGGGAAGTGCGATCGTGTGGAAGACAAATTAGAGGAAGTTAAGACCAGAAATGGAAGGACCTATGGGGAGACAGTCTCAACAGTCTGAGTCTCTACTGTCTTCACACCTACACCCCTTCAGTGACTGAAGTGACTTCTTACCCCTCCTCCTGACTTTCCTGTCTACTATAGCAGTTGAGAATGTATTTAGCTGCAAGTAACAGAAAACCCAATTTACAGTGCCTTAAACAAATAGGGATTTATTTTGCTCACCTAATGAGAAGTCCAGTAGCAGGCAGGGTTCAAAGTTTTGGAAATGTCACCAAGTACCCAGAGCAGGCCTGCTGTTTTTCACTCTGCCAGTTAAAACTTTCACCTTTTGGTTGCAGGAAGGTCCCTGCATTCCCAGGAGTCATTTCTACATTTCAGGCAGGAGAAGGGGATAGAGCCAGGCCAATTCTCTTGAAAGACTTCCCACCATTGTCTCTTAGGCCAGACCAGGGTTATGTGGCTCACCCTAAGTTCAACAGACACCAGGGTACAGAGCAAGAGGTGGTTAGGAGTGGTCAGCCCCAAAGCAGACGTGCCCCACTGCACTCCCCAACTCATTCTGTGTTGTAGCTAGTGTTTTTTTGGGTAGGGGGAGGATATCGGGGATTAAAGTCAGGGGTGCCTAACCACTGAACCACATCCTTAGCCCTTTTTATTTTTTGAGACAGAGTCTTGCCAAGTTGCTTAGGGCCTCACTAAGATGCTGAGATTGGCTTTGAACTTGCAATCCTCCTGCCTCAATCTCCTGAGCTGCTGGGATTACAGGTGTGCGCTACCACTCCTGGGTGCTAATATCTTTTTTTTTTTTTTTTTTTTTCCCCTTTTTCTTTTTAGATACATGACAGTA
The DNA here is from genome assembly GCF_902686455.1 of Sciurus vulgaris. Lineage (NCBI taxonomy): Eukaryota > Metazoa > Chordata > Mammalia > Rodentia > Sciuridae > Sciurus > Sciurus vulgaris. The sequence goes on from NC_136461.1 coordinate 112,999,063, forward strand.
GAGGGTATTTTGATGTATTATACATACATGGAGTATAACTTATTCTAATTAGGATCCCATGCTTGTGGTTGTACATGAAGTGGTTTCATTGGTCATGTATTCATATATGAGCACAGGAAAGTTATGTCCAAATCGTTCTACTATCTTTCCTATTCCCATTCTCTCTCCCTTCCCTTCATTCCCCTTTGTTAATCCAATGAACTTGGTGCTAGTGTCTTTAGGGTCTTTTAAGAAATCTAAGTCAGACTGTTTCTTTCCTTGAACCCTTCACTGGCCTCCCATGAACTTAAAATAAAAACCAGTTAGCTCTCCACAGCCATAAAGCTTTGCAAGACCCCCTCTACCTTTCAGACTTTACTCTCCTCCATTCTCACTATGCTTCAACCACATGGGTCTTTTCTCTTCCTCAAACAAGCCAGTGAAGTTCCCACTTTAGAACCTTTGAACTCTGTCTCATTTTCTTTCCCAGATCTTCACAGGGCTAGTGATCCAAGTTGCCATACCCTGTGATGAGAGGAAGAGAAAACTCCACTGAAGTGGCTTAAACACTCAGGTCAGGGCTTGCTTTTCCCACACAGGGTGTATGGAGGTGGCAGATGCTGATGTTGGTCCAGGGCCTACATCTCTGGAGTTTCCTTTCTTCCCCTAGGGCTCAGAGGAGGAGCAGCAGGACCTGGAAGGGTCTATGTGAGTGATGTGTCTTCCTTCTCAGGAAGTGACAGCCTCCCCAGCACACCCTGGCATTCCAGTTGATCTTCACTGACATCTCTCTTTAGCCAGAATTGTGCACATGCTCCTCTGAAAAGGAGGCTGGGAAACTGAGTATTCAGACAGCATCAGTGCCCCACAGCAAAGCTTGTCACTGTCTCAGAGAGTCCTCTCCTAGGATCAAACTAAAGCAGCCTCCCTAACATGATATTTATTTATTTTGTGGTTAGGGATCAAACTCATGGCTTCATGTATGCCAAGCAAGCTCTCTACTACTGAGCCACTTCCCCAGCACTCTCCCAGACACTTTAAAACTTTTATTTAAAAAATATATTTCCCCCAGCCATTTTCCATCACACTACCCTGTTTCATTTTCTTCATAGGACTTATCAGTATCTCATATTATCTCGTTTATTTTATTCTTACTGTCTGTGTCCCCAAGCATGTGGACTCCAGTGAATAGGCCTCATCAGTCCTGTTGTGGGCTGCCACCCACAAGTGTCTGGCATCTGTAGCTGTCAGCATGTATTTGCTGAATGACTGCATGGATAGACAGATGGGTAGATGGGCTGTTGGAAGATAGATTTGCATGACGAGGTCTTGATCTATGCAGTGGCGTGAAAATAGGAGATGTAGTCTAGATATACTTAGAAGGAATTGACAGAACTTGTGATATGAATGGGGGTTAGTGATAAGGAAGGTAGAGATTCTAGAATGACTTCCAGTTTTCTTGTTTGGGCACGTGATGATGGGATCTTTCATTAATACAGAAGGGAAGGAGGTAGGAACATGGGAAATGAGGGAATGACTTTAGACCAAAAGGTTCCCACTGAATTTACACTTGGGTCATGGATGATATTAATACAAATAGCTTTGGTAGGGAAGGCGGAAGAGTGCAGTGGGCTCAGTAGCAATTATAAAATGAGGATATAGAAGTGGATGCATATTGCCCTGCGGATGGCTTTCTGGGAGCACAGCTGAGAGAGGAAGATGAAGGAGGAGCAGTCATTGAGGGGAAGCAGGGTCAAGGGTTGGCTCTTGTAAGGGGAGACGCTTGAGCATCCAGTGATCTGATATTGTCATCTATCTATTTAACTTTTAGGTTGTAAAAGTTAGGAACTTCTTGGATCTGAAGTCCAGAGCTCCCAGAGATTATCAGGGGGCTCCAGATAGGCCCAACTTTTACCACCAAGTGACTTAAGCAATGTATGTCAGGGTCTTGTCCCCAAAATAGGAGCAGTAGCTATCACATGGGTTTGTAGGAAGGATCACCTGGTTCTGTGTTCTCAGGGTGAGAAGGCAGGGCGGTGGCTAGGAAGCAGGGCACTGCATCTGACTGGGTTGGCCTCTACTGCCCTCTCGTGGGCATTGCACACCACCTGGAGAATGTTTGTTCTCTAGGACTGAGTGGGAAGAGCCAGCAAGGGGAGCAAAGAGGAAACAGGGCCAAGAGTGAGAAATACGCATATTTACAGATTCCTGGAGTGGAAAGTTTATACAGAAGTTATAGAATTCAGGGCCTCATATCTGGGCAGTGCTGCTTCAGTGAGCACCTCAGATGTTTCTTTCTGGTACTGGGGATGTTTAAAGGTTCTGTAGTGGAGGTCATGAGCTGAGTAGCTCTCCTCTGCTACACCATTCTGCCATGGTGTTCTGCCTCACCCCAAGTCCAGAGTAATGAAGTTAGCTAAACATGGACTGAGACCTCTGAAAATGAAAAAAAAAATTAAATAAGAAGTTGAGCTGGTCATGGTGGCACACACCTGTAATTCCAGTGGCTCTTGAGGCTGAGGCAAGAAGATGGTAAGTTCAAGGGCAGCCTTGGCAAGACCCTGTCTCAAAATTTACAAAAGGGCTGGGGACATGGCTCAGTGGTTAAGTGCCTCTGGTTTCAATCCCTGTTACCAAGAAAGAAAAAAGTTGAAAAGAAAATGAGCAAATCAAAAGTGAGGACAAAGCTGGATGCAGTAGTGTACACCTGCAATCCCAGTGACTGGGAAGTTGTGGCAGGAGGATCACAAGTTCAAAGCCAGCCTCAGCAAGTAGTTTAGTGAGAAACTAAGCAACTTAGTGAGCCCCTGTCTCAAAATAAAAAATAAAGGGGCTGGAGAGATAGCTCAGTTGGTAAAGTACTTGCCTCACGTGCACAAGGCCCTGGGTTCAATCCCCAGCACCACAAAAACAACAATAACAACTAAAATCAAAAAGAGGCTGGGGATGTGGCTCAGTGGTTAAATGTCCCTGGGTTCAATCCCCAGTATGTGTGTGTATGTGTGTATATAACAATAAGCAAACCTGAAAACTTGGGGAATACAGTAATCATATCAGATATCAAACTATCTAACAATCCTGCTTTCAATATTTGATATATATCATTGCATTCTGGAGTGACAGAAAAAGGAAGCATCGTTGGCAACTGCATCTAAGAACTCTGTGCAGAGTGGAGAATCAGATAGTGATGAAATAAAGATGGAGGAATAAAGAGACCCCTATCAAGCTTCCAAAAGTGTGAAGAGAAGGAAAGAAGTTGGTAGTAGTAGTAGATAAATTAGTGTCAGAGGATAGAAAGTTAGACATTTCACACTCCTGAGAAACAGAATTCTTAAAAAATACAAGGTTCTGGAGTAGATGTTATGATGTCCATCCAGATACTTCCTGTTAGGACTGAAGCACTCATTCCTGTATAACCCCCAAGCCTGCTGGGAATTTTGGTGGTTCACAGTTCTCATCTAGGCCCCATCGAGAAATTGCCCTCAACTGAAAATGTCCTCCAGGTAAAGTGCCTTGGACGCCAATATGTACTAGTCAGTGTGGGCATACAAAGGTCTAATTCCCTTGCCTCGATGAGGGGACAACTCTGCAGGGCCATGGCAGTCCCAGCACTCCTCCTGTCCAATCCTGTGATTTTCTTACAGTTGTTACTCCTGAGAGCACAACCCAATCCACGTCTTTTACTCAGAGTGGATTTCCCAAGGAACCCAACCTGGCAACCATTGTGGCAAGAGTGCTGAGGAAGCATATTCTAAAATGGGATTTTAAAAATGGAATCACCTGCTGGCCAGCTGGCAACAAGGACCCCAGCAGTGGCAGGAAGCAGAGCATGACTAACCCTGCATACCTGGTCAGTGCAATTATAGCAACTTTCACTAGTGCTGAGTGGGGATGGGATCCTAGTAGAAAGAAATGCATTAATGGGAAAAATATTTCAGGTTTTATAAAGATGATGGAACTCAATGGCTCTTGGTGGAGGCAATCAGTGCACTGGAGAAAGATAATGAAAAAGTCCAAGTTCCATGATAACAACTTCTACCACTTGATCTCCTGCATGTAGAGGACCCACAAAGTCGAGAATAAAGTCTAGGATTTAATTATAATAGTAGCAGAGCATCAAAGTAGTTTGAATTCTGAACTCTGGTGTTCTATTAGGAAGGAGTGAGATCCTGGGAATAGAGTGGAAGCACTTGGGTTGATGCTTTGAATCAGGAATCCTCAAATTTTCCTTTAAGGTTTGAGCCTGCAAATGTGCCCACCTCTTCCTGTTAAAGGCTTGAAGTTGATGGAGAAGCCTCTGCCTTGCAAGACAACACATACTCTCTTCAAGACCTACCCCACTTCTTCTGACTTCCAAGTCAATAAGCAGGATCAAGTCCCATCAGAACATAACTAAAAGACCCCTAAAAGAAGAAAGGAACCATCTGAGAGGTACTAGAGGACCTAGCCTGCTTGTATCGGTTGGAGCTGGGAAAGAATGTTTGGGGTGTTGGGAATTCTGATGGTGTTGGATCAAGGAGAGTGGGATATAATATCTGATAAAGAAGCACTTTTCTGTATTCAGGATTTACACTCTGACAAGGACTCTTGGTGATGTTGTTAACATTCTAATAGGTTGGCTCTGGAAAGTTTAGAGAAAGTCATGGCCATATTAAATGAAGTCTAAATGCCAGGACTATTGTGGCATACAGTGGAAGATGGTATCAAAGGCTCAAAAAAAGTGGGCATGCTAGAGTGAATATGCTATGTAAAGTCAGGAAACTCACTGCATGATTATGTTACATTAGAGCCCAAAGCACACTCCATTTACAGATGTGATAAAAAATGTACTGGTACACGAATGGTATGAATCTACATCGTATACAACCATAGAAACGAAATGATGTAGCCCATTTGTGTACAATGAATCAAAATGCATCTGTAAAAAATAAAACATAATTTAAAAAATTTAAAAATAAATAAATAAACATATATATACATATATATGAAAGAATGTACTAGTAAGATGGGCACCACATCCACTGAGAAGCTTAAAAATGGCCATACTCTATTGGTACAGGCAGACTTAGGGAACCGCAGCAGGACTGGGCTCACTGATGGCAGTGGGGAGAGGATACTGAAACCGGTGGTGGGTGCTTAGCCACTGGGATCAAAGTGGCAGAATCACTGTCCTGAGCAGAAAGGTTGGAGAGATAGCCAGGGTCTGACTATCAGGGAGCTCTGGAAATGATTACCAGAACAATGGTTTCCTTGGGGACAAGATACACGGCACTCAACAAGGATATGTTCAACCTATAAAAAGAAATCAAGGATGTATGATTAAGAGGCTGAGGGCAACTACTGTGATAAAAATTTCCAGTGCTTTGCTTGTTTTAAAATATATTTTCTAGTTGTTGATGGATATTTATTTTATTCATTTATTTATATGAGGTGCTGAGAATCAAACCCAGTGCCTCACACATGCTAGGCAAGCACTTTACCACTGAGCCACAACCCCAGCCCCACAGTGCTTTGCTTTTTGCCCCTGAGCCAAATTCACCAATTTTTTATTTAAATTTGTTTTTAGTTGTAGGTGGACACAATTTTTTAAAATTTATTTTTATGAGGTGCTGAGGATCAAACACAGTGCCTCACACATGCTAGGCAAGTGATCTGCTGAGCCACAACCCCAGCCCCAAACTCACCAATTTAAAATAAAGATTTTGATGAGTTTTGCAGATGAGTTGCATATATACATGTCAGTATCCATGATGGACATTAATGTACAGTGTCCATCACCACAGGATATATAAGAAGGACATCATCCCCCATAATGTCCTTCTGCCCCAGTGGTATGCTAGAGTCAACTTATGTAGTACTGTGAGATCCAGTTATTAGCTACACTCTCATCTCTACCAAATGTTCAGTAATGTCACATTGATTATTTGAAATCAGCAGTGTAAGATATTTACACCATGAAAATGGACATCTACACAGTGTTGAATTGCTCCATGAGCACAGTATGTCTCACTGTTTATTTAACTTGATTTCTTTCATCTACATTGCATATAGTTTTCATTACATAGAACCTAGATAGTTTAAATGAGCAATTGTAAACAGTATTATCTTTTAAATTTTGGTGTTTGAATGAGGTGTGTGTGTATGTATGTTTCTAGGGTTTTTTTTTTTGTAGAGTTCTTGATATTTTCTACATAGACAATCATGTTATTTGCAAATAGGAACAGTTTTATTTCTTGTTTTCTGATTCACTCACCTTTTATTTCCCTTTCTTGCCTTACTGCACTGGCTAGAACTGCCAGCACTCTGTTTAAAGTGACGGGTGAGAGCAGACATACTTGCCCTTTTCCTGATCTTAGAGGAAAACCATTCAGACTTTCACCATTAAGTATGCTAACTGAAGGCATTTTGTGGATGTTCTTTGTCAAACTGAGGAAGTTTTCCTGTACTCCTATGTTCCTGAGAGATTTGTTTTTTAAATCATGAATTGCTATGGAACTTTGTCACATGATTTTTCCACATCAACTGATATGATCTTGTGATTTTTTTTTTTTTGTAGAGTACTAATATGATGTTTTACATTGATTTATTTTTAAAAATTGAAACAGCCCTGCATTCCTGGAACAAATCCCACTTGTTTATAGTGTGTACTGCTTTTAATACACTGCTTTAATGTATTTACTGATACTTCTTCCTCTTATTATTATTATTTGGTACTGGTAATTGAACCCAGGGGTGATTTATCATTGAGCCAGTCCTTTCCGTTTTTTATTATAAGACTTCTAAGTTGCTGAGGGCCTCACTAAGTTGCTAAGGCTGGCCTTGCACTTACAATTCTCCTGCCTCATCCTTCCAAGTTGCTGGCATTACCCAGATTTGCACCACCATGCCGGATTTAGTGATACTTTAGAAATAATTTTTGCATCTTTATTTATGAAAAATATTGATCTGTACATTTTTGTATTATTTTGTCTAGTTTCTTTTCTTTAGGGTAACCAGTTTCATGAAAGGAATTTTTCCTCTCACTATTTTGTGGAAGAGATTATGTAGCACTGTTGTTAATATTTCTTTAAACATTTGGTTGAACTACCCTACAAAATCATCTAGATCTGGAAATTTCATGTTTGGGGGGGACTGAAGGGAGTTTTAAACTATGAGTTCATTTTTCTTAATAGTTACTATTCAAATTATCTATTTCATATTGGGTTATATGTGGTGTTTGTGCCTTTTATGGATTTGGCCCATAAATTGTCAAGTTATGTGTATAGAGTTCGTAGTATTTCCTTTCCTTTTGATGGTTACAGGGTCTCTAATGGCATGGCACATTTCATTTCTGATGTGATAATTCGTGACTTTTTTTCTTTTGTCAGTTTTGCTAGTGGTTTGTCAATTTTATTGATTTTTTTTCCCTAAAAGAACAAGGTCTGTTTCTTTGATTTTATCTATTGTTTTCTTTTTATAAACTTCATTTTCTTATCTTTATTATTTCCTTGTTCATGTTTGCTTGGGGCTTATTTTTGCCTTTTTTCTAGGTTCTTTTTTTTTTTTTTTTTTTTTTTTTTTTTCCGGTGCTGGGGATTGAACCTAGGGCCTTGTACTTGCGAGGCAGTCACTGTACCAACTGAGCTATATCCCCAGCCCTTTTCTAGGTTCTTGAAGTGAAAATTTAGATTATTAATTTTAGATTTTTTTCTTTTTCCTGGTGTATACATTTAGTGCTATAATTTTCCCTCAGTTCTGCTTTAGTTATGTAATAGAAAGTTCAATATGTTGTTTCATTTTTATTAATTTCCAAGTATTTTAAAAGTTTTTCCTTGAAACTTTTTCTTTGACCTATGTATCATCCAGAAATGTGGTATGTGGTTTCTAAGTAGTTGGAGATATTCCTCCTATCTTCCCATTATTAATTTTTAGTTTGATTCCATGGTGGTCAGAGAATATACTCTATGATTCAGTCCTTTTTAATTTGTTGAGATTAGTTTTGTAGTCTGTCTTGATATATATTCTGTGGAAGCACATACACAAAAGTGTATTCTGTTGTTGAGTATTCTACAAATGTAATTAAGTTCTGTTGGTTGAATGTACTGTTGAGTTCTGTATCCTTGCTGATTTTCTGTCTAGTTGTTCTATCAATTGTTCAGAGGGACGCTGACATTTCCCAATGAGATTTTGTGTATTTCTATTAATTTTGCAGCTCTTTTGTTTGGTGCTTATACATTTAGCTTTGCTATATCTTTTTTTTTTTTTTTTTTGGTACTGAGGATCTAACCCAGGGGTGCTTTACCACTGAGCCACATTCCCATCTCTTTTTCTTTGAATTTTTATTTTTTGATTGTTCTTTTTAGATATACATAACAGTAGAGTTTGTATGTTGGTAGAGTTTGATATAGTGTACATACATGAAATATAACTTATTCTAATTAGGAGCCCATTCTTTTTTTGGGAGGGGGTTTCTGGGGATTGAACACAGGGCCTTGTGCATTGAAGGCAAGCACTCTACCAACTGAGCTATATCCCCAACCCAGGAGCCCATTCTTGTGGTTGTACATGATGTGGAGTTATATTAGTTGTGTATTCATATATAACGATAGGAAAGTTATGTCTCATTCATTCTACTGTCTTTCCTACTCCTATCCCTCTCCCTTCCCTTCATTCCCTTTTGTCTATCCAATAAATTTCTATTCTTCCCCTCCCTACCCTTCCTTGTTATGGGTTAGCATCTACATATCAGAGAGAATATTTGCCCTTTGGTCTTTTGGGACTGGTTTATTTTACTGAGCATGTTATCCTCCAGTTCCATCCATTTGCCAGCAAATGCCTAATTTCAATCTTCTTTACAGCTGAGTAATATTCCATTGTGTATATATACCACATTTTCTTACCCATTCATCCGTTGCAGGGCACCTAGGTTGGTTCCGTAGCTTGGCCTCTTAAATTGAACTGCTATAAACATTGATGTGTCAGAGTCACTACAGTATGCTGATTTTAAGTCCTTTGGGTATATATCGAGGAGTGGGATAATTGGGTCAAAGGGTGGTTCCATTCCAAGTTTTCTAAGGAATCTTCATACTGCTTTCCATACTGGTTGTACCAATTTGCAGTCCCACTAGCAATGTATGAGTGAACCTTTTCCCCCCACATCTTAGCCAACATTTATTTTTACTTCTGTTCTCGATAACTGCCATTCTGACTGGGTAAGATGAAGTCTCAGTGTAGTTTTATTTTTAATTTCCCTAATTGTTAGAGATGGTGAACATTTTTTCATGTATTTATTGACTGATTGTATTTCTTCTTCTGTGAAGTGCCTGTTCAGTTCCTTTGCCCATTTATTGATTGGGTTATTTGATTTTTGGTACTGAGGATTGAACTCAGGGGCACTCAACCACTAAGCCACATCCCCAGCCCTTATTTGTATTTTATTTACAGAGAGGGTCTCACTGAGTTGCTGAGGCTGACTTTGAACTCGGGATCCCCTTGCCTCAGCTTCCTGAGCTGCTGGGATTACAGGTGTGCACCACTGTGCCTGGTGGGTTATTTGTTATTTTGGTGTTCTTTGTATATCCTGGAGATTAATGCTTTGAGGTGCAGATAGTAAAGATTTTCTTCCATTTTGTAGGCTCTCTCTTCATGTTCTTGTTTCCTTTGATGTGAAGAAGTTTTTGAGTTTGATACCATTCCATTTACTGATTCTTGATTTTTCTTGTGGTTTAGGAGTGCTTACTGACTCAATAAGTTGGTTCCTAAGCCAACAGGGTGGAGTATTGGACCTATTTTTTCTTCTAGTAAGTGCAGGGTCTGTGGTCCAATGTCTAGGTCCTTGATCCACTGTGAGTTGAGTTTTGTACAGGGTGAGAGGGGTTTAATTTCATTTTGCTACATATGGATTTCCAGTTTTCCCTGCACCACTTGTTGAAGAGGCTATCTTTTCTTCAATGTATGTTAGTGGCATCTTTGTCTAGTATGAGATAGCTATATTAATGTAAGTTTGTCTGTGTTTTCTATTCTGTTCCATTGGTCTTCATGTCTGTTTTTATGCTAATACCATGCCGTTTTTGTTACTGTAGCTCTGTAGTATAATTTAAGATCTGGTATCATGATACCTCCTGCTTCACTTTTCTTTGGTTATTCTGGGTCTCTTATTTTTCCAAATGAATTTTATTACTGCTTTTCCCTATTTCTATGAAGGATGTCATTGACAATTTAATAGGAATTGCATTAACTCTGTATAGTGCTTTTGGTAGTATGGCCATTTTGACAATATTCTGCCTATCAAAGAACATGGGAGATCTTCAATTTCTTTCTTGAGTGCTCTGTATTTTTTTAAAATTTATTTTTATTGTAAACAAATGGGATACATGTTGTTTCTGTTTGTAGATGGAGTAACAGTGTACCATTTGCGTAATCATACATTCACATAGGGTAATAATGTTTGATTCATTCTGTTATTTTTTCCTCCCCCCCACCCCTTTTCCCTCTGTACAGTCCCTCCTTCCTCCATTCTTGCCTCCTGCTCTGTAGTTTTAATTGTAGAGGTCTTTCACCTCTTTTGTTAGATTGATTCCCAAATAGTTTATTTTATTTTTTCCTGATTTCTCTTTCAGCTGATTTGTCATTGGTGGGTAGGACTGCAACTGATTTATGGGTGTTAATTTTATATCCTGCTTATTTGCTGAATTTATGAGTTCTACAAGTTTTCTGGTAGAGTTTTTTTGTTCTTCTAAATATAGATCATGTTGTCAGCAAATAGGGAGTTTGAGCTCATTATCCTATTCATATTCCTTTAATTTCTTTCTTTTGTCTAATTGTTGTGGCTAGTTTCAAGGACTATGTGGAATACGAGTGGTGAAAGAGGGCATCCCTGCCTTGTTCCAGTTTTTAGAGAGAATGCTTTCAATTTTTCTCCATTTAGAATGATGTTGCCCAGTCCTTTTTTTAAATTTTGAGACAGGGTCTCACTAAGTTGCTGAGTGCTATCATTAAACTTGTGATCCTCCTGTCTCAGCCTCCTGAGTTGCTTACAACTCAGGCATGTGCCATGGTGCCTGGCAGAATTGCTATGACTTCTTGGTGGAAAGACCTTTCTTTTTTCTTTTTTTTTTGGCACGGTGCTGGGGATTGAACCCAGGGCCTTATGCTTGTGAGGCAAGCACTCTACCAACTGAGCTATATCCCCAGCCCCTGGAATGACTTTTCTATCATTATATAATGACTTTCTCTGTTTCTGGTAATTTTCTTTGATTCAAAGTCTGCTTTATCTGATATTAATATAGCCCTTTAGTCTTACTTTGATTAATGTTTGCGTGGTATAACTTTCCCCATCCTTTTGTGAGTTTCCTGTAGAGAAGATATAGTTGGGTCATGTTTTTTAGTCCACATTGCCAATCTTAATATACTTATTGGTATATTAGACCTTAAGTCTATCATTTTATTGTCTGATTTTGTCGTTCATTGTTTTTTTATTATTATTTTATTTTTCTTACTTTCCTGAAGATTATGTGAACTAATTTTTTATAACTTTTTTTTTGGTGACCTATCTATGGTTTTGTTTTGGTTTGGTTTTGTAGTACTGGGGACTGAACCCAGAGCTTTACACATGCTAGGCAAGTGCTCTACTATTGAACTACCTCCCCTGCCCCCTATCTGTAATGTTTATGAGTATCTCTTTGTGTAGATTTTTAGTTGGTTGTTCTAGGCATTGCATTTGATTATAGAACAACCAATACATATATAATGTAAAACAATATAGAATGTAACAGACATCCCTATATCCTATTAGAGCCCACCATTATCATTATTTTACCAGTTTGAAAACATGAAGTATGGAATCTTATCACTCTAGTTCCTTGTTTCCTCTCCCATTTGTTGTGTAATTTAAAAAAAATATTTTTTACATACTTTTAGAACCAAATCAGATAGCATTATAATTTTTGTTTCAATTGTCAATTTAGAAAACTCAAGAGAAGGAAAGCCTACTGACTTAACCGTATTTGTTTCTAATTGTTTTTTCTTCCTTCCTCGTGTTACAGGACTTCTTTTTATTGCTTCATTTCTATTTGTAGAACTTTTCTTATTCATTCTTTTAGAATAGGCCTACTGTGACAAATTCTCTTAGTTTTTCTTTGTTCAATAATGTCTTAATTTTCTCTTCATTCCTGGAAGATTTTTTTCTGGGTATAGAATTCTGCGTTGATGGTTCTTTGTTTTCAGCACTTGAAAAATATTGTACTACTTCTTTCTATTCTCCATGGTTTCTGATAAGAAATTCACTGTCATTTGTTTTTTTTCCTTTGTAGGGAACGTAGTCATTTTTTTTTTTAATTTTTTTTTAATTGTAAACAAATGGGATACATGTTGTTTCTCTGTTTGTACATGGCGCAAAGGCATACCATTTGTGTAATCATAAATTTACAGAGTAATGTTGTTTGATTCATTCTGTTATTTTTTCCCTTCCCCCCCACCCCTCTTTACCCTCTATACAGTAGTTCCTTCCTTCATACTTGCCCCCCTCCCTAACCCTAACTCTAACCCTAACACTAACCCTTCCCTCCCCCCCATTATGTGTCATCCTCCACTTATTAGCGATATCATTCGTCCTTTGGCTTTTTGAGATTGGCTTATCTCACTTAGCATGATATTCTCCAATTTCATCCATTTCCCTGCAAATGCCATAATTTTATCATTTTTTATGGCTGAGTAATATTCCATTGTATATATATATATATATATATATATACCACAGTTTCTTTATCCACTCATCAATTGAAGGGCATCTAGGTTGGTTCCACAGTCTGGCTATTGTGAATTGAGCAGCTATGAACATTGATGTGGCTGTATCTCTGTAGTATGCTGATTTTAAGTCCTTTGGGTATAGGCCAAGGAGTGGGATAGCTGGCTCAAATGGAGGGTCCATTCCAAGTTTTCTAAGGAATCTCCACACTGCTTTCCAGAGTGGCTGCACTAATTTGCAGCCCCACCAGCAATGTATGAGTGTACCTTTCTCCCCACATCCTCGCCAACACCTGTTGCTTGTATTTTTGATAATCGCCATTCTAATTGGGGTGAGATGGAATCTTAGGGTGGTTTTGATTTGCATTTCTCTTATTACTAGAGATGTTGAACATTTTTCCATATGTTTGTTGATTGCTTGTAGATCTTCTTCTGTGAGGTGTCTATTCATTTCCTGAGCCCATTTGTCGACTGGATTATTTGAATTCTTGGAGTAGAGTTTTTTGAGTTCTTTATAGATTCTGGAGATTAGTGCTCTATCTGAAGTATGATTGACAAAGATATTCTCCCACTCTGTAGGCTCTTTCTTCCCATTGCTGATAGTTTCCTTTGCTGAGAGAAAGCTTTTTAGTTTGAATCTATCCCAGTGGTTGATTCTAACTTTTATTTCTTGTGCTATGGGAGTCCTGTTAAGGAAGTCTGATCCTAGACCAACAAGGTGAAGATTTGGACCTACTTTTTCTTCTATAATCTGCAGGGTCTCTGGTCTGATTCCGAGGTCCTTAATCCATTTTGAGTTTAGTTTCGTGCATGGTGAGAGATATGGGTTTAGTTTCATTCTGTTGCATATGGATTTCCAATTCTCCCAGCACCATTTGTTGAAGAGGCTATCTTTTCTCCATTGCATCTTTTTGGCACCTTTGTCTAGTATGAGAAAATTGTATTTATTTGGGTTTGTGTCCGTGTCCTCTATTCTGTACCATTGATCTACCTTTCTATTTTGGTACCAATACCATGCCGTTTTTGTTACTATTGCTTTGTAGTAGAGTTGAAGATCTGGTATTGCAATATCCCCTGTTTCACTCTTCCTGCTAAGGATTGCTTTAGCTATTCTGGGTTTCTTATTCTTCCAGATGAATTTCATAATTGCTTGCTCTATTTCTGTAAGGTATGTCATTGGGATTTTAATTGGAATTGCATTGAATTTGTATGGCACTTTTGGTAGTATGGCCATTTTGACAATATTAATTCTTCCTATCCAAGAACATGGAAGATCTTTCCATCTTCTAAGGTGTTCTTTAATTTCTTTCTTTAGTGTTGTATAGTTCCATTGTAGAGGTCTTTCACCTCTTTTGTGAGATTGATGCCCAAGTATTTTATTTTTTTCGAGGCTATTTTGAATGGGGTAGTTTTCCTAATTTCTCTTTCTGAAGATTCATCACTTATGTATAAAAATGCGTTGGATTTATGGGCATTGATCTTGTAACCTGCTACTTTACTGAATTCACTTATGAGTTCTAAGAGTTTTCTGGTGGAATTTCCAGGTTCCTCTAAATATATAATCATGTCATCAGCGAACAGGGATAGTTTGAGTTCTTCTTTTCCAATTCGTATCCCTTTAATTTCTTTGGTTTGTCTAATTGCTCTGGCCAGAGTCTCAAGAACGATGTTGAATAGAAGTGGTGAAAGAGGGCATCCCTGCCTTGTTCCAGTTTTTAGGGGGAATGCTTTCAGTTTTTCACCATTTAGAATGATATTAGCCATGGGCTTAGCATAAATGGCCTTTACAATGTTAAGGAATGTTCCCACTATCCCTATTTTTTCTAGTGTTTTGAGCATGAAGGGGTGCTGTATTTTATCAAATGCTTTTTCTGCATCTATTGAAATAATCATGTGATTCTTGACTTTAAGTCTATTAATATGGTGAATTACGTTTATTGATTTCCTGATGTTGAACCAACCTTGCATATCTGGGATGAAGCCCACTTGATCATGGTGCACTATCTTTTAATATGTTTTTGTATGTGATTTGCTAAAATTTTGTTGAGAATTTTTGCGTCGATGTTCATTAAGGATATTGGTCTGAAATTTTCTTTCCTTGATGAGTCTCTGTCTGGTTTAGGTATCAGTGTGATATTGGCTTCATAGAATGAGTTTGGGAGGGTTCCCTCCTCTTCTATTTTATGGAATACTTTGAGAAGTATTGGAATGAGCTCTTCTTTAAAGGTTTTGTAGAACTCGGCTGAGAACCCATCTGGTCCCGGACTTTTCTTTGTTGGTAGGCTTTTGATGATTTCTTCTATTTCAGTACTTGAAATTGGTCTATTTAAATTGTTTATGTCCTCCTCGTTCAGTTTAGGCAATTCATATGTCTCTAGAAACCTGTTGATGTCTTCGAAATTTTCTATTTTGTTGGAGTATAGATTTTCAAAATAGCTTCTAATTATGTTTTGTATTTCAATGCTGTCTGTTGTGATATTTCCTTGTTCATTCCGAATTTTAGTGATTTGGGTTTTCTCTCGTCTTCTCTTTGTTAGTGTGGCTAAAGGTTTATCAATTTTGTTTATTTTTTCGAAGAACCAACTATTTATTTTGTCAATTTTTTGTATTGTTTCTTTTGTTTCAATTTCATTGATTTCAGCTCTGAGTTTAACTATTTCCTGTCTTCTACTACTTTTGGTGCTGTTCTGTTCTTCTTTTTCTAGGGCTTTGAGCTGTAGTGTTAGGTCGTTTATTTGTTGAGTTTTACTTCTTTTATTAAATGCGCTCCATGAAATAAATTTCCCTCTAAGTATTGCTTTCATAGTGTCCCAGAGATTTTGATATGTTTCTTTGTTCTCATTTACCTCTAAGAATTTTTAAATTTCCTTCCTAATATCTTCTGTTATCCATTCATCATATAATAGCATATTGTTTAATCTCCAGATGTTGGAATAGTTTCTGTGTTTTACTCTTTCATTTATTTCTAACTTCAATCCATTATGATCTGATAGAATACATGGTAGTGTCTCTATCTTCTTGTATTTGCTAACATTAGCTTTGTGGCATAATATATGGTCTATTTTAGAGAAGGATCCATGTGCTGCTGAGAAGAAAGTGTATTCACTCTTGGTTGGATGGTATATTCTATAAATGTCTGTTAAGTCTAAATTATTGATTGTGTTATTGAGATCTATGGTTTCTTTGTTTAATTTTTGTCTGGAAGATCTGTCCAGTGGTGAGAGAGGCGTGTTAAAATCACCTAGTATTATTGTGTTATGGTCTATTTGGTTTCTGAAATTGAGAAGGATTTGTTTGACATACATGGATGAGCCACTGTTTGGGGCATAGATGTTTATGATTGTTATATCTTGCTGATTTATGCTTCCCTTAAGCAGTATGAAATGACCTTCTTTATCCCTTCTGACTAACTTTGGCTTGAAGTCCACATTATCAGAAATGAGGATGGATACTCCAGCTTTTTTGCTGAGTCCATGCGCGTGGTATGTTTTTCCCCATCCTTTCACCTTTAGTCTATGGGTATCTTTTTCTATGAGGTGAGTCTCTTGCAGGCAACATATTGTTGGATCTTTCTTTTTAATCCAATCTGCCAGTCTATGTCTTTTGATTGATGAATTCAGGCCATTAACATTCAGGGTTATTATAGAGATATGATTTGGTTCCTGGTCATTTGGTTCATTTTTCAAATTTTATTTATTTATTTGTTTGACACAACTTGTTTCCTCCTTTATTTGACAATTCCTTTAGGATAATTCCTCCCTTTGCTGATTTGCTTCTTTGTTTTTCATCTCTTCCTCATGGAATATTTTGCTGAGAATGTTCTGTAATGCTGGCTTTCTTTTTGTAAATTCTTTTAGCTTTTGTTTATCATGGAAAGATTTTATTTCATTGTCAAATTTGAAGGTAAGTTTTGCTGGGTATAAGATTCTTGGTTGGCATCCATTTTCTTTCAGGGCTTGAAAAATGTTGTTCCAGGCCCTTCTAGCTTTTAGGGTCTGGATTGAAAAATCTGCTGATATCCGTATTGGTTTCCCCCCTGAATGTAATTTGGTTCTTTTCTCTCACAGCCTTTAAAATTCTGTCTTTATTTTGTATGTTAGGTATTTTCATTATAATGTGCCTTGGTGTGGGTCTGTTGTAATTTTGTATATTTGGAGTCCTATAAGCCTCTTGAACTTGATTTTCCATTTCATTCTTCAGATTTGGGAAATTTTCTGATATTATTTCATTGAATAGATTGTTCATTCCTTTGGTTTGTTTCTCTAGGCCTTCCTCAATCCCAATAATTCTTAAATTTGGCCTTTTCATGATATCCCATAGTTCTTGTAGATTCTGTTCATGATTTCTTACCATCTTCTCTGTTTGTTCAACTTTGTTTTCAAGGTTAAATATTTTGTCTTCAATGTCTGAGGTTCTGTCTTCCAGGTGTTCTATCCTATTGGATATGCTTTCTGTGGAATTCTTAATTTGGTTTATTGTTTCCTTCATGTCAAGGATTTCTGTTTGGTTCTTTTTCAATATCTCTCTTTATTGAAATTATCTTTTGCTTCCTGTATTTGCTCTTTTAACTGTCGATTGATGCGTTCATTCAATGCCTGCATTTGCTCTTTCATCTCATCATTCACTGCGTGCATTTGCTCTTTCATCTCGTTTGCTTCCGTAATCATTTTAATTATGTACATTCTGAACTCCTTTTCTGTCATTTCTTCTGCCATGCTGTCATTGGGTTTTATTGATGTAACATCTAGATTTGTTTGTGGCATTTTCTTTCCTTGTTTTCTCATATTGTTCAGGTATCAGTGGACCGCTGAGATATTGCAGATTTCCTCTATTGACTTACAATGTCCTTGAAGATTTCTGTATATATCCCCTCTTAGCCTTCAGTAGGCTGAAGTCTTGGAGGAAGTTGATAATGCGGTGCTCCACAAGGAAGCTGCCTCTCTAGGAGTGGTGGCCTTCAGGTGGGGTATAATCCCTGCTAGTGGGCAGAGGTGCCTCCACTTGTTGACCAATGGTCATCCAAAGGGGACCTAGGCTGCGGGCTGAGGCAAGGCCTGTTTGGGCCTGAGTCTCTAGTTTTACCGTCCTTGTGGGGAAACCTCACCTGGCAGGGAAGACTCACCCGGTGGGGAGGTGTCGCTGGTCAGTTCCCTCCTAGAGGTTCCCCTCAATTTACAGCTACCGCCTGGGCTGGGCTGCCTTCCTCTGCAAAGTTCCCAGGGGCCTGGCCCTACCTCCTGGGCCTGGGAGCCTCACCCTTCACAGATGAATCTCCTTAGGCTGCCCCTCCTCAGAGAATCTGCCCGCAGGCCTGGAACCTTCGCTCCGCCCTAAGCCTGTCTCTGTGCGGCTCTTCCACCCAGAAGCCTCCTAGATCCTGGGACCCTGCTCTGCACCTAATCGCCTGGCTATGCGGCCCCTCCTCTGAGCAGCCACCTGGGGCCCCGTACAATCGCTCTGAGACCCAGAGACCCGCCACACGCCTCTTCTTCCAGACAGCCTCCCAGTATTCCGGTGCGGTCACTAGGAGTCCAAGAAACTCACTGCGTGCCTCCACCTCCCACCAACCACCCGTAGCCCTGGGCAATCAATCACTCCGAGTCAAAGTGACCCTCCCCGTTCCTCCTCCTTCTCCAGATAACCCCCCGAGTGTTCAGGATCGGTCGCTCTGAGTGGCTCTGAATCCACGTGACCCGCAGCACGGGTCCTCTGGGCAACCGCCCGGAGCTCTGGTGCGGCCACTCAAGACCAAGCGACCCACCACGCTTCTCCTCCAGGCAGCCCCCCTGTGTTCAGGCGCTGTCACTTTAAGTCCAAACAACTCACCACTCGCCTTCTCCTCTGAGCAGCCGCCTGGAGTGCTAATGCAGTCACTGCGAGTCCAAACGACCCGCCGCGCTCCTCCTCCTCCTCCTCCTACTCCTCCGGGCAGGCCCCGGGGTTCAGAAGTGGACTGAGTCCAAACAGCTCGCCACGCAGCCCCTCCTCTGGCAACCGCCTGTAGCTCTGGTGTAGTCACCCCGAATCCAAGTGGACCCGCTCCTCCTCCTCCTCGTCCTCAGGGCAGGCCCCGGTGTTCAGAAGCAGTCGTTCTGAGTCCAAACAGCTCACCGGCGCAGCTTCTCCTCTGGCAACCGCCTGCAGCTCCGGTGCAGTCACTCCGAATCCAAGCGGCCGCGCTCCTCCTCCTCCTCCCCAGGGCAGGCCCCGGTGTCCTGAGTCCACACAGCTCTCCTCGCCACTCCTCCCCCGGGCAGCCGCCAGAGCCCCAGTGGCCGCTCCGAGTCCCAGCGCCGTGCTGAGCGGCCTCCCACACTCAGTTAGGCTCCTGGTAAACCTGCACTTTGCCCATCTCCACCCCCAGTCACCTCCTGTACTCCTGCTGCCCTCTGACCTCCAGCTCAGGTTCCTGACACACACCAATGCCTCCTCCCCAACACCAATGGGCCTTGGAACCTGCTGTTCCCTCTCGGAACATGTCATTTTCAAGAGTAATACTTACAATACCTAATACAATGTAAATGCTATATAAATATGACTGTGCTATTTAGGGAATAATGGCAATAAAAAAGTGTCCTTGTTTAGTACAGATGCAACCATCATAGGCCAAACTACAAGTACGTGGAAGAGATACAAGGCAAACAATGCTCAAAAAATGAGGATCTGTCAAATGGTGGGAGACCACAGCAGGGTGCACCTACACGTCACTTCATTCATGTAGATTCAGCGTAGTGTTTGGTGTGTGGCAAATTAAAAATTTTTTTTTTTTTTTTTTTTTTTTTTTTTTTTTTTTTTTTTTTTGCGGTGCTGGGGATTTAACCCAGGGCCTTGTGTTTGCAAGGCAAGCACTCTACCAACTGAGCTATATCCCCAACTGAGCTATATCCCCAGTTTTCTGAAAAAAAATTTTTTCCAAATATTTTCAATCTGTAGTTGGTTGGATCCAGGAATGGAGATACAAAGAGCCAACTATACAGGAACTGGCTCATGTGATTATGGAGGCTGAGCAGTCTCATGACCTGCTATCTGCAAGCTAGAGACTTAGGAAAGTCAGTGAGTGGTATAATTTGGGCTGAGTCAAAGCCCTGAAAACCAGGGGAGCTAAGGGCAAAAAGACTGATACCCCCATGCAAGCAGGCAGGTAGGAAGCCAAGGGGAAATATTTCTCCTTCCTTCACATTTTTGTTCTATTCAATAGTCTATCAACAGACTGGATGATGCCCACCCACACTGGGATAGTAATTTACTGTATAAACTGGTTCAAATGTTTGTCTCATCTAGAAACACCTCATAGGCACACCACCCAGAAATAATGTTTAATCTATGTACCGCATGGTGCAAAGAATTCTGTTTTGCTAAATTGTCCCTTTCCTTTGTCCCTTTAGCAATAAGGGCTGTTCCCTCCTTCCTTCTTTCCTTCCCTCTCTTCCTCCCTTCCTTCCTCTGTGTCTATTGGCATTTCCAGATTGCTGGTTTTTTCAGCTTCAAGTCCGGGAATAAATAAGGCAAAAAGAGAACTCACAGTGTTTTTCCTCAGGTCCTAAGGCTCCTAGACAGTCTGCTTTTTTCTTTCTACCTTTTAAAGTCTTATTTTTTTTTTAATGTAATTTCAGGATTTACAGTTGTACTGAGTGGCAAAAATACATCTACTCCCTCTTCTAAGAGGCAGAATTCCATCCAGTGGATTTTTCATTTCAGATGTTGTATTTTTCATTTTTAGAAGATCCATTTGGGTCTTTAAAAAAATCTCCCATTTCTCTTATTATATTTTTGTTTTCCATTTCATTCTTTTCTTTTAAAATGATTAAATATGTTCTCTTGGTGTACTTTCAATTTTGCACAAAACTGTTAACCTTTTCAAAAAGACAACTAGGAATATGGCTATTGAGTTTCATAATCTTTAGTTTCACCTGTTTTAAGTTCTCTCTAACATTCTACCAAAGTCAGTGATACAAATTCCTTTATGAACTCTCCCCCTTTGTCTCTTATTTTTAATTGAAAAATAAAAGTTGTATATATGTATGGTATATAGCATGTTAACATATATTCCCTACAGTGGAACAGCTAAATCAAGCCAATTTTACATATGTATTACCTCATATAATTATTATTTTTTGTAGTAAGAAGACTTAAGTTCTGTTCTATACCAATTTTTTAAGTATACAATAGATTATTAATTATAGTCACCATGTTGTGCAATAGATTTTTTGAATTTACTTCTTAAAATTCTGTATTCTTTGATCAACATTTTCCCCTGGTAACAACCATTCTACTCTTTGCTTTCATGAGTTCAAGTTTTTTAGATTCCACATATAAGTGACAATATGAAATATATGTCTGTGTCTGGCTTATTTCTCTTAATGTAAATATTCTTCAGGTTTGTGTTGTTGCAAATGACAGTACCTCATTCCTTTTATAGGCTTAATAGTAGTATTTCATTGTGCACATAACTGCCTTTTCTTTACCCATTCATCTTGATTCTATATCTTGGCTACTGTGAATAATGCTGCACTGAACATGAAATACAGATCACTCTTCAATATACTAATTTTGTTTAAAGAGAATATATTACCCAGCCGTGGAGTTGCTGCATCATGTGGTAGTTCTATTTTTAATTTTTTGAGGAACTTCCATACTATTTTCCATAATAGCTTTACTAATTTACATTCCTACCAACGGGTAACAAATGATACCTTTTCTTCCATCTTTGGTAATGTCATCTTTCATCTTTTTGATAAGAGCCATCTGAACAGGTATGAAGTGACATCTCATTGTGGTTTTAATTTGCTTTTTTCCCTGATGATTAGTGATGCTGAGCATATACCTGTTGGTTATTTACGTGTCTTAAGAAATATCTATTCAGGCCCTTTGCCCATTTTTAAATTGGGTTATTTGTGTTCTTGCTAGAGAGCTGTTAAAGAATTCCTTGTGTATTTTGGATATTAGTCCCTTACAGGTCTTTGGTTTGCAAATATTTTCTCCCATTCTGTAGGTTGTCTCTTCACTCTGTTAATTATTTCCTTTGTTGTGTAACTTTTCAAAAAAAATATTTTTTTAGTTGTTGATGGACCTTTATTTTACTTATTTATTTATATGTGGTGCTGAGAATTGAAGTCAGTGCCTCACACATGCTAAGCAAGCACACTACCACTGAGCCACAACCCCAGCCCTGTTGTGTAACTTTTTATTTCACTGTAATCCCATTTACCTACTTTTGCCTGCACTTTTGGGATCATATAATAAAAAAATCACTCAGACCAATGTCATGAGCTTGCCTTTGTTTTTTTCCAAGTAGTTTTAGTTTCCAATACTAAAGCCTTTAATCTATTTCGAGTTGATTTTTGTGTATAGTGTGAAATAAGGATCTAATTTCATTACCTTTACATTTCTAAAGAGCATAAAACATTTGTAGCTCTTCTATTGTCCTGTTTCTAATTCCACCATCCCTGACATTTCCTGGACTGTTTGTCTTGGTTCTGGGTGACATCATTCTGTCTCTTTTTAACACAGTATTTAATTTGGTATCAGACACTGGAAATTTTATTTTGCTCAGTGCTAGATTTTGTCATTTCTTTTATAAGTGTTGATGTTTTGGTATCAATTTGGTCCTTTCAAGGCCTGCTTTCAAGCTTTGAATGATGGATCCAGAGTAGAGTAACCTGTATTCGAGTGTTCATCAGTGAGTCCTTTTGAAGTTGATATCTCATGCCCCATGTATTGCAAGATCTATTCATACATACCAACAGAAACACAAATGAAATATTCTCCAATTCTGTGTGAGCTCTGGGAACTGTCTGGCCTAACAACTGACTGTGCATGTGTGTGTGCATGTGTGTGTTTTAACCTCCGACTTGGTAGAATTTCACCCTATGCATTTGCATATCAGAATTCAAATTTTTTTCTTTCTTTTGGTGGTGCTTGGTCTTGATTCTAGGCCCTTATACACGCCAAGCACACATTTTATCACTGAGCTACATCCCCAGGTGCCAGCCCAACATTTGAGGGGACTCTTCTGTAGGTATCCAAACTTCTCTGTCATTTTGTCATGTGTTCTGCTTTTCCATTTCTGGCCAACTCCTCCAACAATTCTACTTTCTTTCTTCTGTAATCAGAAGGCAGGTTCTATTGTGCTCCCTTCAAAGCACTGGTCCTTATCATATAGTTCAGGAAAGTACCTCTAGGCAATAAGCTGAGGCAATCATAGAGCTTTAATTTCCTCTCAATATTTCTGCACTACCTGCCTTCCAGTGTCTGTAAAATTTTTTTTTAATTATTATTTTTCTTTTTTATAGTTGTATGTAGTGGGAAGGCAATTTTGTAGCTTTAATTCCTTCACGGGTGGAAGTAGGAGTCTTCTTGAGCCAGTTTTCCAGCTGGAAATGATTGGAGGCTGCCTTCCTAAAAGAAAGGACTCTGAAATACCATAACAAGTGTATAATTACCCTAGTCCTATCCCATAGGGACCTGTGACCTTTTTATGTACATAACACATGTCAGAGAAAAAGGAGTACCTAAATCTTTCAAGAACTGTTAGATATAGTCTTATTTGACATTCATATCCCAGGATCTGATATTCCATCATTGTAGACCTCTGTTATAGCGGTAGTGCAGGGTAATAAAATTCAGGTTCAGGTCTGCTCTTGGTGGGTCTACTGGGTTCACAGACCCACCCAGTAGTTATTTCACCAGTCCTTAATGGATAATTGGAATAAGCACATTCAATAGTTGTAAGAACTATCATACTGGTTTTTGGTTTGTGAGGCAGACACTATGGTAGTGAGAAAGGCCAACATGAAGACCTTAAAACTGCCTCCATCATTCCAAGTAAAGATGATAAATTAAAAAATACAGATATAAACGATGAAAGATGGTGACCCATCATATTGCCATTTTATTCACCAGGCTGGCTCTAAAATCAGATTATGAAAAAAGACAGTGGATTACTGCTATCTCAATTAACAAGTAATCCTATCTGCTGTCCCAAATGTGCCATCTTTGCAAGAGAAGATGGTATGTTTTGACCTGAGCAATTGCATTCTTTTCTACCTCTGTGAAAAAGATGAGCCAGGTGTAGTGGTACACACCTGTAATCCCAGCAGCTTGGAGACTGAGGCAAGAGGATTGCAAGTTCAAAGCCAGCCTCAGCAATTTAGCAAGGTCCTAAGAACTTAGTGAGACCCTTTCTCAAAAAGAAAAATAAAAAGTGCTGGGGATGTGGCTCAGTGGTTAAGTGCCCCTGGGTTCAATCTCTGGTACAACAACAAAAAGGAAGGTCATAAAAGTTTGCTTTCACTTTTGAGAAGAGAAATAATATACATTTACAACCCTGTTCCTGGACCATCCAACCCTCTGTTATAATACAGTATGAAGGGATGTGGACCATCTGGACTTCCATACATCGCATTACTTTATTGGTAATTGCAGAGGATGAGCAAGAAATGGCAAGAGCACTAGAAGCTTTGCCAGTTCTTCAAATGGTGATACACAAACTAAGTACTCAAGTAATCAGAATCCTGTCCTGTCAGTGAAGTTCCTAGAAGTTCAGTCATCTGGAGCACCAGGATATTTCCTCTTATACTTTTCACTATTAAGAAAGGGAGCACAGGGCTGGGGTTGTGGCTCAGTGGTAAAACACTTGCCCAACATGTGTAAGGCACCGGGTTTGATTCTCAGCACTGCATATAAATAAAGGTCCATTGACATCTAAACAAATATTAAAAAAAAAAAAAAAAAAAAAAAAAAAGGAGCAGTGCTTGGTAAATCTCTTTGAGGTCTATAGATAGCTATTCCATACATGGGACTACTGCTTTGACACAAATATCAGGTGACACCAAAAACTGCCAAATATGAGTGGGACCCAGAGTAGGAAAAAGCTGTGCAGCAGGTTTGGACTGTGATACAACTGGTCCTGCTGCTTTGTCTACAAGATACCATATTATATTAGAAGTATATTAGAGGTGTCAGTGGTAGGAAAGACCACACAGTGTTTATTGCAAGCCCCAATAGGAAGACACACATAGATCTCACAGCTCTGGAGCAAGTCCATGCCATTGGAAAAAGAAAAGAACATTATTCAAACTTTCAAAAGTTAGCTTCTGGCCTGCTATTGAGTTCTAGTTGATGCCTATGGGATATCAAATGGCCATGTTGCCAAAAATGACTATTATACTCTGGGTTTGTCAGACCCACAACTCATATGGTGGGGGAGGGGGCTCCAGCAGCAATCTTTCATAAGATGAAAGCAGTATATATAGCTTAGCAAGGATAAAAGGCAAAAGCAAGCTGCATAAGCAGGTGACCAGACTCTCTGTTACCTGTCATTGTTGAACTTCTCAGTTTACATTTACAACTACATGGACTGGGGGACCCCATGATCAGAAGAAGAAAAAGCCTCACCTTGGTATGAATTATTTTAGTAGGTGAGAAATAGACTGTGGCTGCACTAAGGCCCCACACAGAGGGAGCCTTGAAAGACAGCAGTAAGAGGAAATTATCCAGATAGAACTTCAGACAGTATACTGCCTAAAGTTAAGATTACAGATACAGACTCAAGGCCTCTGGTAATGATCTGGCCATTCCTCAGAGACCATCCATGCACTTGGTAGGAAATTAATTACATTGCACCCTTATTGCCTTGGAAGAGAAAGTGTTCCATCTTGCCTGGAAATTGATGTGTATTATGGATATGGGTTTGCCTTTCCTGCCTGCAAAGCCTCAGTACCACTATCTTACAGAATTTTGATCCATTGGTATGAGATCTTGGATGAAGTGGGCCCAAGATACCACTTCATAGCAAGGAGGTATGAGCACTGGATACATGATCACAGGATCTTCTATTCTAACCACATATCATATCACCCCAAAGCTGCACCCTAACAAAGTGAAGGAACCAACTTGGAGATGATTCCCTGTGAGTATGAGACCTCATTCTCCAGGATGCAGTATGTATATTAAGTAATGGCCATCATATAAGAGTGCTGTATGGCTAATGGCTAAGTGAAATACATGAGTTTAGGAAAAAAGGAATGAACACACGAGCAGTTCCCCATTGTATCACTTCTAGTGGCTTCATAAGAAGTCTCAACTCTCGGCTCTGAGGGTTTAGAAGTCCTGGTTCTCAAATAAGGAATATTTCTATCAGTGGACACACACATAGCTTACACTTTAAGCTTCAGATCAATGCCAAGAGACAAGAAGGTAAGGCAAAGAGACACTATTGGACAGGAATAACTGACCTTGATCATCAGCAGATGGGATTGCTGTTATATAATGGGAACAATGTATTTGGCACTCAGGCCATTCACAGTACCTTGTTTCTTCTGCCCTATTTTGAAGATAAATGACAAGGCAGTCATGGCCTGAGAACATGATGGTTAGGTACCTAATCAGGTAACCCACTTGGACCAGCAGAAGTGCAAGTCTGGGAGGATCAGCTAAGAATCTAGAATGGGTTGAGTAGGAGGGAGATGAATACCAGTTGTACAAGCAAAACAAGTTATAGCACGAAGGGACTGTCTGCTCCAGACTTTTAAAAAATTTACCAGGAAAAGAGACCACTGGAATCCTGAGTGATCTGTGTCAGAATTTATGAAGCAAATGGTTCTGAGCAGTTCAAGGAATGAACTGCAATGGTGACTGTCCACTACAGGACTGAGGTACTCAGTCCCCAAATTGCTGAGAATGCTGACAGCTGATCGCTCTTACCTGAGTTCCCTTTTGGGAACTCTCTTTGGCTGAAGTTGTCTACCTCACCCAAGGTCATGCCCTTTTTTCTACACCAGGTAGGTACATATGTAGGTTCACCAACTTGCTTATTGGAGCATCCTAGTTTGAGCTTCCAGTGGGATCCAGAGGCCTTTGTAAGATGGCCTCAGCTCTACTTCTTCCTCTACCCAATCCTGTTTCTGCCTCTCCCCAACAAGCATTGATCTACAGGACTCCCCCCAATATACTTTCTGCATACAAATCTCAAACTCTGTTTTTGCCAGGAAATCAACTTATGAGTAAACATTTTTTGAGATTAGCTGTATGAAATGTGCCTGTTGCTCAATTTCAGAAAACATCAGAATGGTGATCAACTGAAAGATGCGGTTATATGAGCCTTCCATTTCAAGTAAAGTAGGAATGGGATCATTGAAATAGCAAATTTCAAACATCTTATTTAGAGAGTTCTGGCAAGTGTGAAGGTGGGTGTAGTTATCAGTGCAACTACTGATAGACTTTATTTGGGATGAAAATGCTTAATTGGCTCGGAGTGACAGGTCAGCTCAAACAGGAAGATGGAAATCAATCTTTGAGCTTCTGGTAGGGTTGACAGCAGAGTCAATGGTCTTATCCTTACCTCCCTCAACTGCATGACTCGTGTTATATTTGAGTGAGCCTGGCACAACCCACCTGTCAATGGATGTTCCTTTTTCTAGTAGACTGTGAACTTATGCAGAACTATCTACTTCCTTCAACTCCCATCAAGACATCTATTCTAGTATGACCAAATGAGCTCCTTATCTTAACCTAGGTCAAGAATTTCAGGAGATGGTTCAAAAAATAACTTCCAAATTCCCGGAGCTCATCCAAGAAATAATATATATATTCCTTTCTTAAGCTTTTTTCATCTTAGCTTCATTTTTTTCCCATCAATTACCTGTAGGCCTTATTCAGATCTCCTTATAGAATCAACTGTGATTATTCACATTGATTTAGTGACAGTAAGCTTTAAAATCAAAGACATAATCAGCTTATTCAGAGTAATTTGCTCAGAGCAACTGTGGGATGGAGCAAGCTGATGTATTCTCTTCTTTTTGGCAGCAAACTTCAGTGCTCAAGAACACATTTCACCTGGATGTCTTATTCCCAGTCTACTCAAGTCCCGTTTTTAAAAAAAAGGACGCACCTCTTTTATTGTGTGTAATCCTAGGAACTGAACCCAGTTCGCTGGGTTTACAGGTGTGTCCCACCATATCTAGCAAGAACACACATTTTATTTCTGCTTGAGATACAAATATTCGGTTGGATGATGACAGTGAATCAAGTACTAAAGACAATGACTCTTCCATTTGTTCCAATCAACTCCAATGGATGAAGAGACTAAATAGAATCTGGTCTGTTTCAGTCCACTGGTATCCAGCTTATCAAATCAAAAGCCTGGTACTTCTCCAGCAAAAGTGCCCTGATAGAACTGGATGTGATGACTGTCCAAGATGGAGCTGGCAAATTGGAGAATTCAACATGTATATGTAGTTCAGTCCGATGTGTCCACATGTTCTCTAAAATTCCGTATTTGGTCAGATATGGGAATATGATCAGGGTACTGGTTCATTTTTGCTCCACTGCTACTGATTCTGCTTTTCAATCTTGTAGGGAAAGTAGGTTCAGACTGTCTGGGAATTGGTGGAGGCCATGCTCTTGGCAGCTTGTTGGGCTAACCAGTACTTATATCTTTTGGTCTTGGGCTTTTCAAAGTTCACCACAGACATAGGAACTCTCACGGTGTCAAGCCCATTTACCTAACACAAAACAATGGGAATCCTTAAGGATCAATCAGGCAGGTAATGGCTAACATCACATAGCCCCAGCTGTTCATACTAATTATTTTCCCAGTCAGAAATAGGAACAAATTACATAAAACACTCACTGTCACCTCACACCAGTACTCGCCCCAACGTGTGATAGGCTCCTCTGGTAGCTTCAATGCATGAGGGGCAACCATGACACCAAGCTGCAAAAAATCAGCCAAATGAACTCATGGCTGCCACTCTAGGGAACCTCATAAAGTGGGTTCTACAACTTCCTATAGAGGAAGGACTAGAACTGGTGAGTTTACTCTAGCTGACTCATGGGAAGGCACTGATCTCTACAGATGGTAGCAGAGAAACTGAGGTAGATTCACAAAGGAAAACAGGGCTTAAGACCAAAATTACATCATCCACAAAAGTTACAATTCTCTAGTGAGTCACATATCCCCAGGTTCTCCCTAGCTAGAGAGAAAATAAACAGAAACCATCACCTTTTCCTATCAGACCTTTAAATTCTGTGCCCATCTTTAGTTCTTAGCCATTTTCCTCCCACACCCTTGCAAAAATTCGAGAAACCTTCCATAACTCCAGCTAAATGATCATATCCTTTTCAGACAGAGTTCAATCCTTCCCAGAAGTAGCTTTCACCTTCAGGGGTATGGTGATATTTACAAACACTCACATTCTTGAGGAAGTGGCGGGCAACTATTTCAGAATTCAGCTCCCATTTGACATTGTTCTTCATTCCTACCTCCAAGTGACAGTTTCTCAGAAATTTCACTGTCTGAAAGAAATTATAAATAGGACGGGGTTTGAACTGGAGTCGAAGAGGAAACATGTTAAAAGTCATAAGGTTTGAGAGTTCAAGTAAAGGGCATTATTTCTACCTCACAGCCAAGACAGGTGAGAAAGGAGTAAGAATGACAAAACATTATTATCTCAAGGCTGATGTGGTAGAAAGATATTTTAGCAATACTTTGTGTGTGTGGTGGGGGTGTCACCTATACTTTGCTGTTCCTAAGCAAGGAGATATAGGCCAATGGAGGTTCCTAATATATCTCAGGATGAAATAACATCCATAGATTATTTTAACCCAAAAGTTTCCGGCCCTTGAAATCCACCCACACCCCATTAATGGCTCTTCCCTGATTACAGAATGAAGTATAAATTAATTAATTGAAGATTTAAGATGTTTTATATATCTTGTCCCAATCCCCTTTCTAGCCATGTTTCATAATACTACACTATATAAATCCTCTGCTTTAGCTACTTTCTAGGTTAAAACATGCCTTAAATTTCTACATTTTTTTCCCTTAAGAATATTTTCCCCATCGTCCTGGACTATTTAAAGCTAACTAATACCAAAAGGTTTAATTTAGTCCTATCTGGAAAAAAAGCCCTCCTCAATCACTCTAGAACCCATTATGGTCCATCTAACTCCTATAACTTACTGTCTTGAGTTTACTGATTACCTTCTCATGTGTCTGTAAATATCTCTGAAGGCAGAGCCCTCACCTCACACTTTTGCATGGGTCCCCTAATTTCCAGATTTGGGACTCTCTCAATAAGTTAGGGCACTTCTCTCAACAGGTCAGGACCTCTCAAGATGTCTCCATACCAGTTATGTGGGCCAGTCACAATATTTCTTCTACCCTTGTGTGTGCAATCAGAAAACTTCAAGAAAATCAGAGAGTCACTCAGAAAGAGGTTGGTAACTCTTGTAAGTGACCAATAAACACTTCCTATGTTCCTACTCACCGCCTCACCTGCCTTGGTCTGGATCCTCTCTAATTTTCCTTGTTGTCTTAGCTAGAAAAAACAAGTTAAAAGTGAAAATAAGTAAAAGAAAAATGAGCCCATGTTAAATAACATCAAACTCTTACTATGTTGGACACAGGCTGGACTTCTGCATTTGTTTCTATTTGATTATCAAATGAAATAGTAAAAGGAAGGAAGTTGCCAGAGGAAACCTTAAATTTTAATACTCAAAGTCCCACCGTCTTTCCTTTGAGCTCACCAATTTCTCTTCTTCAAACAGCTTTTTGTTTTCAGGGGATGCATACACAGCCAGTCCCTGAGGAAGGAGACGGTTGCGACCCAAAGACTTCTTCACTGAAACCAGTTCACCCCGGACTCCAAGTTCTGCCATTAACAGAGACCATTGTTCAAAACAATCTTGTGTCCCTAAAGAAAAGACGATCAGTTTTCGACAAGCCTATCATGTCGAAGCCTGAGCCTTACCCTCTACAGACTGCGTGAGGATGAGCTCCAGGTTTTCCTTTGGCCGGTGTTTCGTGTCCTCCAGCAGCTTATAGACGCGGTGTCGCCGGTGCAGACGAGGTTTCCGGCCCTCCCCGGCCAGGGGCACCTTCCACCAGCGCTCCACGATGACCGTGCCCTGGCGGCCGGGGAGACTAGGGTGAGAAAGTTTCCAGAGAACACCGTTCAGGCCGCCGCCGTCCCCAAACCCCGGGCCCGGGCCCTCCAAGCCCAGAAGCAACACTCCGGCCTAAACAGCCGCAGCCCCACAACCCAAACTCAGCCCTCACCCGATGGTGAGACAGACTGAAGTCGCGCTCCAGGGCGGTGGTGCCCCCTTCAAGTCGCGGCCAGAGTAGCTCCGGTACTCGTCCTCGCAGCAGCCGCGCAGTACCTGCCCGCAGCAGAGCTCCACCGGGAGTGGTGACCGCAACCACCGCCATGATGCCAGGCCCCGAGGAGACCCGCGGAAGGTCCCCGGCGCCGGGCGGCAGGAAGGGCCTCGCTGGGGCTGCCCGCGGCGCGCCTGAGGTGGCGCGGCTTCGTCCTGTTTCCCCACAGCCCACACGCCGCGAGTTGAGAAAGCGGAGGAAACCGCTCTTTGGTTCAGCATTTTTCTCCTCTTCCTGTTTTTATTTTTATTGGGCGGGGGTACGCCCATAATTACCGACAGATAATGGAATGAGTATTAAATGAACTGACTGCGGAGAAGACACTATGTTCCTCTGGGTTGTTTTATCTTTAAAATGGAAGCTTTGGTTTAGCCCTAGTTGCTGTCTGAAGTTACTTCTAATAGTCTGTGATAACTAGACACAGAAGAAGAATGCTGCTCTCACTTTTCCTTCAAATCTATCTAAAAACGGCAGAAGGACGAAATCCTCTAGAAAACTGCCATTCCCAGGAAGAGTCTAACTCTTAATCATTGTACTACAATATTTAAGCCAGTTTTTAAAGGAGGATTCTAAATTAAGAGAGAGATAAACCATGGGGGTGGGGAGGGGAGGAAGGCCGAACAGTTTTCTCTGTGGACTGTCAATAGTACAGGACGAAAGAGGGTTTGTCAGAGGAGATTGTGGAAAGAGGCTCTATGCTTCATCATATGTGACTTTTAAACAGACTGACCAGTTACCCCTTCTAAACACACTTTCTTGGCTTCCAGGACACCAGTCTTCTCACATTATCCTTTGCTGATTTTTCTTTTCTCCCCACTTTTTCAAGTGCCCCCAAGACTTAGTCTTTGGACTTTTACTCTTCTCAATGTACACTCTCTTGATTGTACCTCGTATTATGGCTTACAATACTATTTATATGCCAACAACTTCCTACTTTCTATTTCCTGCCTAGTCTTGCCACAAACTCCACACTGGAATATCCAACTGCTTATCATCTTCCTCTTATATGTCTAACAGACATCTCAAAGCTAACATGTCCCAAAGGTGATTTCTGTTGTTCTTCCCCCAAAATGCCCAACTACAACCTTTCCCGTTTCAGTTGAAGGAAACGTCATTCTTTCAGTTCTTGGACTCACCTTTAACTTCTCAGGTTAACTTCTTTCAGTTCATCAGGAAATTCTGTGGGTTCTACCTTTAAACTATTTCAAGAATTCAACACTTGCCATCAACTCCAGTGCTCCCCTCTAGAATAAGACACCGTCTTTCTCCTGGATTAATACTCTCCCAACAGATCTCCACAGTTTATTTATAACATAGTATTCAGGAGGATCTTTCTAAAAATTCAATTCAGATGTCATTCTTCCACCCAAAACTTTGCAACCACTTACCCTTTACTTGCGGGGGGGGGGGGGGGGGAAATCCATACACTGATCTACAAGGTACTATATAATCCAGTCTCATTAGCTCTTTTTCCTTGTAGCTTATACTGCCCCACTCACAGTGGC
Organism: Sciurus vulgaris; assembly: GCF_902686455.1. Taxonomy (NCBI): domain Eukaryota; kingdom Metazoa; phylum Chordata; class Mammalia; order Rodentia; family Sciuridae; genus Sciurus; species Sciurus vulgaris. Next base: position 113,031,433 of record NC_136461.1, read on the forward strand.
CACTTTGCTGTTTCTTGAAAACCCTGGGTACATTTCCTACTTACCACTGGCTGTTGCTTCTGAATGGAATGCTCTTATCCTCAGACAATGGCTTGGTTAACCTTAACTCCCCAAATCTCTGATTAAATGTTACCTTTTCAGTGAGGCCCATTTGAATAATTGGTTGCTACAATCCTGCTCTATCCCTTTCATACTCTTAATTTCCCTTTATCCTGCTCTGTCCCCTGTTCCATAGCAGTTATTTTCTAACATTGTTTATTTTCTAGGTTTGTTTTCTCATTTTTAAGAGAGGCGTTCCATATGGCAGGGATCTTTGTATTGTTCAATGATGTGTCCCAAGCACTTAGAATATTGCCTGGCTCAGTAGGCTCTCAATAATAAATATTTGTTGAATGGATGAGTGAATGAATATGCAGAGAGGGTTCAGACTGGTGGCCCCATAACCAAACTTTGCTCAGAGTGTTAATTTTTAGAGAAATTGGTACTGAGAATTGAACCCAAGGGTGCTTTACCACTGAGCTACATCCCCAGTCCTTTTTATTTTGAGACAGGGTCTAAGTTGCTGACGGTCTTGATAAATTGCTGAAGCTGGCCTTCAACTTGTGATCCTACTGCCTTGGCCACTCTAGTCACTGGGATTACAGTGCACCCAGCACAATGTTAATTTTTTATCATCAGTAGCCAGTATGTTTTTAAATGAACTTGTGATCCTACTGCCTTGGCCACCCAAGTCACTGAGATTACATTGTACCCAGCACAATGTAAATTTTTTATCATCAGTAGCCAACATATTTTTAGATCTGGAGAAGTTTACCACAAATCCTGTCTTTCTAGTTTTTGTTAAAAAATCATAAAATCTGGCATCACCAATTCTCCTTTCCCACATGACAACCAGATGGAGCTGAGTTGTGTGAGCTTCTTTTAGATGGGGTGTAAGCATCCCATTTTTTAACAGCCCTACCCTGCAGCTCCACTGATTCCAATAGCTGTCTGGGTCTTGGGAAGCATTTAGTTTGTAATTCCTACCCTACAAGGCAATGGAGAAAGTTCAACAATCTGTAGTATCCCTGGGTTAAGGGCAGGGATGATAGTAAAAATACTGAACTGGGAACTAAGTAATCAGGACAATGCTGGATGGGGGCCTTGGAAGTCCCCTGCAGTATTGGACACCAACTCTTTAGTTGCTGGATTTTAGGGGGAAGGGGCATCCCAGAGGAAGGGCCAGGAAGGGTGGGCACAAATATTCAGAGAGGGCTATTTGCCAACCAGTACGGAAGTTTGCCACAAAGTATATACTAGTTGAATATAAGCCTTAAGGTGATAGGGTGGGGTGGGGGAGGAGCAGAGTGGAGCCCTGAAGTGACATATGGGCTGACCCGTCACTATGTCATAATGCCCACCAGGTCACAATGAACAGGATTGCTTGAACCTCTGCCGCCAGGCTCTGAACCTCACTTTGCCGCAGGGAGGCACTGAACAGAGAAACTGCCTTGTTACAGGTCACGCCCCTCTCTCTACTCCCTTTCTTATATCAAGAGGGGAAAAACACGGAACTACCTCTACCCGATCTGGTCACCATACGCCTATTACCTTTACTGTTACAAATACCGGATCAGCCTCCGGGAGAAGATGCTGCCTTGGTGTTATAAAAGGTATTTGTTTTCATCTTTGTGATTGTTTATGTAAATTGTAAGGGAAAATGAAAAATTTTCAAAGAACTTCCCAAGGGGCAGGAAATAATAACAAAATGGGGATAGAAAGATGGCATGGAAATTTTAATTTTTTCATGTGGCTGGCCTGGGAAAATGAAGACAGACTGGTATATAGACAGTACAGAAGACTGCCTATGTACCTGTAAATGATCAATTTACAGTAATCAATGATCTCTTATCTCATATTTCAATGTAACTAATTCAGGTCTCTCTTTCCCAACCAGCATCACTTACAAGGAACAGGAGGATTTGACACTCAGGCCCCGCTGCTGCCTCCAGTGCTCCTGAGTCCCTAGCGGGCCTCCAGGTGGGCAGAAGTGCCGAGCAGGGAAAAGACCACAACCAGCTTAAAGAACTGTATTCAGTAAGTGGACTATGAGCTGTGGTATGGCAGGGCAGTCCCTTGCTTGTTGTAATACCTTGCAGAGGTATTGCTATTTGGAAAATGAATCAGTAAATTCAGAGGTAGATGGAACCCTCAGAGCTCATGTGTAAAAGTTACTTTATAGACAAGGATTCTGGCCCAGAGATCTTAAGTCAAGGTCATACAACTGGTAGTGAAAAGCAGGATGAGAAAAAAAGCAGAAACAAAAGTACACTGGACTGTATTAGGATTTCTGGGACATAAAGCTATTTAGATGCTAAGCTGATCTACAGTCTAGAACCCCAACATTTGCTCTGGTATTGTATTGCAGCAATATGCCTACTTGTAACCTCTGCATTTTAAATAAGAAAAGGGAATTGAGAGAAAATCCCTATAATAAAAATGTGGAAGAGGAGGGGGTGGGAAATAATAAAGCTTAGTTTGAACAGTAAGCCAGACTTAACAAGGGTAGCTGTTAGTTCCTAGGATTAAGGGGGACAGTATTGAATCTTTAAGACATTGGCTCCACTTCTCCCAGGCTCCGCTATCTTCCCCTTCCTTGCTTTCACAGATGCACCCAAATCTGTCTGAGAATTGATTTGAGAACTATATGAACACAGAAGCAGGGGACTATTACTTTCATTTTTATTCCTTTTCCAGGCTGGGAATCTGACAGTGCTGACTACTGACCCCCTGCTCCATCAGGATCCAGTACAGTTAGACTTCCACTTCCGCCTCACCCCCCAGACTTCCACCCATTGGCACGGCCTTCTTTGTGACCACCGACTCTTCCTGGATATCCCATTTAGGACCTTGGATCAAGGGAATAGGGAAAGGTGACTGAATTGGGATGAGTGAGTAGGGAGGAAGGGGTGGGGAATGTCACCCTTCTATTATGTCACAATCACTAAGTGGACCTGGATACAAACCATTCAGGAGGCATGGAGACTAGCCTTTGAGCTGAGCCAGGATCTGGGGTACAAGGGGTAACATTTTATGGGAAGTTGCTGGACTCAAGATTCAAAAACAGAAGTGGGGATCCAGAAATCATTGAATAAAAGGAAGTATCTTGAGCTAGTTAATAGTCCCTTCTTCCTAGACCCCCTTTATGGCTTACACCTCAGATCAGTTGTGTGCAACCCCTCAGCTTCAGAGAAAAAGCTACCAAAACTAGTGTAGCAGCTTATGCTTCATGGTTTGGATGGGTGGAGAGCAGAAACTGACCAATATTTTTTCTGCTCCAGCTAGGTGTCTTTCTAGATTGAACTGGCTGAGCATGTCATTAACTGTTTTTCTCCTACCTCTAGTTTGACAGCAACACTGGAGTACGTGGAAGAGAAAACCAACGTGGACTCTGTGTTTGTGAACTTCCAAAATGATCGGAAGGACAGAGGTGGGGATCTGCTGTCTTTCATCCTTTGTGTTCAGGAAGCTTGAGAACTTTAGAACTCCTTTCCTTTGTAGGAGTCCCTCTTCCCCCTACTCCTAAAAAAAAAAAAAAAAAAAAAAAAAGAAAGAAAAAGAAAAAAAGAAAAAAAGTACCCTGTGGCATTTCAGGGATTTTCTTCTCTCCACAAAAGTAGTGAAGGCACGAGGCATTCTGTTCAGTCAAGTTACAACTGGACTATTAGGAAGCCCCTGCAGGTTCTGTCAGAGGCCAGACTAAGGGAGCACTGGTGAAATTGCACAAAACTACTCAAGGGATATAATCAGAAAGGATCTCAAGTGTATCAAGCACCTACAGTGTGAAGGGGCTGGGGACAAGGCCAGGACACAGGAGCACATGCGATAGAAACTACAACCTTTTCCCTTGAGTAGTTCATACAAAAAGCTGGTCATCAACCATTCTTCAAAAACATCACTTCAGAGTTTACTGTGCCATCATTATGTTAAACACTTCAAAAACATTTAAATTCTGTGAAGGGGAATGATTCTCACTTTACAAATGAGAAAACTGAAGATCAAAGGGTTAACCCAGAATGTTACAAGCTAAGCAAGTGTTAAAGCCAGGGTTATAGCCTAGGTCTATTTCATTACAAACACACCCAAAAAGTCTGTACTACACAGCTTCCCAGAGGCCACTCCTTAGCCAAGGAGTGAATACATGAGGGAATACATGGCTTGAGCTTCTGAGTGTTCTAACCATTTGTTTTGTCATTCACAGGTGCTCTGCTACGTGCCTTCAGCTATATGGGCTTTGAAGTGGTCAGACCAGATCACCCTGCCCTCCCTCCCTGGGGCAATGTCATCTTCATGGTGTATCCCCTTGAAAGGGACCTTGGCCACCTGCCTAGCGAGCCTCCCTAAACATGCTTATTCCAACTCTGTGAGGGGCTAGAAGCCTTGACACATGGGACTTGAGCCCAGGTGATTCAGGGCACCTCCATTCTAGGAATAAAGGGTAGTGCAATCATCAAGTGTTTGCTTTTCCTTGTGGGGTGTACGGATGGCTGGAGTGGAACATGAATCTGAGTTGAATTCACTATAGGACAATGACTGAGGGACCCAAGCCAGAGAGGGAAAGGACTCAAGAATTTTACGTTCCTTTTATTTTCCCCTAACCCAAAAACCACTTCCTCACTTATTCTATTTACTGAGTACCTGGAAATGGCAAAGACCAATCAACTAGGGAGTTCAGAAAGGATAAGCCTCATTAGGATGCTTTTATCCACAAATTTCAGTCCAAATTGTGGGGGGAACTGAGAAGTTACATGGGCCTCCTGGCTTTGGCCCATGGGGGCCATGATTGTGTTAAACACTTTATAAACATTACATTTAATCTTAAAAATTTATGAAGATGGTTTTGATTCTCATTTTGCAAATGAGAAAACTGAAGATCAAAAAGTTAACCCCAAATGGCTTTGGCCCAAGGGGAAGATCTCAATAAGTAAGCAATAGCAGAGAAAAGAGGGCATTCCAGACAGCAAATATTGGGTTGTATTGGAAGAATGAGAATGATAAAGAACCCAGAGGAAGGGATATTAACTGACAAGACATGAAGATCACATTAAAGGAAGAGATTTTATACCTAGTAATGAACTGCAGGTAAAAATGAGATTACTGATTTTCCAAAGTAGGAAGTCTTATGAATAATTTGTATCAGCGACCTCTGTTCATGAAAGTAAAGACCCTCAGGTAGTGAGGAAACGGGTCTAAATGGCCTTATAATTCCCTTAAAAGGTAGTTCCAATTCTAGAGCTGAGCACACTTCAAATAGTTCACTGTAGTCAGTGCCTGGAATGTCCAACAGAAACCCTCCTGGATTCCTCCAAGACTGTAAGATCTATTTAAAGTCATTCCTTTACTGGAACTTTTCTGCTAATTGCTACTGAGTTTTCTAAAAAATTTGAAAATTATGGTTGTGGGAAAATACAGTTGCCAAGCATTATGCAGAGAGACCTAACTTATCCCTAGATTTAAAAAAGGGCCTGCCATAAGGCATCCTTATGTGCCAATTTTGTTTGCTTTGCCTTGTCCTCAAAGAAAAAAAGGTTCATTTCATTGCCCATTATTCTTATCACCCACATTACACTTTCTCTTACGCACATGTGCGCGCACACACAACACACACACACAAATTTGGTACTAGGATTAAACATGGTGCTTTACCACTGAGCTACATCCCCAGCCCTTTTTGAGACAGGGTCCTGATAAGTTGCTTAGGGCCTAAGTTGCTGAGGCTGGCCTTGAATTTGTGATTCTTTTGCCTTAGCCTCTCGAGTTACTGGGATTACAGACGTGCCACCACGCTCAGCCACATTTGTATTTACTTTTAAGTACCTTCATGATTCTCACTGAAGCCTCAATACTGTCAGAAATGGACAGATGCTAATGAGAAAAAAAGCTACTTAAGTCTTAAAATAAGTTTATAGTGGAGACCTATTCTTGGAATCCAGGATTCTAGAATCCTAATCCAGGCCTTTTATTTCTAACAGTTTAGGAGGGGTTCTTATTTACATAGCCTAAACCTAAATTGGTATGGTTTTTAATAAATGATTGATTAGTTCCGAACTAACATTAAGAATATGTGTATATGGGAGGGTCACTTGTTTCATAGTTGGTGCCTGTGATATGAAGTGGTTGAAAATTCTCACCAGATTTAGACTCAGAAGATATTTTACCCATAGGCCTGCTTCCACTTTGCGATTTAATGAGCATTTGGTTTCTGGATAATTTTCTTGAGAACTTTATTAAGCAAAGAAACCCCCAAATGATTTAAACAGAACTATACATGTGTGTTCTTTCTCAAGGTGTGTATGTACACATATAAGTACTATACTAGCAATTTAGAATATTTCCTGAGTCACATTTCTCCTTTTCTACTTGTATTTTAACTGAAGTTCACAAAGAAATAGCTGGAGCATTGTTCCCAAAACCTGTCTCCAACAACACATTAGCAATTGACTCTGACAGGTGGTAGTCTCTTCCCACCTTCTAAAGATTTTTAATACATTTATGCTATTTTTGCCTTTGCCTCCTGATTTCAACTACAGTCTGAGTTCCCTGTTCAAACACTTCCCTTAACCAGAGTCACCTGATGAGGTGAGTCACAGGTCTGCAGAATCATCATTTCCAATGACCAAACTCTGGCTGTTTCCCAGCCAGAAAAAGGACACAGTCTAGCAGTGATGTGCATTATGACTGGCAGAGGACACAGCATCCAAACACTGAAAGACAGGGGAAGGATGGAGAAGGAGGTGAGATGGGGTGATGTACTTGGCTCCCTCTGCTCTGCACTCTTCTGGTAATTCAACGGAAGGAGAAAATGGATTTGGTCCGCAGCAAGCCAGATTGTGTGTGTAATAAAGGACTGCATGGATATCTTTATCATAGACTTCTCTCTCCAGGCACCAAATCCTGTGCAAAATTCTGCCAAAGACACAAACACAGAGACAAAAAGCTTGAAAGGGCTCAATTTGAGAGCAAGTTAAGCTGCAGGAAAGCAACTGAGGAGAAATATATGAAGGTAGGGAATAGGGAAGAGGGAATAAAGCAAGGCCCCTGCAGTCACCCTCATTACTTCCCTGTTGCTACAGAGAGATGATAGCTCCACTCACACAGCAAAGCAGATGGCTGAGCCAGTGGAAGCCCAGACTTCAGAGTAGGTAGTCATCTTCAAGGTTATCATCACCAGACATAGAGGCAGCTTCTAACAAGGAGAAATGAGAAAGTTAGACCTTGCCCTATTCTAGCAGGCACTGTCAGGCACAGGAGAAAAATGGGTTCTTGGTGCTCAATGATCTAGGAACCTAGCTTTAACCTCACTAGTCTGGAGAGGCTGAGAAAAGGTAACCTCCAAAGATGCTCGAGGTGGGCAATGCTGTTTGTACCTGATAAGCTAAGGCAGGACAGGGTATGTGCCATCTCTCCAGGACTCTTTTTGGATTCAGTGAGCAGGCTGGCAAGAGAGGTATCTGTTTCTGTGGCCTGAGGACATGAAAACGAGAAAAAGGAACAACATCTTGGTTGGTAGGAAAAAAGAGGCTATCCTATCATTCTGTTCATAGAATCTGGTTAAGGCAGTTGAATTTGGCTGCCAAGAGAAACACAATGCCTCCTTTGATCAACATTTTCCAAGTAGTTTGAAAATGAAGTAATCTAAAGGTTCCCAGGGCGGCATAGGCTTCAGTTCACTGAAAGTTAACAAAATGTCATAACTAGAATGTTTTCCCGGAAGAAGCACTCAAATGACTACAATGGCTCACTTACCACATCCTTTAACATGTCGGGGACAGCTCTGTTTTCTTCCACATCTTCAGGAAGCTCAACTGCATATCCTTTACGAACTAATTCTAACCCAATATCAAGTTTCTAAGAGAAAAAGTGAAAAGGAAATGATGTTCTTTTTAAGGGGCAAATCTGAGGAAGCAGAAGAGCTGGGATCAGTACTTTAAAGATATTCCTTTGATGAGATGGTGCACAGGATCTAACAAAGTAGGAGTAATATCAGGTAAGGATTTCTGGGAAAGAAAGAAACTATGAAAATCCACATGACAACATAAGAAGAACATGAATCCTGCTCTTACCTTCCCATTGCTTGTGTCATATAAATAGATCTTTGGCCAAGTTGAGATCCCAGTCTGGACATAGCTAGAGATTTTGGCCACTAGGGGTTTCCAATCAGCACAGTGAGTCAGTCTGTCAAACTCATCCAAAGCTTCCTCTTCCCATTGTTCACCTGGCGGGAAATTTTAAATAGGGGTGCCTTGGAAGGGGTCAGTGCTCAGGGTGGTGATTATACTCTGGAGGGAAGTTGGAACCACCCCTCACTATCCAGGAAGGCATTTATTTTCTTCTCTGGAGGGTTTCAGTTCTGAAAGTTGGGCAAGTTTCTGGCTGTTGCTTTCTAGAGTTAGTAAGGAAAAGGTACCTCCCATGTGAATGTTATTCTATTTGAAGGCAAGGTCAATAGGTGGCATGACTGATTTACCTGACGGGGCAATCCGTGCCAGACTACATTCTATTGCTTGAAATGGAAGGCTTAGGAAGTCACTTCTAAAGTGAAAGAAATTCAAATTAGAATCCAAAGGCTAGAAGGGACAATTTATATTCCTTGCTTTGAGACAAAACCAACTAATCTAGAGCCAGAAGTTACTCACCTGTTCTTTATAAACAGGTTCCCTTCCAAATTGCCCTGGTGATGAGTGCCAACAACTCACCACTCTATGGCCATAGCTGACTCCACCTGGGACTCCACACTGACCTGAGAGCCCTGAGGTCCTTCAGTGGGCAATCTCCATTATCTCCAAAGTCAACAAAGTAGAGGTCCAAATTCCCATTCTCCAAGGTGCCAAGGACCCTGGCTCGATACCAGGAACCATTTGTAGATAAAGGTGCTGCCACAATATCTCCTACATGCACAGTCAAGTCTTCAGGCTATACATGGGATGAAGAGTTAAGGAGGAGGGAGAGTTATGAAGTGGTAGGGAATAACAGAAGGAAGAAAGAATAATGTTGCCCCAGAGGAAGAAAATAATGACAATGAAAAAGATATACTCCAGCACTGTCCTGTCCCTATGGCGACTTACCAGAGTATTCTCATAGTGCTGGGTCATCTCGCTCACAAGCTTATCTAATTGCAGGCTGCGGGAGCCAATGATTTGGATCCAGAAGTGGTTAGGGTGTTCAGAAGCAGAGACGTAGACTTCTAAGTACTCATCAGCATGAAAACTGAAGTCAGGACTGGGGACTGAACACAGTGATAAGGACTGTGACTATATCAGAACCATCTCAGGTTGAAAGAGGGGAGAATGCATCAGGGGAATGATATACAAATACCAAAAGGCTGTTAACCATTTTAAAAATAGTTGGAGGGACCATGGAAGAAAGGTACTTAGTTATTTTTTGTAACTTTCTATGTAAGTGAGTAATAAGTTTACATTCTTTGTTATGGGTCATGTATTCAAATCAGTCACCAATTACAATAGAGGTAACTCTTCTATTTGCTAGCTGCAGAAGGATCAGGTACATGGACAGCTATTCTGCTAGTTCTAGATCCCATTCTGGATTATCACTGTGGCTTTGGACAAGCCAAGGATCCTCTTGAAGGCCCTTGTCTTTCCTGCCCATTTTAGCACCTTTGGATAGAAGAGAAAGTTATTGGCCTTTTTGTTCTTCTTGAAGAGTGATGGTTTTTAGAACCAACAATGAGACAAGTAATAAAAAGAGAAAAATCGGGTTGAGAATTTACCATTTAAAAAGTATGTCTGGAGAAAGAATATAATGTAAATTATTTGATGTATTGTTCATAGACTAGTTTCCTGTGTTAGCATATTCCTATCTCATTTTCCTTCACCAGATGGCTCATATTCAGAAAAATATTAATGTTTAGTTTTAAGTAAAATAGAACATTAATCTATGATGATAGACTTATAAATACAGTCACACCAATTGATTTTTTTTATTGCTTCCTATTTTGGTTCAGTTAAGCCAGTATTCCTGTCCTTCATATGTTCCTTGTTACATACTTTCAAACATGGACATCTCAGGACTGGTCTGGGCTCTAGACTTCTGAAAGCTGTCATCATTAGGTTTCTCCTTGGAACCATCTTTTGGTCCTACAATAGCCATGTCACCACTTCCTTTGCAAGGAGAAACTGCCAGGGGTGTAGCCTGCCCCATGCTAGAACTGTTGTTTTTCCATAAAGTTGGTTCTCCAGCTCCACTGGGTTCTGTCACTTCCTCTCTTCTCACACTGATTGGCTGCTTGCGTGGGACTCTGGTTTCTGCAGAATGCGCGATTCTCTTCCGAAGTTCTTCATCTTCTGAAACTTTCTCCAGTATCAAATGCTGTGGAAAATAAGAGAAGGGATGATATATATGCAGCCAAATGTTGATCCAGGATGGAATTTATAATGGGTTGTTCTCACTTTTAGGAATAATCCAAGTCTATCAACTACTTGCCTTGGCTGCTGCCACTTCCTTCTGTGTTCCTGAGATTTTTATAAGTCTTGATAATAGTAAAGTCCCCTCTGATTCTTTGTCACAGGTAATTTTGGCTCCAGAGGCCTTACAGATAGAACGAATTGTCTCGCCGCCTCTCCCTACATTGAATAATACATAAAAATGTGTCTGACCTTAACTATTAAGAGAAATCAATATTTTGTAAATACTATGAGAAGGGAGTCGATTCTCATTTTCAAACTGAACAGAATGTAAGATGGTGCATGGCAATCATGAGCTCTTCAAGTCATTACCGTAGGAAAGAATACAGGACTCTGACTTACCCATTTTATTTAAACTCCATACTTTGGGTAGGCTAACTTCATACCATTTTTTGGCTACTCAGCAAGGTTATACATACTTTACATTACCATCTCCTAAGATGACATGGTATCAGAACCCTGAATGAGGACAGGACAGTTTTTTCCTCAAACAGCAGCATTAAAGAAATGATCCAGGGGAAAGCATTACAAGTGCCATATAAAGCACTGTCTTGAATGACTTGGGACAGCATGAGTAGCTCTATCTTCCTTCAAAACGTATTATGAAGTGACTACATTTACCAGAACCCTTCTGGAACCTATTTGTAAGGTTCAGATCACACAACTTCTTGAGGTAATGGGTTTTTTTTCTATAAGAAAGTAAAGCTCTGGATTTAATTTCCATTTTTTTTTTTTCCAGTAAGGTGAAGGAGAAGTAGCCTGGAGAATCCTTGGGAAGATATGAAAGAAAGGCAAAAGTAAAGAATAAAGGAAACAGCAGAGGAAACTGTCCAGTGGTACCTATGATTCTGCCCACAGATCTCTGGGGGACTGAGAGCTGCTCAGACACTGGGGTATTCTCTGTCAGGATCTGATGGATTGCTGCCTTGGCCTTGCACACCTGTACAGGAAAACCACTGATAAGCAGCACTCGCTCATCGCCTACATCCTCTGTGTCCACATCAATCCGAGCACCTGTCTGTTTCCGTAGCTGTAAAGAGAAGGAGACATGGCAGTTCATTCTGGAAGAGCTCCCATTTGGGCCCAGATAAGGACACTCTAAATCAAACCCTTGAGGTAGATGGAATTGACCAAACCACCAGCTAAATCAGAATGCTATAATTAGTCTTCACTGACTTTTGCTTAAGGAAGGAGATTCATGACCAAGTAATTACAAGTAGCAGTTGATTCACAACCATTTCTCTCTATGCTTACAATCCATCCCCCACCAGTTTTATCTTGATTAGAGAATTAAAGGTTTTGTTTTCTTGACATTTCAACTGAACAATGGAGGGTGATAAGAAAAAACTAGGCAAAAATGAGAGTTCATTAATTCCAGAAAAAACTAGTTCAATGTGTAACAGTTGAGAATCATCTTAAAAACCCCTATTTTATGCTAAATCATCCATTCTCTAGGGAGAAGTACTCATCTCTGGAAGGAAAATAGCATAGTTAAAAGTTTCTGTACTTCATCATAGCGTGCGTTTTGTGATAGAGGGTTAGAGGAAGGAAATGAGAAGTTCAATTAATAGAAACACTGCTGGGAAAGCTGTTTGCCTGCTTGCACACTTGCCTGTTTAATATTGGCTCCTTGGCGGCCAATGATGAGCTTCACAGCCTCTTGGGGAACCCGCATCTCTATCTCGATGTCATCCTCCCCAACAAATGTCAGCCGCTCTTCTGCACAGATCATGGCTCATTAGATCAGACTTAAACACACAAGAAACTACCATCATCCCTCCTCTGAATCTGGTTGTCAGAGACAATGATCAAAGAGATAAAACTGTGAATGTCATTCATAATGACAAACAGAAGCATCTGAGTGAAAATTAGAAGGTCCTAAAAGATCAGAGATGGGATGGGGAGCACTGTTCAGTGGTAGAGTATATGCTTAGTATTCAGGAGGCTGAGTTCAATCCCCAGCACACATTACCCCCAGCCCCCACACACACACAGGGTTTCTGGGATACTATTCAGATGCTAACATGGGAAAAGCAGATTATGAAAAGGTTTTCTGGGTTTTGGATAAACTATTTCTAAGACATGACTCCTAGAGAAGAATGAAGACCAGAAGTTGTCCAAGTCATCCATTAGACTCAAAACTTCTCCCAACTAATTTGTACATTAGTTATTTCTCTAGGCTCAGCCTTTGGGGAAACTATCTTCTCCTAATGACTAATTAAAAGGAACAAACAAAAAGATATTTTTAAAAACCCTCTGTCACATTGATTTTGCTAAAGGGAACAGTTCAATGGCCTTATGAGTTATTTCACAGTAAGAACACAGAAAAGAAGAAATCAAATATTTTCAAATTCCTCAGAGAAAGCCAGTAATATCTCACCAAACAATACCTGGTATGGCATGGAAAGAATTTCATTTCAACTTAAGGCAGCAACGTGGTTGGAGTATTTTCACAGGCACGATTGTAGGGTTCACATACCTCTGCTTTCCCTATACCTGCGGTATAGGATATAGGCAACTGTTGCACTGGCTGGAATCCCAAGGCCCAGGGCTATTTTCTGAATAGTGGACATGCTTGTCCAAGAAGTCCGTTCAGTGGACATTTTCTGCTATACTGACTTACATCCTGGAACAAGCAAACAAAGGAAAAAGCTTTCATCAAACGCTAGTATGGCTGACAGAGGGATATGAGAACACATTGTTATTAATACATTACTAATTTCCCATTTCAAGAGCTTCAGAAATCTCAAAATCTATTTCATGGAAAAGGTCTCAGGGTATTTTAAAAGGTTAGTGAAGGGACATATACACATACAACTATTTTACGCTTTTCCCCCAAGGAGAAATGTACATTAATCAGTTTTAGAAGATAAAGGACCAAATAAAATATTTTTTAAAACATATAAATTTCATATCAAACTATTTAAAACTCCTTATCTATGCTTCTGGACCTAACAGAAGATGTTCTACAAGGAGTGCCATTCCAGGCTTAGTACAATCTTATAAATACAGACTTTGTTTACTGTCTATGCTTCTGGATTCTATTTAATCCTCAACCAACAGTGAAATGAAGTTCTGCTCTCCTCCTTCACCAGATCTAACTTCCTAACTCATCAACCTAGAGAAGATATATGAAACTTATCTTACCCCTCTGCTGCAGCAGGAAAGCAGCCATTCCCTTCCCAAAAATCTTTGGTCTCTGTGTCCTCTTTCTCTTGGTTTCTCCTCCTGTTTTCCCTGGCAGGTCCTTCAGAGTCTGGGGCTTATCTTCCTGTGCTTTCTACCCATTACTAATGGCACTCTGCTCTTTGGGCAATTTCATCCACACCTGTAGCTTCAATTACTACCTATATGATAATGTTTCCAACAACACAGCACCTGGCCCGATTCAGAAGCACATCAAATCTCTTTAGACTTACTGGCCTTGTTGCTATTAATCTGACACCATTTATTTGTTTTCCTGCCAAGCAAATCCTCACATTTCCCTCACTATAATTCCTTATTTTTTACATATATTTAAATTCTCCCAATGATTTCACACCTTCTCTTTTTGAACCTCTAGTGTCTCCTCCATTCTTCCAAATGATGTTTTTGCTCCCTATTTCACTGAGAAAGCAGAGCTTTCAGAGAAAATATCTGAAGGGTTATGGAAAATAATATTTCTATACGACAACTCCCCAAGAAAATGGATGGATGGTGTGGCTCGGGAAGTGGGAGAGGAAACTGGCCAAACATTAAACCTCTCCCAGTGCATTCCCAATAACAATGGGTCCTAAAAGAAAGGGACAGATATGGAATGCCAGGCCCTAAACCTCGGCCTTCCTCCTGTCATCTTAGTCCTGAATGACAATGAGCAAGATTTGAATACTCATCCCTCAGGGTCTGGTTTTAACCTGTGCAACTAGTCCCTGAAGGTCAAAACTGCATGTGCAGGATTTCCAATGATTACATCATCCTCATGGTACCCTATAAAACCAGAACCCCCTCTGTAACTGACAACTATTTTCCCATCTGGAAAGTGGACCCGAATGGTGCCTGAATCTGCAAAGGAATAAAGGCTTCTCTGAATCTGTGGAAGTCTGCTTGCCGTCCTTTTGCACTTACAATATCTACAAGTTTCCACACATTTACTGGTCTCCACCCTCACTTGTGCCTAAATACCTAATCTTTTCTCCTGTGACCATGGATGAATTCTTATTCCTATAGGTGAATTCTTTCATACTAGTGTTGCTCCACCAGTTTCTCTTCCTTTCTTTTTACATTGTCAGTGTTCTTCTCTTTACTAGATCTTTCATCATCAGACAAACATTCTCCTTTCTTAAAGAAAATCTATCTTGATTCTATTTATTTCTCCAACTACATCCATTTCCTTCCTTCCTTTTACATGAAGGCTCTGTAGAGTGCCAAATCTTCAGTCCTCAAATTTTCTTCATGAATCTACTCTAACTGCTCTTGTCAAGGTAACTATTGACTTTGCATTGCTAAGTCCAAAGATTGATTCTCAGTTCTCATCTTCCATGACTTTGCCACAGTATCTGGCATAGCCTGTGATATCCTCTTTTCTTTGCCTGGCTTCCCCAACAGCACATCCTCCTGTTTTCTTTCTTTCTTTCTTTCTTTCTTTTTTTTTTTGGTACCAGGGATTGAGCCCAGGGACACTCAACCACTGAGCCACATCCCTGGCCCTTCTTATTTTGAGACAGGGTTTCACTAAATTGCTTAGGACCGCACTAAATTGCTGAGGCTGACTTAACTTTTGATCCTCTTGCCTCAATCTCCCAAGTCACTGGCATTACAGGCATGTGCCACCAGACCCCAGCCTCTCCTCCCTTTTTGACTGCTCAGTTTCAGTTGCTGGTTCCTTCTCATTCTTTGTAACCTCCAAACACTGGAGTATCGCAGGGGTCTGTCCTTTTGTTCTTTTCTCTTTTCTACTTCACTTCCTGAGTGATCTCATCAAGTCTGGCTTTAAATTCCATCTATATGCTACCAACTCCCAAATTCATTACCTAGTTAGGACCTTTCTCCTGTGCTCCAAGGTTTGTATATCCAACTGTCTACTCAATGACATCCTTTTGATGTCTAGTAGGCATCTCAAACTTAATAGGTACAGCACTGAACTCCTGATCCACTTCCTTCTGAAGTCTTTGCCATTTCAGTAAACAGCAACACCACTGTTTTAATTCCATAGGCAAAAAAATCTTTGTCATCCTAACTGCATATTCAGTCTGTTAACAACTTTTCTACTCTACATTCAAATTATCCAGAATCTGAACACTTTGTATCTATTTTTATGACCCTGCTCTAAAACACCATTATCTTTGATTTAGATTACTGCAACACCTTAAATATGTTCTTGAATTTGCCACTGTCCATTCAGTTTATTCTCAATATAACCTCTGAAGAAAGTCAAATGTTATTTCTCATTCTCTGAGTCAAAGTCATAATAACGTGTTTATTGTTTCCACATTAGAATGTAAATATCTTAAGGACAGAAATTATTTTGTTTCATTCCCCAGTGCTTAGCACATAGTAGCCACTCAACAAATATTTGGTTAATAGTTTTTCGAATGAATAAATGTTCTCTCATTTCTTTAGTGAATCTCTGTTGCCTACATGTAAACTTAAGGGCATGAAAGGTTCTATATAATCTGATCTTTGCCTGCATTTTCATATTCTTATCCTACCTCTACTAGTTGAACAGGGTGCACTTAGGTATCCTTGCTCTGACATGTGCCACTTGTGTCTTCCTAATCTTACTTCTCAGCCCATTTAGGCATCCTTGTTAAAATTATATTTCTTCAAGTTTCATTTTTAATATCACCTATTCTTCTGAGGCCTCTGGGATTTCCAGTGCTGGCTGACTGAGGAGGAGGTTCTTTTTAGCTCACATTGCCCTGTGAATGACAATTTCATGACAGTACTTGTTCACACTATGTGTAACTGTTATTCCTGGGTCCTCTGGACTGGCTTCACCAAGACAATTTAACCACATTTATTATGCACTATGTGCCAGATGCTACTGTGGCACTAAGAACACAATGATAAAAAGGTAAGTGTGCTAAGTAGCTACTACCAGGCACTTTATTTTATTCAATATTTATGCAACTCTGTAAGGCAGGAAAAATTAACCCTATTTTATAGAGGTGTACATGTGCTTGAAGAGGTTACCTAATCTTACCCCCAGAGCCTGGGTTATTATTTGTATATGAAAAAATCTTTTAAAGTGATTTCAGAAATCCCTTCCTGACCTTCCTTTTCCTACCAAGGTAATGATACCTGGTGTTTTACTCTTTGTTTTGATTATTTTCAATTCAAAATAAACACTGGTAGAAAACACTGAAGATGATTTAAAAAAAAAAACAAACCCTAGGGCTGGGGACATAGCTCAGTTCGTAGAGTGCTTGCCTGTCAAGCACAAGGTCCTGGGTTAAATCCCCAGCACTGTGTGCAAGAAAAAAACACAAAAAACCTAAAGACAGTACTCACACGGCTTTTAATGAGACTTGCTTTAAAAAAAAAAAAAAAAAAAAAAAAGGATGATTAGTAAGGCATGGTGACGCAGGCCTGTAATCCCAGTGACTTGGGAGGATAAGCAAGTGGATCACAAGTTCAAGGCTGCCTTGGAACCTTAGCAAGACTGTTTCAAAATAAAATAAAAAGGGTTGGGAATATAGCTCAGTGGTAAGGTGCCCAGTTCAATCTCCAGTACAAAAAAAAAAGTAAATGAAATTTATGCTATAATTTGTCTCCAGATAAAATATTCAACCCAAACAATAACATCTAAACAAAAATCTTTCACCTTGAAAAAACTAGTTTTTTCCTAGTAAGGCTTAAAATATTCTAATATAGGACTCTGGAATAAAACTGGTTCCAAAACAGCATTCCCTGAAAGCCTATGAGGAGGAGCCAAGAAGGCAGGAGACCCAGTATGGAAAGATCACTTCTAGGAGCAAATACAGGTAAAGAAATTAGAGGTGGCTTTTTTATTACCATTCAGACAGACTACCAGAATTTGTATCTGGTATGCTGAAGACGTAGCTCAGTGGTAGAGCTCCTGGTTAGCATGCACAAGGCTCAGAGTTCAAGCCCCAGAACTTCCCCCACTCCAATTGCATCTAGGCTCAGATTGCTTTACTGAAAACTTTACTGACTAGAATGGAATAAAATTCTTCAGAGCTACCAGGAGTTTGCCATGTTGATTTTTCTAGGCTGGAGTTTTAAATAAGTTTAATCTACCCTCTTGCCTATACTCATATTCTGAAGAAAAAAAATCAAAACCTTCTTTTATCATCTTGGTGGGGACTCTTTTCAAGTGTCTTGTCTCTTTGGGACAATTAGTTGTTCAGTGGATCTAGTAAATCACTTTTAGAAACTGGAGCATGAAATTGAGGAAATACTGCTCTTTTCACCCTGCTTTTTTTGGGAAAGGATGGAAGGACTGAGTTTAAAGTTGGCTGTTTTCATTTATGGGGTACTTTCCCCAAATCACTGAATAAAAATCAGCTTCTCCCTCTTTTATTAAACATGCTGCGAATAAAAACTTTCATGACTCTATGAAAGTCTGCACAATATCATGTAAACTCCTCTGTATTCACCAGAGGAAAGGAAACAAATTTGGTTTCATAAGGTTTTGTTCTGTGTACCAGGGATTGAATCCAGGGGTGTTCAACCACTGAACCATATTCCCAGCATATTTTTTTGAGACAGGATCTCACTAAATTGCTGAGGCTAGCTTTGAACTTATGATCCTCCCGTCTCAGTCTCCCAAGCTGCTGCTGGGATTACAGGCATGTGGTACCACGCCCAACTTGTTATGCTTAATAACTTATTATGCTTAATTAACTTGTTATGCTTAATAACTCCCAAAGTACACTTTCCTATAATAAGAAATAATCTATTCTTTAAATTTTTTTTTTTTTAATTTTTAGCTATACATGACAGTGGAATGCATTTTGGCAGAATATACAAACATAGAGTATAACTTATATTCTATTTAGGTTCCCATTCTTGTGGTCTTACATGATGTGAAGTTACCCTGGTTGTGTATACAAATACAAGGCTAGGAAAGTTATGACCAATTAATTCTACTCTCTCCTATTCCCCTGTCTCCTCCCTTTCCTTTGTTTCCCCTTGTCTAATCCAATGGACTTCTATTCTTCCCCTCCTCACCCTCCCTTGTGGGTTAGCATCCACAAATCAGAAATAACCTAGTCTCTTTAAAAAAAAATTTTTTTTTGTAGTTGTAGATGGACAGAATACCTTTGTTTATTTTTTTGTGGTGCTGAGGATTGAACCCAATGCCTCACATGTTAGGCAAGTGCTCTGCTACTGAACTACAGTCCCGGCCCTGAAGAAATAATCTATTCTTGATGTCTAGGAATGATTTTACCTTTTTGTCCTCTCCTGGTTACTTCATATATTTACTCATGTGGTCTCCAAAGTGCAAAGCTTGTCTTCATTATTAGTGTGCCCTTTTTTTTTTTTTTTTTTTTTTTTTTTTTTGGGTGGTACTGGGGATTGAACCTAGGGCCTTGTGCTTGACAGGCAAGCACTCTACGAACTAAGCTATATCCCCAGTCTTGTGCTCAGTTTTATAATGCTAGTTGAACATGCTGGGGGCAGAGGATGAATAAGAATTCCTGCTCTGAGATAGTCACAGTCTACTAGGAGAAAAACATCTATTAGGCAGTGTAAAGACAATATAAATTCTTGGCCAGTGCAACAGTAGGGAGAAGCTAGGGCTTAAAAGGTTTATGTTTTAGATGGGACACAGTTGAAAATCATTTAAAATAGAAGTCATTTATCTTCTGCCAACTCATCCAAACAAATGAATATTGAGTATCCAAAATGAGCATGCCTTGGGGGACATAACAGTCAAGAAAGAGTTAGCTGCTTCCACGGAGCTTCTTGTCTGACACAGCTTTTGACAGGTAGAAGTCTGAAGGTGTTAAAGGTTTTGAAAAACCAAAATAAACCTACCCCTTGAGTGCGCTCTGCCTTTAACATTACTTCTCTGGCCAGAATTCATGCATATGGGGCACAGAAATCAATTTCAGAACTGGGGGACCACAGAGATTATTTTCTTCATTAATGATGTTACAACTGGGGCAACTGAGGCTCAGGGATATAAAAGGATTTCACTAAGGTCACATGGCTGATTAGTCATTTCTATACAGTACAGTGTTTAAGGGAAATAATTTGGTTTTGAAGGTCAATTATAATCATACTTCTTTATGGAGGCTGAAAGCACTAATAGTTTTTCAGTTCTGAAACTATCAAAATCAAGGCCAAGGGGGCTGGGGCTGTAGCTCAGTGGTAGAGTGCTTGCCTACCATGTGTAAGGCACTGGGTCCATCCCTAGCACCACATAAAAATTAAGTGCCATCTACAACTAAAAAATATTTGAAAAATATCAAGGCCAAGGATCTCAGGCCAGCCAAACCCCTTCAATCTTGACCTCCTATACTAGGTTGGGCCTCAGTGATAGGAACTTTCAGTTTCCCAAACATCTCTTCATAACGTACACCATGCTTGTAATTTTTGATCAATGGCTATGTCTGTTATAAGAATGAACTGAAAGCAACATTAGGTTCAGGAAGACCAATCAGACTACTCCAGGTGTCAATGATGGAGAGAGAAGTAGATAGTGGTGAATAAAGTTTTTAGGATACTGGGATTGAACTCAGGGCTTCATGCATGCTTGTCAAGTGCTCTACCACTGAGCAGCATCCCCTGACCTTCTAAAATTTTGAGACAGGGTCTTCCTAAGTTGCCCAGGTTGGCCTGGAACTTGAAATCTTCCTACCTGAGCCTCCCAAGTTGCTGGGCTTACAGGCATCATTGCTTTCATCAGCAGAGATATTTTTAATAAGTAGAATACACAACACTTAGCAACTGATTTATGGAAAGGTCTTAGGGTGTTGGATATGGAAAATGAAAAACCCAAAAACAGTTAAGGGAATGAAAAAGAAAGTCATACATTGATAGCTTTCCCAATGACAGAACAATTTCTAGAAAGGAAGCCAAAGCAATGATCCTTTCTCAAATAAATCCTTTCCCAGGGACAGTATAATGGGACCGTGAAGGGAAAGAGAAGCTCTGAATGCTGAACCCAAACCCTCCATTCTTCTCCAAGTAAAAATATTGCCCAGTACAAATTTTCAGATTCTCACAAACCTGTTCCCTGAGTGCCCAAAATGGTTGCTTCCATTTCACCTAGTAAAACAGACCCCAAATTCTTCAGTGCCCAAGCTGACCCGCTCATTAATTATGTCCCCTCCTTTATTCAAGGGCTCATTTCCCACCAGGAGAATGGGTCCAGAGGCGTCACTCTGTTCCTACCCCCCACCTGGTCCTACATGAGATTTGGTTCCTGAATAAACAGCTGAGATAAGTGAAGTTTGCGTGTGGTTGGGTCTTTTTGTGCTAACAGAGAGTAGAACCAAGGAGCTGGCTATCAGGTTCTGGATGGCACAACTGGCATTTGATCGTGTTGGAGATAGAGAATATTGATTTGGTGGTGGAGTTTGTGTCACAAGAAGATGAAGTCCATAAACAAGGCTAAACCTGTCCATTTGAACCAAAAACTAAATTTCCTTTTTGGACCTTACAAATGAATTTGTGTTAACTGCGCTACCAGCTGATCCCTCAAGGAATGAGTTAATGAAGTCAAATCAGTCAAACCCTGCAAGGATACTCCGTTGAGGAATATTGGAAAAACGAACCAAAAACCCAGCGCATATTCTGACAATTAAGAATAGTTATCTCATTAGAGATAACTTAAGAAAAAGCTAGGTAAAATAAAAGACAAACTCATAAATTGATAGCACTTGTCAGTCTCAAAGAGACCCAATAACGCAAACTGACTTGGGGCAAACCCCCTCGCATCGGGTCCGTGGTACGTGAGCATTTCTTTTGGAGCCGCTTACTAGGTCCCAGAGGTAAAGCTGCTGCCAAACTGCGCCTCATAGCCCGGGGCTCTAACACTCGCCCCTGGGCCCCACATCCTCACTTCGCCCGGGGGCGCAGAGGACGCCTCCCTTCCCTCAACCCCACATTCCTGCCTTCCAGTTGCCAGGGCTGTTCAGGCCTGGCGTCTCCTAAAACTCCCTCTCTTGAGCCCCGCCTTTACCGCTCCTCCAAAGTCGGCTCCCGAGCGCTCCGCCTCGCACCTCACCCTTGCGGCCGCCGCCTCCTCCCACACGCACAGCGACTGGAGCCCAGCTGGCTGTGCTTCAGCCACCACTTCCCCACCCCCGCAGCCCGCCTTCACCAATCAACGCCCTGTCCTCTGCCTGACCAATCACCTCCATTCCACTGCAACCAATCCTTCCATCGGCCTGCCGTGAGCGACGTAGCTGCGGCGCGCTGATATCCAATTACCCGGATGTACTCCAAAGCCGGCCCACCCCCTTCAGCCAATAAGACCCAGGAAAAGCAGATGTTGTTCATTGAGATTGCACCTGCTGAGAATTAAACAGCCAATTAGAAGCTTTACGGAGTCCTGTCAGTCCATCTCAAAGCCAATTACCCTGGAGGCTTCCGCCTCCTAAACCTTGCGGGAAAAATCAGCGCTCCAGAGCCTGGGACCCAGGTGCGAGGGGGTTGAATCACTTCGGCGTTTTACAGTTCTCACAGAAGTAGTGTTTCTGTACAAAGCCCGTGCCATCCCATAACCCGGTAGCTATTGGGAGAGCAGCCTAATTCGGGCGGCTCTCCACCACTTTCTCTTTCGCTTTTTTTTTTTTTTTTTTTTTCTTTTAATCCTCGCTGGGTCCCCCACATCGTGACAGGAGCTCAGGAAAGGCGGAAAACATTTTTTTTTTTTTTTAAATTTGGAAACATATAAAATAGATTTCGTGGGTAGGGGAAGGTGCTGCACCACATAGATGAAAGATCCACGCGTCTGTTCCTGCCGAGACGTGACACGATGTGGATCGAAACTGCAGCGGGAGCGGAGAAGAGACTCGAGTTCCCACTGCGGTGGTAAGGGATCTTCGGACGCTGCAGCGTCTGGGGCCTGCCCTTCCCTGGGGATTGACGGGACAGTCCCAGAGGACGTTTCTGCTGGGGCGAGAATGGGGTGGGTTTCTGCAGGCGGCGGTTTGCTTTGGAAGATTGAATTCCAGCCGTCGTCTGGGTCTCTGGACCGTTAAGAACGGTTGGGCCCAGCTGCTGCTTCTGTGCTGCGGGGAGCCTCACGAACCCGGCCTGCGCCCCACTTGGTTCACTCTGTACCCGCCCCCACGCCCGGCCCTAGAGGCTCACCCTGGGAACAAGGAGCCGGGCCCTCCTTGTCACTGGGAGATATTCCGCACCAACTTCTATCATAGTGTCTGGTGAGCACCAATAAATGTTCGTTGAATAAACGCAAGATTATATTTTGATCAATTAGGAAGATGCTTTGGGGACTCAGTTTTTCCTTTTCTACTCTTATTTTTTGTTTGTTTAGAGACGGGGGTCTCCCTATGTTGCCTAGGCTGGCGTTGAACTTCGGGACTCAAGCGATCCTTCTGCCTCAGCCTTCCCTCCAGTGACTGGGACTATAGGCGTGCCCAGTTTCAGTTAATTTAAAAAATATGTATGTGTTTGGAATAAGTAATGCATGTACATTCTAGAAGATTCAAAAGAAACCGATGGTTATTACAGAGGATGTCCCCTTTTCTTCAAAGGGAACCAGTTCTACGAGTTTCTTGGAAGTTTTTCATATTTCATAGGTTAATATTCATATGTGTGTATGGATATGTGTATATGTCCATGTACTATATATATGTATATACATATATTTCCAGTCAATAACATACATACCATTTTGCAGTTTCCTTTTATATAATTTAGACATTTTCATAGCAGCATGTATGTATCTGCCTCAGAGTAATAGTTTTATAGTATGAGTGAGGGATTTATTAGGATATATTAAGCCAGTCCTGTAGCATTATGTTGATATGCAAGCATTCTGTATCTATAGGTTAAATACTTAGGAATGCAATTGCTAGGTCAAAGAAATGTGTGCATTGTTTTTTATTTCATTTGGATAGAAAAAATTATGCAAATTTCTTTCCTCCCCCAAAATTTTTTCTAATTTTCATTTCACTAGCAATGTTTGAAAAGGATTTTGGTAAATGTAGCATTGCCAAATTGCCTTCCTCAGAAGTTTGAAGTTTTCTCTCCCATCAGCAATGTGTGAAAAACTGTTTCATTGCACACTTATACAATGTGTTATCATGTCTTGATTTTTGACAGTCGGATAGTGTGAATGGTATCTCATTGCAATTTTCATTTTCATTTCTTTTTAGGTTGAGAGTATTTTAATATGTTTAACTGGCAAATTGTATTTTTTGTGAATTATATACTTTGTTAATATTTTTATTGGTTATTGAGTCTTTCCTTAATATTTACTCTTTGTTTGTATTTAAGTTAAAAATAATTTCCTCTTTTCTCAGTTGGGTTTTTGTCTTTTTTTTTTTTTTTTTTTTTTTTTTTTTTTTTATGGTGCTATCAGGATTGAACCCAGGGTAGCTCTACCACTGAACTACATTCCCAGCCCTTTTTATTTTTTGTTTTGAGACAGGGTCTTGCTAAGCTGCCCCAGGCTGGCCTTGAGCTTTTGATACTCCTGCCTCAGTCAAGTCTCTGGAATTACAGGCATGCAGTACCACACCCAGCACGCCAGTCTTTTAACTTCACTTATAGTGATTAAAAAAAAAAAAGAAATAAAAAAAATTTATATGCAGTTGAACATAACATTTTCTGAGAATTTTTGGGTTTCATATCATATTTAGAAAAGCTCCCACCAAAGTTTATTTTTTAAAAAAATATTTTTCTATTTTTTTGTACCATCTTTTCGTATATGTGAATTTTTGAGTTTTTGTTTGTTTTTGCAGTACTGGGGATTGAACCCATGGCCTTGCACATGCTAGGCAAGTGCTCTACCACTGAACTATATTCCCATTGCACATAATGTTTTTCGATTCATCTGAAATTTATTTTCATATAAAGATGTGGATAGAGGTCCAACTTTGTTTTGTCCAATCCTTCTTATTGAATAAACTTATTTTCTCCATTGTTTTTGAATGTTATCTTTAGAATACCTCAATTGCTACATGCATCTGATTCCATTTCTGGATTTTTCATTTTGTTCCATTGATCTATCTACATTTTATCTACATTCTGTTGTTTTTTTTTTTTTTAAACAATTGATGTAATTTGGATTTTTAATACAATTTTAAAACAATGTACAATATGCATGCAGAAAAATGCTTGAATGATAAGTACACATTTTGGTGAATTTTCAAAAATGAAATACATTTGCATAACCAGCACCAGTTCAAAAACCAAAACATTATCAGTGCTACAGAAGCTGCCCTGTGTTCCTTTCCAGTCACTATTCCCCTTAAGGATAACCACTTTTCTGACTTCTGGTTTTGCCACACACACACGCACATATATAATAGAATTACAGAGTATATACTTCTTTGTGTCTGGCTTCCTTTGTTTATTTCTGTGAGATTCAGTCATATTGGGGTATATAATTTTAAGCCATTCATTCATATTACTGTAGTATATTTATATTGTGCTATAATTTACTTTTCTATAGTTAATGTTATTTTGTTTGGAATCACATATTTTTAGCTTAGAGAATTGTTGTGTTTATGATATAGAATCTTCCTATAAATTGAAGTCATTGATGGTCTCGTCAGTAGTAGTTTAAAGTTTTCAACATTTACATGTTTCTTGTTAAGATTATTCCTAGGTAATTGAGTATCTTGATTGCTATAGCTATTTTTACTTTAGAAAGGTTACAGAGTAGTTTAAAACCAAGAAATAATGGCCAGTGTTGCTATAAAAGGTGCAGCATTACTTTATAGATCCATCATCTTCCAGCTCCAATGGGGGTGGGATAGGCCAAAAAAAGAGGAAATCAAATGGAAACACAATATAGGTATTAAAAATTAAAGTTATACCATAGGAGGAATTTCAATATCAGGGCAGTGAAAAGTCAGGTGGATTCACTATTCCTGGAAATTTTTAAAAAGAGGGTTAACTTCTAACTGGCTGGTGAAGTTGGAGAGTAGAGGAAATAACTTTAGTTGAAGTGATTCTAATAGATGATTCCAAACTCGCTCTCAAGTCCCTGTGCATTTGGAATTTTCATCTCATTTCCCTTCTAAGAACCCAATCAAAATTGAGAAATTGAGTGTGAGATGCTGGATTGGGTGAACAGTAATTTCTGTATTTTCATCTCCAATTCCTTAGAGTCCATTCTGTTTCCTTGATGGGTGTTCTGAATAAGCTGCAGGAGGCAGTAGGTGAAATAAGTAAACAGAAGGCCTGGGTTTCCCAGAGAATTTGGTGAGCAGGTGTGGCCATTCAGTAAGTCTGAAACAGGATAGTAGGATTGTAGAGTTTAGCTAGTGTTTGGGCAGTGAGTGGTTCCCAGTTACAGGTAGCCTGACTCCAGAGCCTTGGCAGCTCACAGAGTTCCCCTCCCATACAACATGTGAATGAGCCATTCAAGTGACATTCAGTTGCCTACATCTGAAGAACAGCACTCTCCTCTCCTTTGCTCATCCTAGGAGTCACTCCTTTCTCCTGCATTTATCAAGCTTCTTTATCAGAAACCAGCAGATAGGAACAAGAACCTTATTCTCATAATTTATGCTGGTGCTACTGCATGTTTAGATCAGATTGATGAATTGTGTCAGGTATCCTGGGAGAGATTCTCCTTAGCTTCTCTGGCTACTACCTCCCAACTCTTAAGTCTTGTTTGGTTTCCCTTACAAAACATGACTTGGGAATCTCTAGTCTTAGACATTCTCCAGTGTGAGTTAACCTTGAACTTAGAGTGAGTCTTCTGCCTGCCCTTGAGTAATGAATGCTGATGGGAGAAGAGGACAGGGCCCA
The DNA here is from genome assembly GCF_902686455.1 of Sciurus vulgaris. Classification (NCBI taxonomy): domain Eukaryota; kingdom Metazoa; phylum Chordata; class Mammalia; order Rodentia; family Sciuridae; genus Sciurus; species Sciurus vulgaris. Next base: position 113,057,799 of record NC_136461.1, read on the forward strand.
TTCCACCACATCCAGCTTTATTTTTTATTTTGAGACAGGGTCTCACTAAGCTGCTGAGGCTGACCTCAAACTTGGAATTCTCTTGCCTCAGCTTCTCTAGTGCTGGGGTCATAGGTGTGTACCATCATACCTGGCCCACTATAGAGGTTCCCAGTCTGCATTTCTTAGGATCTGTGGTGGCTTCCAAATGACGGGATAATGGATAAACATTTTTGTTCCTAACTTGCACCAGTTATTTGTGGAGGGGCCCATGATTCAAAGTTGAGGATCATTTCCTTGCAGTGCTCTCATTCCCTGAATCAGAATCTAGCCTGGTGAAGGAAATAGAAGTCAGAAATTAGAGCAAGAATATTATCAAGGACCAAATGGGACATGCTGAAATGGTACCAGAGTACTTTGGATCTAAAGTTCTCTCAGTCTAGGTGAGACCATGACTGAGATGGAGGTGAGGAAGGGTAGAAGGAGGGTGCAATGAGATGACTTCAGGAATGACCTGCCAGGCAGGGGTAGGCAGAAGGTGGGCAGAGTGAATGGATTCAGAAAGCTCACAGATTGTTCCACCATACTGGAACATTTCTGAACAGCCTTTCTCTAACCTAAGAGGTTGCTGAGGTTAGAACCTAGAAAAGGAACTAGGAAATCCGAAGTCTTCATATTTAATCATAAGAGGGTCCTTTACTGGGAGATAGGCATTTCACATCAGTCTGCCTGATTCCTGGAATTCCTGCTCCTATCTACCCATCATGGAGGAAGAAGCAGTTAGACCTTTGGGAGATGGGTTGAAGCAGAAAAGGTAAAAATAACTTCCTGAAATAGGTGTATTAGAGTTATGGAAGGAAGGTGAGGACTAACGATAGATCTGCTGCCCTTAAAAGTTTAGAATGAGTGGGGTGGAAGGTGTTACCTTGTCACAGTTCATGTCCTGCAAGTGAGAGGTCCTGGGAGAAGAAGTTATAACAGTGAATGTGGCAATATGGTGGAAACTATGGGTTTTGAGTCAGATAACCCTGAGTTCAAATATAGTTCCTGTACTAACTAACTGTGCACTTGAGCAACTTAATTTACCTTTGGTTGATGAGCTAAGATGCCTATCTACCATATGGGGTTGATGTGAGGATTCAATAAGAAAGCATATATAAGGCCATTTACATAGAGGAGACCCTAAATAAATGTTTTCTTCTCTCTGGGCAGTTTTCTTCTCTCCCACCTTGGGAAGAGCCTCCATTGAACTGTCTCTGTCACATCCTTGCATGTGGACATGCCCCACAATACCACATGGTGTACCCACTCATGTTCCTGGTTGCAATTGCACACTCATTGGCAAACACACCAGCCTGTACAGTCACAACTGAGCTAAGAGCAGCCTTTCCAGACAGGTAAGAGGAGGGACTGACTTGCTGGTGATTTGACAAGCTGTAGAACCTGGTCACCTTAGAGGGCTTTAACCCTTGAAGGTATCCCGGAAAAACTGGGAAAGGAGAATAGGGGTGGTGGGGTGGTAGTCGGAAATAGTCCCACAGGCATTTCTGTGAGAGGTACTATTTCTTGGGTGATATTTTGTCCACTAGGGAGATTCTATTCTGTGTTTAGGGCCATTGTTTTTGGAGCTGCATTCTAGCTGTATAGTAGCTTTTAGCCACATGTGGTCATTGAGCACTTTTAAAGGTGATAGTGCAAATGAAGAATGGGATTTTATGTTTTTTTTTAATTGTAATTAAAGTTTACAAAAGATAACTTGATTCAGTTATTGGAAACTTTTAAGTATGTTTGGAACAATTTGGATGTGTGAATCTACTTTTCTAGTGGTAAATTTAATGAAATCTATATACAGATATTTCTGGTAAAAAAATTAGTGATTGAATTGAAATGTACTATGAATATAAAATATACACTGGATTTCAAAGACCAAGTATGAAAAAATGTTACGTATTTCATCACTGATTTTTATATTGATAACATGTTGAAATAATAATAGTTTGGGTACATTGGGTTAAATAAAATGTATTGAAATTTATTGTACCACCTCCTTTTGACTTTTTTAATGGGGCCCCTAGAAAATTACACATTTGACTCAACTTCTTTTTCTGTTGGGCATCTCTGTTCTTGAGACTTTGGACAACAGCATCTTCCTGTGCCAGACGTTCATCTGTTCCTGACTGCCTGCCCCAGGGGCTTCACAGAGAAGATTTCTCTGAACAGCAGGGCTGCTCTGCCCTTATCTGCATTGCAGAGAGGACAAGTAGACTGAGAACCACTGCTGCCAGACTCCCAATTCCCAATCTAATAAGCTGGTGGAAGTTGATGGGGAGGAGAGTACATCGTAAACCAGAGAGGGGAAGGTTTCTAGGATGCTAATTGAGTTTGTGCATAAGTGGGGGAGGTTGGGGAGGAGGACTTAGGGATACCTATTTCTGAAGGATGTTAATTTCTTCAGTCTCACTCCTTGAATTGCTGGATTCTCACATTCACTTCTGCCCCATTAAAGAGCTTGCCTGGCCTGAAGTCCTGCTTTGACTTCTCCATGGCACTGGCTGCCCTCACCTATCAGGTGCAGTTTGAGCTGGGACTGTTGTAATGAGTAGATCTCCTCAGACCAAGGACAAACAGCAGCGGCTAGGAAGCTTATGATGTCTGCATATGGTTTGGTGTGGGGCGGGAGGGGACACCACAGGGGGAGGGAAACTAAGGATGCTGGGCAGATGCTGCTGCAGAGAGAGAAAGGCTCCCTGGGGCCGCGTGATTCTTCACTTGTCAGTCCCTCCTCTCTGCTCCTCTTTGCTCCTCCCCTTCTGACGATGCTGAGACTGTCACCTGATCTCTTGAGCTCTCAGCATCTCTACTTTTTGGGGCTTTGCTTTGTCCTCTGTTTGAAATGCACTTTGTGGTAGTCAGCACTTCCAAACCTCTCATTCCACTTCCCTGTCTGGGTGACGTCTGTCCAGAGACGGCTTCCCACTAGGACTGTTCCAAACCCAGATCCAGGGTTGCTACCGAAGGAAAGGGGAAAGTAACCAGGCAGGCAGGTCCTACTGCTCCCCGCTTCTCTCCACTTTTCACTTGCTGGGCTGCCCTCCCTGTTCCTCTCAGCCTAGCCCCTTTTGGGTTCTGGGTCTCTCTCCTTTGACAGCTTTGCATTTGTTAGTCATTTTCTAGGAGTTCCCTCTAGCTTTATCCCCCCCTATTGCAATAGGGAATTTATGACACCAGAAAGGCTAGAAAGAAGAGAAGGAGCTGGGTATCCTAGGCTGGGATTTCTGCACAGGGATCCCTGGAAGTTGCCCCAGCTCCAGAGAAAGGGAGTAAGAGGAAAAGGATTTAGACTGAAAGGGGTTGGGGATTCTGATCTTTCCAGGCACAGTAGGCCCCCTTACCTTGTATGTCAAGCTGGGTTAGGTGGAAGTGAGGCCACTGGGTTGGTTACATGGTCAATAGACAGAAAGGGGAATTCATGAGAGGAAATAGACTGAAGTAAAGAAAGTTCCAGAGATGGTGTTTTGTTTTGGCTGCAACTATAGTGACATTTGGCAGCAGGTTTAATGATCAGACAGACAAAGGAAGGTGGTGGCTCATGCAGACACAGTGCCAGTGTGTGGTCCATCCTCCCCCATATCACATGCATGCATCCTCTTAGCTTGAGAATCCTTGGCTCTGGTTCCTTGCACCTACAACCCGGGACTAGGGTGTGATAGGGAGCAGCAAAGAAAGGGAAACTCCTGGGTGAGAAGCAGAGACCCCAAGAAACAAGTGTCAATTCCATGTCTCACCTCTGAAACAATCATAGCTATGATTGGCAAATGGCATTGGTCATTAAAGAATGTAATTGTGCGAAGAAAGCCTAGTGGTTATAACAGCAGACTGAAACTCAGTTATGTTTCCTGCTTTGTGTGGGGGTGGGGGTGAAGGGAGTGTTGGGTTGACTACAGGGTCTGTATCTACAAATTCCTTGCACCCTCAGAGAAGAGATGACATTGCTGTTCTCAGACTGGAAAGGCACGGACAGCAGCACCTTTCTCAGGAGGTGTCACTAATTGCTGGCACAAGGCAGGTGGCAGGTTTGGGAGATTTGGGCTACTTGGGATGAGGTTCTGGTCCAAGTGGCCTTGGTTCTGTCTTTCCCTTTGGTATGTGAATTGGACTTGTCTGGGTCCCCTGTGTGGAAGGAAAAGTCAGAAGAGCTTGGCAGTGACCCGATTACCCCCAGAGTTCTTATCCCCAGAGGACCGAGGTGCCACAAAGTCAAAGGTCATGTGGTGTTTGACCCTGCCCTTGCCCTTGCTCCAGAGGGCAATCAGGCCGAAGCAGAGGGTCACTGAGGTGAGGAAGGGGAGGAAACCAACCACTAGCACCATAGCCACACCCCTGCTGTCCAGAAAGAAAGGCCCTGGGATCCCTGGCATGGTGATGTTAGGGTCAGAGAGAGTGCCATTTGGTGGTTCAACTTGAATTACTTCTAGCCAGGTCCTCAGGGAGTCATTCCCAGCTACATTGCTGACCACACAGACATAGGCCCCTCTGTCCTGTAGCTGTACTGAGCGGATCTCCAGTGTCCCATCCTCTAGGACCCTTACTCTCCCTGCCCTTCCCAGCCAAGCCCCTTGAGGCCTCATCCAGGAGACAGTGGGTGCTGGGTCTCCATCTCCAGAGCAGGAAAAAACGGCATGTCCTCCCTCCTCTGCAATGACCCACCGAGGCCCAGACTTCTGGATCAGGGCTGGTTTGCAAGTAAAATGCCCTGGAGGCAGGATGTCTGAAAACTCCCTCAGGCTCTTCCCTTGGACATGCTGGGGGCCAGCACAGGCAGGGGGGGATGTGCCAAAGTCCAGGCGGCTACGAAGCCTGAGCAGCCAGAGGAGGCGACAGTCACAGGTGAGGGGGTTGCCAGACAACCTCAGAGTGACCAATTTGTCTGGAGAAGGGAAAGCTGTTTCCTCCAGGGTCTGAAGAGCATTATCTGCCACATCCAGCAGGTGGAAGGCTGTCAAACCGTGGAAAGCATGGGCCTCAATGGAGGTGAGGCAGGCCCCTGATAATCGCAGCTCCTGGAGCCGTACCAGGGGGCTGAGCCTCCTGGCTGGAATGGCAGAGATAGGGTTCTGAGATAGATCCAGGACCCTGAGGAAGCTCAGGTGGTGCAGAGCTTGGAAGGGCACAGAGCTCAGGTTGCAGCGAGTGATAGCCAGGCTGCTCAGATTGAGCCCAATCAGACTCCCAGGGTCCAGAGCCTCCAGAGATGGCCAGTGATGGATCTCCAACTCCTTGAGCTGTCCCAGTCCCCGGAGTGCCCCAGCCGGCAGCCTCTCAATATCCAGTTCCCGAAGTCTAAGGACCACTAGTGCTGGGAGCCGGGCAAGGGCTAGGCCAGGCACCATGCTGAGGTTGCAGCGCTCCAGGGTGAGGGAGCTCAGCTTGGCCAGTCCTGCAAAGGCCCCTGGAGCCACAAACACCAGGTGATTGTCCCCAACCTCCAACTGCTGGAGGCTGCCTAACTCACCAAAAGCTCCATCAAGGAAGAGAACAATCTGGTTGAGCCGAAGGTCTAGCAGTGTGAGGGCAGACAGCCCTGAGAAGACCCCAGGCCCCACAATTCGGAGGCGATTGCCCTGCAGCCTCAGGGTGAGTAGGCTTTGTAGGCCAAGGAAGGCCCCAGGCTCAAGGGTAGAAAGCTGGTTGTGGCTGAGGTCCAGTTCCTGGAGCAAGCCCAGTCGGGAAAGCATGCCTCGCTGGAGCCCCCACAGGCGATTCCCACTTAGGTCCAGGAGCTCAGTGTCCAATGGGAGTCCCCCAGGGACAGCCTCTAGTCGCCTATGGGCACAGAGCACCGCTCGGGGCTGGGAGGCGCAGTCACACACAGCAGGGCAGCTACCTCTGCTACCTCCAGGCAGGAGAAGCAGGAAAAGGAGGAGGCACCATGGGGGCCAGATTTGCTTCGGAGCTGTGGTTGCATCCATTCCCTCTTGAGTCCTGGAAAAGATGATGACATGGCCCTTTTTGGAAAGCGGCTTCAGGTGGTGGTGACCCTGGACTTTCTCTAGCCCTCCTTATTGAGGAGTAAAATTGGTCTTTCTTGGAGTTGCCAGCAAGTAGGATACAGAACTAGGAAGAATTCTGGTATACAACCTCCCTGGGGCTTCCTGGGACTCCTCTTTAGGGAATATTTCCTTTCCTCCCCATCCCAGTCCTGGCTAACTGGTCACGTGCTTATTGTAACTAGCTCATGAATCCCTAGTCAACCTGATTTTTGTGGGGAAAGTTTTATTGGAATGGAACAGGTAGCAGAAGGGAAATAACTGAGTCTCTCTATAACAGTTTACCCCTGTATCTGTAAGATCTGGGAATAACTCAGGTCCCTTCTCCCTAATATCCCCTCCTGAAGCTCTGTTCTCCCTCTCAGCCCACCCTTGATCATCTCCCATGTCAGAGGCTTTGCCTAAGACTCAAGGAAAACACATCTTTGACCATATCTGACTGGAGAAATGTCCTCAACTCAGCTAAGTCACCCCAGGCTCACAAAGGCCTAAGCTCTTCCCCCTGTCTCTACACTCCTACAGCCTGGCCCAGGGACTGAAGTCTGGGTTGGCAGATCCAGTCTCCCCAGAATGCCTGTGTGGATGATAGTCCAGCTGTACATTAGCCGTGACCCAGGGTGCAGGGGGCACTCTACAGGGGAACCGGGAATCTTACCAACCCCTCCTCTCCTGAAGATGAAGTTGGGATGTGTGAGGGATCCAAAGGGTACCCAAGGTTTGCGTTGCTTGGTTCTCACTCTTATAATCCTTGTTCTTTTTATAGTACCAGGAATTGAACCTGGGGACACTTAACCACCAAGCACATCCCTATTCCTTCTTTATTTTTTATCTTGAGACAGGATTTCACTAAGTTGCATAGGCCCTTGATAAATTGCGGAGGCTGGCTTTGAATTTGTGATTCTCCTGCCTCAGCCTCCTGAGCTGTTGGGATGACAGACATGTGCCATTGTACCCAGCTCTTATAACCCTTCTGACTAGTGTTTTGATTCTAGTCTGTGTGTGAATCTGGGGGAGAGCCCTTTGTCCCCTCTGGCCTGAGCTAAGATGGATTGTGATCCTGGGAAGCATAGTAAAAGAGGAGAGATAGCATCTGACCTGATCCTGTGGGGTGGGGAGAAAAGGAACCCTTGGCTGGCACAGCAGATATCTGGATTTCTGGGTACCAGCAGCTGGGCAATATCAGGAAGACGGTAACTACAATGATCATCAGAGGCTGTCAGAGGTAATAGAGGAAAAGGGGTCTTGAGTAGCAAGAGTTCCTCAATTTGCCCTGTTCAATGCAACAGGGACACCAAAGGAGGTAAAGTATTAGAGTTGGCAGGGGTGGCTAATGTGATAGTAGGAAGAGCCAGCTGATTCTCTTGGAGGCAGCATCCCTGACTGCAGGTCCTGATCGCCTCTGGATTTTGAAGCTCTGGGCTTTTGGGTCCTGTGGGGTCAGCTTTCTGCTCTGTGCCCTATTTTCTCCCATGTGGAACATAGGACAATGTGACTTCTTCCCCTTCCTTTCTATTCTCCACCCTCCTCTAGCAGGATCATTCTGGAGGCTGTCCTCTATCCACCTCAGAGGACTGTAGTAGTTGGGAAACAAAAGAAAGAGACCAAATTAGACCCCCAGCATTACAGTTGAGGAGGTGTAAAAAAACAGAGGGATGCAGGGAACTGTTCAGAGGCTTTGGGGATGGAAAAGAATGGCAAGGGGCAAAGGCTGCTAGTGGCCTCCTTTGCCCTTACTCTAACCTAACAGGTATCTGGCATGCTGAGTTCTCCAGGGAGAGGAATACACAGCCTCCCTCCTCCTTCCTGTGCCTGTTCTGGGAAGTTCACCTGACAGCTAGCTCTTCATCACTGTTGCTGCAGTTCCTACTCATCCTTTTTGTTCTGCATTCAGCAAAAGTGCAATGAAGCATGTAACCCAGCTTCCTTCCTTCCCATTCCCACAAGTTCCCTCTTAGTCCCCTAAATCTGCTGGACCAGGGGCTGGGAGACCTGGAGCCAGACTCTTATTTATAAAGTGGCTAATTTAATCACAAACTTGCCGAGCTCCATGGATACGGGACTGGCTTCTAGCCACTTTGCAGGAGGAGATAGGTGTCAGACCATTTCTTTCTCTCCTTCAATGGGGTGTGGGCATTACCCTGTCAAGGATAGGGAAGTTCCTTCTTGCCCCTATGTGGCAGTTCAGAGACATATGTGAACATGAGTGTCCTTTTTAAAGCTCACCTGACTGGGCCATAGGGTCCTGTGTGGGGAGGGAACTCCTGGGGGAAAGATTTCTGGAGTATCCACACTGACCATGGGGGAAAATCCTACCCAGGGGTAGGGGGATCTCTGGGGAAAAGAGGGTGAGGTCTCCATGGAGTCCTTCCACCCAGGGGCACCTGGGAATTTTAGTTTGTCCACAAAAGTCCTGTGGCACCAGGATTAATAGTTGGTGGGGGTGGGTTACAAACCCTCTTTCATTGATAGGTACACTGATTTGGCTTTGTCTCTGAGAATGTTATAGAAAAGGGCAGCTGCAGTTTGGGACAGCAGACAGGGGCACTTACCGGAGATGCTGGAGGGTGGCATCAAGTTGGACACTGCATCTGTCCAGGGCTGGGGGCCCCGTCCCATTCGAGCTGCACCTGGGGCCACTGCACCTCCCCTCTGTGCCTCGCTCCCCACTCCCGCTGCCCGCCCACCTGCCACCGCCACGGCCACTGCCACCGCTGCTGTTGCCGCTGCTGCTATTGCTGTGGACGTTGCTGCCAAGATAGGGAGAGAAAAGAGCCAGGAAGCATTTCTCCTTTTTTTTTTTTTTTCTCTCTCTCTCTTTTTTTAAATCAGGCGAGAATGAGTCTGCAGCAACCCTGTTGGTGCAAAATAAATAAATAAAGCAACCAGGGAGGTCTGCAGCAAGCGGCCACTACAGGATGTCAGTGGAGGAAAGAAATGAGCGGGGAGGCTCTGTGCCAGGGATGGGTCTGCAAGAGCGGCAGCCAGGTAACACGAAAGGGTCTCTCTGACATCCGATTCCCCTCCAGGGAGCTAGGGAGTTCCCCAGCTAACCATCTTCAGAGGATTGTCTTTTGGTCTCCCAGATGCAAGGCAATTCTGTGCAACCTCTAAATCTAAATAGCCCCCATGGGTATCATGTATGGGAAAGTTCTCATTTCACTACATTCCCTGGAGAGCTTAGTTTCAGGTTCTTTCGGTGGAAGTACCTGAGGATTAGCTTAGGAGCCTCCGCGGGGAACTCCTCAGCCTGGGGAGAATTAAGGGGGCTAGAATTGCTGACTTGATACTGAAAGAGACCAGAGAGCAGGCACACAGGTAGTCATATTTAAGACTCCCTCCATCCCCTGACACACACACTTCTGCCTTTAAAATCATTTTATAGACAACTATACAAGTTGGAGTTTATGTTTACCCAGCTAAATCCCTCCCCTGAGAGGAAAAAATATCCTCTCCCATCATCTGTTGTTTCGTTCTCCTAGGAGGGTCCACAGTTATTCCTGAAGCAAAGGAAATTCTGGGCAAGGTCACAACAGGGAACCAGGACTGCTTCCAGTCCCTCCTCATGGTACATTCAGTGGCAGCCAGTCACAGAGCCATGGGATGGCATCACCTTCTTTTTCCATAGGGAGAGCAGTCCCTGGCCAAGGAAGTCTTTCTTTTCCCAGTGTCTTTGGCCTTCTGATGGCCAGAGTCCCCGCTCTTTTTGCTTCTCTTGAAGGTTTAATTAATTAATTAATTAATTAATCAATTTTTATTTTTATTTTTTGTAACTGGTGTTGAACCCAGGGGCGCTTTATCACTGAGCTTCATCCCCAGCCCTTTTTCATTTTTTTTTTCTTTTTTACAGTTTTTTTTTTTTCTTCTTCTTTTTTTTTGCAGTGCCGGGGATTGAACCCAGCGCCTTGTGCTTGAAAGGCAAGCACTCTACCAACTGAGCTATCTCCCCAGCCCCCCAGCCCTTTTTATAGTTTTTGAGAAAGGGTCTCACTAAGTTGCTGACACTGACTTTGAACTTGTGATCCTTATGCCTCAGCCTCCTGAGTAGCTGGGGTTTACAGGCATGCTCTGCCATGCTCAGCCTCTTGGCAGTTCTTGTGATACAATACAGCTGGATCTGGGTTGGAGTTTGGACCACTCCATGGTGGGATAGATCATCATGGAAATGTTCTGGGCTCCCGACAGATTGAGACTCTTTCCTGAGGTCACTAGGTTTCTCTGAGCTGTGACCTCAGGATGAACGAGATTGTGTCAGACCAAATGTGCCTATAGAACTACATAACTGCAGGTTGAGTTTGCATGTGTTTCGCTTGTGTGTGAATGTGTGTCTCTGCTTAGACTCCTAAAAAACTTTAGGATAAAGTCTCTCCTTTTTTTTTGTGGTGCTGGGGGTTGAACCCAGGGCCTTAGACATGCAAAGCAAGCACTGTACCACCTGAGTTATATCCCCAGCCCTAGGATAAACTCTTTAAAGTGCGCATAAGAGGTTTCAAGTTCTACCTCTGCATCTCTTGACCTATTGGCCTCCATTGTGTACCCTCTCCTCACACCCAAATCCCATATAACAATTATCCCCCCTCCATTCACTCCCATCCCATTCTTATCATCCATATATTCAGGTTTTTTAGATCCTAGGAAAAGGGCAGGGTGCCCAACAACTTCTTTCTGAACTGAGAGGAAGGAAGAAGGCAGAAAGTCTAAGGATCCAGATTCATGTTATATACAGGTCCTTCTGGACTCTCATCACCAGTCTCTGAGCTTGATCCATCTCCCCCAGTCAAAGCTCATGGGGAAATGCAATGAGGTATTTCAAAGGCCTATTTTTAGCTTCTGAGCCCAGAGTTGAGTTCTTTTCATCCAGGGTACCCTGGATTCCCTGTTTTCTTGAAGACATCTTGGTCTCTTAGAGCTCCTTATATCCCTTTCACCCCACAATCCCAGAATACTGGCAGAGGGTGTGGGAAATGAGACAGAACAAGGCCAAGGTTGGACATGGTGTTCCCCCATCCTCTGGCTATGACCCACTGCCAAGTAAATCTGGGGACAGGAAACCAGTCTCAGTATTTGCTCATTCCCAGAGAATGGGCAGGGACTGCCCTCCAGAGATATGGGGAGGGGAAAGGCTGAGGGTGGACCCAGGTCAAGTGAGGTGGACCAGCATGCTGAACGGAGAGGAAAGGCATCCCTCATTTAGGTCACTTGGACAGCCCTTCAGGGGACTCAGTTTCAGTGCTGAAGAGTTCCTTGTAGAGTGGGGGGAAGGCAGCTTGGACCACGATGGGGTGGAGGTGCTGGAAGATTTGCAACTTTTCCACATGCTGGCTGCACAGGCTTCGGAGTTTCCCTTTGGGTGGCAGCTGGAGATGGGTAAATAGGAAAGGAGGGTCAGTACTTTAACAGATTTGTTAAAAGCAAATCTCACCCTTCCTAGGACAAGATAACCCTCCTCAACTGGCATTTTTGGATCAGTCAAATCTCTTTGATAGAATTAAGAAAGTATAAGTGGGGAGTGGTGGCACATTCCTATAATCCCAGCACGTGGGAGGCTGTGGTTAAAGGATCATAACTTATAGTTACTTCAGCAATTTAGAGAGATCCTATCTCAGAAAAAAAAATAAAAAGGGCTGGAGGCTGTGGCTCAGTGGTAGAACACCCTGTGTTCCTTTGATTCCTAGTACTAGGAAAAAAAAAAGTGTTAGTCAAAATAAAAGATTAGTGAAAGCTTATGTTTTCTGGGTGCAGCCCCCAAATTGTGTTCCTACTCTTCATAAAATGAACCTTGCTCATATGCCTCTTTAAAGTCCTTTTTTTCATGTTCCACTCATCTGGAATGCCTTTCTAACTCTTTTGCTTAACTATTTCTTACCTTCAAGTGTAACTCACCTCTGTCTGGATTAAACACCCTTCCTTTGGGTGTCCTCATGCACTTACCACATTATAGGAAAAGGATCCAATTTGTCTGCCTTTCTACTTCACACTGCAGTTAACTAAGTTCTATCAGTCTCTCCGTATACTCTGTACCTTTTATAATTATTTGGCTTGTGGCAAATGCTCGATAACTCTTTGTTTGAAATAAAAAGACTTCTAAGCAGGTACCCAATGCTGCAAGTAGTAAAGTAACCCTGCCACCCCTCAGCCAAGGGGTGATGAAGAAGGCCCAGAAACCCATATAGGGACAGAGGCAGGGAGACCTTTGTGAGAAAGGCTGAAAACACCATTTATCTCCTGCAGGCTCCCAGTATACCCAGTGAGATTTAAAAATATCTCTCTTGCAGGTTGCAGTTGTGCACACCTATAATTCCAGCAACTTGGGGAGGTTGAAGCGGGAGGATTGCAAGTTCAGAGCCAGCCTCAGCAACTTAGTGAGGCCCTGAGAAACTTAGCGAGAACTTGTCTCAAAGTAAAAAATAAAAAGGGCTGGGGATGTGGCTCAGTGGTTAAGTGCCCTTGGGTTCAATCCCAGTCCAACAAAACAAAACAAAAACAAAACAAAACGAAACAAAAAAAAACCACCTCTCAGCCATCACCTCCCTCTTCTAGCTTACCTTTATGCTTGGGAAGGTGACAGGGAAGAGCTGGCAGCCTGGTAATCTCTTCATAACTTTTGAATTCATTATCTTTTGATGCCTACTACCTTACCTGAGTTTTGTTGGGTTGGGCTATTGCAATAGTGTCATTCACTCAACAAATTTAAAAAATATGTATTTTTAGTTGTAGGTAGACACAATATCTTTATTTTATTTATTGGTCTTTATGTGGTGCTGAGGATCGAACCCAGTGCCTCACACACGCTAGGCAAACACTCTACCACTGAGCTACAACCCTAGTCCTCACTAAATATTTTTTGAAAAACTATACGGATCTGGGCTAGTTACTATGATGGGCTCAGGTGATTTGTTGATGTATGATATAAAATTTCTACTTTTATTAAATTTACATACTAGTGAAGGAACCAGAAAATAAGTTCAAGGATGTGCCAAATAACAACCTTTTGGAAAACCATGAGCCATGTGTGGTCCATAAGATTATATTGGTTAGTAGCTGTATTAGTAAGTACACTCTATGGCGTCACACAACGATGAAGCCACGAAAGGATGTGTTTTTCAGAGCACACTCCTGTTGTGAAGCAACACAGGAGTGTAGACAATGTATTGGTTAAGTTCTTTAAAGAAAACTAAAGCAGAACTGGGGCTGTAGCTTGGTGAAAGGGCACTAGCCTACATGCTCAAGGCCCAGGGTTCAATCCCCAGTACCACAAAACAAACCACCACCAACAACAAAAGCTAAACTAATTTAAGCAAGGTGAAGAGCAGAGGGCTTTTTTATATGGAATAATTGGTTAGGGAATCCCCTCCACCCCGAGTGAAGGGATGAAGTAAGTAATTTGGATAACTGGGGGAAGAATCTCCTAGACCACTGCAATGGGCAGATACAAAAGCCCTGAGATACAATTGAATTTGATGTGTTCAAAGAATAGCAAGGAGGCTGGTATAGTGGAACAATGATGGAGTGGGCAGGGGAAAGTCAAGTGAGAAAAGAAGACAAGGTTATATCAGGAAGTCAATTGGCCATGACATAGACTGCAAGCTTGAATCTCAACTACAGGAGGGTTGAGAACAAGAGTGGGACGTGATGGAAGTTCCTCCTTAAAAGGGCCACCGTAGGGCTGGGGAGATAGCTCAGTTGGTAGAGGGTTTGCCTTGTAAGCACAAGGCCCTGAGTTCGATCCCCAGCACCCCCCCCCCCAAAAAAAAAAAAAAAAAAAAAAAAGGGCCACCGTGGGTGCTGAATAGGTTCTGTGTGGCTCTACCAGGCAGAGGAGGGTGGTGCAGTCAGGTGGCCTCTTTCATGGTCCCAAGTGAGAGCTGAGAGCTGGAGGGTGACAGTGGGGGAGGTGGTGTATTTTGAATGTGGATCCAATCAGATTTGCTTTCCAATTCCTCTCCCTCTTAATCCATCCTGTAGTAAATTAGAGTTCAAGTTCTTTAGGGCAGAGTCCTCATCACCTAGCCCTGAACCTGGTGCATAACAGAGGTCCACTCCAAGGATTACATAAATGGTTCCTTCACACTGGTTCCAAAGTAAATTGCCTAAATAACGGCTCTGATTATATCATCCCTCTAGCCTTCAGGACTCCCATTGCTTAGAAAGAAAGCCTTAACTCTTTCATATGGTCCTGAAAATCCTTGAATTTCTTCTGACTTAATCTTCAGACTTACTTTCTGCAAATCATCTGCCTCATCATTCAATCCCAGCTCCCCATCTCACACTGTAGTCAAAAGGTGTCCTGAGTTATTCTCCATTTATGTGCTATTTTGCCTCCTTAGTTTTATTTATTTTTGCAATACTGGGGATCAATCCCAGGGGCAGTCTACCACTGAGCTACATTCCCAGCTCCTTTAAAAATTATTTTTAAACTTTCGAGGGTCTCAGTAAATTGCCAAGGGTCTCAGTAAATTGCCAAGGCTGGCCTTGAACTTGCCACCCTCTTGCCTCAGTCTCCCAAGTGGGCTTACAGGCATGTGCCACTGGGCCCAACTGCATCCTCTGTCTGCTCATATTGTTCTCTAACCCTGGAATTCCTGCCCCACCCTCTCAGATGTCTGTTAAAACCTTATCTCTTTCATGGCCTTGTTTAAATGCCACTTTTTCTAGGAAACATTTATGATCCCCTTCCTCGACCCCCAAATTGTTTCAAATCTCTGTTCTATGCACTCATATTTTCCTCAAAATCTTTTGTAGTAATTTATTGGGGGGGCATAGGGATATAGAGCACCAGGGTTAAAATTCGCATTTATTGCTCAATGAATAATAGAAACAAGTCAATAAAGTCTCTTTATTGCTACTGGGAGACTTTTAATACCTGTCCTATTGACTGGGTTGCTGAGAGGATTACAACATATCAGGAAAGCACTTTGTTAATCACATTATTGTATTACACATCACATTCTGTTCTATATTAGAGTTAGATTAGAAGGTACATAAGTCTCTTCGTACCACATTAGAATCTCTTGGTGGGGGCAAGAACAGAATCTCTGTATCTTTCCACAATGCCTTGTAAAGCGGGTGCTGGTAAGCGTTGGCTATATTAAACTGTATTGTTCCCTGGAGGTCCCTTCCAATTCCAGGCTCTCTAACTTTCCATCTTTGTGCACACAGAAGTTGTGCATTCCCTGAGTTCCCACTGTTGTTGCAAGCTCTCTGACAGAACACAGCACTCTAGCACACTCTCCTCTGCACCCACAGACCCTAGCCCTGATGTCACAAGTCCTGATGTCACAGATCTGGCACAGGGCCTGACCTCTTCTACTCCAGGGACAGCGCCTACCTTTGCCAGGATGCCTTGGCGATGAGTCTTGCAGAGATGGTGATGAAAGGCCAGCTCTAGATTGTACTGCAGCTGTTCTACTTTCCTTTTCTCTTGGAGCCCTGGCCGATCTGAAGGAGGGGATGGGACCAGAGCAAGAACAGAGAGAACATGGACATTCACTTCCAGACAAAGGGTGTGTTGTATCTTTTGGATATCTACCGGCGAGAGGCCATCTCATCTGAGTGTGTGTGTGTTTCTCTTGGTTTAATAATGGTAAGCTCTGAGATCTTGGACTTGGCTAGTAGTCTCCAAGAGAAACTGGGGAGAGAGGGAAGGAATGAGAGCTTCTCACCTCCTAACTCCAGGCTACCTTCTCTCAGGTTACCTGGCATTTCCCATAACCCATTCAATGCTAGGCACTAGGACTCCACCTGAGCGCTATGTAAGGATTGGAAGAGGCCTCCCTGCACTGGGAAAAGAATGCTTCCAGAATGGAGGAAGCCTTCCTGAAGCCACTCAGGCCCAGCCAGGGCCTCTGCAGTAGTCTGTGGTTAACTTCGACACCAAAACCACCTTTTGCTCCACTTCCCTAAAATATCCAGAAGTCATCTTTAAAGTTTTATTTCCAGTTCCAAGAGCATGTTTAGGTCTCTACTTACTGGCAGAGCCAGAAGACTGACACTGTTAATCTGCAAACTCAGGTTAGCAGCCAGACCCACTTTCCCAGGTTCTTGGAATACTTAGCATTCAGTTGGCTCAGTCCAGCCCTCTTCAGCCCATTGGAGTGGATATCCAGAGTCCTGCCTTCACAGGCATACTGTGTTAAAATGAATTCACACAGAGCTGTGATTCTCAGTCCTGGTGGCCTGGGGTAGGCTGTTAAAAATTTGGGCATACCCCAGATCAATTACATTGGAACCTCTGGAAGTGGAATCCAGGCGCCAATAGTTTTTATAGCTCACCAGGTGGTTCCAATGTGTGCTACAAAGGCATCGCTGACACACACCAACAATCAGATTAATTTCTATCATGCTAGTGGCTCCTTTCCTCTCAGCCTCACTTCTCCCTATTTCTACAACCCCACCTTGTCCTGCTCTTGTGCTCCTCTGAGGCCCTACTAAATCTTTTTAACTCATTTTATTTTTTAGCACTGTTGAGCAGTGCTAAATTCTGCAATTTTGAGCAATCTCCCAGACTTAACCACATCTGAAGGCCTAGGCTCCTCCGTGTCTGCTGAGGCCCTGCTCCCTAAGAGTCCTTTCCCCAAACCTGGTGACACTCACTGGCATTGATGAGAACAAGGGCTGTGTAGAGGGCAATCTCATCCTCAGAAAAGTGCAAGGCACTGAGGGAGTGGGAGAAGTCAAAGATGGAGCTGATGAGCTCACTGCAGCCTGATGAAATGAAAATGAGAAGAATGAGAGAGGTGGAGGACACCATGGTGCCCAAGGACAACACCCTCTGGGCATTTGGAGTGGGGAGGGTCGGGGGTGGGAGAGTATGTGGCAATCAACCCTGCAAAGAAGGTGCCTGAATCACGAAGCTCTGGATGGGGTTGGCATCAGAAGCCTCTCTCATTTCCCCCTGCCCCTCACCCAAGGCTCGGAACAGCTCCACGCCACCGTATTTGCCTTCAAAAAAGACTGTGTGGTTGTCAGCATTGTAGGCTCTGCACATCCTGACCAACACGACTTCCATTGCTCCTGGAGAGGGTGGTAAAGATGGACAGACAGCATCAAACAAAGCTAGGAATCTGTCTCTGACTCCCTCAGTGTCCTGATTTCCTTAAGACACCTCCCTCCAGTCTGTGCCCTGTCCCCCTTCCCCGAGGCCTTCCCATGGGTCCCTGCACACCTGCTTTCAGCAGGACGATCTGGTCATTCTGGCAGAGCTCCATAAAGCCTGAGAGCCTCTTGGCGAACTCCACCACATACTGAATGGCCTCAGTGAGGCGGTGGGCACAGCGCTCCCACATCTCCCACATTGACTGCAAGGGCGAAGGAGGGTCTGGCTGTAGCCCTCTATATAACACAGCGACCCTCCCAAGCCTCGGCCCTCCCCACCAAGGATTCTGAACTCCCACATTCTCAACACTGGCTTTTTTATATATATTAGGGTTTGACTACTGGGGCACTGATCTATACACCCAGCCTGTTTTGAGACAGGTTTTCCCTAAGTTGCCCAGGTTGGCCTTGAACTTGTGATCCTCCTGCCTCAGCCTCCTGAGTCCCTGGGATTACAGGTGTGATCCTCCTGCCTCAGCCTCCTGAGTCCCTGGGATTACTGCACCCAGCTACCACTGGCATTTTAAAAAGCCTATTCTTAGCACAAAGGCACTCAGGGGTCAATTCCTGTCAGTCAGTCCCACTTACTGAGCACCCACCTGGCACTTCTGTTGTGGGGAAATAAAAAATGTATGAGATACAGTTCTATCCTCAAACAATTTGCATTTTGTTGAGGTCCCCCCCCACGACCACAAAAAGGACATATTCAAGGTCTTGATAACCTAGAGAAGCAAATGCGAAGTGCCAAATGAGTGCTTTTTAGAGCAAGTGGTACTGTCAGAGTGTGATGGAAAAGACAGCATAAACTTTGGTGTCTGATGAATCTGAATTTGACTTTGGCTTTACCACTTTGTGATCTTGAATAAGTATTTATCCCTCTAAACTCAGTGTCCTGGTCTGTTAAAAATATTAATAACTGCCTGGTGCAGTGGCACACTCCTGCAATCCCAGCAACTCCAGAGGCTGAGGCAGGAGGATTGCAGGTTGAGGCCAGCCTCAGCAACTTAGTGAGACCTTGCCTCAAAAATAAATAAATAAATAAATAAATAAATAAATAAAAGTGTTGGGGATGTGGTTCAGTGGTTAAGCACTGCTGGGTTCAATCCCCAGTACAAAGGGAGTGGGGGGACAAAGGAATAAAGGCCACCCTCACAGTTTGACTGTTGGAAGGGTTAAGGATAATCTATGTAAGGCATTTAGTACAATGCTTGGCAGAAAAAGAGTGTTTAACAATTGATCCTTGGGGTTCTGATTATTGTTGGATTATTATTGTACTAACAGAGGAGCAGGCAGGAGTATGGGAAGGTTAGTGGTGGAGGGGGTGTTGAAGACTGGGTAAAATATTTGATAGGCAGAGGTCAAGGAAAAAGCTCTCATTCATCTGCCAAGTTTTAGACAGACACATAGACACAAAACCATAGTTAAAAGTGGTATGCACGCTTGTTGGGCAGCCTGTGTTTATCTGCAATTCCCTACCTACCCCCACCCCTGTGTGGGTGCAGGTAGCCATCTCTGGACCCTCAAAGTGGTGATGAGATGTCCTCCCTTCATGCACGGTCTCCTGGCCTCACCTTCCTCTGGTAACTGGTCACCTCCTCCCTGGAGAAGAGGTTGGTACGCTGCCGCAGGAGGTCTTCCAGCCTTAGCTGGCAGGTCTCTAGGTAGGACTTACAGACGTTCTGTGCCAAGTGCTCTGGGGCAAGAAGAAGGCACATCTTGATCTCAACCAGCACCTTCCCCAACCCATGCAAGGCTTTTCTGCTTCACCTCCTGCCTTGAACCCTCAACTCCCTGGGACTCATGGTGGGTTGACAGGGGGTCCTGGCAGAAGCTCCTCCCTCGTCTTTACCACCCCATGGGTCTCCCCAGCTTCTTACCTATCTCTGTCAGGGAGGCATATGGTGCCTCTGGGATGCTGTGGAAACTGGGGTTGTAGTAACTGTCTGGACCCTGTCCTGGCTCCCCAAGACTAGGATGCCTGGGTCCCTCAAAATGAAGTCCACATCTGCCAGGGGTAAGCTGGCTGCCTGTGCTATAGATGCTCTCTCTGCCCTCAGCCTTGCCCTGCTCTGGGCTGTAATCAAGGTGGTAGGAGGCCCCATTGAGCTCTGCCTTGGCCAAGTTGTTGGAATATGATGGCCCAGAGCCAGAGGCTCTCAGGAGGCCAGGGGGACAGGCAGAGGCCTCGGGCAGGTCAGGTGAAGCACCAAGGGGCAGCTGCCCATCTCGGATCCCTGAGGTGTAAGTGAGGGCATCTGCTCCACGACCCCCTGTTGGAGGGGTCTTGGCCATTTGTTCCGGTTGTAGCTGCTGCTGCTGCTGCTGCTGCTGCTGCTGCTGCTGCTGCTGCAATTGCTTCTGCACTTCTGCATGTAGGCTGTCCCTCTGTTTCTTGGACATGCGGCCGAACTTGACGGCTAAAGGAAGTGCAGGGATCAAGAGTTTAGGAGGCAAAAGAACACAATTCAGGGAAGAGTCAACAGGCATGTGGCTCATTTTTGAACGGACCTGGTGCTTCTTGATCCCAAGTTCAACTTCTCCAGTCTTGCCCTCCTTTTGGGAACTGAGGCTCAAGACCCCTCCCACTCCCCTGACTCTTGTCCCTTTCAGTCTGCCATTTCCATCCCCTGAACAAAATCTTCTAAGCTGTAAACCAGTTTGAAATAGTAGAAGAATTTAAGTAATGTGCCTGGGCTGGGTATTCTGACCTCCTGAGTTGGGGCTGGGGGCAATCAAGAAGGGGAGGCCTCAGGTTATAATCGGGGTCAGCTCGCCTGTCTGTGAGGGCCAGAGGAAGAAGAGGGCTGAGAACATAGGTCTCCCTGTGGTCAGGCCTGCAGGCTCCCTGGTGACCTAGATACTCACCACAGCCCAACCCGGGCTCCGTGGCTTGCTTCTGAACATCCTCTTCTGCTCTCTCTTTCCTGCCTTTTTACTCTCCCCCCCACACCCCTCCCAGGTGTGGGGGCACAGCCCCTCGCCCCGCCTGCCCCTTTGCACCCCTGCATGTTTCCTTTCGCTTTGTTATTTTGAGCACTGAAAAGTGCTGACAGGCTCCTTCTGGCTCCTCATCGTCTTATGAACCCCCTGGCCCCACCCTGAGTTTGCTGAGTGGGGGCATGAGGGGACCGGCAAGGAGGCTGTGGGTGAGGAGGGCGGATAAAGCCCTAGGAATACCAATACCAACCGCCATGCCCCCATCTTCTGGGTCATTCTCAGGTGGGCTCTGGTCCTGTTCCTAGCCACAGTCCTGTGTCCTAGGATATGAATGAGGGTCCAGGGAGGGAGTTGGAGCTCTAAGCTAGGGTGACAGGACAGGAGGGAACTGGATGGGAGCTGGGTCAGAGGGGAACAGTGTGAGAGGAATTGATCCTGAGTAAGAAACAGAGGGCTGGGACCTTGGGGAAAGGTTTGTGGAACAGAACCTAAAGTTGAGGTTTCTGAAGAGCTTTGAAGGGATAGGCTCAAAGAGAAGAGATGAGGGGCTGTCAGAGGGGGGATGGAGAGGGACCTCTGGAAGGGTATTTGTGCAGGACAACCCCTAGAGACTCCAGGGAATGCTCAAGGGGCTGCCAGCTTGGTCTCACCATCTCGGGACATTCCCAGTGCCAGGCACTTCTGCAGGCGGCAGTGCTGGCATCGGTTGCGGCTGGTGCGGTCTATGGGGCAGTTCTGCTGCCTGGTACAGGAATAAGCCACATTGCACTGCTGGCTCCGGCGGAAGAAACCCTGGGGAAGGCGGGGGAGACCAAGACTGCTTATCCTGGCCAGGCCCAGCTTGGTCCTGAGGCCCTCCAGCCTGCAAACACTGGCTCCTGCTTTTCTGCATTCTGAGATCAGTTTTCTCCAGTTCTTGTGTGATCGTTATTTGCAATACAATCACTTCCCCAGTTTGAGAGGACACCCTCCAGTGCTCAGGGCTCTCCAGGGAGGCACCACTTAGGTGCCACCATTAAGCCCTTTTGTCCCCTATCCATGAAGAGAGTCTGTGTGCATGTATATGTTCACACATATGCCTACTGACTCACCTTGCACCCCTCACAGGTGATAACCCCGTAGTGGATCCCAGACGACTTGTCCCCACAGATTTTGCAAGGGATTACTTCAATTTGTGCTGGAAGAGAGAAAGAAGTAGGTCAGTCTTGTCTGCATTTCACCACCATGGATCTGGGCTGGTGATGCAGCCTCTTGATGCTCCCCTCACTTCTCCAGCCAGCTCCAGCTAACTTCTTGCAAAATGGAAGGAGAAGTGAAGTGGCAAATGCTTCTCAGCAAAGGGTCTGAAGAGGCTGACTTTTGTTTCACAGAGGAGGGGGCTTGGAGGGGGCAGCTGGGAGTTGTATCAGCATTATAGAGGCAGAAAGAGCAGCTGCAGAGAAGCCACCTGTGCAACCCTTCAAGTTGAACAGCTCAGTTGCCCCCGTCTTGCCTCGGGCCATAGGAGACTCACTGCCTCACCACACCTGCTTCCCGCGCAAGGGGCTTCCTTTGTGCTTCCCTCCCCCACTTGGGCTTGGCTCCCATGGGCAGAGTGTGGGGCAAGGCAGGAAGATGTGGTACACCCAAGCGGTGCCAGCCATTCTCAGCCAGAGGTGAAGGCTCAGGGAGGGGCTGCGCAGATCCCAGGAGCCAAGAGGTGGGGTGCACAGAGAGGATATGGAAAGGCTAGGAAGGAGCTAGAGATGGAGCCCAGGAGAGTGGGGCTCAACAATCTAGCTCTGCTGGATGCCCCAGAGCCCAGGGCAAGAACCAAATAGGGCTCACAGGCCCTTGGTCCTAGAGCAGAAAGAAAGTGACTATGTGTCTCGCTGTGTAAAAGTATATACAAAGGCATCTGTGTCCAATAAATTATGACTGTTCAACTGACTGAGACTAGAAACCATCTCATTCACCCATTCACTTGCTAGATGAAGGACTAGGGCCAATAAGGAGAGGTGGTTGGCCCAGGTCACACAGCTGTTTGCCTGAGAGCTGGGCCTCTATCCCCGAACCCCTGAGCTGTTCATTGTGCTCTTCTATGTATGTGGCTTTAGGATACACTTACCAGTGGGCATGTTCAAAGGTGTGTTTGTTTGTGTGTGTGTACATATGGCATGTTTGCTTGTAGTGGTGTTCACAGGTGTCTATTTGTATGTTAGAGCCTGCTCACTGGGCACTAGGATCCATGTTCTCTCTCCCACAGAGCTCACTGGAAGCTGCGTCTGCTTGCCCTCCCCTGTGGTTTGCTGTTGGCTCCAGGTTCCTCTCCTCTACTTCTTTGCTCTATCCTCTATAATGCCCAGAGCTTTCTTTTGAGTTTCAAGCTACTGGCCAGAGGCCTTCTCCCAGCCCATTCTTGAAAGGCACCTGGGCAAAGCTTGGGATCCCTGGTTATTTCAGGTGCCAAAAAGTGCTTTTGAGGACATAGGGGTCTCTCTCTCTCTCTCTCTCTCTCTTTTTTTTTTTTTTTTTTTTTTTTTGGTACCAGGGATTGAACTCAGGGGCAATTTACCACTGAGCCACATCCCCAGTCCTATTTTGTATTTTATTTAGAAACAAGGTCTCACTGAGTTGCTTAGCCCCTCACCATTGCTGAAGCTAGCTTTGAACTCGCAATCCTCCTGTCTCAGCCTCCCAAGCTGCTGGGATTACGGGCGTGTGCCACCGTGCCAGGCTGGGTCTCTTTCACTAAAGTGACCTGCTGAGTTCTCCTCCGAATGGGGAGGCCAGGGGTGGAGCTGGAAAAATGGTCTAGGGTCAAAACTTCTCAGCTGTGACATGTCTCACATCCTAAGGGGCAGAGGAAGGGTGCCTTGGAGAGAAAATCTACATTCCTGTTAGCTTGTATCCCGTCTCAGGCCTGGCCCTGGTCACACACAGGGTCTGCTGATGTGAGGTGGAGAGAGAGACTGTGGCTTGCCCTCCACTTTCCTGAAATAGTGTTTCCATTATCCTTATGCCATCATCCTCTCTGGCCAGCCTTGAGCTGAGTCAGTGAGCAGGTGCCTCCTCATGGGGATAGGGTACATGGGTGTCTGAAATCCTCCCATTAGAACTTGGTTCTTTCCCCAGCCTCAGCTGCATTTGCCACCCAACACTGGCACAGTGAGCTGTGGTCACCCCAGGACCAGAAGGCAAGGGAGGTTTTCAGATTCTTTCCAGGAAATTATAAGCAGATTTTAATGACTTAGTAGAAAAGAGAAAAAGGGGCAGAAAGTATGGGGGGCTCATGCTTCTAGTCACATTCTCTCTCCACCTAGCAATAAGATAAAGATAAAAAATATTGCCAGTCCATGGGGTGACTCTAGATAATACAGTGTGATAAGTTACATCACCAGGGAGACACATGTAGGGGCAGAGCAGTATGCGTGCTAGGTTACTGAGGGTGAAGCAAAGCAACCTGTGGGTATATCGAGGCTATGAGAAGCCCTCAGGCCCCACAGATTCTGCTCTTGCCCAACACCTTCCCCTCCAACACTGTGGTATCTCTCTCCTCAGTGACCTGAAGACCAGAGAGGGGGAAACCAACGCGGGTCACCCAAAAAAGCAAGCGGGAAGGAGATTAGGCCAAGCCACGGTGGGAACTCGGGCTCTGGCCCAGCAGTCAACCACAGGCCTCCCTGTCTCTTCCCTTCTCCAAGAGCCACATCCGCATGCGTGTGTGAGCTGACCACATGGGTGACCCCAGGCATACCTACCTACTCCACACCTGACTCACTGCTGGTCTTGACCCCAGGAACCTCACCCTGGGGTCACCAAGACCCTCTCCTTTTCGTAGGAAGATGCAGCCACCCAAGGACAAATACTGATATTTGGGGGACACAAGAGCCTTGGACACCAGCCACCAGGCCAGCTTCTCCTCCATTTCCCTCAACTACAGTCCAAGGCAGAAGTGTACAGTGATCCAGGCTCCAAGGGTCATACCCTCCAGCTTCTCCAGCTAGAGAGACTAAGATTTTTGGGGACTTGGAAAAACAAAAACAAAACAAAACAAAACAAAACAAACAAAAAACCAGAGATAGACCTAGCAACGGAGAGGCCGCTCAGCTGAGAAGACACAGGAAAATTCATGTCGTGTCCTGGCCCTATGCACAACCTTCACCAGGCCTCTGTCCTACTCCTCCCTCCTCCCCCTGCCACCTGCACCCCCTTCAATGCCATCTACCCCAAACCTCAAAGAGAAAGTACCGGGTGCGATGAACACGTGAGTGTGTGTGACTCGTGGAGGAGGGGAAGGGAGAGCATGGGAAGGGGCCTGGCAGAGAGGTGGGGCTGATGAGAGAAGCTGAGAAGCATCTCGGATAACTCCTCTTCAAGATCCACCTCTGCAGCCAGTTCCTGAAGCAGCAGGGGGTGGGAACGCAGATTGGGGAGGGGGAACTGAGTAATCACACGATTACTCAAACTGTTGCCTGGGAGCCTGGCCTGCCAGGAACTTACCATCTTAGGGCCTGACAGTGCCAGGAACTAGAGCCAAGCAAAGGTCAGAAAGCTTGAGGCCAGCCCCTGCCTCCCTGGCTCTCACAGCAGCCCCAGCTCTGCCCTTTCCCTCACCAGCTCTCTTGGGAAGATCTTTGTATCTAACCTGCAACTCTCTCCAAAGGCTTACCAAAAGAAAACCCTCCAATTCCACATTTCCAAAAGGAGAGACAAATGCCCAGGCACACATGATGACTGCTCCATAACTCATGGTGACTGGATGAATCTAGCCTTTTGCATCTCAAACAAGATCACCTGGGGATTTGGTTAAACGTGTGTCCTGGGGGTTGGAGTGTGTATAGCTTGGTGGTACTACACTTGACTAAAATGCATGAGGTCCTGGGTTTGATCCCCGGTACTAGGTAACAAAACAAAAAGTTGGTTCCTGCTTAGGAGAGCTGAAGTGGGGCTCAAGATTCTGCATTTTAATAAAATCCCAATTGGAACTTAAGTTTGCTGGTCTGAGTAGCAAGAATTTAGTCCCTTGCCTGCTTTTATGCCAGGCTGCTCCTCCCAAAGAGATCAGTGGGATTGACAATCTCTTCCTGAACTCATTCTTTTCCTTCCTTTTTTTTTGGTGCCTGGGACTAAACCCATGGCCTCAGCTATGCTAAACCCGTGCCCTACCACTAAGCTACACCCCCAGTTCACTAAGCTTGCTCTTGTGTTTTACCTGACATCCAGTATGCATTTAAAATTTCATTCTGATGCAGTCTTAGAAAAAGAAAACAAAGGGCTGGGGATGTAGCTCAGTGGTAGAGCACTTGCCTAGCATGTGTGAGGCCCTGGGTTTGATACCCAGCAGCACAAAAAATCTAAAACAAAACAAAACAAAACAGCGTAAAAGGGTACAAATCTCTGGATTGCTTCAGAGATGGAAGGCTCTCCAGGGAGCATGCTCCTAGAGGACCTCTTAAGAGGAGAAATATGGTAGAGGAAAACCTTCTTTGTCTTCAACCTCCTCTAATCTCACCCTTCTTGCAGCTGCAAGATTCATTGATAGTGCTCTTTGAATGTATCCAGAGCTTGGCCCTGGGCCCTATCCAGGTGCCCTATGCCACAGAGAGGAAGTGGTAGGAGCAGAGGAGGGGCTACAACCCAGGGGGTCTCACCCCTCAAACCCCAGAACACCCCCTAGGCAGGTGGAGAACAATTCAGACAGAGGAACCCTGGGGTCCTCATCTCTTCCTGGAGTCCTGTCAGACTGAAGCTAGGCCCTTTCCTCCCTTTTCTTCCTCTCTCCTCGCTCTCCATAAATATTGAATAAAGAATAATAATGACAGATACATAAGTAAGTTGAATTCTGACCCTGTGCCAGATTCTGCATGTGTTTGTAATGATCACAACTGTCCTGAGAAATAGGTGCTACTTGCATTGTCCCTGTTTTACAGATGAGAAAAACCGAGGCCTACAGAGATGAAGAGGCTTGATTAAGTTTACACAGCCAGAAGGGGCAGATGTGGCACTTGAACTCAGGTCTCTGTAACTCAGGAGCCAGTGCTCTCAACCATTATGCAATAAACCCCATGAGAATGAGGTGCCCAGAAGCACCAAGAACAGGATGGGACGAGGTTATTGGCTGCAGGAGCCAAGTGTGAACAAGGGTGGTGAGCTCGGCCAGGAATTCAGGGAGGAAAATCACAGAACAAAAGCTAGGGCTCATGTCTACTGTAAAGATCCAGAGAGACATTCCCTCTGTCCCAGCTTTTCCTCCATGGTCCCAGCCTCCTCCTCCCCTTATTCATTTTTATGACCAACATCAGACAACTTTTCCATCCCAACAGAGCTCATGACTCAGGACTCCTCTGGAAGATCACTGCTCCTTTAGGGTGTGAACTGGGCTTCTTATCTCTTGGGAGGTTTCTCTTTGCAGAAATGAATGAATGAGTGAATAAGAAAGAGGAATGCAGCTCTTTTCTTAGCTTAGGCCCCTTCTCTTCCCACTGAGACCACAGCTCCAGCCAGAGTTCCCCTCTGCACCCTAACCTGTCACCAGCCTCCCTCCTTTCTCCGCTCTCAGTTCCCCCAGCTTCTGCAAAGCTGGAAACCAAGGTGGTGGGTGCCACCACAGTGGAGCAGGAGAGGGAGGCCTAAGTGGGGTTGGGGCCACAGTGGTTCTACCTGGCAGACACTACCCCAGCCCAGGCAGGGCCCTCCCCAGAGCCCCTGATGAGAATTTTTGGCTGATATACCCGGATCCTAGAGCTGAGAAAATAGTGAAGCTAAAACTCAGGTGGGCGAGGGAGAGTCTGGGGTTTTGAAAAGCCATGAAAGACAGGCAACCATCCGAAACCCCCTCCTGCTGCCCCCGCCACCCCCGCAGTCTGGGACAGGAGAAAGGAGGGGAAACAAAAGAATCTAGTGAAAACAACCAGTGGATGGGGGAGGGGATGAATCACCAGGAGGAAGCTGAGGAGCTGGAGCCTACATGTCACTACCAGCGGCCTCCTCTGCCTCCAGGGCAACTGTACTGCTTTTCTAGGGTGCCCCTGTTGCTCCAGGAAGCCAGTGGATCCAGAAAGACTGGCCCAGGGCCCTGTGGCCCTGCCCTGTTACTGTCTGTCCTCCCTAACAGACATCCCCATCCTTTCTGAGCCTTGGAATTCCAAGAAAGGGGCTGTACTGCCACAACAGGAGGAGTGGAGGCTAGACCTCAGGAAGGACAAGCCACTGGGGACAGCAGGGAGACCCTCAGGACTGTCTTCCTTGGAGAACTCTTAGCCTGGGAAAGTCCCTGTTCCCTGTTTGAGTCAGCAGCAGGGGTGGTGGGTGAGCCCTGGTAGGAGCAGCAGTACCAACACAGAGGTTTTCATTGTGACAGGAAGGCCGAGACTGTCCGCATTCTAACACCTTGGGCTGGAACGGGAAGGAAAAAATGAGCAGGAGTAATGGAAGGAAGGAGGAAGCCCTTTAGAAAGTTCTTGGGTGAGGGTCTGGGGCTGTAGCTCAGTGGTAGCATGTTTGCCTATCACCTATGAGGCACTGGGTTCAATCCTCAGCACCACATAAAACAAATAAATAAAATAACAGTATTGTGTCTGTTTACAACTAAACAATATTAAAAAGAAAGAAAGTACTTGGGTAGTCCTGGACCCTCAGAGTAAGATCTGTGACACCCTAGGGACTTGGTGTTCTTTCTGGCACACTGCTCCTCATGATCATGACTGAATATAAGAAAGGTCAGTGCAGAGCCAAGACAGGCATGTGACCTCATGCTCCTTGGCCTCCCTTCTCCCCACTCAGGCCCAATACCAGGGTCTTAGTGCCTGGTTCCATGTTTCCTGTGTCCCTTGGGATGAGATGACTGGCCACCCTCCCTGTGGCTGGTGGAGGGTCTCTTTGGCTAGTGGACTCCTCCACTCTCTGTGTCTGTGCCTTAAGAATGCTACACTCCAGCTATCTCTGGGCTTCACATCTCCACAATCTGGTATTTCTTCTTCCACATTTCCATCCTGACGTCACTATCTCCTTTATGTGTTTCATAAACCTGTCCTTTGAGTTTAGCCTTTGCATCTCTATTTCTTGGGCTGTTTCTTCTCCTGTGTGTCTGGCCTTTGGTCTTTAGGTGTGTCACAGTCCCAAGCCCTGTGTGCTCTGGCTTGCCCCAGCTGGTGGTGACTGGTACTCACTAGGGTCAGAAAACATGGGGCTATGGGATACCCAGAAATGCCCAAGTGAGAAGCCAGTGCACTGACCTCCAAATTGGAGGAGACCCCCTCTCCTACTCACCAGCCTGAGTGGAGTTGTATGTGTGTGGTGGTGGGTGGATATAATGCAGAGCTGCCCAAGTGCCTCCCTCAGCCACTGCCAGGGAATTCTCACCTGCTGCTAGGCTTGAACCACACCCAGTCATGGCATCTGAGGATTGATATGCTCATTTGGGGGCCATTTCTGGGAAGGCCAGCCTGCCAGCCTTTGCTGTGCATGGGGAGAAGATGGAAGGGAAACAGAAGCTCTAACAGGCCTTACATCTGGAGTTTGGAAGTTTCCGGCTCTTCTCCTGCACCTCCTCATCCACCTCAGCTCATCCACCAATGCTGCAGTCCTTGCCCTGATCACGGTAGTGGAGCTCCTATCTTGCCTTGGCCTTTGCTTCCATCCTCTGGGAAAGCTGAGTCTTACTGCCCTTGGAGATGCCTAACTTAGGGATCAGGGATCTGTCCTTGACCCTGGGCTCTTAGAACTGGAAGACTATCCATAGTTGGTTTTTATTTTATTTTTGCATTATTTTTATTTTATTTTATTTTATTTTTGGCTACCTTGTTTTGCAGACCAGAGATCAGGACCTGGTGACTTGCCCAAGGTAACACGGCTAGGTAGTGACAGATGGCACCAGACCCTGGTCATCAGACTGTCAGTCCGTGGGTCTTTCTGGGGCCCAATATGGCCTCCCTTCTGTGGCTTGTGGGAAGACCCCAGGTCATAGCTGGGGCTGCCTCAGGCCTCAGGCCACAGGAACACAGGTTTGCCTGTTCCTCTTTCAACCCTGCGCTGGGAGAGGTGCTCTGGCTTCCCTTACATGAGCATAGGGGGACTGTCTGATTTGCCCACCCTTGCTCAGCTGGAAGACAAGGGACCCCAGACATCTACCCATCAGCTGTTGGCTCATGGCTCCAAGCCGGGGAGGGCTTTCTGCTCCCCTCTCCACTACCCTGATCCTCATCAAATGAGCAACCGAATCTGGAGGAAGGAATAAACACACACACACACACACACACACACACACACACACACACACACACACACACACACACACACGTACCAGCACCTTGCCTGGATTACACTTAGTACTCATGTCCCTGGGTGGGCAGAAAATGTGATGACCCTGAGGCCTAGATGCGGGGACTCTCAACCTCCACTCCCCACCAGCTTTGCTTCGTCTTGCTGTCCTGTTTCAGGGAAAAGCAACTCCTCTGGTCTCCTTTTCGGCCTCACTCACAAAAAGGTTGGAGGCACAGAGGGAAACACTCAGATAGGAGCCAGGCATTCGCTCGCTCCTGTCACTAGTGAGTTAGTTCAGAGCCCCTGGAAATGACCAACCTCCATCAGCTACCAACTGTGTACTCAAGTTCAGCACCTCCCCTCCGCAGGGGCTCAGTCTCTTCTTGTGAAATGAGGGGGCCAAATACCTCAGATGCTCTTAGTCTTTCCAAAACTCGTGGTAGAGAAGTTCCTTAACAGTCCTTTTCCCGCTGCCTGGGGAGCGGGACTCCCTGGCTACCCCACCCATCTCCCATCACCTCTTGGCCTTGACCTGGAGACACCCTGCCAGGGAGGCATCCTCAGCTTTGCTCACACTGTTCCCAGAAGGCTCCTCCTTTTCAGAGGGCTCAGGGAGATGATGGCCCCAGGCTTCCCCCACACCCCATTCACTTACTTCTCATGACTGAGCCTTGGCCTTGCCGCCTTGGCACCCTGTCCTCAGCAGGGGTGGTCCTGGCACAGCTGGCAGTGGAGGTGGTGGGGGGCCCTTTCAGCAGTGCCTCAGCCCGCAGCTCTGCACCTAGCTCTCCCCCAGGACTTCTGGGCAGGGGGGGTTTAAACTCCGCACCACACAGGTGGCCAAGTGACAACTCCCCCCACCCTGCTCCCCCCAGGGGTGCAGTGGGTAGGATGACAGGCGCCCCACGTGGCCAATCTGGGCTTGGGGCAGGGTGTGAGGGGCGGGGCAGCCAATCATAGGGGGTGTTGGAAAATTCCAAAACCACATGCGACAGCCACACGTGGTAAAAGCTGTTTCCACTTGCCAGGGTAGTTCTGGCTGGGGAGCCAGAGTGGAGCTCAGAGAATCTGGGGCCAGGCTCCTATTCCCCTCTCCCTGAGGACCCCAGGCCTGACCCTCTTTGCCAGGTGACGCCAGAGGCAGGGATGTTTCAGAGGTAAGTCACAGGGTGTCTGCCTGGGTTGGTGGCATGTGCCACCTGAGACCCTGTAGACTGCAAACAGCTGTGTCCAGTGCCCAGTGTGATGTGGTTGGGAGACTCTCTGACTCTTTACCACACCCACAGTCCTCCCTGCAGACATGATGTACACCTAGGCTAGGGAAACATGAAAATGATAGTAGCAGTAATGATCATCAGGCAAATACCCAGGATCTGCAGGAGGGTTAGTCCAACAGAAATTTCCTTAAGAGCATAATTACTAAAATTGAAATTGAAATGCAGATCATCATCATCATCATCATCATCCTCTTCCTCCTCCTCTCACAGTAATAGTGCTTACTATGTGCCAGAAATGGCCTTAAATGTTTTATGTGGATTATCTAATCCTCACAAAATACTTTATGAGGTAGTTTCTATTATCTCCATTTAAAAGATGAGGAAAGTGAGTCACAGAGAGGTTAAATAACTTTTTCGAGGTCACACAGCAAGCAAGGGGTAGTGTCAGAATTCAGACACAGGCAGATTGGCCCCAGAGGGTACCTGAGGGAAGGTTTGCTTTTCAGGGTGTTTCAAGTTTGGGAGGTCTCTTACCATGTGAGTTTCTCTGTAGAAACTCATCTGGGATACTACTGACTGGCAAACAATTTCAGAGGCCCTCTCAGTCTCCTATCTGCTCTGTGGGGTGCCTTAGCCTTGGAGGTCCTTCCCTAGGGCCCCTCTTGTTCTGGGGTTCCCCATGGGTTCCTCATCTTGGGTCCTCTTCTTGAGATTGTTTCAATTTAGAGGGTCATTTTTCAGTCTCTCAGCCTGGGGCAGGGCCTAATATCTCCTGAATTCCCTGGGCCAAACTCCTGGGAGATCTTTGATCTTAGTTAGGTACAAGTCTTTCTCTGCTGGCCTTCCTGGTGTTTCAGGAGCTGGGCAGTAGATTGTGGGGAAGGAACATCAGCCTGGATCATCACAAGGACACTCATGGGTGGGCTTCAGGGATAGCTGGAAAAGGCCAGGGGACTAGGAACAGGATAGGAGGTATATCCCTGCTGAGGGTGCTGTGGTAAGGGATTAAAGATAGGAGTGGGGTTTGGCCTCTCCCAGTTCCTTCTGCTCCAAAAAGTCCCCCTCCCCCCCCCCACCCACATATGGTCCCTGACCCCCTTCCCCCAGCTCACCCGCGTCACTCTCTGACCCGCTTTCCTCCCAGGGCCCTGCTCAGCATTTCCGTGGGGCCCTGTGGCTAGCGGCAGGCAAGGCACAGATCAGGATTGTGCTGAGCGAAGCAACCCCCACTCGGGAGGATGTTGTATCCTGGAGGGTCCCCAGCCCCGGTCCCCCAGCCCCGGTCCCCCAGCCTCAGGGAGAAGGGTGATGCTTTACTTTCTGAGATGTCTCTGCTTGGAACTGAGAGGCTTTAGGGACGGCAGTGAGCTCTCAAGAGGAGCTAGTCGGCAATCAAGGGAGGGTCATGGAGAAATGGAAGTGGCCTCTTATACCTCCAGAGAGAGCCTCATCCGTCCAAGGTTCATGCCTATGGAATTTTTTTTCCAGAGTACCCTTGACCTGTTGAGGGCATGCATGGTCCTGCAGGGCATCAGCTTTGAGACTGAAGTGGAGTGGGAACACTTTCCACAAACAAGGAGAGTAGATCTGATATGCTGAGAGGTCTCTAGAGAGGTTGCTCACTTGCTAGTGTCCATTGGAAAGTCCTTCCTGAGCACTAGCCTCCTTCACACGTATTCTCAGTCTTTCAGGACCCAGGGGGAAAAGAGTGTCCCTGCATACTATCACCTATAGAGATGCAGGCTCTCCTGCTCTCCAGTCCTGCACAGCCTGGCTCCAGTCTTGTTCACACCTCAGGGATGTGATAACCACAGAGGTGAACACAAACCTGGCTCTGCTGCCACAAAGCCTCGGGCAGACTCTGGGGCCTCCCACTGTGGCAGCACTGAGTTTCTGAGGCCACCCTGCCTCCCACTTCTTCATCTCCACCCTTTCCTGGGCCAGCAGTCCCCCCCTCTGCCTCTGTCCAGCATCTCTGCTCTGCTTTTTTGATGGTTCCCTTTTCCTTTGTGCTATTCAGGCTTCCTCCTTGTCTCCTCCTCCTCCGTTGCTCTGGACTCTGGGTTCTCTCCCCTTCCCTTCGTCCCCTCTTCTCCAGGCTCTACTTCTCTTCAGGCCCATGCCATCTCTACCCAGCTCCTTCATCTCCATCCAACCACTGTGCCCACCTTTTACCCGAACCTCCTAGGACACTTGCTGAATTCTTCTCTGTCTGGCCACACCCCAGCACCAGATCTTGCCCCCAAGTTCCCTACTCACAAGTATGGGTCTTCTTTGAAGCCAGCAACTCTGTAAAGAGAAGACAGAAGATCAGGATTAAAAATTGAAGACTCTGGAGACTCCCCCCATTCACAGGATCCCATGCTTCTCTCTTCCCAGCAGAGCCTGGCATCTGACAAGAAGCCGGGCCACCCCGGTAGCACCCTCTCTACTTCCCTCTTTGCCCTGTGGCTATACCAGCCTTCATCCAGTTCCTCAAAGTGCCTCCAGGACTTCCGAGGCTGCTCCTTTTGCCTGGAATGCCCTTCCTTCCCATGCCCCTCAATCCAGCCAACCTTTCTTCATTCCTTGGGTCTCAGATTATGTCTCTTCCTCAGAGAAACTGCCCTGACCTCTCTCCTGCCCTGGCGCTCACACGCTCAGCACCTAGCATCTAATTTCCTGGCACTCACTGCATCACCTAACTGCCATAAATGTTCCATGATCTATGAAATGCTGTGAAGGCAGGTACTGTGTCCGCCTTGTTCTCCTAGCTATTCCCAGAACCCTCCATGGCACCTGGCACATTAGAGGTACACCATAAATATTCATACCCACAGTGAAATCTCTGCAGGAATGAAATCTCTCAGTTGATTATCTGGGCCTGAAAGTGCCAGGGAGTTCCAGAGGTGGGGCCCGGGAATGGGGCAGAGAGGATGTTTGGAGGAAGAGTACGACAGAGCCGTAAATGCAGACCCTTCTCTGGCTTCTAATGGCCAGGCTTCCCTGGCTCACTGGCCTGCAGAGAGAAGAATCCTTTGGCAGTGGTGGCAGCTGCTGCTGCTGCTGCTGGTCTAGGTCTGGGTGGAGACCAGGCAGACGGGGGTACAGGTGGGTTGATGGGAGTTTGCAAGGATGCAGGGATCCCCAGAAGGAGCAACTGCTGGGGTGGAGTCTTGGCTACAGCATGGGTGGTGGGGATCATTTGTTCATTCAGTTAGCAAGGGAGCCCTTGGGTCCATTTTCTACATCCACATAGCAGAGAACACAGGGCTACTTCCCCCAACTCCAAAGCCCTCTAGTCCTGCATTTAACTTCCCTAACCTCTGGCTTTTCTGTTACTTCTTTCCTCCTGCTGTCCAAGCCTGACACAATACCCTTCCCCAATACTGCCCACACCCTCCTGCTGTCCCTCTGCCCAGGAGATGCTCTCCACAGGCAGGCTTCCTATACTGGATGCCCTGGTGACCAGGGCTCTGCAGGAGTGGGGGAGGGGAAGGTCTGCTCCACCCGGCCACACCCCCTGAGGCTGTCTGGCTCCACCCAGTTTCCTCACTGACGTGGCACCCCTGTCCTGTCCTCCAACCTTGCACCTTAGAGCAATCTGGGGTGTGGGTGCTCCCTTGCTCGCCCAGGCAGACAGCTAAGTTCTTCCACCAGGTGGCCTTGGAGCAAAGCAGCTCTGGCCCTCACACTTTTCCCCTGGGAGCTCACAGTCAACCAAGCGTGTGTCAGGGAATTCTGCTCTGAGGGGTTCCTGAGTTAGTCCTTTGGTGGGGTCAAAGACTACCCGGCTCTCAGTGTCTCCCTTCCTCTGGCCCTGTGTGGCACATTCTCTGCAGAAATGAAACCTCATGCTCCTAGGCCAGCAGGGAGGAAAGTGCCAGGTTAGTGGGCACAGCTGACAGGGTGTGGTGGTTGCTCTCCCCCCCCCCCCCCCCACCCCAGCCCGCCACTCCTTAAAGGCAGGACAGGTCCTCCACTGTTCTGAATGAACAGAAGGTGAAATGGCCTGCCTCCCAGCCATTGCTGCCCAGGGTCCTGGCTGGCTGGAACCAGTGAAACTGTGTCCCCTCTACCTGCTGGAAGGACCAGCAGGTTCTGATCCTTCACTTGATCCAGCTTCCTTGCCTGCTCTCCCTCCTCCCCCACCCCAACCTATCTCTTCCTTCTTCACTTCTTCCTTTCTTCTCCCTTAATGGGGATTCCCATTTCTCCTCTATTATTTCCCCTGTCCCTCCTCCTATTTCAACTTCAGTTTCTATCAAGCCTTTTCCTGTCTAACCCTCCTGCTCTCCCCTGCCAGTCCATCTATTTCTCTGGCTCTTGTCCCTCTCTGCTGTCTCTTCCCATCCCTCCCCTCCTCTGAGCCTCCTGGCAGTCCCTTCCACCTGCCTGCAAGGTCATGGGGCCTCTTACCCCGCGAGGCTCGGTGGTGTCTCTGTGGGGCCCTGTCCATGGGGCAGCTCCCTGGGTGCCGTCCTTGCTGCCCTGGCTGCCCAGGAGGGCAGGGAGCAGGGCCCAAGGGAGGGAGGAGGGAGGAGGGAGGGAGCACCTGGCCCGTCAACAGGCAGGGGAAAGGAGTGGCTGGCAGAGCGTCCTGGCACCAGGAAGGGACGTGGGGAGAGACCAGAGAGCCAGAGTTCAGAGACTTGAGGAGAAGCAGAATAGGTGAAAGGAAGGGAATGAGTATTTATTTGTCACCTACTGTGTACTAGGCTCTTTGCCAGGTCCTGTGTGTAAATCATGATCTTGCCTTATGTAAATCCTCATGACACCCACCACAGGGAAGCATAATTATTTCAGATTTACTAATGAATCAAGTGATGCTCAGAGATTTTGATGGCTTGCTCGAGGACTTGCACAAAGACAACAAGTGGTTGAGCTATGATTTGAACCCAGGTCTTTGTGACTTCAGAATCCTGTGAATTCCACCAGAACAGGGGGAACAGGGAGGAGAGAAATAGGGAGGAGAGAAATAGCAAGGGGAGGGGTGTGTTTGGGGGATACGGTTTTTTCTCCAGGATGGGGTCAGACTTATTCCACTGACTCTTGGTTTCCTTGAAGATGGTGCCTGCTTTGCCTCCTCCCCTCCCAGTCTTTCCCTGGAACTCTGGGTCTCTCCAAAGCTTGCACATGCTCCAGGTCTGGACAGGGGTGTGGGCAGGAGGGGGTGGAGGAATGTGGAGCAGAGGAGCAATGGGAGAGAAGAGAGGAGAGAAATGTCACCCTGGTTAGTTGGGAGGAGAGCCCCCACCCTGAGTCTGCCCACAGTGAGACCTGCATTGGAGTCTGAGGATGGTCAAGGAAGAAGGCCTCTGTGGATCTCAGATGCCACAGTTCTCCTGCCCTGCCTCGGCCCAGAGTTTGATTAGCTGGGCCTGGCTCTCCTGGTTACCCAAGAGGCAGCTGGCCAGGGGCCAGGCTGCAGCAGGAGGCTCCCTGGCACCTCCTCTTGCTCTCTCTCCCAGCTGGTAAACAGCAGAGCTGGAGCCAGCCACGCCACAGCCTCGTGACTCGCCCACTCCCCCCAACCTGGTGCACGTGGCACCTGGTGTGGAGAGGGCAGGCAGCTGTCCCTTCCCTCTTCTGCCCTCCCATCTCACCATCCCTTACTCCTGCCCCACCCTGGAGCTTCACATTCTGTTACCATCAGTGCCTCTCCTGGGTAGTTCTCAGAGTCTCCCCAAGGCTGCAGCTTGAGGGACAAAGGTTAGAAGAGGAGGGCTTTCTAGCTCCTAGGGTGATTGATAAGGGGATAGAGATGGAAGAAGAGGAAGGGGAAGCTTTTGAGGCCCTTCTTGTACTGAGAGTCCGAAGGTATGTCAGGCTCTGATTTTTCCCATGTCTTTTTGGTGAAATGGGCCCACACACACTTCTCAGCATAAAACACGAGGTTCATCGGTTGGTTTGGGGCTTCTACTCCCTGGGCAGCTTGGGAATAAGAGGCCAAGCACAACCCCACCCAGCACCCTCCGACTGACAAGTTGAGCTGGCAAGAGTCAGGGGAAGGGAGGGAAGTGGGGAATCTGTCTTTCTGTTCTCCCCTTCCCCTAGAGCTCCAGGGCCTCCTCTCTCCCCTCTATCTTCCCCTCCAAAGATCTCTCTTCCTCTGATTCTGGGTGTCACTGGACCCTTCCTGACTATACCCTCCCCCAAATTGGGGGCCCAGAGTGGAGGTCATGCAGAATGCTTGCACTTGGGCATCTCCAGCTAATGCCCCAGTTACAACAGGGGTGTTCCTGCCATTTCATGCTGTCGTGTTGGGTGGGGAGGAAGTGTCTGGGAGTTGGGAAAGACAGGGTTCTGGCCTGCAGGCCTCCAGTCACACACCTCCTAGGCATTCTCATGACCCTACCCCTTCCCTACCCTAAGAATGAATGGCTTGGGTTCTTTCTGCTCAGCATTAGAAGGTAACTTGTTTATTCTTTTGGGAAGTCCCCTCTCTTGTTTAATCTTCTCTCTTGCTTCAATCATGGCTTTTTTTTTTTTCTGGAGGAATCTGTCAGAGCTGGGCAGTGATGATTTCCTCCTCAAATACATTCTTACATTCTTATGCAAGGAAAAGACTGATAGGGATCAGAGAATCATTTCACCCCCCCACGTGCCCAGTCCCCTTATCAAACGCTGCAATCTCAAAGCAGGGGGCAAACAGCCTGCAGGGGTGGGAGGTGGTGGTGGTGGCTTGGAACTGGGGAGCAGTTACCAACTTCTCTTTCCCTTCCTCTACACCCCCTAAACCACAGAAACCACTTAAAACTCAGCACAAGCCTGCCCTTCCAGGGAGGGCCTGGTGGGTAAAGATGGAAAATATGGGGTGCTGAATGGCCTGCAATGCCATGCACAGCCCCAGCCCACTCCAGGGAGGGCCCTGTCCTGTGGAAGCCTGTTCCAGTGCTGTGGTCCCCAGTAGAGACCACCTTTCTTTGGGTCCTAGGAGCTCCATGTCTGGGAAGACCTCCAACCACCCAAGCAAGTCAGGAAGGGGGGCTGTACCTCAACCATTAAAAAAAAAAGGACAGCAGCAGGTTCTGTAAACATCTATAGTCTCTAGGTCTCTCAGTCCCCAGTCCTCCCCCATCCTGTCACAAAGGCCACAGTGGGTGGAGGGAACAGTGGGAATTTGACCCTAGCTTCTGGCCTTGAACTTTTCGTGGTGACCGACTGTACCTCTCATCCAGCAATTAACATTAAGAGTCGCAAGGGCTTGGAGGGTTGAAAAGCGGGAGCTCTGATTTTTGGAGCAGAAAGACTGGTAAGAATGTGGTCTGCCCTGTATTTGCTGTGAGCCCTGAGGCAAATCACAGCCCTCAGTAAAAGGGGCCAATGACAACAGTCCAGACCTGGGTTGGTGTCAGTGCTTCAGGGCAGTCTGCACACAGGAGGGGTTCTTAGGGTGCATTTGCCTCCAGAGCATGTTTCTGCATCTTTAAGTCTTACTGACAGGATGCTCCTCTGGGGACTTTCTGGCTCCCACCACATGCCATCTTTATAACCTCCCCTGAGCCTATGGGTGGGGTGGGGTTGGGAGTGTTTGGTTAAAACCAAGGTCAGAAACCTTCCCTGTTGCCAAGGCTGATCCCCAGGCAAGTTTACTTAAACTCTTTGATCTATTTCCTTCTTTGTAAAATGGAAATAATAATACCTACCTTACCAAGTGGTTGTGATGACTGATATAAGAACATGAACTGGTACCAGGTAACGTACAGGACCCAGTACAAAGTATTGAGGTTAAAAGAGAACAGTATTTTGTTTTACTCCTCCTTTTCTCTATTCCTATAATATTTCCTCCCTTTACCGGAACCCCTCTTTTCTATTCCCTTTCCTGCCTTATTCTTCTTTATATCACCAAGTAACAGTCTTTACATTTTACTTGTTCATTTTGTAACATGTCTGATCCCTCTGTTTGGATCACTGCTATATCCAATGTCTGGCACTCCACAGACCCTCCCTAAGTGTTTGTTGAAGAAATGCATGAATGAAGGTTTTATATGAACTTTGTTAATTTCCATAGTCTGCCTGCCTGCTTGCTCTCCTTCAATTCTTTCTCCCAGTACTGAGGATTAAACCCAGGAGCACTCTATCACTGAGCTACAATTCCCAGACCTTTTCATTTTATTTTGGTACACTAAGTGGCCAAGACTGGCCTTAAACTTGGGATCCTCCTACCTCAGCCTCCCACATAGTTGGGATTATAATTGTGCACC
This sequence comes from Sciurus vulgaris, assembly GCF_902686455.1. Classification (NCBI taxonomy): domain Eukaryota; kingdom Metazoa; phylum Chordata; class Mammalia; order Rodentia; family Sciuridae; genus Sciurus; species Sciurus vulgaris. The sequence continues at coordinate 113,096,499 of NC_136461.1, forward strand.
ATCAATCACCCCTGGTTCTTTCCAGATACTTTCAAATTTAATTGCTCACTAAGGGTTGTAATGGGAGGGTTTTGCCACTGAAGGATAAATAAAATACAGTAGTAGAGGTAGGGCTAGACCAGTGGGTGGACTTCTCACAGTTCACATGTATGAATTCAAGTTGCCAGGATGTGCAAGGATTAGAGAGCTATCATCCTGGGAAAGGAGGATCCTTTCAGAGTGACCTGGTGGGGAGGCAGAAATTCAGTTGTGGATATTGTGGTGAGGTGATTAGCAGCTAAGATCCTGGAGCCAGACTCCTTGGGTTCAAGTGCTAGATGTACTTTTTATTAGCCGTGTAAGGTCCAAGGTCACATTGGATAACAGTAGTGCTTGTAGTAGAGTTGTTGGGAGAAACAAATAACTGGGACAAGTTGTTGAAACAGCTCCTTGTGTGAGGGTAACTGTGTAGCTGCTAGCCTTATGATTGTTTGATCAATGCTACCACCTGGTGGACATACCTGGAGCAAGGTTTCCCAGGCCTAGGGCTATGTGGTGGGGACTTAATCAGGGGAGGTTGAAGGAACTGGGGAGTCAATTGAATGGAGAGGTATGTTTGTTGTTAAAATTGCATATGCTAAGGTGTCGAGGTTTTGTTTGGACCCAGCAGGCTTAGCCCTGATACAGGGCACAGCTGGCACCATGGAACATGGGAATGGGCCCAAGTGGGAGGGAGCAAGAAGTTGAACTGACCTAGGGCCTCCTTTCTTTCCTTCCTCCCTCCTCCAAACTTGACCTGAGCCAAGAGGAACCAGTTCCAGGGAAGGTGGAGGTGGAGAAAAGAAGGTCACTGTTGACGTCAGGGACATTCAGGTAGGAGGTAAACACAATCTGACCTACATTTATTAATTCATTTTCCACTCCCTCCTCCTCCTGCCTGGGGTAGACTTTTCTGGCATCCCTGAGAACAGCTCTCACATTCTGGCAACACCCTTCCTCCCCAGATCTCCACCCTAGGGACATTATTTCTTAGTCATTGGGTATCCAAGTGCTGCCCTGTTTCTTGGCTCCAACCTTGCCCACCCCTCTACCCCCAACAAGGACAGCACAGGTGTAGAAGGGGTAGGCATGAGGGAGTCAGGAAAGTTAAAGGGTACTGTGTGTTTGTCTGACATCCCCTGACACACTCCCAAAGTTCATTTGTCTTCAGGACTGATGTGAGTTTAAGGGGTAAGAAGGGCCAGGTGTGGTAATGCATATCTGTAATCCCAGCGGCTCAGGAGGCTGAGGCACAAGAATTGCAAATTCAAAGCCAGCCTCAACAACTTATTGAGGCCATAAGCAACTTAGACCCTACCTCAAAATAAAATACAAAAGGGTTGAGGATGTGACTCAGTGGTTAAGCACCCCTGGGTTCAAAACCCTGTACCCAAAAGGGGGGAGGGTAGAGAGGGAAGGGTTATTTCCCCTCTGCAGCCCCAAGGAAACTCTAGGGGAAGGTGGCATGTGTTGTTTTCTGACACAGAGCTCTTGGAGAGGGACTGTGATTGAAGGGTTCCTAGAAGGTGTGGGTGTCTTGCAGGACAGGGACTTTAAGACCTACCCAGACCAGGCTTCCGAAGTAGCCTTGCTTGAGAATGTGGCCTAGGATTCTGTGTTTTGAACAAGTACTTCCAGAATTCCTGATATCTGGTTATTCTGATATTCCTCTAAGTTTGAGAACCACGGTTGGAGTTTTGCTTCAACTCAGACAACTGAATGAGCTTCTTGTCCTGTGTATGGTCCGGTCAGAGAGAAGAGGGTAGACTGCAAACCCTAGAACACAGGGTGCCAACAAGAGGAGTAATCCGTATATTAGACAAATGGCCATTTTACTAGCAAAAATAAATACACGGTAAGTAGATGGAAAGAATGAAGACCGCGGACCCAGTGGAGAGATCTGCGGAAGCTGCACTGCAGTCTCAGCTTACAGGCTGAGATGGGCGGGCACCAGGGAAGATCCAGGGCCTAGCCCTCCACCCAAGGGGGGCAGCAGGGCAATAAGGGGCGTCTCGCACTCTCCCAGCAGCACGTCCCTGCGCAGCCCCAAGCCTCTGTCCAGCACTTTGGCCCTCAGACTGCGGGCGGCCAGGTCTGGAGGGCCGAGTCCGTCGAAGAAGAAGTCCTCGTTGAAGATGAGATTGGCGCTGCATTTGACCACTCTGCTCCGCTGGGCTCTCGGCCGGACGCGGGGCTGCAGCCTTAGCACCACGCAGCAGCCGCCGCCGCCGCTCCCGGGGCCCGCCCGAGGCCGGGACAGGGCCTCAGCGCTCACCAGGCGCAGCCGCAGACGCCCGAGCCCCGCCTGGTACTCGGCGGAGAGCCGGAGTTGCCCGCCGCGGGGCCCAAGGCGCAGCACGCTCTCCTTGGTCGGCCGCAGCTGGCAGTAGAGGAAATCCAGGTGGAAGAGCGGCGGCGTGGGCGCCCCTGCGCGGCGCGGCGCGTACGGGCTGGTGTCGGACGAGTCGGCCTCTTCCGGGGACAACGAGTCGGGCCTGGGCGACCGGCGCCGGCCAGGACCCGGCCGAGGGGATCCAAAGGGCGATGAGTCGGGCGACGAGGCCGTGTCGCTGTCGGGGGCCAGGCAGAGGCGCAGGTCCGGGGCTGAGACATACAGTCGGGACTGCGTTGGGGGGAGTCCCCCAGCCAGGCCGGGCGGCGGGGAGTGGAACAGAGACTCGCGCCGGCGCGTGTGCGGGCTCTCGGGCAGGAATGCCCAGCCTTCGCGGCCCGCTAGATGCGGCAGCGAGCAGGCAGAGGGGAGGCTGCGCCCGCCCACGTTGGGCCCGGCCCGGGGCTGGACGCCGCCTGGGTCCCGGAGCCGAGGCGGGATGAAGAACTGCGGGATGCGATCAGGGGTGAGGACATTAGGGAAGGCGCGCGTGGGTGGGCCCGGGACCCGGCGCTTAGGGAACAGGCTGGAGGGCGCCCGCCGGGCTCCAGGCTCCGCGGTCCCCACCCTGTACCCAGCTTTCTCTAAGAGCCACATGCAGTGGGTGGGAGTAATGAAACTCCGAATTCCGCAGGACCGAGAGGGTACCAATCTAAGGTCTCAGTTGGGAGGGCTAGTCAGCGAAGCTGGGCTGAGAGAGGAGAGAAGATCCAGAGGTGGGTGATGCTGCGAGTGAACCAAAACCTGGGTGTCTGCTGCGGCGCCCTTGTCCCCAGACTCATGGGGTGCGAGGTCCCTATTTGAGCAAGGAAAAACAAACGAACAAACAAACAAACAGCGAAGTCTGGGCGGACTGGGGAGAAATGGAGCACAGTGCCAGTTTGTAGGTGCAGGTCGGATATTCTAGGACACAGACTCTTCATTGCTACTAAGGATGCCCCATCCACCTATTAGAGGGCCCTTCACACCTACTAGAACCCTACTATTAGGAGAAAGAGTAACATCTGCTTAATCAAAAGATCTATGGTCACAAACACCAACCCAGATCCCGAATCCCGCTCATACACATGCTTTCGGGTAAAAGAACACCGCGGCTCTAGGTGGGTTCACTCCCTTTCGCCCCCGCCCATTCTTAAGACGGGCTCCCTCCAAGTTCTGATTTGGGGCCTCTGGACCCTCCCTTCCCTGCCCAGGCTGTGTCGCGGGGCAACCTTCTCAAGATCATGCCATTCTTCAACCCTTAGCCCCACCTGCCTCTTTTGGCTCCTCCCTCAAGTCTCTACTGGCCTTCCCAGGTTGCTCCTGGCCAGAAAGGGGATTCACTTCTGCTCCTGGCAGCCAGGGTACACACCTGTCTGCTGACCTGAGGACTCCAAGAGCCGGTCAAAGGAGACGTACCTCTTGAGGGGCACAGAATCTTACCCCCACCCCCACAACACCACCCCTTTAACTCTGGCGATCTGCTCCCCAGCTCTACCGCATCTCGTGTCTGCAAGGCGGGGCCGGGTCATTGGGTCGCCCCTCCCACTCTCCACTCTTTCTCTCCCTAGGAAACCACTGAGCACAAAGGAACCATTGATTCTCCGCCACCCCCGGAGCGGGGTCTGGAAGGATCCTCAGCTGCCCGCCCACCGCACCCCTGCACCGAGCTACCGTGAGCGCGACGTTCCGAATGTTCGCCCGGGAATCCAACCTCGTGACCGGCTCTCTGGTGCTCCCAGAGTGCAGGCCTTACCTGTGGGCGGCCGCTGGGCCCTGGCTTCTGGCTTCTGGCCCGGAGGCGTGCAGAGCGTTTGGGGAGCAGCTTCCTCTCCAACCTGCTCCCCTAACTCAGTTCTTCTGGGAGGAGCTGGCAGGTGCCCCTGCTGTCTACGTCTGGCTTCTTTTCCTGGATAAACACACCTCTGTCTCTGCGGCCATCAACCGGGCCTTTCTTCCTCCAACCAGAGCCAGATTGCTAGCAGCAATCTGCTAGTCCTAGACCTGGGCTGCTTGGGGGTTGGGAGGGCTACAGAGGGTGATTGCCAACAGTGGCCAGTTGTTGCCATTCTTTTCTGTGCATCGACCTCACACCATCCCTCCCTGGTGAAACCCACAGCATGGCCACACAAAGCCCATCTTCTCCAAAACCCACCTTGCTGGAACCTTGCCTTGACATCCAATGCGGGTTCTGGAGCCATCCTCAGTAGCTCCCAGGCACATTTCCCACATCCCAAGGAAAAGAGGCCAGGTTCAGGATTTCTAGACACAGAGACACTGAGGACAAAGATGGATCCAACAATTGGTCAGAATCAGGCTGGTTTTTGCCCTCCACCTCTGGGAGATCCTAGAAAGCACAGGCTACCTCTGATAAAATGAGACTCACGGTTGTGCTCCAGGCACCTCTATCACCAGACTGTCAAAGGAGGCCTGCTCATTCCCTCCTTAGGACCTTAGCATAGGCTATTTCCCCACCTCATTCCCTTCATCTTTCAGATCTGGAAGACAGTATTACTGACTCTATCTAAATTAGTGGCACCTATGTACATTTTCACAGCACCCCACACCTTTCTTTTATAGCACTGATCACAGTTTTTTCTATTTATGTGATTTTTAAAAAGATGTCTGCTTCCATTATTAGATTGTAAACATCCTAAAGACAGTGCTTAGCACAAGCCAGGTGCTCTATCAGGATTCGATGAATGAGTAAATGAATGATACTAAGCAGAATTATACTTGAATTAGTTTGTACATCCATTCACTGAGTTCCTAAGATGCACCAGACTCTGTGCTAGGTGTGCAGATATACAGAGTGGTTAGCTGCTAGGGGAGAAACAGATAATAAATTTGTAAACACTAACCATCATCACAAGACAAATTATGAAATCCAGGAGACAAGATGAAACAAACCAGTTAATGGCATTATTTTGTCATCTGATACTTGAAGGTTATGACAGAGCAAGTGTTTTTTTTTTTTTTTTTTTTTTTTTTTTTTTTTTGTTGGTTGGCTTTTATGCTTTTTGGAGATCCTTAGTGACCCCAGATCTTTCATTCCTGTGATTCCTAACTCAGCTCTATCCTGGTGTTTCTAGTGAGGGTCATTTGGCTCTATGGGCTGCCACCAAGAGCTCCTGCTGTGGGGAAAAGTCTTATGGGCTAGGAATCTGGCCTTTTCAACTTTACAGCTTTTTTTTTTGGCGGTACTGGGGATTGAACCCAGGGCCTTGTGCTTATGAGGCAAGCACTCTACCAACTGAGCTATGTCCCCAGCCCAACTTTTTAGCTTTTTGACCTCTAAATGTAACTTAGTCTCTTTTCCCATCTGGTAGAGAGGCTTTACCTAACAGAGTTGGTGTGAGGGCTAAGCAAGATAACTCGTGGGCATTAGTTAGTTCTGCTAAAAGTTTGAGAAAACAGAAAACCCAACTTGATCTGGCTTAATAATAAGTCAATTTCTGACTTCCATAATAAGTCCAGAAGTAGGGTAGGATTCAGGAAAATTTGATTTTTGTGGCTTCACCCATTCATTCTCTACCATAGTTACTGAGTATCTACTATGTGCCAGGCCCTGTTGGAAATATAGCAATGAGAAAGCAAATAAATTCCCTGGCCAGATGTAGTTTATATATCTGGGGAAGAAAGACAGTAATGAAAAATGAAATACCAAAAAATAGAGTTTAGTAGATGGAAAAAAGTGTTGAGAACATTAGAATGACAGAGGGTACCAGGAGAGAATTCAGTTTTAAATAGAATGGTCAGGGATGGCTGCCTGGAGAAGGCAACGTTTCAGAAATATGAAGGAAGGAAGAAGGGCATCAAGGGAAAAGCATTCTGGGCAGAAGGAATCACAAATGTAAAGGCCTGGGCCAGGAGCATACCTGGAGTGATCAAGGAGACAAAGGGCCCAGTGTAGCTGCAACAGAATGGAGGAGGGGGAAATGAAATCAGAGAGCAAACAGGTTCAGAACGTTGGGGCTTGCAGCCACTGTAACAAATTTAGCTTTTATTTGTGGTGAGTTAAAGAGGAATATGGACTGACTTACACATTAAAGAGATCTGCCTGGTACCTGTGCTGAGAAAAGAATGAAAGGGTAAGGGTATAAGAGTAGTGGTAGGGAGATCAGATAAGAGATGCTTTAAATAATCTTGGCATGAGATGACTAGGGTGTGGATCAGAGAGGGTTGTAGTTGTCAGTTTCTGGATATAGTCTGAGGAGAATCAATAAAGGATTTCCTGCTGGTTCCATCTCCATCCAAGGAGAAGCAATGATCCAAGGTTTTTGGCCTGACCAACTGGAAGAAAGGAATTGCCATTTTACTGAGAGGAGGAACTATCAGGTGATCAGTTTTGGACCTGTTAAATCTGAGATATTTGTTAGGCATCTAAGTGGAGATATCAAGTAGGCAGTTGGACATGTAAATCTGGAATGCAGAGGAGAGGCCCTGGAATGAATCTGATGTCACCCACCTTCATTTCTGTAGATCGGGAATCAGATCCTATAAGAAATGATGAGCCAAAGAGCAGCAGAGTTGAGACTAGAACCCGAATTTTCTGCCTTGAAGATCATTGTTCTTTCTTGTACCCTATGAATCCTTCTACTTAGAGCAGGGCTGCTTCGTCACTTCTTCAAGTGCCATTGCTGCCACTCCTTGAGAACTTTTTAGTTCATTTTCTGTTGCTATAACTGGATGATTTATAAAGACTGGGTGATTTATAAAGAATAGAGGTATATTTTGACTCATGGTTCTAGAGGCTGGAAAATCTAAGAGCATGGTGCTGGCATCTGTGAGCGCCTTGTGTTGAGTCATAATATGGCAGAAAAGTAGAAGGACAAGTGGGCACATTGAGGAGAGAGAAAGAACACAAAAAATGGCCTCACTTTATAACAGTTCATTCTCATGAGAACAAATCCACTCCTGAGAGAAAGGTGTAGTCATCCTCCTAATGACCTAATCATTTCTTAAAGGCCCCACTTCCCAACACCACTGAAATGAAAAGCAAATTTCAACATGAGTTTCAGAGGGGATGGAACACATTCAGAGAATAGCAACTTCCCAGGTGACCCAATGGTCCTTATTTCCTTGCTCTTGCTGGTACCATTATAGAAGAACATGTAGATGACTGAGCAGTACAATCCAGGTGTAGTAATCCTAGCTACTTGGGAGGCTGAGGCAGGAGGATGACAAGTTTGAGGCCAGTCTGGGTAATTTAGTGAGACCCTGTCTCAAAATAAAAATAAAAAGGGCTGAGGATGTAGCTCAGTGGTAGAGTCCCCCTGGGTTCAATCTCTAGTATGGAGAAAAAAGAAAGAAGGAGGAGGAGGAAAGGAAGAAGATTGGGCAGTACGGAGTAATTTCCAGGGTCCAAGTGAAATGGAAGAGGCAGAGAAGGTCAGGCCTTTCTTCCAAGTAGGCAGGCAAGGCTATAAGCTCCCTAAGCTTTTGGATCTAGGCTGTATATCCTGAGACCTTGAGTGGTGGCTTCAAGTGCATGACTTGGCCACCAACGCCCACTGCAAAGCCCTGGTGGGTCATGGGGCTGGTGGCAAACAATGTCTTGCAGTTCTGGCTCCCCACTCAGGACCTGTAATTAATGACCTAGCTCTGTGGTCTCTGTTCCAGGAAGGCCTCAGGGGCTCCTTCTTTAAGAACTGGTATGAGGGCTGGGGATATACTTCGGTTGGTAGAGTGCTTGCCTTGCAAGCACAAGACCCTGAGTTCAAATCCCCAGCACCACAAAAAAAAAAAAAAAAAAAAAAAAGAACTGGTATGAGCTACCGATGTCCACTGTCTTCTTGAACTGGTTGATCTTACAATAGCTATATGTACTCTGGTTTCTCTTGACACTTGACTCAGGCATGTGGAGGACACATATCCTCTGCCTTAAGCAGAATAAGCTGCCATGTTTACCTGCATCCACTATAATGTGGATTTTACTCCTACCTCCTTCTTTACTGTCAAATCCAAAGGTCTCATTTTATTTATTTATTTATTTATTTTATTTTTTTTGGCCTTTTAATTTTAACTGAAACACAAATATATTAAAAACAATTTGTTTACATAAAATTAAAGGAAAATAAATCAGTAGAGAACTTTCCAAATTTCCTGGGTTGTTTTAAGGTTAGGAGAAAAAAGAAAAGATTTTAAAAAATTGAGACAACAACCAGGTTTGTTCAATAAATGAGTAGTAACAAAATTCTAAAATCTAACAGAATTTTAAAAAATTTTGTTATAATAACATTGTAGGGCTGGGGATGTAGCTCAGTTGGTAGAGTGCTTGCCTCATATGCACAAGGCCCTGGGTTCAATCCCCAGCACCACAAAAAAAAAAAAAAAAAAAAAAAAAAAAAAAAAGAAGAAGAATAATAACATTGTATTTTTGGAGACATCTATTTTTCAGGGAAGAACATATCACAATTTTAGGAAGAAAAGGGAACCATTGAAATTTCTTTTTTTGAATTCTAGCCAAACAATAAAAGGAATGATTCCTTTAATAATTTTTCCAAAGGCCTCATTTTAGATCTCATGTTTCTCAGCATTTGATTCTATGGACCTTGTCCTCTTAGGGATGGTCACTACTGTTCTGTTCTCACTCTCCTTAGTGGATCCTTGATCTTCTGCCCCAATTTTAAGCCTTAGTATGGCCTAAGGCTCTATCTTTGATCCCTTTCTTCCTTCTCGTCCTTCCCTCACTTCCCTTTACTGTCACTCTGCATAAGCCATTCCCCAGGGTTCCAATGTCAGTTTTTATATTGACTCATATTGAATCAGTATCCAGAGCCCTGCTGGCACTTCCTATATGGTGAAAGGTCCATGGGTACTTTAAGCTCAGTGCACGTCAAACAGAGCTCACTGTCTACCTCTTTTTCAAATCTGCTCTTTCTGTATTCCTAGGGATACCACCTGGAGCCCTAAGTCAGAAACTTGAAGTCATCCTATACAGCCCTCCTTCACAAACCTACCATATAAAATGAGTGGGAAAGTCCTGCACTTGTTATATTTGTAACTTTTCTCATCTCCGTGGTTCTAACCCGTGCAGCCCTGACTGTCTCCAGTACAGAGCCCTGCAGGGTCTCCAAACCAGTGCTCTGGCCTTCAGTCTTTCTGACCCTTTCCTGCCACCAGAGTCATCTTTATAAAAAGCAGAACTTTATATTGCTTCCCAGACATTTGAGGTTTTTGTGGGCCACAAGATGAAATTCAAGCTCCATAGAAGGGATTGTAAAGTCTCCCATGGCCTGCTCCTGCCCTACCCTCTTTCTCTTTCCTTAGACTCTTGCCTTACTAAATGCTTGGGAACTCTCCAAAGTCCCTGTGTTCTTTAATGCCACTGTGCCTTTGTTCTGACAGTTCTCTCTGCCTGGAAATTCCTCCCCTTCTCTCCCACCTGGTAAGCACCACTTAACTTTTGAGACTCAGTACAGGACCAGTGTCCTTTACAAATTGTGTTCTGTTATGGTTTAGTATAAGGTGTGCCCTCAAAAGCTCATGTGTGAGATAATGCAATAAAGTTTAGAAGTGGAATGATTCGTCATGAAAGCCTTAACCTAATCAGTGCATTAATCCACTTGAATGGGTTAACTAGGTGGTAACTGTAGGTGTGTAGAGTGTGGCTTGAGGAGATAGGTTATGGTGGGCATGCTTTTGGGGTATATATTTTCTCCCTGGTGAGCAGAGCTTTCTCTCTCTCTCTTTCTGTGTCTCTGCTTCCTGGTGTGATATCCTGAGGGATTTCCTCTTTTATACCTGTCCACCATGATATTTGACCTCATCTCAAGTCCAGAGCAATGGAGCTGGCTGATTATGGACTGAGACCTCTGAAACCTTGAGCACCAAATAAACCTTTTCTCCTCTAAAATTGTTCTTGTGAGGTCTTTTGGTCACAGCAGTGAAAAAGCAGACTAAAACATGTTCAGAGAGTAAAATGGACCTGCTTCCCTTTAGGTTTACACTGCATACCTGGTAGTAGCCAGAACAGGGATAGGAAGTGCTTGTGGGCACTCTGTGTGTGTGTATTTTGGGACCAGGATCCCTGGCTTTCAGGTATACATCTTGTGCTGGGTGCCTTACCCAGTACCTGGCACCTGGTACGTGCTCAGAAAATGTCTCCTATTGGTGCTGAGTGGTGGGGGGGAGTACATGGGAGGTCCTGGAAAGATTTTTATTTCTTGCTACAGAAGGGTCTTAGGCTGAGCATGGGGCCATGGGGCAGTGAGAGTTTATTTACTCAGAGAAAGCGCCCTCTCCTTCATCTGCCACTTGTTTCCTGGGCACCCTTCCTGCTCTAATGTGGGTCCCCAGTAGGCAGGGTCATCAGGGCTGACATAGTGACCCCTAAGGGGATGATTCTTCTTCCAGTTGCATCTGAAGGAAAACACCTGCAAGAGAAGGGTGAGCTGAATCAAGAGGGCCAGGGCAGCAGGGCAGGAGCTTTACTGAAATGCTCTGAGCATTTTGCAACAAATTACACATTTGTAGGACCTGGAACTGTCCTGCAGTACAGGTTGGGTAACATCTTAATTGGGTTTTCCCTACCTTCATTCACATCTCTAGCAGTCCCCCTGACCCTGGCCAAAAGTCAGATCCCACCTTGGGACAGGATCTTTAGCATTCTTCCTCCCTCCCATCGGTCGGGGGGAGGATGGCAGGATGGAGACAAGCTGAGGCTAAGGTCTTCTTTACCTGACGACTTGGCGTAGACTGTCTGTTGGTCTCTGCTCTGGGTGATGCAAGATATGTACATCTTCTGGTCTTCAATCTTTTCCACTTGGACATTCAGTACAGCCAGAGAGCCTATAGGGATCAAACTGGGAGAAGAGGCGGTGTAGCCCACCCCCATCCCATTACCCCTTTTTACCCCCTTCTCCTCACCCCATCCTGCCTCAAGGACTTATAAGTAGCCCTGAGCTCAGGAATGCAGTCTGGCCAGGAGCTTTACTTTATTCCAGGAGGAATGTTGGGTGTGGGCTGGGGAGGATTGTGGCTGGCAGGGCTCCCACACACCAGCGGCTGAGGATAGCCACCCTAGAGATAAAATGGACCATGACTTCAGCCAATGCCCCAGGGATTCGTACTTACTTTTTGAAGCTGATATTGAGACTTAGTGTGAACAGCCCCTCTCCAGCCAGGTAGGCAGTTTTAGAAAAGGTCTCATCCATTATGGCTGCTAGGGACCCTCCATGAGCAAACCTGGGGGTAATGTGGGGAGCATGGCTAGCGCTCAGGCTGCTGGGCAGACTGCCTCACTGGGCCTTCCCTCCATCCTACAGTGAACACCCCCTGATGCTTCTCCCTTTCCCCAGAGCACCCCCAAACATGGATCTTTACCCTCAGGCAGTCACACAGGAAAAGACACAGAGTTGCATCCCATGTGATCAAATCAGCAAAAATCAGTTCTTTTTCTCTTGTTTTGCTTCAGCATATGCTGGTAACCACTGGCACAATTATTTTAATTTACCAGGAAAAAATTGTTTTTTTCTCATAGAGTTAATGGAAAACATTTTTTTCTGATTCATTACCTAACTGCTGGCAGCAATTGCCATAACTTGGAAGGGTACATACATACAAGGAATGGGAAAACCCCTAAACTTTTTGCTTTTTGACTTAGTCTTTGAAGCATGATCTTGGGCCATGTCTAGCCTTACCAGTCATTACAGTCAGTGCTGGGCCCACACTCTTTCTTTCTCCCTCCCTCCCTCCTTTCCATTCTTCCTTCCTTCCTTCCTTCCTTTCTCCCCCCCACCCCCCATGAACCTAAGAGTGCTCTAACCTGGAGCTACATCCCCAGCCCATTTTATTTTTTATTTTGAGACAGAGTTGCCCTCACTTGCTGAGGCTGACCTGGAACTTGTGATCCTCCTATCTCAGCCTCTCAAGTTGCTGAGGTTACAGGTGTGCACCACTGTGCCTGACTTAGGCCCAAGTTTTCAATGTGACTTATGACTTATAAAGTGCCAGTAAGATGGACCTCTGAGCAGTGCTGCCCATGGAAAAGGGAGAGCCCACTTCGGCAGGGTGCTGTAAATATTTACTTTATTTCAAGTATGTAAATCCTCATTCTCACTTATGTAAGCTGACCATTCCTAAGTTATTTCATTTTTGGTTAAACTATATAAAATAGAGAGATATTCAACTTTAGAATGCAAATAACACAAGATAGATTTGAGTTCCTGATTTTGGGAAGCACAGTTGCAATTCTCCATGGACCCAAATCAGCTGTCCACATTGTATTACCATGGTTACTCTCTAGCTCCTGCCACCAGTGGGCATCCCAGGCCCTAAACCCCCTGCCTCTGCTAGGGCCATGGCATCACACCACCTGTTGGGCTTCTTGCTCCACCACTTGCTACCTCTTTTTTTTTTCTTGGTACCAGGGATTGGACCCAGAGGTGTTTTTTTGTTTTGTTTTGTTTTGTTTTTACCACTGAACCACATCCCTAGCTCTTTATTTTATATTTTAAGACTGGGTCTCACTAAGTTTCTTAGGGCTTCCCTAAGTTGCTGAGGCTGACCTTGAATTTGTGATCCCCCTATCTCAGCCTCCCAAGCCACTGGGATTACAGTGCACCTGGCTTTGTTACCTGTTTGATCTTGAGCAAGTCACTAAATCTCTCTGATTTAGTATCCATCATGAACTGTGAATTAAAATAACTTCTATCTCATTGGATTAAATGTGCAAATGTTTTCAAAACCTCATGCACACTTCCAGGAACCCCCTCTCCATCTCACAAATTGCTTGAGAGGGGTAAAAAGACTTGGTGTCAAAGACCTCCATACTTGCTCTTCCCTTCTTGTCCTTGCTGAGCAAAACAAGGACCCTTTGGCAAGTATTGATTTTGCAGAGTGGTTCTTGGCCAATAAGTAACTACTTCCCACTTCTATTGCCCAGGGATCTGGTGGACACCAATATCTTCCCTGAATTCCCCTCAATCCATTGACTGGCCTCAGTGTTGGCTGGTCTCCTCTGTCTCTTTGTCACCTCCACAAGCCCCTAAATAAAAGTCAGTCATGTATCAACCTCACTCCTGCCTGCTGGGGATTTTCTTCTTCAGAAGGGAGGGATCAGTGTCCCTGGTAGGGCTCTAAACTATTCCCCCATAGTCTCCATGCACTAGTTTGGAGAACAGTGTCCCCATGGAGGATACCTTTGGAATGGCCAAGGGGACCAAGGGCTGCAGTGTGCATCCATGACCTGAAGAGGTGCTGATATCTACTTAGCACTGTGAATTCTGCTCTACCCCAGTTGAACCCATCTCAGGCCTCAGGACCTGAAAACAGATCCTATACCCACTCCTGGCTTTCTCTGCAGGAACTCCAGCACCACCAACCACCTTCGGTGATTGTATGGAGCAGGATTAGGGATGGAGAAGGTAGACAACCATAAACTTGGTGGATGGCTCAGTGGCCTTAGACATGAGGCCCAGGGCCAGCCTGATCCATGTCCAGGCGAGTTTCTCCCTGGGTCTATTACAAGTTTGAAGGCAGCAAGGTACAGTGGAGAGACCAATGCTGTTGGAGTCACAACTCCTGGATCTGACTTTGCTGTACTACTATGGGCAAGTTACTTTACCTCTGTGGGTCTCAGTTTCTCCATGTGTAAGACATGGGGTTTCAATAAATGATGCCTGATAGCTATATTGTACTTTATTGTTCATAAGCACACACATAGGCCCATAGCCTATGTCTCTTAGTCACCCTGGAAGGTAGATGCTATTGTCATAGGTGTCAGGTAAGAAGACTAACACCCCAGAGGTCAGATTGCTTGCTTGCTGCAGCAGATTAGGACCAGAAGTCCTGGCTACTGATTCTTGATCTTGTCCTCTTTCAAGTACATAATCTCCTTCTCCAAGTGACCTCTCAGTTCCTTGATAGAAAATTCTGAGACCTTGATAAGGGGGCTCTCCCTCACCTGCTGGATGAGGATTGAAACAGATAACCAAGCATGTCTTTCTCGGCCTCAAAGGATGCCTGCCACCCCATCTCCCTACAGAGAGGTGTAGATTTCAAAGCCTGCTAGATCTATCTGATGAGCCAAGCTTACGAGGCACCCACTCTGGCCCTGCCTGTGGCCTTACCCAGGAGCCCCCTCCAGGTAGGGGCCTGGTTGGAAAAGACAGACTGACTTCTTCTTGAATGGGTGGAAAAAGATGACATACTCGTAGCCTTGTCCTTCCACTTGGATGCACCTGGTGAAGATGCGCCAGTCATTTTTATCTGGGGAGAGATGGGCAATGTCACAGTTGGAAAAGGAGGGGCAAGGGAGGGTGTTGGGGGGTATGGGGTCTACCAGTCAGGATGTAGAATCATGGGTTAAGCCATGCCTCTGGTACAAGGTCAAGGAGAGAGAACCTTGCTGGGTGTGGTGGTGCATGTCTGTAAGCCTGGTTACTCTGGAGCCCGAGGCAGGAGAATTGCAAGTTCAAGGCTGACCTGGGTAACTTAGTGAGACCCTGCCTCAAAATATAAAATGAAAAGGGCTGGAGATATAGCTCAGAGGTAATTCAATCTCCAGTGCTGGAAATTAAATAAATAAATAAATAAATAAATAAATAAATAAATAAATAAATAAATAAATAAATAAATAAATAAATAGCAGAGATAGTCCCTGTCTTCAGAGAGCCTATGTCTGGGAGAACAAACACTCAGGAAGTTTCCTTGTTGAGGGTAAAGACAGGGTCCAGGACAGGTTAAGACTTGAAAAGACTGTAAGCATTGGAAGCTTAAAATATAATCATTCATGTAATTCACCTAAAATTAAAAATAAAAAAAACCCTATAATTAAAAATGACCAAACGAGGGGCTGGAGTTGTAGCTCAGCAGTAGAGTGCTTGCCTAGCATGTGTAATTCAATTCTTGGCATCACATAAAAATAAATAAAACAAAGGCACTGTGTCAATCTACAACTAAAAATACATATTAAAAAATAGCCATACTAAAAATATTATAAAAAACTATAACCATACTAAATGGTAAAATAAGTACAGAAAAGTTCACCAAAGTTCAGATTGTTCTCCCCAAGACAATGATTGCATCCTTTTTTGGAAATATCAAATTCTTAAAAAGAAATTATTTTAGTGCCTCTGATTTTTTGTATGTTTTCGTGGTGTGGGGATTAAACCCAGAGACTTGAGCATGCTAGGCAAGCACTCTACCACTAAGCTACATCCCCAGCCCAGAGTCCCTGCTTGTGCCATAAGCCCAAGAGTCATCTGCCAACTGTGTCACCCATTTATCACTGGGTCGGAGCCATGTATACAAATGAGAAGTATAAGAAAACACAGACAGACACACAGACATGCAAGGATGAAGGTGGCAGCTCCATTGATCAGAGCTGGGCCCAGCTGAGTGGGGATGGTGTGCTGAGGTCTGCAGTTGGGGAAGGGTGTTCAGTGGACTTTATGGATTTGGGGAGGAGAGCTTGGGATAGGGCTTGACTGTGAGGGAAGAACCACTAGTGAGAAGTCAGGAAGGGAGAGAAACTGAGCTGGCAATTCTCTAGTGGGGACACCACAGGTGACTGGGAGAGTGAGCCAGAGGCCCGAAAGAACACCCTTCTCATCTACCTGCCGGGGACTGCAGCAGAGGGTGTGGTTAGCTGGCAGAAAGAAGGGACTTGTGAATTTCCTTCCCAAGAGTCTTTGTACACAGGGAAAGGGAGCTGGTTGAATCTAACTGGGTCCCATTTGGGTTGGTGTGGGGGTATACTCATGGACCCTCCTGGGCCTGGCCTTACCTGAGGTAACTACCAACCCGAATGGGAGCTTTAGCCCTTGAATGTGGTCTCTGTTGGACTTGAAGGAGGGTAGTTTGACCCAGCCGTTCGATTTGGTCTTCTCCAGAAATTCTTGGTACAAGCTCAGCATGTCTGGACACCAGCTGGCATTGGGAAGGGCATAATCCTTCAAGTCCGTCTGTTCTGGACAAAATCTCGAGACCTGGGCAGGGAAAGAGATGATGAATGAGATGATGTCCTGGAGGATGGGGCATGCTGCTTGGGCTGCAGGACTTTCACGTAATCTGATCCTGGTTTGGGGGCTTTTCAAGCTGGAATGTGGAAAAGGGCTCATCTTTCTTGCACAGGGTTTGGGCACCTCAGTGAGTGACTGGGCAAGGGATGCTACAGAGGAAAACAAGGGAGATAAAGGAATCGGGCTACAATTTATAGGTAGGTGCTGTCGTTATGAAGGCACACACTCATAAACCCAGCGATTTGGGAGGTTGAGGCAGGACGATCACAAGTTCAAGGTCAGCCTTAGCAACTTAGTGAGGCTCAAAGCAACTTAGTGAGTCTCTGTCTCAAAATAAAAATAAATAAATAAAAAAGGGTTGGGGATGTGGCTCAGTTGTAAAGCACCCCTGGGTTCAATCCCTGGCACCAAAATAAATAAATAAATAAATAAATAAATAAATAAATAAATAAATAAATAAAATAAAATTATAACCATGGTTCTCAGTGGCAGTACATTACACTTGTTCCAGAACCTGTGAATAGTTCTTTGCAGTTGAGAACTGTCAGTATTTGCCCCACTGTATAGAAGGGGGAACTGAGGAAATATGATTAAGGTTGCTTATGGGAGTGAGAGCTGACAGTTGGACATACACTGTCTACTGTAGGGAGTGAGATCACCATTGGTGAGGGGACGCTTTTATAGACCCTTTCCCTCTGGGGCTGCTCCAGCTCTGTTCAGAGTTCTGGGCATGCCTAGGCAGAACAGCTCCTTTGAAACATGTACTGAAACCCAAAGAGGTGTGGTACCATGACTGGGGCAGGGGCAGGGTGTCCATCTGTGGGACAGGAGGTATCCCTGGTAATGTCATTTGCTCATGTGCCAATCACAAATGTGGGAAGTAAGGCAGTTACTTGCCAAGATCTCAGTCAGGGCAAGTTGAGGATACCCCAACTTAGCTGAAACAGTCTGAGCCCCATAGAAGAACAGTGATTCATTAATGACCAAATAGGATTCAGACCAGGATGCAAATGTCCTGGTGGATTTAGTTTGGATTATGGGCTACATGGTATCCCAGAACACCTTCCCTTTGCCAAAACAAAAAGTGCCCCAAACACTGCCCATCAGCCCTGGCTGCAAGCCAGTAAAAGGAAATTTGGGGTGCTCCTTAAGCCCTAGGCTCTGGGGAGAAAGGCTGCCCATTTAACTGAGCTGGGAACTCACCAGGGAGTTGGTGGAGGATCCAAATGCTGAGGCAGAGCCAAGTTTGGGCAGGACACAGGGGGTCCTGAGTAGGGCTTTGTGGTGTCCAAGTCTAGCTGCCACCTGGAAGCTTCTCCTCATCATGACTGAGAGCCAGGATCTGGACCCCTCTTGAACCAGGGATGCAGCTGGCTTTGAGTAGGTTGCAACTTAGTAAGCACTGCCCAGTTGCACTTGGGCCACCTCCCACTAGCTTCTTTCTATCACAAGCTTCTTTCAGCAGCAAGCTAAAAAAAAAAAAAAAAAAAAAAAGAGTGGGCAAGGCTGGGCTGGGCTGATTGCAACAACATGCAGGTGCTTGGGGCCTTTAACTGATCCAGAGTCCCGCCCAATGCTTGGGGAGGAGTAGATGATGCAGCTTCAGCTTGAAAGAGCAGGAGGACTGGCTTGGGTTCAAAACAAAAATTTGTTAAAGGAGTAAAATATACATAAGCAAGCAGTATGGAGTACATGAAACCTTGGAGAGCTGCCCTGCATTTCTAGAGGAAAAGCTAAGAAAATTTCCAGGCAGATGAGGGTGGTCTATGCCTTGACTGAAGGGTATTGATGGAGTGTTTGTAGCATGTATTCTGCAATAAGACTGAATGATCTGGAATGATTTGGGGACTCAAAAACCAACTCATAGCCCTTAGACATTCTCTTCTTATATTCCAGACAAGCGTTAACAGGGAAGTATCCCTAGCACAGGACAGGAGTTGGGGATATGTATATATGAGGGAGGGACATGAGAGGACAGAAAGTCATTTGGGAGGAAGCAACCTTTGAAGGGAACGCTCATACTTTGGGAGCCTCAGGGAGGGGTGAGGAAACAGAGCTGGGAGTGAGGTGGGGGCAGGCAGTGGAGGCTTTTTTGGAGAAAAACCTGGGAGCTTTGAATGAGTAAGTAGAGAGAAGTGCTCAGTCTATGTCTGCAAGGTTGTGGGCATTTTTAAATGGTATTGCTTCTTGTATTGAATTAAAACTGTTAATTTTCAATTAAAAGTCCCAATTTTTAATTTACTAAAATGAAGTGTGTTCTGAAGATCAGAACTTGGGGCTGGGGATATAGCTCAGTTGATAGAGTGCTTGCCTCGAAAGCACAAGGCCTTGGGTTCAATCCCCAGGACTGCAAAATAAATAAATAAATAAAAATAAAAAAATAAAAAAGATCAGAACTGCACAAAGGTAGAATTGTTAGGCAGAAGTTAGACATAAGAGGCAAGCCAGGGAAAGCATGTGACAACCTGTTATTTTCAGGGTTGAGGAATATTGCCCAAGACTCCTCTTCAGATAAGAGGAAGACATCCGGGTGCAGTGGCAACTACTGTACTCCCAGCAGCTTGGGAGTCTGAGGCAGGAGGATCGCAGGTTCAAAGACAGCCTCAAAAACTTAGCAGGCCTTGTCTCAGAATAAAATATAAAAAAGGGCCAGGGTTGTGGTTAAGTGCCCCTGGTTTCCATCCCTGGTACCAAAAAAAAAAAAAAAGGAAGACAGGTGCCCTGATCAGAGACTGACCAGAGAACCAAGAACCCAATAGCTATAAAAACACCTTCCAGTTTAAAACCAGTTGGCATGGGCCAAGATCAAAAGTTGCCTTTAGGTCCTTAGCATGTCATTTTAATCTTATTGTAATTGCAAATTTACCCCCACCCCATGGATTTCTCTTAGGTACTTTTGGGTAAAAACATGCAGAGTAGGATTTAGAAGTCTAATGCACTCCAACTGTCAATCTAGAGCTAGGAGTTGGTGCTTGGAAATAGTTCTCCAAAAGAACGTTCCCTTAGCTCCTATAAAACTAAAAAAACTAAAGAAATGTACTGTTGAGCCAGGCACTGTGGTGCACACTTGTAATCCCACTGACTTGGGAGGCTGAGGCCAGAGACCAACCTCAGCAATTTAGCCAGGCCCTAGGGACTTACTGAGACCCTGTCTTAAAATAAAACATAAATGGGGCTGGGGATATAGCTCAGTTGGTAGAGTGCTTGCCTCGTAAGCACAATGCCCTGGGTTCAAATCCTGAGCACCGAAAAAAAGAAAAAAAAACAAAAACAAAAAAAAAAAAAAAAAAAAAAAAAAAAAAAAACACCATAAACAAAAAGGCTAGGAATGTGACTCAGTGGTTAAGCACCCTGGATTCAATCCTGGGTACCAAAAAAGAAAAGAAAGAAGTGTATTGTTGACATCTTTTGTGAGACTATATACCTACCTTAGTCAATAAACTTTGCTATACTTTTGCTCCAGTTCTTTTCTTTTAAATATGTTTTTTTAGTTGTGGATGGACACAATACCTTTATTTATCTTTATGTGGTGCTGAGGATCAAACCCAGTGCCTCACCCATGCTAGGTGAGCGCTCTACCACTGAGTCACAACCCCAGCCCCTTCAGTTCATTCTTGCTTGAAATCTTTTTTTCATGAGAATGCCAGAGCTGAGGAACACAACTGAATTTCCAGTAATGGAATGATGATGATGATGATAAGATGATGGTGATAGTATTATTATGATATTTTGGCAGACTCTCAAAGATCAAATTGACTTAATATGGAAAGTTAAAAGATTTGTCTTATTAGTGAACCAGGCCCATGATGCCTGCTGCACTGTATGCCAATCACTGAGACAACTCAGTTTTGCAAAGAGTTTTATTTACAAGGTAGCTGAGCTTGGAGGTGGAGATCCAAGTCCCAAATCCAATGCCCAGAGGACAACATTAAGAGGTACTGATGTGATAAAGAAGCAGGGTGATTTAAGGCATGGGAAAAAGTGATTGGCTTAATCAGTGGCATGTTCATAGTTCATGGAATGGTGGTGTTAACATGGTCTGAGAGTGGGGTTGTCTACCTCCTGAGGTCAAAAGATCACTTATCAGACAGGCCCAAGTGAAGAGTCAGTACTTTTGACAAAAATGACCTTCAAGTCCCTGAAAAGGAACCTGGGCAACCATTATCATCATCGTATCCCACACATCTGAGGTACTATCTACAGTAAAGTTAGTGGGAGACTAACAGTGCATAGCTTGACTCCGTGACCTCCAGTCAACTAAGGGGGAGCATGAGGGCTCAAAATCAGAGAAGTAAAACAGTACAAAGTGTTGTTCAGTGTAAATGAGACTGGGCCAGCTGTGCTTATAGGCTGATAGTTATCAAAGTTAGGATTCTGTCCTCCCCTGTGGAGTCTTAGAGACTGAGATCTTATTCTTTTGATGGTAACATTCCTGAGAGTAGCTCTCAGGTCCTTGAGAGATACTTCTGAGTCACAAAAGATACATATTTGCAATTGTATCTTCTTTTGTACCTTCATTTGTAATTTTGTAATTGGACTATCCTTTGGTAAATGCATAGCAGATGCTTTGTGGATTATGGAGCAAGTGCTCCATTTTAGTCTCACCCTCTTTGTATTTCTCTACCCTAGAATAGGAACATGAACAGAACATGAATAGATTATGAACATTTTCCCTCAAGTGCTACAAAGGTTTGAATTCCTCAAGGACTGGAGGAACCAGTTTTTTGGCTGAGTCAGGCTCTGGGTCTAAGCAAAGATTTTTTTTTAATGCAACATATAAACTTTATTTAACAAAAGTAACAGGTAATGTCCAACAGGAGCTTATATTAAGAGAAAAACTAACTAGAAGAAATTTTATCTTAAACACCTCACAATAACCTACTTGCAGTTGCATTTAACTGAGCTCTGTTGCTATGAAGAATACAGCTCATGCACAGGTATGGATGAATGATTTGTACATTTTTCAAGTATTCACTGAATACTGCCTTATATATACATATACATTAAATTTGCGAAAGATTTAATTGATGATCCCGGATATACTTCATTTTTGTTGCTCTTTTGGAAGAGGTCATCTAAAGAGAAGAATATGTGGTTCTGGCTCATGAATCACTTAATGAATCCAGCCTAGACTCTGTTGGACACCAAGTCTCCTCAATTCCTCTTCAGATATTAGATGAGTTTTAGGTAGTTGTTTAAAAAGTACTCTTGGTAACATGACATGCCAGCACTCATAGTGCTTGTCAAAGCACTTATCTGAGTAGTAGATCTGCTTGTGGGCCATACTGCGGGCACACAACGGGGCGGAAACCGAAGACTGCAAGAACAAGCCAAGCAGAATGCAAGTCCATTTCAAGCCAGGGCTACAACTCAACTCAAACTCAACGACTGCAGGCCCAATGCTCTGGATTTGAATCCTCAAATATATTTTAATTAGTTGCTTACATTTAAAAACAGGAAGTTTCACAAAACCAAAGGTCAAGCCTCTTTCCAGGTAAATGAAAAGATTTGGCAACAGTGTATCTTCTGCAACAGTTGGCTGGAGATGATACCTGTGTCTTGGCCTTGCCCCAGCCTCCCCAGGTGCTGGGTGTTCCTTGTTCCCCTTGCTTGCCTCTTTGTTTGGTTCTTGGTTTGGGAAACAGGACTTAAACAGAACACAGGAGAGAAAAGATGCATCTTAGAAAGAGCAGATGGAGCAGGGCCCAGTGGCACACACCAGTAATCCCAGCAATTTGGGAGGCTGAGGCAGAAGGATTATAAATTATAGGTCAACCTCAGCAACTTAGTGAGATCCTGTCTCAAAATAAAAAGGACTGGAGATGTAGCTCAGTGGTAAAGCACCCCTGGCTTCAATCACTAGTACAAACAACAACAACAACAACAACAAGAAAAATCAAAAAAGGTGGATGGACTGACGAGAATTTGGAGACTTGGAGGCAAGGGGAAGAAGCCGTGGCTCCTTAGCTGCCCCTTAAGGTCTGGAGCTGACCCCAGCAAAGTGGCCTAAAGAGAAAGGGCTGTCTTTCCACAAAGAGCCCAGCAAGTGGACCTGGGGAAGGAAGTCACTGTCTTATGGCTCGAAAGCCACTCAGGAGCTGTCTATCACCAGGCTGGCAGGTTTTCCTGCAGGTTGTATACTCCAATGGAATCTGAATCTCCTGTTGCTGAAGGAGGGTAGTAACACCCTCCCACTTCAGTTTCACAGTTGTTGGTTAAATCAACTTTCAGGTATTTACATTATCATGTAACTTTTGTTCTCAGTCTTGCTACATGGTATGGCTATATTCCCTTTCTTGCATAGTTTTTACCTTCCTTGAGTTGATAATCACCAAGTTTCAGCCAGCAATGTGGTCCAGAGGAATGCAGGGAAACTGAAGGAGCTGATAAGCAGTTGAGGCAACCAATCCTCATTTCCCAGTTGAAAGGGAAGAGCATCCAGCAGGGAGAAAATAAATGAGGCTCTGCTGATGTCTGTGACATTGAAGAGCAGATTTAGTGGGATAGAGAGCATGACAGAGAAGTGGCTTTGAATTAGGAGGCTGGAAGAGAATGGAGAGGTTACCTTGTCTAAAGTAATCTAGGAAGAGAAAGACTAGGATATTATAAAGAAATCACTCCTTTCCCACCTTCCAATTCTTTTTTTGCCCCCTTCACTATTCCACACTTTATGGATTCTTTCTGTAAAACGAAGCTCTTCTGAGATGTGGATTGAGAGGTCAATTATCCAGCAAGGTGGAGGGGCAATTAGCTGATGCCTTCAGTGAGTTTTATTAGGCTACAGAACTTGGGTTCTAGGATGCAGAGTTGTAGAAACAATTAATGGACTCAGAAAGAATTTCAGCACAGATGAGGTTTTCAGCACACACTTCGGCTAGAGTCAGAGGAGACAGCATACGGGGGACAGAAATCCCAGGCTGAGTCCAGAAAAGTACAAAGAGGAATAACTTTCATGGCATCTATGTGTAGGCAGGAACCTGGCCTCTTGATGTCACTCCATGGGAGGTGGGACCTCAGTTGTGCCTGCTCTCTTCATCATGTTTCTTCACGTGTCTTGTGTCTCATTACTATCTTAAGCCTCAACCTGAAGGTGTGTATTTTGCTATGATAATAAGGGAAATGAAACTGTGGGTTACTTCAGTGACCATTCTCCCCAGGCATTTCCCCCTCACCACTAGGGATTTACTCTTATCATCTGGGAAAGTCTCTGATATTATTTTCAGCATAGTGCAGACCTTGCTTTGTCGGGCCTGAGCTGGCCTCTCTGCTGACCACATAGTTTCAGGAGGCTGAGTTGACTCTCCCAGCCTCCTGTCTCCTGGTATGTTATCTCACTCCCATATCCTTGAGGACTGGTGCACTTTTAACTCCTAATTATCTCGTATGGCTGTTAACCCCACAGGACTGAAAGCTAGGAGGGCTCTTAATTCCTTTGAGAGGTGTTCATCCCTTAATCCTAAAGGGCACTCCTTTTCATGCATTGATAGCAACATGAGCTTTGGCCCCTGCCCTTTTCCATCTGTAAGAATTTAACTCAGGGAAAGCAAAGAAAACTCAGCTCACAGAAAAGAAAGCCTCTGCTCAGACCTGGGCTCCTTGGAGAAGCAATTAAAAATAGAGTCAGTGATGTGGTAGTGTCAGATTCTGACTGAGTTTGTTGTTCTGCCTGGTTCATTTCTAGTTGGAAGTGCAAGGGTGAATGTTAAATTTGGGGGCTTCTCTTGATGAAATATGACCTGTACCCAGAAGCACATCCTGGGCCTAATGTTACTGGTGGTTCATAGAAGATTCAGCAGTGGTGTTCTGGGACATGTTTGACAATCTGCTGCAGGGTGGGGGATAAGGTGGTGGTGATGGTGATGGTTGTGGTGGGCCCTGATTTGTAGTATTTGCCAATTTCTGTGGTGTAAATGTTCCCACCATGGTAACTTGATTTCAAGTTAGCAATATGAAGTCAGTGACCTTGGCTGTGAAGTTGGGAAGTGATGTGCATAATCAGCTCTTGTGAGTCTGTGGGGTCTGGTTCAGCATGCTGCTGCAGTAGGGACTTCTTTGACTTGTAGTGAAGCAACAGGATTAATGAAGGCCTCATCCCAGATCTAAACTGACTCTCACTTCTGTATGTTTTGGAGTTCTGTCTCCTGAGGAGGCTGACTATGGAGTGTACTTACTGTCCCCAATCTGTCCTCCTTGCTGTCCCTCAAACAAATTCATAGGACTTTTTTGTTTTGTTTTGTTTTGTTTTGTCTAAAGATATTTAATCACTAAAGAAAATTATTAACATTCCCAGATATATCTGAGAAAGTCCTCCTCATTTTGGTTGGCCCTGGACGCCCCTCCAGATTGGGACAGATGGCAGTGGTCTTTTCATGTAGACTGACTCCCTGCTGTAATATGGAATTTTCAGAACTTTGGAGTGGTTTTTTCTAGGCTAATCCCTAAATGACTTTTGTGGATAAAGAATGAACTTCCTAGATGCCATTGCTAAACTCAAATCCCCTCCTGAATATGTGACCCTGTAGGCTCAGCATGAACCATTTCTGGAGGTCTCCTAGATGGTGCTGTCACTGTCAGTCCAGGGTTGATACCCAGACTCCTGCCAAGGCCTGTCTTGTCTTCAGGGGAGGATTTTTTTTTTTTTTTTTTTTTTCCTTTTCTCCTCTCACTCTCTTTCTTTTTTTGGAGGCAGGGGAATAAGGTCTCACCTTCTTACCCCAGCTGACTTTGAACTCTGGATCCTCCTTTCTCAGCCTCCCAAGTAGCTGGGATAACAGGTATGCCCCATTGTGAACAGCTCTTGGGAAGCTTAGTTACTTGGTTGGTTTTTGAACTAAGGATTTGAGGCCAGCTGGGCAGGAGCAGATCTGCATAATAAAGCTGGTGGGCAAATCCAAGGGCACTGAGAACAGGCCACTCTGGATCACACCCTTCAGAAGTTGCAATGATGGAATGCAGGCCCAGTTGCCAGCTCTTCTAATATTTCAAGAAAAGGCAGCATAAATTCAGACTTTTATATGAAACCTTGTAACCTTTAGATGTTGCAACTAATTTATAAAAATATTGCAAGTCTCTGATTGGGTCTTGTTTTGTGGGCTGATGATCATGTCACCTGCTACTAAATTTATTCCTGGGCCCTTTCCCTTACAACACCCTCCCAGGAATCTGCTGTGTATCTGCCCCAGATCTTATCTCTCTGACACTCCCAAATTAGCTGTCTTTTTCTGATTCCCTTTGGGAGGGACCTTCCCAAGACTCATTCTACACCCTGGTTGCCCACAGTAGGCCTTTTGGAAAGGAAAATAATTGTTATATTTTGAAATGGATAAATGAGTCAGTAGGCTTTATGTTGTCTCTGGGTTTTGTTCCATCTTGTTTCTGAGGTTTTTGGTCTTTGTTGTGGATGGGAAGTATTAATGGGAAGCTGATGGAAGGGCAGAAACCCAGCCTCAGACAATCCAGCATGGCTGGAGACCAGCCAAGATCAGGGAAAAGATTGTTTTGGCAACATGTGGAGCACAGGATAGCAGCTGGAAGAAATGGTTTCTGAATGCTGAATGTTCTGCCCTAGGGCACCCTGGGCTGGGTAAGGAATGACCCAGGGTTGTGGTAGAGGAGACTGTGCCTAGGGTGCTGTGGGGGTAGCTGAGAAGCAGGTGCTGGCTCCAGGAGGCAGCAGCTGGTGTGGTCACAGAGCAGGGGAAGAGGATCTCAGCAGAGCATAGGCAGGAAACCTGAAGCCCTTCCCCACGTGTAGCTGAAACTGAATTCTCATCAGTGAAAGGCTAAGAGACAGAGAGGCAGCCCTCTAAGCTCAAAAAGCTGTAATGACAGTGTGTGTGAGTGTGAGTGTGTGTGTGTGTGTGTGTGTGTGTGTGTGTGCACGCGCACATGCATTGAGGGGAATCCTCAGGGTGGGGCTTGTAGGTCTGGGGCAGCCCTGATCCTGAAATCCCTTTTTTCTTAAACCCTGACAGTAACTTAAGAGGTAATACCTTCAACCAATGAGATAGCCACATAGTACCATTGGCACGTCTGCTTTACCAGTTTGGGCTATAAAGTAAGATTATATTCCTTTAAAAAAGTATACTAAGTGACTGATCCCCCCACCATGATATCCTGAGCCCTTTTTCCTCTACACTCTGAAACTGGGATGTCACTGTTGAACCAGTTCAGAGGTTAAGCTCCCAAGCTTCCAAATATAGATGACAGTGACTTCACCAGCTGCTGCTAGGTGCCTAGGATCCTAGCCATTTTTCTAACAGTCATGGGCATCCTAGGGGCGAGTGTGTGTCCACTCAGGATAATCATTGTCCCAGCTGAGAGTCACAGCAAGGGCTGGGGTGGGGTGAAGCCCTCAGACCTCCTTTTAGTAGGAGACCTCCCTTTCATTTCAGAGTTATTTCATCTTTCACAGTTCCCAGAGCTCAGAAAAACTCAAGCTGGAATGATTAGGGAGTCCAGGAGTGCTGGACTCTGGGACTCTGTCCTGGATGCTATAGATGAAGATGGTAGAAACCCATTGGGAAGTCTCTTCCTTCATTTGGTGATGGCTCCTGGCCTTCATCAAGGTAGAGAAGCCTCAAGCTTGGGAGCTATGGCTTCCTTGGAGGGAGGGCAGTTCTCCGTGATTGGACACTGAACACATGGCGTTGCTACTGTGCCTCGGTGTCCCCATCAGCAAAGAATAATGTTGTAGCTCCTCTGGTGTAGAGTTCCTTGGGGCCAGGGCATCAGAGAAAGTCTTGCTTCCTCCACAGCACTGTCAGTCTAAGCTGGCCTGATGTGGTCTTTACTCCCTGCCTCACCTTCAGCAACTGAGGCTCCAGGGTTACCTGGCTCTGTCAGTACATGCACAGGCACATGCACACACTTAAAAACACATCATGCATGCCAATGTACACATACAAACTTAATACACACATGCACATGCACTCATATACCCCCACAGAGACACACTCACACATACACAGATGTGTAATACACACTCAGAAATATACACACGCACAAGACACATAAATAGGTACACAGACATACATGCAAATACATATATATGTATATATACACACAATATACTCATAAGTGCACATAAGCCCTCCTAATCACATAAAAATACATGCACATATATGTACACGCATTACGTACATAAAACAAATCACATTCATTTACATACCAGCAAGCACATTCACATATATAAACACCTATAGCTGGTGTGGTAGTGGCACACAGCTGTAATTCCAGCAGCTCAGGAGGCTGAGGTAGGAGGATGGCAAGTTCAAAGACAGCCTCAGTAACTTAGCGAGGACCTGTGTCAAAAAATAAATATATATATATATATATATTAATTTATTTTTATTGTAAACAAATGGGATACATGTTGTTTCAGTTTGTACATGGAGTAACAGCATACCATTTGCATATTCATATATTTACATAGAGTAATGATGTTTGATTCATTCTGTTATATTTTCTTTCCCCCTATCCCTCCCACCTCTCTTTTCGCTCTATACAGTCCCTCCTTCCTCCATTCTTGTCCCCCTCCCACCCCCCATTAAGTGTCATCATCCACTTATCAGTGAGATCATTCCTCTTTTGGATTTTTGAGATTGGCTTATCTCACTTAACATGATATTCTCCAATTTCATCCAGTTGCCTGCAAATGCCATAATTTTATTATTCTTTATAGCTGAGTAATATTCCATTGTATATATATACCACAGTTTCTTTATCCATTCATCAATTGAAGGGCATCTAGGTTGGTTCCATAGTCTGGCTATTGTGAATTGAGCCACTATGAACATTGATGTGGCTGTATCTCTGTAGTATGCTGATTTTAAGTCCTTTGGGTATAGGCGAGGAGTGGGATAGCTGGGTCAAATGGTAGGTCCATTCCAAGTTTTCTAAGGAATCTCCACACTGCTTTCCAGAGTGGCTGCACTAATTTGCAGTCCCACCAGCAATGTATGAGTGTACCTTTTCCCCCACATCCTCTCCAACACCTATTGTTGCTTGTATTCTTGATAATCGCCATTCTAATTGGGGTGAGATGGAATCTTAGTGTAGTTTTGATTTGCATTTCTCTTATTACTAAAGATGATGAACATTTTTTCATATATCTGTTGATTGCTTGTACATCTTCTGCAAAGTGTCTGTTCATTTCCTTAGCCCATTTGTTGATTGGGTTATTTGTATTCTTGGTGTAGAGTTTTTTGAGTTCTTTATAGATTCTGGAAATTAGTGCTCTATCTGAAGTATGAGTGGCAAAGATATTCTCCCACTCTGTAGGCTCTCTCTTTGCATTGCTGATAGTTTCCTTTGCTGAGAGAAAGCTTTTTAATTTGAATTTATCCCAGTGGTTGATTCTAGCTTTTATTTCTTGTGCTATGGGAGTCCGGTTAAGGAAGTCTGATCCTAAGCCAACAAGGTGAAGATGTGGACCTACTTTTTCTCCTAAAAGATGCAGGGTTTCTGGTCTGATTTCAAGGTTCTTTATCCATTGTGAATTGAGTTTTGTGCAGGGTGAGAGATAGGGGTTTAGTTTCATCCTGTTGCATATGGATTTCCAGTTTTCCCAGCACCATTTGTTGAAGAGGCTATCTTTTCTCCATTGCATATTTTTGGCACCTTTGTCTAGTATGAGAAAATTGTATTTATTTGGGTTTGTGTCTGTGTCCTCTATTCTGTACCATTGATCTACCTGTCTATTTTGGTGCCAATACCATGCTGTTTTTGTTACTAGTGCTTTGTAGTATAGTTGAAGTTCTGGTATTGCGATACCCCCTGTTTCATTCTTCCTGCTAAGGATTGCTTTAGCTATTCTGGGTTTCTTATTCTTCCAGATGAATTTCATGATTGCTTGCTCTATTTCTGTGAGGTACATCATTGGGATTTTAATTGGAATTGCATTGAATCTGTATAGCACTTTAGGTAGTATGGCCATTTTGACAATATTAATTCTGCCTATCCAAGAACATGGGAGATCTTTCCATCTTCTAAGGTCTTCCTTAATTTCTTTCTTCAGTGTTTTGTAGTTTTCATTGTAGAGATCTTTTACCTCTTTGGTTAGATTGATACCCAAGTATTTTATTTTTTTTGAGGCTATTGCAAATGGAGTTGTTTTCCTAATTTGCCTTTCAGCTGTTTCATTGCTTGCGTATAAAAATGCTTTAGATTTATGCGTGTTCATTTTATAGCCTGTTATTTTGCTTAATTCATTGATGAGGTCTAGAAGTTTTCGGGAGGAGTTTTTTGGATCCTCTAAATATAGAATCATGTCATCCGCAAACAGTGACAGCTTAAGTTCCTCTGTTCCTATTCATATCCCTTTAATTTCTTTAGTCTGCCTAATTGCTCTGGCTAGAGTTTCGAGGATAATGTTGAATAGAAGTGGTGAAAGAGGATATCCCTGTCGTGTTCCCATTTTTAAAGGGAATGGTTTCAGTTTTTCTCCATTAAGGATGATGTTGGCCATGGGCATAGCATAAATAGCCTTTACAATGTTCAGGTATGTTCCTACTATCCCTATTTTTTCTAGTGTTTTCAGCATGAAGGGGTGTTGTATTTTGTCAAATGCTTTTTCTGCATCAATTGAAATAACCATATGATTCTTATCCTTAAGTCTATTGATATGATGGATTACGTTTATAGATTTATGAATGTTGAACCATCCTTGCATTCCAGGAATGAACCCCACTTGATCGTGGTGCACCATTTTCTTAATATGTTTTTGGATACGGTTTGCCAATATTTTGTTAAGGATATTTGCATCTATATTCATCAAGGATATTGGTCTAAAATTTTCTTTCCTTGATGTGTCTTTTTCTGGTTTGGGTATGAGGGTGACATTAGCTTCACAGAATGAGTTTGGTAGGGTACCCTCCTTTTCTGTTTCCTGGAATACTTTGAGAAGTATTGGAATGAGTTCTTCTTTGAAGGTCTTGTAGAACTTGGCTGAGAATCCGTCTGGTCCTGGGCTTTTCTTGGATGGTAGATTTTTAATGGCTTCTTCTATTTCATTGCTTGATATTGATCTGTTTAAATCGTGTATGTCCTCTTGGTTCAGTATGGGAGGAGCATATGTCTCTAGAAATTTGTCAATGTCTTCGGTAGATTCTATTTTGTTGGAATACAGATTTTCAAAGTAGCTTCTCATTATGTTCTGTATCTCAGTGGTGTCTGTTGTGATATTTCCTTTTGCATCATGTATTTTAGTAATTTGAGTTTTCTCTCTCCTTCTCTTTGTTAGTGTGGGTAAGGGTTTATCTATTTTGTTTACTTTTTCAAAGAACCAACTTTTTGTTTTGTCAATTTTTTGAATAGTTTCTTTTGTTTCAATTTCATTGATTTCAGCTCTGATTTTAATTATTTCCTGTCTTCTACTACTTTTGCTGTTATTCTGTTCTTCTTTTTCTAGGGCTTTGAGCTGTAATGTTAGGTCATTTAATTGTTGACTCTTCATTCTTTTCTGGAATGCGCTCCATGCAATGAATTTTCCTCTTAGTACCGCTTTCATAGTGTCCCAGAGATTTTGATATATTGTATCATCATTCTCATTGACCTCTAAGAATTTTTTTTATCTCCTCCCTGATATTTTTTGTTATCCATATTTCATTCAATAGCATTTTATTTAGTCTCCAAGTGTTGGAGTAATTTCCTTTTTTTACTTTGTCATTGATTTCTACTCTCAGTCCATTATGATCTGATACAACACAAGGCAGTATCTCTATTTTTTTGCATTTCCTAAGGGCTGTTTTGTGGCATAACATATGGTCTATTTTCGAGAAGGTTCCATGTGCTGCTGAGAAAAAAGTGTATCCGCTCGTTGATGGATGGAATATTCTATATATGTCTATTAAGTCTAGGTTATTGATTGTATTATTGAGTTCTATAGTTTCTTTGGTTGGATTTTGTTTGGAAGATCTATCTAGTGGTGACAGCAGTGCATTAAAGTCACCCAGAATTATTGTGTTATGGTCTATGTGATTCCTGAAATTGAGAAGGATTTGTTTGATGTACAGGGATGCACCATTGTTTGGGGCATAAATATTTACTATCGTTATGTCTTCCTGATTTAAGGTTCCCTTAAGCAGTATGAAAGTCCTTCTTTATCCCTTCTGACTAACTTTGGCTTGAAGTCCACTTTATCTGATATGAGGATGGAAACCCCCGCTTTTTTACTGGGTCCATGTGCGTGGTATGTTTTTTCCCATCCTTTCACCTTTAGTCTGTGGATGTCTTTTTCTGTGAGATGAGTCTCTTGCAGGAAGCATATTGCTGGGTCTTTCTTTTTAGTCCATTCTGCCAGTCTATGTCTTTTGATTGAGGAGTTTAGGCCATTAACGTTCAGGGTTATTATTGAGAAATGATTTGTATTCCCAGTCATTTGGCTTATTTTTGGTTTTTAAGTTGGCTTGGTTTCTCCTTTGAGTGGTTTTTCTCTAAGGTAGTTCCTCCCTTTGCTGACCTCCATTGTTGTTTTTCATTTCCTCCTCATGGAATATTTTGTTGAGAACATTCTGTAGTGCAGACTTTCTATTTGTAAATTCTTTTAACTATTGTTTATCATGGGAGTATTTTATTTCATCTTCAAATCTGAAGGTTAGTTTTGCTGGGTATAGGATTCTTGGTTGGCAACCATGTTCTATCGGAGCTTGAAATATGTTGGTCCAGGCCCTTCTAGCTTTTAGAGTCTGGGTTGAGAAGTTGTCTGCTATCCGTATTGGTCTCCCCCTATATGTAATCTGATGCTTTTCTCTTGCGGCCTTCAAAATCCTATCTTTATTTTGAATGTTAGGCATTTTCATTATAATGTGCCTTGGTGTGGATCTGTTGTGATTCTGTGCATTTGGTGTTCTGTAAGCCTCTTGTATTTGATTTTCCATTTCATTCTTCAAGTTTGGGAAATTTTCTGATATTATTTCATTGAATAGGTTGTTCATTCCTTTGGTTTGTATCTCTGTGCCTTCCTCAATCCCAATAATTCTTAAATTTGGTCTTTTCATGATGTCCCATAGTTCTTGGAGATTCTGTTCATGATTTCTTACCATCTTCTCTGTTTGGGCGACTTTATATTCAAGATTAAATATTTTGTCTTCATTGTCTGAGGTTCTGTCTTCCAAGTGGTCTAGTCTGTTGGTGATGCTTTCCACTGAGTTTTTTATTTGGTTTATTGTCTCCTTCATTTCAAGGTTTTCCTTTGTTTTGGTTTTTTTTTTTTTTTTTTTTTTTTTGAGAATCTCTATCTCTTTGTTGAAATGATCTTTTGCTTCCTGCAGGTGCTCTTTCAGCTTATTGGTATTATCATTCATTGCCTGCATTTGCTCTCTTATCTCATCCTTTGCTTCAGGAATCATCTTAATCATGTATAATCTGAAGTCCTTTTCTGACATTTCTTCTAACATACTGTCATTGGATTCTATTACTATAGAATCTAGATTTGTTTGGATCATTTTCTTCCCTTGTTTTTTCATGTTGTTCATGTATCTTCCCCTCTAGCGCTGCAGATCTGGGGTATTGCAGATTTCCCCCTATAGGCTTATAGTGGCCCTGTAGATTTCCAAAACCCTTTCTTTAAGGGAAGATCAATATTAGCAGTGCCCAAATCAGACACTATGCAATCCTAGACCAAATAGCCCCTATGGGGACAATAACAAAATTGTCGTAATAAACAAAATGTGTTCAAATGTTATCTTCGGTAAAACAAAGAGGTTTACAATAAGGTCTGCAGTTTCTAATGGAGGACAAAGAGGATGCAGAGGGATGAAGAATATGGCTGTTTGAGATAATAAAAGAATATACAGAAGTTCTAGAAAATAGAAAGGATGAGAGTGTAATCAAAAGAAATCGGATGTTAGCATGTAAATAAGGGAAAAAGCTACTCTGAGGGAACAGGTAAACAGAAGGAAAAGAAAGCAAGAAACGTAAAGAAATAAAAACGTAAATTTTTTTTAAAAAAGGAGAAAAAAGAAAATGTACTGTATAACAGTCATATACTAATGAAACCTCCCAGTGTTCAGTAGCCTGATGCATGAGAGGTACCTGACAATGAGCTTCAAGCCTCCAGCAGGCATCTCAGGATGGGATTTGCCCCACACGAAGATTGGAGCTAGGGCTTCCAGGATTATCCAAGATGGCTGTTCTGGCTTCCAAATATGTTGGCAAATGGGGAGCTGCAGCTCAGGGGTGGACGTGGTCAGCTGGAGGTCCTGGAGACAGGATGCAGTTGGTCTGGCAGTGGTCCTGGAGGTCGGGTGTGTTTGGTGTGGTTGTGGGATCCAGGAGGCCGGGTGCAATCAGTTGGTCTGGTTTCCTGGTGATAGGGCACAGTCAGTTGGTCTGGGGGTCCTGGCGGCAGGGAGCAATCAGTTGATGTGAGGGCCCCTGAGGCAGGGAGTGGTCGGTCGGGCTGAGGGATCCTGGAGATGGGACTCAGTCAGTCTGGCCAGGGGTCCTACAGGGCCTGGCTGTTGTCTCAAAATGTTGGCAGCCACGTGTAATCAAACCTGCAGGTACTGTAACAGTGAACTTCCAGGCAGCAGCAGGCAGCTGGTTCTCCATTGGCGGTCTGCGGTCAGTCTGCTGGCAGGTGTTGGATGATCGGGAGGTGAAACTCGAGCGTTGGGTGATTGATAGGGGTAAGGCAGGCGATGGATAGGTGAGAGGCAGGCAAATGGCGGATGATAGACGCCTGACAGTGAGCAATCTGCTCTCAAAAAAGGCGTCGATATGCTGGCAGATTGCAGGTGATCACAGCAGACAAATGAGGTAAATAGCAGGGGATTGATAGCAGCAAAAACTGCCTCACCGAGAAACAGATATCCTCTGCTTGAATCCAGCGTTGTGGAGCGACAAGGAGCGCAGCCTCCCTTTAGACCGCCATCTTGGATCCCTTAAATATATTCTTGATAATCGCCATTCGAATTGGGGTGAGATGGAATCTTAGTGTAGTTTTGATTTGCATTTCTCTTACTACTAAAGATGGTGAACATTTTTTCATATGTTTGTTGATTAAGCAATCAACATACGTTTGTTGATTAAGTAGATCTTCTTCTGTGAAGTGTCTGTTCATATCCTTAGCCCGTTTGTTGATTGGGTTTTTGTATTCTCAGTGTAGAGTTTTTTGAGTTCTTATAGATTCTGGAAATTAGTGCTCTATCTGAAGTATGAGTGGCAAAGATTTTCCCCCACTCTGTAGGCTCTCTCTTTGCATTGCTGATAGTTTCCTTTGCTGAGAGAAAGCAATTTAGTTTCAATCTATCCCAGTTATTGATTCTTGCTTTTGTTTCTTGTGCTATGGGAGTCCTGTTAAGGAAGTCTGATCCTAAGCCAACAAGGTGAAGATGTGGACCTACTTTTTCTTCTATAAGATTCAGGGTTTCTGGTCTGATTTCAAAGTCCTTGATCCATTGTGAGTTGAGTTTTGTTCAGGGTGAGAGATAGGGGTTTAGTTTCATCCTGTTGCATATGGATTTCCAGTTTTCCCAGCACCATTTGTTGAAGAGGCTATCTTTTCTCCATTGCATATTTTTGGCTCCTTGGTCTAGTATGAGAAAATTGTATTTATTTGGGTTTGTGTCCGTGTCCTCTATTCTGTACCATTGATCTACCTGTCTATTTTGGTGCCAATACCATGCTGTTTTTGTTACTAGTGCTTTGTAGTATAGTTGAAGTTCTGGTATTGCGATATCCCCTGTTTGATTCTTCCTGCTAAGGATTGCTTTAGCTATTCTGGGTTTCTTATTCTTCCAGATGAATTTCATGATTGATTGCTCTGTTTCTGTAAGGTACATCATTGGAATTTTAATTGGAATTGCATTGAATCTGTATAGCACTTTTTGTAGTATGGCCATTTTGACAATATTAATTTTGCCTATCCAAGAACATGGGAGATCTTTCCATCTTCTAAGGTCTTCCTCAATTTCTTTCTTCAGTGTTTTGAAGTTTTCATTGTAGAGATCTTTTACCTCTTTGGTTAGATTGATACCCAAGTATTTTATTTTTTTTGAGGCTATTGCAAATGGAGTTGTTTTCCTAATTTGCCTTTCAGCTGTTTCATTGCTTGCATACCAAAATGCTTTAGATTTATAAGTGTTGACTTTATAGCCTGCTATTTTGCTTAATTCATTGATGAGGTCTAGAAGTTTTCGGGAGGAGGTTTTTGGATCCTCTAAATATAGAATCATGTCATCCGCAAACAGTGACAGCTTAAGTTCCTCTGTTCCTATTTATATCCCTTTAATTTCTTTAGTCTGTCTAATTGCTCTGGCTGGAGTTTCAAGGACAATGTTGAATAGAAGTAGTGAAAGAGGACATCCCTGTCTTGTTCCTGTTTTTAAAGGGAATGGTTTCA
Organism: Sciurus vulgaris; assembly: GCF_902686455.1. Lineage (NCBI taxonomy): Eukaryota > Metazoa > Chordata > Mammalia > Rodentia > Sciuridae > Sciurus > Sciurus vulgaris. Next base: position 113,132,200 of record NC_136461.1, read on the forward strand.
GTTTTTCTCCATTAAGAATGATGTTGGTGGGGCTGGGGATATAGCTCAGTTGGTAGATGCTTGCCTTGCAAGCACAAGGCGCTGGGTTGAATCCCCACTACTGCCAAAAAAAAAAAAAAAAAAAAAGAATGATGTTGGCCATGGGCATAGCATAAATAGCCTTTTCAATGTTCAGGCATGTTCCTACTATCCCTATTTTTTCTAGTGTTTTGAGCATGTAGGGGTGTTGTATTTTGTTGAACACTTTTTCTGTGTCAATTGAAATAACCATATGATTCTTATCCTTACGTCTATTGACATGATGGATTACGTTTATTGATTTACGGTTGTTAAACCATCCTTGCATTCCAGGGATGAACCCCACTTGATCGTGGTGCACAATTTTCTTAATATATTTTTGAATATGGTTTGCCAATATTTTGTTAAGGATCTTTGCATCTATATTCATCAAGGATATTGGTCTAAAATTTTCTTTCCTTGATGTGTCTTTTCCTGGTTTGGGTATGAGGGTGATATTGGCTTCATAGAATGAGTTTGGTAGGGTACCCTCCTTTTCTATTTCCTGGAATACTTTGAGAAGTATTGGAATGAGTTCTTCTTTGAAGGTCTTGTAGAACTCGGCTGAGAATCCGTCTGGTCCTGGGCTTTTCTTGGATGGTAGGTTTTTAATGGCTTCTTCTATTTCATTGCTTGATATTGATCTGTTTAAATTGTGTATGTCTTCCTGGTTCAGTTTGGGCGGAGCATATGTCTCTAGAAATTTGTCAATGTCTTCTGTACTTTCTATTTTGTTGGAATACAGATTTTCAAAGTAGCTTCTCATTATGTTCTGTATCTCAGTGGTGTCTGTCGTGATATTTCCTTTATCATCACTAATTTTAGTAATTTGAATTTTCTCTCTCCTTCTCTTTGTTAGTGTGGCTAAGGGTTTGTCTATTTTGTTTACTTTCTCAAAGAACCAATTTTTTGTTTTGTCAATTTTTTGAATAGTTTCTTTTGTTTCAATTTCATTGATTTCAGCTCTTTAATTATTTCCTGTCTTCTACTACTTTTGCTGTTATTCTGTTCTTCTTTTTCTAGGGCTTTGAGCAACAATAGGTGTTGGAGAGGATGTGGGGAAAAAGGTACACTCATACATTGCTGGTGAGGCTGCAAATTAGTGCAGCTACTCTGGAAAGCAGTATGGAGATTCCTTAGAAAACTTGGAATGGACCTACCATTTGACCCAGCTATCCCACTCCTTGCCTATACCCAAAGGACTTAATATCAGCATACTACAGAGATACAGCCACATCAATGCTCATAGCGGCTCAATTCACAATAGCCAGATTGTGGAACCAACCTAGATGTCCTTCAATTGATGAATGGATAAAGAAACTGTGGTATATATTTACAATGGAATATTACTCAGCTATAAAGAATAATAAAATTATGGCATTTGAAGGCAAATGGATGAAATTGAAGAATATCATGCTAAGTGAGATGAGTCAATCTCAAAAAACCAAAGGACGAATGATCTCGCTGATAAGCGGATGATGACAGCTGATAAGCGGGTGGGAGAGGGGCAAGAATGGAGGAAGGAGGGACTGTATAGAGGGAAAAGAGGGGTGGAAGGGGTGGGGGGAAGGAAAAAATAACAGATGAATCAAACATCATTACCCTATGTAAATGTATGATTACACAAATGGTATGCTGTTACTCCATGTACAAACAAAAACAACATGTATCCCATTTGTTTACAATAAAAATTAAAATAAATAAGTAAATATAAAATAAAAAGAGTTGGTGATGTGGTTCAGTGGTTAAGTGCCCCTGGATTCAATCCCTGATACCCAGACAAAACAAAATGAAACCTATATACTGACTCACATAATACCAAATGTGGAGACACATGTGTACACATAGCCATACTTTCTAAATGCAGGGGAGGGGAAGGGAAGGAGGATCATGCATATATTTGTATGTGGGGCAAATCTGGGCTGAGTTTAGGGAATTGTGAGATTGACAATTATTACAGCATGCTTATCGGGGCAACCGTTGCAACATGTTCTCCATAGTTTCAAGTTTTTCTTCTCTGTCTTGCTTTTTCCTTTATTTATTTATTATTTTTTTCTTTTTTGGTTTGGTGTTGCTGGGAAGCCAACCCAGGATTTTGTGCATGCTAAGCAAACACTCTACCACCGAGCTACACCTTCAGCTCCTTACTTGTCTTTTAAAATGTAAATATTCCAGCTGGGTGCAGTGGCACACTTGTAATCAGGAGGCTGAGGCAGGAGGATTGCAGGTTCAAAGCAGGCCTCAGCAACTTAGTGAGGGCCTAAGCAATTCAGGGGGACCCTTTCTCTAAATAAAATACAAAAATGGGACTGGAGATGTGGCTCAGTGGTTGAGTGCCCCTAAGTTCAATTCTCCTCCCCTGCAAAAATAGAAATATTCCCGTGAAGGGTCTCAATGTGAGTAGCTTTTGGTTATTTCACTTCTCAGTTTAAATGGGAAGACTACAAATAGATTTTGCTAAGGAATAGGGGGAAATGATGGTGAAGGGAACGATCTTGAGTCTAAGTTTACAGAAGAGAAATTTCTCTGGATGTGTGATTTTGTCAGGTACCTCCTTCCTGAAGGGGCATGGCTGGGGCAGACTGGCCTTTTCTTAAGTGAAACCCACACAACTCCCAGAATGAGCCTGGAGGTGCCTCCAAGAGGCTTTGGTTCAATTCCCTCATCATAAAGAAAAGAAAGCTCATTTAGGTTAAGGGACTTGTCCACCTACACATCAAGCCTCATGGATCATGTTTCCGAAATACATCTCAGTCTGCAATTCTGTCAGGCATCATCTACATATAAAATCCCAGGGAAAGGCTCTACTGGTAGGCTATGTGTCTCCTTGTTGGATCTATACCTGGGGCACCTGGTTGAGGGGTTATGGTTGACCAAGGCTGGTCAACCGCCTGTCCCAGTGCCAGGTTTGTGACTGGTAGTCTTCCCTTCCACAAGAACCAAGGGAAAGCTGAAAGGGCTGCCTGCCAAGTCAGCACAGTGCTGTTATCAGCAGGCTGGGAAAGGGAATGTGAACGGACCAAGGGTAACTGATGTCTATGACTATATTCCAGCAATTCCAAGTTTCTACTCCAGAGATGATTAGAAAAACAAATAAGCCAGTCACAATGGGAAAGAGGGGGTGACTGAGGAGGCACTTTCCCAGTGTAAAAACTGCATTTTGGGAGTTAGGGATAAAATGGAGACAACGTGAGGAGAAAGGAGTGAACATGGTGTTCTTTGTTGAGGCTCATTTTGAAGTGCTACAAATCAGCTTTTCAACCCTGAAGTTCTTCAGAAACTTGCTAAGTTGAGGACATGGGCGATTTCATGGAAACATTTTTTTCTCCATAGTATAGATTTGAGTGGGGTAGATATTACTTCTGAGTTGTGATTCCACTACTTTTCCTTTAGCCACATTTATCACTTGCAGTGATGGACTTACTTGTTTTCTGAAGAATAGTAAGGTAGTTCAGAGGGAATCAACAGCCCCTGTGCTGTCTCCTTATTCAAAACATTTATTTCATGTGTATTCCTGTAATTTATAACTACAGACAATTAGCTGTAGCTCTGACACCCAACCCATTACAGTGTTATATGTCTGACTGGTATTATTATTACTATTTTTTGTACTGGGCATTGAACCCAAGGGCACTTTATTACTGATCCACATCTCCAGTGCTGAGTTGTTAGGGCCTCACTAAGTCACTGAGGCTGGCTTTGAACCTACAATCCTTCTGCCTCAGCCTCCCAAGTCGCTGTGTATGCGCTACTGTGCGTGGCTATTATTATTTTTGAGACAGGGCTTGCTGAGTTGCATAGACTGACCTCAGATTGATGATCTTCCTGCTTCAGCCACCAGAATAGCTGGGGTTACAGGTGTGCCCTATCATGCCTGGCTCTATGACTGGTATTATTTCACTGGTTTCTTCCTGATTTATAAAATGGGCACTAATGATACACACCATTAAAATCTACTTTGTATTATCAAAGCTTAATCAATTTCTGGATTGGGTATCATTTTTTTAGAAGAAAAAAATTTTTTTTTTTGTTTTTTAAATTCAAGTTTGAAAACTCTGTCCATAGTGCAGTGATAAACCAAGCTAGGCACAGAGGTATGTCTGCTTGTATTTCTAGCTACTCTGGAAGCTGAGGCAGGAGGATCCTGAGCCCAGGAGTTTGAGGCTGGCCTGGGCAACATAGTGAGAGCCTAACTCAAAATAAATAAATGAATAATAAATAAATTAAAAGGAAACATGAATTCTGCAGGCTCCCTCTTCTTACTCTATTATACTATTACATACTTTTTTTTTTTTTTTTGTACCAGGGATTGAATTCAAAGGCACTTAACTACTGAGTCACATCCTCAGTCCTTTATTTTTATTTTTTATTTTGAGACAGGGTCTTGCTAATTGCTTAGAGCCTCACTAAGTTGCTGAGGCTGGCTTTGAATTTGTAAGCCTCCTGCCTCAGCCCCCCAAGCTGCTGGGATTACAGGTGTGTGCCACCACGCCTGGCATCATTACACACTTTTGTGCCCGAGTATGTGATCACAGAGGGATAGCAAATTCCAAACCTGAAACCTGGAGTTAGAAGGACCTGGATACAAATTCCAGGCTTGCCTCAGCTTCTGCATCTGCAAAATGGGAACAATAAGAGCACCTACTTCACAGGGTGACTGGATGATTTTGGGAAATTTACTTCAACCTCACACAGTTTGGTCATCTAATGGTACCTAAGAAGGAGGTGACGCAAATAATGTGCTTACACAATGCCTAACAAATGTTATTGTAAGTAATAGTTATCATGCGTTTCACAATTACTTGTACTGAAGTCGGCTTGACCTGATTAAAAAGAATATTCTGGACCAATTCATCTTTGCTTCATTCACAGCCTCTGAATACATCTTCTTCGTAAACAGCCTCTGTTTATGACTGCTTCTTCCTGATGACCACTGGAGACACTAACAGCTGGGTTGAGCAAAGGCTGTACATTAAATCTACTTCACACTAACTCATAAAAAATTTTCTTTAAGGTCAATATCAATCATTCTTTCCTGGAAGTTGACATGCCTCAGCTTTTGTTCTTCTGCTGTCGCTTCCCCTCAGCACTTGGCAAGACCGGCTTGTTCTGGATGGAGGCAGTGGATGCAGATGGATGAGAATTTATAGGAGGCCAGAGAACTGTTACAGCTTAAGGCCTAGCACATGTCCTCAAGGGAGCCAGTGGAGACCCCCATTTTCATCAGTGTTATTCATAATTTTGCATGCACTGGAATGTGGCTGGGGTAGTGTTGCATGTCTGTAATCCCACCTATTGGGAGGCTGAGGCAGGAGGATTGCAAGTTAACGCTGGCCTGGGCAATTTAGCAATACTTTATCTCAAAATAAAATAAAAAGGGCTAAGAATGTAGCTTGGGCAGAGTACCCCTGGGTTCAATCTCCTTAACACCAACAAAACAAAACACTACAAAAACCAAACAATTCAGGGTATGAAAACTGACCTAATAGAAGGTACCCAGGTTTGATATATGAGCTGCAAGACCACCCAAAAAGGATCGAGGAAGGCCCATTTCGGACTTCAGCCAGTTCATAGCCCTGACTCCCAAATTCCTTCTGACTTTTGCCCACTATTTCCACCTCTTTTTGCCCTCCTCCCTCCCACATGCTAGCTAGGTATTTCTGGAGATGTTCAGTTTTTTATCTTTGGATCTCTGTCCTTTCCATCTTAGAAAGACCCTAGGATCCTTGTGCACATCATCCTCCATTGGGTTAGTCAGCTTTGGGTTGCTGTGACCAGAATATCTGATAAAAACAACTTAGAGAAGAGAAAGTTTATTTTGGCTCATGGTTTCAGAGATTTAGTTCATGGTGGGCTGACTTCATTCCGGATCCAAGATGAGGAGGCAGCTCTTATGGCAGAAGAGCATGGTGGAGAGAAGCTGCAGAGGACAGAAAGGAGAGGGGGCCACAGGGCAGATGAATCCTTTCAGGGCATGCCACAGTGAGTCACCTCCTCCAGTTATGCCCCACCTACCTATGGTTGCCACACAGTCCATTCAGACAAGGATGCATTGATTAGGTCACAGCTCTCATAATCATTTTACCTCTGAACACTTCTGTATCAGCACAGGAGCTTTTGGGGTACATCTCATATCCAAACCATAACACCCGCCCACTTCTGCAATTACTCTCTAGGCTCACATACCATAGTTAAAGGGTCTGTATGTGTGAAGAGTAGGAAAAAAAGTGATTTGGCTATGACTGTTCTTCTGCCTGCCTGGTATTTCACTAGTAGAGAAAGAAATGGGAATGAGAAATCAACTAGAAATGGGGGAGTCTATTGGAAAAATGTTTTGAAGTATTTATTCATGAGGCACTTCTCTGTTGATAATATGACGATCTCTTTGGTTGGTTTATAAGTTCCATTATTTTATTTTTCTGGTACCAGGAATTGAACCCAGTGGTGCTTAACCACTGAGCCACATCCTCAGCCCTTTTTAAAAATTTTAAATTTTGAAACAGGGTTTCATTAAATTGCTGAGGCTGACCTTGAATTTGCAATCCTCCTGCCTCAGCCTCCTGAGCTGCTGGGATTACATGCATGCATCACCATGCCCAGGTATAAGTTCCTTGACTACAGTTATACTTATTTAATACTTAAGCTCCAAACATAGAACACATTTCTATGTACTTTGTGGATTTAAAAGTATGCTGACCTGGCTCCAAATCCATGTGGGTACTAATAGTGACAATAACATTAAACATATGTGGCACTTACTAGGTACCCTTCTGCTATGGCTCAGATATGGTTTGAGTATACTTGCAAAAGCTGGAATCTTGGTACCCAGTGTGGCAACGTAAGAGGTAGTGGAACCTTTAAGTGGGGGGTAGTGGGAGATAATTAGGTCACTGGGGGCATTGCCTTCTTTGGAAAGGATTAATGCTGATCTCTTGCAGTGAATTAGTTACCTTGAGAGTTGGCTGTTGTAAAAGCAGGAAGACTGGTCCCTGTCTGCCCTCTGGCTTCCTACATTGCCAAGTGTACAATTCACTGGCTTTTAAAATTTTAAAGTTGTGGTTTAAAAAAAAAAGTATATATATATTCATACTATATGATTAAAGTTTTATAAGTATATATAAAACTTCAAATTCAAAGCTTTAAACCATTTTGATCACTTCTAAGTACACCAAGCTCTCTGGGAATTTCCAGGGAGAAGGAGCTCCTGGTTTCACCTCTGTGGTGCCCCACTCATATCTGCTGGGCTTTTGCTGCAGCTGGGGGACTTCAGGTGGGCACTAGAGACAGCTTCCAGGGTGTTGGGCTTCCTTTGGCTTGGCCATCCCAGGACTCCAGGTGATCTTCTGATTGGTAGGGTACCACCAGGCTATTCCTAGATTACTATATTCAGCCACAGGAAACTGTCAATATTCAACCATCTGACCATCTGATGGTAATTTCATATGGTGCAGCCTAAACTTTCAATCTGGGGAAACAAAGGCAAGAAACAAGTCCAAAGAATCTACTGCCTGCTTTAGGAAGCAGAATGTGTTTTCCAGAATATTAACCTCCCAATTTATTTTTAGTCTTATCTGAGGCTCTTTTAGGGGTTGAATCCTCTCTCCTCCTTTGTTGCAAAAGGAATGTCTAAGTCTTAATTTTCAGAACCTCATAATGTAACCTTATTTGGAAATAGGATCTTCACCAAGGTAATGAAGTTAATACGAGGTCATTCAGGTGGGCTTTACCAATGTGACTGGAGTCCCTATTAAAAAGGGGAAATTTGGACAGACAGATATGCACAAAGGAATATGATATGAAGACACAGGGGGAACTGTGGTTGGTCTATAAACTGAGGAATGCCTGAGGCTACCAGAAGTTAGGAGAGAGGCAGGAAGGAGTTGCTTCCCTAGCACCTTCAGAAGGAGCACTATCTTCTCAATACCTTAACTTTGGACTTCAAGCTTCCAGATCTGCGAGACATGAGTTTTTGGTCGTTTAAGTCATACGTTTGTGGTACTTTGTTATTGTTCTAGGGAACTAATACAGGCTTCTTCCAAGGATGACAAAGTGTGCTTCTGGAAAGACACAATAGCATAGCCTATGTTAAAAAATGGTACAGTGATTTAATCCCTAGAACCCCAGACAACAGATTTGAGGTATCCATTCCTATAGGAACTAGTTGTGTTTCTACTCTGGCCAAAAAGATTTGTTTGTTCAGATACAACAAAGTTAGCTTTGCAAGTTCCACATGTGCACACCCCACACAAACGCACATATTTACTCCTTCATTTGGCTTTGTAATATTTTCAAGTTTATAGCAACAGTTTCAATACAATTTGTTCCCCCCAGTCTCCAGCGGGGCAGACGTCACAGTTGTGCAACTTTAAGAAGCCTGTTCAAATTTTAGGAGAACCACATTTATCCTCAGGACTGCAAAGAATTGCTGATATTCTCACAGGGAGTGTTTCTTGTTAAAAAGTTGAGATGGTGGAAAGTTCTGGGAGTCATACTTAGAAGGCTGTTCCAAAAGGTCAGTGTCAGCAGGCTTCCTTTGTGGGGGATTCAGCAGTGGTGACAGAGCAGGAGTGGGGACAACTACTTCTGGAGGAGGGCCTCGCGCAGAATTCATAATGACCTCTTTTTCTTTAAACTTTTATCGGGATCCAGCTTTATAAATAAGCCTAAACCAACAAAATAACAGAAGATGATCATAAATCAACTGACCTCAATTTGATGAGCCTACTCTAAATAGAAAGACATGTCAGAGGGAAGGCACTTAGATTCATATTTGTCCCTTCAGTCTATTCGCCCATTCTCACTTTTCAGCCAGACTCAGAATCAACCTGACACAATACTGTATGACCTCTCCCTGCTGGATAACCAGGTCCTCTGCTTCTTGGCTATTTCATGGTTCATTACCACTTCCATTAGAGATAGCCAGGGAAATGAAAAGAAGTAAAATTACTACTGAGCCATCTGGTACCTTTGTGATACGGAAAGGTTTAGTGAGACAGGAATTACAAGTTACAGCCTGTAATGGAGTTATAAATTGACTGAGGATTCAAATTATTCATGATATCCCTCCTGCTCCTTTCGTCCATCATTCCTGCAAACAGCTGATACTTAAGGGAAAAATGAATTTCTTAAGATGTGAAAAGCATCAACAATCAAGGGAAAAATCTAATAAATGAGACTACATTAACATTAAAGACTTCTGTCTATAAAAAGATACCTTAAAGCAAAAACAAAACAAAACAAAACAAAAACCCTTATATACCAGAAGGAGATATGTGCACCTTATATATCCAACAAAAGTATTAGTCTAATATGAAATACAGAAAGGACTCCTATAAATCAGTAAGAAAACGAGAAAACAGAAAAAGAAGCGGAACAAATTTCACAGAATGGGAAACAAATAGGTCAAGAAACATGGAGAGATACTCAACCCTACTGGGTAATCACGGAACTGCAAATCAACATCATGCTGAGAAGGAAGGAAGGGACAGACAGAAAGAGAAAGTGCCGGGGACCGAAATGGAGAAAATTATATTCCAAGCATGTATGATTATGCCAAGTGAACTCAACTATTATGTATAACTATAATGCATTAATAAAAACATTTTTTAGAAAGATCATACTGAGATATGTTATAACCATTTAATTGGCAAAAATCAGGAAGTCTTTACCAATTACTGGAGAGAATAGGGATCAAAAGAATATATTGCTGGTGGGAGTGTAGTTTGGTACAGTTTTAGAAAACAAGTTGGCATTTCTTTGTAAGGCTGAACATTCATTACCCTACAACCAGAGATTCTACTCCTAAGAACATGTCAAGCTCCTGCCCCCACAAGAATGTCTGCAGCAGTCCATTCAAATTGTTGAGAGGCCCACAGTTAAATTCACTGTGTACAGTCACATATGGAATATTATTCAGCAGCAAAAATGAGCACACTTCATAGCCAACAACATGGATGAACCTTAGCAACATACAGCTGAGAGAAAAACAGAAACAAAAAGTCTCAGAAAAGCACATACGATTTCCTCTACAAAGTTCAAAAACAACTAAACAGTACATTCCATATATATTTATTTTTAAATAAATATATTTAAATCCAGGGGCACTTCACCACTGAGCACATCCCCAGCCCTTTTTAAAACATATTTTGTTTAGAGACAGGGTCTCCCTGAGTTACTTAGGGCCTTGCTAAGTTGCTGAGGCTGGCTTTGAACTTGTGATCTTCTGCTTCAGCCTCTGGAGCTGCTGGTATTACAGGCGTGCACCACAGTGCCTGGTCTCCTTAGATATTCTTGATAAAAAAATTTAAAAGCACAAAGACAAGTTCTTAAAATAATTTTAAAAAATGAAAACAAAATGGTAAAATAGAATAAAAAACTCAAAATTCTTGATCCCCTACATCTAAGTAGGAGGAGGAAGAGGAGGAGAAGGAAACAGAAATTAGGTAGGGACAAAATATTATTTAAGAGTCTGATTCCTGTTTGATGGTAGGTCCCAGTGTGTTTCATTTATTATTAAATTTGAAACAAATATATTAGGAAATGAATAAATAAAAGATGACAACTCATATACCAGTGACAACTCTGTGTCTTAGCTCAAGGATTATGACTAATCTAAAGATGTGTATCTAAGGTCCATTAAAATAAAAAAGAGCAAAAACAAATAAAAATCACTGGCTATCAAGCCTGTCTAAATCTGAAGCTAAGGAAGGTAAAGTTTCACTGGTCCTCACTTACAAAGGCCCTGGTTGATCTAGGAGTTGTACAGTGCTTTAAGGATGCCATTAGGAAGCCTTTCTCCATAAGATTTCTGACAAAATGCCTATAGAGATCTCAGCAGAAAGGGTCCTGCATCTCTAAGATGGAAGTAATACTCTGGGATTTCTTTTCTCCTTATAAATAAAGTTTTACTTTTATACCTAATTTTGAATTCTATTTCTTAAATTGCATGAGCTTTGGACCTCATAAAACCTAGCTCCTCTTTCTAGTACTCCATTCACATAACTTCTTTCAAAAGGCAAAAAAGATATTAATCCCAGCTACTTGGGAGACTGAGGTAGGAGGATGGCAAGTTTGAGGCCAGCCTGCACCTCTTAGAGACCCTGTTTTAAAATAAAAAAATGAAAGATCAGGGGATGTAGCTCAGTGACAGAGTGCCTGCCTGGCATGCCTGAGGCCCTGGGTTCCAACCCCAGTACTCGGTGGGGAAAAGGTAAAAAGGGCAGACAGGAATCTTCTTCCCAATCCACTGTCCCCTTCCTGTAAGAAACAAGTTATGTGTGTGGCCCTCATGAGATAGTCCTTGCAAGTGCAAGTATATGCCTATTTCCCCTCCCTCCCACTTCAACTTCCTATTTTGAAAAAAATTTCAAGATTACAGAAAAAAATGTGAGAATCGTACAAATGTATTGCCCTCAAACCACTGAAGAGTAATTTGGCACAATGTGTGTGAAATGACAAATATATAAAGTCATTTTACAGTACTATTTGCAAGAGTAAAAGATTGGGAAACCCTGCATGCCCAGGGCCTCCAGTCCCATGTAAGCACAAGACTCATTCTATTTTCTCTTTCCATACTTGTAACTCTTCCCTGACAGTAGGAACCTGGCTCCCATCACTGCTGCCAGTCCACACAGATGCTGTCTTCACTGCTCATGGGCTCAGACACTCATGCTACTCTCCATGGGACACCTTCCTTAACTACCTTCATCCCTAAGGTTATCATGCCCAGCTCTACTTAAGTGCTCTTGGAATTCAGGAAGGAAGTTATTCAGGAAGGAAGGAAGGTATGAGGGAAAGTGAAAGAAAAGGGTAACAATGGGAAGAACTTGTCTACTTTTTTTTTCCCAATATTAGTGGTAACATACTACGTTTACTGTTCTTCATTTTATGTTTTTCATTTAATATATATGAATGGGATAGCTCCATATCAAAGGGTTTCCCTATTATTATTATTATTATTTTTTGTGATACCAGGGATTGAAACTAGGGATGCTCTAACACTGAGCTACATCCCCAGCCCTTTTAATTTTGTATTTTGCAACAAGGCCTCGCTAAGCTGCTGAAGATCACAGGGCCTCACTAAATTGTTAAGGTTGAGAGCAATTGTGATTCTCCTGCCTCAGCCTCCTGAGTAGCTGGGATTACAGGCATGTGCCCTTGAGTTTCCTTATTCTTATTAAACATCACAGTGTTCCTCACAATATTTCTTATGGTACAGACACAATATAGTTTAGGGATGAAATGTAGTCCTTCAACCAGTCTCCTATTGAGGGATGCCTATGTTTTGCCAAGTTTTTGCTATTGCAAGTAATGTTAGAATGCAACAAATGCTGGAACCAGAGGGCAACCTAAGACAATATGGTTTTGCTCACATGATAAATGGCTATGAGATAAGTTACTAGAAGTGGGCCCAAGGGCACAAAACTTTGTAATTTTGATGGATACTGGCAAATAGCCTTTTATCGGCAATGTATAAGAACACCTTTAAGCCAGGCACTGTGGTGCATGCCTGTAATCCCAGCAGCTGGGGAGGCTGAGGCAGAAGGATTTTGAGTTCAAAGCCAGCCTCAGCAACTTAGAGAGGCCCTAAGCAACTCAGTGAGGGCCTGTCTCTAAATGAAATATTTTTAAAAGGGCTGGGGATGTGGCTCAGTGGTTAAGTCACTAGGTTTAATCCCAGTAGCAAAAAAAAGAGAACATCTTTAACTTGTTCTGTAAATAAAAGACAATTAAGAATTTCTGGGCATCTGTAGGTTATAAAATCAAATCAAACAAAGCCAAAACGGATCCCCAATGCCACCCTTCTTACCTGTTGCCTCTGAGTGTAAGGTCTTCTTATCAACACTTCGAACATTACAGGAAACAAACACTTTCCTTCCTTCAACTTTATCAAGTTGGCTGTCTACCACAACAACAGAACAAAGGGGAATAGGACTGTAGAAGGAAAAACAAATCAGTTTTATCAATGTTATGTAACACTGAAAGATGACAGAGTGCATGACAGAGGTGGACATTTACGATACCTCCTCTCAGCCAGCACTGGTGCCACAGAGAAAACATTCTTTAAGGGCCCCACTACCACTAGCCTCCTCTCAGGTCTCCTTTCTCTCAAGAACCACTGCTCTTAGGTGGTTCCTGGTGTATATTCCAGACTACCCTTTTGGGCTGAGTTTAAAAGGACAACCAGGGATTCCAGCTGTGATGGCAGAGACTATCTCATTTGTGGATCCAGAGTAAAGTCTGAAGGGGGTCGAAATCATTTAAAGAAGTGAAAGCAGGGCCATGGTGTGGCCCTCATTAGCTTTTTTCATGCCTCTGTCAAACACCAAATTTCTCCCCCAATTCCCTTTAGAGTAACTGTCACTAGAAAGACACTAATAACGAATCATTGGTAACAACATACTGTTCTAAGCCAGTGCTGTTCAGTAGAACTTTCTGTAATATAAATGCTCCATATCTGAGCTGTTCAACACTGTAGTCACATGTGGCTACTGAACACTTGAAATGTGCCTAGTGTGCATGAGAAATGGAATATTTAAATTTAATTAATATATATTTAATTTTTTTTCCAAAACTGGGGCTTGAACTCAGGGGTGCTCTACCACTGAGTTATATCTTCAATCCTTCTCATTTTTTGATTTGAGACAGGGTTTTGCTAAGTTGCCCAGGCTAGCCTTGAACTCAGTCTCCTGAATTGCCAGGATTACATGTATGCATAATCATGCCTGGCTATATTTAAATATAAAGAGCTATGTGTGACTACTGGCTATAGTTACTACTGGAAATACAGTACTACAGTGAAAAAGGTATCTCTTTCAAGGAGAAATTTCAGTTGGCAGAAACACAAGGTCCAGCATGGAGGTGTGTTTTATACTCCTATAGTACCACCACGTGGATGAAGGAACCACTCCAGGTAGAAAGGGGTTATCACTGTGATTATGCCCCTGCCCAGTATTCCCTCCTGTGACCTTTTAATACTTGGCACTTTTCTAAGTCTCTTGATGGAATAACCAAGCTTTGCTATTTTATGCAGCCAATTCAAGATTTACCAACACCTTTGGGCACTAGGTGTTCTTGCCTGTCCAGTACCTCCCTTTTCTATTAACATTAATCCCAGCATTTATCTGTGCCCTACTCCTTACCTCATTCTCTCTTTCACACACTCAAATACCCCTCTCACTGGGGAACCAGCTTGCCCCATTTTGGCCCAAGGAAGGACTGGAGTGGACAGTGCTGCCCCCTATCGGCCATAGTGAGTGGTTGTGGGGGTGAACTATTCCAGTCAATTCTGGAACTTGCCCTAGAGTCCTTGGGGCTGGATACTTTTTCTACCGGGGTTGCTAGGCTTACAAGATAGAAGATGGATGGTGGCCATCATGCCACTACAGAGGGGGAGGTTGCCTGAGGATGAAGCAGACCCAAAGGAAAGCAAGATTCCTGACTGCATCCTTAAATACCTGCACCCAGCCATACTTGATTCCTCAACTACTTGAGCCAATACATTCTCTTGGCTGCGTAAGCTAATGTGAGTTAGGGAAGTCTATCCCTTGCAACAGAAAGTCCTTGAGTAGCAGAGAGGCAAAGAAAAAGGAAATCAGAAAATATAAAATAATATAGCAACTATGTTTGTAGAGTATAATTTCCTAACTCTAACTAAGGCACAGATTCATTTGGTTGGCACATTAAATAGGCTTTATATAATTTTCCTTAATCCAGTTTTGCTAGACAATAAGATTTGTATGAGAAGCAGAAAAGTGATAATAAAGATAAAATCAAAATTTAAAAATAAAAGAGAAAAAATAACAGAAAGACGAGATGAAGTATGACTGGCAAAAAAGGACACAACTACAGACTTAGCTCAGACGAAAAAAAATTGAGACTGTTAATATATGCTGATATATTCAAAAACTTAGGTGAGAATGGAAAAATATTCAAACAATGTTATTAAGATCAATAGTAGGTCTGGGGATATAACTCAGTTGGTAGAGTGCTTGCCTTGCAAGCACAAGGTCCTGGGTTCAATCCCCAGCACTGCAAAAAAAAAAAAAAAAATCAACAGTAAATATTTAGCATATATTCACTAACCCAAAACTCTTGTGGCATTTTATAATACACATAGCCACATAGACTCATACAAGTTTAGACAAGTGGATTTATACTGTCTTATGATGATGAGTGCCTACCCCTGAGTTGTTACCTCATTATGCAGAAAGAATATACAATTTGTGCCCACTTTGATAGTTTAAAACATGTCTGATGAAGCTCAACTTTCAGGAACCAACCAGAAAATATTAGCCTCTACATTATGCATGAAGCTTACCTGAAATCTTGCCTTTCATAAAGAAATAAATAGTATGAATAAGTTGAACTGTATATTTTTTAAACTCAATTGACATTAAGTATAAGGTTACAACAACAAAAAAATTAACAGCAAAGAATCAGAAAGCCTGAATAGTTGAATAGGGAAGACAGTGAGGCCCTAAGAAAATAAGAGGAGCCACACTAGGAAGTAGCCAGATCTCTTATCGCTTCATGGGTAAGTCCCTCACCAAACAGGATAACCATAAAGGACTATTTTTTTTTTTTTTTCGGTGCTGGGGATTGAACCCAGGGCCTTGTGCATGCAAGGCAAGCACTCTACCAACTGAGCTATATCCCCAGCCCCACAAAGGACTATTATATAAACAAAAAAGTCTAATAGTTTAATGTAGTAAAATGTAGGGGTGTTACAGTTGCTGTGTAACCGTAATTAACTACAGATTTTAAAGTATTTTCTTACTTTGGACTTTAATGTGGCCAGAGAAACTGTCCTGTAAGATTCTGATTTTTTAAATTTATTGAGATTTGATTTATAAACCAATCCATGACCAATTGTTTAAATGTGTGCTGGGGAAGAAAGCATGTTTTTTTTTTTTCTAATTGATGGATATAAGGGTTCTATATTTGTATAATAAATCATCCTTATCTTAAGATGTGGATTCTCCACGTAGTTGGGACCACAGGTGGCCTACCTCTGTGCCCGGTTTCTTTTAGTGTTCAAATCTTTTGTTTTCTTTCTTTCTTTCTTTCTTTTCTTTTCTTTTTCTTTTTTTTTGGTACTGTGACTTGAACCCAGGGATGCTCTGCCAGCTCTTTTTATATTTTATTTAGGGATAGGGTCTCACTAAATTGCTTAGGGCCTCTCTAAATTGCCGAGGCTGGCACTGAACTTGTGATCCTCTTCCTCAGCCCCCAGAGTTGCTGGAATTAAGGTATGTGTACCATACGTGGCAAATCTTTTTGCTTTCTAATTTTCTGTCTGCTTGACCTATTGATAATTGGGAATATCATGTTGGGATCTCTCACTATGAAGATGGAATAGTCTATTTGTCTCTATCAATTTTGTTTATGTTTTAAGTTATTTTCTTAGGTATATTCTGATTTAGAATTGTTACTGTTGGCAACTGAGCTGAAGCTGTTACTATTTTGAAGTAGCTTTCTCTACCACTAATATTACTTCAAAAAAAGCAGTTTTAGCATTAAACCAGAATGTGATGTGACTTGAACCCAGGGATGCTCTGCCAGCTCTTTTTATATTTTAAAATTAAAATAAGCAATCTGCTAAAAAAAAGAAAAAAGGTAAAGACAGAAATCTCACCCTTTTACATAAGCAAGCAGAGACAACCCATTATGTACATTTTTAAAAACTGGTGCATTATTGATTCATTATGCCATAATCATGCATGCACATAATTTGATCAATCTCATTCCTTAGTACCTCTCGCCTTTCCCTTCCTTCTTCTCTCCCCTAATCTGCTTACACTACGGGTATCCTATTATTTTACTGTTATTTTAATTAGTATGTTATAATTTTATACATATATTTGTGTGTGCATATATACACAAATATATATACAAATACACACACACATATGGGATCCACCTAATATTACTTTTTTGACAATTTATTATTTTTTTTGCTACCTCAGCTTTCTTTTTCCTAGCATATTTTCCTTCCTTTTAAACTTTCTGTGTCATGTTTTAAATATGTCTCACATAAACAGTTTTTAGTTTTTATATTTTCAAATTAAATTTTAAAATGTCTATGAAATGATGATTTGGTTCACTTATATACAATGTAATTATTGATTTATTTAAAGGTATTTCTACTATTGCATTTTGTCTGCTAGCCGGCTGGCTTTTTTTCTTTCTCTCTTTTTTTTTGTAGTACTGGCAATTGAACCCAGGAATGATCTACCACTGAGCTACCCTATCTCTTTTTATTTTTTATTTTGAGACAGGCCCTTGCTAAGTTGCTGAAGCTGGTCTCAAATTTGTGATGTTTTTGCCTCTCGAGTCACTGGATTAAAGATGTTTGCCACCACACCCAGCCCCTTGCCTTTCTTTCTGACTTATCTTTTTTTTTTTTTTCCCCCCAGTTGCTTTTTAAAAAATTGAGTTTTTTCCTTATTTGATTTGTCTTCTTCTACTATTTTGGTCATTAGTTTATATTCATTTTCTCTTATTTTAATCATCCTTCCCACTGAAAAAATACAAGGATGTTTGAGCATTAACTGTTCACCCCTTCCCAAACTACTTGCTGCTGTTGTCCAGTATTTTAGCCACCCTTTTGTTAATACCCAGAATTTAGACATTATCATTAATTATACTGCAGATTGTTTGGATTTGTGTTATTTACATGTATACCAGTTTATTTGCTCTCTAGTCCTTCTTTCATCCTGCTGCCTGTTGGGATTACTTTCCTTCTTCCTGAAGTACATCCTTTAGAAGTTCCCTGGGTATTGGCCTATTGTTCTGTAAACTTTCTCCATTTTTGCTTAAATGAAAAACACCTTTACTTTGCCTCCACCTCAAACTTTAATTTTGCTGAAAGCATTATTTTAGGTTGATGTGTTTCTTTCAGCACTTTCAAAGTATTTTTTTCTTCTACTACTGCTAGTGGGAGATTTATTGCTAGGATATTGGTGCACTCTGGCTTCTAAGAAGCAAGACAGCTCTGTTGGGGGTACCTGGTCTTTTTTCTTGTGGTGCTGGCGATTGACCCCAGAGTCTCAGGAATGCTAGGATGCCTGGTCTTTAGTCTCTGACTGCTTTTATAATGTCTCTGTCTTCAGTATTTTGCAATTTTCAATAATATCTCTACTTATAGATTTATTTTTATTTATCTTGCCTATAATTTGTTTTATCTATGAATTCACAATCTTCTTTAGCTCTAGAATACATTCACCATCATATCTTTAAATACAAGATTGCTTCCATTCTCTCTGTTCTATTCTCCTAGAACCCTGATTAGAGGATGTCAGAACTTTTCATTTGTCTTCTACAGCTTAAGCTCTTTTTTTTTTTTTTTTTTTTTTTTAAATATATTTTCCTTCTTATTTTTCTCTGTGCTGGTACTTTCTTTTTTCTTTCCTTCCCATTTCCTTTCTTTCCTTTCTCTCCCTTTCTTCTTTTGCTAAGGCTAGGTATGAAAGTAATTTAAAAGTCCCATTTAAGCATATTGAATCACAACTCTAATTACATTAATTGTGATCTTCATAACACCTAAGAAAAATATTATAATCTCTTGTTTATGAAGGAGAAAACAAGCCCGGAGAGGACAGGTAATTTGCCAAAACTACATATCAATGTGAGTCACTTGGGACTCAAATCCATGTCCGTTTGACTGAAAGTTCTGCTTCTCATTTTGCACTAGAGCTTGTTCTATCTGCCAAATGACTTAGCTGGGGTAGACACGTTGATGTACTTGTGGGATATATTTCAAAATTACACCAAAACTATGGAGCTGGGGAAGAATTTAGTGTGTTTACCACTACCACCACCACCACCATCATGGATCTGCTGGATAAACTCTTGAATAAATCTCAATGGAAGGAGGAAATATCTTCCAGGGAGAAATATATATGCATTAAAATATATATTAAAATGTATATTTATGTGTGTGTATGTATGTGTGTGTATATGTATATATATGTTTGGTAATGGGGATTTAACCCAGGGATGCTCTACCACTGAGCTATATCCCCAGTCCTTTTTAATTTTTATTTTGAGACTGGGTCTTGCTAAGTTGCCCAGACTGTCCTCAAACTTGCAATCCAATCCTCCCACCTCAGCCTCCTGAGTTGCTGGGATTGCATGTGTGTGCCACTGTGCCCAGAGGAGAAGTGATCTGAGGATTCTTGGGCCTGTAAGATAATAAGTCACAAGAATTATAAAGTATCTAATTGAATTTTTAGTGAAAAAACACAGGAAAGAATTTAATTATGCATTTTAGAAGAACAAACTTCCAGAATGTGGGGCCAATTGCCACAAGATTGTTAGAGTGATCAGAGTTTTTGAAAAATGAAAACAGAATGAAAAGCAACCTAAATCCTGAAATGCAAACAGAAGCTTAGGGACTGGCCCTTTTTCTTTTCCTCTTTAAACTAGTGACTTAGTTTTTAAAGCTTTTCTTCATGTACTTGTAGTAGAGATTTGTATTTAGAGACTAATTCCCATGTTTTCCATCCCCAAGAAAGCACATTTACTTCTCTCCATTTCATACCATTCAGGTAGCTATGAAACCTTTCTATGCAGACTGCCCACAAGGTGGGGCAGTCCTAACAGGCAAACAGAAAGGTCACTCTAGCTTTTAAGTTTCTAAACAGATTCACAGAAAAGGTTTTGGGCTTCATTAGCATAGCTTTATCAGGGTTATTTTTTTCAGTTCTATATTTCTGTTCACTTTGAGACATGTCTAAATTGCCCTTTAGCCTATTTACGATGTGTTTTTGTGTTTAAACAATTACACTTTCATTTCTACAAGTTCTATTTGGTTCCGGGGCAAATCTGGCCTAATCATTTTTATAGTTTCTTGTTGCTTTCTCTTTTTGTGACTGTCTTTCGTTTCTTTAAACATATCATACTTCGTTGTCTTATAGTTTGTGTACTTGATTATCATATATTTTAAGTCTTTGAGGGTCTAAATCTATTTACTGTTTCTGGTGATATTTAATCTTGGTAGTTTTTTCACTTAAGTATTTCATGTAAGATTCACTTTTTTTTTTTTTCCCTGTTCTAGGGATTAAACCCAGGGCCACTATACCAGTAAGCTGTATCTCCAGCTCATTTTAGTTATTTTTTTATTTTGAGACAGGGTCTTGTTAAGCTACTGAGGCTGGTCTCAAACCTGTGATCTTCCTGCCTTAGCTTCCTGAGTCACTGGGATGACAGGCGTGTGACATCATGCCCAGCATCAGGATCTACTTATTTTGAAGGCAGAATGTCCTTCAGCATTTCTTGTCTGCCATATTGCATGAAGAAGTCCAATGCAGAGCTCTCTGCACCTGATATACCATGAATGATTTACAAGCGCACTGAGATACTGAACTTTTCAGATGGTTAGTCGCCACTAGTTATGAATTATGGTAATAAACTGTAACTATATTAATACAGTAATAAAGTGTAACTCTTGGATTAGAGGACTAGAAATCACTGAGATGGTTAAGGAGCAACCTTCTTAGAAGCAAGAAGATGGGGTTAGGCATCTGATGCTCAACACTAAATTATCTTCAATTTAATTTTTATCATCCCCAAAGTGAAAAAACAGGAGAAAACAAAAACAACAACAACAAAAAACTAATTCCAGGTTGTTACCTCTAAAATCCTGAAGGAATATCAACTGATCAGATTAAATTTGTTATTTTAAAATTTAAAATTATTATCGTTACTGTTATTACTATGAATCTAAACAACCTTACACAAAAGGATATGGCCTGATAAGTATTAAGTTCTAAATTATTACTATCATTCAATGCTTAATTCTGGTCTTTAATTATCACTTCACAGAAGAGAACACAGGCTGTGCATTATGGTCAGAGTATTGGATTTGGTGTCCCAAAATATAATTCTAATCCTGGCTGCCTTGCTCTCCAGTCACATGATTTCAGGTAAAACTTATTTTCCACATGTTGTACAATTGTGGGGAACAAGAGAATAGCCAACTCAACTGAAATATGTGGATGGTTTTTGATTAGGAAAGGATAAGCATAGAGTTGGCAGGTAACATGAATACAAGATACAAATCCTTTTTTCCTTTTTTTTTTTTTTTTTTTGATCTTCTTATTTTGAGACAGGCTCTCACCAAGTTGTTAGGCTGGCCTGAACTTGCAATCCTCCTGCCTCAGCCTCTTGAGTCGCTGGGATTATAGGCATGCACCACCTCACCAGGCAACAAATATCTATTAAGCTAAACTGTGATCCAAATACTTTATTTTAATTTGCCTTCAAATGAACATTTTAAAAATTTTGAGGGAGAATGTTGTATTTCATTCTTCAAACTTTTTTTGAATGGGGAGAATATTTTTAAAAATAGGATGTGGAAAAACACTAAAAACTTAATTTTAATTCTTTATCTTGAATATTCTTTATCTTGAATCTAGCACTGAAAGACTAGGCAGAGCAATTAGGCAAGAAAAAGAAATAAAATATATCCAAGATGGAAAGGAAAGAATAAAATTAGTTTTGTTTGCAGATGACATGATTTTATGGTACATGTGGAAAACCCTAAAGATTTCATATAAGCCAGGTGCAGTGGTGCATGCCTATAATTCCAGCGACTCAGAAGGCTGTGAGTGGCAGGAGGATAGAAAGTTCAAAGCTAGCCTCAGCAACTTAGAGAGGCCCTAAGCAGGACCCTGTCTCAGAATAAAAATTTAAAAAGGCTGGGAATGTAGCTCAGTAGTTAAGTCTCCTGGGTTCAATCCCCAGTATCAAAAAATTTTCTTTTTTCACATAAAAATGGTTAGAATAAATAGACTTAGTAAAGTGGCAGGACACAAAATCAACATAAACCAAAATGTACTATTTGAAAATAAAATTAAGAAGACAATCTTGCTGCTTATCGATCCCCTGGTGTTTACCCCATTTGTCTGCTGTGATGACCTGTAGTCTGCCAGCATATCGACGCCTTTTTTGAGAGCAGATTGCTCACTGTCAGGCGTCTATCATCCACCATTTGCCTGCCTCTTGCCTGTCCATCACCTACCTTACCCCTATCCATCACCCAACACTCGAGGTTCACCTCCCAATCGTCCGACAGCTGCCAGCAGACTGACCGCAGACCGCCAGTGGAGCACCAGCTGCCTGCTGTCGCCTGGAAGTTCACTGTCACAGTACCTGCAGGTTTGATTACATGTGCGCAGGCTGCCGCCATTTTGAGACAACAGCCAGGCCCCGTAGGACCCCTGGCCGGACTGACTGAGCCCCATCTCCAGGATCCCTCAGCCCGACCGATCACTCCCTGCCTCTGGGGCCCTCACATCAACTGACTGCTCCCTGCTGCGCAAGGACCCCAGACCATGTGACTGAGCCCTATCACCCGGAACCCAGACCAACTGATTGCACCCGGCCTCCAGGATCCCACAACTACACCAAAAACACTGGACCCCCAGGAACCCTGCAAGACCAACTGCATCCCGTCTCCAGGACCTCCAGCTGACCACGTCCACCCCTGAGCTGCAACTCCCCATTTACCAACACATTTCAAAGCCAGAGCGGCCATCTTGGATAATCCTGGAAGCTCCGATCTTCGGGCGGGGCAAATCCCATCCTGAGACGCCTGCTGGAGGCTTGAAGCTCATTGTCAGGTACCTCTCAAGCATCAGGCTACTGAACACTAAGAGGTTTCATTAGTATATGACTGTTATACAGATTTTCTTTTTTCTCCTTTTTAAAAAAAATTTAAGTTTTTATTTCTTTACGTTTCTTGCTTTCTTTTCCTTTTGTTTACTTGTTCCCTCAGAGTCTCTTTCTCCCTTTTTTGCATGCTAACATCCGATTTCTTTTGATTACACTCTCACCCTTTCTATTTTCTAGATCTTCTGTATATTCTTTTCTTATCCCATTAACAGCCATATTCTACATCCCTCTGCATCCTCTTTGTCCTCCATTAGAAACTGCAGACCTTATTGCAAATCTGTTTGTTTTACCGAAGATAACATTTGAATTAATTTTGTTTATTATGACAATTTTGTTATTGTCCCCATAGGGGCTATTTGGTCTAGGATTGCAAGTGTCTGATTTGGGCACTGCTAATATTGATCTTCCCTTAAAGAAAGGGTTTTGGAAACCTACAGGGCCACTATAAGCCTATAGGGGGAAATCTGCAATACCCCAGATCTGCAGCGCTAGAGGGGAAGATACATGAACAACATGAAAAAACAAGGGAAGAAAATGATCCAAACAAATCTAGATTCTATAGTAATAGAATCCAATGACAGTATGTTAGAATAAATGTCAGAAAAGGACTTCAGATTATATATGATTAAGATGATTCCTGAAGCAAAGGATGTGATAAGAGAGCAAATGCAGGCAATGAATGATAATACCAATAAGCTGAAAGAGCACCTGCAGGAAGCAAAAGATCATTTCAACAAAGAGATAGAGATTCTCAAAAAAAAAAAAAAAAAAAAAAACCAAAACAAATGGAAAACCTTGAAATGAAGGAGACAATAAACCAAATAAAAAACTCAGTGGAAAGCATCACCAACAGACTAGACCACTTGGAAGACAGAACCTCAGACAATGAAGACAAAATATTTAATCTTGAATATAAAGTCGCCCAAACAGAGAAGATGGTAAGAAATCATGAACAGAATCTCCAAGAACTATGGGACATCATGAAAAGACCAAATTTAAGAATTATTGGGATTGAGGAAGGCACAGAGATACAAACCAAAGGAATGAACAACCTATTCAATGAAATAATATCAGAAAATTTCCCAAACCTGAAGAATGAAATGGAAAATCAAATACAAGAGGCTTACAGAACACCAAATGCACAGAATCACAACAGATCCACACCAAGGCACATTATAATGAAAATGCCTAACATTCAAAATAAAGATAGGATTTTGAAGGCCGCAAGAGAAAAGCATCAGATTACATATAGGGGGAGACCAATACGGATAGCAGACGACTTCTCAACCCAGACTCTAAAAGCTAGAAGGGCCTGGACCAACATATTTCAAGCTCCGATAGAACATGGTTGCCAACCAAGAATCCTATACCCAGCAAAACTAACCTTCAGATTTGAAGATGAAATAAAATACTTCCATGATAAACAATAGTTAAAAGAATTTACAAATAGAAAGTCTGCACTACAGAATGTTCTCAACAAAATATTCCATGAGGAGGAAATGAAAAACAACAATGGAGGTCAGCAAAGGGAGGAACTACCTTAGAGAAAAACCACTCAAAGGAGAAACCAAGCCAACTTAAAAACCAAAAATAAGCCAAATGACTGGGAATACAAATCATTTCTCAATAATAACCCTGAACGTTAATGGCCTAAACTCCTCAATCAAAAGACATAGACTGGCAGAATGGACTAAAAAGAAAGACCCAACAATATGCTGTCTGCAAGAGACTCACCTCATAGAAAAAGACATTCACAGACTAAAGGTGAAAGGATGGGAAAAAACATACCACGCACATGGACTCAGTAAAAAAGCGGGGGTTTCCATCCTCATATCAGATAAAGTGGACTTCAAGCCAAAGTTAGTCAGAAGGGATAAAGAAGGACATTTCATACTGCTTAAGGGAACCATAAATCAGGAAGATATAACAATAGTAAATATTTATGCCCCAAACAATGGTGCATCCCTGTACATCAAACAAATCCTTCTCAATTTCAAGATCACATAGACCACAACACAATAATTCTGGGTGACTTTAACGCACTGCTGTCACCACTAGATAGATCTTCCAAAGAAAATTCAACCAAAGAAACCATAGAACTCAATAATACAATCAATAACCTAGACTTAATAGACATATATAGAATATTCCATCCATCAACGAGCGGATACACTTTCTTCTCAGCAGCACATGGAACCTTCTCGAAAATAGACCATGTGTTATGCCACAAATCAGCCCTTAGTAAATGCAAAAAAATAGAGATACTGTCTTGTGTTGTATCAGATCATAATGGATTGAGAGTAGAAATCAATGACAAAATAAAAAAAGGAAATTACTCCAACACTTGGAGACTAAATAATATGCTACTGAATGAAACATGGATAACAAAAAACATCAAGGAGGAGATTAAAAAATTCTTAGAGGTCAATGAGAATGATGATACAATATATCAAAATCTCTGGGACACTATGAAAGCGGTACTAAGAGGAAAATTCATTGCATGGAGCGCATTCCAGAAAAGAATGAAGAGTCAACAATTAAATGACCTAACATTACAGCTCAAAGCCCTAGAAAAAGAAGAACAGAATAACAGCAAAAGTAGTAGAAGACAGGAAATAATTAAAATCAGAGCTGAAATCAATGAAATTGAAACAAAAGAAACTATTCAAAAAATTGACATAACAAAAAGTTGGTTCTTTGAGAAAGTAAACAAAATAGATAAATCCTTAGCCACACTAACAAGGAGGAGAGAGAAGACTCAAATTACTAAAATACATGATGCAAAAGGAAATATCACGACAGACACCACTGAGATACAGAACATAATGAGAAGCTACTTTGAAAATCTGTATTCCAACAAAATAGAAAGTACAGAAGACATTGACAAATTTCTAGAGACATATGCTCCGCCCAAACTGAACCAGGGGGACATACACAATTTAAACAGATCAATATCAAGCAATGAAATAGAAGAAGCCATTAAAAATCTACCATCCAAGAAAAGTCCAGGACCAGACGGATTCTCAGCCGAGTTCTACAAGACCTTCAAAGAAGAACTCATTCCAATACTTCTCAAAGTATTCCGGGAAATAGAAAAGGAGGGTACCCTACCAAACTCATTCTATGAAGCCAATATCACCCTCATACCCAAACCAGGAAAAGACACATCAAGGAAAGAAAATTTTAGACCAATATCCTTGATGAATATAGATGCAAAGATCCTTAACAAAATATTGGCAAACCGTATCCAAAAACATATTAAGAAAATTGTGCACCACGATCAAGTGGGGTTCATTCCTGGAATGCAAGGATGGTTCAACATTCATAAATCAATAAATGTAATCCATCATATCAATAGACTTAAGGATAAGAATCATATGGTTATTTCAATTGATGCAGAAAAAGCATTTGACAAAATACAACACTCCTTCATGCTGAAAACACTAGAAAAAATAGGGATAGTAGGAACATACCTGAACATTGTAAAGGCTATTTATGCTAAGCCCATGGCCAACATCATTCTTAATGGAGAAAAACTGAAACCATTCCCTTTAAAAACGGGAGCAAGACAGGGATGTCCTCTTTCACCACTTCTATTCAACATTGTCTTCGAAACTCTAGCCAGAGCAATTAGGCAGACCAAAGAAATTAAAGGGATACGAATAGAAACAGAGGAACTTAAGCTGTCACTATTTGTGGACGACATGATTCTATATTTAGAGAATCCAAAAAACTCCTCCCGAAAACTTCTAGACCTCATCAATGAATTCAGCAAAATAGCAGGCTATAAAATCAACACGCATAAATCTACAGCATTTTTATACGCAAGCGACGAAACAGCTGAAAGGGAAATGAGGAAAAGAACTCCCTTTGCAATAGCCTCAAAAAAAAAATAAAATACTTGGGCATCAATCTAATCAAAGAGGTAAAAGATCTCTACAATGAAAACTACAAAACACTGAAGAAAGAAATTAAGGAAGACCTTAGAAGATGGAAAGATCTCCCATGTTCTTGGATAGGCAGAATTAATATTGTCAAAATGGCCATACTACTAAAGTGCTATACAGATTCAATGCAATTCCAATTAAAATCCCAATGATTGCAATCATGAAATTCATCTGGAAGAATAAGAAACCCAGAATAGCTAAAGCAATCCTCAGCAGGAAGAATGAAACAGGGGGTATCGCAGTACCAGAACTTCAACTATACTACAAATCAACAGTATCAAAAATGGCATGTTATTGGCACCAAAATAGACAGGTAGATCAATGGTACAGAATAGAGGACATGGACACAAACCCAAATAAATACAATTTTCTCATACTAGACAAAGGTGCCAAAAATATGCAATGGAGAAAAGATAGCCTCTTCAACAAATGGTGCTGGGAAAACTGGAAATCCATATGCAACAGAATGAAACTAAACCCCTATCTCTCACCCTGCACAAAACTCAACTCACAATGGATCAAGGACCTTGAAATCAGACCAGAAACCCTGCATCTTATAGAAGAAAAAGTAGGTCCACATCTTCACCTTGTTGGCTTAGGATCAGACTTCCTTAACAGGACTCCCATAGCACAAGAAATAAAAGCAAGAATCAATAATGGGATAGATTCAAACTAAATAGCTTTCTCTCAGCAAAGGAAACTATCAGCAATGTGAAGAGAGAGCCTACAGAGTGGGAGAATATCTTTGCCACTCATACTTCAGATAGAGCACTAATTTCCAGAATCTATAAAGAACTCAAAAAACTCTACACCAAGAATACAAATAACCCAATCAACAAATGGGCTAAGGATATGAACAGACGCTTCACAGAAGAAGATCTACAAGCAATCAACAGATATATGTTCAACATCTTTAAACATGTTCACCATCTTTAGTAATAAGAGAAATGCAAATCAAAACTACACTAAGAGTCCATCTCACCCCAATTAGAATGGCGATTATCAAGAATACAAACAACAATAGGTGTTGGAGAGGATGTGGGGGAAAAGGTACACTCATACATTGTTGGTGGGGTTGCAAATTAGTGCAGCCACTCTGGAAAGCAGTATGGAGATTCCTTAGAAAACTTGGAATGGACCTACCATTTGACCCAGCTATCCACTCCTTGGCCTATACCCAAGGGACTTAAAATCAGCATACTACAGAGATACAGCCACATCAATGTTCATAGCGGCTCAATTCACAATAGCCAGACTATGTAACCAACCTAGATGCTCTTCAATTGATGAATGGATAAAGAAAATGTGGTATATATATATATACATATATATATATATATATATATATATATATACAATGGAATATTACTCAGCTCTAAAGAATAATAAAATTATGGCATTTGCAGGCAACTGGATGAAATTGGAGAATATCATGTGAAGTGAGAGAAGCCAATCTCAAAAATCCAAAAGAAGAATGATCTCAGTGATAAGCAGATGATGACGCTTAATGGGGGGTAGGACGGGGAGAAGAATGGAGGAAGGAGGGAGTGTATAGAGGGAAAAGAGAGGTGGGAGGGGTGGGGGGAAGGAAAAAAATAACGGAATGAATCAAACATCATTACTCTATGTAAATATATGAATATGCAAATAATATGCTGTTACTCCATGTACAAACTGAAACAACATGTATTCCATTTGTTTACAATAAAAATAAATTAAAAAGAAAAGAAGACAATCTTATTTATATTAGCATCAAGAAGAACAAAATCCCTAGGAATAAAATTAAGAGGTAAAAACTTGTACCCTGAAAACTATGAAGCACTGACCCAAAAAAAAAAAAAAAAAAAGATGATACAAATAGATGGTGGTTTTTTTTTTTTTTTTTTGTGTGTGGTGCTGGGGATAGAACCCAGGGACTTGTGCATGCTAGGCAAGCACTCTACCAATTGAGCTATAGTCCCAGAAAAACATTCTGTATTCATTACCCAGAAGACTTAATATTGGTAAAATGTCCATACTATTCAAAGTGATCTGCAGATTTAAAGGCATTTTTTACAGAAATAGAGAAGTCAATTCTGTAATTTATATGGAATCACAAAAGACTCCAAATAGTCAAAACCATCCTAAAAAGAAGTAAGCTAGAGGCATCACATGATTTTTAAAAAAAATTTTTTTTTGTACCGGGGATTAAACCCAGGGGAACTTTACTACTAAGCCATATCCCTAGTATGTTTTATTTTTCATTTTTAGACAGTTTCTAATGAAGCTGCTGAGGCTGCCCTCGAACTTGTGATCCTCCTGCCTCCTGAACTGCTGGGATTACAGACATGCACCACTGCACTCGGCAGCATCACACTTTTGATTTCAGAATACATTACAGAGCTATAGTAATTAAAACAGCATCTTAGTGACATAAAGGTAGACATAAAAAACAATGGACAAAACAATGACCCTAGAAATAAATCCATGACTATATAATTTATGCTCGATGAGTGTACCAAGAATACACAATGGGCAAAAGACACTCCCTTGAACAAATGGAAAACCAGATAGTCACATGCAAAAGAATGAAAGTGGACCCTTGTCTTATGCAGTACAGATAAATCAACTTGAAATGGGTTAAGATTTCAATTTAAGGCCTGAAATTGTAAAACTCCTAGAAGAAAACAGAGGGGGGAAAGTCTTTTATGATGTTGTTCTTGGCAATGACTTCATGGATATGATACCAAAAAGCATAGGCAACGCAAGCAAAAATAGACAAGTTGGACTACATTAAATTACAAAGCTTCTGTAAAGCAAAGAAAAAGGCAACCTACAGAATGGGAGAGAATATTTGCAAAACCATATATCTGATAAAGGGCTAATTTCCAAAACATATAAGGAATTCCTATAACTCAATAGCAGAACAATAACAACAATAACAAAAACCCCTAATAACCCCAATTTTTTAAAATGGACTAAAGACTTGAATAGACATTTCTCTAAAAAAGACATACACATGGCCAACAATATATGAAAAAATGCTTAATGTTACTAATCATAGGGGAAATGCAAATCAAAATTACAATGAAATAACACCTCACACTTGTTAGGATGGCTATTATCAAAAAAACAAAAAGCAAAAAACAAAGACAAGACAGGGCTGAGGATGTGGTTTAATGGTAGAGCAGTGTTTATCATGTGAGGCGCCCTGGGTTCCACCCTCAGCACCTCACCATCACACGCACAACACCCAACAGTAAGTGTTGGCGAGAAGGTGGAGACCAACATCATTGGTGAGAATGTGAAATGTTATAGCCATTATAAAAAACAGTATAGGTTCCTAAAAAGATCAAAAAATAGAACTACCCCATATGATCCAGAAATCCCACTTCCGTGTACACAAAAAAACTGAAATCTGGAACTTTTTCACTGTAGCACTATTCACAACAGCTAAGATGTGGAAACAACCAAAATATCTATTTACAGATGAACAGATGAAGAAAATGTTTGGTATATGTATAATGATATAATATTTGGCCTTAAAGAAGGAAGTCAATATGCAATATGAAACATCATGGATGAACATTGAAGACATTATGCTAAGTGAAATAACGCAGTTATAGAAGGACAAATGCTGCAATAGTTCATTTATATATGGTGTCAAAAATTGCCATACTCAGGACTGGGGTATAGCACTTCGTGGTAGAGCATGTGTTAGCATCTGAGAGGTCCTGGTTCAATCCCCAGCACACTCTCCCCTAACAGAGAATAGAATTGTGCATAGCAGGGGCTGGGGCCAGGGGAGAAATGCAAAATTGCTAATCAATGAGCACAGAGTTTCCATTATACAAGATGAATAAGTTCTAGAGGTCTGCTAAGCAACATTGTACCTACTGTTAACAATATTGTGTTGTGCTCTTAAAAATTTGTTAAGAGGGCAGATCTCATATTAAGTGTCTTTATTACAATAAAATAAAGTTAAATTTAAAAAGGGAAGACAGTCCTCCTTCTCTTCCTCAATCCTTCTATCTAGGACATGTGATGGCTCTTGCTGCTATTCTGGATCAAAAAATGAGATGGAAGGGGCTTGTATCTCCGCCCACCACAGAACTGCCACACCAACTCAGGATGCCTTTTTCTAGACTTCTTTTACATGATAATTTTCAATCTTGCTTAAGTAATTTTAATTTGAAGTTACTATTATTGACAGCTGAGGAGGAAGAAGTTGAAATAGCTGGCCTGAGATTCTGTGTGTGTGTGTGTGTGTGACAGAGAGAGAGAGAGAGAGAGAGAGAGAGAGAGAGAGAGAGAGAGAGAGACAGACATACATACATACATACATACATAAATACATACATACATTAGGGGGAGAGAAAGACAGATAGACATTGGGGGGAGGGGACAAGCAGAGGGAAATACTCTTCCAGGGAAAACAAATGGCCCTGTCTAATCTTTTCCCACTGGATCTTCAGGTCAGCCTAGGCCCAGGTTGGCAAACGAGCGACCACTGGCTAGCTACTCTGTTTTTGTAAGTAAAGTTTTATTGGAACACTGCTATATTTATTTATTAACTGTCTATAGCTGCTTCTGTGCTACAAGGGCAGAGTTGAGTAGTTATGCCGGAGACTGTGTAGCCCACAAAGCACAAAATATTTCCAGAAGTTTTCTAATTGCTGAAATAAACTAATAATATTTTCTGGAAGAAAAAATCCTTTTCTACAGAATGCCCTTAGAAGGATATGCCTATAGGACGGATTACCTATAGGACTAAGAATTGCCTATAGAAGTAAACCATTAATCTGTGAAGCATGGTTCCCAAAAGACTGCCACATGAGCCACCCGGCTCTCTGGGCTATATAAAAGGGAGATGTTTTGTACCTTAAGTGCTTCCTACTGTGTAAGGTAATAACCCACAAAACCTCACTTGGAGACCTCATATATTGAACTCCCTGTTCTTAAATTCTGTTCTGTGCTATTGCTTTCTCTGTTTCTGTGCCAATATCACTACTTTGTTTACTGTAGGGGTATATCTGCATGACTGAAGATCATGCTCAGCTTTGTTTCTCATAGATACCAAACTCATTGCCCTTTTATTTATTTGTGCAAATTATGTAAAACCCCTATGTTTTATTATGTAGAGGATGTTGGTGCTCCACCCAGATCCCCTTGGATTCTTTTTATTCATTATGTGAAAGTGTTTTTCCATGGGCGCCATAGTAAGGTCCTGCGTGGGGGGGGGGGGCGGGGGGGGCAGGGAATATATATATATGGTGGGGGGTGGGGGAGCATGTGTGCACCTGTGTACCTGCTTTCCTTAAACAGCCTTAGACCTGGGAACTTAAAGTCTCATAACAGTTCTCATCCTATGACTGATGTGCCTTTGCCTGAGGGAGAGTCGATTCTGAGGCATAAATTTCACAGTGGAGTTCCTTTGTATGATCAGGTTGAAGCTACCCTTAGCAGGACTTTGAGAGCTGAGCCCTGGTTGGCTACCTTGCTTTCACTGTCCTGATTCTCCCTCTCCCTTCCTAGTTTCCTCTGGGGTAACTTCCTTAATAACTACTGGCACACGAGTCTTTGTCTCAGGATCTGCTGTGGGGGCTTTTGACGCTGACACCTAAGGAGAAGAATTATTATGTGCTTACCTTCTAAAATTGATGTTGAGATTGGCAGTCATGACAATCCCCCCAGCTCTAAATGCACACATACCAGTGGTGGAGTCAATCATAGTCGCAATGGCACCTCCGTGAACGAATCTAGTTACAACAGCAGAGAAAGAGAAATGGTCTCAGAAGTGTGGGAAATAAAGCCTTTCAAGAGAAGGAGAAATTATCCAAGCATCTTCACATAATTACTTTGGAGAGGTTCACTTAGTCCATGTTCAAGGTATTGAATGTCAAATAATATCCCTATCTCCAAAATTCAAAGCATAATAGCATAGTCTTGAGTACTTGTATAAAATAGGAACTTAAGAGTAACCAGATCACATCATACAAAAAGCTAAAATATACTTCTAAAATTTATATTATGTTTCTATTAAACAAACTATATACATTCCATGTTTAGAATTTTAGAAAATGCAGATAAGAAGAAAAAAATGTGCCAGGTGCAGTGGCACACACTGTAATCCCAGCAACTCAGGAAACTGAGGTAGGAGGCTGAGGTAGCCAGCCTGGACAATACAATAAGACTCTATCTCAAAATTTGAAAAAAAAGAAGGGTTGGGGATGTAGCTCAGAGCCCCACTGGGTTCAATTCCTATTACTGGGGAAAAAAAAAAAAAGAGAAAAATATAAGGTCTATAATACTATGATCTAGTCAGTGCCAGGCTATTACTAACATGTTAATGATACTCCCTCAAACTACACTCTATTGTCCTATGTTCTATAATAATATATTCTCTATGCCCTTTAATATTACATTAAAATTTTAATTAATAATAACAATATAGGTAACATGACTTTTATAATATATTATAAACATTTTTCTATGTCAATAAATTATATCTACACTACCATTTTAATAGCTTCTTTGTATTCCCTGGACACATGAGGGTGCTAAGAGCTATCATACTTACCCAGGTGTTCCCTGCAGGTGAGGACCTACTTGAAGAAAGCAAAGTACCTTTCTCTCAACATCATTACAGAACATCACATATTCAAAGCCCAGGCCAACATCCAAACTTCTTGGGAATTGTTGAGCATGTTGTTCTCCTTTTGCGAGACTTGAGTCTGCAGGGAAATGAGGTAGATGGTCACAGGTGGGTGAGAAACAGGTACAAGAGAAGGCCATGATAGAGCTAAGCACCTATCACGGTGTTTAGAATCATATGTGATTGATTTAAATGTCAACTGGGTACAAAATTGAAAGGAATGGGAGGGTCCCAAGAAAAAGAACATAGGATCTTTGCCATTGTGGATTTGTTAGTCTAAATGGGGATGCAATAAACATTCATGAAATGAAAACTCGGCACTTAAATAAAATGAATAAAATGGTAAGCTACAGACAGAAATTCTTCTTGGAGTAGATATGGTTTAAATGAGACTTAAAGAAAATGAATAATCTAACAGTGAGAAGAAGGTTTTCCTGGCAGATATAAATTTAACCTGTTAATTATACTGAATCAGTAACAGGGCAAGTTCAGTGCAATATTCAATGAGATTCTTTCTTTAAGTCCCCAAACCAGGGGTAGCATCATTAGGGTTTATGAAATCAAATCAATGGGTTATAATCATTCTTTAAAAAGAAACACAATACATCACATATATTCTGGGCAAATACTGTTGCACTTGTTTAGATAGTTTTTTTTTTTCCCCCCCACTTACACAACTGTGTGGAAGTTGAGTATTCTAGGTTAAGTCAAAATGTAGGTTTACACTAAAGAAAGAAATTAAAGAACACCTTAGACGATGGAAAGATCTCCCATGTTCTTGGATAGGCAGAATTAATATTGTCAAAATGGCCATACTACTAAAAGTGCTATACAGATTCAATGGAATTCCAATTAAAATCCCAATGATGTACCTTACAGAAATAAAGCAAGCAATTATGAAATTCATCTGGAAGAATAAAAAACCCAGAATAGCTAAAGCAATCCTCAGTAGAAAGAGCGAAGTAGGGGGTATCGCAATACCAGATCTTCAACTCTATTACAAAGCAATAGTAACAAAAACGGCATGGTATTGGTACCAAAATAGACAGGTAGATCAATGGTACAGAATAGAAGACACCGACACAAACCCAAATAAATACAATTTTCTCATACTAGACAAAGGTGCCAAAAATATGCAATGGAGAAAAGATAGCCTCTTCAACAAATGGTGCTGGGAAAACTGGAAATCCATATGCAACAGAATGAAATTAAACCCCTATCTCTCACCCTGCACAAAACTCAATTCAAAATGGATCAAAGACCTTGGAATCAGACCAGAAACCCTGCATCTTATAGAAGAAAAAGTAGGTCCAAATCTTTAACTTGTTGGCTTAGGATCAACTTCCTTAATAGGACTCCCATAGCCCAAGAAATAAAAGCTAGAATCAACAACTGGGATAGATTCAAACTAAATAGCTTTCTCTCAGCAAAGGAAACTATCAGTAATGTGAAGAGAGAGCCTACAGAGTGGGAGAAAATCTTTGCCACTCATACTTCAGATAGAGGGCTAATTTCCAGAATCTATAAAGAACTCAAAAAACTCTACACCAAGAATACAAATAACCCAATCAACAAATGGGCTAAGGAAATGAACAGACACTTCGCAGAAGATGTACAAGCAATCAACAGATATATGAAAAAACGTTCAACATCTCTAGTAATAAGAGAAATGCAAATCAAAACTAACCTAAGATTTCATCTCACCCCAATTAGAATGGTGATTATCAAGAACATATGCAACAATAGGTGTTGGAGAGGATGTGGGGAAAAAGGTACACTCATACATTGCTGGTGGGACTGCAAATTAGTGCAGCCACTCTGGAAAGCAGTATGTAGATTCCTCAGAAAGCTTGGAATGGAACCACCATTTGACCCAGCTATCCCACTCCTTGGCCTATACCCAAAGGACTTAAAAGCAGCATACTACAGAAATACAGCCACATCAATGTTCATAGCTGCTCAATTCACTATAGCCAGATTGTAGAACCAACCTAGATGCCCTTCAGTTGATGAATGGATAAAGAAACTGTGGCATATATATATAATGGAATATTACTGTGCCATGAAGAAAGATAAAATTATGGCATTTACAGGCAAATGGATGAAATTGGAGAATATCATGCTAAGTGAGATAAGCCAGTCTCAAAAAACTAAAGGATGAATGATCTCACTGATAAGCGGATGAGGACATATAATGGGGGGTGGGAGGGGTTAGTGTCAGGATTTGGGTTAGGTTTAGGGTTAGGGATAAGGAGGGTGGTAAGAATGGAGGAAGGAAGGACTATATAGAGGGAAAAGAGGGGTGGGAGGGGTGGGGGGAAGGGAAAAATAACAGAATGAATCAAACATTACCCTATGTAAATTTATGATTACACAAATGGTATGCCTTACTCCATGTACAAATAAACAACATGTATCCCATTTGTTTACAATTAAAAAAAAAGAAAAGAAAAAAAATGTAGGTTTACTAAAAATAAAGATGGAAAGCTATTTCTTTAAGGGAAGGGTATTCTTTTACAATTATTTAAAAATTTAATCTTATATATGTTTAGCTTTCTTTTATAGGTCATCTGGTTTGCAGGCAGAAAACTAGTTTCTTTTATTTCTATTGAATTTATACTTATAAACTTGGATAAAGATATGAGATAAGAAAATCTGGGAGAAGCAAGGACAGGGGAAGATGTCTTTTTCTTAGGCCATCTTACTGGACAGTCACCCTGTCCTTTAGACTTTTGTGTGTCCAACAACTGGCATGGATATGTACACACTATATGTACTCAGAGAATTAGACAAAGAAACTTAAAATTAGGGATCAGTATTATTGCACAATAGAAAGAATCTTGGCCTAGGAATTGGGAAAATTAAAATTCTTGGTCTAGCTCTGTCCTAGAACTAGCTCTTTTTCTCTGTGGTTTATCCATACAATGAGGAGATAAATCTCTGAGATCTCTTCCAATTCACATCAGGATAAGATAAGCATCAAACTCTTCTAATTTTTTACTTAAGAGTTCAAAATATTTGGTCTAGATTACCAAACCTTGAGGTTACCTCACAAAAATGAGAAAAATAAGGAGGGTAGAACAAGTTGTCACAAATACAATCTCAGGCTCTGACCTTTTGAAGCGGAACCTGTACTTAACAAGATTTCCCAGGTGTTTCACATTTGCGTTAAAATCTGGGAGGGGATAACTGCCGAAGGTGGCAGAAAAATAACACGATCAGCTCTGCATTCTGAACCACTCTGACGGATGGGTGGAAGAGGGGTTTTGAGGAGGGCAGGAATAAAGGCAGGAGAGCTTAGATGACAATATAGAATGAACAATGCCTAACAAATTTGGTACTCAGGTCAGTAGGAGCTTTTGTAAAGGCATTTTGGTTAGAGCTGATCAGGTAGAAGTCAGAAAGCACTAGGGTAAGGGCATTCAATTAATTGTGTGAGGTGATACTACTTAGAATGGAATTAGAAATACAAATTAATTACATTTTTAATTATTTAAAAAATTCTTAATTAAAATTAAGAAAAATTTTTTGGTGCTACAGAGTGAGTCAAATATCTTGAGCAAGCTAGGCCAGCACTCCATCACTGCACAGCCCTAAAAATTAATAGCTAAATTTTACCTTCATTCATAAAACAGAATAATTCTTATCTCTATATTGGAGAATCTAAAAGGAAGTTCAAATTTTTTTTTCTTGGTTGAAGTAGTTGTACTTTTGTTTCATTTATTCCTTTGGCAAATACTGAAATATCTACCATGCAAGCACCAAAAGGTACTTTGCCCAAGGTCACACAGCTTTAAAATTGTGGAACCAGAATTTCAACCCAGAAATTTGTGGGACTAAATTTCAATCACTGAGTTGGGAAACTGTTGGATTTTGGATTGTCTGTAAAGCCATGAGACAATGAGATTATCAAAGGAGATCAGAGAAGGGGGTACTAAGCACTGGGATGGATGTGGGGGAAACCGAACATTCAAAGTTTGAGGATGGGGAGGAACTAACATAAAAGTACTGAAAGGGAGGGGTGGGTGCAGTGGGAAAATGTGGTGACCTGGAAGCCAAGTTCCAGGAGGAAGGAGTCACCAGGTGTGCTAAAAGCAGAGCGAGGTCACTGGATTTAGCAACAGGAGTATCACTGGTGTTCTTGACAAGAGCAGTTCAATGCGGGGTGAGGGGCTGAGTAGAGTGGGTGCCAGAGAGACCAGGAAGAGAAATACAGTTGTGGTGTGTCTGCATGCTGAGAAAGATCTAGTAGAGAGAGCTATCCTCCCAAAGGGGAGGGGTGCAGTGCACAAATGGCCCGCTAGAGTATGGACAGTTCACACATGCAGAAGAGATGCAGAGCATCAGGAACAGGGCAGGGAGGAGGAGAAA
Source organism: Sciurus vulgaris (assembly GCF_902686455.1). Taxonomy (NCBI): domain Eukaryota; kingdom Metazoa; phylum Chordata; class Mammalia; order Rodentia; family Sciuridae; genus Sciurus; species Sciurus vulgaris. Next base: position 113,169,886 of record NC_136461.1, read on the forward strand.
TGAGGCAGCCAGAGCTTGGAGATTCTCTTCTGAAGAATTTCCTCTTAGCGAAATAGAAAATACGATCAGCTGAGAGTGAGAATGGAAAAGAATTTGAGGCATGAAAAGACAGAAAAGGCAGGAAATAGTAACATAGGAAAGCAGGAGCGTAAACAGACTAGATTTCCTAAATATGATCATTAGGCAACATCAAGAGCCAATTTGAGGTCATTTAGAAAAAAAAAATCACAATCCCCAAACTCCTATCTGAAGATCTGTTTAAATGATCAAATGATAATGAGTCATTCAGAAACATCTGTTACAGCTCCAAGAAAGCAAGGACTTTCCAGCCTCAATCTCCCGAGTTGCTGAACAGTTATCTGCTGAGTGAACAAATACTGTGTATTGCAAATAAGAAACCAAAAAGGTCTTTAGAGGTTGGTTCTAAAATGAAGAAGGTAGTTGGGTACAATGGCGCATGCCTGTAACCGCGCCTGAGGAAGGTGGATCAAAATTTGAGGCTGGCCTCAGCAACGTAGTGAGACCCTGCCTCAAAATAAAAAATAGAAAGAACTGGGGACGTAGCTCAACGGTAAAGTACTCAAAAGGAGAAGGAGGAGAAAAAAGAGGGAGAAGCGGAGGGGGAGGATGAGGAAGAGGAAGAGGAGGAGGAAGAAGATCACTACTAATAATGTATTAGGTATATATTTATATGTAACATTCTTCAGTGAGGTTCAGTAAGTCAGCATGTAGTAGGTGAAGGAAACAAACAGCTCACATGAAAGACACGGGGAGCCACCTGACTGTAAATGAACTGTGTGACATGGCTTTAGCAAATCGTTATCAAACACTAACGATTCTGACAGACTGCAATATGTCCTGGGAAAAGCAACCAGGAATATGAGCAGACAGAAATACCTTCTGGGAGAAACACCTGAAAACAACAAACTGGACTGGCAGGGAGAAATTGGCAGGTGAACAGGAGTAGGATGCAAGTATCTAATTCCTACACAGGAAAGGAAGCCAAGTGAAAGAATTCTACTTATCTGTGTCTTCCCAGATGGTAGAACTCAATGAATGGATGAAAGTCCCAGGAGCATTAGAGCTCAATAGAGTATAAAGAAAAAAAAATCACTAATACAGTTGTCTAAAATGGAAGAAGCCCTTTGTCCCAATTACCCCATGACTGCAGGGGTTCAAGTTAAATTCAGATGACTGGTTGTTAAGGGTTAATGCAGAAAGCAAGAAAAGACAGGAAGAAAAGTCAAATTTTAGTAGTAGTTTCCAACTTTTCTTTCATAATAAAACAACTGAGGGAGCCCACTGGCTTTTCTTTGGTAGCAGTGGCTTAATAAGGAGAGGGCCAGACACTGAGCTCCATAAGGGTGGGCACCTCATCTTTTCTTCATTGCCATATCCCTCGGCCTAGCACAGTGCCTGCTACACAATACTCAATTAATATTTATAAAAAGTAAGATGGCTACTGACTCTCAAGGGGGAGGAGGAAGAAGGGTATCCCTAAGAGCCCCCTTAAGTTGGCAGTCCCAGACTAAATGGATGATTTTCAAGTTTCCAACTCTCAGATGCTCTTTATTTATCTAATCAGTCTGTTTGTTTCAGTAACTACTTACACTTATAAAACTCTTTAAACTAGTGGTTGCTAACATTTTTAGGTAATGGACTCCTTTGAGAATTTTATGCAAAATTACTAATCCACTAAAAAAGGGATATCCCTTTGTGGGAGGGCAAATCACTAATTTTTTTAGTGTTTGTCTGAAAGGTGAAGAAGTTGCATTCTCATAAAGGGAGGTGCTGCGAGGTTTTGCTTTTAAGTGCAAAAGTCTAATTTAAGATTCTAATTAGGCACTGTAGCATCTTCTAAAAAGGTAAAGGTGAGCATTATTATCTCCATTTGAAGGGAGATAAAAATCAAAGATGACTTCAGTAAGACTAGTTTCTCAGGTGTGGAGATAAAACCAGTTTAAAAAACTTTGTTTCTAGTCAGTTGTTAATACCATACTGAGGCAGAAGAAAGGCTTAATAAAATGGACAGGCAGGGAACTTTGGATCCTTTAAGGTCATGTCTCTGTAGCAGGGCAGAGAAACTACAGAACTAATGGATAAACTGTGGTATATTTATGCAATGGAATATTACTCAGCCATAAAGAATAATAAAATTATGGCATTTGCAGGCAAATGGATGAAACTGGAGAATATCATGCTAAGTGAGATAAGCCAATCTCAAAAAACCAAAGGAAGAATGATCTCGCTGATAAGCAGATGGTGACACATAATGGGGGGGAGGGGGCAAGAATGGAGGAAGGAGGGACTGTATAGAGGGAAAAGAGGGGTGGGGGGGAGGGTAGGGAAAAAAATAACAGAATGAATCAAACAACATCACCCTGTGCAAATGTATGATTACACAAATGGTATGCCTTTACTCCATGTACAGAGAATCAACATGTATCCCATTTGTTTACAATAAAAATAAATGGAAAAAAAAAGAACTAATGGATAGTGAGACATCTATAAAAAAGGCTTGGTGACCTGACTAGACCACAGGGCATCGGAAAAGCTCATGGACACTGAATGCCTTACTCAGGATTGGGTAAGGGGCTAGCTCCCTTAACACCGGGTAGATCTATATTAGCCCCTGGACAACAGCCACTCTCCAGTATCTCTCTCTAGGGATCCCTACTCTTTGCGAGCTCTGCTTTCTATTACTCTAATAAATTCTGTTACTTCGCTCTCACCCTTGTATCTGTGGATTTCATTTTTAGAATTTGTGAGACAAAGAATCCAACTCCATGCTCTGTGCTACAATTAGAAATCAGCTGGTTCCCATTATGGAGGCACAATGTCTATACCAAATAGTCTACCTATTAGAGATAATCTTATTCTTAACAATAGGCTTTATATCCTCCCACAGTCGGCAAAATAACTGTTAAGATTTCTGGGTTTTCAAGATGGCGGCCTAGAGGGTGGCTGCATTTCATGTTGCTCCAGGACTCAGGATTCAAAAGAGGAGATATTGAGAGACTTGGGACCAACTCAAAGCAGCCAGGTGAGTCTCTCCCGTTGGGGAGGCATCCCGGATGGGGCGGTAGTCCCGGAACGCAGGGAACTTTGTGAAGTAGAGCTGCTGGAGAGACACCCCTCCCCCCACTGGAGCAGTGAACTCGGACAACTGGGAGCATCGGAGAGGAGGCCGCTCAGCACAGCGCTGGGACTCGGAGCAACCACTGGGGCTCCGGTGGCTGCCCAGGGGAGGAGCGGCGAGGAGAGCTGTGTGGACTCAGAACACTGGGGCCTGCCCTGAGGAGGAGGAGGAGGAGGAGGAGGAGGAGGAAGAGGAGCACGGCAGGTCGTTTGGACTCCCAGTGACTGCATTAGAGCTCCAGGCGGCTGCTCAGAGGAGGAGGGGATGGGTGAGTTGTTTGGACTTAAAGCGACCGCTCCTCAACACGGGGGCTGCCTGGAGGAGAAGCACGGTGGGTCACTTGGTCTCGAGTGGCCGCACCAGAGCTCCGGGTGGCTGCCCAGAGGAGGCGTGCAGCGGGTCATGTGGATACAGAGCCACTCAGAGCGACCGCTCCTGAACACCCGGGGGGGTTACCTGGAGGAGGAGGAGGAACGGGGCGGATCACTTCCACTCGGAGTGATTGCCCAAGGCTACGGGCGGTTGGTGGGAGGAGGAGACACGCAGTGAGTTGCTTGGACTCCTAGTGACCGCACTGGAATACTGGGCGGCTGTCTGGAGGAAGAGGCGTGTGGCGGGTCTCTGGGACTCAGAGCGATTGTACGGGGCTCCAGGTGGCTGCTCAGAGGAGGGGCCGCATAGCCAGGCGATTAGGTGCAGAGCAGGGTCCCAGGACCTAGGAGGCTTCTTGGTGGAAGAGCCACACAGAGACACGCTTAGGGGTGGAGCGAAGGTTCCAGGACTGCGGGCAGATTCTCTGAAGAGGGGCAGCCTAAGGAGATTCATCTGCGAAGGGTGAGGCTCCCAGGCCCAGGAGATAGGGCAGGGCCCCTGGGAACTTTGCAGAGGAAGGCAGCCCAGCCCAGGCGGTAGCTGTAAATTGAGGGGAACCTCTAGGAGGGAACTGATCAGCGAGACCTCCCCACCGGGTGAGTCTTCCCTGCCGGGTGAGGTTACCCCACAAGGATGGTAAAACCAGAGACACAGGCCCAAACAGGCCTTGCCTCAGCCTGCAGCCTAGTTCCCCTTTGGATGACCATTGGTCAACAAGTGGAGGCACCTCTGCCCACTAGCAGGGAACATACCCCACCTGAAGGCCACCACTCCTAGAGAGGCAGCTTCCTTGTGGAGCACCGCATTATCAACTTCCTCCAAGACTTCAGCCTACTGAAGGCTAAGAGGGGATATATACAGAAATCTTCAAGGACATTGTAAGTCAATAGAGGAAATCTGCAATATCTCAGCGGTCCACTGATACCTGAACAATATGAGAAAACAAGGAAAGAAAATGCCGCAAACAAATCTAGATGTTACATCAATAAAACCCAATGACAGCATGGCAGAAGAAATGACAGAAAAGGAGTTCAGAATGTACATAATTAAAATGATCACGGAAGCAAACGATGAGATGAAAGAGCAAATGCATGCACTGAATGATGAGATGAAAGAGCAAATGCAGGCATTGATTGATCGCACCAATCGACAGTTAAAAGAGCAAATACAGGAAGCAAAAGATCATTTCAATAAAGAGTTAGAGATATTGAAAAAAAACCAAACAGAAATCCTTGACATGAAGGAAACAATAAACCAAATTAAGAACTCCATAGAAAGCATATCCAGTAGGATAGAACACCTGGAAGACAGAACCTCAGACATTGAAGACAAAATATTTAACCTTGAAAACAAAGTTGAACAAACAGAGAAGATGGTAAGAAATCATGAACAGAATCTACAAGAACTATGGGATATCATGAAAAGGCCAAATTTAAGAATTATTGGGACTGAGGAAGGCCTAGAGAAACAAACCAAAGGAATGAACAATCTATTCAATGAAATAATATCAGAAAATTTCTCAAATCTGAAGAATGAAATGGAAAATCAAGTTCAAGAGGCTTATAGGACTCCAAATACACAAAATTACAACAGACCCACACCAAGGCACATTATAATGAAAATACCTAACATACAAAATAAAGACAGAATTTTAAAGGCTGTGAGAGAAAAGAACCAAATTACATTCAGGGGGAAACCAATACGGATATCAGCAGATTTTTCAATCCAGACCCTAAAAGCTAGAAGGGCCTGGAACAACATTTTTCAAGCCCTGTAAGAAAATGGATGCCAACCAAGAATCTTATACCCAGCAAAACTTACCTTCAAATTTGACAATGAAATAAAATCCTTCCATGATAAACAAAAGCTAAAAGAATTTACAAAAAGAAAGCCAGCATTACAGAACATTCTCAGCAAAATATTCCATGAGGAAGAGATGAAAAACGAAGAAACAAATCAGCAAAGGGAGGAATTATCCTAAAGGAACTGTCAAATAAAGGAGGAACCAAGTAGTGTCAAATAAATAAATAAATAAAATTTAAAAAATGAACCATATGACCGGGAAACCAAATCATATCTCAATAATAACCCTGAATGTTAATGGCCTGAATTCATCAATCAAAAGACATAGACTGGCAGATTGGATTAAAAAGAAGGATCCAACAATATGTTGCCTACAAGAGACTCACCTCATAGAAAAAGATACCCATAGACTAAAGGTGAAAGGATGGGGAAAAACATACCATGCACATGGACTCAGCAAAAAAGCTGGAGTATCCATCCTCATTTCAGATAATGTGGACTTCAAGCCAAAGTTAGTCAGAAGGGATAAAGAAAGTCATTTCATACTGCTTAAGGGAAGCATAAATCAGCAAGATATAACAATCATAAACATCTATGCCCCAAACAGTGGCTCATTCATGTATGTCAAACAAATCCTTCTCAATTTCAGAAACCAAATAGACCATAACACAATAATACTAGGTGATTTTAACACGCCTCTCTCACCACTGGACAGATCTTCCAGACAAAAATTGAACAAAGAAACCATAGATCTCAATAACACAATCAATAATTTAGACTTAATGGACATTTATAGAATATACCATCCAACCAAGAGCGGATACACTTTCTTCTCAGCAACACATGGATCCTTCTCTAAGATAGACCATATATTATGCCACAAAGCTAATGTTAGCAAATACAAGAAGATAGAGTCACTACCTTGTATTCTATCAGATCATAATGGATTGAAGTTAGAAATAAATGAAAGAGTAAAACACAGAAACTACTCCAACACCTGGAGATTAAACAATATGCTATTATATGATGAATGGATAACAGAAGATATTAGGAAGGAAATTAAAAAATTCTTAGAGGTAAATGAGAACAAAGAAACATATCAAAATCTCTGGGACACTATGAAAGCAGTACTTAGAGGGAAATTTATTTCATGGAGCACATTTAATAAAAGAAGTAAAACTCAACAAATAAACGACCTAACACTATAGCTCAAAGCCCTAGAAAAAGAAGAACAGACCAACACCAAAAGTAGTAGAAGACAGGAAATAGTTAAACTCAGAGCTGAAATCAACGAAATTGAAACAAAAGAAACAATACAAAAAATTGACAAAATAAATAGTTGGTTCTTTGAAAAAATAAACAAAATTGATAAACTTCTAGCCACACTAACAAAGAGAAGACAAGAGAAAACCCAAATCACTACAATTCGGAATGAACAAGGAAATATCACAACAGACACGAGTGAAATACAAAACATAATTAGAAGCTATTTTGAAAATCTATACTCCAACAAAATAGAAAATTTCGAAGACATCAACAGGTTTCTAGAGACATACGAATTGCCTAAACTGAATGAGGAGGACATACACAATTTAAATAGATGAATTTCAAGTACTGAAATAGAAGAAGTCATCAACAGCCTACCAACAAAGAAAAGTCCGGGACCAGATGGGTTCTCAGCCGAGTTCTACAAAACCTTTAAGGAAGAGCTCATTCCAATACTTCTCAAAGTATTCCATAAAATAGAAGAGGAGGGAACCCTCCCAAACTCATTCTATGAAGCCAATATCACACTGATACCTAAACCAGACAGAGACTCATCAAGGAAAGAAAATTTCAGACCAATATCCTTAATGAACATCGACGCAAAAATTCTCAACAAAATTTTAGCAAATCGCATACAAAAACATATTAAAAAGATAGTGCACCATGATCAAGTGGGCTTCATCCCAGGGATGCAAGGTTGGCTCAACATCAGGAAATCAATAAATGTAATTCACCATATCAATAGACTTAAAGTCAAGAATCACATGATTATTTCAATAGATGCAGAAAAAGCATTTGATAAAATACAGCACCCCGGGATTTCGGCTGCAGTGGCGAAGGCTGCTGCCTGGGAAAACTGAGAGCTGAGGTTCTTGATCTTTTACAATGGGTGAACCACAACAAGTGAGTGCACTTCCACCACCTCCTATATCAAGGAATATACAGATGAAAATATTCAGGAAGGCTTAGCTCCCAAGCCACCTCCTCCAATTAAAGACAGTTATATGATGTTTGGCAACCAGTTCCAGTGTGATGACCTTATCATCCGTCCTTTGGAAAGTCAGGGCATTGAACGGCTTCATCCTATGCAATTTGATCACAAGAAGGAACTGAGAAAACTCAATATGTCTATCCTTATTAATTTCTTGGACCTTTTAGATATCTTGATAAGGAGCCCTGGGAGTATAAAACAAGAAGAGAAGCTAGAAGATCTTAAGCTGCTATTTGTACATGTGCATCATCTTATAAATGAATACTGACCCCACCAAGCAAGAGAGACCTTGAGAGTCATGATGGAGGTACAGAAACGTCAACGACTTGAAACAGCTGAGAGGTTTCAGAAGCACCTGGAACGAGTAATTGAGATGATTCAGAATTGTTTGGCTTCCTTGCCTGATGATTTGCCTCATTCTGAAGCAGGGATGAGAGTAAAAACTGAGCCAATGGATGCTGATGATAGCAATAATTGTACTGGACAGAATGAACAACAAAGAGAAAATTCAGGTCATAGAAGGGACCAGATTATAGAGAAAGATGCTGTTTTGTGTGTTCTAATTGATGAAATGAATGAAAGACCATGAAAGATATTTCTCTTCTTTTTTTCATTTTGATAAATAACATCATATAGTCCTCACTTTTGGGCAGTCTTAACAGAGGTATAACTAAAAATATAAAGGAATTTGTTTTTCTTGACACCAGTTTTTCAGTGGTGAGATGCCTTAGGCAGTAATTTCACTGTGTAACAAGATTAGGCAAATGAATACACCTACATAAGAGAAATCACCTTAAAACGTAAAGTGTTTGCTGTTGTGTGGGATATTCCGATTTTTCGAGTAGCAATAAAATTTTGAAGATATCCTTAGTACTAACTAGCAGGCTGTCATCCTTGAAAAAGTATCTTGTTATATGCTTGAATAATGATGGATAAAGGATATTGATACAAATGTGAAAGTATGAAATTTTTAGACTATTTCATTAAATAGTTTGCTTAATCTCCAAAAAGCATGTTGAAAGAGGAACCCAGAAGAATTAAAAAACAGGAACTCTTCCTCATGTCTATTCCTGTACACTCACTATCTCGGCCTCTTCTCCCTAACCTACATGGAATGTTGAGGTGGGAATTTCATAAGTTATTTTTCCAATTATTCAAGTAGTAAGTCCTTTTTTTTTTTTTTTAATATTTACTTTTTATACTGGGGATTGAACCCAGGGGCTCTTAGCCATTGAGCTACATCTCCAGCCCTTTTTATGTTTTGAGATAGGATCTTGCCAATTTGCTCAGGCTGGCTTTGAACTTACGATCCTCCTGCCTTTGACCTCCTGAACCACTGGGATAACAGGCATGTGCCACTGTGACCGGCCTTCTCAGTTGTATGCATTTGTTTTAGTAATTAAGACATCTATGTAGTTAAATACCCATTTCCTTTAAATCTGAGCTCAGGCTTGCTTAAGGCTGGAAGCCTGCAATGGAGAAAGGGTTTGGTGGCAGAGACTGCTAGATGTCTGCCAAAATTTTTGCTTCCTTTTCAGATACGTTACTTAGGTATGGCTGCCCAGCAAGGGACACATATACTGAGTTAGAACTATGCATCTATATGAGACCATGTGACTAAGTTCTACACAGTAGGAATTCAGATGAGCCCCGTTAAAATTTCTTGCATGATCCTCCTGTTTATACCTTCTGCTATTTAGATGGCATACCCAAAATAACTGGAAGCCACTTGAAGATGGCAAAGAATGTCATTTGGACCTTGAATGATTGTGAGGCCTAGTTCTTCCTTTTGTTAACTCCACATCTTTCCCACCTAATTTGATTTTATGTGAGCAAGAAATAAATTTGTTTTGACTAAGAAAAAAAAAAAAAATACAGCACCCCTTCATGCTCAAAACACTAGAAAAAATAGGGATAGTGGGAACATTCCTTAACATTGTAAAGGCCATTTATGCTAAGCCCATGGCTAATATCATTCTAAATGGTGAAAAACTGAAAGCATTCCCCCTAAAAACTGGAACAAGGCAGGGATGCCCTCTTTCACCACTTCTATTCAACATCGTTCTTGAGACTCTAGCCAGAGCAATTAGACAAACCAAAGAAATTAAAGGGACACTAATTGGAAAAGAAGAACTCAAACTATCCCTGTTTGCTGATGACATGATTATATATTTAGAGGAACCTGGAAATTCCACCAGAAAACTCTTAGAACTCATAAGTGAATTCAGTAAAGTAGCAGGTTACAAGATCAATGCTCATAAACCCAACGCATTTTATACATAAGTGATGAATCTTCAGAAAGAGAAATTAGGAAAACTACCTCATTCACAATAGCCTCGAAAAAAAAAAAATACTTGGGAATCAATCTCACAAAAGAGGTGAAAGACCTCTACAATGAGAACTACAGAACACTAAAGAAAGAAATTAAAGAACAACTTAGAAGATGGAAAGATCTTCCATGTTCTTGGATAGGAAGAATTAATATTGTCAAAATGGCCATACTACCTAAAGTGCTATACAAATTCAATGCAATTTCAATTAAAATTCCAATGTTGTACCTTACAGAAATAGAGCAAGCAATTATGAAATTTATCTGGAAGAATAAGAAACCAAGAATAGCTAAAGCAATCCTTAGCAGGAAGAGTGAAACAGGGGGTCTTGCAATTCCAGGTCTTCAACTCTACTACAAAGCAATAGTAACAAAAACAGCATGGTATTGGTACCAAAATACAAAGGTAGATCAATGGTACAGAATAGAGGACACGGACACAAACCCAAATAAATACAATTTTCTCTTACTAGACAAAGGTGCCAAAAATATGCAATGGAGAAAAGATAGCCTCTTCAACAATGGTGCTGGGAGAATTGGAAATCCATATGCCACAGAATGAAACTAAACCCATATCTCTCACCATGCACAAAACTAAACTCAAAATGGATTAAGGACCTCGGAATCAGACCAGAGACCCTGCAGATTATAGAAGAAAAAGTAGGTCCAGATCTTCAACATGTTGGCTTAGGATCAGACTTCCTTAACAGGACTCCCATAGCACAAGAAATAAAAGCTAGAATCAACCACTGGGATAGATTCAAACTAAAAAGCTTTCTCTCAGCAAAGGAAACTATCAGCAATGCGAAGAAAGAGCCTACAGAGTGGGAGAATATCTTTGCCAATCATACTTCAGATAGAGCAGTAATCTCCAGAATCTATAAAGAACTCAAAAAACTCTACTCCAAGAATATAAATAATCCATTCGACAAATGGGCTAAGGAAATGAATAGACACTTCACAGAAGAAGATCTACAAGCAATCAACAAACATATGGAAAAATGTTCAACATCTGTAGTAATAAGAGAAATGCAAATCAAAACCACCCTAAGATTCCATCTCACCCCAATTAGAATGGCGATTATCAAGAATACAAGCAACAACAGGTGTTGGCGAGGATGTGGGGAGAAAGGTACACTCATACATTGCTGGTGGGGCTGCAAATTAGTGCAACCACTCTGGAAAGCAGTGTGGAGATTCCTTAGAAAACTTGGAATGGACCCTCCATTTGACCCAGCTATCCCACTCCTTGGCCTACACCCAAAGGACTTAAAATCAGCGTACTACAGAGATACAGCCACATCAATGTTCATAGCTGCTCAACTCACTATAGCCAGACTATGGAACCAACCTAGATGTCCTTCAATTGATGAATGGATAAAGAAACTGTGGTATATATATATATACAATGGAATATTACTCAGCCATAAAGAATGATAAAATTACGGCATTTGCAGGCAAATGGGTGAAATTGGAGGATATCATGCTAAGTGAGATAAGCCAATCTCAAAAAGCCAAAGGACGAATGATATCGCTAATAAGTGGATGCGGACACATAATGGGGGGAGGGAAGGGTTAGTGTTAGGGTTAGAGTTAGGGTTAGGGAGGGGGGCAAGTATGGAGGAAGAAAGCCCTGTATAGAGGGAAAAGAGGGGTGGGAGGGGTGGGGGAAGGGAAAAAATAACAGAATGAATCAAACAACATTACTCTATGTAAATTTATGATTACACAAATGGCATGCCTTTATGCCATGTACAAACAGAGAAACAACATGTATCCCATTTGTTTACAATAAAAAAAAAAGTAAAAAAAAAAAAAAGATTTCTGGCCTATAAAACTGAGGACTATAGAAACTCCTGAACTATACTCCTCTTTTCAAGTAATAACTAGTGCTTCAATCTGTTCTTAGTTTTATATTTGACATTCAAATATTACTGATAGGAAAGTGATTGCTCCTACCAAGATAAAGGGTTTGGAATTCTTGAATCTTTTCAGGAAAATTTTGTCTGTATGATGGCAAACGTTTCCAGGAGCCATCTTCACACTTCTTCATGAACTGGTCAAAGAGGAGTCTTAGGTCCTTGCTCCAGCTGGGGTTAGGGAGAGCATAGTCCTTATGAATGAATTTCTCAGAAGAAAATGATCTCTGAAACACAGAGAAAAGAAAGAGTAATAGAGGTGTACACTATTTCATAACATATTCTTTCACCTTTTTTATTTTTATTTTTTGGTGCTAGGGATTGAACCCAGTCGTGTTTTATTTTTTCATTTGATACAGGGTCTCACAAAGTTGCCCAGGCTGGCCTTGAACTTGTCTTGTGATCCTCCTGCTTCAGCCTTCTGAATTACTGGGATTATAGTGTGTGACACTGTACCTGGCCTATTCTCCAGTTTTTTTTCTTTCTTTCTTTCTTTTTTTTTGTACTGGGGATTGAACCCAGGAGCACTCACTGAGCCACATCCTCAGCCCTTTTTAATACTGTATTTAGAGACAGGGCCCCGCTAAGTTGCTGAGGCTAGCTCTGAACTCACAATTCTCCTGCCTCAGTCTTGCAAGTCATTGGGATTACAGGTGTGTGCTTCTGTGCCTGGCTATTCTCCAGCTTTCTGAGACTATCTTACTGCATTTCTTCTTCCAGAGGACTGTCATTTCAAAATGGAAGGGAAATTTCAACCTCCTTGAAAGAAATAGGAGATTGAGAGAAGATAAATAATTTACCCAACATCACCCAGCTAGCTATTGGCAAAGGCAGCATTAATCCCAGGTGGGCCAGACACTGGCAACAGAGATGGATAGACATTATCCTCCACATAAAAAGTATACCAGTGTTGCTGGGGGGAAATATACCAGTGTGGCATGCACAGGAATCTAAACCACAAGGGAATGGTCTCAGATTGAGTTCTTTGACTTGAGTATTGATTAGTCAAACAGAGATGAGCCAGTTGGACAGAGTATCGAAGACAAAGGAATACCTTGTGCAAAATCCAGGAGGCATGAAAGTTTTGAAGGGCTTTATTACAACTATATGAAGTAGGCACTAATTACTATCCCCACTTTACAGTTGACAAAATTAAAGCCTAAAGTGGTCATCCTACTGTGCTATAAAGCAGTTATTCCTCCAATTTAACTGTATTTTGGTACTGGTTATCCAGCCTGTATTTCTCCTCCTCTTCCTAGTCTTTAGTGACCCTCTTTATTCTACCTCTCTACTTCTCTTAAATTAACTTCCATTTATGAGGGAGGTATTTGTCTTTCTGTGCCTCCTCCAAGTTTTTTAAATGTAATTTTTCTTAATGTTTGTAATCTCAGTAAGAAATATAATTTTGTAGCTTTTGTTGCTTTAAAGTATTTAGTATTCACTTTCTCATGTTCTTAATCTTAGATATCAACATTTTTAACAGTAGAGAAATAGTCCTTTAAATGATGTACTATAATCACTTTTAGTACTTTAAATGGATGTACTATAAATTCAACCATTTAAGATGAACTTTTAAGTTGTTCCAATCTTTTGCTGTTCTAAATTAAAATGTTCATTATGAATATAGTCTTTTCTCTCTTTTGGATTATTTCCAATCCAAATTCAGTTGAGTTTGTTACCTTTGATGCTATAATGTTGTGGGAAATAAAAATATGTTAAGTGTCAGTTCAAGGAGGTAAGAACTAAGAGGTACTGCAAGTAAATACACTAATAAATTTCACAGCATAGACTGTGAAAGGGAATAAATGTCAGGGATAATCATTATCTTCTGTTGTACTAAGTAAAGACTGTACTTTGGTTACACGTTTATAAAAGTGGAACTTGTAAGAAGGTATTACTTCTTTTAATGTCCTTTTAAAGTTACTGAGAAGAATCATGACTAATAAAACCTGTAAATACTAATACTTAAATATTCTCAAAACAGATTACAAAGCACCCACATATAATTAAACATCTTTGTTGTAAGATCAGCACATTTTCTTTTTCAATGGGCAAGATGGTACATGATTAACCATCTATCTGCATTTATTACTTTTTAGTAGAAAGCTAAACAACTTAATAAAGATGCATACACAGATTTTAATTTTGCAATTCGACACCATTCTCCCAAACTAGATTGTAGTAAGCTTCTTAAGAAAAAGGATTGTTTCTTATTTATCTAAAAATAGCATCAGTGGGCCAATAATGCCTGGCATATTGTTGGAACTTAACCAATATTAACTGAATACACTAACAAAGCAAAACAAACATAAGAACAGACAATACTTATTGAACACTAAAGTTCCAGGCACTGCGTTTTCTTTACATAATCTCACTTAATCTTTAAAGGCGACAAAACTGATTTAGAGATTTAGAGGGGGGTGGGGATAACATTATCCAACAAACAGGGAAGCATCTATCAATCCTTTCCCAAATTGGCTGTCATTCTTAGAAATCAGACGAGTCAGAGGGATCAGGATTAAACCCCGGCAGAGGGCGTGCTCTTCCCACAAGGTCCGTCACGGTGGGCCAAACTGCGATGTGGGTTCAGATGCCAGCTCTAACTCGTGCTTTCTGTGTAACCTTGCTTAACCTTTCTTGATTAGTGCAAGGGTCAAGCACAATGCACGCTGCTTCAAAACCAAGTCACCTTCCCTTCTAGTTTCTTAATGGTTTGAATCTCAGAACTTAAGTATTCCTGAGGCCGCGTTACTAGAGCTGCCGATCGGCGCGGGCGCAGAGTTCGGCTAGCCGAGCGAAGAGTTGGGCAAGTCTGCGGACAGGCGATCCGGCTGGATTCCGACCGTGAGTGTGGCCCCGCCGCCCGCCGCCGGCCCCGGACTCACCCGCTGCGCTCCCGGCTGGCCGAGCGGGGACCCGAGCGTGCGCAGGCGCTTGGCGCAGGTCCTCAGCATGGTTGCGAGAGCCCGCTTGCCGCAGAAGAGGCAGACGCATTCCCTCGCAGGTCGGCTTACCTCCAAGAGGGGCGGAAGCGGGCGGGACGAGCGCCAGGAGGGGCGGTGGAGGCTCTAGGCTCCAGCGGCTGGCTCCTGGCCCCGCCCTGCCTTCCCGGAAGAGCCTCCGCCCAACCAGGCGCCGGAGCCACTCAAAAGCCGGAGAGGCGGGTGGGACCGCCTCTGAACCTCCTGGGCCCTGGCACCCATCCTGAGTTTGGAGGTTTAGCGGTCGTCCTCCACCACCGTCGCGGGCGGATTCCGCGGGATTTGCCCGCAAGTAGTTAGTTCTTCTAACCTGCGAAAGACTAAGGTCCCTCCGATGGACAGGTTCTCAGACAAGGAGTGGCATGAATAAAATGTTTTCCTATAGGGCACAGATGATGCCTGGATCCGGTTGATTGATAGAGAGTCTGGTGAGTGCAGAGCATTTATAAGACTAAAAAGCGACTTTCCCGCCTCATGTGATGGCGCAGGTCTGTAATCCCAGCGACTGGGGAGGTGAAGGCAAGAGGATCGTCAAGAATCGAATCGAATTGCCCGGCGCGGTGGCACACGCCTGTAATGCCAGCAGCTCCGGGCGGCTGAGGCAGAAGAATCCGAGTTCAAGAGGTTCTAAACACTCGAAAACCCTATCTATAAATAAAATATTTAAAAAGGCTGGGGATGTGACTTAGTGGTTGAGCGCCCTTGAGTTCAATGAATAGAATGAAATAGAACTGAATTCCTGGGTGCAATCCCCAAGTACCCGCGGGGTAGGATGGAGGGATTAGCGGTTCCAGCCCTCTCCCAAGGCGCTTGCTCGCTCAATTAAGCAATGGGTAGATAACAAGTCCCTAACTTGGACTTTTTCAAATAGAAATAGTAAGGAGAATTGCTGGATGCGTGGGTTGACTGACTTCCAGTTTCATTAGTCGTCTCTGAATTCAAACTACCCCTGCTATCACTTAATAACAGTTTACACAAACTCTTCAAATTGCTCCTGGCCTCTGTTTATTCTTGTTTATTATGAATGTAAAAAGGATGAGTACCATTCCTCAGCCAGCCAAGTGCAGAATAAAAGCTGGCGCCAGCACCGAACTGCGGTAGTGGTAACCGGGCTCCAGAATACTTCAGTCCTTAGATTCAAACGATTAAGAAAAGGGATGGGGGCGGGGTTTGTGGCTCAGTGGTAGAGCGCTTGCCTAGCATGTGTGAGGCACTGGATTCGATTTTCAGCACCACATGTAAGTAAATAAAGATCTACCAACATCTTAAAAAAAAAAAAAAATATATATATATATATATATATATATATATATATGTATGTATGTATTTAAAAGGGATGGGAAGGTGACTGGGTCAGCAGAGAAAGGACCTGACTGCTACTGATAATTACTGAAGAAAGATTAAGCAAGATTATAGAGAAAACACAGAGCTGGCATAAGGTTTTGTTATTGCAAGATACTTCTCTTTCAAGGAAAGTGTTCCCAGGCTGTTTCCCACTGAGAGAGGGCGAAGTTGAGGAGAAGTGTCCCAGGGTCCTTGTTTTCTGTCAGGTGGGGTATGGACAGTTAGGGGCTTTTCAGCATTATAACAGTCCAGAGGGTCTCGGTGGCAATTGGCAGGTGACTGAACAAGGTACACATAGCATACAGGCAAGGTTCATGCTAGGACAATAGTAGACAACAGTAAAGCATTATTATTTTTTTTTTGTGAACAATTAATACAAAAGCAATTAGTATTTCAGTCAGTTTCTGAAACAGGAAAAACTCGTGTCTCTAGAGTCCTTTGTGATAGTTAAATATTAGGCACTCCCTGAACCCTGTCTTTACAGCCTCCAGCTTTCCTTACTTTTGGTAAGGTGGACACAAGTGTACATCTTAAGTTATGTTTTAAAAAAACATTTTCCCTTTTTAGTTGTCCAAGTAGGCCGGTGCTTAGGCTGTACTCTCCTGTCAGGTGTTTAAGACCAAGCTGGTCAAAACTGACCTTGTTCCTACCTATTCTTAAGAGTCAGCTAAGATTCCTTAGAGATCATTCTTGGGTGTGCAAAGCCTCCTGGCTCCTGTAGGTTTCCTTTGTCAGTGGTGCCATGTGCCAGGATGGGTCAGGTCACAGTCTTGAAGATCACCCATGGCTTCTCTTGGAAGCATAGGGCATTTCACTCTCCAATGAGCCTCCTCTTTGCAGAATGTGCACCCACTGGTTGGCTTTCCGTTCTCTAGTGTCCACTTGATTTCCCTGATCAGGAGTTAAGGTGACTCTTCGGAGTTTCAGAGCCTTTATGGGGGTCCCTCCTGTCATTCTCTGGGTGCTGGCTGACCTTAGAGGGTAAGGGCCAAATATTGGCTACTTTTTCCTCGGTCCTTTTACTTTCTTGACTTTAATATCCAAGTATTTGGTTTTAAACATTCAGCAAGCCAGTTTCACCAGTCTTAAAGAGGAAGTAATAAGTTATAATCAATATCTATAATTTACAGTTATTTTTCCCTTTTATTTAATTGGGGTCTGTATTAATACTGAAGTTAGCCTTATATCCTGTCTGTCCTCTGTAGATGATGGCCTATTATCTCAAATTAACTCAGGTTATATTAGAAGTTATATTTCTGTAAGGCATTAACAGATAATAGTTAAAATTTATAAGAAAAATACAAAATGAAATTAACAATAGCAAAAACACATTTAGTTTGTATAATTGCTATGGTCCAAGAAACATAATTTTTAATAATCCCAAACCTTACTTAGTTATATTTATCTCCTGTTTATTTTGAGATCACAGTAATCTTTACAACAAAAATCAATTTTTTGAACGTAATTTTAAATGAGCAGAAGTCTAACCTATTTTGAAGCCATTCTAACATGTAGTAAGGTAGGAGGCAGAGCCTTATCTCAGGTAAGGCGGGGCTTTTCACAAATAACAATACAACATTACATATGAAACATGAATCAAGGAAAAGCTAAGAGAACTTTTAACCCTTTTTTGTGGGAAAGTGTCAAAATGTTTTCAGGTTTTATAATATCCACCTTTAAACAGATCAGGCTCTTATTATCTTTTAAAAATACCTTTAAATTTCTGCCCCAGTGTAAAAAGTAACATAAAAATTTTACATACATCTTATTGATAACAGGTTCAGTTACAGAACATTAAATGATATAAATTTCCAATTTATTATTTCTACAAGTTTAAAATTACCATTTTAAACAACTTTAGTTTGGAGAACACCAGCTTGGTAAAGTGCTCTTCCAAGCTTTATATTTTAAAACTTGTATAGTAGAAGAACAAGAAATATACTTAATATACAAACAACTAATTGTTCGTATCACCATTACACAGATGTCCTTATATTAACTAGGTTTAATTTTTACATTAAAATTCAGAATCCACAGATATTTACAGGCTTTCAGAGTTTAGCAGTATTAGCAAAAATCAAGGATAACCTTAAATCTCTTATGTATGTTTAGGGAACAGTGTAAATAATGAATTAGATTTGGTCAAAGTGATACTGCTGTTTACCGGTGACGAGTTCTGCTTCCTCAGGTGTTAAAGTATAATATCAGAGAAGCTCTCTAAGGCAAGCATATTAAGCAGGTTTTATTTAAAGGTAATAATACAGACTTCTCCCAGGAGGGAGAAGGTGGCCATGGCTAATATTCTAGAGTCCCAAGAAGTGAGCACGCCCTATATCTTTTATAGGTTAAGGTCTCTTTTGTTCTCCAGTTCTTTCCCCCCTTACCTCTTCTTCTTGTCTACATGACTAGGCCTGGTTTTGCAGGTGAAATGCAAAAGGTGAGAAGCAAATGGGCAGGGGGAGGGCCAAAGTGATTCAGGCAGGTAAGGGCCCAGGGGGCATTAATTAGCAGTCCCTGATGAGCACAGGTAAATTTGGTAATCCACGGACTCCAGAGATCCTTGACATTCCATTCTCTCCAGTCTTCAACTTTCAGAGGTGGATGGTTTTCATGGCCTCCATTCCTTGATTTGAGCTGATCTCCTATTTCTACACTACCTACCTGTCCCCAATTCTGGCTTCATTGCCCCCTTTTGTTTTACAGCAAAGGGGATGACGACTGCTCTGGCTGCTTCGAGCTAGAAGAGGGCAGAGTGGGGCAAGCAGTTTGGAGTTCCCTTTTAGAAATTGGATCAATTTAGGGGTCCACAGTAGAAGTCTGGTTGGGGAAGAGCAGGTCGTAAACTCATCTGGGGGTGGGTGCTTCTATGAGAGAGAAACAAAAAGACAAAATAATACAAAATAAATGTTGCAGCATCTGGAACATGTCAATGAATATCATGAAGATGACAGAAGTCAATCCCTCACCAGGAGGTGGAAGAACTGAGAAATTATTCCCATAACAAGGCCTAACAAAGGCTGGAGAGGACAAGGCCTTTGTTTGGGAACTTTAACATTGTCGAGATATCAGGAATGTAAATACAACATTTAATTCTTTTTTCTTCAGCTCCTGTTCTCTATTTTTTTGTTGTTGTTGTTCTTTTCCGAGGTGCTGGGGATCCAAACCCAAGCCCCTGCGCACGCTTTGCAAGTGCTCTACAAGAGGAGCTATTCGCTCACTTCCAACATTTAATTCTTAATGTCATTGATGTCCCCGGAAAATATAGTTAAGCTACTTAATGTCATCTGATTTTTGTAAAATATCCTTTTATTGGTATAACCTGTGGTTAGTAGAGATCTCTATATTTCTGTTATTTAGGACTAGATAATCATACTGGCAAACATAGATTAAGCCTACCTGTGTAGCTTAGGAAGATCTGTAGACCTTAAACTGATGAAAAATTTCTGACTCTGGCAGTTTCTCTTGATAGTTATCAGGCACATCTGCGTAAGAATCTCTCTTTTATAGCCTCCAGTCTTATTCTAGGGGACTATCACAAATGTACATCTTAAGTTACATTTAATTATTATTTCTCTTTTAAATGCCCAAGAATGGCTATGTTTTGGTTTTAACTGTTTTGTGAGGTGTTTAAGATCAAGCTGGTCAAACTTGTTCTTATCTGCTGTTAAGAGTCAAAGCTGAGTTCCTGCAGGGGTCACTCATGGGGAACTTGAGAGCAGCTTCTTAGCTCCTTTAGTGCCATTCGCTAGGTAGGGTATCCTTGATGAGGTGACTTCCTTTGGAAGCATCAGGGATGTTTCCCTTTTTTCAATGACCCTCCTCTGCAGCAGGTGCACTGATTGGCTTTTCATTCTCCAGTGGTCTGGCTTTTCATTCTCCAG
Organism: Sciurus vulgaris; assembly: GCF_902686455.1. Classification (NCBI taxonomy): domain Eukaryota; kingdom Metazoa; phylum Chordata; class Mammalia; order Rodentia; family Sciuridae; genus Sciurus; species Sciurus vulgaris. Next base: position 113,189,911 of record NC_136461.1, read on the forward strand.
TGGTCTCATTAATCTCCCTGATCTGGAGGTCATGTGGCCCAGAGTTGCAAAATTCCTTAGAGAAATTCTCTTGTTCCCTGGGTTCAGGTTGACTCAGAGGGCAAGAGCCAAATATTGGTTTTCTTGGCCCCTTTATTTTAATCTCAATCTCTAAATTTGATCTTAACTATCCAGCAAGCCAGTTCCACCAATTATAAAGTAAGAGTACTGGGTTTTAACTTCAATGTTTATGACTTTATAGTCATTTACCCCCTTTTATTTAATTGGGGTAGATATTATTTTATCTGTCCTATAGGTGATGGCTTTTTATCTCTAATTTAGGTTGTTTGTTCTTGAAGCAGTACTTCTGCAAAACATTAATCGGGCAAGAATTATAGAGTTTATAAGGAAAATAAAAAATAAAATTAACAGCAGTAAAACCATATTTAGTTTGTGTAATAGCTATCTTGAATTTTGGCTGAGCTATACATTATATCCTCTGTTTGAGATCATAGTAATTTTACAACAAAAACCAATCTTTTGAATTTAACCTTAAATGGACTGAAATTACTGCATGTTAAAATGACTCCAAAAGTCAGAGGCAGAGCCTTATCTCAGATAAGGCAGGGCTCTTCACAAGTCTTAAGTAAAATCTTCTGGTTCTGAAGCTGATATTTGCCTCCTCTTTAAATATCATAAAGTTTACATATATTGTTTCCTAAGTCTATGTGAATGTTAGTTAACACAATATGACATTACATCTAAAACATGAAACAAAGAAAGGCTGAGAGAGCTTATAATTTTCCTTTTGTGTGGCAAAGTGGCAAAATGCTTTCATGTTTCATGATATTAACCTTTAAATAAATCAGGCTCTCATTAACTTTTAGAAATACATTTACATTTTTATCCCAATGTAGAAGGTAACATAAAATTTTACATATATCCTATTGCTAACAGGTCCTGTTATAGAATGTTAAATGATATAAATAAGTCCCCAATAAAATTCACTATTCTTATAAGTTTAAAATTACCATTACAGAGAAGTTTAGTTTGGAGAATAGAAACTTGATAAATTTCTGCTTTAAAGAAAGACTTTTTCTTTTGCAGTGCTGGGGATCAAACCCAGGGCCTTGTGCTTACAAGGCAAGCACTCTACCGACTGAGCTATCTCCCCAGCCCTGCTTTAAAGACTTTTATACCTGGAAGATATGAACATATTTAATATACAAAGAAGAGTGATCATTCCACAAGTACCTTGATATTTTTATATTAACCAAGTTTAGTTTTTAAAGAAAAATTTATACTCTGTAACATAGTACAATACTCTAACAGTTGTTTAATCATAATTGTACAAAACCTATTTTTAAGACTAAGTATTCTAAAGAATAGAACTTAACAGACTTAATGTTATGAGTAGATTAGTGTTTTTAAGAAATCCTTGTCATTTTAACATACAGATTAAACTCTGGTTTATATCAGTATGTTAATATTTGACCTTAAGAAAAAAACCTTAAATAGCTTTAATCGATCATCACACATACATAAACCACCTTAGTTACATACAAACTTGTTGCAATTTGTCCTTTACTTACACATAGACTTTCTTAGCACTTACTTAGACCCTCACATATTTCATCACACAAGCACTATCATATCCAGAAATATTTTCTTCTCCCTTTTACTAAAATATTTCCGTACTTAGAAATGTGTTTTCTATTTCCTATCTGTTGACTCCTTTTGTTCACATTCTGAAACGATTCTTATGAAATTTTGAATTTAGATAAATTACTCAATTTTAATAAGATGAAATATTTTATGTTATTTATACTACTTCTAATTGAAACACAGTTGAACCTTTTGGATTCCCTTTGCATATAGAATTGTACCTGTTAGGACTTAACTCTTAGTAACCTTTTTTTTAGTGATGACACAAAGCAATTTTAAACCCTTTTTTTTTGAACCAATCTATAAAAACACCAATAATGTTTAAGTATGTTACCCCATGGAATTTAAGGAGTTAAAAGTACTCAATGTTATTTAACAGCATTTTAACTTTGTAAGTTAATCAGATGTCTCTAACAAACACGTTTGAGTAATCCCATACATGTCAAATCTAATTCACTTATTTTTCTGTAAAAAAACCAAGATATCAGACAAGTGTATTGAATAGTATTTGCCATCTCTTTCCTGTTGAAGAAAAGTCCAAGAAAAATTAATATTAGACATTTTATAGACATCAACATTTTATTAGTTTGACCACTTAGAAACTTGTGAGTTAAGTAATTTTAAAAAGACATTTTACTTTCATTTGTTTACCTAATGTAAATTGAACTTTTTAAAATCACGTGAATTAAAGGTATCTGGATCCATTTTTTAATTTTAATTCATGAATGCTCGTTATTTGTGTCAATTTTGATATGTACATGATATTTGGGCACACATACTTAGACAACATGGTATACACATAACATAAAAGCAAAGGCCTTGAAGCTTTTTGTAGGTGAATCTCCATGGCAATGTTATAATTTTTTTTTTTAAAGAAAAACAACAAAAACAAACTCTAAAGTTGAGTAAAAATAGAACTGATCAGAAAAAACATTAACCTAGGTATGTAGGATCAAAATTATGAGCTTGGAAAATATAGCATTTAAGAAAAACAAAGCAAAGCAATAGTCCTAGAAGAAAAAATGATAAAGGCCATTATTTTCCTAGAAGAAAATATGATAATGGCCATTAATTATTTTAGCAAAATAGCATGAGAAAGTGAGAAAGAGAGAGAAGGCAGGGAGAGGGAGGGAGGGAGGGAGAAAGGGGGAGAGAGAGAGAGAGAGAGAGAGAGAGAGAGAGAGAGAGAGAGAGAGAGAGTCTTAAAACCATTTTTCTGTGTTGTAGCCCAAGAGAAGTTTAAAATGGATACTTTTTTTTCCCCTTCAGTCTCAGGTTGGTCCCTAGCTGAGCCTGCTGACTTACTTCCAATGTAGGCTTCAGCAAGTCTAGGCAAGTGAAATTGCTGCCTAAGGCTTTTTGACCCTTTTTTCCTGGTCGATAATCAGGTCAGGTTTGGATGCAGGAAATTATGAAACATTATCTCCCACTACTTTTGAGGAATGGGGCTGCTATATCATACTCCTTACTGAGACATGCCACTGGCAGTGGGGTTGGTTAGGGTTATTTTTCTCTCTCCCAGTGATAAGCACGTTAAATTTTGCTTCATCCTAAGTATTGAACCTGTTGGTGGCATAATTAAGTTTTCTTCTTTGACATCTTATAACCCTGTCAGCCAAGAAGTTTAGGAGCTCTGTAATGGCCTTTTGACATTCCTCTCGGGTGGAGGCACATAAAAGGATGACATCTACATATGGAGAACAATCATAGATGTTATAACTCTGAATTTTGCCAAGTTCTTAGCTAGGGTTTGACTGAACAGGTGAGGGCTATTGCCAAATCCTTAAGTCAACACTTTCTAGGTTAATTGAGATCCACTATCTGGTTCCTTAAAGGTAAATAAAAATTGCAATTGAGAGTCTAGGGTATATAGAAAAAAGCATCTTTTAAATCTAACATTATAGTGTGTTAAAAAAATAAATCTAACATTATAAGATTGGGTAAGATACTGAAATTCTCTAATGAAGGTTGTGTGTTTGGAGGTGAAGGCACCTAGTCTCTTCTCTATCTGGGAAAGATCAGAAAGCAAGAAAGGAACCTAGACTCTGATCACTCCCTCTACACCAGCCACCTCCCCCAGAGGTCCAGAATATGTGTGTGGGATGGTGTGTCAGGAAGACTGGGTGGGCTGGGTGGGGGAGCAGAAGCAGAAACAGAACAGGGCAAAGGAGGTGGAGAAGCAGGGGCCAGAGGGGTCTCTGCCATAGGGGACCGATATGGGGGTGGTTCATTAGCTGGGTTGAAGTTGGAGAAGGAGGAGAGATTGGGAGGGGAAGAAGAAGCCAAAAGGAGGTGTTTGGGTTTGCAGGAAGAGCAAAGATCAGGTTTAGTGCTCAAGAAAGAAAGCTTGAATGTAGGGAATCCCTTTCCATTTGCCTGCTTGCTCACAGAAGTTGTATAAGTCCTGTAGAACATTGGAGCCCAGGGCACCATTAGATGGCCATTTTGGATTGATTATCTAAAGGACACTGTGGCCAATTATTATTACACAAGCAAATAAGTTTTGGTGGCTTTAGGTTGGGGGTCAGGTAAAGGGGTTTGAGATTTTCTAGTAGACACCCCAGGAATGAATCTGCCAGAATGGAGGACCTAGGCCCCATGGTAGAGACTGATAAACAGGTGAGTCAGTGTCCAAGGCATCGTGAGGTCACAGACTAGTTGACTGGAGATGAGGAGGCAGCACAATATGGGAGTCATCACCCCTGTCAGTGTGTGCCAGGCAAAGCCAAGGACCTGGCTCCAGGAATTTTGAGAGGAAAAGTGAAGAGGAGCTTCAACTCAGAGAGAATCTCCACCATAAAGATAGGGACCCGCCCATCAGATAAGGTCAACTAAGGGGGCCAGCATAACTGTAAAAATCATGGCTGGGAAAATCTCCACTCCTCAACTGCCTTGAGGGCACCCGACAACCAATGGTCATGTCTCAGGTCAGCAGAGGAGTGTTTAAGTTGATCTAGGGGAAAACTCACCAATCTGAAGTTGGTGGTGGATGTGGAACCAAGTGTCTGGGCGAATGAAAGGTGAGACCAGCATCCAGGGGTCTGGGGCATCAGATGGGATTCCACTCACCTAAGTGGCAGAAGAAGAGCCCATCGGAGTCATGGCACCAATGAAAGCACCTGGAAAATCACTCGAACTCACACAAGAGATTTTATTAAGCAGAGAAGCAGAGTGTCTGCCCTGAGTGGTGGGGGGAGAGAAAATGGCAGGGGTATTCTTAACTAGTGGAATTTTGTGGACTAATAACAGTTGGATCAATGGCTGACGAGGAGGTTCGCGGGCTAAGGATCTAGGTTGTAAAATTGTGTGTGTGTGTGTGTGTGTGTGTGTGTGTGTGCGCGCGCGCGCGCGCGCGCGCGCAGAATAACGGAGGCAGCAAAATGGCAGATCTGATGCCAATAGGCTCAGTTTGCCACTTCTGCAGACAAATGAAACCTATGCTGGCTATAGGCCTCACTGATTTTCTTTCTGTGTTCTTGTCTCCTGGGTTCAAAGAAGGAAATCCATGGATGATGGCAGAGGACAAAAATAAAAGAAATAAAATTCATTTTGAATGAGAGGGAAACAACAAATAATTGAAAAAGTGTCCAACATCCCTAGTAATTAGAGCACTGCAAATCAAAACCACCCTAAGATTTCATCTCACTCCAATTAGGATGACTATTATAAGAATACATGCAATAGTGGGTGTTGGGGAGGATGTGGGGAAAAAGGCACACTCATACATTACTGGTGGAGTTGCAAATTGGTGCAGCACTTTGGAAAGCAGTATGAACATTCCTCAGAAAACTTGGAATGAACCCACCATTTGACCCTGTTATCCCACTCCTCAGTTTATACCCAAAGAACTTGAATCAGCATACTATAGTAACTCAGCCACATTGATGTTTATAACTGCTGAATTCACAATAGCTAGATTATGGAACCAACCTAGATGCCCTTCAATAGATGAATGGATGAAGAAACTGTGGTATATACACACAATGGAATATTATTCGGTCATAAAGAATAAAATTATGGCATTTGCAGGTAAAATGGAAGGAGTTGAAGAATATCATGCTAAGTGAAATAAGCCAATCCCCCAAAACCAAAGGCCGAATGTTTTCTCTGATAAGTGGATGCTGATACATAATGGGAGGGGGAGGGTAAGGGAAGAATGGAGGAATGTGTAGAGGGAAAGGAGGGGAGGGGAAGAGGCAGGAGAAGAAAAGATAGTAGAATGAGACAAATATCATTACCCTAGGTACTTGTATGATTACACGAATGGTGTGAATCTCCAGCATGTACAACCATAGAAATGAAAAGTTGTACCCCATTTGTATACAATGAATCAAAATACATTCTGTAAAAATTTAAAAAAAAATGAGAAAGAAAAAGATGGAACTCCTTGCGATATGAGAGGGAAACTGGCAGAAAGATTTTCCATTTGAGTTTATTAGTCTGGGGACTTAAAGCTTTTGGATAAAGATATCAATAAAAGTCCATGCTGAACAGACATTTAAAAAGTATTGGGGCTAATTTTTGGAATCTAAACAGGTGTTGGGAAAAGGCTTTTGGCTTGGCCCATGACTTTCTCTTTGGCTATGTGCTTATAGTCATTAATTCTGATGTTTTTGTAACCTCCATTTGGGTACACCCCCATTTTCATTTTCCTTACCACTCTGGGACAAAGGTGTGGACTGAAATGCTTAACCTCACAGGGTTGCCTTTACATTTGAAAAAAATCTTATCTGGGGCCCATCACACTCATTGACGATTAACTAGCCTATCTTAATGCGGGTGGAAGATGAAAGCTGCCAGTCAGAAGGAACAGGGCAATGGGTTCCAGTATTATAAAATTATAACCTGGGGACAAAATAGTCTCCTGTTTTAAGATCTGACAGGATACCCTATTTGGCCAGAGGACACTCTGGATGCAGCCCTGCCTGTTGCCCACAGAGCTAAAATACAAGACATAAGAGCCTGTATGCAAGCGCTGATGCCTTCACCCTGCTGATTTCTGCAGAGAGAGGTCCCTAACAATCTCTGTGTGGTCAATGTGACCTTCATTAGACAAAGTGCCCTAAGTACATAAGTATATAAAGACAGAGTCTGGGTTGACAGTGGGGAACTCACTTAAAGTTGATGGCTTTAATGATGATGATGATAAGGGAGACTTCTCAAACAACGATACCTTGTGCTCCATTCCTTGAGTGCAAACTGGAAGAAAAAGATTTAAGGCACAGTTTTTAAAAATACCCGAGACTACCTGATCCCTCTCCTGGGATAAAATTTGTACAGATACCATTCTCACCCCAAAGCAACAATTTCATTTCCTCCCAGGAAAGGAAAAGAGAACCTGCTCTGCTGGAGGTCTGCTAGAAGTGAATGAGTCCTTTTAGGCCAAAGGGACTCTGAGAAAGGTGATCAATGCTATTTTAACCAAGATTTATTTTGGGAGGAAATAACTTGCCCCAGGGGAAAATAATAATAATAACCCCTTAAGAAAGAGGCATTCATTCTCTTTCTGACAGTTGTTTAAATTGTACAATGAGTCAGCCTTGCCAGATATCCTACTCTGCCTCTTCTGCCTTTAAAAATCCTCACACTGATGAGTGCCCGTTTGTGTAAGACTTGAGCTATAAAATATTAAAGTGTGATGTCCATTTCTTTTAGGATTTTTCTTTGTCAGAGAAACAGATCACTTAAGATCTTGACCAGGCTTGATTTTCATGAATAACCTCAATATTTGTGACTAGAGATAGGTATAAATCTGAACTAAATATGTTTGTCTGAGCCTTATCTGTTCTATAAATGTTTATAAAATAGAAGTTCATTTCAGTGTAAGTAATAAGTGCTATCTTTTATACATTTCATCTAGCATAAAAGGGACACTGCCATTTGAAAAATTGGCTTATATCTGTCTGCTTTGACTAAGTCTAATTCTGATCATTAACACTGTTCCCAAATGTATAAGGGATTTAAGGCTATCCTTGAATTTTGCTAATACTACTAAACTCTGCAAACCTGTAATTATCTGTGGATTCTGAATTTTACTGTGAAAATTAAACCTAATTAAAATAAAGGACATCTATGTAATTGTGACACTATTAGTTATATTTTGTACATTAAATATATTCATGTTCTTCTAATATACAAATTTTAAAATATAAAGCTTAGGAGAACACTTTATCAAGTTGGTATTCTCCAAACTAAAGTTGTCTGAAATGGCAATGTTAAATTTATAAAAATAACAAATTTAATTGGAGATTTATTTATCATTTAATAGTCTGTAACTGGACCTGTTATTCATAAGATATATTTTTACCCTGGGGTGAGAATTTAAATGTATTTCTGAATGATAATGAGAGCCTGATCTGCTTAAAGGTTAATATTGCGAAACATAAAAACATTTTGCCACTTTCCCACAAAAAGGGGTTAAAAGTTCTGATTTTGTTTGATCCATGTTTCAGATGTAATGTTGAATTGTGTTAACTAACATTCTGTTAGTATTTAAAGTCTAAAAGGGAGACATTGAGGTAAGTTACATGGGTTCAAGTGAAACATTCAGTGATTACCACAGTGGGACAAAGGTTGGAACAAATAAATAAAACCCTAGGTGCAGTTAACTATTACCCTTTGTAGCATGGCATTGCTGTCCCTATGTTCTTTCAGAAGAACTATCCAAAGATCCTGATTAAACCACAAAGGCAGAATGTTTACACAAGAGGAAACCGGTACTGGTGAAAAGCCTAAATAAACCCTCTAACTTCCCTTGCTGTTAGTTGACTTAAAAATCTCTAATTCTGGAGGTCACATAGCTGGATAATACATTACTAGTTCCCCAGTAGCTTTGCTGTAACACCTCTGACTGTGTGTTATGATGGTAACAGTAGTCTAGGTTACTGTCCAGAGACTTGAAGATAGCTTTTGCTGAAACACTGACTTTTTGTTTGGACCTGCAGATGTCTCATGGATGACAGGAATAAGATGAAAAAACTTGAAATGTCTATCTTTATGCTTGTCTCCTTTGCAGCCTGGGTCATTCTGCTCAGCTCTGTGTGTAGACATGTTGATTGCTCATCGGAGGTGATATGAGTTTCTTTCTACCACACCTTTGCACTCTTTTGGCAGCTATAGCAGCCTAGTGCCTAAAGTCCTTAACATCTATCATAAGGCCTGGATTGAGTCATCAGATCAGGATGTTTGCACAGGACAATGGTGTCTGCTGCCAGAGTAACTCAGTAGTTTCATTTTCTATCAGTAGTTCTAGCTTTTATCACTTATCCCAGCTTTGATATCATTTTTCATATTTCTTTGTGTTTGGAGTTCTTTGGAAATCTTGGATCTGTGGCTATATAACTGATCAAGTTTGGAAAATTTTAGCTGATTTTTTTTTTAAATTCAAAAAAGATTTAAAAAATTTTTGAGAAAGGGTTTTGTTAGGTTGCTTAGGGCCTCCCTAAATTGCTGAGGCTGGCTTTGAGCTGGCAATCTTCCTGCCTCAGCCTCTGGAGTTGCTGGGATTACAAGTGTGTGCCATTACCCCCAGTTAGCTGACACTTCTTTAATTATGTTTTTAGTTATCTCTTCCATCTCCTTTCTTTTGAGGACTCCAAATACTTGTATTTTAATTAGACCACTTGAACATAGAGCTTGGCATGGCGGCATATGCCTGTAGTCCCAGCTACTTAGGAGGCTGAGGCAGGAGGATTGCTTGAGGAGCTGGCCATCATCCTGGGCAACAAGTGAGACCCCATTGTAAGGTTGGATGTGGGTAGCCAAAAAGGAATCAGACCAAAAGCAGCCGAACAAAGCTTTATTGGAGTTGGCTCTTGGGTGAAATTTGCCAGCCCTCCAGGGTGAAGGCCAGGGTGGAGGGCTGGGGAATCCTTACCCTGGTCCTGATGGGGCGGTGATTTGTAGCCCAGGATAGGTGGGGGAAGGCTTGAGGGTTTAGTGTGCCCCTGGGGTTGGCTGGGGACTCAGGTGATTGACTGGTGGTTGCGAGATGCCACTAGGATTTATCGGGTTGTTCTTTGGCACATGCAAGCTACCTGATGCCCCACCCCACCGAGCTGCTTAGACCTCCCTAACACCCATTTCAACAACAACAACAACAACAATAAAGTCTGTGATGCTTTCTTTTTTAAAATTTAATTTTTAAAAATCCTCTTTATTCTCTTTCATTGTTGATAGTTATATTGTTATGCCTTTGGGTTAACTAATCTGAAATATTCAATCTGTAGTAATCCCATCCAGTGTTTGTTTTTTTTTTTTTTTCTTTTCTTTTTTTTTTTCCTTACCTAAGGCATTGTAACTTTTATCTGAAAGTTTTATTTGGATTTTTTTTATATTTGCCATCTTTCCTTAACCGATTGAACCTAAGGAGTGCCATTATTTTAACTATTTTTAATGTTGTTTGTGCTATTTCTCTAACATTTGTGTCAGTCCTTGATTGGTTTTAATTGGTTGATTCCCCCCCTCATTATTGGTTGTATTTTCCTGCCTCTTTGCATTCTCTGTAATCTTTTACTTAATGAGAAAGAATTGGATGTCAGGTATCATGGATTTTATCAGGTTGGGTTTTGGGACAGTTTGGTAATCCTATAAGTCTTCTTGAGTTTTACTTTGGGGTGCAGCTAAATTACTTGAAAACAGTATGATCCTTCTGAGTCTCATGTTTAAGATTGGTTAGAAAGGACCATAGTAGTGATCAGGTCAAGATTTCTCAATCTTAGCACTGCTGGCATTTTGGACCAGATAATTTTTTTTGTGGTGGTAGTTTATTGTAAGATGCTTAGTAGCATACCTGGCCTCCCCATTAGAAGCTAGTAGCACCTCTTCCCTCATCCTGACAATCAAAACGATCTCTAGACTTTGTCAAATGTTACCTTGTGAAGAGGAGCAAAATTACCTTGGACTGGGAACTACTGGTTTAGTAATGGGGCTAATTATCTCCCATTACTCAGAGACCTTTTTGTGTACTGTACCTAATGCTCTGACTTATAAAGTTTTCTAGTCAGGCTTTTGTAAATAGGCTCTTTCCAGTCCTGTATGAGTGCTGGATACTCTTCCCTCTAATTCTCTCGAACAGTTATTTTACCAGCATGAGTAAGTCCCTTACCATGTGTACTGATTTGTGCTGTGTGAACACTCTCTGCAGATCTCCAGAGTTCTTTCTCTGTGTTGGTCCCTCCTCCCCAGCACCCTGTCCTGCATACACTAGCCATGGTGGTCCCCCTGCACTCTCAGCTGCATTTCCTCAATTCACAGAGTCCTGTTCTGTGCCCTAGCCTGGACCTCTCTTTAATTACAGGGACCTCTCCTCATTTATTCCCTGACTCTCAAGGATCGCTGTACTTCATCACTAGATATCCAGTATCTGAGATTTGTTGTTCATAAAGATAGGGAATCGACTGGTATCCATCAATGGATGAACGAATTAAGAAAATGTGTCCATAAACACAATGGAATACTATTCAGTCCTAAAAAAGAAGTAAATTCTGTCATTGGCAACAATGATGAACCTGGAGGACATATGTTAAGTGACATAAACAAGGCACAGAAAGACAAACACTACATGATCTCACATGTGTAGCAACTTATAGAAGCAGTGAACAAAATGGTGGTTTCTAGAGACTGGGGGTTGTGGAGGTGTTGGTCAAAGGATATAAAATTTCAGTTAGGAAGAACAGGTTTAAGGGAGCTATTGTACACATGCTGACTATAGTTAATATTATATTATATATAATAAAAATTTATATGCTTGAAAATTATGAGAGTAGATTTTAAGTGTTCTCATCACAAAATGTGGTATGAGAAGTTAATTTAGCCATTCCACAATGTCTACATACTTCAAACCAAACATTCTTCTGCACGCCATAAATATACACAATTTCATTTGTGAAATAAAAATAACTTTAAAAATTGTTGATGCAAGTATTTTGTCTGTGTGTGCTGGAGGGGGAGGTGTTCTTATGGTGAGTAGACCCAGTCCTTGTTCCTGTGTGGTGACAGTCAGGTGAAGGACTTTACTCTTTCTTGCTGAAGTTCCCTTAGTGTTGCCACAGGTCTCTCCCTCAGGAAGGGCTCATTCTGCAGGGCAGTGCACCAAAGTGAAGTTCTAGATAAGAAGAGGGTGCATCTTTCCTTTGAGTGGAGGGAAAAGGGTGACTGAAAGAGGAGTTTGAGAAAAGGAACTGCATGCTCATTTTCAGGTTGATGCAATAAATTTGCATCATTAGTATTTTGAAATAGTATCTGGAGCCTTTGTGTGTTCTTTTATTGATTTTAATTTTTATTTGGTACATTATAACTGTACAAAATGTTGGCATCAGATCTGCTATTTTGCTGCCACCATTATTCTCCCTCCCCCACACCACTTTACAACCCAGATTGTTAGCCCATGAACTTCCTAACCACAGTAACTGGTCCAAATTTTTAGCCCACGAATCTCCTCGCCAACCATTGGTCGTTATTAGCCCGCGAAATTCCTCTACTTAATAGCTCCCCCGCCATTTTCTCTCTCTCTCCTCCTGGCTCTCTCTCTCTCTCTCTCTCTCTCTCTCTCTCTCTCTCTCTCTCTCTCTCTCTCTTTGCGGGGAGACACTCTGTCCACTTAATAAAATCTCTTGCATGAGTTCCTGCGTCCGGAGTGGTTTCTGGGTGGTTTCTGGGTGCTTTCGCAAAAGTGGGCATTGTATGTTTATATAGTCATTTTAATCACTTTGGGGGCAGGGATTTCTACCTAGAGTGGCCAGGCATCGGATGGTATTGTCTCACTGTCATGTGCTCCAGCCCTGCAGGTCCCTTTTCAGTCCTGTAATACCCCAGGCCTCAGGCCTTCTGGTGTGTTCTCTGCTTGCAGTGCTCTTGGCCCCCTCCCTCCCTATCTAACTCAAAAGGGTCACACCTGCCCTTCTTAGTGTGGCCTTCCCTGAGCAAAGTGCCCACTATGTGTCAGACATCATGCTAAGTAGTTCACATACATAATTTCACTCCATCTAAATTAAGTCTTCACTAAGTTTTCCCATAATAGCGGAAACTTTTCCTTTAAAGCAGTTATTGTAGTCTGTACTTCATTATGCATTTGTGTGCTGCCTGTTTCCTTCAGGAGACAGTAATCTCTTTCCACGTCACTTTTGCTTATTCCTGCATCCCTGGTGCCTAGCATAGACCATAGGCAGAGGATAGGTACTGAAACATAGTTGTTGAATGAACAAATGAGGGGGGAAACATTTGAAAGGAGAGTTGGGGTCTCTATTAACTCTCTCTCTAGGTTTATCTCATCAATTCCCATGCTTTTAAACACCATCTATATGCTTATGACTCCCAACTTTTAAATTCCAGTTCAAAGCACTTAATTATCATGGAATAATCATGTGAGATAACCACCCCAATTTTACAGCTGAAACACCTTGGGATAATTATATGTTCCTATACCATTGTTAAATGTAGGGTTCTGTGGATGTTTTGGTTTCCTAAGTTCTGGTATATTGTTTTCATTAGAGTGTGGACTCTGCTTTTCTCAACATTGCTTTTAGTGAACTCAGAGCTAAAGACCCCTGTAGGACTTGTTATGTAAAGACACCTAGTTTGAGGGCCATCCAAGTGTGATGGCAAAACCAGACCTGGTTGTGAAATGAAATTACAAAAACATTATGGTAAGAGTCCAATGCCTGGGGAAGAGGTCAGTTCCTCTCCCCTCTCTCAGCCTTTCTCCAGGAAGCCTAATTAACCATGGGTCCCTACCTTTTGCATTGTCAACAACTGCCCTAAGAGTCTGACTAAACCCTCCTGAAACGTAATAGATTTCTGTGAAAAGAGTTGTTTCTTCTTATCTGTTCTGTGAGCATGCTTTATGTTAGAGATCCTGCACAGGCCTTCAGCCACATAGATTAGGAATTTTTTTTTTAAAGAGGAAAAATCCCTAATGATAGGATGGGTCTAAGATGACATCAAATAATCTATAAATACTGTGAAAAAACGTGGATCAGGGTATAAGCTTGAGGGCAAGGGTGCAGCCAGATAAAAGTCAGACAAAAATGGCTGAAGCAAACTTTATTGGATTTTGGATCTCAGGCAAAATTCCCAGCCCTCCAGGGTGCAGGTCAGGGTGGAGAGTGGGAGAAAATCGCACGTGGCCCCAGCTGTCCAGGGTCTTTATAGGCTGGAATAGGTAGAGGAAGGCTTGAGGGTTTAGTGTCCCCCTGGGGTTGGCTGGGGACTCTGTTGATTGACAGGTGGTTGCAAGAAACCACTAAGGTTTATCTGTGGGCTTCTGATTGGTTGTTCTTTGGTGCAGCGTGGGCTGCCTGATGCCCCCGCTCTCTGCCCTTGCAGTGGGTTGCTAGCTGTTTTGCTCTCTCCCATGCAGTTGCTTAGATCCTGACCTGACACAGGGCTCAGAAATTTGGAGTGCTAATCTCCTCTGGACCTGCTGGCATAAAATAAATCTTGGTTTCTCCTACTTTGCGAGAGCCGTCTTGTCATTTCCACGACACAAGCTGTAACCTGAAGATTTTGGCAATGAGTAGGGTGGGATGAAGTGGACAAGCAGCAATTTTTACAGAATTGTGACTTAGGAAAGCCTATTTCTGCCTTGATATGCTATGAATAATGAAAAACGCCATTTAAAAATATTTACAAATGTTCAATATTGATTTTAAGTCACAAAACATGGGACTAAAGAAAGAAATCCACTTCTGTAGTTGTGGGATTATGGTAGGCTATACTTCCTTTATCAGTGTGTTAAATTGTTTAGGATTGGCACTCATCCAAATGCCTCAAGAGTCTAGAAATGACAAAGTACAGTAGATTAATACTGAAATTTTCAGGCGGGGGGGGGGAGTGTAGCTCCTTGATTCCATGTCTGCCTACCTTCAGGAGGTCCTGGGTTTGATCCCTAGTGCCACAGAAAGAAGAGAAACAGTTCCTAGCAAGGAGCAAATAAGAGTTGGCCTAGCAAATTCAGGAGAAGACAGTGCAGGGGCCCAGAGTGTTGAAGAACAGCATGAAGTTACTCTGCAAGTTCAGAGAACTATCATGGTTTCTGTGGGGGCTGGGCTTCCATTTGGAGGGGAAATACTGGAGAAACAGGCAGGGACTTCAAGATCTGGGAGTATCATATACACCCCACACTAATGTGCTTGGGGATTACTTTGGAGGCAGTGGGGAGCCACAGGAAGACTGTTAGCAGAGGGCCAGAATTATCTGATTTGTATTTTAGAAGGATCAGGATAAAGGCTGTGGGGAAACTTTGTTAGAAGAAAGGCAAGGCTGAGTGTCCTGTGGAGGAGGGTTGGGAGTGAGAAGATCTGATATTGGATGAAGACTGAGGCATTGGAGAGAAAGACTCAGGAAATCATCCATGTTTCTGAGCTTGAATAGGGAATAGGGGAAGATACTCTTTGGAGTGGGAATGGAGAAATGAGTGGTTAGGGGTAGAGCAAAAAAAGTTCTCATTTAGGTATGTTGGAGGATCCACAGAGATAATAGAAGTTTGGAATACAAGAGAAAGACCTGATGCTGAGTAGTAAGTGATAGGGGGCAGACAGATGTAAGTGGTGGGAACATGAGATTAAGGGAATAATTCTATAAAAAGTATCCACTGTGCTGACCCCCACATGTTTCTTTTCCAAGAAACAATTTACTTGAAGTCCTGCATGGCTTAAGTGGACAGGATATGTCATATTCCGCAGCAAACTACCTGTTATCTGCAGAAGAAATGCAGTCCTGAAATAATGTTGATAAGAGGAACCCAAATTACCCTGAAGTGGGAGACCCTTGTGAGCCTTTTCACAGACCAGATCCCAAAACTCAGGGAGATAAAGATAACTCCTTCTAATGACAAAATTTGTAAGAATGTACGGTTAAGAATCCAGTTAGAACTGGTCAGCATGAGCCAAAGTGACCTAGAATTGTCATGGCAGTGGGGTTTTGAAAGTCTGATGTCATATTGCTTTAGTCAAAATCAAGAGGTGGATTTGGATGGGACTCTCTGGAAATTTCTCTGGGATCCCCAATAAAATAGGAGAGGCACATTGTCCCTCTCCTCTCTGAGAGGACTCACTCTCTCCCCTGAGAGTGTTCCCTTTCTCTTTTCCTATTCCTTCAATAAATTCATGCCTGTTACTCTGAGCAAAATGTCTGAAATCTTTCTGACTTGACTGCAAGAATCTGAGTTTGATGTGGTGGTGATTGTGGTGGGGTTTTTCACACTGCCAGTTTCCTGGAAGTCACCCTATACCGCTATTAAGTCTGCATTGCAAGAGTTCTGTCTCTTCTCACTTAATCAATCCTACTCTGATTCACTCTTCCCTTTCATTATTGTTCATGATTTTATTCTTCAGATTTGTGAGATAAGAACCCAGTAGGAAATTGGTGAGGGCTGTAACTTGCATAAACCCCATCTGCCCTCAGAAACAAGAAATTTATTTTCTCAAAACTCAAAACTTTCAAAAACCCCCAATGACTCTGGAGGCTGAAGCAGGAGGATCACAAGTTAAAGACCAACCTGAGCAATTTAGTGAGACTCCCCCCTCCAAAAAAAAAAAAAAAAAAAAAAAAATAAAATAAAATAAATAAATAAATAAAATAAAGGGATGTGTGTGTGTAGGGGAAATACTAGGAATATTAACCAAATTATATTGTTATGTTGTGTACATGTACAAATATGCAACAATGAATCCCCCTATTATGTGCAGTTATAATGTACCAATAAAATATGGAAAGAAAAAAGTGGGGAGAGACTAGGGATGTAGTTCAGTGGTAGAGTGTCCCTGGATTCAGTCCCCAGTATGGTGGTGGATGGAGGGGGAGGAGGGAGAAAAAAACCTAAAAGTGTCCCTTGACTTAGGACATATTAGGGAATTGAACAAGAGCTGTTGTGGTAGGAAGACAAACTGGAGGGGCTGGAGGGATGGGTGGGAGGTGAACAATGCAAACAAACAGGAAATCATTATTTTTCAGAAGTTGTCTCTCTTTTCAGAGGGTGAGGAGTATTGGGGATTGAACCCAGGGGTGTTTTTACCCCTGAGTTGCATCCCCAACCCTTTTATTTATTTATTTTTTGAGACAAGGTCTCACTAAGTTGCTGAGGCTAGCCTCAAACTTGCTGTCCTCCTGCCTCATCCTCCCCTGAAGCTGGGAGCACCTAGGGAGGTGACAGTTTTTAAAAATAACACTTTTTTCCTTCTCTTCCCCTTCCTTCTTTCCACAGAAGAAAGTATGTATATAAAGAAAAATTTTAGAAGAAGTACAAATGACCAATAAATATATGAAAAATATGCTCAGCTTCATTAACCATTAGGGAAATGCAAATCAAAACTATCCCAGTCAGAATGGTTATGATCAGAAATAATAATGCTAACAAAAGCTGTGAAGGATATAGATAAAAAGGAACCTTATACACTGTTGGTGGGAATGAAAATTAGTACGGCCACTATGGGAAAGAGAATAGAGGTGATACTCCTTCCTCAAATGTTGAAGTTTGAACATTAGAGAAGCACCAAGGCAAGCATACAGAGCAGGTTTTATTTAAAGATAGTAACGCAGACTTCTCCTAGGAGGGAGGAGGGGTCATGGGTGGTATTTTGGTATCCCCAAGAAGTGAAAGCACCCTGCCTCTTTTATAGACTAAAGTTTCCTTTGTTCTCCTGCATTCTTCTCCCTTATCTTGTTCATTCCCCCCATCCTGTATAGTGACAGGGAGATGTTGGTGGAATGGCCAGCCAGGGAGCAGGTGGGCTCGAAGGGCCCAAGTGGAATGTTAGGCAGGAAGGGGCAGCAGCCCAGAGGGCATTGATTAGTAGCTCTCTGCTCAGGAGTTGCTTCATTAACAACCTTTTTGGGAGGGGTGGTATCCAAGGACTCTGGAGGCATGAACATTCCAGTCTCCCCGGGGTGGTTTCCAACTTCCCAGACTCAGATTGGCCTCCATTTCTCTATTCGACCTGATTTCCTATTCTACACTAACTGTCGGTCTTTAATTCTGGCTTCAGAGGTTCCTCAAAAATCTAAAAATAGAACTATCATATACTCCAGCTATACACTCTTGGGTGTATACCAGAAGGAATCAAAATCAACATATAAGAGATACCTGCACACTCAGGTATATTGCAACACTATTCACAATAGCCAATCAGCCTAGATGCACGTCCACCAATGGATGAATAGATAAAGAAAATGTGATCACACACACACACACACACACACACACACACACACACACACACACAATTCAGCCATAAAGTAGAATGAAATCTTGTTATTTGCAGGATAGTGGATAGAACTGGAGATTGTCGTGTTAAGCAGAATAAACCAGACTTAGGTAGACAAGTATTGCATATGTGTTTTTTCTCATAGGTGGAATCTAGAACTCTTGACTAGAAACTGTGAGGCCCTGGGTTCAATCCACAGTACTGCCTATTCGCCCCACCCCAAATGATATGTAAGCAGAAGGGGGCCTCTTAGGGAGGGGAAGGAGACCAGCAAAGAGGAAAGATGGATAAAAGAAAGTAGTAGGGAGGGGGAATATGCTCGGTGTTGGGACATTTGTCCTTTGCCCTCTCACCTGTGGTCTTATAGCAACCTTAGCTACTCTTTAACTATGTCCTGGTAAGGAGTCTGGGTTTAAATTAGACCTGTTCCTTCTTGTCTGTAACTAATTATCTAGTTCTGTAACACCAATTTGGCACTTAAAAATTCAATTAAATTCTGACCCTTCCTCAGAGTTAGAGCAGATCCGCCTTCACTTTAGAGTCAGCTACAAATGGGGTGCTTATAGGGCCTACACTTCTGCCTGGCCAACTACAAATCCCATGGTTCCTACAGCCTCTCCTGACCTTTGATAATTCCCTAGAATGACTCAGAACTCAGGAAAGTGCTATACTTATGATAATAATGTTATTATAAAGTACATACAACCCAGGGAAAGACATAGAGAAGATGTGTAGGACAAGATGTGGCAGGGGTGGGAATGGGATGAGGGTGGGTAGGAGGCTGAGTAGCTGGTGACACACAGCTTTCATGCCCTCTCTGGGTACAGCACATCAAGTTCATCAACTTGGAAGGTCCCCGATGTTAGCACTAAAAGACTAGGCAGGATGCAAACCTCACTTGTCATCTCAGCTCTTTATTCAGGGGGATAAAATGGTGCCCGTGGACCCACTCTCCTGGTGGAAAATGAGCCACTGAACAAAGAAAGGGACTGGACTGGGTTTGTACAGGTTATTTTGAGGGGTGGTCTAGTGAACATATGTCAGTTTTGCTTAGGAATGTGAGCCTTTCGGTCAAGATCAGTGGACAGTGCCAGAAAGAATTTTGCTTTGGAGGAGATAACTCCTCCTAGAGACTGTTTTCTTCTGAGGATGATAGAACATCCTCTTTGCCTGCAGCCAGCACCGGGAAAACATTTGTCTGGGGAGATGAAAGCTGTCAGTGCACGGCCTTCATTTTTACTCCCTTTTCTTTTTCTCAGGCCTCATTATTTTGGAAATTTCTTATTCTCCATATCCATTAGCTATTACCCTGGCTGATAGGTAGAGAAGAAAGCAAAGGGAGCCTTTCTTCCCTCTGCCCCCAAACCAGTTTCCTCCATACTTCACTCTGGAAAGCAGTTTCCACCATTTGAGCCAACCTGGATTGTATTCTGATTCTTCTGTCTCGACCATGTCTCACCAATCTACTACCTCTTATCAGGGAGGACAGTTAGAAGCCTACTGCAAGAAACTAGGTGAGGGAGAATGGTGGCTTGGACCAGGATAGGAGCAAATGGAGGTAGTTAATTCTATATATGTTTTGAAGGGGAAGGCAAGAGTATTTACTAATTAATTGCAAGTAGAGTGTGAAAAGAAGAGGAGTCAAGGATCATACCAAGGAGTCTGACCTGAACAGCTGAAAGAATAGAGCATCCAAAAGTCAAGGTAGGGAAGAGAGCAAGAGGAGCAAGTTTTAGGGGGAAACATTCAATTTCGGTTGCATTGGGTTTGGATGCATGATACAGACAAATAGACCCGAAGAATAGAAAAGAGCACACAGATGTAGACTCACGCATACATGGGGAAACCTGTTTTAGAACAAATTTTAATGTAGCAGGAAAAATATGGTCTTTAAAAAATAAGATTAAGTAAAAGACAGAATGAATATGATATAAATCTTAAGAGCACAGCTCAATGGGTTTATACACATTGGTACATATCTCGTCCAGCGAGTACAATGAAGACTCGGCTCTCAAATGAAGTTTTAAGGTCTTTATTTTTATGGGAGAGCTTCTGAGCCGAGTGCCTGCTTCTTCCTCCTCCTCCACCGCCGCCGTCTTCTTTTTCTTCTTCTCTTGTCGCACAGCTCTCTCTCTTCTTCCTCTCTCGTTGCGCTGCGGCCGCCTCTGCTCTCCTCTCATCCTGCAGCTGCTGCCTGCCCTCCTTGCCTTGCTTGCTCTGCCTTCGCGCAAAGTACGCAGCTTTATGGGATATAACAGCCAATCACCTTAATGGGTCAGGCGTTTGGCTCGTGGAGACTTAATGGTGGGTAATGAGGACATGTACTGATCATGAGCTAAGCACGGACGTGGAGGAGATCAGTCAGCCAATAGAAAGCACTTGCAGTTGGGCTTCTCAGCGCCATCTTAGGGCGAGGCCAGCCACCACTGCGGGCCCTACAGGGCAGCGGCCTCCAACAGGTACATCCATTCAACCACCGCCCATTTCTAGAACTGGAATATTACTAACATGCTTGTAGGTTCCTATGTGCCCCTCCTAGAGAATAAACATCCCTGCCCCCAAAAGTAAACACCATTTCGGCTGCTCTCCTTCTAAATTACTTTTGCCTGTTTTCAAACATCATATGAATGGAACTTATATGTACTCTTATACATTAGTTTGCAAGATTCACCCAGAGAGTAGTGGATCCACTGGATATCTGAAAGTAAAAAAAGTGAGTGTTGCCCCTATTTCATGCATGCACAAAAATCAATTTCAGGTGGCTTGTAAATATAAATATGAAAAATGAAACAAACTTCTAGAACATAACATGGGTTATTTTCATGACCTTAGGTAGAAAGAGTATTTATTTACTAATCTTAAAGGAACAAAGGATATGTTGGACTTCATTATAATTAAGAAATTTTATTAGTCAAAAAGTGCTAGAGAATGAAAAGGCAAGTCTGAGAGTGGAAGATATTTGCAAAAACATGACATCTGGCCAAAAGAACTCCTATTCACCAGTAAGAAAAAGTTGAACACAATAAAACCAACAACAAATGACTTGAACAGGCATGTCAAAAAAGAGTATCCAAATGGTCAATAAGCAAATGAAAGGGTATTCTGCTTTATTAATCATTAAGGAAATGCAAATTAGCTAATACACACCTATCTTAACAGCCTTTAGTTGTTAAAAAAAAAACTGACAGTATCAAGTTTTAATAAGGACAGGGAATTCTCATACTCCGCGGGTGAGAGTGAAGAAAAAAAAAAAACACTTTGGAATAGCAGGTCTACTAAGGTTGAGCCATGATTTATGACCCTGTGACCCAACAGTTCCACTAGGTATATACTCAACGCGAGGGAATGAAAAGATAAGTAAAAGAATGTCCATTGGGTTGGGCGGGGCGCCTTGGCGCCTGCCTGTAATCCCAGTGGCTTCCCCTGGGGACAGGAAGATCAAAGCCAGTTCAAAGTCAGCCTCAGCAAAAAAGCGAGGTGCTAAGCAACTCAGTGAGAACCTGTCTCTAAATAAATACAAAATAGGACTGGGGAATGTGGCTCAGTGGTCCGGTGCCCCTGAGTTCAATCCCTGGTACCAAAAAACAAAACAAAACTAAACTAAACTAAACAAAACAAAACAAGAATGTCTGCTGTAGTTCTTAAAAAATTATCATAGCATTGAAGAGGAAGCAACCTCAGTGTCCATCAGCAGTAGAATGGATAAATTTTGGTAAACTCAGACAATTCTGTACTGCAATGACAAAGAGTGGGCTGGGCCCACACAGCACTGGGTGAATCTCAAACTAATGTAGAGTGAAAAAAATCCAGACACACAAGAGTACATGTAAGTTCCATTCCCATGACCTTTGAAAACAGGCAAAAGTAGTTTAGAATGAGAGCAGCCACAATGGTGTTTACTTTTGGGGGCAGGGATGGCTATTCACTAAGAGGGGCACACAGGAGCCTATGAAGATGCTAGTAAATGTTCCAGTTCCAGAAATGGGCAGTGATTGCAGGGATATATCAATTTGTATAAACCCATTGAACTGTGCCCTTAAGAGTTATATCATATTCATTCTGTCATTTATTTCATTTTGAATAATAGGTTATGGTTTTCATCTGTTTAGTGGCATCCTTTATTATTTGTAGGATTGTTATTATATTCCTTATTCTTCAAAGGTATTACTTTGGAAAGATTCAAACTACCTTTCCTGTTGCTCATTTTCTATCTATCTATTGTCTATCTATCATCTATCTATCTATCTATCTATCTATCTATCTATCTATCTATCTATCATCTATCTATTTTTGGTATTAGAGATTGAAACCAGGGTGCTCTACCACCGAGATATGTCCCTGGCACCCCCACTCCCACTTTTTGAGACAGGGTCTTGCAATGTTGCCCAGACCGACATCGAACTTGCAATCTGCTGTTCATATTTAGGTGACAGTAGTTTTCCTAAACTTTAGAATGAAGCAAGAAAGCTTTTCTAACTCTAGAGAACTCCCTCTGCTGTTGTTTTGGTGTAATGTCTTTTAAATGTAAATTAACCAAAATACATCTATCACATTAAAAAAAAAATCTGACAGTAGAATTATTTTTTTAATATGAAAGCTTGTTTTAGGAAATTCTGGGTTGTTTTCCTCAGTTTTGTTCAGAACCTCTCTTTGCCTCCTCCCTTGTTCCTGTCCTGCTTAATTTGGATTCCAACTCCCTGTAGTTTCTCCCCAGCAAAGAGCCCTCTTCTGGAAGTGGGAGCTGACAGATGAATTCTGAGAGTTCTCAGAGCCCGACCTTCCAGCCCTCTCAGTTCTCACTGTGGGCCTCTTGCACTCACCTACTATTGCAAGGAGCAGAATCCCTCCCATTTCAGTAGTGTCTTCTGTGCCTGTTGCTATTTGGAGCTCAGAATCCATTTCGTCCTTCTTCACCTTCTATACTAATGGCAATATCATGCAGGTTTTGTGACTCTCAGTTTGTCTCCAGTTCCTTCAATATTGGGGTTTGTGAGAATTCTTGGTCATGTAGTTTATTGTAAATGTCTGTAAGGTTTTGGTTTTGCTATCTAGCTGTATCTTAGTTCATTTGGGCTGCTCTAACAGTCCCTAGTTTGGGTCATTTATAAACAACAGAAGTTTATCTATCATAGTTCTGGAGGTTGGCAATTTCAAGAACAAGTTTCAACAGTTTCAGTGTCTGGCGAAGGCTTGTTCTTTATAGATGGCACTTTCTATGTGACCTCCCATGGTGGAAGGGGCACACAGGCTCCTTTGAGTCTCTGTTGCAAGGGTACAATCCCATTCCTGTGGGCAGAACCTCAAGACCTAATCACCCTAGGTTTCCATCTTATAACATGGCCTTGGGGGTTATGTTTCAACATGTGAATTTTGGGATGACACAAACATCCAGAACACAGCAAGTTGCTTGTCATTTTTGTGTGAGGATTCAAGAGATTAATTATCTATGTTGCTGCCAACACTGACCCCTTCTTTCTAGATCTCCGGTATTATAGGTATGTGTGCTTTGCTGTATGTGTATTTCTTTTTTCTAAATTTATAAACTTTAGTTTTAGAGCAGTTTTAGTTTCCAGTTGAGCAGAAAACAAAGAGAATTACCATCAACCTATTCTTTCCCAAATGGTTTCTATTATTAACATCTCGCGTTAGTGTAGTATATTTGTTATAACCGATGAGTCAGTAGTGATACATTAACTGAAGTCTGCAACTTACATTAGAATTCATTCTTTGCATAGTATAATTCTATATAGTTTTTGACAGATGTATAATGTCATATGTTTCTGTAAGAGTTAAACAGAACAGCTCCCTGTTTAGAAGTAGCTTATCTTATTTTCTTTTAGAAGTAGCTTATTTCATCATTTCTCATACATCATTGAAAGTTTAGGATATGGATATACACAAATGTTCCCTGGAGGACATTCTATGTTATGCAATGAATAACATCTTCAGTGACTTCCTTACTATACATAGAAACAACAAAAAGCTTCACCAGGCTAGACTTGGTGGCATACACCTGTAATCCTAGTTACTTGGGAAGCTGGCATAGGAGAATCCTACGTTTGAGAACAGTCTGTGCAATTTAGTGAGACCCCCCCATCTAAAAATAAAATTTAAAAAAGGTCTGGGAATGTAGCTCAGTGGTACAGCATGTGCCTGGCATATGCGAGGCTCTGGGTTCAATTTATGACACTGCAAAAAGCTAGCAAAACAAAAAGAGCAATAAAAACAAGTTCCACAGGGCTCTTCCATGTAGTCTTTCAGTATAAGATGATGGCACCAAAGTTCGGTACAGAAATTCAGGGAGTACAGAGAAGACCCAGCAGGGGTGGCAAAATAACAAAAGTACAGGTATACAGCTTTCTGATAATCTAATTCAGAGAAAAATGTACTATGACATATATATATTTTTTTCAGATAATCCTGCCTAAAATTTTTGACAGATAATATGAAGCAACACAATATCATATATGTTTGCTTATTAGACATCTTTCTCAGGTGCAAGGCATTGCTTTGAGAAATTTTATGTCTGGGTAATTTTAGGCTGGTAATTTTACACGAGGAGAAGTGGACTTTAAACATGGTCTCCCGACAACTCTGATAGCTTACCAGCTTATGTAGAAATGCATTAGGAATAATACCAGATTCCCATAGCCTTTTATCACCCCTTTTTTTGTGTCTTTGTGTGGAACAGTAAAGTGTGTGGTTTTAATTCTTATAATTAGCCTGTGAAACTCTACCAATTTTCTTTTAAAAAATTTTGTCATCCATTTCTTTTGAAATTATGTTGTACTGTTAACTACACACAAAGGGAATATCCCGGGATTTGTTGAGAATTCAGATTAATAAGTTCTTACAAGACTACTACACATTAACTCAAAATAACCAAAAGGGTGTGTGTTAGTTTCCTAGAGCTGCTGTACAAATTACCACAAATGTAGTGGCTTAAAGCAACACAAATATATTATAATATAGTTCTCGAGACCAGGCATTGAAAAAGGGTGTCACCGGCAGAAATCTAGGTGTCAGCAAGGCTCTTGGGGAGAATGTTTTCCTTGCGTTTTCCCGCCTCTAGAGGGTGTCTGAATTCCTTGACTGGGGCTCCCAAACAGCCTCTGCTACTGTAATAATTTCTCCTCTTTTTCTTCCACATTTAAGGACTCTTGTGATTACTCTGGGTCTACTCAGATAATCCAGGACAGTCTCCCTACCTCAAGGTTCTTACATCAACATATCTACAAAATCCCTTTGGCCACTGTGAGGTAACTTTCACAGGTTCCAGAGACTAAGACATCTTTAATCCTGCCCATAAATGTATTTAGATAATTATCTACTCTTCCATCTATTTTTATCCTGAATCTGCTGAATGTGGTCAGTAGGTAAAATTTTTGACAATTGTTAACCTTTTTTGAGTAATTAGGAAGATTATAAATATTATTTCCTAATACATTTATAGGCTAATTTTCAGTAAGACAAATGAGAAGATTTTGTCAATCTGATTACCTAATAGTTTGCAACTTCGTTGAGTACTGTCTTATTAGGGGTTTAGAACTTCAAATCTTAGTCTGCTGGACCTTCTAAAGTAATTTGGTTTCCAAAGTGGGTATAAGAGTCAACAGATATATAAAATTAGTCTATGGGAATGTTCCCTCTTTTATAAATCAAGGGGCAGAATGTTTCCTAACTCTCTGTCCAGTTCTTGCATTTCATGGAAGGACTCAGTGTACCCAGAAGACAATGAAATATCTTTAGTGATTCAAACCAGCTCAGAAATCACCACTTGGAATGCCCATCCCACCACCCCTTGAAATCTGGGCAGCAATGCTTTTTGCCATCTAATCTCAAGAACTATCAGAGGAGATAGATTTTGAACTGTTGTTTGGGTAGTTGACCCAGTAGACACATCAGAGCAGACACATAAAGGGTGACTGAAGAGCAGCATCCGTGCCCTTTCTTGAGCAGGATTAGGGTAAAGGAAGCAGGTTCCGAGGTATAGAAATACGTCACGTAGGGGGATGGAGGACAGGGGAACTCTGGGTCTTGGCTAACCTTGCTTTGGCAGCCCTTGACCCTGAATTGACCATGGGACTCAGGCAGCCCCTTCTGATGGCACTGGCCAATGTTCTACAAATGCTTTTCCTTCCTCCTTGAACCAGATGCTTACTGTCAAGCTAGGTATACTTTCTGTTTTATTGGCTTGGTGATCCCAGTTATGAAGTGTGAAGTTTTTCGATTACAAGCCCTCATGTGGAAATTTAAATACGAAAACCTCCTGGGACATTTGATAATTATGCCTGATGCTATTGGATTCAGAAGTAACTGGTCTTGATCTACTGGCAAGAACTACACAACGGAAAGGTAGGAACTTTCCAGCTTGAGACAACTATACATTTCTCCATCTCCCACCTGAAACGCATGTTCCTTTCTGGTGTAATCAAGGAGTGCCTGCTTTTTTGGAAGGAATTGATGATGTCCATTGGAAGGAAAATGGGATGTTAGTTCTAGTCAACCATATCAGGAAGCACATTTAATAAAATGGCAAAATGGGTGAAACAGGACTGTAAAACAGGGATTTATTAAGAAGCATGGGCTGTCCAAGTGCCTGCCCTGGAAAAGGGGCAGAGAGATGTTTTTACTCCTAGGGCTTGTGTTAAAGACATAGGAGAAGTTGGCTCAACTTGGAGTCAAGTTCAAGAAGACGGAAGCCAACTATACAAAAATATTTCTCTATAGTGGAACACCTACTTATCTGGGAAACAAAATATCTGTTTTGGGGTCAACAAGGAGCAAGACTCTTGCTTTAGTCATAAAGATTTTATTACCCCTTCAAACCACATTAATCAATTAAAGAATTTATGTTGAGTCTGTTGCAAATTTTTGAGTCAGTGTTTATGTGCAGACAGTTCTATTTGTTTTATAATTTTGAATATTGGTTTCGAACCTATGAAATTTCCTTTTATTAAAATCACATATGAAGAAATCTCTTTACCTTACAGACACAAGAACAATTCCCAGTTTAAACAGCCTTGATTCTATCATGCTTTTTTTCCTCCAACCATCAGCATCTCTGTTTTCCAGGGGGTGAATTTACATTTGTGGATTTTTTTAGCCTTTTTTTTTTCTTCTTTTGGTGGTGCTGGGGATTTTTTCTTTTGGCAAGCCCTCTACTAACTGAGTTATATCCCCAGCCTGTTTAGCCTTTTTTTCTTGAGGTAAAAAGGTCAAATACATATTGGCAGAATCACTACACATGAACATCTTAGAACTTTCCTCCTGGAGAGCGGAAACCCTTATTATGTTGGGGAAAGTGAGCACATTAAGTTTTCTTAATTTCAATTTCCAAGCCTTTGTTAATATGAAGAATTATGCTTCATATCAGATATGTGGGTTCTTTGGTCCCAATAGTGACATATTCACGATAGGTGCTACTTCTTCTGGTATGGTAGTTGTTTTTTCGTTTAAGTACTTGCTGGTAGTTAAGACTGTACAGCTTTTGCATCTTTTGGAACCAGATCTAATAGTCTGACTGCTCCATTCACCTCACTTTAAAGACTTATTTAGATACCAGAGTTGGAGGGGTTGTATGTTTAGATGTGATAAATAACAGTGTTAAAGACCAAATTTTCTGGCTAGCATTTTAGAACTAGCTAAGCTTTTCTGATTCAATCAACTTAACATATCCAGACCTTAGTCTCCTATCTCTAAGATTACTCATCTGTCAGGATTGTCGTAAAGACAAAAGTCCCATATGTTTGGCATAATAAGGTCACAATGAATGGTAGCTATAATGATTATTCAAAGAACAAAGTGTCGTCCTTGATCTTGCCTTTTGTGCCAGCCATTCCCGGGTTTTTTAATTACTTAGACTTTGAGAAGATGCTATAGTGCTTCAGCAGTCCTTCAAACATCTGGGGCATGGAAGTTTCTGGTTACAGACATGTCTGGGTGAAGAGGTACCTTTGGCCTCCTTCCCTGCCTCCTGTAGTTTTCCCTTCTACTAGGGCCGCCAGTGCAATGGAAGAGGGTGCACTTCCCAGAAAGAGGACAGGTTTTTGTCAAGGCTTTCCAAGTAACTATGTTTGCATTAGGGCCAACAAACAGACTCTCGAGTGCATTATGATCAATTGAACATTTTTTTTTTCTTTCCTACTCATGGAAAACACACCAGTAAGATGATGGAGTAGAGATCAGAGAAAACAATCCATTAAATATAAAAATGTACCAATTATATTATTCAGTTTCAGTTAACACATGAGTACTTCTGAGTGATTAGTACATTATCGTTGAGCATTCATAAAAAGCCTAATCCCTGATAACTACTTATCTGACCCAATGAGTAAATTGGGGCTTAGAGAGGTTAAGTTATGGAGTCAGATTTTGAACTCAGGTTATGCTGACTGGGATGCACTATACAAAATTTTCAGCACTACTCAAAGTATGGTCCTTGGACCAGTGCCTGTACACAAAATGTTACTAGTCTGTTAGGAGATAAGTACGGATATGGCAGGAAGCCTTTAGAAACTCTCAAAGCAGTTTGTTGAATATTTTGTTTCTATTTGAATCTTTATTTTTAAACCTGGGACTTAACAAAAAAAAAAAAAGCAATCTGTCACATGAAAATTGTGTAGGTGAGCCCAGTGCAAAATTTCAAGAACTGCAAGAAAAGAAGTACTATGTATTGTAAGGACTCTGCTACCATGAACATGTTCTTGGAAAACGGGTGTGAGGGTAGTGCTTCTCACAGGGGAGTGGGGACAGACAAGTGGGTGTGGCAGAGGTGGTCACTGAAGGAAGCATGGGCTCCTCCACCTGCAGGATTTCTCACTCTGAGAAGAAACTATAGAAATTGCAACCATCTTCTGCATGGTGCAATAGGCAAAGGGGGTGGGGAAGAATAAAGGACATGAGATTATTGTAAGACTAGTATTTACATTCCCTTGGCTTCTGGTATCACAGAAATGTAGAGCTCCTAACAACCTTTCTTTTTGAAATGAGGTCATCACAGCCACCAATTACTGAGGAGCTACCAGGAACTAGATTTGAATGAGGCACTTTATATCCATAATATGATGTTTACTTCTCACAGGTCTGTTTGGAAACCTCTGTTTTTAAAGGTGAGGAAACGGCTCTGAGAGGTTAATGAACTTTTTCAAGATCACAGTCAGTGAGTTATAGAACAGGAATTAAGACCCAGGCCTCTTGGTCAGGGTTCATACATTTTAAACTAAATCACAGTTAACTACACTACCAGTCTTTTACAAATGATGGTGAAATCTCTTGTTTCAAATACATTGGGAATGCCAAAGTATAATCTCAATATCATTCCCAGAAACACAACTGTTGAAACCTACACCGCTGTTATCATTGGACCTGTTTTTATGGATTGTCAAACATGGTGCGATAAGCTGCATTTTAAAAAAAAGGAAGGAAGGAAGGAAAAAAGGAAGGAAAGAGAGAAGGAAGGAAAGAGGGAAGGAGGATGTAGCTCAGTGGTAGAGTATTTTCCTAGCATGTGTGAGGTTTCCTGGGTTCAATCCCCAACACCAACGAAAAAGAAAAAAAAAAAAAAAAAAAAAAAATAGTTGCCATGAGGACCTGCAGGGGGCACCAGAGGCCCACTGAACCTTGTGACTCATTCATCTTTAGCACAGCGCAGAAAGGGTCCAAAGGACACTTTAGTGACATATCCTTCTGTTTGGGGTGTTGGACAGGAACAAAACCAAATGAAGCATCCAGATGGAAAGATGTCCTATCTAGCTTTCTTCCCTGTTGTTTTTCTACATTTTTCCCTTTGTAATTATTATCTTTGTTTGTTTTGATATTGTCTTTCAAGTTTTTTCCTAATTCTGTTCATTATAATTGAGTTTTGCTTCTTTCTCTTTCTTTGTTTCTCTCTCTCTCTCTCTCTCTCTCTCTCTCTCTTTCTCTCTCTTTTCTTCTTCTTCTTCCTCCTCCTCCTCTCTTCCTTCTCTCCCTCCTCCTTCTCCTTTTTTTTTTTTTTTTTTTTTTTTTTTGGTACCAATGATTGAACCCAGGGGTGTTTAATCCCCAAGCCATATTCCCAGCCCATTTTAATTTTTATTTTGAAACAGGTTCTCACTAAATTGCTTAGGGACTCACTAAATTGCTGAGGCCTGTTCTTGAACTTGTGATCTTCCTGTCTCAGACTCCCAAGCCACTGGCATTACAGGTATGCACCACCACACCCAGCTTTAATTTAGTTTCTTTATTCCTTAAAATGTACTCTTCTTCTTGCTTTCACCCTTAAAGATATCTCTCTCATTTTTAAGAACTCCAAATTTGTCTTAAAACAAACTCATTGAGATTATCTCTAAAGCCAGGTGCACACCTGTAGTCCCAGAGATTTGGGAGGCTGAGGTGGGAGGATCACTTGAGCCCAGGAGTTTGAGGTAACCTAGGCAATGCAGTGAAGCCCCTTCTCAAACAAAACAAAGCAAACTTTATGCATGTGAATTAAATGTAACATAACAACTGCTCTGGTATTGTAAAATAAGTAATTATTACCAAGAAAAGAGAAAGCTGGTAGGTACCCACTGATTTGGGGGCTGGACAGGGGAAGCACTACATTAAAATGGTATGAAATTAAAAGTAATGACAGTACTTAAACCTTATTTTTGGGAAAAAGGAAAGTTTAACACCGATGCTCTGGATTGAGATAAACTGAGATTGTGATTTCTTTTGTTATTTTAGAAACTTATTTTTAGTGATTCAATTTCACAAACTTTTTCCTGCAATCAAAAAAATTCATGAAGTCATGTGGCCCTGTGCACACACATGTAGTAAGCTTTACATTTTATTTTGAGTCGTGGACTCACAGCCTGTTAAAGCTGAATGAGACCCCAGAGAGCAGCTAGTCAACCCTCTGTCTTCTGGAGTGTGAGTTGCCTTGAGATAAAGGACAATGTTGTTCCTTGACATCAGAGGCCTCAGCCCTGAGCCTGGTCAGGGGTAGGTGCTCTGTAAATATTTGTTATCTGAATGAGAAAACTTGAGGTCCAGAGAGAAGACTGACTCTTAGAATTTCATACAGCAATTCAGTTGTGAAGCTGGGTCTGGGCCCAGGACTCCTGAGCCTTTGCCACTAGTCTGGTTGCCCACTTTGAGTTCCTGAAGCACCAGCTCTACTTTTCACATACCTGTCTGCTGAAACCCAGCTTCAGTGTGTATGTTTCTGAATTCTGCATTTTTTGTTTGTTTGTTTTTCTTTTTGTGGTGCTGCGGATTGAACCCAGGGCCTTATGCTTGCATGGCAAGCACTCTATGAACTGAGCTATCTCCCCAGCTGTGTGTGTGTGTGCGTGTGTGTGTGTGTTTAAATTTTTAAAATATCTTGCTCTGATTAATAACTGATAATAGATAGTATTTGGAGTGGTAAATCTATGCATGTATTGTTCTAGGCTCTTTGCATATTTTATGTTTTTCATCTTGAAAACAAACTTATAAAGATTGGTCAAAACTTATAGAATGTATAGCCCCAAGAGTGAGCCCTGGTATACACTGGACTCCCATGATGGGTGTGGGTCCACCTGTTTTAAATAGGGTCCCATGCTAGTGAAACTAGGGTCCCACTCCAGGTCAGTACGCTGACTGTGGGGAGATAGAATTTTTTAAATTTAAGAATATTTCATACAGAGTATATATTTTCAGGTATATTGACTCTCAATTGCTGCTATAATAAATGACTATAAATCTAGCAGTTTAAACAACAGAAATGTATTATTATGTTAAAGTTTTGTAGATTAGATGGGTTTCAGTGGCTTACACTCAGCAGAGTTGTGTTCCTTTCTGGAAATTCCATAGGAGAATTTGTTTCTGTGCCCTTTCCAGCTTTGAGAGACCACCCAAAGAGACCATCTTTGGGTGGTCTCTCATTTCTCATCTTTGAGAGATGGTGGCTGTCTTTATTCATCTTCAAAACCACATTATTGCATCTCTATATGCCTTACTTTCATAATTATATCTTCCTCTGCCTCCCTCTCTTCTTTCTTCCTCTTCCACTTTCAGGAACTCTTGTGACTGTATTGGGGGCACTTGGGTAGTTCCTGCTGTAAGGTCAGATGGTTAGCAACCTTAATTCCTTTTGCATCCTTAATTTCATTTTGCCATGTAAGTTAACATATTTATTTTTATTTTTTCAAGTTTATTATATTCATTTATTGTTTTATGTGGTGCTGAGGATCAAACCCAGCGCCTCACAGGTGCTAGGCAAGCACTCTACCACTGAGTCACATCCCCAGCCCCAAGTTAACATATTTTATTTGTAGGTTCTGGGATTTAAGACGTGAACACCTTTGAAGGGATGCGTTATTCTACCTATCGCAAATGCCGACGTAGTTTGACTTTAAAATCTGTTATAGTTATAACTAATTATAATTAAAGAATTTAGCTGTTTTCACACTCTGGCAGTTAATAAATTCCATTTTAAATGTGACCTCTGTGCTTCCATCACTTAGAGTTAAACATCCCCTATCACAGAGAATACTTTTTTTTTTTTTTTTTTTGGTACTGGTGGGACTTGGACCCAGGGGTGCTTAACCAATGAGCCACATCTCTAGACCTTTTCATTTATTTATTTATTTTAAATTCTGAGATACTGTCTCATTAGGTTGCATAGAGCCTTGCCAAATTGCTGAGGCTGGCCTCCAACTTGCAATCCTCCAATCACTGGGATTCCAGGGGAGTACCACCATGCCCACATTGTAGCAAATGCTTTGTAATTCTCACTTTGCTCTCCTGAAACAAAATTCATAGATAGTGTTACATCCACATGCATAACTGAGAAAACCAACTCTCATGTATGGAAAAACAAAAGGGAAATAATTTTCCAATTAAATGCTATAGATACACTATATAATTGCTCAAGCATTGATCCCTCAGAAGACAATGACAGAATAAGAATCTCACAAGTACACACAGACCACTGTGATGGCAGCAGCCACAGATACTGGCTGATTCCCCTGAGTTGTGCTGGTGACTCAAATCTGTTGTTAGTCATCTAATTTTAGTGTGAACAACTTTTGGGAACATTCCAAACAATGCAAAGTTTAATTTTACCTGTATTTGATTTACACAATAGTTACATTCCTAGAAAATTCAGTAATATTCAAGTTGTACAAAAATGCTTTGAGGCATGGGGATATGACTTAGTAGCAGAGTGATTGCCCAGCACACACAAGGAGACCTTAGGTTCAATCACCAGCACTGGGGGGGAAAAAAAAAGACTTTGTGCTTACTTGCAAAATGGAATTTGGCTCTAGGTTCAGATAATGATTAATAGTGCTTTTACCTTTTTTGTTTTTTTGCTTACATGAAGCCTAGGAGGATATATAACGGACATGGGTCAATTCACTCTTGCATTGACACTCCATCACAGATCATCTAGTATGTGACCCTAACCTTACCCATGAAATGCTGGCAGTGCCTACAAATCACTGCGACAGCTTTAGAAAGCACACTTGTAAATTTCCCATACTCTTTCTGGAGTGACATCATTCCTATTGAGAATCACTGATTGATGAGGTCAGCATGTTTTCGTTACCTGGGATTTTCAGTGGGAGAAAAGAGAAAAATAAACTTGATATTTTTTGAATATTAATGAAATGTCATGCACTATTCTAAACATTTAATCTGTTTAAACTCATTTAATCTTTACAATAACCCTACAATGTAGGGTCTATTATCCCCAATTTTCAAATGGGGGGGTGGAGAATGAAGCCTTTCAAAGTTAAGTAATTCATCCAAGAAAACATATATAGTAAGTAAAGAAATTGGAATTCAAACCTAAGCAGTTTGGTCCCAGGACCTGTGTGAGTAACCATTGCACCCTACTCCTTGGGGAGTGGGGAAACTGATCAATTTCATTTGACCGTGTTTCCAGTCACTCTGCCCATCTCCCAACCGGCCCCCACCCCACCACATTTATGCTATTTCTTCCTCTCTGGCTCACTGGAACAAATGATGACATCATTGCTGCTGCAGATTTGTGAATGACTATGTTAATGATAGTGAAAATGAGTCAGGGGCCATTCATTGGAAAGATTGTGTGCGTGTGTGTACTGTATTTTCATGACTGATGTAGTAACTTGGTTACGGTTGCTTGGTAACTATACACTCTTCTAAGTGATTTTTTTAAATTGAAATTGACCCTGGCTAATGCCTGTAGGGATTTCCTCAACCCCCTTTATAGCCTCTAGTTCTCACTACTACAATGGGGAAACAAAAATCTAATAGTCCTCTAGGTTTACCTTTCCCTGGCTCTTCCCTTGTGTTTGGCATCCACACACAATACCCTTTTTGTCAAATTTTGTAAGTCAGGAGTTTGAATCTGAGGCATGGAATTACTTCACAGTGGCTTTTAAAATTACTATTTTTAGATATTTATTGGCAAAACTCCAACACTACTGTCCTTCACTAGAGGAGAACTAAATAAATTTCATGTTTTGAGTGGAAGACATCTGATCACAATGAATTTGAATGCATTAGTGTTCCTATCTTTTTTTTCCTTTTTGTGGTTCTGGGGATTAAATCCAGGGGTGCTCTACCCCTGGCTATGTCCCCAGTTCATTTTTGTTTTTGTTTTGAGACAGGGTCTTCCTTACTTGCTGAGGCTGTCCTTGGATTTGTGATCTTTGAGTTGCTGGGATTAGAGGTGTGCACCATGATGTCCAGAAATACCCCCAGTCTGAGAGGTGGGTGTCTCAGTGCGTTT
Organism: Sciurus vulgaris; assembly: GCF_902686455.1. Taxonomy (NCBI): domain Eukaryota; kingdom Metazoa; phylum Chordata; class Mammalia; order Rodentia; family Sciuridae; genus Sciurus; species Sciurus vulgaris. Next base: position 113,224,483 of record NC_136461.1, read on the forward strand.
TCGGTTACTCGAACAAAATAGCTGAGACTGGGTAACTTATAAAAGTAAAAGTCTATTTGGTATACAGTTTCAGAGGCTGGGAAGTCCAAGATCATGGTGTCAGCACCTGGTGAGGGCCGTCTTGTTACATCATTACATGGTAGAGGCTTTCTCATAGTGGGACAGAGCAAGCTTGTGTCAGCTCATCCTCATTTTCTTCTTGGAAAGCCACCAGTCCCATCATGGGGCTCTGTCCTAATGACCTTATCTAATCCTAATTACCTCCCAAAGGCCCTGCCTCCAAATACCATCAACATATGTGTTTGAGGATTAAATGTCAACCTGAATTTTGGAGTGACATGAGAGTGGACTCAGAGGAATCCCAGGGCTGGAGAAGCCAGCAAATATCCCCCCAACCCAGAGTATGGGGCTGCCCCAGGACAAATCTCTGCTGTGTACTTGCTGTGTGACCTTGGATAAACTACTCAAACTCTTCAAGACTCAATTTTCTTACCTGTACATGGAGATCATATTTGTCCTTAATTGACAGTGATGCTGTGTGGGATAAAAGGAGGGACTGAGTGTACAGCATCCAGGACAGTGGGCACCACGGCAGGTAATGACACAGAGCAAGTGCTCAATATCTTGAGTGCTTCAGTCACCTAGCCTGTCTAGTTCCGAAGTCAGTGTGCCAGGGAACTATAGCATCTAAAAATGTGAATTAGTGTCCTCTGCATATTTTGCCCTTCATACAGTCCTTTAAAAACATTTTAGTAATTTGTTAGTCTTAAAAATTGGATTTCATTTACCAACCTGAATTTCTGGCTTCTTCCAAAAGAATGGGAAGCTTTGAAAATCCCCTGCCCTCTTTCCTACATGTCAGCAATAGACTGAAGTTTAGTAGAGGTTGTCCCCAAGAACTCTGTTCAAGTACTTGGAACTTGCCAGCTCAGAGGCGTGTGAGTTAGCTACTGCCCTGTGGCACATGGAATACCTTCCACGAGACCTGCACGTGCTAACAGCAATAGCAACAGCTGTGTCAAGCCTTCTCACCAGGAGCTGAGAAATCAAGAACCCAATAACTGAAAATTACTGACTACATCACCCAGAACTTCTGTAACTGAACTTAAACGTCAGTAATCTATCAGTTTTTGTAACTTTTGGCACATTTATTAGATAAACCTTTCAAGCTAGTGGATGAGTGAATTTGTATGGCTGCCATATTGAGGTATTTGGCTGGAAATTCAAAAGGAAGTTCTTGATCCAGGAAAAGACTCTGGTTAGATAACATTTCTGTGGCTCTTCTTTTTTTATTTTAATATTTTTTAGTTGTGTGAACACAATATCTTTATTTATTTAATTTTATGTGGTGCTGAGGGTTTAACCCAGTGCCTCACATGTGTGTTACCACATAGCACGTTACCACTGAGCTATGGCCCCAGCCCCATCCATGGCTCTTCTTTTTAAAGTCTGTGTCAAAACACTACAGGGTGCTTTACCAATCTTATTGGGACAAGGGAGGAATGAAAATGTATAAAATTCTCAAAAGAATCTTAAAGCATTAATGTAAGTCCTTGATATAACTGAATACTCCTGCCATTGAGTGGGGAATAAGAGAAGCGGCAATAACCAAGTATGGGAGACTCAGCTCTCCTTTTACAAAGACCTCTTCAAGTAAATATGTAGTCTAAATAAAATAATGTTTTTTGTTACTTGGGAGGCTGAAGTAGGAGGATCACAAGTTTAAGGACAGCACCAGCAATTTGGTGAGACCCTGTCTCAAAACAAAAATATAAAAAGGGGTGGGGATGTAGCTTAGTGGTAAAGCACCCCTGAATTCAATGCTGGTGATGACAAAACAAACAAACAAACAAACAAACAAACAAAAACAGAGAGAGGGAAAATAGAAAGTTTGTTACTGCAAATAAAGCTGCACATTGATAAGTGCCCAGGCACTACTCCCTTACCCCAGACTGTGACTTCTAGGCTCCTCTTGTTTAGGAATTCCCAAAGGACCGTGGCAGTTGATGGCAGCCTGCACCCTTCTCTCTGAAAGAAGGTGTGGATTTAAAAAACAGGTTTTAACAGGTCAGGGAGGCTGAGGCAGGGGAATTGCAAATTCAAAGCCAGCCTCAGCAATTTAGCAAGGCAAGGCCATAAGCAACTTAGCAAAACCCTGTTTCAGAATAAAAAATAAAAAGGGTTGGGGATGTGGCTAGTGAGTAAGTGCCTCTGGGTTCAATTCCCAGTATAAATAAATGAATAAATAAATGAATAAATAATAATGATGATAATAAAACTGTGTTTGGGTCTCAGTCCACAGAATTTGCCATCCCTGCATTTTTTTGTCTGAAATTCATCTGACTCCCCTTCTTGAACGTGATCTAGGTGCCTGGTTGGGACTGTGATCAGAATTATTTCTAAAAAGCGATTGTGTTTGACTTATCCCTGTTAAAGCTCCAACATTCTGGTGAGGCCCCATTGACTGTAAATGCTTTACAAAAACCCAACATGAATAAAATAGTAATGTATTAGATAAACGTGATTTTTATATAGCGGTGTCCCAGTTAGCAAACAAACCAACATTCCCCATATAGCATAATTCAGAGGGCAGGCTGAGGAGATCTCAGGTGGAAATTCAGTAAACTCAACTGAATGGCAAGTTCTCAATCTAAGATTGAAGTGTGAGGCAGGATGTGCCAGGAACTGTTACAAACACCAGATATAGGTTAGTTTCTTTGATCCTCACAATAACCTATGAGGTAGGATCTATTATTACACCCCTTTTACAGGTAAGGAAACTGAGAGAGAGAAATAGTAACTTGCCCAGTCACTATGCTATAAATGGCAGAGGTGGGGCCGGCCTGCACTGTCATGATGAGTTTTTGGCAACCCCATCTTGCTGACCTCCCGGAGGCAGGTCAAACATGGTGAGTAGGCCAGGTGCACTTGCTTATTGTGGCTGAAGGTTTTTGTATGTGACAGACACAGCATAGTTGTGGCTCTTATGGCATGCTGCTATAAGTCCTGAGGAACTTCATGTGATCTTTAATGACAAATTATACCTAAGAGAATTACTAGCCATCAATAGATGAATAAATGGAGCAAAAGTAGTCCATATACACAAAGAAATACTATTCAGCCATAAAAGAACAAAATTCTATTGTTTGTAACATGAATGAATGAACATGGAGGACATTATGCCAAGTGAAGTAAGACAGGCATAGAAAGACAAGTACTGCATGATCTCACTCATGTGTGTGGAACCTAAAAGAGCTGATTTCATAAAGGACAGAGTAGAATGGTGGTTACCAGAGGCTTGAGTGTCTAAGAGAGAGGGGGAGATGCAGAGATGTTTGTCAAAGGATATGTAATTATAGTTAGATGGGAGGGAAAATTTTGAGAATAGGCAAATATACAAAGTCAGAAAGTAAATAAGTGCTTGGGACTGGGGAAAAGACAGGTAGGGGGAGAAAATTAGGAATGACTTAATAGTTATGGAATTTCTTCCTTTAGTGATGAAAATGCTCTAAAATTGGTTGTGGTGATGATTGCACAGCCCTGAACCTACTAAAAGTCATTGGATTGTACCCTTTCAATGGATGAATTATATGATATTTGAATTATATCTCAATAAAGCTATTCAAAAAGAATTTAAAAATAAAACAGATCAATCTTCTCTCCTTAAAAGAAAGAAAATTGCTAGCCAACAGTAACAGAATACTTAAATCACTTCAGTGCCTAAAAAATTGGTTAATGTGTTGGGCATGGAGGGTACACGCCTGTAATTCCAGTGGTTCAAGAGGCTGAAGCAGGAGGATCGCAAGTTGAAGGCCAGCCCCTAATAAGACCCTGTCTCAAAATAAAAAATGGAAAAGTGACTCAGTAGTTAAGCACCCCTGGGTTCAATCCCTAGTACCAAACAACAACAACAACAACAACAACAACAACAAAAACGTAAAGTGGGTAATATGATACTTGGTTTGCTTTTGAATTTAGGTTCACTCAAATCTTTTTTTAGCCATGCATTAGATTAATGTAGAAATTGCATCCTTTTTATCTTGAGCCTCAATTAACAGCTCTGAACTTAGAGCTGATAGACCTCCTGAATTCTAGCAATTCAAGCAGCCAATGGCAAGGGAACACATTTCTTCGGGAACAAGGCTGTCCTTCTGGCCTCAGTGGTCCCCTGCCTGCAGAATATCTTCTGTGCTGTTTGCAGAGGCAGTGAACTCGTCCCCTGCCTTTTGTGATGAGGGGAGAGATAGCCAAGATGCCCACCAAAGTGGCAGCACCTGTGGCTGTGAAAGAGGGGAACGCTGCCAAGTGTGAGAAGGGATTTAGATGGGGCCAGACAGGGAGATGGCACCACACCTTAGAGAGCAGGGCACGTCCATCTGGTAGCTAGGTCTCATCACAGACTTCTGTATTGACTCAGCAGTAAACTGTCCAATTAGAAACCCATCCTCTTATAGTCTCCAAAGCCTTGATATAATTGAACTATGGTTCTCAAAAAAAAAAAAAAAAAAAAAAAAAAAAAAAAAAAAAAAGCAAATAAACCCAGGAGCTTGTGAGGATCTTCCTGTTCTTTAACCTGAGGTCATCTGATGAAGTCATGGGGGTGGGGACGGGGAGGGGGCGTCCCCAAGTGTATAACTGAAAGCTCTGGGACACTCGCTTTCTTCAACTGTAAAACAGGAATAATAATAATTGATGCTGTGAGGACTGAGGGTGCCTCATAGTAAGACCTCAATAATTGTCATCTTTATTTCCCATCATCTCAGTGCTGTCAGTGACTAGAGTCACCTCAGAGACCTGCACTGAAGAGTAACTGTTCCCGAGAACTAGTCCTGTTATTTGGGCTCTCCCTTTTCTCTTTTCTTCTTGCACTGTTAGGTGAGAGAGAGCTCTTCAGTGTCAAATAGCCTCTTCTATGAGTAATGTTTCAAATTTATAACTAGTCACGCAAATCGACCCCCACACCCCTGAAGCAGTAGTACTTAGTTGACCACACCCATTTGAGGGCAGTGCTGGGCCGTTGCCATGGTGATGCAGAGTATTTTGTAAAACACTTGGCCTGGGGGACAGTTGATGAGTCATACTCACCACTGGGTGGGGAAAGTGCAACTGCTTTCAATTAAAACCGCCAGACCAAGAGTTGAATTGAGAGCTTGCTGGGGTTCCTGCAGTAAATCAGAGGCATCTCGGATCCAGGTTTTTTTGTTTTTGTTTTTTTTTTTTTTGGCACAGAGGATTAAACACAGGAGCACTTAACCACCGAGCCACATCTCCAGCCCTTTTAATATTTTATTTAGAGGCAGGGTCTCTCTGAGTTGCTTAGGGCCTCACTAAATTGCTGAGGCTGTCTTTGAACTCATGATCCTCCTGCCTCAGCCTCCCAAATGGCCTGGATTACAGGTGTGTGCCACTGTGCCCGGCCAGATCTGAGGATTTTGTAGCTTACTTGGTTCATTTGTTATGTGGTCATTTTCTCCTATATACTTCTGCGTAGAGGGAGCTGTAGATAAATATGTTGCTCTTTCACATGCATCAAGAAACTGCAAACTTGGTTGGGTGTGGTGGCGCATGCCTACAATTCCAGCAGATTTGGAGGCTGAGGCAGGAAGATGGTAAGTTCAAAGCCATCCTCAGCAGTTTAATGAGGTTCTGAGCAACTCAGCAACACCCTGTCTCTAAATAAAATACAGAAAAGGCTGGGAATGTACCTCAGTGGTTAAGTACCCCTGGGTTCAATCCCCAGTACCAAAACCAAACAAACAAAAACCCTGCAAACTTACTTCTGATAAAATAAGTTCCATTTTCCTATAATGTTTTGACACAACTAAACCTAGTTGAAGTATTATTTTTTGTGGTCTTTTTTTTCCCATTCCCGTCTCTTCATATACATTCCTTGTTCATAAACCAGGCACGCAGAAATTATTCAGCATTTTGTTTTCAAATAAGCACATTTATCAACTGGAAATATTTGAACAGTTGTAGACAACCTAATTTCAGGATGGAAAATATGTACTAGAAATGACTCCTCTGGAATTTACTAGCAGGTTGAAGTCAGCAAATCTGCATCAAGCAAGCCAAACGCTGGAGTTGCATGCTGCCTTCTGGTAGGATATGTCATAAACCTCAAATGGTTAGTTTGGATTCATATTGCTCAATCGCATTGTCTACCCATAGCATATTGGGCAGGAGCAGAATTTAGACATGCCCTTTCGAAAAGGACATGCTAATAAAAGTTAACCGCCCAATCATTTAATTAGGTCTTGCTGAACTGTTACCATAGAAAGGCAACCTGCTAGGTCACAAGCAGGAATATAAACACTGTAAAACATGACCCTTGTGAGGCAGACTAGATAGGGCCCTAATTCCCCCACCAAGATTCTCTCCCATGACTAGCTGTCTTCAGAAAATGTTTTCACCAATGACCAGGAGCTGTTGGCTCCTCTCCCAAGTTTGCTGCAACCTGTACAAGCAGAATGGCGTACACAGATTGATAGATGACCTTCTGCAGGTGGCGGTACCAGTGAGGGCCTGCAGAGTCTTTTGCCAGTGGAGCACGGATGAACCCATGGTGTGTAAGCAGACCTCCGTGTCAGGTACAAACCTTGGTACCAAAAGCAAATAATTGGCAAGGTGTGAAGAAAGCCTGGGATTGTGTGTAACAGCTGACTTTGTGCCTGCGCGAGCCTGCCCTTTTTGTCTAGCTAAGTCTTATTCCTAGACTCCTTAGAGAGCCTTCCCATCACCCTTCCCCATCTACTGCCTCTCTTATACTCAAGCAAAAGCCTCATTTGAATTCCTTGCTTCTTTGTGATTTCTATCTGAAACTGGGCAAAAGAAGCTAAGGCTGAGCTGGTAACAATAAGAGCTGATAACATTAACAGGGGGCAAGAGGGCTGGAGTTGTGGCTCAGTGGTAGAGCGCTTCAGCAATTTAATGAGAACTTGTCTCAAAATAAAAAATAAAAAGAACTGGGGATGTAACTCAGTGGTAAAGTGCCCCTGGGTTCAATCCCCAGTATCAGGAAAAATAATTTTAAGAGTATTTAATTAATTTTAAAGGTTCTACTTTAAAATGACTGTTGAATTATACATTTCAAAAAGCTAGAAGAAAGGATTTTGAAAGTTTTCAAAGAAATGATTAATGTTTAAAGGGATCAATATGTTTTACCTGATTAAACATTACACAAGTAGACATGTATCGAACATTACATGGAACCCCATTAGTATGTTCAGTTTTTATGTTTGTAGATATCAGTTAAAAATAAATACCTGTTTCCAAAGTGAACTTGAACAGGGAGAGAATAATTAATTATCAGGTGGAAGCTTATATCTATTAGTTTTATATTGCTGTCATAATAAATAATCACAACTTAGCAGATGAAGTGACACATGGGTTATTTTACCATTCTATAGGTCAGAAGTCTGACATATTCTCATTGGGATAAAATTCTGGTGTCCATAGGGTCTTTTGGAGTCTCTGAGGGAAGGATCTATTTCTGTGCCATTTTCATTTTTAGCAGAATTAGTTCTTTACCTATGTAGAACTCTAATCCTTGTGATTCCTTGCTGGCTGTCAAGTGTGGGCTGTTTTAGAGGCCATCCATATTTCTTGACTCATGGCCAAGACAGCAACTGTCATTTGGTCCCTCTCACCCTCCACATCTCTCCTTCTTCCCTTTTATCTTTGTAATGTAGCCAGGAAATTTTCTCTGCTTCTGAGGACTAATGTGATATTTATGGCTAGATATGGAATGTCCTCCAAAGGCTCATGTATTAAAGACTTAGTCCCCAATGTAGTCACCTTCAGAGCTGAGACTTTTGGAATGTGATTGGATCAGGGAGCTCTGATCTCATCAATGAATTAATCCATTGATGGATTCATAACTCAATGGACTATTGGGAGGTCGTAGTAGAAACTGTAGAAGATGGGACCTAGTAGAAGGGAGTAGGTCCCTGGGCACATGAACTTGGTGACTGTATCTTGTCTTCAGCGTACTCCCCCACCCCGTTTCCTAGCTGCCAATGAGGTGAACATCTTTCCTCTGCCATGCCCTTGTACCATGATGTTTTGCCTCACCTCAGGCCCAAAGCAATGGAACCAGCCCATCATGGATGGACACCTCTGAAACCATGAGCCCAAATAAATATTTCCTCTTTTGTTTTTCTCAGGTATTTTATCACATTGATGGAAATCTGACTAACACTGATAAAACTGGGCCTACCCAGATAGTCCAGGATCATCTCCCTGTCTCATGAGCTGGCCATTAATCACATCTGCAGAGTCTCTTGACATGTAAGATAACAGTCACAGGTTCTTATTAGAATGAGGGCATTTTAGGGGGAGGTAAGTATCTTTCTGCCTACCCTATGTCTCCAGGTAAAGTTTTTTTTTTTTTTTTTTTTTTTTTTAATATAAGAAGTAGGGCTGGGGATGTAGCTCAGTAGCTCAGTGACTGAGCACTTGCCTAGCACGTGGGAGGCTCTGGGTCTGATCTTCAGAACAGTTAAAATAAATAAATAAAAGATAAACAGAATTTGGATTCATCTGATCAGTTCCTAGACCTCTTCTATCCTCAGGAGCCCCAGGTTTCTGTGCTAGACAGGTGCTGAACAAACCATAGGGAGAACCCACATGACCGCTTTGAAAACCAGGAAATGGAAACATTAACATTCAGAGATGTGGCCACTGATTTCTCTCAAGAGGAATGGGAATGCCTGAACTCTGCTCAGTGAATTTATATACAGATGTGATGTTCAAGAACTACAAAAACCTGGTCTTTCTCGATTCCTGTAGACCCACAGCAATGACCCAAGTCAAACTGACAGAAAGGACAATTTGTGCATGCGCTGAAGCCCCTCTGAGGAAACCCGCATTGGTGAAACCAGTAAAAACCATGTCTGCAGTGTTGTTATGTCCCTAACAGAGACCCGCAAGGTTCTGAATATTAAACCTAGGGTCTCGTACACATTGGTCATGCATTCTACCACTGAGTCCATCAGACTCTTTATAAGAAGAGAGATGCAAAAAAGCAGAGAAGACCCTGCAAGTTAGACCACAGAACTTGAAAACGGCAATCTATAATCCAGGGCACATAGGAGCATCTGCATAGACTTCCCAGCCAGGTCAAGATGACAGCATGAAGTCTTAGGGTTAACACCTGAGGAGTTCAACTTTGTCTCCAACACTCTCCTCTACCTGCCAGCCATGACATTGGGTATGAGCAAGACAGAACTACCAGGGTTCCAACACTGAAGATCTTGTTACTGTCCAGGGAGTTCCCTCTTATATGCTGTCCATGCATACACCTGGTGAGGGGGAAGATATGAAGGACTGCCCAGGTGGGATTGACTGGATTGGGTGGGTCTGTCCTGGAAAAATTTAAGAAAAAGAATGGATCCAAATACCTTTTAGTTCATGTGTCTTAAACCTTTAAGAAAAAGTTCAATTTAAATAGGGTAAACAGAGGAGAGTAGAGGTGTCTTTAAAATTACTAAACCACAAGTTTTTCTAGGTGGTCAGGAAATTAATAGAGTGTTGGTTTCTATAAAATATTTGAAGTGTAATATCCATTGCATCTAGGATTTTTCTTCAGCAGGGAAGAGATGGCTAATACTGTTAACTATACTTGTGTGATATCTTGGTTTTTATAGTTAAAAATGAATAAATTAGATTTAACATTAAAAAAAAGAAACTGAATTTGATGCTTGTGGTGCTGAGTAGGTAGGTCATAGGTTTGTCTTCTGAATACTGGTCCTGGAGGAGATGAAAATATTTGTCTAATATAAATGGTTTCCTGGGGCACATGGAATGGAATCCCAGACACTGAGAATTATAGGCCTTTATTATTAGTTCAGGGAATAAGAAAATAGCTTGCCTAATTCTATGAGTACTTAAATTCTTTGAAAGCAATGGCCAAACACACCCTTCTTTCTGGGTCAGAGCTTTTCATCCCTTTCCCATAGAATTCTCTGCTTTTCTAGAGATCCTTTAGAAAGAAAGTCTGACCCTGCTGGTCATGCTTAATTTGCTTCTAGCTCACCCAGCACTAACAATATCAGGGGATGGAATTTGGGGCATTAACAAAAATGAATGAATTCTTTCCACACTACACCCTGAAAAAGGAGTAAAATAATTTCTGATTTTCAAATCCTCCATTTACTGAACATTAGCTTAATTTTTTTTTTTTTTTTTTTTTGTGGTGCTGGGGATTGAACCCAGGTTTTAAACTCTTAGTATAGGAATGGTAAAAATGTACTCATTCAATAGGTGTTTATTGGGTGCTTGTTGTGTTTAAGACTCAAACAGTCCAATGATCACTTCTCTAATGCAAACAGACATCTAGCCAACCCTGTGTTCATGTGAAAGGCCTGGCCTTGTCGAATTGGAATTTGTTCACTTCCTACAATTGTTTAATGAGAAGACAAGAACTGTTTCCCTAGAGTTTTGTCCATTTAGTTGATTAATTATTCAAAAGATTGTCTCTGCTTTATAGCAGGAGGAAAAATGATACTGTCCTTTAACTTTTTCTTAGTCCTTTCTTAGAACACTTTTTTTTCCTGGCATGCTCCTGAATAGAGAGGAAGCAGATTTTGTTTGGAAGAGAATGGAGAATTGCATTCCAAAGCTTTCCACTTTAGTGGTTGATTCTGATAAGCAGAATTTGGGAAACATTGGAAAAAATGATTTTCCCCCCAATCTTCCACTAAAATATTGTACATGACTTTTTTCCTACATTAATTTAACAGCATCTTCAATCTGAGCAGTTTTCATTTGTGGAGGAAAACATTTTAGTTCTACATGTTGGAGAATACTAAGGAAAAATCATAGACAAAGGAGACAAACTGGCCTGGATTCAAACCCAATCCTGCCACTCCTTAGCTGTGTTTTAGTCTGTAGGTCACTTAACCTCTCTAAAGCCTCAATTTCCACATCCAGGAAATGAGATAATATCCACTTATATCAAGCAGAGTCCTTAGTTTATAACAATATTAACCAACTACATTTAATTGCACATTGAAGCAGCAAAGTAATTTATGGACAGGGTATTGGATGGCTCAGAATCTCTGGAGAGAAAAATGTACAGGAAAAAGTACGCCAGGCATCTATGAGGACAGTAGCAAAGGTATGTTACAAAGCCAGTCTGTTGGGGACAGTGCTGTCCTATAGCTGGACTCTGATACTAGTTGATACTTCCTGGCTCTTCTGCTCTTGGAAACCTAGGGTTGTTGTCCTCCACCCTGCCTGTCAATACAGTAGATTCTCTGCATTCTGTCCTTTTCAGGGTCACTCACTTTTAATGCAGTGTTGGAAGCAGATGCATGTGGGTAGTGAACTTAGGTAGTCTTCTATTCCCCAGCAGAGAAGGAGTCTGGGAAAGCAAGTATCTAGTGTTTCAGTTTCTATAGTGAGAGATGGACTCTTTCCATCCACGGAAATGCCTAACACAGGACATTTTCTAAACAAAGGAAGGAAATTCAAATTCCAACACCTCTGGAAGAAAGGAAGGAAGGAAGAAATAAAAAGAGAAAGAAGGAAAGGAAGAAAGGAAGAATTTTTGCTCGCTACAGTCTATTCCTTTGGTTGTCCAACATCAACCTACTTCTTTTTCCCTATATTTATACTTCCAAAAGAAAAAATAATTCTCCCAAACAACCTGATGCAAACATACTTCATGTATTTGGCAATGTTCTCACGCCTTCTCCCAGGGCATACACCAGTTTATCAGTTATTTGTTCATCTCCAAATTCAGGATCTCTGGATGGTATCTATTCCTCTTTTGGTTCTGATGTGATCCATCTCCATGCTCTATAATAGATGGAATAAATTATGAAGTTCATTGTCATTGGAATATCCTATATAAATGAGGAAGAAGAAAGAGAAAATTAGTTTAAATATATAAATACATCATATAGCAAGAAAGAAAATATTGATGATTCCATGTTTCTGCATCAGGTCACAAGGCCAAAATAAAAATTTTTGATTTCTCTCCTTCATTCCAGATTCTACATTCCTTTACTTTCAGCCTTTATCTTGGCTGGCTGATGTACTTTGTATAATGACTTGACCCAAACCTCCATGGCTGGGGGATCTAAGCCCTTGGCAATCCTAGGTGCTGCCCAAAGGATCTCCTAGATCCAGCCACAGGCTTCCTTGCCTCATTATGCAGTGTTATCCCTATTTCCTCTTGATATTCAGGTTCAGTTGAAACAGCAGTGTAGCAAGTATAAGGCCTGTTAATGGAGTGGCATGAAGACTCAAGTGGCAGTCATGGTTTCAAATTAAATTGAATAAGTTGTTGCTTTCTTGTTAGGATTATTCATTCTTTGGATATTGTGCCTATTAAAAAACAAACCCTAACCTCACCGAGATGGAAAAAAATTGAGCAATCTGCATAGATCAGGTCAAATCCTGCCCATCTGTCTAGTAAGAGTGAACATCAGTTAAGTGTCTCCCTAAGTTCTGTGAGATGCTTTAGCAAATTATTTGAATCCAAGGAGGGGATGGTGGGAACTCTGATGGATCGCTGGTGGGTCAGAAGCACACCCTGTGCTTGTGACTGGTGTCTGAAGTCGGGATGAGGGGCAGTCTCATGGAATGGAGCCCTCACCCTGTGGGATCTGGTGCCATCTCCAAGAAGAGAGTGACAGGAGTGAATTGAATTAGAGGACCCCCAGCTGTGTCGCTGGAGAATCTGCAGTAGAAGTGATTGGTTGCTGATGGGAAGAAATCTTTACACATTTTGGTGACCACAGGTCATCAAATACACAGTGAGTATTCCATACTGGTGGTTGAGTGAAAGAATAGAAAAAGACATTTTGATTTGTTTCTTTCCTGTCTCCAGGTACTTTGCCTCAAGCCTAGATGCAGTAGCTTCTCTCTATGTCTGCTCTTTTTCTTTTCTTTTTTTTTCTTTTTATATTCTTTAGAATTTTTTTTATCCTGTTGTTAATTTCCTGTTACTAGTTAATCATTCTTCACTTTAAACTTCCTCTGTTCAAATAACTGTGAGCTTCCTGTCTCCTGATTGTAATTTGATTGATACAGTCACCAAGCATTGAACATTTTTCTTTGATGCTTGAGTATCTAAGAAAGAAGCAATTGCTTATTTTTCAGAACTGCACTAATGTATTGATTTTTGTGTCTCTGTAAAAACAGTATTGTGATTATGTTTAAAAAGAAGATTCCTTGTCCTTTAAAAGCATCTGAATTATTTTTAGACAAAACTGATTGCTGTCTGAGGTTTGTTTCAACATAATCTGAAGAGAGAGGAAGGTAGATTCTAGAGGAAATAAGGTTAGTCTTAAAGAAATAATTGTTGAAGCAGCATAATCACTAACTTTATATAAAAAACATAATTTTTACATGTAATATACTTAATTTTGTGTATTTATTTGTATATTTTAGAAAATAAAAAACAAAAGTGAAGATAAAATATCTTCTAGGATGACTGGACTTTATGAATATTTATTAAAGAAAAAGTCCATTATTCCCACAAGAATCTACTCTGACTGGTAGGTTTCTATAACATTCTAGGTTGTCAGAAGTTAGGATTAAGGGCTGGGGGTATAGCTCAGTTGGTAGAGTGCTTGCCTCGTAAGCACAAAGCCCTGGGTTTGATCCCCAGTACCGCAAAAAAAAAAAAAAAAAAAAAAAAAAAAAGTTAGGATTAACTCAGAGTTGAAGGTCAATATATTCAAAAGGTTCTTCTGTAGTGGGGAGGGATGGGGATTGAAATCAAATTCCTCCATGTATATTTTGTTAAAATGAACTCAAATCTTATGTATAGTTACAATGCTCTAATAATAAAAAAGATTTTTCTAGTGAATAACTGCAGGTTGCTCTAGAGTGAGCTAGAAAAACAGCTCTTTTCTATGCTTGGTCTTTTATAGGAGAGTCTCCACTCAAGTGTACTTGAACTTCTCTTTTTCAAGAGGCATTGACTGAGGTCTGGGATTGGGCTCCGAGGCATGAACTTTCTACCATGGTGACTCAAATCAGATATCTGTACTTTAAATCTGGAATGTTTTCAGTTATACAAATAGAGTAAAATAGTTTTGATGTTAGGGACCTGAATAAATCACCACTGAATAGTCTTGGACCAATTATTCTGATAATTTTGCCAGCCCACCTACCTGCTATGTCTAACTGGCCTATGGTGGCACTGTCCTCCAGCCCTGGGATCCTAGTATTCTTAATGAAATCAAGGAGTTCATTTCATATTCAACATCTCCCACGTGTATATCTCACTTAAAGAATGATCACTAGAGTACTTTTGAAGGATGATGATATTTCCATCATTAAGGTATTTCTCAAAGTCTTGGTGAAGGATCTCTTTGAGGGCATTTTAAGGGATGCTTATACATAAAACCCCAACATTCTCATTACCTTAAAAATGGATTTCTTCTTGAACATTATAACAAAGAATTTCTGGCTTCTCAATCTCATTTACCACAGGCCACCATTAGACTAGGTTTTAGCCAACTAACTGAACAAGGAATTAGAACTCCTCTGACCGTTAAAGCTTACATAGTAAATCAGAAAAACTGGGAAGTACACCCATATCAGTGGAGCCTAATCCAAAATTATTCATTTTCCTCCTTAACTGGTATAATCTACATTCATTTTTGGAGGCATTTTTCAGTTTTTTTTTCAATATAAATGAGAAGAGTCTTAACAGTTTCTATATTGTAAGACTTCTCTTCCTGAGTTTGACTGTAATTGACTTTTCAGGGCATGCTGAGATCTGGTTCAGAGACTTTGGGGGTGGATAAGGAGATGAAATTGACTTCCTCTTGTGTGACACTTCTCTCAAGGTGCAGGATCATCAGGGGAGGTGGGAGCACTTATGGGACAAGGAGGGTGGGACAGATCATAACTGAGTAGGGTTTTTGAGTACTGAGTCTGCCCAATTCTGCCATATTCCTCCATTCCAGTACTTAGTATTCAATTCTTCCTCTTCAGTACTCTAAATTTTCCACAAGGCTATGAATTGAACAAATAATTTGAGACCCACAGGATCAAACTTTGTGTTGGTTTAGTGCTAACAAAACATCTAATATAGTACCTAGTATCTATGACAGCTCAATAAATGTTATTTCTCAGTGTCTTCATGATTAATAAAATAAATAGGACTGGAGCCATGAAGAATGGAACTACAGACTTATTTCTAAACTCAACCACTGAAATTAGGATATATGATTTAAGCTTAGCAGACAGGCTAGAGAGGCTGTATAAAATCATTTTCTTGTGACACTTCATGATCTCTACTTTTGACACGCTTATTTTTTTAAAATTTGTTTTTTTTTTTAGATATACATGGCAGTAGAGTGTATTGTGACATATACACACATGAAGTAAAACTTTTTCTAATTAGAATCCCATTCTTGTGGTCATTGGCACTTTTATTGAAAAAAGAGTGTGTATATGCAACTTTTCCCCACTAAAAAGCTCTTTGTTAAAACCAGCTTACTTATTTTTTTTTTTTTTTCCATCTGGTTCTTGTTATAAGAAGGAGATTTTAAAAAATTAAAACTGGAATGCATCTTCATCTGTAGAAAGTTGTTTAGACATAAATTCTCTGTTGTATTGATTTCTCATTGGAAAGGAACTCACTCCTTGCTGTTTCATCTGGTTGTCTCATGTTTGGTTTGAACTTATGAATATATAGAAAAGGATCAGAAGAAATGGAAAATTACATTTTGTCTTTCCAGCTGAATCTGAAATTAGAACAAAATTGTTATGAATTCTCTAGTCACAGTTGCATTGGGATTTAAAGCCCTGGAGGCATATTTTTGGATTGGAAATTTACCTTCATCTGCCACCTTCCATGAGCAATAAGAGACTGTCGCCACTCAAGGTCGTCTCTGTATGGCTTGTGATTCCTTCACATGTATACATACGTATTAATTTATTCAGCACACTCCCAGTACATCTTAGATAATCATGTCAGACTCTGAAAACACAGTGCTGAAAAGACTTGATCCCTGGACTTAAGGAGTTCACGGTGTAATAGATAAGACAGGAAGCTATAGCACAATGTGACTGGGTGATAATCAATGTACATACAAAGAAAAGTATGGCTCAGAGAAGAAAAAGTTAACTAGAGTGGGGAGGGTGGATTTAAAGAAGGCTTCACAGACAAAGGAGAACTGTGTCTGGAAGGGTAATGGAGGTTTTCCCTGGAAGAAGAACAGGAGGACATTTCAGCTAGAGGTACTGGCACGTGCATAGGTGGAAGGCCTGAAGTAGCCTGAGGTTTTGGGAAACTCTAGGTTGTTGCAAGTATGGCCTTGGAGAGGGAGTGGCAGGAGATGGGGTGGGAGGGGTAGGTGGAAGCCAGAGCATGGTAGGCCTTGAATACCATGCTGAGGAATTTGTACTACTTCCTACAGTTACTAGAGAGCCATTGTTGACCTCAAACAGGTCAGGTTTGAATTTAGAACAGTAGTTCTAAGAAGCAAACTATGGTCAATTGGAAGCAGAGGCAAAGGTAGAACAGGAAGAAATTGGAGGCAGGGAGATCAACTGTAGCAAAAAATATGGCAATGGTTCCTGTAGGAGAGGCTGGCAACGTTCACTTTTGACACTGTGTTCATTCAGCAGGACTAAGGTCTCTTGGCTGTACTAATAGGAATCCTAATTCTTATCAGCTTACTCTGGTTTTCTAAAATGAAATCATACTTATGGCAGGGTGGCAGAGGTGACAGAAGACCACCACGGCTTCATGCTCCCCTTTCGTGGTGAAAAAAATTGTTGGAAGCAGGGGCTGGGGTTGTGGCTCAGTGGTAGAGAGCTTGCCTGGCACGTGTGAGGCACTGGGTTCGATCCTCAGCACCACATTAAAATAAATAAATAAATAAAATAAAAGGTATTGTGTCCATCTACAACTAAAAAATATTAAAACAAAGCAAAACACTGTTGGGAAGCAGATGCCCAGCCAGGAGCTGAGTAGCCCGACCTCACAACCTGGAGGGGCCCTGTCACCACTGCTCCACAGAGGGATGTAAATGCAAGGGACTGGCTTACTTCAGGGCTAAGGTGATTAACTATTAGATGTGAGCTCCCTTAAACTCCTTCTGTCCCCCTCCTTACCAAGTCACCACTGGAAGGAGAACTGCCAGATCTGACTGGACTTTATTGTGCTGTTTGACTCAGCATTTAACCTACTCTATCTTTGACACAGCCTATCTCTTCTGTTGCCAAATTACAGAAATCTGTTATTAGACTTTGAGAATTTGATGGTAATTTATTAAGGTGAACTTGAGATCAGTTCATGAGGAATTATGAATTATTATGGCACTCCCCCTAGACCTGTGTAATTTTTTTTTTTTTTTGGTACCGGGGAATTGAACCCAGGGGTGCTTAACCACTGAGTAACATCTGCAGCCCTTTTTAACATTTTATTTAGAGACAGGGTCTTGCTGAGTTGCTGAGAGTCTTTCTAAGTTGCTGAGGCTGGATTTGAACTCACAATTCTCCTGCCTCAGCCTCCCAAGATGCTGGGATTATAGGAGTGTACCACTGTGTCAGGCAATGTATATGACTTCTATTATTTTTTGTTGAGCACTGTTTCCAAGCTTTCTTGAGTTGGAGGCCTGCGTTCCAGAGAGACTCACATGGGGACTAGAAGTGCAGCCATAGATCACATTCTTTCTCTGACTACATTCTTCCAGTTTGACTAAGTTATGTTGTAAGTTTGACTAAGTTATGTTGTAACTTGTTTTGAGCACTGGATAAGTTCTTTCCTTTTCATTCCCACAAACTTATTTTGGCGCCTGATATGTACTTGGCCTGTTCATAGAGTTTTACATTGTGCCTGGAATGCTGCTAGTTGTTCGGTTGTAATAATGAACAAGAAGGAAATGGTCTTTGCTCTCTTAAAACTTAGAGTACTGGTGGAGACAGAGAATGAAGGAAAATTTTTACCAAGTGACATAAATGCTTTATTTGGGGAAGAGTAGGATGCCCTGAGAGAGATAGGAACACAAAACCTGAATTGGGGAATTTAGATGGCTTTTGGAGGAAGTGCCATTTAAGCAGGTATTTCAGGTGGGATAGGAGTCAGTCAGGTGAAGAGTAGGCTATAATGTTCCAGGAGGAGGAAGACAGGGTGGGAAAAGACCTAGAGGAGAGGGAGCATGAGAAGAGCTATAGAAGTTCCACGGACCTTGGGAACTTGAGAAATGCGATGGCTAATATTGAGAAAGGAAGCAGGGGTCTGATGACAAATGGACTTGTAAGCTGTGTTAAGGAGACCGTCTTAGGTTAGGGTATCCCAAATGAGGAAGCTGAGGCAAGAATTTGGATGGTTTATTTGAAAAGTGATTTTAAATAGATGGAATGATGAAGAAATGCGGAATATGTCAGAGAAGGGAAGTGTGGTGCGCAGGCTGTGCCCTGCTCTGAGTTACTCCATGATGTTTAGAACAGTAGTTTTCAGACTGTGCTTGAACCCCAGTTACTCCACTGTGTGAAGCAGCACTTTGCGATGAGATACTCCATGTTGAGTATGAGTCCCAAGGTAGAGTAAGTCCACATCTGGTTTATACAAGCAAACACCTATCATGGCACAACCATAAGGCACAAACTGATAAATAATTTACACATGACAACTTACCAAACTAAATTAAAGAGTACTTGGACATGTGGTATACTAAATCATGTCAGGAACACCAGGCACTGGAGCTTATTAACCTCATCACATGCAGCCCTCTCACCTAAGGATCATAAAAGAAGGAATCTCCTGAGACTGGACATGGTGGCACCTTGACTCCATCACCTGGTCACTTGCCCAGGAAAATTGCCTCAGTGAAGAAGATCTGAAATTCTGTCCTAGGCTTCAACAGGGCATGTTTTCTCCTGCCACGCACAGCCCACTCCATACTGACACTGAAACCGCAACTGCCCTCAGTCTGGACCCTCTGCCTTAACAACTCTGTGGAACTTGTTCTTTAAAAATCCTTAGGTGAGCATCCACGTGACTCTTTGACTCTTCGTATTCATTTCTCTGCCTGTGCTCTTGACTCAGCATCCTATAATTCTGTGGCATCTTAACCCTTTTTTAGTCTTTCTGTAATATATATATATATATATATATATTAGTGTATGAAGTATAATGTGTGACTTGAGTGTTATAGGTATTAGAAATTAAGATCGGAATAAAAGAACTTGTATTTGCCTGTCTTATGACTGTCAGGTGACCCATGAGTATTTGGTGAACTACCACAAATGAAATTGGTGTAGCCTGTGAATTTATTGTTCTCTAATAACAATAAGTAAATAACATTGTGAAAAAACACAAATGTGTTTTGTCTATGTTAATGACATAGCTTTCTCATGACAGGAAGAAAGCCTACAAAAGTCATGTTGACAAGCAGGTGACTGCTCTGGGCAACTAAAGCTCAGTCCTACTTGAGACCCTCTGAGTGACTATGCTGGACATGCCTGAGTTGTTACACTGTGTCTAAGGACACTGGAGCACTCTCATATCTCATTGGTTGGAGGTTGTTCCTGGGGGCCCTAACTTTCTGGCACTACTGGCCTATTCTGAAGTCCTCAGAGAATGTCTGCAGGCCAAGAGGCACAGCAAGCCAGTGTGTATAAGAGAAGTGTGTAGGCATGTGACCAGGGCAGCGATAGTGTTTTGTAAGAGCCTAAAAATTTTTTTTTTTTTTTTTTGGTACTGGGGATTGAACCCAGAAAGTTTTTATTACTGAACTATATCCTGAACTTTTAAAAAATTTTTTGAGAGAGGGTCTTAACTAAATAACTGAGTCTGGCTTTGAACTTGCAATCCTCCTGCCTCGACCGCCTGAGTCTCTGGGATCACAGGTGTGCACCACCACACCTGGTGAGTATAGTGTTCCTATATACTGTGGAAATCCAAGTGGGTTGTTACTATATTGATGATGATTGAATGGGTCGGGGCTAATGGTAACTGAGATTACTTAGTGGAGATTCAATGTGGGAAGAGGAGAGTGCCTATGCAATAACCTGAGAAAGACTAACATTTAAGGAGGAAGAAGAGATGCTTATGGGGAAAATGAGAATAAGCCTGAGACACAGGAGGAAATTAGAAGAGTGAGAATTTAGGGGACTCAAGGGAAGAATGTTTAAAAAAATTTTTTTTTTGTTTCTTTAGATTGTTGATTGACCTTTATTTATTTGCTTATATGCAGTGCTGAGAATTAAACTCAGTGCCTCACACATGCTAGGTAAGCACTCTACCACTGAGCCACAACCCTAGCCTGGAAAGAATGTTTTACAAGATAGAGTAACCAAGCTGGACGTGGTGATGCATGCCTGGAATCCCAGCAATTCAAGAGGTTGAGGCAGAAGGATGGCAATTTTGAGGCCAGCCTCAGCAGCTTGGCAAGACCTAGTCTCCAAACAAAAAATAAAAATGTCTGGGGATATAGTTCAGTGGTAGAGCACCCTTGGGTTCACTCCCCAGTATGAGAGAATGAGAGAGAGAGAGAGAGAGAGAGAGAGAGAGAGAGAGAGAGAGAGAGAGAGAGAGATTAGCTAGCAAGAAGAAGGAATTCTTCATAATGATGAGACAAATCAATGGCTAAAAATTGTCTGTTGGGATGAGCGTTTAGGATGTTTGAGTGACAATATTTTCAGTGGAATTGTATGACCACAACAGATCAGAAAGAATTGAGAATGATATGAGAAAATGAGGATAGCAGATTAGTTCAATTCCTTTAAGCAATTCGTAGGCTATGGTTTGAGAGCTTCTCCTCTTTCTCTCCTCCTCCTGTGCTGCTTCTCCTCCTTCTCTTCTTCTTCCTGCTCCTCTTCCTTTCAGAGACAGACACATTTAAATATTGAGGGAATGAGAGGAATGACCTGGTAGAAGGAGTAATGGGAAGACGACACAGAAAGGAGCAAATGATGGATGAAACTAAACCTCTTGAAGGTAGGGAGGAGCGCCAGAGCACAGCAGGAGTTACTGACCTTGGAGTGGGAAGCGGGGAGTCTGGCCATTTTAATAGAGAAAAGTAGGAAGGGATGAGTGTAGGACAGTCCTACATGTCATTTCATTCCTACAGAACTCTCTGGGAATGAACATTCTTTCTCCTAATTTGCAAGAGATGGAATTGAGATCCAGAAGAGTTAGGTAACTTGCCCGAAGTCAGGAGAACCAAGGAGAACCAAGGTCTGACCCAAAGCCCATGCTAACTTCGAGTCTCAATTATAAAGGTCACTTACCTGCAATATTTTAAAAACTTAAGTTCTCCATAAGGAAGTACCCTAAAATATGACTGAAATTTAGTTGGGTCTTTGTTTTATGACTTGATAAGCCAGAATGCAACTACTGGAACTAATGTGCAGTACCATTTGGTAGGTACCTAGCAAAAGAAACTGCCCTTAATTAATGTTTGACCAATTTGGAACCAAAGGTCTGATATTTCCTGAGTGAGACTTTGCTACAATAAACAACCTTGCTTTTGCCTCTGTGGGTGGCTGAGAGGCACCAACATGCATATCTTGTATAATTATCTCTTACTCCTTCAACAATCCTGCCATGTGGGTATTATTGTGTCTGTGTTAAGAATGAGAAAACTGAAGCTCAAAGAGATCCAATACTTGCCCAAGGCCACAAAAGAGGTGGCGAAGGAAGGATGTGAACCAAAGTCTTCCTGATTCCAAAGTTGTTCTTCCTTTTTCAATGAAGAATTGTTTCATGTAGCTTGGGGATAAGAAGGGAGGAGGTGGTTGGCGGATGACTTATGAGGCTTTGTAATGCTTCCTGGCATGAAGCCTGCTTCCCAAGATTTTGTCTTTCTTCTTTCAACTTCTTGAACTTAGAAAGAGTTGCAGGACTAATCATAGCAAATATTTAAGTAGCACCAATTATTGTTCTAGGTGTTGTAGGTATAATGACTGAAACCTATTAAGTCATTCTGTCATTATCTTCATATATAGAAAGGCTGAGCGACTTGCTCAAAGTCACATAGTGTGTAGGTATCAAAGTCAGAGGCTATTTCAAATGACATCATCAAGTAAAGGGGTTGCTCCAGAAAAGTGTTCTTTAGCTATTATTTGAATAAACTGTCATTGTTTCTCTTCCGACACCCCAGTCACACCGAGTGGCACAGGCTGAAGGGACCCCAGAGATGAGACACTTGGTGTCTTCTTCACACTTACATCCCTGCTTCAATATTCCAGTTCTAACTTTAACTTCTCTTAGTTGGAGTATTATGACAGGCACTTGAAAACTATAAAAAACTTACAAAAATAGCATTGATATGATTATTAAAACAGCAACTTAGCAAGACCTTGTCTTAAATTAAAAAATAAAAAAATCTGGGGACGTAGCTCAGTGGTAGACTGCCCCTGGATTCAATCTCCACGTCTGCCATTTGGTGTCAGATCAGTTGTGCTGAGATATCCCTCTCTTGCTCAACCTTCACTAGCTGTAGATCAAGTCCATGTCCATCCCCTGTCTAACAGTTTGGCCAGTCTCGCAGGCCACCCTTTTCGCTCTGTTCCTTCAATCCCACCCTCCCTGAGCTGCTCTTCCCTTCTCTGTTGTTTCCTGTAAAAATCCTTCCTTTATCAAACTCCAACCTCAGAGCTAACACCAGCATTTAGCAAACCCCCAGCCCCATGGTATTTCTGTGCTTCACTTACTGTCAAGGATTATTGTTTTGAAATACACAAATCTTTTTTTTTAAATGAACAGATGGGTTTATTTCAGCAGTTGAGTTTGTAACTCTTGCTTTAAGCAAGAATACTACAGTGATTATATATCAGGAATAGACAATTTCCTACACTGTCAAATATATAAAAGTTCCTTTTGCACTTTCTTCAACACTGATCAACAAGCAGGTCCAGTCCACATTTGCCTTCATCTATTTATTGAGTTAACTAAGCTTCTTCTTCAGAGACTCTGGCATCTCAGGTGGAGCAGGGCGAGCCTGACGTAGACCTTCACAGAGTCATAGATGAACCACTGTAGCGCAGTAGGAGTACCAATCATGATGATATGGGCAAAGAGTCCCTTCCACACACCTTTAAATCCAAGCCTCTGGAGGACCTGAGAAGCACTGCTACCTTTCTCTTTATTCAGCACAGACACTACAGAATCAGCAGGACGGGAAACAACTGCACAAAAGACTCCAGCTAAGTAACCTGCCACAAATGTTACATACAACCAGCTGTTCTACCTTTGTACATTCACTTCGGGGCTTAGGAACCACAAACTTGTACAATGCTTCAACAGTACTTTCAAAGCAGGCAAACTTCATCATGGTATATGGTATCTGTCTCATCCAGAGTGGAGCAACTCCCTTGTAGAACGCTTTTATGCCTTCTTCCTTATACATTTTGGGAGCTGCTTTCCTCAAAGTGTTGGCATAACCTGGTTGGGTTTGAATTCAAACTTTAGCAACTTCCATAGGAGCCAGGGCAATGTCAGCAAAGAATTCAGCACTGGCAGAGGCAGCCAAATATAGTGATGTGCGCCAGAGACAGGAGTTCTCCTCATCAAGCATGTTGCTATACAAGACTTTGAAGACTTCATAAAAGCCAAACTTGCAGAGCCCTTGCATAGAGTAACCAATGAAAGTTGAAGCCCATCCTTTAGCCAAACCAGGAACACCATCCTCCTTAAGTGTAAATGAGAATCCGTTAAATATGCCCTTGTACTTTTGCGGATCCACCTGCATACGACATTTCACTAAGTCCAGGGGAATGACAGCAGTGTGTGTCAGCCCACAACTTAAGACCCCACCAAAGCCACACAGTGCATAAAAATTCATGGAGCCATATTCACAACTGTACTTCTACCCAGCAGCGGCTGCCAAGTTGCGGGAACAGCCGGGCCGGCCCAAGGGCCGGTGGGGCTGCTACTGGGTGCATCATGCACCAGCTGCAGGGGTGGCGCGTTGAAGGGGTTCCGCCGGTGCACCCTGGACGAGTACATCTTTTCCTTAAGATGGCAAACATGCAATCTCTCCCTCGGAAAGGCTACGGTTCACAGAGGCCGAATGTCCTCCCGGTCCTCAGATCCGTGCCCTTCGCTCATCATCAACATGACGCACGGAGCTCACAAATTTTTTTTTTTTTTTTTTGGCACCAGGGATTGAACCCAGGGATGCTTTACCATCCCCAGCCCTTTTTAATATTTTGAGACAGGGTCTTGCTGAGTTGCTTAGGGCCTCACTAAATTGCTAAAGCTGGTTTTGAACTTGTGATCTTCCTGCCTCAGCCTCCTGAGCCTCTGGGATTATAGGCGTGCACCACCATGCCTGATCTGAAATAATCAACTCTTGTTCCAACAGAAGGTGAACTCTTTGCTGGCCAGTGACCATGTTATTCAGTTTTCTACAGTGCTTTAAATCGCATCATTGAATGGAAATTTCATATATGTGTATTTTGAAAGAAGGCCAAAAAACCTGGCTCTGCGTGTGGTCTCACCCAGCATCCCAGAATGGGATAGGACAGAGCAAGAGTCCTCCCTTCAGATCAAGGCTGAATCATCTGCCTCCTCCTTCTAGAAAAGCAGGCTGGAGGGTAAGCACTCCTACAGCTCAGCAGGGCAGATGGATGTGTCTAGAAGAGGCTGAAGGACCTGAGTAGGAACAAACAGACAAAGTGGGGGCTGCTCACCCTTTGGTGGCTTTGGGTAACATGACGAATAGGATTTTACATTTGAGCAGGTCAAGTTCTATGTTCTGTGCTTAGAGAGTTAATGGAAATTATTTCCCCTTTTATTAAAAGAATGGTGTGACAATATTAAAACATTGATAACATGACCATTTTCACTTTGATATAATCCCTTTCAGACTGCCCATGATCATACATTTAAAAAACTATTCAAGCTGGGCGTGGTGCCACATGCCTGTAATCCCAGTGACTTGGGAGGCTGAAGCAGGAGAATTGCAGGTTTAAAGTCAGCCTCAGCAATTTAGCGAGGTCCTGTCTCAAAATAAAACACAAAAAGGGCTGGGGATGTGGCTCAGTGGTTTAGCACCACTGAGTTCAATCCCTGGTACCAAAACCCCCCACAAAACTATTCAGTAGCTGCAGTTAGAGTGAACACACCCTTTTATAGGCCTGTTGAGATCTTGCAGGAAACCAGATGAACAAGTGTTCTAGGGAGGGGGTCCTTTTCACCCAGATCCTGTGGCCCTATCATCTTGATTTTCTCCCTCTCTTAACTTTGGCATGACTTGCCTTGGATTAATTTTTTTCCCTTCCTCTTCTGCTCTCAAAGCATCTTAGAAAGATAACTATGAATCCCACCCCATTTTATCTTTTGTAGCTGGAATGCGATAGGAATGTGAGTGCAGGAGGCAAGTGGGTGGAACACTGAAGAACATATTTATGGTCTGACTGTCTCCTTTTGGACCATACTCTCTTTCGCCTAAAGGAGTAGTAATCACCTAAACCTTGGATCTGCTGAGTTGTAAATTGAGAGACCTGGACACCACATTCCACATTCTTTACCGTGCATCATTCATTTAGCACCTCGTATCCCACCGCATGCACTTTCTATGTGAACTTGCTTCCCTTGAAAGGGAGGACTTGAATGGCCTCCTCAGTACTCTGTGTCCTGGAAATTCTTTTTTTCCATCATTACCAAGTCTGGGGATGAAGCAGAGAGAAGAAAGGCTAAAACCTTAGATTGTCTGGATAGTCTCCATCAGCTCTGCACCTTGGTCAGATTGCCTGTGGAGTGGGAACAGTAGTAGTAACTATCTAATAGTTGTTGGAAGGAGCAAATGACTTTCTTTTCTTTCCTTCTTCTTTTTTTTTTTCAAATTCCTGGACTCAAGCAGTCCTCTTGCCTCAGCCTCCCCAGTAGCTAGGGCTCTGGGTGTGTGCCTTCATACCTGGTTTAATGAGTTAATACTGGTAAAGCAGTAGAACTCAATAAATAGGAGCTGTTGCTCAGATGTCTTCTAATTTGTCTCTTACATAAAATCCTCACCCTGCCCACAGTGATCCCTTACCTTACTCTTTCCAAAGAAAAAAATTGATACTCAATTTACTCAAATAATACTGTTGAGACAGTTGCAGGATAAAAGGGAAGAAATAATATCTGGGTTCAAATTTTTTTTTTTTTTTTTTTTTTTTTTTTTTTTTTTTTTTTTGCGGTACTGGGGATCAAACTCAGGGCCTTGTGCTTGCGAGGCAAGCGCTCTACCAGCTGAGCTATCTCCCCAGCCCTGGGTTCAAATTTTGACACATTAAGTACTGTGATTCTTTGAGGGGTTACTTGATTCTTTGTTTTGACATATGTAAAATGAATATTTGAATACCTTAACAGGGTTATTGTGAGGAGTGGTTAAGAAATATCTCATATGGGTCCTGATTCATGGTAGACGCTCAATAAACACACTTACTCTTTCAAAAAATATTATTTAGAGCTTTTGTTTTCTAGATTATAAAAGTAGAATTGTGATAGAAAATTAGCAGTGTATAAAATTAAAGTAATAGAAAACATATTTCTGGAGACAGTTTCCCCAGTCAGTAACTCTGATGCTGGAAACTAAACACGGCTGGCTGTATTTCCTTTTGTCTCTCTCTTTCTCTCTCTCTCTCCCCCAGCCCACATGGGTGTGTGTGTGTCTATGTGCCTGAAGATGCACAAGCAGGCTTGCATTTATGTTATATCCTAATTTTGCAGGTTGTTTTACTTTACATTGACATTTCTCCATCTCATTTAATATTTTTCCAAGTCATGGTTTTTATTAACAGTAGAGCATCCCACTTACATCTCTTCATTGTTTATCTATAACTCTGTTTTTGGACACTGAGATTTTTATTCAGGTTGTAGTTATTCTAAATTGTGCTGCATTAAATATCTTTGTTCATGAATTTCATAACTGTTTTTGATTACTTTGTTAAGATAGATTCCTAGGGATAAAAATTCTGGATCAAGTGGAGTCGGGGAAGGGGATTAGGCAGAGGTAGGAAGAGAAGGAAAGGGAAGGTACTAGAGAACAAAATTGACCGGATTATAGTTATATTGTGTGCCTGTATGAATATGGAACAATGAATCCCACTATTATGTATAATTTTGATGCACCGATAAAAACCTTTTTAGAAAACAAAATGAAAAAAAAATTGCTCAAAGAAACGATATTGAAGGGTCCCAGTACATATTGCTAACTTTTGTCTTCCCCAAATGTTGTATAGAGTACATTCCTATCAACAGTGACTGCGGGTGCCCATCACATGCCACCTTTGCCAGTGCTTTGTTGTGTTATTTAACTTTTTGTCTGCTTTACCTATTATCTTTGAACCTATTTTGTAATCTCCTCCAGCAAGCACTGTGGCCATCTGACTCTTCGATACCTGCCACAGAACTTTCCTGGGAGTCACTCACATGGTAGCCCTTGTTAATATTTGTCACAAGAATGACTTCTATTTACAGTTATCCCTCTGGTGCTAAGAATTGGAGAAGTCACCTGAACAATCACTTTCAAATTGGTCAAATTGAGAGGGAGGTTTATAGACTTGTCCTTGGTCTCACAGAGAGACTGATTAGGGAGAAAAGTATTAAGTCACAAGAGAATTTCCTGATGTTAAAGGGACATGGACAAGGGAATGGGTCCACCAGGGAAAACAAACTCTTTTTCAGGGTCAGTTCTGCAGTGTTTTTGAAACTGACTGTCTGCACTGCTATCTGTTTTTCCTTCATAATGGGTGTGGAGAGGGGCGGGATCTGCTTTTACAACTCAGTCATGTAGCAGAATGAGTGGAATTTTCCAGAGGGTTCCTCTTGATGGATATTGGCATAATTGCAGCTTTGCCCTCTGGGAGCTATTAGGCTGCAGCCCTGAAGCCTAGACAGCTATTTTAGCAGGTCAGATTGTGGGAGCTATGTGTTTTTGTTGGCACAAAGGGCCATGTAGGATTTCAAACCATAAATACCATTTTTATTTTCCTTGCACTAGCTCCCTACTAAGTGCTTTGAATGGGGCTAAAGTGAGGAAAGTGTCACCCCTTCTCTCCCAACACACACACACACACACCCATCCCAAATCAGTGACTTGGAAGATTCCCTGGCAATGGGCACTTTCCTGAAGGCCAGGGTCTTCAGTAATCTGGTGGGAATGACACATTGCTTCAGGATTTCCCCAAATCTACATGCCCACTGTGAAGATGAATTGATATTTCCTTTTTCTGTCCCCTAGAGCCTTCTCTTCTTGGGACAGTTGTCTTTCTGTTGTCAGATAAAGTCTTGGAGTGTGAAAGTTTACAGGGTTGGGATCATCTGAGCCCATAATCATAATTCCCTGTGTTAGTTTTATATGCCTTTTGTGAATTGACTGCTAATCTTCACTGTATCCAGTAAACACAGTTTCCCTCGGGGCATGCAAACCAATGGTAAATCTGACCTGATACACATTCTCACAGATGAGAGATTGTTTGCCTTGACATGATGGGTCAATTCATTCCTTTATTCTCTGTACCTATAGAAGAGGTTACCTTTTAGGACCTCCTTTCCCAGAACTATAGTTTCCTTAACCTACAGGTTGGAAGTCTTCTTACAATTAAGAATCATCACTGTGGCCAATAAGGTAGAGCAGCAGGCTAACTCTCCATGTGCAGAGACTGGAAAATGTAAAACTTTCCCCCCAGACTCCCTTGCAGTTAGGGTTTTGGTGTGCTTGAGTTTCTGTCAACCAGATGTGCTTCCTTGAGACTTGGATGTGGAACCAAGTCATGTGGAAAGAGGCAGGGCAAGGGGCATCTGTGTTTGCCTCTGTGGACTGTGCTATAACTGGTTGTGGAGCTACCAGCTATGGCAATGGTTTCTCAGTTCAGTTGGCAGCTTCCTGAGCCTTGGTGGCTCAGCTTTTGAGCATGGATTTGGGAATCATTTCTGAAGTTGATCTAGGTTAGTTGTTTTAGCTAGGCAATTCCACTCCACTATTTAACACTCCTGTAACAAATCCTTCCATTGATACAATCCTGTAACTACAAAGTTATAATATCTTGTGCATTTGTTGACTGAGACAAAATAAAATGATTGAAATTTTATCCTTGACTTTATTATGAATCTTTCTCCAAAGTTAGGTTTAAACTATTTGTATGCTTTTTCTTGCAATGGGAGGTGACTTTATACTTCCCAGGTTTACATGAAAGTTTTTCCTGGAATTACAATTGATGTATCTGATCACAAAAATGAATGTTTCCATCTTTTTTTTTTTTTTTTACCTAACTGAAACAACGTAAAGGGTCAATTTATGGAATTCATATATCACCTCTCCATAATAATATTAACATATTAACATATGATGCATATGTATATACACACACACATATGTATATACATGTGTATATATACAGCAGACTGTAATAGGTACAGAAAAAGGCAGGGGAAGTATTCGCAATTGATCAAGCCATCGGTACTGGCACTTCATTTTCAACAAAAGATCTGCACCCTGTATATAAGTCATGCCTAGATATTTCCTGACACCGGGGAGTTGACTCAACAGAAGTTACTATGGCATTATTACTGAGGAATCATACTATGCCCTCCCTCCATTGGTTCTCTTATGGGCTTATTTTTGCCCTAGAGTTTGCTGAAACTTGGCTATGAAAAATGGGTTTGGACATTTAAGGCAACCTGGTTGGAAAAGCAATGAATTTAATTGGGCAAGACATGCTCAGTTATTATAAAATCAGAATGTGTTCCTGCAGAACCCTCTCATACCACTTGCAGTTTGGTCCTTCATCTAGAAGAATAACAGGACAGAGCAATTAGATAAGTTAGACTCTAAGACTGAATGGAAAATGCTTTCCCATTTTGTAGGTTCTGTGGAAAGAGCTCTGGTATGTGCTGGCTATCTAAGGGCATACTTATTTCAAGCAGGGAATCAGCATTTCAGAAGTATCAACAAACATGCTATCTCAAATTCAGAACTAGAAAAAAAAAAGACTTTATTTATTGAGGGCAAAAGGATGCAAACAATACAAAAATCTAACGCTTTAACTTTCTCTGCTTGTTGAATGGGAGTTGGATGTTATTTGCACATTTTCTAAGGGTCCTGATCTCTCATGAAATCTTTACACAAGGGGAAGCTGTGGGGTAGATTCCTTAAGCAACCCTTTGGGAGAACTATCAGGATGGGAGTAATTGCTGGATTTTTACTTCTTTCCCTTCTGCTTCATGTGTACTACAAAATAGTCATTGCATGCAATGGTGAGGCCTGCGATTAGCGAAAAGAAGCTCTGGAAGCCCACTTTGCCATCTCTGCACTGGTCCAGGTCCTTCATTATTTTGTCCACAGCCAGAGGGTCTTTTTGATTCTTGGGAAAGAAAAAAGAACAGAGGCAAGAAATATCAGTGAATGATTGCAATGATGAGCTTACCTGATTTGCACCACACACAGACATGTGCCTAATTTCCCAGTTATTTGGGTCTTCTCTTAGGTCAGAAGTGACCTTCATAAGGCTTGAGGGAGAATTTCAGTAACTTCTTATTTATATTCTGCCTAAAAACCACTCTATACTCACCATTTTTTAGTTTAAACTTACATTGTCTTAATAAACTTTTTTTCCTCATAGTGTGATCCAATCCTTTATAAAGGAAACTCCTTATGAGAAGATCTCATAAGATTATTAGGGAATAAGCTTCAGATCATTGCCATTCCTATCTTAAGGAGGTGTAATGATGCCATGGGGTATTTCAGGTTTTGAGAAGTTGGATAGACAGCTCTCTTTTCTCTTTGGCATAGCTGAGGCCAAGCTAGTGTGACATCACATCACATTATCTACATGAACTTGAATAAGTCACACAGCTTAGCATACTTTCCTGTATCAACTATGAATGGAGGAGTCTGGCCTGGAGTGTCATCCCTGGGATCCCTTCCATTCTTTGAGTTGGTGAGTCTATGCCATACTGTACTCTTCACTAGATGCTGTACATTGGATGACTTCAAAAGGAATATGTATGGTGGAATCATATGCCAGGTATGAATGTGTGAGGCAGTCATGGGCAAGCAAGATCCTATTGGCTTTCATCATGCTTCCATGGTGATTGGCTTGATCACTTCTTCTTACAGTGATGCTAATTAGAAGTGGGAAAGTGATGTTTTTCTTATAGGGTCCATGCCATCAACCAGAGAGAGAACCATGGCCCATGTGAGGTTGTTAAAAGGCTCAGGTAAAGTATTAATGGGTTCCAGTGACTAAACATCCGAGCAAGGGAACTGATACTCAGTGATTCAAGTGTGCTGGATGTTTATATTATACTCAGAAACCCCTTAAGGTAAAGCAACCACATTTCCTAGATGGCAACTTCTATCCTAAGTAATCAACTAAAACCTGTTCCATGCACCTCATTCTGGCCTCGCTTCCAGCTTCCTGGCTGTGGTCAGGAGTGACATTGCATTGTATGACATAAGGGATCTACTTCAGAACAAAATGCTCTGTTAGTGCAGTGTGTGTGTGCATGTGTGTCTGGAAAGATGATCCTGTTTCTGGAATAAATCACCCTGCCATGTTCAGCACTCCACACTGCTCACACCCTTTATGTTTCTCACGCCACGTGTCTTTGGAGAGGAAAGGTCTGTGTTTTAAACAAATGTATTCTGACTTCTAACTTATTCAACAACATGATTAACAAGTGTTTAACAAGTTTTAACAAGTTTTAGTGTTGAGAACCCCTTGGTCCATGGGATGGGCTGGTTCACGCTGAGCACATTTTGTTCTTCTATGCTAGCCTAAAAGATTACAGAAAGTGAAAGTGATCTTGCAGATAAATCACACCCATCCCTCTCAGTTTACAGAGGAGGGAACTGGGTCCCAGAGAGCTGAAGCCTCCTGCCCATTGTAAGTTAGGCCACAGCCAGCTCTTCTAACCCCTGGTTTGGGGCTAGATCATAGAGATCTGCAACAGCAGAGTAACAATCTTCTAGCTTAGTATGGGATAGCACTGTGGTGACTGCAGGTCAAACAGAGGAGTTCAGTTATTTGTTTAACCATTATTGACGATGTGTAAAAAAATTGTTCTGCAGAGCTCCATGTTAATTGATCTAGGACTTAGGGGCTTGGCAAATGTGCTATTTGCCAGGCAGATGATAAGAGGCAGGACCCAGCCTTTGTTATCACTTCCCTTCACCCTTGGGGGGCTAATGCATTATACAACACCCAGAATGGGAATGATCCTTTCAAGTGACTCCAACTGTGGCCAGGGAAGACTGGCTTTTATTTCAATCTACTGTGGGATCAGCAATGTTTCATCTTGGTTGCACATTAAATTCAAAAAAACATATCTTGAGGGCTTACAAAGTCAAAGGACAACTGTGCCAGTGGCCTAATGTCTGAGTGATGTATATGGGTTGATGGCAGTCCTCTTCTCATCTTCAGGGTTGCTCAGTCTAACACAGTGAGGCATAAACTCAACTGTGCTTCTATGCTCTATAGCATTTTCAGTGTGAAAAGCAGTTATTTCTGGAGTGCTTGGTTCTTATTCAGCAGAAGATTGACACTGTTCCTTTAGACTAGAGTTGAAAGAAGAGGGAGAAAAAATAATACCTCTTTTGTCTGAAAGAATTTAAGAAGGGAGATTTGAGGTAGGAGTGTAGTTTGGCAGTAGAGCACTTGCTTAGTATGTGTGAGGTGTGAAGTACTGGGTTTACTTGCAGCGTGTGCATGCACACACACGTGCGCGTGTACACCCCGACACACACCTGCACAGAGATTCAAGTTGTTAAAAGTGGAATATGACCAGGATGTGGCATCTCCAGCATCAGGTTTATGAACTTGAAGGTGGCCATGCCTGGTTGAATACTCTCTTGTGAAAAGCTTTCTTTCCCCCATGTTGTTTCAGAGGGTGCCGATAACTCCAGATGGAATTTTCTAGCAAACACTCATGCAGTGGTTATTTGTGTGTAGTCCTATTTCATCTGCAGGTTGTAGGCTTCTTGAGGGCAGGGGCTGTCTCTTCTTTATTTTGTTTCCCCTGTGATACTTTTATAGTATTCAATACTGTTTAGTAAGCAAATGAATAAAAACAGCTTTCTAGTAGTGACCTCCACTGGGAAGGGAAGGAAAAGGAAGTATTGATTTTTACATCTGGTTCTTTCTGAACCTTTCAATACTTACTTCCAAAAATCCAGGGAACTCCTTTTCCATGAGTACTCTCAGATCCTCCTTGGTTAAATAGCCTTTATCTCCGGCAAATTTGTGAAATGTAAACATCATGGTTTCCATGGCGTGTTCCATTTGAGATGGCATTTTGATGAAGTCTGTTGAAACCTGTTAAAGGATGTAAAGAAACCCAGTTTACATTAACTTTTATGCCAAATGTACAGTTAGTCTTGAGGATAATTGGAAAGAGGGTGATTAGATAATCCATTTGATACTTTTTTGGGGGGCAGTACTAGGGATTGAACCCAGAGATGCTCTACCACTGAGTTACATCCTTAGCCCTTTAAAAAATGTAATTTTATTTAATTAAAAATTTTATTGGTGCATTATAATCATACATAATAGTGAGATTCATTATTCTATATTCATACATTCACATGACATTTTTTTTTTTTTTTTGAGATACGGTCTCTAGTTGCCCAGGTTGGTCATGAACTTGTGAACCTCCTGCCTCTGTTTTCCAAGTTATTGGCATTCCAGGTGTGCACCACCACACCTGGTTTCATTTGATTCTTTACAGCTGTAAAACTCAATGTGTCTAAGGACCAAGTTATCCCAGTTTTTGGGTTTCTTGCTGGTAGAAATAAGCCTGAATGAGGGATCTGTCAGGTTACCAGCTAATTCTGCATAAATCACATAATAAAGAATAAAATCTAATCATTTGGAAAAAGAAGATCAGGGTATCTCTTTTTTTTTCCAGGTACAGGGATTGAACCCATGCTTAACCACTGAGCTACATCTCCAGTCCTTTTTATTATTACTTTTTCTATTTTTTATTTTGAGGCATGGTCTCACTAAGTTGCTTAGGGCCACACTAAATTGCTGAGGCTGGCTTTGAACACGCAATCCTCCTGCCTCAGCCTCCCAGGCCACTGAGGATCTCTCATTTTAACTGACAAAGCACCCACTGAAAGACCATATACTTCTTTGTTTCTCTTGGTGCTGGCAAATGAGACTCTTAGATATGGCTGAACACCAACAGCCTACACAGTCAAGACTGGTTAACATGAAACCTTTGATCCTCCAAGCTTAACATAGGAACCTGGTTCAGTCTGATTCTAAGATTTGGAAATCTGCTTACAGATGAATTTGTCCACTGGACAAGTATTTCTTTACTTGTTATTTGCTCTGAATTTGTTATTTATAGCAATAAAGACACTTGAATCTCTGACAATAAAATGCAGCTGCCCTATCTGAAAACAAGCTCTCCAAATTTCAATATTTAGTTCACTTGAGAAGGAATACATAACAGTATATCCTAACTCCTTTGGGGACCTGACATATTTTTAGCAGTACTAGACAGAAGAGCTGCTCTCACAGGTGCAGTGGGACAGCAAGAGGGTTTCATCAGGATGAAGATGAAGAGAGAAAGGAAACAAGTCAGATCGCTGTATTCAGGTATAATGTACTAGGGGCATGTCTTATTAAAACCCTAAGTATCTGGTACTTAATAGAACTCAGTGGGTTTTGGCTTAACAGAGAAGCTTTGACTAACATCACCTAAAATCACTCTTGGACAGGACAGAGGTGAACTTGATTGGAGATTGCAATACACTACAAAAAAAAAAAAAAAAAAAAAAAAAAAAAAAGTCACAATAGGCTTTGAATATAAGTGGAAGGAGAGGCTGGCGACTTCCCTTGCTGAAGAGCAAGTGCCAACAGGAAACTGAAATATGCTTCTGTTCAGTTCCTGCTGCTGACAGATGCCTGTTCAACACAGATCCCTTTATAAATGCTGTCTTTTATAGAGTGAAAGGTGGAAATGGTGAACATTAGGATTGAGTAATTATATTTAAAATTGTAAATTCTACTCCTTAATCTCTAGAACCACACGAGACCCAGCATGCCAAAGAATGCTACTCTAGAGAATGCTATAAACCAGAATCTGGCATGATTCATCTGGAAAGCAGTTGGAGATAGAGCAAATTCATGCTTCAAGGTCCACTGTGAGATGAATTGCAGGGGAACCACACCCCTTTACCTATCTTCCTACACAGTCCAAATCTGGCTCATCTCCCAACCCCCACAAGGGTTTCTGATGGTGGGCCTAGAGGGAGTCTGCCTTTCTGGATTGGTTTGGAAGTCCAGCGACAAAAGAGAAGTGAATTAAGTGAATTACTTAAAGGATGACATGGGATTCCACCTCAGTACTTACTTCAGGAAAGGAGTCAGACACCACAGAGGTTTAAAAATACCTGTGCCTAAGTTCAGAGCTGTAGAGCATTTCCTGACCAATACCCTAAGATCCCAGAAATCAGAATGAGTGGCACTTTCTCCATAAGACAGCAGGAGAAGAGTGCACTGCAAAGTCAGAAAAGAAAGGGAATGCAGCAGGAAAATAGACTAATTTAGGAACTCCCAAGAAGTACAAGTTGTAAGGTGAAACCCTGGCCACACTTGACTATCTTCAGTCTACCTCCCCCTTCGAGCAATACTCAGGTCTGAGGTCACTCCAATCCCACCCCTTCCATGACCCCTTGATCATGAAGCCATGGAGCTTTCCTCTGGGAAATTGGGTCCTCCCTTCCCTGACTCCACTGGAGATGTTTTATCCAGCAGTCAGAGAACTCCCTGCTTGTCCAGTAGACCTTCTGCAATAAGATTGTTGAACAGGGGCTAGCCAGAAGGTAAAAAAAACATGGAAAACCAGAGAAGCCTGAGTTTCAGCACGCAGAGGGCACTGGCCAGGGCTACAAGCAAGGAACTATGTTTGGAAGGAGCCTGTAATTCCAGCGACTTGGGAGGCTGAGGCAGGAGGATAGCAAGTTCAAAGCCAGTCTCAGCAACTTAGTGAGGCCCTAGGCAATTTAGTGAGACCCTGCCTTAAAAAAAAAAATTGGGGGGATGTGGCTCAGTGGTTTAGTGCCCCTGGGTTCAACTCTCAGTATTAAAAAATAAAATCATGAAGGAAAAGAGGAGAAATGCTGTGATAACTGTTCTCTGGGCTAGAGGATCAATTCCATCGTCCTCCAGCCCGCAGCCCGTAGTGGTGGCTGGGTAGAGTCAGTCCCACAAGGATCTCCTTTCTTGGGCAGGGCTTGCCAGGCTGGGTTGATTGCAGTGCTGACCTTTGGTTACTGAAGCCAAAGATTTTCAGGGATGTGAATCTGGCATTTACTCCCACTCAACACCTGCAGCAGGGTGGGTCGCCCGCTTCCTTGCTAGATTTACTTTGGCTCGAGGATCTTGGGACCAGGGCTAAGAGGCAGCAGCATCTTTTTGGTGCCCCCAACAACCTTCTTCTAATACTTGAAACACTTGATCACATTTAATTGTTCACCTTAGATTTAAGTTTCTTTTGGTCAAGAACAGTGAATCATTCTGTTTTTATCCACAGACCACTAAATATTTATTAAATGAGTGAACGAATGCATCAAACAATCCCGTTGACAGTAGTGAGACTATTCAGACTTAGGCTCTGAACACCTTGTGGCTCAGAGCACATTTGGAAGAGGGAGATCTAGGAAGGGTCAGGCAAGGGGCCCCCAAAGAATTCATCTATGAATGGAACTGTGGAGTACAGAGGAGAGCACATTCCAGACCCAAAGGAAAGAAAATGTGTCCTGCTAAACAGGTCTGGTCAGACTTCTCACTCCTGCTGTTTTCTCATGCTTTTATTCAACCCACCTCTACTTCGTGCTTCTTTAGCTTTGCTGCCTCCTAGGAGTAGCAGGGAAGCAGAAATCTCCCTTAGAACGGTGTCTGCTTCTGAGTAATCCCAAATGTTTTGCTCTATACCCACATCCAGATGATCATTTCTAAGAGGAAACTTGCAAGGAGCAAGAGGTCTGATTTACTTTGCCAGGGTGTCAGTAAAAACAAACATATGTGAGTTAAAATGCTTGAGGTTTTAGTGATTGTGAAAAAGTTTTGTGTGTGTGTGTGTGTGTGAAAATTGAACCCAGAGAGTATTTTTTTTCCCCAGAGGGTATTCTTGAATTTGATCCCTAAAGGGAATTTGGAGAGAAATGAGTTGAGGCAATGGATCTGGATCCAGGCTGTCTTTTCAGCAAATAAAACTTGCTCGCTAAAAACTGGACAGACAGTAAGGAAAAAAGTTCCAAATGCAATTCAAAAGGAAGAAAAAACTCAGAAACTTCCTTTAACCCAACCAAGTACATCTATTTTGCCTTGAAGAATTTCCAGACATCAGCCTAAATCAGTCAACAATAGCTATTGTAAAAACCGTTAAGTACTGCAAGTGGTTATTATTTAGTGAAGGGATGAGAAGGGCTGAAATTGTTAAAAGTAAGCAAATTCTTTCTTTTTGCTTTTGATGTGAGATTTCTAAATTCTCCTAGGAAAATGAGAAACTTAAGAAAGATCCTAAAAATTTAGTCTAGTTTTTCCAGCACTGAGTTCTAATTTATACATTATAATCCTGAAAGAATGCTATTGTTTCCCTCAACTTTATGCTTTAAAAGACTGGACTGTGTCCAAGGGCATACTGAGTGGGTAGTGCTCTAAAAAGTCACATTTTTTTTGAGCTGTCAGTGGAAAGTCGGGAGGTACCCAGCCTCAGCACCCCCAGCCCAAGGTCTAACAGCACCTGGGTGGCTGCTCATAGGCCAGACAGAGGCCAGACATGGCAGTACAAGGGTTCAACTGATGTTGTACCTAAGAAAAGCCAGGGAAGAACATCACCCAGAAACCAGAGTGAGACCAAACAATTGTTCGATGCCCTGTAGACTTAGAAAATTTGAAGAACTGAAACAAGACACTTCAAATGTTGGATCAAGGACCACCATGAAGAAACTACCCCCTGGTTGTCACAGAACATATATACCATTTAGAAGGGGTGATTAAATAGAAACTGGGTAGGAATTTGTGGGGACAGGGCAGATGAAGGAATTTCAAATGAGTTATATGAACTCATTCCTGCAACCCCTGGCATTTTATCTTTTGTAATTACTAAAACACACTGAGGCAAAGATCATTGATTGGGTGTTTCCATGAGCCTGTCCTCACCTGAAGTTCAAGATATAAAAATCCAGTCCTCAAGGCTAAAACTCAAATTTCAGAGGAAAAAAGAATTCTGCATCAACTGCAAACCTCTAAATGGAAAAGTCCTTACCAAGTAAAGCCAGCTGCTAGGCAGCATATGGCCGACAGCCTGGCTGATAACCTAGCAGCGGTCTCACTACAGCCCTGCCCAATTAAGTATTACCTAAACCAGCAGCTCAGTCAAGAAACCTCTTCTTCAGATTGGCCTCCAGTCTTGGTGTGACTCACTTCCTCTTGGAAAATGCCCTCTAAGATGGCACAGTTCCTCTTTTCCTTCAGGGAGTGTTCTGTCCATACCATCCGCAGAGAGTATCTGCAACTAGCAGGGCCACACCCACATGGTCTCACAGCTGAGTCACAGGCCTCAGATCACCAGGAGAATCCTGGAACCCTCTGTGCTAACCTCGCCCAGTAGAATGCTTCCAGCTTCCCCTGGAAGGGACTGGAAGGGTGACGTGGGTTGGGGGTAGGGGTGGCGTGGGAGGGGGGACCAAAGGGAGGTGGAATTAATGTGTTCCAGAATCTGGCTCAGGGCCTGGATTTGCCGGCCTGTAGCTGCTCAGCTCTCCTCACCACCCCTACCCAGCATGATAGAATTCCTGGTTTCAGTTAGGCAGAGCCTGCCTGAGGCTGAGCAGTGCGGGATCCAGGGTTGGAGAGAGAGCCATTCCTTTGCCCAAGCTCGGGCTGTGAGCCAGGTACCAATGGCACTTCTGTCTGTCTCACTGCAAGGGGTCAGGGTAATTTGGGATTTCAAGATCCTTCACCGCTTTTTGGTCCATGTACTTAAGATAGTGAGTACAGAAACCGCTTCGCATATTCTTTCCGTCATCGCCCCCACACCCCCGCATTGCTTTATAAAGAAAACAAATAGATGCTTGCCTCAGCGGTAAGACCTTTCCCGTCTAGCCGACCAAAAACAGGAAGCTCAACCTGCAGCATGTGTTTAAACCAAGAATTTAGTATTCTTTAGGAAGGGAATCCTCCAGTTGCCAAGTCGCCCAACCCTCCTGTAGTCTGCTGGGGTTGTCCGACTGGGAGGAGGCTACAAACATTTGGACTGAGGTCAGCCTTCAGCCAAAACCCACAGTGCAACATGCCAGCCAGGCCAGGGCGAGACGGGTTCGCATAACTTGGGAGACTAATCGCAAAGTAGGAAAGTGGCGAGTGAAGAACCGCGAACTGAAAGGAAGGAGATCAGAGGTCCAGGAGCGCCAATTACCAAGACCCTGAAGTAAATGACAAGTATCCCCTTCTACGGTCCGCGTGGGTTTGGGGGCAGCAGCGCTTGGGCTGCGGAGGGCGCTGCTCGCCTGGCCTGGGTGTGGCCTGCCGCGCTGCGCATCGAATTCCCCGCCAGTGGCTTCCCGGTCAGTGGCTCCCGGTCCTGGCCCGGCGGTGCCGGGGGCACCTAGAGAAGCCCGCCCGGCCGGCCAACGCTGCCGGAGGCGAGGCCTCCCCCAGGGTCAGATCCCTGGCTGGAGACTGCCTGGGAGCGCGCGGCCCCGAACTCACCTTGCAAGGGAAGCGCGGCACAGACGTTCGGCTAGCTGGGACCGGCGGCTAGCAGAGCACAGCGGACTGTGAGCCTTTGTAAGAGAGGCGGGTGGGGAGAGGCTGGAGGCGTGGGGCAGCCGAGCAGGAGGAGCCTAGCTGGCGGTCGGGGCCGCCGCGCTCCCCACCCACTTCTCTTCCTGCACCCCCCCCACCCACACACACACACACACACACACACACGGACAAGTGCTGCTTACACACCCTTCTCTCGCTCTGCAAAACCACCTCACCGCCACTCCCAGGGAGAGCCCTCTTGTAAACTTCCCTTCGAGTTTCCCTACTGTGTTTCAGGACATTCCCACTCTAGGCCATGCCCTTCCTCTCAGGTTTGGTTTTTAAAAGTGGGTGAGCGTGGAAATAAAAGAACCCAGCAGTGCTGCGGGTGGGGCGCCCTGGCCCAGAACCAGAGGCAAGCGGCTCTTCAGTAGCCTACAGGTCTAGGAATTATTTTCTAGATGACACGACAGGGAGGAGCACGTGGAGTCCTAATGACTTTGAAGGCACTGGGACTTGGCTGTTCGCAGATCTGGCCCTCTGAGGGTAGTTGTGGGGTGGGGGTCGCCGCTGCCCACACCTACGGTGGGCGGGCATCTGGAGAAGAAGCCAGGTCCTTGTCCCGCCTGCCCTGCCCTCCTGCAGGGTGGGGAGGGAGGGTGCTGTTTGGCTTGTCAGCTCCAGGGGCGTTACAAATCCTTTGTGGAACAAGAGATTTACTACTCTTTATGTGTGTGGTTTTGTTTGGTCGACAGTTCAGTTTCAGGTATGGTCCAAAGGGTTAAAACTAATTTTCCAAGTCTGTATCTTTTTGCTCTGTAATGGTTCTTCTTGACCCTAAAAAAGCACTTTAGAAGAATTTTCTGGAAATTTAGGGGAAACCTTAAGTGTTTCCTAGCGGACGGCTACCCCTCCCCCCATATTTATCTAATTGTGAGTTAAATGCAGACTGCTAGCAGCTGTTGGTGGAAAAGAGCCCAGTCCCAAATTCCGGGGTTTTCCTTTGTTCCCAGGGGAGGTCTTGGTAGGGGTGAGTGATCCCAAAGGAATGAGCAGAGTAGGGGAATCCTCCAAGTGTCACCACGTGACTAATCTTGGCTGTTGCCAGGAAAATCCGACTTGGATTTTGGCTCTCACTTCTTGGGTTCCTGCGACTACGGTACTATTACTAGTTAAGGAGCTAGTTCTTCAAAAGCTTCCCATATAATTCCTAGGTCCCAGATTACAGTCACCAGTGCGGGAATTCCTATATCCCTTTAGTCCCAGGGAAGACGCAATTGGATTTAGAATTAGAATGCCTGCCTTTGTCTACTCCTTTTCATTTGATTTCTTCATTTGGTTCACAGATCTTTAGGAATGCTTAATATGTGCCAGGCTCTGAGAATTCAGAAATGAAACAGTGTCCTCCCTCAAAGAACTCCAAGACTTACTG
The DNA here is from genome assembly GCF_902686455.1 of Sciurus vulgaris. NCBI lineage: Eukaryota > Metazoa > Chordata > Mammalia > Rodentia > Sciuridae > Sciurus > Sciurus vulgaris. Next base: position 113,265,587 of record NC_136461.1, read on the forward strand.
GGAGAGAGACAAGCAAAGATTAAAACTCAGTGAAATTAGTGAGTGATACAGGATACTATGAGAATGTCAAGGAGGGGCTTCCAAATCTCTTTAAAATGGTCACAATAATTCCTGGAGAAGAAATTTTTAAAATGACAATAACACTTATTGTGACTTTTTCTTTGAAGCTCAGACTGGACTCCCAACTCCTGTACTCAAGTGATCCTCCTACATAACTTCCCCATTTTTTGTTGTTGTTGTTGTTGTTGTTGTTTTGGTGGTGATACTGAGAACTTAACCCAAGGGTGCTCTGCCACTGAGTTATATACCCCCAGCCTTTTAAAATTTTTATTTTGAGATAGGGTTTCACTAAATTGCCAAGGCTGGCTTCAAGCTTGTGATTCTCCTGCCTCAGCCTTCTGAATCACTGGAATTACAGGCATGTGTCGCTGTGCCTAGTTTTATTGTGACTTTAATCTGTAAAAAGATTATATTCTTTTTTTGGGGTGTGGGTACTGGGGATTGAACTCAGGGGCACTTGAGCCATATCCCTAGCCTTATTTTGTATTTTATTTAGAGACAGGGTGTCACTGAATTGCTTAGTGCCTCGCTTTTACTGAGGCTGGCTTTGAACTGGCTTTGAACTTGGGATCTTCCTACCTCAGCCTCTGGAACTGCTGGGATAACAGGCGTGCACCACCACACCGGGCAAAGATTACATTTTTATTGTAGAAGCCTTGGAAAATATAGTGATTCAAAAAAGAAAATAAGGTTATTCTAAAAAGAATGAGTCAAAGATAAACATTTTTGCATATTTCTTTCTGGTCTTTTTAAGCATATATAATATTTATTTACATGATTGTAATCACACTAATTATAAAATTATGTAGTATTCTTATTCTATAACACTGTATCTTTACTATTTTCTACATCATTAAATATTTATCAGGCACATTATTTTTTCTTTTTCATTCAAGTAACTATTTTCTTTTCTCCAGTCTGCCATCAGGGCACTCAGGACTCTGAGGTCCTACTAGGTTTCTGAAACACTGTGCTAAGCACCGAGAGCAGAGTGGTGAACATTTGTGGCCAGCAGGATGGATGCTATGCCTACTCTCATGTGGCTTTTTTTTCTTTCTTTGCAGTGCTGGAGATTGAACTGAGGGTCTCTTGCATGCTGGGCAAGCACCCTGCTACTTAGCTACACCTCCAGCCTTCATGTGGCTTCTTAATGATTCTATGTACTGATAGGTCCTAAAAACTCCAAATATCTGCCATTCTTTTAGTCTCCCTCTAGGAAAAGTGGTCTCAGGCATTTCTTTCTCTAGGAAGTAATTATACCCTGTCAATCACAGGCATACAGTGAAGCCAGTTCTGCTTTCCTGAAGACAACTGATCAGAGTAGGGACCAGCACCTGAGCTAGATAGAACGGCCCAGCAAGGACATGTGCAGAGTGCAGAGAGGAGCAGACCGAATAGCACTGGAGGAATTAGAACAGAGGGCTGATCTAGCATGGTCCTTGGAATGAAGAGGAGACAATGTCCAAGTGCCCACCAGGCCTGAGATACCTTCCAATGTACAAAATGCTGGGAGCAGGAGACATTGTTCCACTGGCACAATACCCAGTATTGGGACTTTTCCTACTTTTTGAAGAGACACAGCAACAAATTTCCACTACCCAGTAGCTCTTGACTGTATTGGGTTTGTGGTTGCAGCACAGAGGGTGGGTGGGTCACCAGAAATGTGTGTTCCTCCTTCCATGGGATAGAGTTGTTGTTGGGAAGTGGTTCTCAGTCAGGGGTTATGTTCCTAGTTCCCTCTTCACCTATTTGGGACCATGTGACCACTGACAGGAGGAGACTGGAAGTGATGTGTGTCACTTGCAGGTCCAGGCAGCAAGAGGTGATCTTTTCATTTTTTTTTTTTCTCTCTACCTGACAGGATTCTAAGGCTCCAGGGATGGAAGAACCACAGTTAGAAGGAGTCTGGGCTCTAATATCACTGTATGGAGGAAAGCCACTTGCTGAGCAGAAACACCCTCGCTGGATGAGATATGCATCCAGTTATGTGAGAAAGAATCACAGAATTTGGGGGTTTATTTGCTACGACATAACCCTAACAGAGTGGCATTGAGTGCTAGTACTTTTGGCAGCACGTTTGAAAGGATTAACCTGCATATATAATAATTACACTGTTGGACTGATCACAATAGCATAGTGTCACTGAACTATTTACTGCCCTGACCACGCTCTCCTAGACTCTCCTGGGACGATGTGCTCACAGGGCCTGGCAAATGCCTAGTTTCTTCCTGTGTATCAGGTTGCACCCTGCATCACACAGAAACCTGTGCAGCCTCACTTAACATCCTGCCTGCCCAGGCGCTGTGTTAGCATGAATCATAGTTATAGAAACTTTTATCCATCCTTTACGATGTCTCAGTAAAAAGTCACAGCAGTCCTTCACCTCCCTTCATCGAGAATCACTAATTTACAGTGATCCAGTCAAGACTTATTGCTGGCAAACCTAAAAAGAAAGGAAAACAAGCTCTCAAAAAAACAAATCCGGCAGGGCATGGTGGCTCACACCTGTACATCCTTGCAGCTCCAGAGGCTGAGGCAGGAGGATTGTGAGTTCAAAGCCAGCCTTAGCAAAAGCAAGGTGCTAAGCAACTCAGTGAGATGCTGTCTCTAAATAAAATACAAAATAGGGCAGGGGATGTGGCTCAGTGGTCAAGTGTCCCTGAGTTCAAGCTCTGGTACCAAAAACAAAAACACACACAAGTGTGACTATACTAGTATACGCTAGTATACCAGAGTAAAATAGGGAGATATTTTAATTGGTTAAACATTTCCCACATTTTTTTAAGATTTAGGTTGTTTCTTTTTTTTTTTTTTCCCTTTGGTACTAGGGATTGAACCCAGGAGCACTTAACCACTGAGACACATCTGCAGGCCCTTTTTATATTTTATTTAGAGACAGGGTCTTGCCAAGTTGCCTAGGGCCTCACTAAGTTTTTGAGGCTGGCTTTGAACTTGTAATCCACCAGCCTCAGCCTACCAAGCCTCTGGGATTATAGGTGTGCGCCACTATGCCCTGTGGTTGTTTCTGATTTTTGCTATTATAATTATATATGAAAAGACTACTTGCAATAAACATCTTTGTCCACATGTCTGGTTTGTTCAGAGAGATTCCTACTATGGATTTTTTTTTTTTTTTTTTTTTTTGGTTTATTTGTTTATGGGGATCTTAAAGGACCAGTAGAAAAGAACCACATTCTATAGGGACAGACAGGAGGGAAAAGCATGAGCTCTAGCATGGAATCATGAATTAGTGCATCAATTCCAGAAACTGCCCCCAGTTCTGCATGGAGAGAGTGCAGAATCCCTTAGAGCCTTGGATGGGGATGAGTCCCCACAGGAGGTGCCTTTCCTGGCACCTGCTGAGAAGGTTGGACCTTGTTTCTACTTATCTTATTTTTTGCCATTCTGGAAATGAAACCCAGGACTAAACAGGGAGTGAGTGATTCTCCCACTTATCTGTGGGCTCTAGACAAACCACTTCACCACTGTGAACTGGAGTCTCCTTATGGGTCAAATGGTAGACTCATCTTCTGGAGTGATGGCAAAGACTGAGCCGTCCAATGAACATGAAGGTATCCAGCAGGGCCCCAGCTGGCAGCAGGTCCTAGAGAACAAGAAGACCTCCACTTCCTCTGTGTGATTCCCCCACTCTGCAGAGAAGCAGCTTTGAGGAAGCCAAGCAGGGCCTGGCTTGTGTGTGATTTGTGGGTAAACGCCTTTGAAGGACTTCCCTTTGGAGGACTCAGTTGTGGCTGCAGTTGCTGTCTCCCTGCTCACTTATCTCTCTAGTAGCAGCAGAACTTGAAAGATTGTGGCTTTCTTTCTTTCTTTTTTTTTTAAACACAGAGAAGCTCTTAACCTGAGGTTGGAAACCACCATTTTCTTCTAAAGACAACCTGCAAATTCTACTGATTATAATCCATCTAATATTTACTGAGCACCTACTCACTCCCAGCACGTTTTGGATATTCCAGATTGGTCAATGACAAAGACACATAAACATCAGCCCTCATGAACCTTGCATTTAGTGGGAAAGACATAAAATGCAAATAATGAGATACAACTAAAAATTAAAGTTCTATGGTTGCACGTAAAGGAGGGGTGAGAGGGCGTCTTCCAGGTGAAGGGAAAGGGACTTGCAAAAGTTCAGAGGTGGGGTGGAGCTTGGTCAGATGGTGAAATTGAAAAACTGCCAGTGTATCTGAAGCACACTGAGCAAGGGGGATGGTGACATGAGATGACATTGGAGAGACTATATTTACAGGATTTTTACTATATTTACTATATTTACAGGCCAAGACTTCTGGCAATAGAAAAACAAAACAACTACATAACACGACGACTACAAGGGCAGGCTCTGGAGTCTCAGACAGGCTTGGGAATGAATCATATTTTCTCTGCCACTCATTGGCGATGTGATCCTGGACATGTCTCTCAACCTTTCCAAACTTCAGTTTTCTTCTCTGGAAAATGGACTTGATAGTAGCACCTGTTGCATAGGGATATGATTATAAATGAGAAAATGCTTGTAAGTATGGAGTGGTGTGCCTGTCACATAGGAAGTACTCCATTCATGCTAATTATAGTTATTATTAACAAGTGGCGGGGTGGTTGGACTGCCTGACGAACTTGTGTTGAGTTGAATCCTGGTTCTGCTACATGATTGCTTTGTGCTATGGTCATAAAGTCTCTGCTGCTTTTTCTTCACCCAGGAAATTTCCTTTCTCTCTCTCCTCATCCCCCACTCTTTCCCCCTCTCTCTTCCAGTACTGGGGACTGAATCTAGGGCTGCTCTATGACTAAACTATACTCCCAGCCCTTTTTATTAATTATTTTAAGACAGGATCTCACTAAGTTGCTGAGGTTGATCTTGAACTTGCTATCCTCCTGTCTCAGCCTCCTGAGTTGCTGGAATTACAGGTATGTGGCACCTTGCCTGCTATGGGCTTTAAATTTCTATCCTGGGGACAGGTTAAAATTTGATTATACGGTTTGATTTATAGGCAGTCAGCATAAAAGAGGAGCCCAACTGTAACTTTTAGGTATTTTGAAATAATCTTTTGAGGTATTTTTGTTGTTTAAAATATGTTCCTAAAATACGCTAACCTATTAATAAAATAACTGGTGAGGCAGGGGTTGAGGTAGGGGACAGAATACAGAATGAAAAGCAGTTATGTTTTGGGTCTGCTTTTGTCATGGGTTGGTGTGGATGACAGAGAAAAGATGGAATTTTAACTCCCTTCTACCATTTTCTAGCTGAACACCCACTTGTCTGAATCCTAGAGCTGGGTGTTGAGGGAACTCTGGAAGAAGTGATGATGGACCACAGACTGCCATCTAGAGTAGGCATTTGCCTTTTTTTTTTTTTTTTTTTTTTAATTAGAACTTCAGGTCAAATAGTGCTCTAGGCAGAAATGTAGGGGCTGTATCAAAGGGAAATAGTTACTTAATTCACAGACACTCTTTGTTCATTAGTGATATTGGAATGTGCCTGGGGAGGGCTCAGACACACAGAAATTTCACTCTATGGGGCCCCAGTGACTCAAACCCTCTGTGAACTGATGCCTCAGCAGTTAGCTAGCAGCTAGCCTGGGGTGGGGTGGGGTGTCCTGGGTAGTCCTTTTGGCTTCTAGCTGAGTGTGCTGGGAAACATTTAAGATCAGATATTTGTACTGAGAAAGGGTGTGTCCTAGCTTTCTGGTTAATGCTGTGGGACCCTCTGGTGGCCACAGAGTGGCTCTGCAGTGGCTTTGCTCTCTCTTGAGCGGTCCAGGCAGAAAAAGGGGCAGGAAGTTGTGTCTGGAATCCAGATGATAGAATATGGGGCTGGGAAGATTACCTGGTTGGCTTGAGATGGAGACTGGGATTTAGGATGGCCCTGCCCCATTTACTCATGACTCTGGTAAGCATTTTTCAGGGTTTGAGCAATAAGTAAGAAAAGTAGTGCTCTATGTACAAGATGCTAAAAACAAAACCAGCAACAGAAAAGAAAGGTGAAGATAGAGATGTTAGGCTGAACTATGTTCAGTGCTAGATGGATCAAAACCTCAATTTGGGCATAGAATTCAACCAGTTTAATTGGTCAATTTTTATTTTTAATTTTTAACCCAGGACCACTCCAACACCAAGTCACATCCCTAGTCCTCGTTATTTTGAGACAGGATTTTGCTAAATTGCCAGGGCCAGTCTTGAACTTGTGATCTTCCTGCTTTAGCTTCTTGAGTAGGTGGGATTACAGGTATGTGCCACCATATCTGGTTATTAGTTTACTTTTAAGTAAATTCATTTAGACAGATTTGAGCATGGATATTATGAAACAAAGTGCCAGCCTATTGGAGGATGTACCTGCTGGTAATTAGTGGGGCATTTTTGAAGTCTATATTGGTCATATCATAGGAGGCCAAAAATGTTCTCCATGACTAGTCTACTAAAAATTAACTTAATAATTTTATAGTTCACAAAGCTCTGTTTCTTAAAATCACCTCAAGATGTTGTTTAGGGGCCAGGGGCATAGTTTAGTGGTAGAGCACATATTTAGTATATTTAAGGCTCTGGGTTCAATCCCCAGCACCCCCCAAAAATATTTTAGATTGATTAGTATTATGATTGTAATAATATTTTATTGTGGCTTATGTATATTGCAGTATAATTTTTACATATATATAGAATATATTATATATCTACACATAATATATAATATAATATTATTGACTTTTTTCCACCTCCAGCATGGGTGAGGGAAAGGGTTTATGTTGGAGGGATGGCCTGGCTGTATATTAATCACTAAGAAACTTATTTAACAGAACCACAGGAGACAATTATCCTTTGAAGCAAGGGCATGACCTATTGAACCATACCAACCTGGCTTTAATAATAACGGAGGAGCCACCTTCCTCAGGTACAGGTCAAGGGGGAACCAGGAGGAGCTTCTTCTGTGAGGAACAGGATGGGGTGGAGTTAAGGAAGCCATTTGCTCTAGGGGGTCATCCCAGCAGGACCAGCAAATTCCTGGTGGTGAGTCTCCGCATGGATATCACATACTCCAGGTGATCTGGAACAGTCTCTTAATGATTACCAGTTCCTGAAAGCCAGATTTCCGTGTCAAATCCTCACCAACCCTGGTTTTAATTGCTGGTCATTAATGGCTCCCCACATGATATTATTATAATATGTTATACTATATAATCTCTAAGTCTGATCAAACCCCTGTAAGATAGATGCTAAGTCTGATTTTGGATAAGGAACAAAGTCAGTGGGGTTCCTAAGAGTGAATGTACATGTGATCCTACTGGAACTCAGATAAGCCCAGTCTCAAAGTTTCCTCTCTGGTCATATCCCCATCTTTCCTCGGATGGAGCATCAACAGTGGAAACTGTTTAGGAACATCACCACCACCTGCGCAGGAATATGAGGAATGCTCACAAGTCACTCTGATTTGAGGAAGTCACTCTGATTTGAGGCAGTGTGTGTGGCCTGTATGGCATGGGGGTGAACTGTATGACAGTATGTGTTCAGAGCAGCAGGCTCCCTTCTGGAAAGGGCCCTAAAGAGTAATGTCATAGGGGATGTAGGATCTGAAGTGAGTTTTGAAGCTTGGGTCATGTGGGACAGGTGCGGAGATGAGGGCAATCGTAATAATATAGAGAGAGCAGGAATAATATGAGGAGAGACGCTAAAGGGAGAATGCAGGCTACATTTGAATGAAGAGCATGAGGGTTCGTTCCCTGGAAAGAAGGTTCGGATAGGGATAGGCAAGATGACGGATGCTTTTGAATTCCAGGCTGCAGGTTAAAAAAGTAGCCCCCATTAGATGGCAGAAGGCAGAACCAGGGCTGACTGTGGAGTTGTGTAAGAGCATGGTGAAGCTGAGGTGGAAGAATGGGTTCTAGGTAGGAGAAGATGAGGGCTGGGAGAGAAGGAGGTGAAGCCGGTGATCACAAGGCCCTGAACCAGAATGATGGTGGTGAGAGTGGACGGGAGGGATGGGAGGGAGAGAAATTGCAGGAAGGATCTGCAGGGCTCACACAGCTGAGATGCAGGCCTGAGGGAGAGGAAGGAGAGAAACCATCTAGAAGCTTCCAGATCCAGGAACCTGGAGTCAAATGCAGTGGGGAGGCACTGGGTTGGGGAGGAAGGTGCTGAATGAACTGTTGAGCTGCCGGTGGAATTTCTAGGTGGAAACCATCTGTCTTGTGATTAGTCTTGTTTGTCTCACCCCTGGCACTGTGACCTACAAGGGAGACTGTGTAGATTCTGGTTCTCCCAGTTTTCACTTTACGGAGAGCTGCTTCCTTGGAGGCATCTGATGGCTCCCTGCACATATTTCATGGGTCAGGCTGGTATTCAGGCAGGATGCAGAACTCAGCTGTCTATTGAGAGCTTTAGACTTGGGAGGTGGGCGCAGCTGCTCACAGCGTGCTGTGGGGAATGCACAGATCAAGGTGACACATTCCTTGCACTTGAGGAACTCACACTCCTGGTGAGGAGATAGGCTGTGAGGCAACGAAGGCAACGAAGAGAGCCATGGGAGACCTGCTGGCTGAGGACTCATTGGAACCAAACCAGACAACCTCGAGGTTCTGGTCAGATATCATTTCCGCCACGAACTCCCTGACCTCCCCGCTACTGGGGTTGGATGTTGCTTCTACGGGCTCCCTTAGCATCTCTCGGCCTTTACAACAGAGTAGAAAAATCACCCTATGTACTAGTTTGTCTCCCTCAATACCTGTAGGTTTCTTGAGGACAGAGACTTGTTTGTCTTGGTGGTGTGTGTTCTCTCAGTGCATGCTGGCAGGAAGTGGAAATCAGTGGTCTACAGGGGTTGCTGAGAAGAAGGACCTGTCTTGGAATATGCTTGCCCTATACTTAAAAATCACCCTGGGGCATCTGAGGGGGAAGAGTAGTTAGTTGATGGAAACATCCCTGTAGACCATCTCAGATTGAGCATGCTCATTTTTTTCTCTCTCTCATCTTTGAAAATATCTTAAAATCTCTGGCCTATTCCAGCAAGTACATGAGTTAGAGTCCTGCGTGTTCAGAATAATCAGCTTAAAGGGTAGTGGTAGATGCATTAGCCATAAGCATTGTCAGGGTTTATTGATGACAGAAAGGCTTTCTATTATGAGAGCACTGTCCATCAATTTGACCCAAGGCAACTCTAGTTGCTGCTATAGTGCAGAGTTGAGCGTAGAGATATCTAAACCAGATAAAGAAGTCAGGAGAGGCTTCCTAGAGGAGGAGGACATGAAGATAATATTGAAGGATGAGTATGAGGTAAGGAAGGTGGGGTAATGAAGGATGAGGGGAGAAGCAGATGAAGAAATACAAACAGACAATCGTGAGGTTTGTGTAGGGAGTTTCTGGTGTTCAGAGGATGCAGGAGGTCAGAGTATAGAAACTACAATGGACCAGATCACAAAGAGCCTCAGATGTTGAGTGAGGAAATCTGAGTCTTTTTTTGAATAATGTGAGGATATATTAATGGTTTAATTTTTACATTTGTTTTTCTGATTACAAAAGTAATGGGTAAACTGGGCGTGGTGGTGCATGCCTGTAATCCCAGTGACTCTAGAGGCAGAGGCAAAAGGATTGCAATTTCGAGGAGCCTCAGGAATTTAGTGAGGCCCCATCTTAAAATAAAAACTAAAAGGGCTGGGGATATAGCTCAGTGGTAAAGTGCCCTTGGATTCAATCCCCAGTACCCCTGCCCCCCACCCCAAAGGAAGTATTCATTGAGGGAAAAAATGGAACGTACAGAAAGAAAAAGAAAAAGAAAAGGAACATCCAGAGATAGTCATTGTCCATATTTTGGTAAACATTTGGAGAAGGTCTATGTATGTATGTATGATCCTGGCTACTTACAAGTGTGGGTCTTGTATCAGCACCAACAGCGACACCTCCTGGGAGTCTGATAAAAATGCAGCATCTCGGGCTCCACTCGGACCCAGGGAATACAAATCAGCAGCTGAAAGGAACAAAGATGCAGAGCACGCAGCTCTGAAGTGCTTCTAGGCTGCAGAGGAGTTCAGAGGAGAGGGAGAGCCGGGCTGATCGGGGTAGGGAGGGAGGCCTCTTGTAGAACAGAAAGTAAATTTTGTAGAATATGGGGGATTTAAATCAAATAGAGAACAATGATGAATGTTTTAGCAGTTAAGATTGAGTTTTGGAGTCAAGCAGACTCTGTCTTGTCTGTTACTTATTGGTTGTGAGACCTGGGTAAGTTCACAGTCTCTTAGTGCCTCTGTTTCCTCATCTGTAAAATGAGATTTTATTTATAGATTGTAAAGAGGAGCAAATGAGATAATGTGCGTAAAACTCCTTGATAGTGTATGCACATACAGAGTACTTGGTGTCATTAGTCATTGACCATCATTAATTACTACTAATACCAACAATAAGGGTGCAACACTTAGTACCAATGAGCCAGATTATACTGTTCTCCATTTTGGTAGAAATTTTCCATGATAAAAAGAAAAAAGGGACAGGAAGTAAAACATAACCATTTATGTCTTGTTTATCTCCACTTTCTAGCTAAGGAAAAGGGGACTCAGCGGTCTTAAGGTCATGTAACTGATGGGTGGCAGGTCTGAGACCAAGCTCAGGTTTTCTAGGATACGAGGAAGACTATATGGTGTCATGGGGATCCAGGAAGAAAGATGATTTCAAGGGCTGTGGGGCCATCTGCAATGTCTACCCCATTCTGTGAATCAATGAGAGTATTGGCCTGGTAATCAAGTAAGGACTTGTTTGACCCTGGGTTAAATGATTTCAGCACTGGAGAAAAGAAAGCAGCCAAGCTGTGGGAAGCCTAGTACAGTAAGGAGGAAATGGGGAGGCGGAGGGAGCGTTTATGAAGCAACCTCTGCTGCCTGGTTGATATTAATTTATACTGTTCCCAACTTTCACGTTTGGGTTTCTTTCTCCCCTAGAAGCAAATCTGTCTGTGCACAGGATTTGCAATGCTCCTAAGCTCCTGTCTTTGTTTTGCATTCCTACCAGAGCCCTGGTGCTGTTACAGATCATGTTTAATGACAGTGGTGACACTCAGCCACTCCCAGGAGCATAAGAAATGAACATTTCTCTCAGCTTTGGTTGTGTTCTCAGCTGAGGAGGTGGGACAAAGGAACCATGGCTTCTCTCTGCCCTGGCTGCCTGTTCTCATTGGCTGCTGGAGCCACTCAGAACCCAGTTCCCAGCCAGTGCAGACTTTCCTCCCCCTTCCAGTCTTCCAGGAATGCTTTCAGTGGTGACTGGAAGAGATTTAGGAGATTAGGGAGAGCCAGAAACAAAGCATGAATTATCACAGTTGCTGCACAGGTGTGGTCCTCTCATCTCCGCCTGAATTCCCATGACATCTCTCACCAGGTTCCAGGACAGTACAATAGGGTCATTGTGAGGTGGGTGTGGTGAGTCACTGAGTTCTTCCTGAGGTGCAGTGGGACTTGGAGAGCTTCTCCCCCTTCTCACTGGAGCTTGGCCACATATCCATATCAGGATCCTTTATATATTTGCATGGCTGTGTATTTTATTTATGGAATTTGGTTCTTGTTCTTGTTTTATGCATTCAATTTCATGTTTTATTTATTTGAACTTTTAAATATATTCATGATAAAGTCCTTCCAGATTTCTCTTTCTTGTTATGTGGGTGTGAAGTCTCTTGTCTGTCACATGTGTGGAACATTAATTGCTCATGTAGTGTAGCCTTGGCCTCAGAGTCTGTTTTGGAGGGATTTATTCCCTGTGGAATTCTTCCAACTGGCCAGAGGCATCTCCATGTGGGGGCTTTGCTTTTGTCCGGGGTGCTTGGTTCTTTGGAACAGCTTTTAGTTAGTTTCCTAGCCTGGCAATTTTGCACCAGGGAGTAGTATGTGTTTGAATCCTGTGCTTTCCAGAAGCACAGGAACAGAGCTGATATCCCTTGGATGACTTCGTTCCTCCTCTAGGGGAACAAAGAGTTCCTGTTTTACTTCTGGCTTTTTCTGCCTTTTAATTGCTTAAGCATTTTAATTTGGTGTATGTGGGGGGGTGGGTCTATTTTTTTTTTTTTTTTTTTTTGGTGCATCAATTTCTCCCATAGTTTTTATTAGTGTATTGTAATCATACACAATGGTGGGATTCTTTGTTACATATTCATACATGCACATGATATAACAATATAATTTGTGTAATGTATAAAGCTGCTCTCCCGCCCATCAGGTGCAGCCATTTTCCCTGCCTCCCAACCACTTGTCAATCTGTGAACATCCTAGCTAGCTACTGGTTCATCAGTCAGCTTGCAAGTATCTTTCTCTGATATTGGTCCCCTGTTAGCCCCGTGGAATTCAACTGTTTACTGTAGCTTCCCCGCCATCTTTTCCATTCCTTCTGTCTGTCCTCCTCACTTTTCTCTATCCTCCTCGCTTTCCACTCTCTCTAGCACGTGCCCTTTCTTTTCCTTTCTTTTCCTCTCATTTTCTCTCTTACCCTGCAGGGAGACACTCTGTTTGCTTAATAAATTCCCTTATGTGATTTCCCGTGTCCAGCGTGGTTTCGTGGGATTTCCTTGCAATTTGGTCAATATCATAATTCTCCAGTATTCCCTCTTTCCCTGATCTTCTTTCTCCTCCTGGTCTCTTTATTTTATTGATCTCCCTGCTGGTGGGCATGGAGGGTCGGGGTGGGGAGGATTCTATTTTATTTAGCATTATTTGTAGTAGAAAAAGTTTTTTTGTATTTGTATTTGTATCCAGTCTTTATAGAAGTTCTACCATTGTGGCCCAAATCATCATCCAAAGGATAGATGTTTGATTTTTTTCTTCTTAAAAAACAAACTACACATTGGATTTGGCAATTATTTTTTCAGATATGACTGACATCAAAAGCACAAGCAACAAAAGAAAAAAAATCGATAAATTGAACTTCATCAAAATTAAAAACTGGCTGGGCGTGGTGGTGCATGCCTGCAATTCCAGCTACTTAGGAGGCTAAGGCAGGAGGATTAGAAGTTGGGCAGCCCAGGAAGCTTAGCAAGATCATGTCTTAAGAAAAAAAGGGCTTGGGATTGGCATGTAACTCAGTGGTAGAGTACTTGCTTAGCATGTGCAAGACTTACTACAAAAATACAAATACAAAATGAAAAAAAAAAACAAAAAATTGAAAACTTCTGTGCATTAAAGGACATTATCAATAGAGTGAGAAGGCAACCCATAGTGTGTGAGAAAATATTTGCAAATTATTTATTTGATAAGGGCTTAACATCTGGAATATAACAAAACTCAATAAAATAACAAACACAAAAACAAACAAACAAACCCAGAAAGAGAACTTGATTCAAAAAGGGGGGCTGGAGGTATATCTCAGTAGTAGAGTACTTGCTTAGCATGCACAAGGTCCAGGGTTCAATCCCCAGCACCTTGAAAAAAAAATGGACAAAGGACTCAAATAGATATTAAAAAAAAAAAAAAAAAAAAAAGATAAACAAATGGCCAAGAGGCACATGAGAAGATGAACATCACTAATCATTAGGGAGGTGCAAATCAAAACCACAGTGAGTTCCACTTCACACAGATTGTGATGACTATTATTTTAAAAACAGAATAGTAAGTGTTGAGGATGTAGAGAAACTGGAACCCTTGTGCATTGCAGGAGGAGTGTAAAATGGTGTAGGCACTGTGGAAAAAGGTAGGACAGTCCTCAAAAAATTAAAAATAGAATTATACATGATCCAGAAATTGCATTTCTGGGTAAGTATCCAAAATATTTAAAACCAGGGACTTCAGCAGATATTCACATACCCGTTTATAGTAGTATCAATCACTATAACCTAAAGGTGGAAATAATCCAAATGTTCATTGACAGATGGGTGGATAGAAATGTGGCATTTACATATAAAGTGCTATGGTTTGAATATTTGCATCCCCTCCAAATTTCATAGATTAAAATTTAACCCCCAATGCAATAATGTTGGAAGATGAGGCATAATGAAAAGTGTTTAGCTTCTTCCTGAATGATTAATGCTACTATGGAAAGGGCTTGCGGGAGTGGCTTGCTCTCTTCTATTCTTCTGCCATGTGAAGAACAGTGTTTTTCCCCTCCAGAGAATGCAGACATTCAAGGCACCATTTTGGAAGTGGAAGAGACTAGGTCCTTACTAGATATAGAACCTGCTGGCACCTTAATCTTGACTTCCCAGCCTCCAGAACTGTGAAAAAACAAACTTGTGTTGTTTATAAATTAATTTATAAATTAGCCTGTAATATTCTATTGTAGCAACATAGATTAAGACACAATGGAATATTATTCAGTCCTTAAAAAGGAGATCCTTGCACATGCTACCTCATGGATGAATCTGGAAGACATGATGCTCAGTGAAATAAGCCAGACACCAAAGGACAAATATTGTATGATTCCACCTTAGTAAAGATAGCAAGTAGAATGGTTCTTACAAAGGGATGGGGTGGGGAGAATGGGAAGTTATTGCTTCATGGGAACAGAGTTTCATTTTGGGAAGATGATAAAATTATGGAGATCTCTGGTGGTAATATTTATACAACAATGTTGATGTACTTAATGCATTGAACTATACACATAAAAATGGTTAAAATGTTAAATTTTATGTTCTGTGTCCATACTCACATTAAAAAATATGTAAAAGTTTTTCAATAAATTAAGATAATATACTAAAAGGAAAAAAAATTACCTGAATTTGTGTTGACACATTATTCTCTGCATGTTACAGGGATACTGTGCAGTAGGGAAACACCTATCTCACCTCTCTGCCATTTCCGTGCTTCTGTGCCCTACTCAGCCTTCTAGCTTTGTGGCCAATGAGAGGCATTTGCAGGAGACCAGAAGATGGGAACAGGTTTTATTTCCTTGGTTCCTTCCTGCCAGGATGTGACTCACAAGCACCTGTCAGTAGCTCCTCTTGCTAGATTGCAGCTCTTTTTTTTTTTTTTTTAATGCTACTCGTATTTGTTTCAAGCACAAATAAGTGAACAAGAACCCTCCATTATATGTTTATTGATGGAAGAAACATTCTACATATGTGTGAATACAGTGTTCACTGACCAAATTGATCTACTCAGCACTGAAGTTATGGGATAGTGCAACTGAGGAATTGCATTTTTTTTTTAATTGTAAACAAATGGGATACATGTTATTTCTCTGTTTGTGCATGACGTAAAGGCATACCATTTGTGTAATCATAAATTTACATAGGGTAATGTTGTTTGATTCATTCTGTTATTTTTTCCCTTCCCCCCACCTCTCCCACCCCTCTTTTCCCTCTATACAGTGCTTCCTTCCTCCATTCTTGCCCCCCTCCCTAACCCTAACTCTAACCCTAACACTAACCCTTCCCTCCCCCCTTTATGTGTCCTCATCCACTTATTACAGGCTGCAGCTCTTGATGGGTTCCAGAAACCACTCCCTTGCCTAGTTCAGCCTGGTCTAGAGGTGGGAACAGCTTTCCAATTTTGCTAGTCCTGGTGCTTTGCCACCTCTTGTTGTTTCCCTTACCTTGTCCACTCCTTTGTGAGCAGTTCCTTCATTAAACTTTTCAGTGATCCATTTGGTCCTGTGGGGACTCTGATGGATGCACACAGTGTGTGGCACCACACTAAGTATTATTGATACAAAAATGCACTTAACTAGGTCCATGTTGACCAGCTCAAAGTCAAGTTGAAGGAGGCAGATAAGTAAAAACCTGATTACGACACAGAGTGATAAGTGCCCAGGTAGAGGTAAGAGCTGAGCACAATGGGAGTGCACAATACGGGCATAAAATCAGCTTTGGATAAGGGGTGTCATGGAAGTCTTCCTGGGAGATGACACTGTTGTTGCTCTATGGACAGATAGGAACAAGTGGAAAGGAGGCAAAGGGCACTGAGGACAGCCAGAATGTGCACGAAGGCACAGAGGCACGGCACTGCAACATGAGTTTGAGGCTGGGCCTGTGGTTTGAATACGGTTTGAGTGCATCCCTCAGGATTTCACGTGTTGACATTTGATTCCTGTTGTGAGGTATTAAGAGGGTGGAAATTAATCCAACTGTGGTGTTTAGAGGTGCAGTCTTTGGGGTTTATGATTAGGATTAGATAATGTCACCAGGGTGGAACCCCCATGATTAAATCCCTGGTGTTTTTATAAGAGGAGAGTCCAGAAAACACACACACACACACACACACACACACACACACACACACACACGCCAGTACACACATCCTCCCTGTCTCTTGCCTTGGGATGCTCTGTGCTACCTAGGGACTCTGCCAACAAGAAGGCCATCACCAGATGTGACTCCTAGATCTTGAATCAGAATCATGAGCCAAAATAAATCTCCTTCCTTTATCACTCACCCTGTCTGTGTTATAGTGCTATTGGCAACAGGAAACAAACAATTCAGATAGAGAGAAGAAGCTGTTCTGGTGAGCGCAAAAAGTGAGGCAGGAGAAGTGGGCAGGAAGTACACCACAAAGGCTCTTGAGGGCCCCCAGGAATGTGGGCTCCATTCTGCATGTTAGGAGGAACTGCAGAAAGAGCCTGCTCTTTAGTCACAGGGTGGAGAAAGGAATGGAAGAGGTCAAGCTGGGGACAGTGAGAAGAGTAAGAACTTCTTGCAAAATGGTAGAGGCCCTCTTTTCTGAAGGGAGGGAATCAGGAGTTGGTTTGGTTAATTTTACGAAAATTGATTAAAATGGGTATTCATAAAAATTATAATATTTGAAATAGTTACCTCAAGTTAAAACATGTACATTTACCAAAATTTGCTATATTACCTTTCTTGCACAAATCACACTTGTAGTTATTTTCAGTTCCCTTTTAATAAGTGGAGAATTTAGAGACACTTGGAAAGTAATCTGAGTGAAAGTCACTTCTAGATTTTTGGGGGGTGGGTACTGGGGATTGAACTCAGGGGCACTCTATCACTGAGCCACAACCCCAGCCCTATTTTGTATTTTATTTAGAGACAGGATCTCACTGAGTTGCTTAGCATCTCACTTTTGCTGAGGCTGGCTCTGAACTCACCATTCTATGAGTTGTTTTTTTCAGTGTTCAGTTGCTTCGGTCATACCTATGTCAACTGCACGCCTCTTTAGCGACTTTATTTAATCAAGTATTTGAAAAGAATTCAGTTTAGCTTTCATAAAGACAACAACTCTCTGTACTCATTTGCTATTAAATTTTGGAATATTTAAATTACATGTCTTAAGAATAAGTACAACTGATTTAAACAGGTTTGGGACCAATAACGAATATTCTGTTGGAACACATAGTTCCATTGGGGAATGGCACACAAATATATGGGTTACTAGAGTTATACTTTTGCCTTGGATGACTGTGGTTCTTTGTTTTTGTTTTTGTTTTTTTTCTAGTACTGGGGACTGGACCTAGTGTTCTACCATGGAGTCACATCTGCAGCCTTTTTTAAAAAAAATTTATGTTAAAAATTTTAAGAGAGGGTCTTGCTAAGTTGCCAGGGCTAGCTTTGAACCTGCTGTCCTCTTGCCTCATTCTCTCGGGTTGCAGGGATTACAGGTGTACACCACTGTGCCCAACAGCATATTTTTAAAAATAGAAGGAACGGAGAGATGGTTAAGTGGTCAGTTAAGATTCTGAAATAAGGCATTGAGGGTGGAAATGAGGAGATTCAAGAGGTGAAGGCTCAAGAAATTATCCATGTTTGGATATTGTGGGGAGGAAGGGAAATCTAGGATAATTTCCAGGTTCTTGCTTTGGATAGATCAGGTTGAGGATGATGAAATTCACTGAAATCAGGCATGAAGCAAGAAGGCTGGTTTCTGAGAGAAATATGTAGAGTTTAGACATGTGGGTTGTATTAGAGGTGTGTGTCTCTTCTGTGTGCTTGCCCCTTGTTTTTGCAGCATCCATTACCTCTTCTTTCTAAAACAATTCATGATCTGCTCTTCTTACCTCTTGGTTCTCGTAGTTGGGGTTACCCAAGCCCTGAGAATAAAGGACATGTTAGCCTGAGTTAATCAGTGTACTGCATTCCTTTGGACACAGTGATTGGCCTGGGGGTAGTCACATAATACAATTTGGTTCAAATAGAGGAACTCTCAGTACCTTTGCTGAAAATGCTAGGATGTAGGTGGTTATTTTATTCCCCTTTCCCAGTGGATTAGAGTCTGAGAGACTATAGCCCTAGAAATGCTACTAGACACTTCAGTACTACAGGAAGGGATCTGAGAATGGAGTCAACACTGAAGTAGAGCCAAGGAATTTAGAGAAAGGGGCCAGCTCCTGAAGCTCTGCTGCAGCTAAAGCCACCCTTATTGTCCAGTAACACGAGTCAATAAATTCCTGCTTTGGCTTAAAGCAATTTGAATTGAATTTTCCATCAATAAGAATAATCCTAACTGTGGGACTGCCTGGTAGAGATGTTAGGTTAAATAATGAGCTGGGAATTCTAGAGAGAGATTTGAGCTGGGGGGAGAGAATTCTAAGTCAGCAGGTCACAGATCAAAGCCATGAGTTTGGAGGTTATCCAGGGAAAAATAAATAGAGAAGAATTTCCCAAATATGGTCTATAGATCACTTGCGTCAAAATAATTTGGTGGGCAAATTTTTAAAAAGGTAAAGTAGGAAATAAAGGCAGGAAGGTAGCGTACCCTTTTTAAAGTTAGTGAAGTGATGGGAAGCGGGTATGTAGGATGTGGAATAGGGAGAGTATCCCTGTAATGGGTTCCAATTCTAATAATGATGTCAGCAATCCCCTTCTCAGAACTGTCCTTACTTTCTGTGATTCTCGCCATACAGCTTGTGGAGGGTAAATGTTAAGAAGTTCCCCATTTGTCTCCATATCTTCCTATTCACACTCTTGTGTTAGAGCTATAACTTGGCTTCTAACTGTTCAATATAGCAAAGGTGATGGTTTGTCACTTTCATGCCTTGGTTCCGTAGGATCGTGTCTATGATCTTGCTTGCAGACTCTCTGTTACCCTCCCAGCTCTCACACTGGAATGAAGCAAGCCTGGAAAGGCTGGCATGGCAAGGCACTGAGGCGGCCTCTGAGCACCAGCCAGGTAAAGGCTGAAGTCTCCAGGTTGACGGCCCTCGAGGAATTGGATCTTGCCAACAACCCTGTGAACCTGGGAGCAATTCTTCCCTAGTCAAGCCTCAGAGACACCAGCCCTGGGTGACACTTTGATCTTGTAGGAGACCCTGAAGCAGAAGATTCAATTAAGCCATGTCCAGACTCTCCATGCAGGGAAACTGTGAAGTCATAAATTGCCTTGCTTTAAGTCATTAAGTTTGTGGTCATACTCAGCAATAAATATCAAGTATATTGTTGCATTTTTTAAAATACATTCTAGCTGATTCCCTAATAATCCACATAATGGTGATTTCAAACATCTATTTTTATTTTACAGACTGCATTTTGATTCATTGTATACAAATGGGGTACGACTTTTCATTTCTATGGTTGTACACAATGTAGTTTCACACCATTTGTGTAATCATACGTGTACATAGGGTAATGATGTCTATCTCAGTCCACTGTCTTTACTTCCCCCACCTGCTCCCGCCTATACATTTCCCCTATACAATCCAAAGTTCCTCTGTTCTTTCCCCCGGTCCCGCCACCCGCCCATTATGTATCATCATCCATTTATCAGAGAAAAATTTGGTCTTTGATTTTTGGAGATTGGTTTATTTCACTTAGCATGATATTCTCCAACTCCATCCATTTACCTGCAAATGCCATAATTTTATTCTTCTTTATGACTGAGTAATATTCCATTGTATATATATAGCACATTTTCTTTATCCATTCATCTATTGAAGGGCATCTAGATTGGTTCCACAATCCAGCTATTGTGAATTGAGCAGCTATAAACATTGATGTGACTGCATTATCGTAGTGTGCTGATTTTAAGTTCTTTGGGTATAAACCGAGAAGTGGGATAACTGGGTCTAATGGTGGTTCTGTTCCAAGTTTTCTGAGGAATCTCCATATTGCTTTCTGGGATTTCAAACATTTTAATCTTCTTAAGTTTACCATCTCAAGTCTCTCCAACAAAAGAAGTAAAACAAAACAAAAGACTTTCAAGTTGTGCCCTCAGATATTTCTCTTTGGTTAAAATTATTGTCTCTTAAAATGTGTCTACACCCAAAACTTCTGTATCCTTTACATCGCCCAGTCCTAAATGCTGGCATTCTTACACTTTCTCTTGCCTTTCTACTGAAACATCTCCTTCACTGGACACTGGCCCAACAACTTTATTTCCTGACCATTCTATCACTCTGTGAATAATCAGGTCTCTATGATGTCCAGACACTCTTTCAGGAGTTGAGGCTATGACAGTAAACAAGACCAACATACACTTTGCCCCAAGAAAGTGTGGGAGGTCCATGGCATGATCACATGTGGCAGGAGTGTCTCTTCCCAATTAAGGAGTTTAGCAAAATGTCCTGGAGAAAAGACCATCAAGGCTGGGACGTGAAGGGTTAGTGGTGAGGAAGGTAAGCCCTCTTCTAGGCAGAGGGCTCAGGTCAGGAGGGAGGGAACTAAACAAGTTCAGTATGGCTGGGATTTAGAGGGTGTGTGTGGAAGGGGACAGAAAGGAGAGGTAAGAAGAGGTGTGAGCCAAGGCTGGGGTGTGGGGGCTGTGTCTGGCTGTACATGCCCAAGAGCACTGGGAGTCCACTGAAGGGCTTGCATCTGGAGAGCATCCAGGCGGGAGGAAGGGAAAGGACTGGACAGGGGAAAAGCCAGGGGAGGAGGCTAGTTAGGAAGCTGCTACCTTGACCAGATGAACACTGGTGGTGGCCTGGGAAGGGGAGGACTGGGGAGGGATTCAGGGGCTATTTAGGTGGAGAATTGGACTTGGGGATTTGACTGGAGTGAGGCATGAGGGAAAAAGAGGTGTCAAAGCTGATGATTGCATGTCCCCGGGAGGGGCACCTAGGTGGATAGAGGTGGCATTTTCTGAGATGGGGCTCAGTGGTGGAAGGCACCTGGGAAGATGGAGAGTTCATATAGGGATGTAATGAACTCAAGAATGCAAGCTTCTTCAGGATGAAAATCCTCTTTACCCTATGCCTGATATACAGGACTATTATCAGTGACTATTTGTTCAATAAATAAATATATGAAAACAAAAGATACCTTTATCATTTTATGTGGAGAAGTCTAGGAGAAAGCTTTGAAGCTTGGGAGCTAGAACCGGGTTGAGGAGATATATGTGAGTGGCCATTGGCCTCTGTGGTACATGGAGACACAGAAGAGGCCACAGTCATGAGGAAGAGCCTGAGGAGTGAGAAGGAGGCTTTGCGTGGGGGCCCAAGGAGCATCAGCATTTACAGGACCTTGAGTGTTTGGTGTGGTTCCCTAGCCCTGCCTTCTTAGTCATGTTCTCTTCTCCTTTAGCTCCGTCAACTCTGTGGCTGAGTCCCCAACCTCTTGAGGCTGTCCTTCGCTGTCCCCTCCCCCAGGTGTAGGGGATCTCTTTGTGCTTCTCAAGCTGGATCTTTCTCTCCAGACTCAAATTGTGCATGCCCACTGGGCATTACCAACTGGGCCTCCCCGTGGCACCTCCAACATAATGTACTTTCACAGAGCTCATTGCCTCCCCCTCCAGACAGCCCTTCCTCCTGGCGTCTCTCTACAGCTCACAGTACCCACAGGAGGCACCCCACGGGGGTTCGCTCTTTGAATCTTGAGTCACAAGCCTGGTGCCAATTGGATCTTATTTATCACAATTTGAGAGCACCAAGCAAGCAGAGATTTTGGGTTAGTTCCCTTGAGTCCTGGTGTCTTAAGGCCAGGACCAGTGATTTCTTGGCAGAATAGCAGATAGATGAGTATGACCTAAGTTGCCTGATATTTTTTCATCTCTTCCCTGCCACAGTGTTCTTTGGGATGACGATTTTTTCCATACAGGGTATACCCCTCAAGGGAATATGGAGACTTAGTGAACACAGATCCTCCCTCCCCTTGTACTGCCAACACATTAAGGAACTCAGATTATTTAAAAGAAAGTAATGATTTTACTTGAAAAATTTGGGACTTGCTAGTCTGAGACGCTGGGCCTTCATTTTAGAATATCAGAGCCCCAAGCCACCTCAGAAATGGTCTGAACCATTCTACTTAATTTACACAGGAATAAACCATGATCCAGAGAGATTTTCCTTAATTAGTTAAAACTCACAGATGGATAAAGGATCAGAGGATCTCTGGAAACACATTGTTTTTCCCCTGTACTTCTTAGGGATGATCCTGTTACCAGACAGAAGTCTGATGATGTCCCTCCAAGGAAGCTGAAGAGTGGGACTTCAACTCTCAGCCGGGTGGGTTCTTGACTTAAACTGCTGGAAAGAATTTCAAGATGTGTGGAAAGCAAGACACAAGCAAAGATTTATTATAGGGCAGCAAAGCCAAGGTACACACGCCTCAAAGGCAGGGTGCAGATACCCCTGCCTCTCAGAGAAGATGAGTGACTCACCCAGGGTTGAGCTCTCTGACCCTGTATGAGATTTTCCTGGGAAGAAATGTGCAGGTTCCCAGGCAAGTTTTTTGAAAATCAAGTCCCATGTCAATCATTTGATATTGGGGTTCTGAATGTTCTTCTTGGTTAGGCAGGCTAGCCATAAATCAGCTGTGGGCACATCTTGTAGGTTTTTGAATCTGGTGATATTTAAATTTATTATGTTTTTGTTCTAGTTGATCTGATACAAGCATGTGCTGGAGGTTTTGTGTAGAAACAAGCAGGGCTGGTCGTGCTCATAGATCTGGGCTTCTTTTCCTCTCTCCCTGGAGTCCACCTACCTCAGTTGTACTCTCCGGAAACCCTGCCTCCCTTTCCAACCTGTTATCTGAACCTGGGTCAGCCTTCTCACCTTTTGAGGTTCTCTCCCTGCTGCTTTTCAGAGGGTTTAGAAAATTAAAACTAGTGTTGACACTAGCTTAAACAACATAAGCAAGGAAACCCATGACCAAGCAGGAAGATATTGATGAGAATAGCCGCCTTTCTTGCTCCACATCCCAGCTCCTTCTCACCCAAGGACCTCTGTGTCTGCAGGGACCTAAAGTGCCCTCTTCCTCCTTTCCATGTTTGCTCCCTCTGTCCTTCAGATCTCAGCACAAATGTCATCTCCTCAGAATAGTCTTCTCCCTAAACCCCTGCAACACATCTGTCATAATTGTAGTCTTTCTTTCCCAGGATTTATTACACAGTCCTTTATTTATTGGCTTGTTTATTCATTCTTTATTTTCCTCCCTCTCAAGAAAGTAAGCTCATTGAAGACAGGAACTCATCTGTCTTGAAGAATGTATCCTTAGGGTCTATGACAGTGCCTGTGGCAGGGGTAGAAACATACATAATGAGTAAATGATGACAATCAATGACATCTCTCCAGCAGTTTGAGACCATTCTGCTTGTAATCATTAGTCATGATTATGCATACACCTAAGAAGCTTCTTTATAGTGTCCTAGGGTGCTTTCAGTAATGGCTTACATTTATCTAAGCCACTCTTCTTCCCACACTCCACCCTCTCTTGCACAAATTTATGGACTCTCAAGTGTGTGTTTAAAAAAAAAGATTGTTTTATTTCCAGCAGCGGCAATGGGCTGCCTAGTGTGGTGGATGTATTGGGTTCAGGGTATGTGTGGGCTGGAATGACTGGGTGACTGAAGGGAAGAAAGAGGTTTTTGAGGCTAGGCCCGTGGGGGCCTCAGATACGCTTCTGGTAATGGGGAGATTTCAAGAAGGACTCATGGCAAGCCACGGCTAAGCCACCAATAAGATTAAGAAATTCTTGGAAATCTAGTTGTCCGTCACTGTTGAGGTCTAGCTTCTTCATCATGCGATCGAGGACACCAGGATCCTTCTGGTTCTGTAAAGATAATAATAAGATCTTTATATTGCACTTCTGGAGGTGCTTTCAAATATGCCACCACACTTTATTCTCACTGGAATATCAGGAACAGAAAAGGGGTTATTAATATTCCCATTTTCCACATGCAGAAACAGATTCAAAGAGGTGAAGAGACATGGCTCAGGGCAAATCTGGGCTTGAACACAGGCTTTCCCATTCCTGGTCCAGGGTTCTTTCTGTGAAAGTAGGGGTGATTGAACTTTGTAAAATCAGTGGAATATTTCTTTGAAGTGTTGCATGCAATTCTAATATGTATCACATGTAAACATGAGGTGATTTCAAAAAACAAATCACCATTCCCTATTTCATGCAGTTTGCATACTTGGATCCTTAAAACACGCCTTACTTCAAAGAAAAGGCTCTTTAACAGTCATGCAGAGTTCACCCTGAGGTCCAGGGGCTCAGTATGGGCTGCTGCATGGATCAACCAGATTGGAGTGAGTGAGAAGGAGGCACAAATGTGGGGAGCCAGCTGGTCCTTCATTCCTGGCCATTCTCTCTGGGTCTTATTTCACGTTGTGGTCAGATTCGGGTGTGGGGGCTGGGACCAGTACCTTTGTGAAGGCTGCCAGTTCTGTATTCATGAAGCTTAGGAACTCCCTCTTGGAGAGAGTGCAGCTGTTTCCATCCTTTCCAGCATACTTCTGGAAAACAGCAATCAGGGACTCGATGCACCGCTCAGTCTCTGTAGGGTGGGACATTTTTGCCTTTGAAGAAAAAAAAATGAAAGGTTTAGATGCAGGCAAAATGTCAAGGGCTGGTCAGTGAAGAATACACTGGAGAATCTCATCTCCTCATTTTGATTGAGAGCAACTTCCTAAAATACTGGGTCATTTTTCAGGGTCCAAGCGAGTCAAGAGAGCCATAGAATTCATACTCTGTGAGTTCCTTCTTATTCCTCCTCATGTGTTTATTCCAGGTGAGATATAGTAAGGATTATATGCGCTTTGAGGGTATGTTTGGAAGCAGTAGACTGCCTAGATGAGGTTTACTGATATTTTTAGAAAATGTGAGTAAATAGATGTATAGCTATATAGCCACAAATCCCCATGTATACCAAGCATTGCCTAGAGATTAGTTACAATTTTCTAAGACTGTGTAGACTACTGTGATGAATGAAATGCTAGTTCTTTTGAAAGTTAATACCAAATTCTTGGGATTCATGAATTTTCTTGAAAAACAAACAAAACTACAGCATAGCTGTAATTGTGTATGGGGTAGGAGATAAGACATTCTAGATGTTCAAAAATGAATTTAAAATTTGAGAGGAATCATTAATTTTACATGTGAGGAAACTGAGCATGAGAAAAGAACAAGCTTGGCAGACCCACCCCTAAAATCTGGGCCTCCTGGTCCCTATCTGTAGAACTTGGCTTTGCACCTTCTACTTCCAAGGTGCCACTAATTCCCACAGGAATGGTGGGTGGGACTTCTCATTACAGAGCTGAACCAAGGCTGTGGATATACCAGGAAGAGCAGGAAGTTCAAATCTTGTGCTGGACTCTACTTTCCTCACAACAGAATTCTTCAAGGAAATTCTTTTGGTCTGAGTAGGCTCATTCCAGCTGGGACCTAGGGACCTGAAGTGAAGAGCTGCTGTGCTGTCCCTGGTGGATTAGAGAAGAAACTGCAAGGCTCTCTGGGAACTGGCAGGGCCACACCCTCCCTTAAAGGCTTTATCTTTTGGCATTAGCAATATTTGTGTTTGATGGTGATGGTTGCCACTTAGCATTTAGCCTTTAGTTTGTCTTTAGGATGGACTTCCTGGAGCCCAGAGCTGAAGTCTTTCAGGTCCTGTAATTAACATGGGCTACGAACTAGCCTGAGACCTTAGATGCACAGTGGCTATTCTCCATCCTGTCTCCCTAGGCAGTTGACCAGACTAGCTAAAAGGCCCCAAACAGGGAATTTTATTTAAGAACAGTCTTGGTAGGTTCAGTGTTTGGAGGAAAAACAAAATACCACAGCTTAGAAACAGATGTGTTTGCACAACACACTCGTCTTATCAGAACTAAAATCTCACCATCTTCCTAGTATATCAGATGACACAAAGAGTTGGCTGGGGTAGTGGGGGACCAGAAAGAAGGGAGCAGTTTCTTGGCTGAGGATCCTGTCTTTGTACCTCTTCTATACCTATAGGTGCTTCCCCTATCCCTTTCCTTGCAGAATTCAGATTACTTTGATTTTCCAGTTTCAAAGTGACTTTCTGTTTTACATTTTTTCCCTCCTGAACATTAGTGTTGATAGTAATTTCAACTTTTTTTTTTTTTTTTTTCTCTTGACCAACTGTTGCCGTCAGCTACAGGAGAAAACAAATACCTCTTTGCATTTCCTGCTCCAGAGGTAATTCTCCAAAGCAGCAAAACACACTTATCAAGTTTCAGAAATGGAATTGTGCAATTTGTGGAGCTCAAGGGAGTTTGGAGACCGATCCTGAGGAGGCCCAGAGATGGGAAAGCTTTGCTCGAGGTGGTCAGAGGCTGAAGAAGAGGAGAATCAGCTCTCTGAATGTGTCACTGTACCTGCAGTTTTACTTGGTGGAGACTATGACAGCAAGGAGAAAACAATATGATGAACAGATACTGTGAAAGAATTTTAAAAATGCACACACTATGCACTCAACATCTGAGGAAAGCAAAATATAAAAAATTAAAATTAAAATTAAAAAAATATATATTAAGAGAAGTAACACTATATATAAAAAGGACTCAATTATTAGCTCTCATTCTTAACCAAACACTTCTTCCACTCCCTCAGAGATTCGTCGTCTCATCTACCTTCCCGGGATAGTCATTCCACTTCGGTTACAGTGTGATTCACCTTTTGCATGGAAAGGAGAAGCGGGAAAGGGTAAGTAGGAGGGAGTATTGATTGACACAGAAAGGCAGAGGTTGAAATCTCTCTTTCTCTCTTTTTTTGTAAAGGGTCAGTTGGTAAATATTTAGACTCTTCTCGTCCACATGGTCTCTGTCACTCTGCTGTTGCCGCCGGTAACAACTACAGACAATACATAATGGGTGTGGCCGTTCCAGTACAACTTCATTTATGGACGCTTAAATTTGATTTTCATATACATTTCACACGTCACATTCTTCTTTGTCTTTTTGGTACTGGGGCTTGAACCCAGGAGAGCTTTACCACTGGGCTACACCCCTAGCCCTTCTTATTTTATTTTGAAGCAGGGTCTCCCTAAATTGCTGACGGTCTAGCTAAATATCTGGGATTACAGGCCTCCACCACCGCACCCGGAGTTACTATTCTTTTGATTGTCTTTCAACGGTTTGAAAATGTAAAATTCATTCTTGTGGGCAGCACCATGGCGGAAGTTTGCTAACTTCCTACACTTGAGAGACAAAGGAAGAGGAAGATCTTGGAGTCGAACTGATGAAAACGCAGAAAGGGTTCAACGTGGAGAATGGAAGGGACCGAGGGCAGAAAAACAGGTGATGGTGTGAGTGCCTAAAACGATGGGGGACAAAAGGAAAAGCCGGGGCCGGGGGGGGGGGGGGGGGGGGGGCTGGGTTGGGACGCGGCTTCTCCCATCCTTGGCTGTGGTTCCCCTGGCTGCGACAGGATTTAGTTTCAGTCTCTTTGGGTCTTGGTCATTTGCCATTGCTTACTGAAACTCTGATTTCCCCCTGGACTCAGGCGACTAAGTTTCAAAATGTTCCTTTTTTCTGGTCTTCAGAAATACCTAGTGACGCCACCCAGGATCCCAGCCGCCTTTGCTTTAACTTTTCTTCCGGACTTCCCCTGGTCACCCGGGAGGCCCGTGGCGGCGGAGGCGCGAGGGGTGTCCAACAAGGTCAAAAAGTGAAATCCGGCCATTCGCTCCACTCGGGGCAGAAGCAGCGGACGCGCGGCCGGGAACCGAGGTGGCCACACCCCTGCCGCGAGGCTCCGGAGCTCAAGTGCGGCCAGCGGCGGGCGGGCCGGCCTCGCGCGGTCCCCTTCCCCAGCCCTAGACCTTATCTTGACTGGGAAAACAAAAGAACCCCCGGTTCTTACCCGTCGGCTGTTATTACAGGTATAATTTTAAGGCTCCTTCTTTTCCCTAATTGCCTCCCACATCATTTATTCTTCCTGATCTGTTTTCTGCCACGTCTGCACATAAATCAAAGAGAAAGCCTGGTGCAAAGAGTGCTTTTCTTTTTCCTTTTCATTTAAGAGGAAGGAAAAAAATTTAAAAGGCTTACCAAGTTGGAGTGGAGCGAGGAACTGCGGCTGCGGCTAGGAGCGGTGCCTGAGTGCGGTGCGCTGGGCGCTGGGCTCCTGCTAGTCCCCGCCGCCTCCCACGCCCTGCCCACCGGGTTGCCCAAACCTGACTCAGACGCCCCGCCCCGCCGCTCCCCGCCCGCAAGTCTGGGCCTGTCAGCCCGGCCTCCTTAGCTAAACACAGCTCCGCTGTAAAGCCTTTAAGCTCACACCTATTGTCCTCTCTGAGACTTACGCAGTCCCTCACTCTCTCCATTTGTCCCGTGAACCTTTAAGATTTTCGGGTTTTAGAATTAAAAGTTTTGCACAGCGATCTTCAATCCTGGAAAGTTTGCCCAAGTCCGTGGGTCTTTTCCATATATGAACTCACTCAGCACATTCAGGTAGATAGGCAGAAAAGTTCTTTTAAAAGCAAGTAAGAACTGGAGTGTAGCTCAGTGCCCAATATGCATGAGGCCCTGGGTTCAATCCCCAGTAAACAAACAAACAAACAAACAAACAAACAAGAATATTAAGACTGAGTGTAGGTCATGATTGTAGAGAAGTTGGTTCCCTGGGAGCCAGGGCTATTTGTCCGCACTGAAGATAATTGATAAACAGTGGTGAGTTAGTACCAAATGGATTGCCAATGGATTATTGCCATCATTCTTTCAAACTATAAACTGACAACAGTTAAATAGGGAAAAACAAACAAACAAAAAACCAAAACTGAACTACTGCAATTAAAAATTGACCCTCGCTGGTTAGGCATTTATCTGTGTGCAGTTTCAGTGGAATTGGAAGTTATATTAAAAATTAGAAGCTCAGGGGTCTAATTTTGGGCCTATCACTTCATTGCAATATTTTTGACAAGACTTCTCACCACTCTGAGCTTCCACTTCCCTATCAGTAATGTGTCATGTTGACTTTCAATTTCATATGATGGTTTCAACTGTCAAATAAAATGATGGCTTTGAGAGGGCTTCAAAAACTGCAGAGTAGCCAGGCATAGTAGTTCAGGCCTGTAATCCCAGCTACTCAGGAGGCTGAGGCAGGAGGATTGCAAGTCCAAGGCCAGCCTGGCAATTTAGTGATCCTGTCCTGAGTCCCTGCCAAAAAAAAAAAAAAAGTCTGGGGATGTAGCTCAGTGGTAAAATACAAAAAAACACTACAGAGACGATGTGAATGAAAGACAATGGAGTATCAGACATTTTGTAAAGTGCTTCCTGGTACCTGCTCTCACAGTTACCTGAGCATATAAAGCCAAACCTTCATCACTACTTGCAGCTACTCCATACCCACATTTTCTGCTGCTTATTCAGAAACTTGTTTAAAAGCCCCACCTGTACTTTAGACTCAATAATTCAGGAAAAAACTTAAAAACTGGTTTTCCTTAAACCTGTTTCTTTCCTGACTTTTCCATCTCTGCTAATGGTATTGCCAGTCTTTCTTTCCTCTACTTGAGAACATTAGAACCATGGTTTTGACTGTAAATCTCTTTCATAACCACGATTCTAGCAAGTGCTTGTTTAATATCAGTTTAATTTCTACACTTTTCTAAGCTCTGTTCTCTATTATTCTATTCCCACTTTACTGTCTAGTGTAGATTTTCATTCTCTCTTTCCTCCAAGTTCCTAACTGGTCTCTTGTCCTCCAGTCTGTTCTATTGACTGTTAAAAACACATTTTCCTTTCTTGCGGCCTTGATCAACTGCCTATTTCAGATCAAAACACAACAGAAACAAAACGAAATGGCTTCCCAAATACCATTCTATCAAAGTCTAACTTCTTATTCTCCATGTGGCTCTGAAAAACATCTTTAACTGTAATTAAGTGATTAATTCCATTTTCAATTTATCCATTTGATGAATATTTTTGAGAGCCTACTAAGTGCCAAATTCAGAGCTGGGCACTGTGAATATAGACCGTAGTATGATATAGTACCTGCTTTTGAGGAGATCTGTGGATAGATTTTAGAACTATGTAGGGGCAATGGAGGGTGTTACGTGGATGGCAGCTAGGATTCTTTAATAGTTATATAGGAAAATTTTCACTAATAGAATCACCCAACCCCAGGGAAGGATCCATGGTTTTTATCTGATTATCAGATAAATCTATGATCAAAACTATTGAAGAACCACTAAATTATTCCATACCTCAATCATGGGACCTTTTATACCATAGTCCTTTTCAGGGAAAATGCCTCATTCATAGCTTCTTGCTGGTGGCCAAGTTTTGCATGATTTGACCTTGTGCTTATTGTCATGGCTGACTGAACTGAAGTTAATGCTGGACTCAAAGACTGTCACTCTGTAGAATGGCTAGTAGTGGATGTTTCATGACATGACATGAAAAGAAATGACTGGGGCCATTTCTTTGTTCTTGGGAAGCTGAAATTAGAAACATATAGAGAATTAGGCATTCAGAAGAGTTTTGTGTAAATATTTGGCATACAGAGAACCATGAAAGGATGACAAATCAAAATTATGAAGTAGACACCAAGATACCACAAGTAAGTAGAATCTATGAGATTTGGAAGAAATACATGAACTAGAGCCAGTGGGGAAATAGGCCAATTGCTAACTGGAAGTAAAAGAACAGGTTACTTGTGTATTAGCTGAGTTGTGTAAATGGTGAAACCCTGGGAAATGAAGAGCCACAGTCCAATGTAATTAATGTTTTGCTCTTCTTAAACCCAGATGTTTGGTTTTCCTGATTTTTTATAAGACATTTAGTCATTCAAAAACTCCTTATCTATGAAGTGACTTGAGTGAAACCAGAGAAAAGAGAGAAACCAAATAAGTGTGCATTGTTTAGAGCAAGGTTGGGGGATCAACCTCTTCCAGTTAGGGCTGAGTGGTAGCCACTCTCCAGAGCCATTTGGAAGAGGGTTTGTTACCACGTTCTCAAAGGAGGTAGAGTTCAGGAAAGGTAACTGGCAAAGGTAGATTTGGTAAAGTAGGTAAACAGTGAGTCAAACTGAAGGGCTAGTGTAGGCAAGGAGCTGAGGATGAGTGAGAATTGGTAATTGATAGCAAGAGACAGAAATGAGGTACAGATGAGTGAAGGGGTTGTTCCGGAAATAAATGGGGGAATTTCCATAGGCCAGGGAAATACTTAAATGGACACAATAGAGCGTGACAAATGTAATGACAGGGTTGTGACCAAGGTACAGTGACAATGCTGAGAAGGGAATGAGTGGTTAGCTCTGGGGCAGCAGGGAAAGTGTTATGGAGAAAGTGATGCCTGAGTTGGATATTGAAGGATGGATAAGAAATCACCAGGTGGACTGGCACTGTGGTGAACCAAGTTGAAGCCAGGCAGCATGATTCAGTGTTACGGCCACAGAGCCTGGCACCAGATGGAGGTTCACATCCTAGTGCTACAACTTATTGTCAGCTGGTTATTCATCTGTTCTTTTCTTCATCTGTAAAATGGAGAGAATAGTCATTGTGAGGGTTAAGAGCTAATTTGTGTAGAATGCTTGGGCCTTAGCAGTGTCTTCAGAGGAAGTTTCACATAATGCTTGTGCAAGAATAAGGAGGAGTGAAACATAGTGTGCTCTCAGTATGTGCAGGTGGCTCAGTAGTACTGGACTTTGGGGCTGAGATGATGGTAAATGTGAGGCAGAAGCTGTGTGACCTGAGTCTGGAGAGACAAGGGTTCGATTGTTAAGAACCATGTTTGGAAATCTGGAGTGGAACCCAAGAGTTATATGTATCTAGAGCTGGTGATTTTTTTTTTTTTTAAAACTGGGGATCAAATCCAGGGCCTCATGCCGTGTTAGGCAAGTGCTTTACCACTGAGGTGTGTCCCCAGCCCAGTGAAGATTTTTTAAGCAAGAGAGTGGCATGATCCTTTTTAGTTATGGAAATGTAGGAAATGTACTAGAGAGGAGAGAAACTAGAGGCAGACAAGGTAGTAGGCTACCATTGCAATAATCAAGGTGGGATGGCCGTGGAGATGGGGAGGGAATTTCCAAGTACTTAGAAAGCAAAATCAACTTGGCTGCTGTTTGGATGTGGAAGGTTGGAAAGAAGGAGGTGTTAAGGGACACTGCTAGGACTCTTGGTATCCAGTGGGGTGGTGCCACCATCTCCAAGAGGGGAGTACAAGATGAACAATACTTTTTTGGAGGAGATTTAGGACAAGATCATGGTTTAAGATGAATCCTATTGAGTCTGAGTTAAGGGACAATTAGATGCCCCCAGTGACCCATCTCTTCTTGCCATGCCCCACTTGCCTATGGTAACCACCCAGTCAATCCATTCAAACTAAGATGGACTGATTAGGTCACAGCTCTCATAATCTAATCATTTACCTCTGGATATTCCTGCCTTAACACAGGAGATTTTGGGAAACACATCATATCCAAACCATAACAAGGAGGGATGCTGAGAAGCATCCTTCCTCACACCCCTGCTGATGCCATGAAATGGGGGTTGAGAACATCTCTGAATACAGGCATTAAGCAAGGATTTGAGGAGGTTCTGTGGTTTTAGAGGCAAATGGAAAGGGGAGTTGACCCAGAATGACTGAGTGGTGTAAATGTTTAGGTAGGAAGCTATAATTTCGTGGTGATTACAATCTATGTGACTGTGTGATTGCGTAGCTGTATGTTTTTTTTTTGTTTTTTTTTCAGATGTGCTTATGTCTAGCCACCGGATCCAAGAGAGAAGTCTGTAGAATGAATTTAGGGTTAGATGTGTAGAGAAGGGTATAATCAAAAGGACAAGAGGGTGGAGGAGTTTGGGTAAGCAAGAAAGGAAGTCAGCTGGTAGGGCATTGATTGTAGAACACGGAAGGATCAAGGGTGTGGGAAATAAGGTGGATAAGCAGGAAGTCTCCATCAGATCACAGAACAAGTGTGAAAGGAGTGAACGCGATGGAGAGAGCTGGCAGTGCAAGAAGTTACTAGTGTAATCTAATCTTTCAGTGAGTTTAATTTTTTTTATAGGTAGAACTTTTATTAAATAGTGCCAAAATCCAGGTGTGGCTCTGGACATGAACCTGGTCTCAGTTAGTGGAGTTGTCCAGAAGAAGGTTAGGAAGCTGTGAGGCAGGGGGCTTGGGTGGGCCACTCACATGGATGCTGAACTCGACAGAGGGGTTGTGAGAGCGTGACACAGTTTATAATGCCTGAAGGGAACAAGCATGTGACAATGATAGGTTTGTGTTTCAGAGGGTGTCAAGATGTCATCTGCTATTTTCCTTCATGTCCTTATGTTTCAATCAAATGGGACCACCGATTATCACCAAAAAATCCTCCATCCTTTTACATCTCTGCTATGGCTCAAACATTCAGTTTTGGGAAAATCTTTAATTTCAGAATTTCTGATGAAATTCTATGGCTTCTTCAGTGAAGTTCCTCCTTTATGAAGCTTTGCTGACCTCTATCCTCCTTTCTTTTGTACTCCCACAATATTTTGAAAATGATTTTATTTTGTGCATGTAGGAGAGAAGGATTTATAATATTATGCTATAGATTTAGGGATAAATGTTGGTGTTATCTTCTCAGCTAGCATGTGAGTTCCTTGAGATTCTGGATCTGTCTTACTCATCTTTATTATTTGTAGCAACTTGCACATAGAAAGACCCAATGAATGTTCATGGAACTCAATGAAATAGTAAATTTTCAGAGTAGGGTCAATGTCCTGGTTGGATTCTATATGACTTAAAAAAATTCATGACAATGTTAAATAACTTGTTGCGCCAAGAATTGTTTGATTCTTTGTCCGTGTTTTTTTTTTTTTTTTTTTTTGTTTGTTTGTTTTTTTAGGTGTGGAACCTCAAAATATTTCTAATGGTTTTAAATTTATGTTCATTTACTTATTCATTAAGTAATTCAACAACTATTTTTTGAATACCCAGAGTCAGAGGATATAAGATTAAAAAAATGTCATGGTTTTGTCTTTGAAGATTCCCAAGTCTAATTTGGTTACTAAAACAGAAATGAGTTCTAGAAATAGAACCATCTGCATCTGAAGTTGTTGACCCAATCTCTAGGGTGAGCACTCTTCTAAGTCCTGGGCTAGAAGTTTACTTCTTGAAGATGAGGAGGGAAGGGAAGATCCTTAAGTTTCTCTCCTAACCTGCAATTACTTCCCAGAACACTTAGGCCACATTTGTAAGATTAAGGAATGATCCTAGGGTCTCTGAAGTCACTCTGGTATAAATGAAAAGGCTGGACAAGGAATCTAAAGGCCTGAGTTTGAATTACAGCTCTCTCTCTTACTGAATAAGCTGTTCTCTAATTCTGAAATTCAGTTTTATCATGTCTAAAAATGGGGGTAATAATTAAGATAGTTAGTATGAAAGGGTTTTTAAATGGTGTAGTGTTTTGCAAATGTTAATCACCACTCACGGTATTGCTGTATGGATTAAACAAAAGTGTGCTTTGTCAACTGTGGTTGCAGAAGTGGGGTATCATTACCTCTATCCCTCTAAGCCCTTCCCTCCTCTCACTTCCTATGGCCTCTGCCCTAATTGCTGGTGCTCATTAATTCTCTGATTTGTCCTATTTTTTTGAATCAGTAGCAGAGTCCCTGTGCATGCTGGTGCAGTTATCTGTTTGCTCTCCTCCATGGTCTCTGCAGATGCTTTTTTCTTCATGTTCTTCTAGATGTCTTTCATGCTGATGGTCAGAAGTCATTAAAGTATTTCCTGAACATTGCTTTTTGGTCTCCAACAGTTTTTAGGCAGAATTGAGACATTTTCTCTTTCACAATGACCCACAGGAAATTGTCACATACATGTTAGATTTCGACTCTGAGAAGGGCACACCCACATCAGATCCATTGTGATTTGAACGTGTCAACAAAATATTCTCAGTAGATCTGTTTTACTTAATTTTTTTCCTTTTCTTCATCTTGGAATTCAAGAGATCCTTTATGGACTAATTCCAGCTGTGTTTTTCATTGTTGCTATTTCTCTTCATTCATTGTGAACTCTGGTCAAGTGGAATTTCTCACTGTTGCATATAGGCAGGCTGATTTTTCAGTCAGTTTTCACTGTTAAGAATCAGTTCTCACTGGCTCCTGACTATACTAGTTGTTAAAATATAGAAATTCTTCTCTATCAGTTGCTAAATAACCTCTTGCTTGAACTCCTGCCATCTACCAGAAGCCCCATCCACTCCAGTCCCCATCTGGGGCTATTTTATTTCTAATCAGGTAACTTAAGAGGTTAGTGTGCAGCTTGCATTAATATGTAAGGGTCTCTAGGACTTGCTCCAACCCCACAGCCTGACTGGCTGCTGTTCTGATTGGTCAATGCTGGGTCATATTTTCAATATTTTCTAGGTTTTAGGAATCCCACAATTTTTCACCTGCTGATTTTTGTTCTTATGATTCTTTCTTTCTATCTGGAACATTCTCCCCATCTTTTCATGTTAAAATGCCTCCAGCTATAATTCAAATCTTAACTCCCAAAGCTTATATGTTAAAGATTTGGTCCCCAGGTTGGCATTATGGGGAGGTGGTGGAAACTTTAAAGAGGTGGGGCCTAGTAAAAGGTTTTAGGTTATTAGGGATGTACTCTCAAGGGGGATTATGAGATCCCCTTCCTCTCCCCACTCCCTCCCTTCCCCGCACCCTTTTTTTTTTTTTATCTAGGTCTTAAGAAACTTTGCTCTGCCATGTGCTCCTCACACAATGAGCTGCCTTGCCATGGGCCTAAAAGCAACAAAGCCAACTGACCATGGACTGAAATCTCCAAAACTGTGAGCCAAAATAAACCTTCTCTCTTTATAAGTTTGTTATCTCAGGCATTTGTTCCAGTAACAGCTGACTAATGCAATACTTACATGAAAACTAAAAAAGTACCCCCGTGAAACTTTCCCTTATCTCTTCTAACTGAAAAAAAAAAAGTCTCTTCTGTGATTTATCACTGCTTTGTATCTGCACTTTTCTTGTTGCATGTAATACAGTCTATCTGGGATTATAGCTAAATATCTGATTTTTTTTCCTGGATAAACTGTTAGTACCTTCAAGACAGGATCTAGTATCCCTATAATACCTCTTATTGGTGGAATGATTTACCTTCTAGAGGGCAAAGTCCTCCTTGCTCATACCTTGGGTCTAGCACAAGGGGCTGATTGGCTAGTATTAGACATGAGGACTTTTATATGACAAATTAAGAATTAAAGGTTCTCGTGGTCTTTTTTGTCAGTTCAACATTTTGTGCAATAAGACTTCCTCTGTTTTCACCTCTCCCTGGCTCCCATATTCCTCACCCCCTGCTCTTAGAGGACCTAGGGATGGGCAGGTGAGTTCAGCAATGTTCCAAGTCTTTCAAAGAAATTGTATGTTAGGGGGCATTTGGGTGAAAGTGATAGAAGTTTGACTCAAGCTGGCTTAAAAATTATTGAGTTATTATTCATTATCTCCATGAAAAGAGGTCCCAAGGCAGAGGAGTCTCCATGGATCTTTGATTCAGTGGCTCAGTGATGTCACCAGATATGAGACTTCTGTATTTTCACCCTGCAGTCCATATTACCCTTGTAATCATGGGATGGCCACCAGCAGCAAATGGCATACTGGGGCATGCATTTCTTTGTTCCTATTCAGTGAGAAAGACTTGCTTCTCTTTCCCAAAAGTCCTGAGCAAACTTCCTTTAAGGCTTACTGCCCAAAAAGGTTCAGGCCTGCCTATTCCTGAAACAATCATTGGCCTTAATTAGCTAAGAAAAATTGGCTGAACGGATGTGTTTGTTAGCTTTTTTCACTGTGATCAAAATACTTGACATTAACAACTTGGAGAAGGAAAGATTTATTTTGACTCACAATTTCAGAGGTTTCAGTCCATGGTTGGGTGCCTCCATTGCTTTGGGCCTAAGATGAGATAGAACATCATGGTGGAAGGGCATGGGGAAGGAAAGCTGTTAGATCATGGCAGCAAGGAAGAAGAGAGAAGGAGGGAGGGACAGGGAGATGGAGGAAAAGAGGGAAGGAAGGAAGGAAAGAAAGAAAGAAAAAGGAGAAAGGGGCCTGAGAAAAGATACAGTCCCCAAGGTCATGTCCCTAGTGACCTACCTCCTAGGAGACCATTCAGCCATCAATGGATTAATTTACTGATGAAGTCAAGGCCTGTATGATCCAGTAACTTCCTAACAGCCCCAACTCTGGATATTGCTGCATTGGAGATCAAGCCTTCAACACAGGAGCTTTAGGGAGCATTGTAGATCCAAACCATAGCAGGGAGCTGTAGTAGATTGTATTTTTCCAAATGGCCATAATGTATTTCCCATGTGCTCTTCTTACTACGTGACCTTCATGTTCTTTCCATAAAGAGGTGAGATCTATGTTTCTTTCCCTTGAATCTGGGTGGACCTGTGTCTGTTTTGGAAATGAGGCTACATGATTTCTGAAACTTGATGGCAAAAGGTGATACAGCATCTTCCTGATCCCCTTTACGGACATTCACTCATGAAACACAGTCACCATGCTGTGTGGATGCTCAAGCTGCCTGGTCAATTGACCCATGTGGAGGAGGAGCAATGACCAGCACCAAATTGCCAGCCATGTTAGTGAACTATCTTGGAAATGGATCCTTTAGTGTCAGTTGAGGCACCCTCCCTGCTGACACCATGTGAAGCTGAGGAGAGCTGTTTTATAATCCACTAGATTATGGGGCAGTTTGCTGTGTAGCAGTAGATAACTAGAACAGGGGCCATGTATAGAAATCATTGTTTTCTCAGAGCTGTCTCTAGTGACTTACTCTTTTTGTCATTGGATTAGTTAGCCATCAATGACAAGGAATAAGATGAAGGACTTGAGAAAAGATTTAAAGACTAAAAGATGTTTTATTGTTTAGCTCATCTTATTCATTGAGTCTGGAAATTCTTCATGGGGTTTGGATTTAAGCATTATAATAATAAACTAAGATTCTGCACATCTTTCTCAAGAAGTTTCAGTAGAAGATGGCTGGTTCTGGCTGTAATTTGGATGTTTAGGATCTAAGGAAAACAATTGATTAATATCTAATCTTTTTTATTTGAAGTGTGGCCACCCTGGAAGAAGGAAACCTTTCTAAGGTTTTTTTTTTTTATCTCTCAGAAGGATTTCCTATATGTTTTGCTATTCTGGAAACTGGCTGTCAGAAAGTTCTACTTAAAGTACGTATTTCTCAAAGGTATCTACTTATTTACTTTAGCTAAAGAGAGAATGATGAAATTTATACTTCAGGATAAAAAATCCATATTTGGATTTTATAGTGTTAACTCCATCATAGACATGTAAGTAATAAAACAATAAGATGGTATGATTTTGATGGAGCAGAAGTTCCATCCCGCTTAGAGATATGGCTAAACTCTTTATCTAGGTGTGGTTCAAAGAATTATCACTGTCTTGATCCTCTACTTTGTCATCTAGTTTGCTTGTTTTCTTAATCTTTTATGTCCCTGCCCCTGCAACTGCCTTGCTTTTTCCCTGTGTTGTGATTCAGGTTGATTATGTCTCTATATTCAAAGCACATTTTTACAAAACAGGTTTTGGAGAAAAGTCTCGGAGTCTGTCTGTAATTTCTTAAAGTTTAAACTACAAGCCCTGTCTTCGCCAACAAATTTGCAACTGTAGACTTGGTTATTGTTGAAACGTAGGAGATTCATCCCCTCTGTTGAGTTCACTTTGCAAAGTGTGCTAAGGTGGCCTATTCTTGGAAATGAATTTTCCTTCTCTGTACGTCCTTTGCCTGCAGTCTGGCAGCAGTTGGGCCTATGTAGAACATCTGGGCCTTTGGCAGGATGAAAAAAACTTCCAGACTTAGCATTATCAAATGTGGAAATAACTTCAGTTGCTTCTGAATTACAGAACCAGATATCACTGTGACTTTGCTTGCTCTGGGTTTATATTATTTCAAAATTTCTGTTATGAAGATCACCAAGACACTCAAAAAGTACCTGTTGGGTGAATTAATGAATGTCTTTATATGGGTTGTAATCTTGGAGCTGATTCCATCAGAGATAAAGATGAACTGAGGTGGGTTGCTGGACTTGGTGAGAAGCAGAGAGAGGCTCAACTAGAGTTCTTGGTCTCAGGGAAATGCTCATTCATCTTAAGACTCAGCAAAGCAGTTCTTCCTATCTGGAGTCTTTCCTTTTCAGCCTTTCTCCCTCTCCCCACCTTGTCAAGCTAACAACTGTCTATGCACAAGGTTCCCCAGTCCCCTCCCACTTCTTTCTGTGTTTTCACCTTGACTGCTCTGTAACCCAGTCAGCTGCAGGCTGACTCTCTGGCAGGCTTGAGCCCAACCTGGGGTTCTGAACATTCCCAGGCTCCTGTAAAGGTATTTAGGTTGCAAAACCCTGAAAGAAACTGGCTTGGGCTCTGAGCCAAATTCTCTAAACCCTCCCATAAACTCCATACCTGACCTCCTTGCCATGGTCATATCTAGGTAGAACATTGTTTTCTTGATGTCCATCATGAGAACATGCAAACTACTCTGTAAATTCCCCTAATAAATGCTTTGGATTGGTCATCCTGGCATTTAAAAAAAAGTTTTTAATAGGGTCTATGTTCAAGTGATCCTACTGTTTTAGTAGGATCCTATTTTCTTGGTAGGATACAAAGTAGCCAGGACTAGAGGCATGCACCATTGGGCCTGCCATGATGCTTCTTCTTCTTTTTTTTTTTTTTTGAATCTCAATTGGTCCAGCTTGGGATGCTTTGGGTACTCTATTGCACCACACAGTACCCTCCTTGATAGATGTCCTGACAGTTTCAGGCACGTATTTATCTCGAAGACATAGTTGTCCTTGTCCTTCTTCCTCCTTCTTCTTTTCTTTTTTCCAACCAGCAACACATAACACAGTTTTGGCCTTTAACGTGTAAACAAATGACTATTTGAATAAGTGAAGAGTGCATAATTTAAAATTTTCTCCCAAAATACTGAATTTCAACCTTTCTGTTCCTTCTCTTGATGATCACACCTGGAAGATAAAGTGCTTCAATAGTTTATAATATTGCTTCCCTTAGATATTGTGTGTGTGTATGAATTATAATTTTTTCTCTTTAAACTCATGGTTATTTATTTATTTATTATTTATTTATTTACTTATTTATTTTTGGTACTAGGAATTGAACCAGGGGAGCTTAAGCACTGAACCACATCCCCAGCCCATTTTTATTTTTTATTTAGAGACAGGGTCTTGCTAAATTGCTTAGGGCCTTGCTAAGTTGCTGAGGCTGGCTTTGAACTTGTGCTTGTCCTGCCTCAGCCTCTTGAGCCACTGGGATTACAAGTGTGCGCCACCATGCCTGGTTTGTTATTGTTTTAAAAGATTTATTAGAAAAAATTCAAACCATGCAGAAGGGTTTAAAGGAAAAAAAAAAATCAAAAGCTTATTTGTCCTTGTTAGCCCAAAAGGACCGGGCAGGATGCAAACCTCATGTGTCATCTCAGCTCTTTATTCAGGGAGATCAAATGGTGCCCGTGGACCCACTCTCCTGGTGGAAAATGAGCCACTGAACAAAGAAAGGGACTGGGTTTGTACAGGTTATTTTAAGGGTCTAGTGAACATATGTCAGTTTTGCTCAGTCAGCAATGTGAGCCCTTTGGTCAAGGTAAGTGGACAGTGCCTAAAAAGAATTTTGCTTTGGAGGAGATAACTCCTCCTAGAGTGTTTTCTTCTGAGGATGATAGAACATCCTCTTTGCCTGCAGCCAGCACCGGGAAAACATTTGTCTGGGGAGATGAAAGCTGTCAGTGCACGGCCTTCATTTTTACTCCCTTTTCTTTTTCTCAGGCCTCATTATTTGGGGAATTTCTTATTCTCCATATCCATTAGTCCCGGGCTCACTTTTCTTTGTAGTCAGTTTCTTGTGGTCTTTTCAGTGTTAAATAAAATATGTGGGAGGCCATTGATTTGCACTGGGCTCCTGCACTAAGCACCAACAGACTAACCCAATATGGAGTTTAACAATGTAGCTGAGTTTTAGTCAATTGCAGGAGGCTCTATAACCAGTTAATCAATTAAGCCATAAACAATTAAATTGTCCCTACATTGTACTTCCATTTCCTATAAATGCTAACAAATGGTGACAGTGGTTGGAGTTCTCTGAACTTGATTTGTTCTGGGGGTTGCTTGATTCGCAGATCTGTTCTGTTTTACTTCTGAAATAAAGTCCAGTAAAATTTAAGAGTCTATGGGTTTTTCCTCTTAACACAGTAATTGTTTGTTTCAGAGATACAAAGTCACACTGTTATGCTCATTTGCCACTTGATTTGTTTTTGTTAATCTGTTTTGGATATCTTTTCATCTCAATGTGTATTTCCATTTTATTTATTCTAATGACTACATAGGATTTTAATATACAGATAACACATCAGATGTCTAATAGTGGGTTTTTATTTAAAGACAACTAGATGGTTTTATTTATTTATTTTTTTCTCCCTAAGAAATGTTCCAGAAATTTCAGGAAAAACTTCTGGAAGTAGAATCAATGGTTAACAGGATATGAACATTTGAAATTTTGACAGCCACTGCAAAGTTGCCCCTCAAAGGTTAGTGCTTTTTTTGTTGGATGTAGTGGTGCAAGCACATAATCCCAGTGACTCCTGAGTCTGAGGCAGAAGAATTTCAAGTTCCAGGTGAACCTTAGCAATTTAGCAGACCCTGTTCCAAAAAAATAAAAAGAACTGGGGATGCAGCTCACTGGTAAAGCACCCCTGGGTTCAATTCCTGGTACATACAGAGAAACAGAGAGAGGGAGAGAAATGAACATGAAAAGAAGCTCAATATTAATAATTTTGGAAATGGTAATCAACATCAAAATGAGATACCACTTCACACAGTAAAGACTACAATAAAAATGACAAGTGTTGGTGAGAACGTGAAGAAAACTGAACCATTATTCAGGGTTAGTAATAATGTGAAATAGTGCAGCTGTTGTGGAAACCAATATGGCAGTTCATAAAAAAACAGAGTGGAGGTTTGTGCTTTTTTTTTTTTTTGGCTGGGGGGTGGGGATAGGGAAAACAAATCTCCTTTAGGTTTTTAAGTGCACGAGTCAACTGAGACACAAAGCTTCTAATGAACCACGAGTTGGATGCTGAGGTGTGATCTTGTGTTTCAACCTCATGTGAGGCAGTTCCGGAACAGCCCTGGAATGCAGTTTTGGTTCTAGCTGGCTCCTTCAGATCCCCTGTTCTCCTTTCCCAGCTGGGCCTCTGGAGCTCTTTGCTCCACTTTGAATCTCTCAGCCTTCGGCAGAATTCCCCTTAGTTTTTAGTCACCTCTTGGTGAGGAGCCAAAGCAAAAAAACAGAAAAACAAAACGAAAAAACTGCCAGCCCTGTGAACAGGAATTACCTGTTTTTCAGTTAACCTCTGTTT
This sequence comes from Sciurus vulgaris, assembly GCF_902686455.1. Taxonomy (NCBI): domain Eukaryota; kingdom Metazoa; phylum Chordata; class Mammalia; order Rodentia; family Sciuridae; genus Sciurus; species Sciurus vulgaris. The sequence continues at coordinate 113,308,052 of NC_136461.1, forward strand.
GAACGATTTACCATTTCCCGATTATTTTATTTTCTAGTTGTATTTTACTTTTGATTGACACATTAATTGTTAAGGCCTCTTACCCAGATTGTAGCCTCTCCCTGTGGTTTGGTGGGCGTTGTCTAGAGAAAGAGAAGCAAATGCCCTTCTAGAGCAAAGGCGGTTTGAATTTTAAGTGGTAAACTTAAGACATAAAAGCAAGCAGGTTGAAGAGGATCACAACGTGGGCCCGGGAAAATGACTTATTCAGCAAATATTTATTGTGCACCTACCCACTGACAATTCAGCGGCTCCAGGTTCTAAGCGTGCACGTTTGGGACTGAGGGGTACTTTGGGCACGGATTAGGCGGGGGCCTGGGGTCTCCCAAAAGATCTATAAAGTGTAGTAGGAACCCTTCTGTATACAGTGTTCTGATTTTACTCCCTCCAGAGATGGGCCTCTGCTCTTCTCCCAGAGATCAGTAAGAGATCTAGCAGTGGACAGGAAACTAGTGGTTTTCATGATCTAGATGGAAAAAAATGCGCTAGTTCCTGCCGGGTTTGGGGCGTGGAGCGGAGTAGAGGCTGGGAGCCACTCCCAGGAAGTGACTCAGAACCGTGGGTCTGCGCTGCGCGTCTTCACGTCGCTGCCGGGCTCGCGGGCGGGTCCCCGGCCGCTCCCGCCTCGGAGCCGCTGGAGGCCAGACGGTTGTTAGGGTTTCCTGACCTCAGCAGGCGGAACTCCGATTTAGAGATAACGGGCCCCACCGTTGTCACGGACATATGGGGGAATAAAAACGCCAGAAAGCCCGGCCCAAGAAGCTGCCAGAGAAATGCTGTCGGGGTGTCAAATCCCCCCAACTCCCTCGCCGGGATCCTACAGCGGGCAGGGCTCGCGGCGGGGCTTGAGCGAGGCGGAGCCTGGGGGAGGGGGCGGAGCCTCGCCGAGGCCCCTTGTTCAACTTCAGGTTTTCTTCACCAAGGAGGAACTTGGCGAGGTTCAGAAATTACGTGGGGCCCTAACCTCATCGTATACTGGCAAAAAACCCAAAAAAACAAAAAACAAACAAAAAAAGCCACTGGTCCTTTGGCTCTTTTTTCCTTCCTTCCATTTGTTTATAATACAAATTTAGATATAGCAGAATTTGAGGAAACATATTATTTTGTGCGTATTTGTGTGTGTGTGTGTGTGTGTGTGTGTGTGTTTGAATGTAGCTAACTGTTCACGAACTTTCATGCATGAACCTGGAACATGCCCACCTCATTAATACTGATTTCAAATTTCAAGTAGATCTCTAGCCAGGTGCAGTGACACACACCTGTAATCCCAGATGCTCAGGAGGTGGAGGCAGGAGGAGCACAAGTTCAAGGCCAGCTTGGGAAATTTAGGGAGACCCTGTCTCAAAATAAAAAAATATAAAAAGGCTGGGCCAGAGTTGTAGCTCAGTAGTAGAATACCCCTGGGTTCGGCCTCAGTACCACAAAACAAAACAAAACAGCAAAATCAAGTACATCTCTGATAGGCTCTATCTTTGAAGCATTGTGGAAAATAATATCCCTGCAACATATCCCCTAAAGAAAAATGGAGGGAGGTGGGGCTGGGAGGAGGGAGGGGAAACTAGTCAAGGAACAAGGGACCCTGGGGGAAAGGGGCTGATACTGAATGCTGGGCCCTAAACCATGACACTCCCCCATGGCAAATTAGTCCTAAAGGGAAGCACAGCAAATACCAATGGGCAAGATTTGAGTACTCATCCCTAGGATCTGGACTCTTATCTCCCCAGACAACACTGAGTTCCAACCTTTTTACAATTACCTTCCTAAATTAAAGTTTTAACCTGTTCAACTAGCCCGTCAAAACTACATGTACACAACTCCCAGTGATTACATCTTGCACCCTATAAAACCAAAATCCCCTCTGTAACTGACGGTCATTTTCCCATCTGGAAAGTGGACCCCAATGGTGTTCGAGTCCGCGAAGGAATAAAGGCTTCTCTGAATCCCTTGAGATCTGCTTCCGTCCTTTTGCGCTTACAATCTTAGCATTACTTCTGGTTCTACTTATACTTGCATTGTTAAAATGCAGTTTATTTAACTCCAAATATCTGCCATTCTTTTAGTCTCCCTCTAGGAAAGTGGTCTCAGGCATTTCTTTCTCTAGGAAGTAATTATACCCTGTCAATCACAGGCATACAGTGAAGCCAGTTCTGCTTTCCTGAAGACAACTGATCAGAGTAGGGACCAGCACCTGAGCTAGATAGAACGGCCCAACAAGGACATGTGCAGAGTGCAGAGAGGAGCAGACCGAATAGCACTGGAGGAATTAGAACAGAGGGCTGATCTAGCATGGTCCTTGGAATGAAGAGGAGACAATGTCCAAGTGCCCACCAGGCCTGAGATACCTTCCAATGTACAAAATGCTGGGAGCAGGAGACATTGTTCCACTGGCACAATACCCAGTATTGGGACTTTTCCTACTTTTTGAAGAGACACAGCAACAAATTTCCACTACCCAGTAGCTCTTGACTGTATTGGGTTTGTGGTTGCAGCACAGAGGGTGGGTGGGTCACCAGAAATGTGTGTTCCTCCTTCCATGGGATAGAGTTGTTGTTGGGAAGTGGTTCTCAGTCAGGGGTTATGTTCCTAGTTCCCTCTTCACCTATTTGGGACCATGTGACCACTGACAGGAGGAGACTGGAAGTGATGTGTGTCACTTGCAGGTCCAGGCAGCAAGAGGTGATCTTTTCATTTTTTTTTTTTCTCTCTACCTGACAGGATTCTAAGGCTCCAGGGATGGAAGAACCACAGTTAGAAGGAGTCTGGGCTCTAATATCACTGTATGGAGGAAAGCCACTTGCTGAGCAGAAACACCCTCGCTGGATGAGATATGCATCCAGTTATGTGAGAAAGAATCACAGAATTTGGGGTTTATTTGCTACGACATAACCCTAACAGAGTGGCATTGAGTGCTAGTACTTTTGGCAGCACGTTTGAAAGGATTAACTTGCATATATAATAATTACACTGTTGGACTGATCACAATAGCATAGTGTCACTGAACTATTTACTGCCCTGACCACGCTCTCCTAGACTCTCCTGGGACGATGTGCTCACAGGGCCTGGCAAATGCCTAGTTTCTTCCTGTGTATCAGGTTGCACCCTGCATCACACAGAAACCTGTGCAGCCTCACTCACTTAACATCCTGCCTGCCCAGGCGCTGTGTTAGCATGAATCATAGTTATAGAAACTTTTATCCATCCTTTACGATGTCTCAGTAAAAAGTCACAGCAGTCCTTCACCTCCCTTCATCGAGAATCACTAATTTACAGTGATCCAGTCAAGACTTATTGCTGGCAAACCTAAAAGAAAGGAAAACAAGCTCTCAAAAAAAAACAAATCCGGCAGGGCATGGTGGCTCACACCTGTACATCCTTGCAGCTCCAGAGGCTGAGGCAGGAGGATTGTGAGTTCAAAGCCAGCCTTAGCAAAAGCAAGGTGCTAAGCAACTCAGTGAGATGCTGTCTCTAAATAAAATACAAAATAGGGCAGGGGATGTGCTCAGTGGTCAAGTGTCCCTGAGTTCAAGCTCTGGTACCAAAAACAAAAACACACACAATGTGACTATACTAGTATACGCTAGTATACCAGAGTAAGATAGGGAGATATTTAATTGGTTAAACATTTCCACATTTTTTTAAGATTTAGGTTGTTTCTTTTTTTTTTTTTTTTCCCTTTGGTACTAGGGATTGAACCCAGGAGCACTTAACCACTGAGACACATCTGCAGGCCCTTTTTATATTTTAGTTAGAGACAGGGTCTTGCCAAGTTGCCTAGGGCCTCACTAAGTTTTTGAGGCTGGCTTGAACTTGTAATCCACCAGCCTCAGCCTACCAAGCCTCTGGGATTATAGGTGTGCGCCACTATGCCCTGTGGTTGTTTCTGATTTTTGCTATTATAATTATATATGAAAAGACTACTTGCAATAAACATCTTTGTCCACATGTCTGGTTTTGTTCAGAGAGATTCCTACTATGGATTTTTTTTTTTTTTGGTTTATTTGTTTATGGGGATCTTAAAGGACCAGTAGAAAAGAACCACATTCTATAGGGACAGACAGGAGGGAAAAGCATGAGCTAGCATGGAATCATGAATTAGTGCATCAATTCCAGAAACTGCCCCAGTTCTGCATGGAGAGAGTGCAGAATCCCTTAGAGCCTTGGATGGGGATGAGTCCCCACAGGAGGTGCCTTTCCTGGCACCTGCTGAGAAGGTTGGACCTTGTTTCTACTTATCTTATTTTTTGCCATTCTGGAAATGAAACCCAGGACTAAACAGGGAGTGAGTGACTCTCCCACTTATCTGTGGGCTCTAGACAAACCACTTCACCACTGTGAACTGGAGTCTCCTTATGGGTCAAATGGTAGACTCATCTCTGGAGTGATGGCAAAGACTGAGCCGTCCAATGACATGAAGGTATCCAGCAGGGCCCTCAGCTGGCAGCAGGTCCTAGAGAACAAGAAGACCTCCACTTCCTCTGTGTGATTCCCCCACTCTGCAGAGAAGCAGCTTTGAGGAAGCCCAAGCAGGGCCTGGCTTGTGTGTGATTTGTGGGTAAACGCCTTTGAAGGACTTCCCTTTGGAGGACTCAGTTTTGGCTGCAGTTGCTGTCTCCCTGCTCACTTATCTCTCTAGTAGCAGCAGAACTTGAAAGATTGTGGCTTTCTTTTCTTTCTTTTTTTTTAAACCAGAGAAGCTCTTAAAACCTGAGGTTGGAAACCACCATTTTCTTCTAAAGACAACCTGCAAATTCTACTGATTATAATCCATCTAATATTTACTGAGCACCTACTCACTCCCAGCACGTTTTTGGATATTCCAGATTGGTCAATGACAAAGACACATAAACATCAGCCCTCATGAACCTTGCATTTAGTGGGAAAGACATAAAATGCAAATAATGAGATACAACTAAAAATTAAAGTTCTATGGTTGCACGTAAAGGAGGGGTGAGAGGGCGTCTTCCAGGTGAAGGGAAAGGGACTTGCAAAAGTTCAGAGGTGGGGTGGAGCTTGGTCAGATGGTGAAATTGAAAAACTGCCAGTGTATCTGAAGCACACTGAGCAAGGGGGATGGTGACATGAGATGACATTGGAGAGACTATATTTACAGGAATCTGGCCAAGACTTCTGGCAATAGAAAAACAAAACAACTACATAACACGACGACTACAAGGGCAGGCTCTGGAGTCTCAGACAGGCTTGGGAATGAATCATATTTTCTCTGCCACTCATTGGCGATGTGATCCTGGACATGTCTCTCAACCTTTCCAAACTTCAGTTTTCTTCTCTGGAAAATGGACTTGATAGTAGCACCTGTTGCATAGGGATATGATTATAAATGAGAAAATGCTTGTAAGTATGGAGTGGTGTGCCTGTCACATAGGAAGTACTCCATTCATGCTAATTATAGTTATTATTAACAAGTGGCGGGGTGGTTGGACGCCTGACGAACTTGTGTTGAGTTGAATCCTGGTTCTGCTACATGATTGCTTTGTGCTATGGTCATAAAGTCTCTGCTGCTTTTTCTTCACCCAGGAAATTTCCTTTCTCTCTCTCCTCATCCCCCACTCTTTCCCCCTCTCTCTTCCAGTACTGGGGACTGAATCTAGGGCTGCTCTATGACTAAACTATACTCCCAGCCCTTTTTATTAATTATTTTAAGACAGGATCTCACTAAGTTGCTGAGGTTGATCTTGAACTTGCTATCCTCCTGTCTCAGCCTCCTGAGTTGCTGGAATTACAGGTATGTGGCACCTTGCCTGCTATGGGCTTTAAATTTCTATCCTGGGGACAGGTTAAAATTTGATTATACGGTTTGATTTATAGGCAGTCAGCATAAAAGAGGAGCCCAACTGTAACTTTTAGGTATTTTGAAATAATCTTTTGAGGTATTTTTGTTGTTTAAAATATGTTCCTAAAATACGCTAACCTATTAATAAAATAACTGCTGAGGCAGGGGTTGAGGTAGGGGACAGAATACAGAATGAAAAGCAGGTATGTTTTGGGTCTGCTTATGTCATGGGTTGGTGTGGATGACAGAGAAAAGATGGAATTTTAACTCCCTTCTACCATTTTCTAGCTGAACACCCACTTGTCTGAATCCTAGAGCTGGGTGTTGAGGGAACTCTGTAAGAAGTGATGATGGACCACAGACTGCCATCTAGAGTAGGCATTTGCCTTTTTTTTTTTTTTTTTTTGTTTTAATTAGAACTTCAGGTCAAATAGTGCTCTAGGCAGAAATGTAGGGGCTGTATCAAAGGGAAATAGTTACTTAATTCACAGACACTCTTTGTTCATTAGTGATATTGGAATGTGCCTGGGGAGGGTTCAGACACACAGAAATTTCACTCTATGGGGCCCCAGTGACTCAAACCCTCTGTGAACTGATGCCTCAGCAAAGTTAGCTAGCAGCTAGCCTGGGGTGGGGTGGGGTGTCCTGGGTAGTCCTTTTGGCTTCTAGCTGAGTGTGCTGGGAAACATTTAAGATCAGATATTTGTACTGAGAAAGGGTGTGTCCTAGCTTTCTGGTTAATGCTGTGGGACCCTCTGGTGGCCACAGAGTGGCTCTGCAGTGGCTTTGCTCTCTCTTGAGCGGTCCAGGCAGAAAAAGGGGCAGGAAGTTGTGTCTGGAATCCAGATGATAGAATATGGGGCTGGGAAGATTACCTGGTTGGCTTGAGATGGAGACTGGGATTTAGGATGGCCCTGCCCCATTTACTCATGACTCTGGTAAGCATTTTTCAGGGTTTGAGCAATAAGTAAGAAAAGTAGTGCTCTATGTACAAGATGCTAAAAACAAAACCAGCAACAGAAAAGAAAGGTGAAGATAGAGATGTTAGGCTGAACTATGTTCAGTGCTAGATGGATCAAAACCTCAATTTGGGCATAGAATTCAACCAGTTTAACTGGTCAATTTTTATTTTTAATTTTTAACCCAGGGCCACTCCAACACCAAGTCACATCCCCAGTCCTCTTTATTTTGAGACAGGATTTTGCTAAATTGCCAGGGCCAGTCTTGAACTTGTGATCTTCCTGCTTTAGCTTCTTGAGTAGGTGGGATTACAGGTATGTGCCACCATATCTGGCTATTAGTTTACTTTTAAGTAAATTCATTTAGACAGATTTGAGCATGGATATTATGAAACAAAGTGCCAGCCTATTTGAGGATGTACTTGCTGGTAATTAGTGGGGCATTTTTGAAGTCTATATTGGTCATATCATAGGAGGACAAAAATGTTCTCCATGACTAGTCTACTAAAAATTAACTTAATAATTTTATAGTTCACAAAGCTCTGTTTCTTAAAATCACCTCAAGATGTTGTTTAGGGGCCAGGGGCATAGTTTAGTGGTAGAGCACATATTTAGTATATTTAAGGCTCTGGGTTCAATCCCCAGCACCCCCCAAAAATATTTTAGATTGATTAGTATTATGATTGTAATAATATTTTATTGTGGCTTATGTATATTGCAGTATAATTTTTACATATATATAGAATATATTATATATCTACACATAATATATAATATAATATTATTGACTTTTTTCCACCTCCAGCATGGGTGAGGGAAAGGGTTTATGTTGGAGGGATGGCCTGGCTGTATATTAATCACTAAGAAACTTATTTAACAGAACCACAGGAGACAATTATCCTTTGAAGCAAGGGCATGACCTATTGAACCATACCAACCTGGCTTTAATAATAACGGAGGAGCCACCTTCCTCAGGTACAGGTCAAGGGGGAACCAGGAGGAGCTTCTTCTGTGAGGAACAGGATGGGGTGGAGTTAAGGAAGCCATTTGCTCTAGGGGGTCATCCCAGCAGGACCAGCAAATTCCTGGTGGTGAGTCTCCGCATGAATATCACATACTCCAGGTGATCTGGAACAGTCTCTTAATGATTACCAGTTCCTGAAAGCCAGATTTCCGTGTCAAATCCTCACCAACCCTGGTTTTAATTGCTGGTCATTAATGGCTCCCCACATGATATTATTATAATATGTTATACTATATAATCTCTAAGTCTGATCAAACCCCTGTAAGATAGATGCTAAGTCTGATTTTGGATAAGGAACAAAGTCAGTGGGGTTCCTAAGAGTGAATGTACATGTGATCCTACTGGAACTCAGATAAGCCCAGTCTCAAAGTTTCCTCTCTGGTCATATCCCCATCTTTCCTTGGATGGAGCATCAACAGTGGAAACTGTTTAGAAACATCACCACCACCTGCGCAGGAATATGAGGAATGCTCACAAGTCACTCTGATTTGAGGAAGTCACTCTGATTTGAGGCAGTGTGTGTGGCCTGTATGGCATGGGGGTGAACTGTATGACAGTATGTGTTCAGAGCAGCAGGCTCCCTTCTGGAAAGGGCCCTAAAGAGTAATGTCATAGGGGATGTAGGATCTGAAGTGAGTTTTGAAGCTTGGGTCATGTGGGACAGGTGCGGAGATGAGGGCAATCGTAATAATATAGAGAGAGCAGGAATAATATGAGGAGAGACGCTAAAGGGAGAATGCAGGCTACATTTGAATGAAGAGCATGAGGGTTCGTTCCCTGGAAAGAAGGTTCGGATAGGGATAGGCAAGATGACGGATGCTTTTGAATTCCAGGCTGCAGGTTAAAAAAGTAGCCCCCATTAGATGGCAGAAGGCAGAACCAGGGCTGACTGTGGAGTTGTGTAAGAGCATGGTGAAGCTGAGGTGGAAGAATGGGTTCTAGGTAGGAGAAGATGAGGGCTGGGAGAGAAGGAGGTGAAGCCGGTGATCACGAGGCCCTGAACCAGAATGATGGTGGTGAGAGTGGACGGGAGGGATGGGAGGGAGAGAAATTGCAGGAAGGATCTGCAGGGCTCACACAGCTGAGATGCAGGCCTGAGGGAGAGGAAGGAGAGAAACCATCTAGAAGCTTCCAGATCCAGGAACCTGGAGTCAAATGCAGTGGGGAGGCACTGGGTTGGGGAGGAAGGTGCTGAATGAACTGTTGAGCTGCCGGTGGAATTTCTAGGTGGAAACCATCTGTCTTGTGATTAGTCTTGTTTGTCTCACCCCTGGCACTGTGACCTACAAGGGAGACTGTGTAGATTCTGGTTCTCCCAGTTTTCACTTTACGGAGAGCTGCTTCCTTGGAGGCATCTGATGGCTCCCTGCACATATTTCATGGGTCAGGCTGGTATTCAGGCAGGATGCAGAACTCAGCTGTCTATTGAGAGCTTTAGACTTGGGAGGTGGGCGCAGCTGCTCACAGCGTGCTGTGGGGAATGCACAGATCAAGGTGACACATTCCTTGCACTTGAGGAACTCACACTCCTGGTGAGGAGATAGGCTGTGAGGCAACGAAGGCAACGAAGAGAGCCATGGGAGACCTGCTGGCTGAGGACTCATTGGAACCAAACCAGACAACCTCGAGGTTCTGGTCAGATATCATTTCCGCCACGAACTCCCTGACCTCCCCGCTACTGGGGTTGGATGTTGCTTCTACGGGCTCCCTTAGCATCTCTCGGCCTTTACAACAGAGTAGAAAAATCACCCTATGTACTAGTTTGTCTCCCTCAATACCTGTAGGTTTCTTGAGGACAGAGACTTGTTTGTCTTGGTGGTGTGTGTTTCTCTCAGTGCATGCTGGCAGGAAGTGGAAATCAGTGGTCTACAGGGGTTGCTGAGAAGAAGGACCTGTCTTGGAATATGCTTGCCCTATACTTAAAAATCACCCTGGGGCATCTGAGGGGGAAGAGTAGTTAGTTGATGGAAACATCCCTGTAGACCATCTCAGATTGAGCATGCTCATTTTTTTCTCTCTCTCATCTTTGAAAATATCTTAAAATCTCTGGCCTATTCCAGCAAGTACATGAGTTAGAGTCCTGCGTGTTCAGAATAATCAGCTTAAAGGGTAGTGGTAGATGCATTAGCCATAAGCATTGTCAGGGTTTATTGATGACAGAAAGGCTTTCTATTATGAGAGTGCTGTCCATCAATTTGACCCAAGGCAACTCTAGTTGCTGCTATAGTGCAGAGTTGAGCGTAGAGCTATCTAAACCAGATAAAGAAGTCAGGAGAGGCTTCCTAGAGGAGGAGGACATGAAGATAATATTGAAGGATGAGTATGAGGTAAGGAAGGTGGGGTAATGAAGGATGAGGGGAGAAGCAGATGAAGAAATACAAACAGACAATCGTGAGGTTTGTGTAGGGAGTTTCTGGTGTTCAGAGGATGCAGGAGGTCAGAGTATAGAAACTACAATGGACCAGATCACAAAGAGCCTCAGATGTTGAGTGAGGAAATCTGAGTCTTTTTTTGAATAATGTGAGGATATATTAATGGTTTAATTTTTACATTTGTTTTTCTGATTACAAAAGTAATGGGTAAACTGGGCGTGGTGGTGCATGCCTGTAATCCCAGTGACTCTAGAGGCAGAGGCAAAAGGATTGCAATTTCGAGGAGCCTCAGGAATTTAGTGAGGCCCCATCTTAAAATAAAAACTAAAAGGGCTGGGGATATAGCTCAGTGGTAAAGTGCCCTTGGATTCAATCCCCAGTACCCCTGCCCCCCCCCCCAAAGGAAGTATTCATTGAGGGAAAAAATGGAACGTACAGAAAGAAAAAGAAAAAGAAAAGGAACATCCAGAGATAGTCATTGTCCATATTTTGGTAAACATTTGGAGAAGGTCTATGTATGTATGTATGATCCTGGCTACTTACAAGTGTGGGTCTTGTATCAGCACCAACAGCGACACCTCCTGGGAGTCTGATAAAAATGCAGCATCTCGGGCTCCACTCGGACCCAGGGAATACAAATCAGCAGCTGAAAGGAACAAAGATGCAGAGCACGCAGCTCTGAAGTGCTTCTAGGCTGCAGAGGAGTTCAGAGGAGAGGGAGAGCCGGGCTGATCGGGGTAGGGAGGGAGGCCTCTTGTAGAACAGAAAGTAAATTTTGTAGAATATGGGGGATTTAAATCAAATAGAGAACAATGATGAATGTTTTAGCAGTTAAGATTGAGTTTTGGAGTCAAGCAGACTCTGTCTTGTCTGTTACTTATTGGTTGTGAGACCTGGGTAAGTTCACAGTCTCTTAGTGCCTCTGTTTCCTCATCTGTAAAATGAGATTTTATTTATAGATTGTAAAGAGGAGCAAATGAGATAATGTGCGTAAAACTCCTTGATAGTGTATGCACATACAGAGTACTTGGTGTCATTAGTCATTGACCATCATTAATTACTACTAATACCAACAATAAGGGTGCAACACTTAGTACCAATGAGCCAGATTATACTGTTCTCCATTTTGGTAGAAATTTTCCATGATAAAAAGAAAAAAGGGACAGGAAGTAAAACATAACCATTTATGTCTTGTTTATCTCCACTTTCTAGCTAAGGAAAAGGGGACTCAGCGGTCTTAAGGTCATGTAACTGATGGGTGGCAGGTCTGAGACCAAGCTCAGGTTTTCTAGGATACGAGGAAGACTATATGGTGTCATGGGGATCCAGGAAGAAAGATGATTTCAAGGGCTGTGGGGCCATCTGCAATGTCTACCCCATTCTGTGAATCAATGAGAGTATTGGCCTGGTAATCAAGTAAGGACTTGTTTGACCCTGGGTTAAATGATTTCAGCACTGGAGAAAAGAAAGCAGCCAAGCTGTGGGAAGCCTAGTACAGTAAGGAGGAAATGGGGAGGCGGAGGGAGCGTTTATGAAGCAACCTCTGCTGCCTGGTTGATATTAATTTATACTGTTCCCAACTTTCACGTTTGGGTTTCTTTCTCCCCTAGAAGCAAATCTGTCTGTGCACAGGATTTGCAATGCTCCTAAGCTCCTGTCTTTGTTTTGCATTCCTACCAGAGCCCTGGTGCTGTTACAGATCATGTTTAATGACAGTGGTGACACTCAGCCACTCCCAGGAGCATAAGAAATGAACATTTCTCTCAGCTTTGGTTGTGTTCTCAGCTGAGGAGGTGGGACAAAGGAACCATGGCTTCTCTCTGCCCTGGCTGCCTGTTCTCATTGGCTGCTGGAGCCACTCAGAACCCAGTTCCCAGCCAGTGCAGACTTTCCTCCCCCTTCCAGTCTTCCAGGAATGCTTTCAGTGGTGACTGGAAGAGATTTAGGAGATTAGGGAGAGCCAGAAACAAAGCATGAATTATCACAGTTGCTGCACAGGTGTGGTCCTCTCATCTCCGCCTGAATTCCCATGACATCTCTCACCAGGTTCCAGGACAGTACAATAGGGTCATTGTGAGGTGGGTGTGGTGAGTCACTGAGTTCTTCCTGAGGTGCAGTGGGACTTGGAGAGCTTCTCCCCCTTCTCACTGGAGCTTGGCCACATATCCATATCAGGATCCTTTATATATTTGCATGGCTGTGTATTTTATTTATGGAATTTGGTTCTTGTTCTTGTTTTATGCATTCAATTTCATGTTTTATTTATTTGAACTTTTAAATATATTCATGATAAAGTCCTTCCAGATTTCTCTTTCTTGTTATGTGGGTGTGAAGTCTCTTGTCTGTCACATGTGTGGAACATTAATTGCTCATGTAGTGTAGCCTTGGCCTCAGAGTCTGTTTTGGAGGGATTTATTCCCTGTGGAATTCTTCCAACTGGCCAGAGGCATCTCCATGTGGGGGCTTTGCTTTTGTCCGGGGTGCTTGGTTCTTTGGAACAGCTTTTAGTTAGTTTCCTAGCCTGGCAATTTTGCACCAGGGAGTAGTATGTGTTTGAATCCTGTGCTTTCCAGAAGCACAGGAACAGAGCTGATATCCCTTGGATGACTTCGTTCCTCCTCTAGGGGAACAAAGAGTTCCTGTTTTACTTCTGGCTTTTTCTGCCTTTTAATTGCTTAAGCATTTTAATTTGGTGTATGTGGGGGGGTGGGTCTATTTTTTTTTTTTTTTTTTTGGTGCATCAATTTCTCCCATAGTTTTTATTAGTGTATTGTAATCATACACAATGGTGGGATTCTTTGTTACATATTCATACATGCACATGATATAACAATATAATTTGTGTAATGTATAAAGCTGCTCTCCCGCCCATCAGGTGCAGCCATTTTCCCTGCCTCCCAACCACTTGTCAATCTGTGAACATCCTAGCTAGCTACTGGTTCATCAGTCAGCTTGCAAGTATCTTTCTCTGATATTGGTCCCCTGTTAGCCCCGTGGAATTCAACTGTTTACTGTAGCTTCCCCGCCATCTTTTCCATTCCTTCTGTCTGTCCTCCTCACTTTTCTCTATCCTCCTCGCTTTCCACTCTCTCTAGCACGTGCCCTTTCTTTTCCTTTCTTTTCCTCTCATTTTCTCTCTTACCCTGCAGGGAGACACTCTGTTTGCTTAATAAATTCCCTTATGTGATTTCCCGTGTCCAGCGTGGTTTCGTGGGATTTCCTTGCAATTTGGTCAATATCATAATTCTCCAGTATTCCCTCTTTCCCTGATCTTCTTTCTCCTCCTGGTCTCTTTATTTTATTGATCTCCCTGCTGGTGGGCATGGAGGGTCGGGGTGGGGAGGATTCTATTTTATTTAGCATTATTTGTAGTAGAAAAAAGTTTTTTTGTATTTGTATTTGTATCCAGTCTTTATAGAAGTTCTACCATTGTGGCCCAAATCATCATCCAAAGGATAGATGTTTGATTTTTTTCTTCTTAAAAAACAAACTACACATTGGATTTGGCAATTATTTTTTCAGATATGACTGACATCAAAAGCACAAGCAACAAAAGAAAAAAAAATCGATAAATTGAACTTCATCAAAATTAAAAACTGGCTGGGCGTGGTGGTGCATGCCTGCAATTCCAGCTACTTAGGAGGCTAAGGCAGGAGGATTAGAAGTTGGGCAGCCCAGGAAGCTTAGCAAGATCATGTCTTAAGAAAAAAAGGGCTTGGGATTGGCATGTAACTCAGTGGTAGAGTACTTGCTTAGCATGTGCAAGACTTACTACAAAAATACAAATACAAAATGAAAAAAAAAAAACAAAAAATTGAAAACTTCTGTGCATTAAAGGACATTATCAATAGAGTGAGAAGGCAACCCATAGTGTGTGAGAAAATATTTGCAAATTATTTATTTGATAAGGGCTTAACATCTGGAATATAACAAAACTCAATAAATAACAAACACAAAAACAAACAAACAAACCCAGAAAGAGAACTTGATTCAAAAAGGGGGCTGGAGGTATATCTCAGTAGTAGAGTACTTGCTTAGCATGCACAAGGTCCAGGGTTCAATCCCCAGCACCTTGAAAAAAAAAATGGACAAAGGACTCAAATAGATATTAAAAAAAAAAAAAAAAAAAAAGATAAACAAATGGCCAAGAGGCACATGAGAAGATGAACATCACTAATCATTAGGGAGGTGCAAATCAAAACCACAGTGAGTTCCACTTCACACAGATTGTGATGACTATTATTTTAAAAACAGAATAGTAAGTGTTGAGGATGTAGAGAAACTGGAACCCTTGTGCATTGCAGGAGGAGTGTAAAATGGTGTAGGCACTGTGGAAAAAGGTAGGACAGTCCTCAAAAAATTAAAAATAGAATTATACATGATCCAGAAATTGCATTTCTGGGTAAGTATCCAAAATATTTAAAACCAGGGACTTCAGCAGATATTCACATACCCGTTTATAGTAGTATCAATCACTATAACCTAAAGGTGGAAATAATCCAAATGTTCATTGACAGATGGGTGGATAGAAATGTGGCATTTACATATAAAGTGCTATGGTTTGAATATTTGCATCCCCTCCAAATTTCATAGATTAAAATTTAACCCCCAATGCAATAATGTTGGAAGATGAGGCATAATGAAAAGTGTTTAGCTTCTTCCTGAATGATTAATGCTACTATGGAAAGGGCTTGCGGGAGTGGCTTGCTCTCTTCTATTCTTCTGCCATGTGAAGAACAGTGTTTTTCCCCTCCAGAGAATGCAGACATTCAAGGCACCATTTTGGAAGTGGAAGAGACTAGGTCCTTACTAGATATAGAACCTGCTGGCACCTTAATCTTGACTTCCCAGCCTCCAGAACTGTGAAAAAACAAACTTGTGTTGTTTATAAATTAATTTATAAATTAGCCTGTAATATTCTATTGTAGCAACATAGATTAAGACACAATGGAATATTATTCAGTCCTTAAAAAGGAGATCCTTGCACATGCTACCTCATGGATGAATCTGGAAGACATGATGCTCAGTGAAATAAGCCAGACACCAAAGGACAAATATTGTATGATTCCACCTTAGTAAAGATAGCAAGTAGAATGGTTCTTACAAAGGGATGGGGTGGGGAGAATGGGAAGTTATTGCTTCATGGGAACAGAGTTTCATTTTGGGAAGATGATAAAATTATGGAGATCTCTGGTGGTAATATTTATACAACAATGTTGATGTACTTAATGCATTGAACTATACACATAAAAATGGTTAAAATGTTAAATTTTATGTTCTGTGTCCATACTCACATTAAAAAATATGTAAAAGTTTTTCAATAAATTAAGATAATATACTAAAAGGAAAAAAAATTACCTGAATTTGTGTTGACACATTATTCTCTGCATGTTACAGGGATACTGTGCAGTAGGGAAACACCTATCTCACCTCTCTGCCATTTCCGTGCTTCTGTGCCCTACTCAGCCTTCTAGCTTTGTGGCCAATGAGAGGCATTTGCAGGAGACCAGAAGATGGGAACAGGTTTTATTTCCTTGGTTCCTTCCTGCCAGGATGTGACTCACAAGCACCTGTCAGTAGCTCCTCTTGCTAGATTGCAGCTCTTTTTTTTTTTTTTTAATGCTACTCGTATTTGTTTCAAGCACAAATAAGTGAACAAGAACCCTCCATTATATGTTTATTGATGGAAGAAACATTCTACATATGTGTGAATACAGTGTTCACTGACCAAATTGATCTACTCAGCACTGAAGTTATGGGATAGTGCAACTGAGGAATTGCATTTTTTTTTAATTGTAAACAAATGGGATACATGTTATTTCTCTGTTTGTGCATGACGTAAAGGCATACCATTTGTGTAATCATAAATTTACATAGGGTAATGTTGTTTGATTCATTCTGTTATTTTTTCCCTTCCCCCCACCTCTCCCACCCCTCTTTTCCCTCTATACAGTGCTTCCTTCCTCCATTCTTGCCCCCCTCCCTAACCCTAACTCTAACCCTAACACTAACCCTTCCCTCCCCCCTTTATGTGTCCTCATCCACTTATTACAGGCTGCAGCTCTTGATGGGTTCCAGAAACCACTCCCTTGCCTAGTTCAGCCTGGTCTAGAGGTGGGAACAGCTTTCCAATTTTGCTAGTCCTGGTGCTTTGCCACCTCTTGTTGTTTCCCTTACCTTGTCCACTCCTTTGTGAGCAGTTCCTTCATTAAACTTTTCAGTGATCCATTTGGTCCTGTGGGGACTCTGATGGATGCACACAGTGTGTGGCACCACACTAAGTATTATTGATACAAAAATGCACTTAACTAGGTCCATGTTGACCAGCTCAAAGTCAAGTTGAAGGAGGCAGATAAGTAAAAACCTGATTACGACACAGAGTGATAAGTGCCCAGGTAGAGGTAAGAGCTGAGCACAATGGGAGTGCACAATACGGGCATAAAATCAGCTTTGGATAAGGGGTGTCATGGAAGTCTTCCTGGGAGATGACACTGTTGTTGCTCTATGGACAGATAGGAACAAGTGGAAAGGAGGCAAAGGGCACTGAGGACAGCCAGAATGTGCACGAAGGCACAGAGGCACGGCACTGCAACATGAGTTTGAGGCTGGGCCTGTGGTTTGAATACGGTTTGAGTGCATCCCTCAGGATTTCACGTGTTGACATTTGATTCCTGTTGTGAGGTATTAAGAGGGTGGAAATTAATCCAACTGTGGTGTTTAGAGGTGCAGTCTTTGGGGTTTATGATTAGGATTAGATAATGTCACCAGGGTGGAACCCCCATGATTAAATCCCTGGTGTTTTTATAAGAGGAGAGTCCAGAAAACACACACACACACACACACACACACACACACACACACACACACACGCCAGTACACACATCCTCCCTGTCTCTTGCCTTGGGATGCTCTGTGCTACCTAGGGACTCTGCCAACAAGAAGGCCATCACCAGATGTGACTCCTAGATCTTGAATCAGAATCATGAGCCAAAATAAATCTCCTTCCTTTATCACTCACCCTGTCTGTGTTATAGTGCTATTGGCAACAGGAAACAAACAATTCAGATAGAGAGAAGAAGCTGTTCTGGTGAGCGCAAAAAGTGAGGCAGGAGAAGTGGGCAGGAAGTACACCACAAAGGCTCTTGAGGGCCCCCAGGAATGTGGGCTCCATTCTGCATGTTAGGAGGAACTGCAGAAAGAGCCTGCTCTTTAGTCACAGGGTGGAGAAAGGAATGGAAGAGGTCAAGCTGGGGACAGTGAGAAGAGTAAGAACTTCTTGCAAAATGGTAGAGGCCCTCTTTTCTGAAGGGAGGGAATCAGGAGTTGGTTTGGTTAATTTTACGAAAATTGATTAAAATGGGTATTCATAAAAATTATAATATTTGAAATAGTTACCTCAAGTTAAAACATGTACATTTACCAAAATTTGCTATATTACCTTTCTTGCACAAATCACACTTGTAGTTATTTTCAGTTCCCTTTTAATAAGTGGAGAATTTAGAGACACTTGGAAAGTAATCTGAGTGAAAGTCACTTCTAGATTTTTGGGGGGTGGGTACTGGGATTGAACTCAGGGGCACTCTATCACTGAGCCACAACCCCAGCCCTATTTTGTATTTTATTTAGAGACAGGATCTCACTGAGTTGCTTAGCATCTCACTTTTGCTGAGGCTGGCTCTGAACTCACCATTCTATGAGTTGTTTTTTTCAGTGTTCAGTTGCTTCGGTCATACCTATGTCAACTGCACGCCTCTTTAGCGACTTTATTTAATCAAGTATTTGAAAAGAATTCAGTTTAGCTTTCATAAAGACAACAACTCTCTGTACTCATTTGCTATTAAATTTTGGAATATTTAAATTACATGTCTTAAGAATAAGTACAACTGATTTAAACAGGTTTGGGACCAATAACGAATATTCTGTTGGAACACATAGTTCCATTGGGGAATGGCACACAAATATATGGGTTACTAGAGTTATACTTTTGCCTTGGATGACTGTGGTTCTTTGTTTTGTTTTTGTTTTTTTTCTAGTACTGGGGACTGGACCTAGTGTTCTACCATGGAGTCACATCTGCAGCCTTTTTTAAAAAAAATTTATGTTAAAATTTTAAGAGAGGGTCTTGCTAAGTTGCCAGGGCTAGCTTTGAACCTGCTGTCCTCTTGCCTCATTCTCTCGGGTTGCAGGGATTACAGGTGTACACCACTGTGCCCAACAGCATATTTTTAAAAATAGAAGGAACGGAGAGATGGTTAAGTGGTCAGTTAAGATTCTGAAATAAGGCATTGAGGGTGGAAATGAGGAGATTCAAGAGGTGAAGGCTCAAGAAATTATCCATGTTTGGATATTGTGGGGAGGAAGGGAAATCTAGGATAATTTCCAGGTTCTTGCTTTGGATAGATCAGGTTGAGGATGATGAAATTCACTGAAATCAGGCATGAAGCAAGAAGCTGGTTTCTGAGAGAAATATGTAGAGTTTAGACATGTGGGTTGTATTAGAGGTGTGTGTCTCTTCTGTGTGCTTGCCCCTTGTTTTTGCAGCATCCATTACCTCTTCTTTCTAAAACAATTCATGATCTGCTCTTCTTACCTCTTGGTTCTCGTAGTTGGGGTTACCCAAGCCCTGAGAATAAAGGACATGTTAGCCTGAGTTAATCAGTGTACTGCATTCCTTTGGACACAGTGATTGGCCTGGGGGTAGTCACATAATACAATTTGGTTCAAATAGAGGAACTCTCAGTACCTTTGCTGAAAATGCTAGGATGTAGGTGTTATTTTATTCCCCTTTCCCAGTGGATTAGAGTCTGAGAGACTATAGCCCTAGAAATGCTACTAGACACTTCAGTACTACAGGAAGGGATCTGAGAATGGAGTCAACACTGAAGTAGAGCCAAGGAATTTAGAGAAAGGGGCCAGCTCCTGAAGCTCTGCTGCAGCTAAAGCCACCCTTATTGTCCAGTAACACGAGTCAATAAATTCCTGCTTTGGCTTAAAGCAATTTGAATTGAATTTTCCATCAATAAGAATAATCCTAACTGTGGGACTGCCTGGTAGAGATGTTAGGTTAAATAATGAGCTGGGAATTCTAGAGAGAGATTTGAGCTGGGGGGAGAGAATTCTAAGTCAGCAGGTCACAGATCAAAGCCATGAGTTTGGAGGTTATCCAGGGAAAAATAAATAGAGAAGAATTTCCCAAATATGGTCTATAGATCACTTGCGTCAAAATAATTTGGTGGGCAAATTTTTAAAAAGGTAAAGTAGGAAATAAAGGCAGGAAGGTAGCGTACCCTTTTTAAAGTTAGTGAAGTGATGGGAAGCGGGTATGTAGGATGTGGAATAGGGAGAGTATCCCTGTAATGGGTTCCAATTCTAATAATGATGTCAGCAATCCCCTTCTCAGAACTGTCCTTACTTTCTGTGATTCTCGCCATACAGCTTGTGGAGGGTAAATGTTAAGAAGTTCCCCATTTGTCTCCATATCTTCCTATTCACACTCTTGTGTTAGAGCTATAACTTGGCTTCTAACTGTTCAATATAGCAAAGGTGATGGTTTGTCACTTTCATGCCTTGGTTCCGTAGGATCGTGTCTATGATTCTTGCTTGCAGACTCTCTGTTACCCTCCCAGCTCTCACACTGGAATGAAGCAAGCCTGGAAAGGCTGGCATGGCAAGGCACTGAGGCGGCCTCTGAGCACCAGCCAGGTAAAGGCTGAAGTCTCCAGGTTGACGGCCCTCGAGGAATTGGATCTTGCCAACAACCCTGTGAACCTGGGAGCAATTCTTCCCTAGTCAAGCCTCAGAGACACCAGCCCTGGGTGACACTTTGATCTTGTAGGAGACCCTGAAGCAGAAGATTCAATTAAGCCATGTCCAGACTCTCCATGCAGGAAACTGTGAAGTCATAAATTGCCTTGCTTTAAGTCATTAAGTTGTGGTCATACTCAGCAATAAATATCAAGTATATTGTTGCATTTTTTAAAATACATTCTAGCTGATTCCCTAATAATCCACATAATGGTGATTTCAAACATCTATTTTTATTTTACAGACTGCATTTTGATTCATTGTATACAAATGGGGTACGACTTTTCATTTCTATGGTTGTACACAATGTAGTTTCACACCATTTGTGTAATCATACGTGTACATAGGGTAATGATGTCTATCTCAGTCCACTGTCTTTACTTCCCCCACCTGCTCCCGCCTATACATTTCCCCTATACAATCCAAAGTTCCTCTGTTCTTTCCCCCGGTCCCGCCACCCGCCCATTATGTATCATCATCCATTTATCAGAGAAAAATTTGGTCTTTGATTTTTGGAGATTGGTTTATTTCACTTAGCATGATATTCTCCAACTCCATCCATTTACCTGCAAATGCCATAATTTTATTCTTCTTTATGACTGAGTAATATTCCATTGTATATATATAGCACATTTTCTTTATCCATTCATCTATTGAAGGGCATCTAGATTGGTTCCACAATCCAGCTATTGTGAATTGAGCAGCTATAAACATTGATGTGACTGCATTATCGTAGTGTGCTGATTTTAAGTTCTTTGGGTATAAACCGAGAAGTGGGATAACTGGGTCTAATGGTGGTTCTGTTCCAAGTTTTCTGAGGAATCTCCATATTGCTTTCTGGGATTTCAAACATTTTTAATCTTCTTAAGTTTACCATCTCAAGTCTCTCCAACAAAAGAAGTAAAACAAAACAAAAGACTTTCAAGTTGTGCCCTCAGATATTTCTCTTTGGTTAAAATTATTGTCTCTTAAAATGTGTCTACACCCAAAACTTCTGTATCCTTTACATCGCCCAGTCCTAAATGCTGGCATTCTTACACTTTCTCTTGCCTTTCTACTGAAACATCTCCTTCACTGGACACTGGCCCAACAACTTTATTTCCTGACCATTCTATCACTCTGTGAATAATCAGGTCTCTATGATGTCCAGACACTCTTTCAGGAGTTGAGGCTATGACAGTAAACAAGACCAACATACACTTTGCCCCAAGAAAGTGTGGGAGGTCCATGGCATGATCACATGTGGCAGGAGTGTCTCTTCCCAATTAAGGAGTTTAGCAAAATGTCCTGGAGAAAAGACCATCAAGGCTGGGACGTGAAGGGTTAGTGGTGAGGAAGGTAAGCCCTCTTCTAGGCAGAGGGCTCAGGTCAGGAGGGAGGGAACTAAACAAGTTCAGTATGGCTGGGATTTAGAGGGTGTGTGTGGAAGGGGACAGAAAGGAGAGGTAAGAAGAGGTGTGAGCCAAGGCTGGGGTGTGGGGGCTGTGTCTGGCTGTACATGCCCAAGAGCACTGGGAGTCCACTGAAGGGCTTGCATCTGGAGAGCATCCAGGCGGGAGGAAGGGAAAGGACTGGACAGGGGAAAAGCCAGGGGAGGAGGCTAGTTAGGAAGCTGCTACCTTGACCAGATGAACACTGGTGGTGGCCTGGGAAGGGGAGGACTGGGGAGGGATTCAGGGGCTATTTAGGTGGAGAATTGGACTTGGGGATTTGACTGGAGTGAGGCATGAGGGAAAAAGAGGTGTCAAAGCTGATGATTGCATGTCCCCGGGAGGGGCACCTAGGTGGATAGAGGTGGCATTTTCTGAGATGGGGCTCAGTGGTGGAAGGCACCTGGGAAGATGGAGAGTTCATATAGGGATGTAATGAACTCAAGAATGCAAGCTTCTTCAGGATGAAAATCCTCTTTACCCTATGCCTGATATACAGGACTATTATCAGTGACTATTTGTTCAATAAATAAATATATGAAAACAAAAGATACCTTTATCATTTTATGTGGAGAAGTCTAGGAGAAAGCTTTGAAGCTTGGGAGCTAGAACCGGGTTGAGGAGATATATGTGAGTGGCCATTGGCCTCTGTGGTACATGGAGACACAGAAGAGGCCACAGTCATGAGGAAGAGCCTGAGGAGTGAGAAGGAGGCTTTGCGTGGGGGCCCAAGGAGCATCAGCATTTACAGGACCTTGAGTGTTTGGTGTGGTTCCCTAGCCCTGCCTTCTTAGTCATGTTCTCTTCTCCTTTAGCTCCGTCAACTCTGTGGCTGAGTCCCCAACCTCTTGAGGCTGTCCTTCGCTGTCCCTCCCCCAGGTGTAGGGGATCTCTTTGTGCTTCTCAAGCTGGATCTTTCTCTCCAGACTCAAATTGTGCATGCCCACTGGGCATTACCAACTGGGCCTCCCCGTGGCACCTCCAACATAATGTACTTCCACAGAGCTCATTGCCTCCCCCTCCAGACAGCCCTTCCTCCTGCGTCTCTCTACAGCTCACAGTACCCACAGGAGGCACCCCACGGGGGTTCGCTCTTTGAATCTTGAGTCACAAGCCTGGTGCCAATTGGATCTTATTTATCACAATTTGAGAGCACCAAGCAAGCAGAGATTTGGGTTAGTTCCCTTGAGTCCTGGTGTCTTAAGGCCAGGACCAGTGATTTCTTGGCAGAATAGCAGATAGATGAGTATGACCTAAGTTGCCTGATATTTTTTCATCTCTTCCCTGCCACAGTGTTCTTTGGGATGACGATTTTTTCCATACAGGGTATACCCCTCAAGGGAATATGGAGACTTAGTGAACACAGATCCTCCCTCCCCTTGTACTGCCAACACATTAAGGAACTCAGATTATTTAAAAGAAAGTAATGATTTTACTTGAAAAATTTGGGACTTGCTAGTCTGAGACGCTGGGCCTTCATTTTAGAATATCAGAGCCCCAAGCCACCTCAGAAATGGTCTGAACCATTCTACTTAATTTACACAGGAATAAACCATGATCCAGAGAGATTTTCCTTAATTAGTTAAAACTCACAGATGGATAAAGGATCAGAGGATCTCTGGAAACACATTGTTTTTCCCCTGTACTTCTTAGGGATGATCCTGTTACCAGACAGAAGTCTGATGATGTCCCTCCAAGGAAGCTGAAGAGTGGGACTTCAACTCTCAGCCGGGTGGGTTCTTGACTTAAACTGCTGGAAAGAATTTCAAGATGTGTGGAAAGCAAGACACAAGCAAAGATTTATTATAGGGCAGCAAAGCCAAGGTACACACGCCTCAAAGGCAGGGTGCAGATACCCCCTGCCTCTCAGAGAAGATGAGTGACTCACCCAGGGTTGAGCTCTCTGACCCTGTATGAGATTTTCCTGGGAAGAAATGTGCAGGTTCCCAGGCAAGTTTTTTGAAAATCAAGTCCCATGTCAATCATTTGATATTGGGGTTCTGAATGTTCTTCTTGGTTAGGCAGGCTAGCCATAAATCAGCTGTGGGCACATCTTGTAGGTTTTGAATCTGGTGATATTTAAATTTATTATGTTTTTGTTCTAGTTGATCTGATACAAGCATGTGCTGGAGGTTTTGTGTAGAAACAAGCAGGGCTGGTCGTGCTCATAGATCTGGGCTTCTTTTCCTCTCTCCCTGGAGTCCACCTACCTCAGTTGTACTCTCCGGAAACCCCTGCCTCCCTTTCCAACCTGTTATCTGAACCTGGGTCAGCCTTCTCACCTTTTGAGGTTCTCTCCCTGCTGCTTTTTCAGAGGGTTTAGAAAATTAAAACTAGTGTTGACACTAGCTTAAACAACATAAGCAAGGAAACCCATGACCAAGCAGGAAGATATTGATGAGAATAGCCGCCTTTCTTGCTCCACATCCCAGCTCCTTCTCACCCAAGGACCTCTGTGTCTGCAGGGACCTAAAGTGCCCTCTTCCTCCTTTCCATGTTTGCTCCCTCTGTCCTTCAGATCTCAGCACAAATGTCATCTCCTCAGAATAGTCTTCTCCCTAAACCCCTGCAACACATCTGTCATAATTGTAGTCTTTCTTCCCAGGATTTATTACACAGTCCTTTATTTATTGGCTTGTTTATTCATTCTTTATTTTCCTCCCTCTCAAGAAAGTAAGCTCATTGAAGACAGGAACTCATCTGTCTTGAAGAATGTATCCTTAGGGTCTATGACAGTGCCTGTGGCAGGGGTAGAAACATACATAATGAGTAAATGATGACAATCAATGACATCTCTCCAGCAGTTTGAGACCATTCTGCTTGTAATCATTAGTCATGATTATGCATACACCTAAGAAGCTTCTTTATAGTGTCCTAGGGTGCTTTCAGTAATGGCTTACATTTATCTAAGCCACTCTTCTTCCCACACTCCACCCTCTCTTGCACAAATTTATGGACTCTCAAGTGTGTGTTTAAAAAAAAAAGATTGTTTTATTTCCAGCAGCGGCAATGGGCTGCCTAGTGTGGTGGATGTATTGGGTTCAGGGTATGTGTGGGCTGGAATGACTGGGTGACTGAAGGGAAGAAAGAGGTTTTGAGGCTAGGCCCGTGGGGGCCTCAGATACGCTTCTGGTAATGGGGAGATTTCAAGAAGGACTCATGGCAAGCCACGGCTAAGCCACCAATAAGATTAAGAAATTCTTGGAAATCTAGTTGTCCGTCACTGTTGAGGTCTAGCTTCTTCATCATGCGATCGAGGACACCAGGATCCTTCTGGTTCTGTAAAGATAATAATAAGATCTTTATATTGCACTTCTGGAGGTGCTTTCAAATATGCCACCACACTTTATTCTCACTGGAATATCAGGAACAGAAAAGGGGTTATTAATATTCCCATTTTCCACATGCAGAAACAGATTCAAAGAGGTGAAGAGACATGGCTCAGGGCAAATCTGGGCTTGAACACAGGCTTTCCCATTCCTGGTCCAGGGTTCTTTCTGTGAAAGTAGGGTGATTGACTTTGTAAAATCAGTGGAATATTTCTTTGAAGTGTTGCATGCAATTCTAATATGTATCACATGTAAACATGAGGTGATTTCAAAAAACAAATCACCATTCCCTATTTCATGCAGTTTGCATACTTGGATCCTTAAAACACGCCTTACTTCAAAGAAAAGGCTCTTTAACAGTCAGCAGAGTTCACCCTGAGGTCCAGGGGCTCAGTATGGGCTGCTGCATGGATCAACCAGATTGGAGTGAGTGAGAAGGAGGCACAAATGTGGGGAGCCAGCTGGTCCTTCATTCCTGGCCATTCTCTCTGGGTCTTATTTCACGTTGTGGTCAGATTCGGGTGTGGGGGCTGGGACCAGTACCTTTGTGAAGGCTGCCAGTTCTGTATTCATGAAGCTTAGGAACTCCCTCTTGGAGAGAGTGCAGCTGTTTCCATCCTTTCCAGCATACTTCTGGAAAACAGCAATCAGGGACTCGATGCACCGCTCAGTCTCTGTAGGGTGGGACATTTTTTGCCTTTGAAGAAAAAAAAATGAAAGGTTTAGATGCAGGCAAAATGTCAAGGGCTGGTCAGTGAAGAATACACTGGAGAATCTCATCTCCTCATTTTGATTGAGAGCAACTTCCTAAAATACTGGGTCATTTTTCAGGGGTCCAAGCGAGTCAAGAGAGCCATAGAAATTCATACTCTGTGAGTTTCCTTCTTATTCCTCCTCATGTGTTTATTCCAGGTGAGATATAGTAAGGATATATATGCGCTTTGAGGGTATGTTTGGAAGCAGTAGACTGCCTAGATGAGGGTTTACTGATATTTTTAGAAAATGTGAGTAAATAGATGTATAGCTATATAGCCACAAATCCCCATGTATACCAAGCATTGCCTAGAGATTAGTTTACAATTTTCTAAGACTGTGTAGACTACTGTGATGAATGAAATGCTAGTTCTTTTGAAAGTTAATACCAAATTCTTGGGATTCATGAATTTTCTTGAAAAACAAAACAAAACTAACAGCATAGCTGTAATTGTGTATGGGGTAGGAGATAAGAACATTCTAGATGTTCAAAAATGAATTTAAAATTTGAGAGGAATCATTAATTTTACATGTGAGGAAACTGAGGCATGAGAAAAGAACAAGCTTGGCAGACCCACCCCTAAAATCTGGGCCTCCTGGTCCCTATCTGTAGAACTTGGCTTTGCACCTTCTACTTCCAAGGTGCCACTAATTCCCACAGGAATGGTGGGTGGGACTTCTCATTACAGAGCTGAACCAAGGCTGTGGATATACCAGGAAGAGCAGGAAGTTCAAATCTTGTGCTGGACTCTACTTTCCTCACAACAGAATTCTTCAAGGAAATTCTTTTGGTCTGAGTAGGCTCATTCCAGCTGGGACCTAGGGACCTGAAGTGAAGAGCTGCTGTGCTGTCCCTGGTGGATTAGAGAAGAAACTGCAAGGCTCTCTGGGAACTGGCAGGGCCACACCCTCCCTTAAAGGCTTTATCTTTTGGCATTAGCAATATTTGTGTTTGATGGTGATGGTTGCCACTTAGCATTTAGCCTTTAGTTTGTCTTTAGGATGGACTTCCTGGAGCCCAGAGCTGAAGTCTTTCAGGTCCTGTAATTAACATGGGCTACGAACTAGCCTGAGACCTTAGATGCACAGTGGCTATTCTCCATCCTGTCTCCCTAGGCAGTTGACCAGACTAGCTAAAAGGCCCCAAACAGGGAATTTTATTTAAGAACAGTCTTGGTAGGTTCAGTGTTTGGAGGAAAACAAAATACCACAGCTTAGAAACAGATGTGTTTGCACAACACACTCGTCTTATCAGAACTAAAATCTCACCATCTTCCTAGTATATCAGATGACACAAAGAGTTGGCTGGGGTAGTGGGGGACCAGAAAGAAGGGAGCAGTTTCTTGGCTGAGGATCCTGTCTTTGTACCTCTTCTATACCTATAGGTGCTTCCCCTATCCCTTTCCTTGCAGAATTCAGATTACTTTGATTTTCCAGTTTCAAAGTGACTTTCTGTTTTACATTTTTTCCCTCCTGAACATTAGTGTTGATAGTAATTTCAACTTTTTTTTTTTTTTTTTCTCTTGACAACTGTTGCCGTCAGCTACAGGAGAAAACAAATACCTCTTTGCATTTCCTGCTCCAGAGGTAATTCTCCAAAGCAAGCAAAACACACTTATCAAGTTTCAGAAATGGAATTGTGCAATTTGTGGAGCTCAAGGGAGTTTGGAGACCGATCCTGAGGAGGCCCAGAGATGGGAAAGCTTTGCTCGAGGTGGTCAGAGGCTGAAGAAGAGGAGAATCAGCTCTCTGAATGTGTCACTGTACCTGCAGTTTTACTTGGTGGAGACTATGACAGCAAGGAGAAAACAATATGATGAACAGATACTGTGAAAGAATTTTAAAAATGCACACACTATGCACTCAACATCTGAGGAAAGCAAAATATAAAAAATTAAAATTA
Organism: Sciurus vulgaris; assembly: GCF_902686455.1. Lineage (NCBI taxonomy): Eukaryota > Metazoa > Chordata > Mammalia > Rodentia > Sciuridae > Sciurus > Sciurus vulgaris. The sequence continues at coordinate 113,335,456 of NC_136461.1, forward strand.
AAATTAAAAAAATATATATTAAGAGAAGTAACACTATATATAAAAAGGACTCAATTATTAGCTCTCATTCTTAACCAAAACACTTCTTCCACTCCCTCAGAGATTCGTCGTCTCATCTACCTTCCCCGGGATAGTCATTCCACTTCGGTTACAGTGTGATTCACCTTTTGCATGGAAAGGAGAAGCGGGAAAGGGTAAGTAGGAGGGAGTATTGATTGACACAGAAAGGCAGAGGTTGGAAATCTCTCTTTCTCTCTTTTTTTGTAAAGGGTCAGTTGGTAAATATTTAGACTCTTCTCGTCCACATGGTCTCTGTCACTCTGCTGTTGCCGCCGGTAACAACTACAGACAATACATAATGGGTGTGGCCGTTCCAGTACAACTTCATTTATGGACGCTTAAATTTGATTTTCATATACATTTCACACGTCACATTCTTCTTTGTCTTTTTGGTACTGGGGCTTGAACCCAGGAGAGCTTTACCACTGGGCTACACCCCTAGCCCTTCTTATTTTATTTTGAAGCAGGGTCTCCCTAAATTGCTGACGGTCTAGCTAAATATCTGGGATTACAGGCCTCCACCACCGCACCCGGAGTTACTATTCTTTTGATTGTCTTTCAACGGTTTGAAAATGTAAAATTCATTCTTGTGGGCAGCACCATGGCGGAAGTTTGCTAACTTCCTACACTTGAGAGACAAAGGAAGAGGAAGATCTTGGAGTCGAACTGATGAAAACGCAGAAAGGGTTCAACGTGGAGAATGGAAGGGACCGAGGGCAGAAAAACAGGTGATGGTGTGAGTGCCTAAAACGATGGGGGACAAAAGGAAAAGCCGGGGCCGGGGGGGGGGGGGGGGGGGGGGGGGGGGGGGGGGCTGGGTTGGGACGCGGCTTCTCCCATCCTTGGCTGTGGTTCCCCTGGCTGCGACAGGATTTAGTTTCAGTCTCTTTGGGTCTTGGTCATTTGCCATTGCTTACTGAAACTCTGATTTCCCCCTGGACTCAGGCGACTAAGTTTCAAAATGTTCCTTTTTTCTGGTCTTCAGAAATACCTAGTGACGCCACCCAGGATCCCAGCCGCCTTTGCTTTAACTTTTCTTCCGGACTTCCCCTGGTCACCCGGGAGGCCCGTGGCGGCGGAGGCGCGAGGGGTGTCCAACAAGGTCAAAAAGTGAAATCTCGGCCATTCGCTCCACTCGGGGCAGAAGCAGCGGACGCGCGGCCGGGAACCGAGGTGGCCACACCCCTGCCGCGAGGCTCCGGAGCTCAAGTGCGGCCAGCGGCGGGCGGCCGGCCTCGCGCGGTCCCCTTCCCCAGCCCTAGACCTTATCTTGACTGGGAAAACAAAAGAACCCCCGGTTCTTACCCGTCGGCTGTTATTACAGGTATAATTTTAAGGCTCCTTCTTTTCCCTAATTGCCTCCCACATCATTTATTCTTCCTGATCTGTTTTCTGCCACGTCTGCACATAAATCAAAGAGAAAGCCTGGTGCAAAGAGTGCTTTTCTTTTTCCTTTTCATTTAAGAGGAAGGAAAAAATTTAAAAGGCTTACCAAGTTGGAGTGGAGCGAGGAACTGCGGCTGCGGCTAGGAGCGGTGCCTGAGTGCGGTGCGCTGGGCGCTGGGCTCCTGCTAGTCCCCGCCGCCTCCCACGCCCTGCCCACCGGGTTGCCCAAACCTGACTCAGACGCCCCGCCCCGCCGCTCCCCGCCCGCAAGTCTGGGCCTGTCAGCCCGGCCTCCTTAGCTAAACACAGCTCCGCTGTAAAGCCTTTAAGCTCACACCTATTGTCCTCTCTGAGACTTACGCAGTCCCTCACTCTCTCCATTTGTCCCGTGAACCTTTAAGATTTTCGGGTTTTAGAATTAAAAGTTTTGCACAGCGATCTTCAATCCTGGAAAGTTTGCCCAAGTCCGTGGGTCTTTTCCATATATGAACTCACTCAGCACATTCAGGTTAGATAGGCAGAAAAGTTCTTTTTAAAAGCAAGTAAGAACTGGAGTGTAGCTCAGTGCCCAATATGCATGAGGCCCTGGGTTCAATCCCCAGTAAACAAACAAACAAACAAACAAACAAACAAGAATATTAAGACTGAGTGTAGGTCATGATTGTAGAGAAGTTGGTTCCCTGGGAGCCAGGGCTATTTGTCCGCACTGAAGATAATTGATAAACAGTGGTGAGTTAGTACCAAATGGATTGCCAATGGATTATTGCCATCATTCTTTCAAACTATAAACTGACAACAGTTAAATAGGGAAAAACAAACAAACAAAAACCAAAACTGAACTACTGCAATTAAAAATTGACCCTCGCTGGTTAGGCATTTATCTGTGTGCAGTTTCAGTGGAATTGGAAGTTATATTAAAAATTAGAAGCTCAGGGGTCTAATTTTGGGCCTATCACTTCATTGCAATATTTTTGACAAGACTTCTCACCACTCTGAGCTTCCACTTCCCTATCAGTAATGTGTCATGTTGACTTTCAATTTCATATGATGGTTTCAACTGTCAAATAAAATGATGGCTTTGAGAGGGCTTCAAAAACTGCAGAGTAGCCAGGCATAGTAGTTCAGGCCTGTAATCCCAGCTACTCAGGAGGCTGAGGCAGGAGGATTGCAAGTCCAAGGCCAGCCTGGCAATTTAGTGATCCTGTCCTGAGTCCCCTGCCAAAAAAAAAAAAAAAGTCTGGGGATGTAGCTCAGTGGTAAAATACAAAAAAACACTACAGAGACGATGTGAATGAAAGACAATGGAGTATCAGACATTTTGTAAAGTGCTTCCTGGTACCTGCTCTCACAGTTACCTGAGCATATAAAGCCAAACCTTCATCACTACTTGCAGCTACTCCATACCCACATTTTCTGCTGCTTATTCAGAAACTTGTTTAAAAGCCCCACCTGTACTTTAGACTCAATAATTCAGGAAAAAACTTAAAAACTGGTTTTCCTTAAACCTGTTTCTTTCCTGACTTTTCCATCTCTGCTAATGGTATTGCCAGTCTTTCTTTCCTCTACTTGAGAACATTAGAACCATGGTTTTGACTGTAAATCTCTTTCATAACCACGATTCTAGCAAGTGCTTGTTTAATATCAGTTTAATTTCTACACTTTTTCTAAGCTCTGTTCTCTATTATTCTATTCCCACTTTTACTGTCTAGTGTAGATTTTCATTCTCTCTTTCCTCCAAGTTCCTAACTGGTCTCTTGTCCTCCAGTCTGTTCTATTGACTGTTAAAAACACATTTTCCTTTCTTGCGGCCTTGATCAACTGCCTATTTCAGATCAAAACACAACAGAAACAAAACGAAATGGCTTCCCAAATACCATTCTATCAAAGTCTAACTTCTTATTCTCCATGTGGCTCTGAAAAACATCTTTAACTGTAATTAAGTGATTAATTCCATTTTCAATTTATCCATTTGATGAATATTTTTGAGAGCCTACTAAGTGCCAAATTCAGAGCTGGGCACTGTGAATATAGACCGTAGTATGATATAGTACCTGCTTTTGAGGAGATCTGTGGATAGATTTTAGAACTATGTAGGGGCAATGGAGGGTGTTACGTGGATGGCAGCTAGGATTCTTTAATAGTTATATAGGAAAATTTTCACTAATAGAATCACCCAACCCCCAGGGAAGGATCCATGGTTTTTATCTGATTATCAGATAAATCTATGATCAAAACTATTGAAGAACCACTAAATTATTCCATACCTCAATCATGGGACCTTTTATACCATAGTCCTTTTCAGGGAAAATGCCTCATTCATAGCTTCTTGCTGGTGGCCAAGTTTTGCATGATTTGACCTTGTGCTTATTGTCATGGCTGACTGAACTGAAGTTAATGCTGGACTCAAAGACTGTCACTCTGTAGAATGGCTAGTAGTGGATGTTTCATGACATGACATGAAAAGAAATGACTGGGGCCATTTCTTTGTTCTTGGGAAGCTGAAATTAGAAACATATAGAGAATTAGGCATTCAGAAGAGTTTTGTGTAAATATTTGCATACAGAGAACCATGAAAGGATGACAAATCAAAATTATGAAGTAGACACCAAGATACCACAAGTAAGTAGAATCTATGAGATTTGGAAGAAATACATGAACTAGAGCCAGTGGGGAAATAGGCCAATTGCTAACTGGAAGTAAAAGAACAGGTTACTTGTGTATTAGCTGAGTTGTGTAAATGGTGAAACCCTGGGAATGAAGAGCCACAGTCCAATGTAATTAATGTTTTTGCTCTTCTTAAACCCAGATGTTTGGTTTTCCTGATTTTTTATAAGACATTTAGTCATTCAAAAACTCCTTATCTATGAAGTGACTTGAGTGAAACCAGAGAAAAGAGAGAAACCAAATAAGTGTGCATTGTTTAGAGCAAGGTTGGGGGATCAACCTCTTCCAGTTAGGGCTGAGTGGTAGCCACTCTCCAGAGCCATTTGGAAGAGGGTTTGTTACCACGTTCTCAAAGGAGGTAGAGTTCAGGAAAGGTAACTGGCAAAGGTAGATTTGGTAAAGTAGGTAAACAGTGAGTCAAACTGAAGGGCTAGTGTAGGCAAGGAGCTGAGGATGAGTGAGAATTGGTAAATTGATAGCAAGAGACAGAAATGAGGTACAGATGAGTGAAGGGGTTGTTCCGGAAATAAATGGGGGAATTTCCATAGGCCAGGGAAATACTTAAATGGACACAATAGAGCGTGACAAATGTAATGACAGGGTTGTGACCAAGGTACAGTGACAATGCTGAGAAGGGAATGAGTGGTTAGCTCTGGGGCAGCAGGGAAAGTGTTATGGAGAAAGTGATGCCTGAGTTGGATATTGAAGGATGGATAAGAAATCACCAGGTGGACTGGCACTGTGGTGAACCAAGTTGAAGCCAGGCAGCATGATTCAGTGTTTACGGCCACAGAGCCTGGCACCAGATGGAGGTTCACATCCTAGTGCTACAACTTATTTGTCAGCTGGTTATTCATCTGTTCTTTTCTCATCTGTAAAATGGAGAGAATAGTCATTGTGAGGGTTAAGAGCTAATTTGTGTAGAATGCTTGGGCCTTAGCAGTGTCTTCAGAGGAAGTTTCACATAATGGCTTGTGCAAGAATAAGGAGGAGTGAAACATAGTGTGCTCTCAGTATGTGCAGGTGGCTCAGTAGTACTGGACTTTGGGGGCTGAGATGATGGTAAATGTGAGGCAGAAGCTGTGTGACCTGAGTCTGGAGAGACAAGGGTTCGATTGTTAAGAACCATGTTTGGAAATCTGGAGTGGAACCCAAGAGTTATATGTATCTAGAGCTGGTGATTTTTTTTTTTTTTAAAACTGGGGATCAAATCCAGGGCCTCATGCGTGTTAGGCAAGTGCTTTACCACTGAGGTGTGTCCCCAGCCCCAGTGAAGATTTTTAAGCAAGAGAGTGGCATGATCCTTTTTAGTTATGGAAATGTAGGAAATGTACTAGAGAGGAGAGAAACTAGAGGCAGACAAGGTAGTAGGCTACCATTGCAATAATCAAGGTGGGATGGCCGTGGAGATGGGGAGGGAATTTCCAAGTACTTAGAAAGCAAAATCAACTTGGCTGCTGTTTGGATGTGGAAGGTTGGAAAGAAGGAGGTGTTAAGGGACACTGCTAGGACTCTTGGTATCCAGTGGGGTGGTGCCACCATCTCCAAGAGGGGAGTACAAGATGAACAATACTTTTTTGGAGGAGATTTAGGACAAGATCATGGTTTAAGATGAATCCTATTGAGTCTGAGTTAAGGGACAATTAGATGCCCCCAGTGACCCATCTCTTCTTGCCATGCCCCACTTGCCTATGGTAACCACCCAGTCAATCCATTCAAACTAAGATGGACTGATTAGGTCACAGCTCTCATAATCTAATCATTTACCTCTGGATATTCCTGCCTTAACACAGGAGATTTTGGGAAACACATCATATCCAAACCATAACAAGGAGGGATGCTGAGAAGCATCCTTCCTCACACCCCTGCTGATGCCATGAAATGGGGGTTGAGAACATCTCTGAATACAGGCATTAAGCAAGGATTTGAGGAGGTTCTGTGGTTTTAGAGGCAAATGGAAAGGGGAGTTGACCCAGAATGACTGAGTGGTGTAAATGTTTAGGTAGGAAGCTATAATTTCGTGGTGATTACAATCTATGTGACTGTGTGATTGCGTAGCTGTATGTTTTTTTTTTGTTTTTTTTTCAGATGTGCTTATGTCTAGCCACCGGATCCAAGAGAGAAGTCTGTAGAATGAATTTAGGGTTAGATGTGTAGAGAAGGGTATAATCAAAAGGACAAGAGGGTGGAGGAGTTTGGGTAAGCAAGAAAGGAAGTCAGCTGGTAGGGCATTGATTGTAGAACACGGAAGGATCAAGGGTGTGGGAAATAAGGTGGATAAGCAGGAAGTCTCCATCAGATCACAGAACAAGTGTGAAAGGAGTGAACGCGATGGAGAGAGCTGGCAGTGCAAGAAGTTACTAGTGTAATCTAATCTTTCAGTGAGTTTAATTTTTTTTATAGGTAGAACTTTTATTAAATAGTGCCAAAATCCAGGTGTGGCTCTGGACATGAACCTGGTCTCAGTTAGTGGAGTTGTCCAGAAGAAGGTTAGGAAGCTGTGAGGCAGGGGGCTTGGGTGGGCCACTCACATGGATGCTGAACTCGACAGAGGGGTTGTGAGAGCGTGACACAGTTTATAATGCCTGAAGGGAACAAGCATGTGACAATGATAGGTTTGTGTTTCAGAGGGTGTCAAGATGTCATCTGCTATTTTCCTTCATGTCCTTATGTTTCAATCAAATGGGACCACCGATTATCACCAAAAAATCCTCCATCCTTTTACATCTCTGCTATGGCTCAAACATTCAGTTTGGGAAAATCTTTAATTTCAGAATTTCTGATGAAATTCTATGGCTTCTTCAGTGAAGTTCCTCCTTTATGAAGCTTTGCTGACCTCTATCCTCCTTTCTTTTGTACTCCCACAATATTTTGAAAATGATTTTATTTTGTGCATGTAGGAGAGAAGGATTTATAATATTATGCTATAGATTTAGGGATAAATGTTGGTGTTATCTTCTCAGCTAGCATGTGAGTTCCTTGAGATTCTGGATCTGTCTTACTCATCTTTATTATTTGTAGCAACTTGCACATAGAAAGACCCAATGAATGTTCATGGAACTCAATGAAATAGTAAATTTTCAGAGTAGGGTCAATGTCCTGGTTGGATTCTATATGACTTAAAAAAATTCATGACAATGTTAAATAACTTGTTGCGCCAAGAATTGTTTGATTCTTTGTCCGTGTTTTTTTTTTTTTTTTTTTTTGTTTGTTTGTTTTTTTAGGTGTGGAACCTCAAAATATTTCTAATGGTTTTAAATTTATGTTCATTTACTTATTCATTAAGTAATTCAACAACTATTTTTTGAATACCCAGAGTCAGAGGATATAAGATTAAAAAAATGTCATGGTTTTGTCTTTGAAGATTCCCAAGTCTAATTTGGTTACTAAAACAGAAATGAGTTCTAGAAATAGAACCATCTGCATCTGAAGTTGTTGACCCAATCTCTAGGGTGAGCACTCTTCTAAGTCCTGGGCTAGAAGTTTACTTCTTGAAGATGAGGAGGGAAGGGAAGATCCTTAAGTTTCTCTCCTAACCTGCAATTACTTCCCAGAACACTTAGGCCACATTTGTAAGATTAAGGAATGATCCTAGGGTCTCTGAAGTCACTCTGGTATAAATGAAAAGGCTGGACAAGGAATCTAAAGGCCTGAGTTTGAATTACAGCTCTCTCTCTTACTGAATAAGCTGTTCTCTAATTCTGAAATTCAGTTTTATCATGTCTAAAAATGGGGGTAATAATTAAGATAGTTAGTATGAAAGGGTTTTTAAATGGTGTAGTGTTTTGCAAATGTTAATCACCACTCACGGTATTGCTGTATGGATTAAACAAAAGTGTGCTTTGTCAACTGTGGTTGCAGAAGTGGGGTATCATTACCTCTATCCCTCTAAGCCCTTCCCTCCTCTCACTTCCTATGGCCTCTGCCCTAATTGCTGGTGCTCATTAATTCTCTGATTTGTCCTATTTTTTTGAATCAGTAGCAGAGTCCCTGTGCATGCTGGTGCAGTTATCTGTTTGCTCTCCTCCATGGTCTCTGCAGATGCTTTTTTCTTCATGTTCTTCTAGATGTCTTTCATGCTGATGGTCAGAAGTCATTAAAGTATTTCCTGAACATTGCTTTTTGGTCTCCAACAGTTTTTAGGCAGAATTGAGACATTTTCTCTTTCACAATGACCCACAGGAAATTGTCACATACATGTTAGATTTCGACTCTGAGAAGGGCACACCCACATCAGATCCATTGTGATTTGAACGTGTCAACAAAATATTCTCAGTAGATCTGTTTTACTTAATTTTTTTCCTTTTCTTCATCTTGGAATTCAAGAGATCCTTTATGGACTAATTCCAGCTGTGTTTTTCATTGTTGCTATTTCTCTTCATTCATTGTGAACTCTGGTCAAGTGGAATTTCTCACTGTTGCATATAGGCAGGCTGATTTTTCAGTCAGTTTTCACTGTTAAGAATCAGTTCTCACTGGCTCCTGACTATACTAGTTGTTAAAATATAGAAATTCTTCTCTATCAGTTGCTAAATAACCTCTTGCTTGAACTCCTGCCATCTACCAGAAGCCCCATCCACTCCAGTCCCCATCTGGGGCTATTTTATTTCTAATCAGGTAACTTAAGAGGTTAGTGTGCAGCTTGCATTAATATGTAAGGGTCTCTAGGACTTGCTCCAACCCCACAGCCTGACTGGCTGCTGCTTCTGATTGGTCAATGCTGGGTCATATTTTCAATATTTTCTAGGTTTTAGGAATCCCACAATTTTTCACCTGCTGATTTTTGTTCTTATGATTCTTTCTTTCTATCTGGAACATTCTCCCCATCTTTTCATGTTAAAATGCCTCCAGCTATAATTCAAATCTTAACTCCCAAAGCTTATATGTTAAAGATTTGGTCCCCAGGTTGGCATTATGGGGAGGTGGTGGAAACTTTAAAGAGGTGGGGCCTAGTAAAAGGTTTTAGGTTATTAGGGATGTACTCTCAAGGGGGATTATGAGATCCCCTTCCTCTCCCCACTCCCTCCCTTCCCCGCACCCTTTTTTTTTTTTTATCTAGGTCTTAAGAAACTTTGCTCTGCCATGTGCTCCTCACACAATGAGCTGCCTTGCCATGGGCCTAAAAGCAACAAAGCCAACTGACCATGGACTGAAATCTCCAAAACTGTGAGCCAAAATAAACCTTCTCTCTTTATAAGTTTGTTATCTCAGGCATTTGTTCCAGTAACAGCTGACTAATGCAATACTTACATGAAAACTAAAAAAGTACCCTCCGTGAAACTTTCCCTTATCTCTTCTAACTGAAAAAAAAAAAGTCTCTTCTGTGATTTATCACTGCTTTGTATCTGCACTTTTCTTGTTGCATGTAATACAGTCTATCTGGGATTATAGCTAAATATCTGATTTTTTTTCCTGGATAAACTGTTAGTACCTTCAAGACAGGATCTAGTATCCCTATAATACCTCTTATTGGTGGAATGATTTACCTTCTAGAGGGCAAAGTCCTCCTTGCTCATACCTTGGGTCTAGCACAAGGGGCTGATTGGCTAGTATTAGACATGAGGACTTTTATATGACAAATTAAGAATTAAAGGTTCTCGTGGTCTTTTTTGTCAGTTCAACATTTTGTGCAATAAGACTTCCTCTGTTTTCACCTCTCCCTGGCTCCCATATTCCTCACCCCCTGCTCTTAGAGGACCTAGGGATGGGCAGGTGAGTTCAGCAATGTTCCAAGTCTTTCAAAGAAATTGTATGTTAGGGGGCATTTGGGTGAAAGTGATAGAAGTTTGACTCAAGCTGGCTTAAAAATTATTGAGTTATTATTCATTATCTCCATGAAAAGAGGTCCCAAGGCAGAGGAGTCTCCATGGATCTTTGATTCAGTGGCTCAGTGATGTCACCAGATATGAGACTTCTGTATTTTCACCCTGCAGTCCATATTACCCTTGTAATCATGGGATGGCCACCAGCAGCAAATGGCATACTGGGGCATGCATTTCTTTGTTCCTATTCAGTGAGAAAGACTTGCTTCTCTTTCCCAAAAGTCCTGAGCAAACTTCCTTTAAGGCTTACTGCCCAAAAAGGTTCAGGCCTGCCTATTCCTGAAACAATCATTGGCCTTAATTAGCTAAGAAAAATTGGCTGAACGGATGTGTTTGTTAGCTTTTTATCACTGTGATCAAAATACTTGACATTAACAACTTGGAGAAGGAAAGATTTATTTTGACTCACAATTTCAGAGGTTTCAGTCCATGGTTGGGTGCCTCCATTGCTTTGGGCCTAAGATGAGATAGAACATCATGGTGGAAGGGCATGGGGAAGGAAAGCTGTTAGATCATGGCAGCAAGGAAGAAGAGAGAAGGAGGGAGGGACAGGGAGATGGAGGAAAAGAGGGAAGGAAGGAAGGAAAGAAAGAAAGAAAAAGGAGAAAGGGGCCTGAGAAAAGATACAGTCCCCAAGGTCATGTCCCTAGTGACCTACCTCCTAGGAGACCATTCAGCCATCAATGGATTAATTTACTGATGAAGTCAAGGCCTGTATGATCCAGTAACTTCCTAACAGCCCCAACTCTGGATATTGCTGCATTGGAGATCAAGCCTTCAACACAGGAGCTTTAGGGAGCATTGTAGATCCAAACCATAGCAGGGAGCTGTAGTAGATTGTATTTTTCCAAATGGCCATAATGTATTTCCCATGTGCTCTTCTTACTACGTGACCTTCATGTTCTTTCCATAAAGAGGTGAGATCTATGTTTCTTTCCCTTGAATCTGGGTGGACCTGTGTCTGTTTTGGAAATGAGGCTACATGATTTCTGAAACTTGATGGCAAAAGGTGATACAGCATCTTCCTGATCCCCTTTACGGACATTCACTCATGAAACACAGTCACCATGCTGTGTGGATGCTCAAGCTGCCTGGTCAATTGACCCATGTGGAGGAGGAGCAATGACCAGCACCAAATTGCCAGCCATGTTAGTGAACTATCTTGGAAATGGATCCTTTAGTGTCAGTTGAGGCACCCTCCCTGCTGACACCATGTGAAGCTGAGGAGAGCTGTTTTATAATCCACTAGATTATGGGGCAGTTTGCTAGTGTAGCAGTAGATAACTAGAACAGGGGCCATGTATAGAAATCATTGTTTTCTCAGAGCTGTCTCTAGTGACTTACTCTTTTTGTCATTGGATTAGTTAGCCATCAATGACAAGGAATAAGATGAAGGACTTGAGAAAAGATTTAAAGACTAAAAGATGTTTTATTGTTTAGCTCATCTTATTCATTGAGTCTGGAAATTCTTCATGGGGTTTGGATTTAAGCATTATAATAATAAACTAAGATTCTGCACATCTTTCTCAAGAAGTTTCAGTAGAAGATGGCTGGTTCTGGCTGTAATTTGGATGTTTAGGATCTAAGGAAAACAATTGATTAATATCTAATCTTTTTTATTTGAAGTGTGGCCACCCTGGAAGAAGGAAACCTTTCTAAGGTTTTTTTTTTTTTATCTCTCAGAAGGATTTCCTATATGTTTTGCTATTCTGGAAACTGGCTGTCAGAAAGTTCTACTTAAAGTACGTATTTCTCAAAGGTATCTACTTATTTACTTTAGCTAAAGAAGAGAATGATGAAATTTATACTTCAGGATAAAAAATCCATATTTGGATTTTATAGTGTTAACTCCATCATAGACATGTAAGTAATAAAACAATAAGATGGTATGATTTTGATGGAGCAGAAGTTCCATCCCGCTTAGAGATATGGCTAAACTCTTTATCTAGGTGTGGTTCAAAGAATTATCACTGTCTTGATCCTCTACTTTGTCATCTAGTTTGCTTGTTTTCTTAATCTTTTATGTCCCTGCCCCTGCAACTGCCTTGCTTTTTCCCTGTGTTGTGATTCAGGTTGATTATGTCTCTATATTCAAAGCACATTTTTACAAAACAGGTTTTGGAGAAAAGTCTCGGAGTCTGTCTGTAATTTCTTAAAGTTTAAACTACAAGCCCTGTCTTCGCCAACAAATTTGCAACTGTAGACTTGGTTATTGTTGAAACGTAGGAGATTCATCCCCTCTGTTGAGTTCACTTTGCAAAGTGTGCTAAGGTGGCCTATTCTTGGAAATGAATTTTCCTTCTCTGTACGTCCTTTGCCTGCAGTCTGGCAGCAGTTGGGCCTATGTAGAACATCTGGGCCTTTGGCAGGATGAAAAAAACTTCCAGACTTAGCATTATCAAATGTGGAAATAACTTCAGTTGCTTCTGAATTACAGAACCAGATATCACTGTGACTTTGCTTGCTCTGGGTTTATATTATTTCAAAATTTCTGTTATGAAGATCACCAAGACACTCAAAAAGTACCTGTTGGGTGAATTAATGAATGTCTTTATATGGGTTGTAATCTTGGAGCTGATTCCATCAGAGATAAAGATGAACTGAGGTGGGTTGCTGGACTTGGTGAGAAGCAGAGAGAGGCTCAACTAGAGTTCTTGGTCTCAGGGAAATGCTCATTCATCTTAAGACTCAGCAAAGCAGTTCTTCCTATCTGGAGTCTTTCCTTTTCAGCCTTTCTCCCTCTCCCCACCTTGTCAAGCTAACAACTGTCTATGCACAAGGTTCCCCAGTCCCCTCCCACTTCTTTCTGTGTTTTCACCTTGACTGCTCTGTAACCCAGTCAGCTGCAGGCTGACTCTCTGGCAGGCTTGAGCCCAACCTGGGGTTCTGAACATTCCCAGGCTCCTGTAAAGGTATTTAGGTTGCAAAACCCTGAAAGAAACTGGCTTGGGCTCTGAGCCAAATTCTCTAAACCCTCCCATAAACTCCATACCTGACCTCCTTGCCATGGTCATATCTAGGTAGAACATTGTTTTCTTGATGTCCATCATGAGAACATGCAAACTACTCTGTAAATTCCCCTAATAAATGCTTTGGATTGGTCATCCTGGCATTTAAAAAAAAGTTTTTAATAGGGTCTATGTTCAAGTGATCCTACTGTTTTAGTAGGATCCTATTTTCTTGGTAGGATACAAAGTAGCCAGGACTAGAGGCATGCACCATTGGGCCTGCCATGATGCTTCTTCTTCTTTTTTTTTTTTTTTGAATCTCAATTGGTCCAGCTTGGGATGCTTTGGGTACTCTATTGCACCACACAGTACCCTCCTTGATAGATGTCCTGACAGTTTCAGGCACGTATTTATCTCGAAGACATAGTTGTCCTTGTCCTTCTTCCTCCTTCTTCTTTTCTTTTTCCAACCAGCAACACATAACACAGTTTTGGCCTTTAACGTGTAAACAAATGACTATTTGAATAAGTGAAGAGTGCATAATTTAAAATTTTCTCCCAAAATACTGAATTTCAACCTTTCTGTTCCTTCTCTTGATGATCACACCTGGAAGATAAAGTGCTTCAATAGTTTATAATATTGCTTCCCTTAGATATTGTGTGTGTGTATGAATTATAATTTTTTCTCTTTAAACTCATGGTTATTTATTTATTTATTTATTTATTTATTTACTTATTTATTTTTGGTACTAGGAATTGAACCAGGGGAGCTTAAGCACTGAACCACATCCCCAGCCCATTTTTATTTTTTATTTAGAGACAGGGTCTTGCTAAATTGCTTAGGGCCTTGCTAAGTTGCTGAGGCTGGCTTTGAACTTGTGCTTGTCCTGCCTCAGCCTCTTGAGCCACTGGGATTACAAGTGTGCGCCACCATGCCTGGTTTGTTATTGTTTTAAAAGATTTATTAGAAAAAATTCAAACCATGCAGAAGGGTTTAAAGGAAAAAAAAAAAATCAAAAGCTTATTTGTCCTTGTTAGCCCAAAAGGACCGGGCAGGATGCAAACCTCATGTGTCATCTCAGCTCTTTATTCAGGGAGATCAAATGGTGCCCGTGGACCCACTCTCCTGGTGGAAAATGAGCCACTGAACAAAGAAAGGGACTGGGTTTGTACAGGTTATTTTAAGGGTCTAGTGAACATATGTCAGTTTTGCTCAGTCAGCAATGTGAGCCCTTTGGTCAAGGTAAGTGGACAGTGCCTAAAAAGAATTTTGCTTTGGAGGAGATAACTCCTCCTAGAGTGTTTTCTTCTGAGGATGATAGAACATCCTCTTTGCCTGCAGCCAGCACCGGGAAAACATTTGTCTGGGGAGATGAAAGCTGTCAGTGCACGGCCTTCATTTTTACTCCCTTTTCTTTTTCTCAGGCCTCATTATTTGGGGAATTTCTTATTCTCCATATCCATTAGTCCCGGGCTCACTTTTCTTTGTAGTCAGTTTCTTGTGGTCTTTTCAGTGTTAAATAAAATATGTGGGAGGCCATTGATTTGCACTGGGCTCCTGCACTAAGCACCAACAGACTAACCCAATATGGAGTTTAACAATGTAGCTGAGTTTTAGTCAATTGCAGGAGGCTCTATAACCAGTTAATCAATTAAGCCATAAACAATTAAATTGTCCCTACATTGTACTTCCATTTCCTATAAATGCTAACAAATGGTGACAGTGGTTGGAGTTCTCTGAACTTGATTTGTTCTGGGGGTTGCTTGATTCGCAGATCTGTTCTGTTTATACTTCTGAAATAAAGTCCAGTAAAATTTAAGAGTCTATGGGTTTTTCCTCTTAACACCAGTAATTGTTTGTTTCAGAGATACAAAGTCACACTGTATATGCTCATTTGCCACTTGATTTGTTTTTGTTAATCTGTTTTGGATATCTTTTCATCTCAATGTGTATTTCCATTTTATTTATTCTAATGACTACATAGGATTTTAATATACAGATAACACATCAGATGTCTAATAGTGGGTTTTTATTTAAAGACAACTAGATGGTTTTATTTATTTATTTTTTTCTCCCTAAGAAATGTTCCAGAAATTTCAGGAAAAACTTCTGGAAGTAGAATCAATGGTTAACAGGATATGAACATTTGAAATTTTGACAGCCACTGCAAAGTTGCCCCTCAAAGGTTAGTGCTTTTTTTGTTGGATGTAGTGGTGCAAGCACATAATCCCAGTGACTCCTGAGTCTGAGGCAGAAGAATTTCAAGTTCCAGGTGAACCTTAGCAATTTAGCAGACCCTGTTCCAAAAAAATAAAAAGAACTGGGGATGCAGCTCACTGGTAAAGCACCCCTGGGTTCAATTCCTGGTACATACAGAGAAACAGAGAGAGGGAGAGAAATGAACATGAAAAGAAGCTCAATATTAATAATTTTGGAAATGGTAATCAACATCAAAATGAGATACCACTTCACACAGTAAAGACTACAATAAAAATGACAAGTGTTGGTGAGAACGTGAAGAAAACTGAACCATTATTCAGGGTTAGTAATAATGTGAAATAGTGCAGCTGTTGTGGAAACCAATATGGCAGTTCATAAAAAAACAGAGTGGAGGTTTGTGCTTTTTTTTTTTTTTGGCTGGGGGGTGGGGATAGGGAAAACAAATCTCCTTTAGGTTTTTAAGTGCACGAGTCAACTGAGACACAAAGCTTCTAATGAACCACGAGTTGGATGCTGAGGTGTGATCTTGTGTTTCAACCTCATGTGAGGCAGTTCCGGAACAGCCCTGGAATGCAGTTTTGGTTCTAGCTGGCTCCTTCAGATCCCCTGTTCTCCTTTCCCAGCTGGGCCTCTGGAGCTCTTTGCTCCACTTTGAATCTCTCAGCCTTCGGCAGAATTCCCCTTAGTTTTTAGTCACCTCTTGGTGAGGAGCCAAAGCAAAAAAACAGAAAAACAAAACGAAAAAAACTGCCAGCCCTGTGAACAGGAATTACCTGTTTTTCAGTTAACCTCTGTTTGAACGATTTACCATTTCCCGATTATTTTATTTTCTAGTTGTATTTTACTTTTGATTGACACATTAATTGTTAAGGCCTCTTACCCAGATTGTAGCCTCTCCCTGTGGTTTGGTGGGCGTTGTCTAGAGAAAGAGAAGCAAATGCCCTTCTAGAGCAAAGGCGGTTTGAATTTTAAGTGGTAAACTTAAGACATAAAAGCAAGCAGGTTGAAGAGGATCACAACGTGGGCCCGGGAAAATGACTTATTCAGCAAATATTTATTGTGCACCTACCCACTGACAATTCAGCGGCTCCAGGTTCTAAGCGTGCACGTTTGGGACTGAGGGGTACTTTGGGCACGGATTAGGCGGGGGCCTGGGGTCTCCCAAAAGATCTATAAAGTGTAGTAGGAACCCTTCTGTATACAGTGTTCTGATTTTACTCCCTCCAGAGATGGGCCTCTGCTCTTCTCCCAGAGATCAGTAAGAGATCTAGCAGTGGACAGGAAACTAGTGGTTTTCATGATCTAGATGGAAAAAAATGCGCTAGTTCCTGCCGGGTTTGGGGCGTGGAGCGGAGTAGAGGCTGGGAGCCACTCCCAGGAAGTGACTCAGAACCGTGGGTCTGCGCTGCGCGTCTTCACGTCGCTGCCGGGCTCGCGGGCGGGTCCCCGGCCGCTCCCGCCTCGGAGCCGCTGGAGGCCAGACGGTTGTTAGGGTTTCCTGACCTCAGCAGGCGGAACTCCGATTTAGAGATAACGGGCCCCACCGTTGTCACGGACATATGGGGGAATAAAAACGCCAGAAAGCCCGGCCCAAGAAGCTGCCAGAGAAATGCTGTCGGGGTGTCAAATCCCCCCAACTCCCTCGCCGGGATCCTACAGCGGGCAGGGCTCGCGGCGGGGCTTGAGCGAGGCGGAGCCTGGGGGAGGGAGGGCGGAGCCTCGCCGAGGCCCCTTGTTCAACTTCAGGTTTTCTTCACCAAGGAGGAACTTGGCGAGGTTCAGAAATTACGTGGGGCCCTAACCTCATCGTATACTGGCAAAAAACCCAAAAAAACAAAAAACAAACAAAAAAAGCCACTGGTCCTTTGGCTCTTTTTTCCTTCCTTCCATTTGTTTATAATACAAATTTAGATATAGCAGAATTTGAGGAAACATATTATTTTGTGCGTATTTGTGTGTGTGTGTGTGTGTGTGTGTGTGTTTGAATGTAGCTAACTGTTCACGAACTTTCATGCATGAACCTGGAACATGCCCACCTCATTAATACTGATTTCAAATTTCAAGTAGATCTCTAGCCAGGTGCAGTGACACACACCTGTAATCCCAGATGCTCAGGAGGTGGAGGCAGGAGGAGCACAAGTTCAAGGCCAGCTTGGGAAATTTAGGGAGACCCTGTCTCAAAATAAAAAAATATAAAAAAGGCTGGGCCAGAGTTGTAGCTCAGTAGTAGAATACCCCTGGGTTCGGCCTCAGTACCACAAAACAAAACAAAACAGCAAAATCAAGTACATCTCTGATAGGCTCTATCTTTGAAGCATTGTGGAAAATAATATCCCTGCAACATATCCCCTAAAGAAAAATGGAGGGAGGTGGGGCTGGGAGGAGGGAGGGGAAACTAGTCAAGGAACAAGGGACCCTGGGGGAAAGGGGCTGATACTGAATGCTGGGCCCTAAACCATGACACTCCCCCATGGCAAATTAGTCCTAAAGGGAAGCACAGCAAATACCAATGGGCAAGATTTGAGTACTCATCCCTAGGATCTGGACTCTTATCTCCCCAGACAACACTGAGTTCCAACCTTTTTACAATTACCTTCCTAAATTAAAGTTTTAACCTGTTCAACTAGCCCGTCAAAACTACATGTACACAACTCCCAGTGATTACATCTTGCACCCTATAAAACCAAAATCCCCTCTGTAACTGACGGTCATTTTCCCATCTGGAAAGTGGACCCCAATGGTGTTCGAGTCCGCGAAGGAATAAAGGCTTCTCTGAATCCCTTGAGATCTGCTTCCGTCCTTTTGCGCTTACAATCTTAGCATTACTTCTGGTTCTACTTATACTTGCATTGTTAAAATGCAGTTTATTTATTTTTGTATGGTGCTTGGGATAGAACCCAGGGCCTGGAGCATGATAGGCAGTCGTTCTACCACCAAGTTTCACTCCCCAGCCCAGAGTGCAATTCTTTAATAAACAACTGTGATAGCTTATAATTTTGTTGAAGAGATTCTGGCATCTTCTTCGTAATTGCAAAACCTTTCATTTTTAGATTTATAAAAGTCAATTCAAGTGGTCAAACCAATAAAAGTTTTTTATTTCTTCATGAGTTATTTCTTTCTACTTGTTACACACACCTGTCTTTAGCATTTGTCCAGTTATGAAATGTATCAAGTTAATCTTGGTGCACAAATCTTATAAGAAATGAAGAATAATGTCATATGTCTTCTTAGCAAAATTGGGTGATTCAGGTTCTTGTAAAATATTGTGTGATGCAGTTCTTCCTTTAAACAACTCATGGGATGAGAATATGTATTTATCTTTTGGCCTTTTGGTGAAGTATACTGTTCACCAATTGATTCTTGCAAGTTTGGGTGGAGAGTAGCACAGCTATCCTCGACCAAATGCAGTCTTCTCCATGTGGAACAGCCATCTTCCTGCACTCAATACGTAGCTTTGGAAGAGTCACATAGACAGCCATGAAGCAGGAAGGCTGGCATCCATCCATCCAGCCAGATCAGCCAAGTCGATTCTGTTTGTGAGTGAGGTGATACCATCTCAGTGATATCTTATTTCACTCTCCCCTGCATCAATACCTAAGTCTGAGAAAATTCATTTAAGATATTGTCCTCTGAAGTAACAGTATGAGATTTCACTTATGTGATTAATTTCATCATTGTTCTTAGAAGGTGAATTGGGGCTCTTTGCATTTATCTTTTGATTTATCCGATAATTGTGAAATGTGTTCTCTGGTCAGTTTTCTTCTTTTTTGCCATTACATGAAGAAAATGAAAAGTTCAAATTCTCAAATGTGTCAAGGAAAGCTAAAATGAAAACAAAAACAAATAATAATAGCAACAACAATAAAACCTCAAAACTAACACCCTACAAAAAGATGGCATCTTTAGACTTTTAAGAATAACTTTTTGAAAACTAATGCATTACTTGGCCATCACCATAAGAAAGCTGAAGGAACAGAAGATATTAGGAAGGAAATTAAAAAATTCTTAGAGGTAAATGAGAACCAAGAAACATCATATCAAAATCTCTTGGACACTACGAAAGCAGTACTTAGAGGGAAATTTATTTCATGGAGCACATTTAATAAAAGAAGTAAAACTCAACAAATAAATGACCTAACACTACAGCTCAAAGCCCTAGAAAAAGAAGAACAGACCAGCACCAAAAGTAGTAGAAGACAGGAAATAGTTAAACTCAGAGCTGAAATCAATGAAATTGAAACAAAAGAAACAATACAAAAAATTGACAAAATAAATAGTTGGTTCTTTGAAAAAATAAACAAAATGGATAAACCTTTAGCCACTCTAACAAAGAGAAGACGAGAGAAAACCCAAATCACTACAATTCGGAATGAACAAGGAAATATCACAACAGACAGGATTGAAATACAAAACATAATTAGAAGCTATTTTGAAAATCTATACTCCAACAAAATAGAAAATTTCAAAGACATCAACAGGTTTCTAGAGACATATGAATTGCCTAAACTGAACGAGGAGGACATACACAATTTAAATAGACCAATTTCAAGTACTGAAATAGAAGAAGTCATCAAAAGCCTACCAACAAAGAAAAGTCCGGGACCATGGGTTCTCAGCCGAGTTCTACAAAACCTTTAAAGAAGAGCTCATTCCAATACTTCTCAAAGTATTCCATAAAATAGAAGAGGAGGGAACCCTCCCAAACTCATTCTATGAAGCCAATATCACACTGATACCTAAACCAGACAGAGACTCATCAAGGAAAGAAAATTTCAGACCAATATCCTTAATGAACATCGACGCAAAAATTCTCAACAAAATTTTAGCAAATCGCATACAAAAACATATTAAAAAGATAGTGCACCATGATCAAGTGGGTTTCATCCCAGGGATGCAAGGTTGGTTCAACATCAGGAAATCAATAAACGTAATTCACCATATCAATAGACTTAAAGTCGAGAATCACATGATTATTTCAATAGATGCAGAAAAAGCATTGGATAAAATACAGCACCCCTTCATGCTCAAAACACTAGAAAAAATAGGGATAGTGGGAACATTCCTTAACATTGTAAAGGCCATTTATGCAAAGCCCATGGCTAATATCATTCTAAATGGTGAAAAACTGAAAGCATTCCCCCTAAAAAACTGGAACAAGGCAGGGATGCCCTCTTTCACCACTTCTATTCAACATCGTTCTTGAGACTCTAGCCAGAGCAATTAGACAAACCAAAGAAATTAAAGGGATACGAATTGGAAAAGAAGAACTCAAACTATCCCTGTTTGCTGATGACATGATTATATATTTAGAGGAACCTGGAAATTCCACCAGAAAACTCTTAGAACTCATAAGTGAATTCAGTAAAGTAGCAGGTTACAAGATCAATGCTCATAAATCCAACGCATTTTTATACATAAGTGATGAATCTTCAGAAAGAGAAATTAGGAAAACTACCCCATTCACAATAGCCTCGAAAAAAATAAAATACTTGGGAATCAATCTCACAAAAGAGGTGAAAGACCTCTACAATGAGAACTACAGAACACTAAAGAAAGAAATTAAAGAACACCTTAGAAGATGGAAAGATCTTCCATGTTCTTGGATAGGAAGAATTAATATTGTCAAAATGGCCATACTACCTAAAGTGCTATACAAATTCAATGCAATTCCAATTGAAATCCCAATGACAAACCTTACAGAAATAGAGCAAGCAATTATGAAATTCATCTGGAAGAATAAGAAACCCAGAATAGCTAAAGCAATCCTTAGCAGGAAGAGTGAAACAGGGGGTATTGCAATACCAGGTCTTCAACTCTACTACAAAGCAATAGTAACAAAAACAGCATGGTATTGGTACCAAAATAGAAAGGTAGATCAATGGTACAGAATAGAGGACAAAGACACAAACCCAAATAAATACAATTTTCTCATACTAGACAAAGGGGCCAAAAATATGCAATGGAGAAAAGATAGCCTCTTCAACAAATGGTGCTGGGAGAATTGGAAATCCATATGCAACAGAATGAAACTAAACCCATATCTCTCACCATGCATGAAACTAAACTCAAAATGGATTAAGGACCTCGGAATCAGAGCAGAGACCCTGCAGATTATACAAGAAAAAGTAGGTCCAGATCTTCAACATGTCGGCTTAGGACCAGACTTCCTTAACAGGACTCCCATAGCACAAGAAATAAAAGGAAGAATCAATAACTGGGATAGATTCAAACTAAAAAGCTTTCTCTCAACAAAGGAAACTATCAGCAATGCGAAGAAAGAGCCTACAGAGTGGGAGAATATCTTTGCCAATCATACTTCAGATAGAGCACTAATCTCCAGAATCTATAAAGAACTCAAAAAACTCTACTCCAAGAATGTCAAATAATCCAGTCGACAAATGGGCTAAGGAAATGAATAGACACTTCACAGAAGAAGATCTACAAGCAATCAACAAACATATGGAAAAATGTTCAGCATCTGTAGTAATAAGAGAAATGCAAATCAAAACCACCATAAGATTCCATCTCACCCCAATTAGAATGGCGATTATCAAGAATATGAGCAACAACAGGTGTTGGTGAGGACGTGGGGAGAAAGGTACACTCATACATTGCTGGTGGGGCTGCAAATTAGTGCAGCCACTCTGGAAAGCAGTGTGGAGATTCCTTAGAAAACTTGGAATGGACCCTCCATTTGACCCAGCTATCCCACTCCTTGGCCTATACCCAAAGGACTTAAAATCAGCATACTACAGAGATACAGCCACATCAATGTTCATAGCTGCTCAATTCACAATAGCCAGACTGTGGAACCAACCTAGATGCCCTTCAATTGATGAGTGGATAAAGAAACTGTGGTATATATATACAATGGAATATTACTCAGCCATAAAGAATGATAAAATTATGGCATTTGCAGGCAAATGGGTGAAATTGGAGAATATCATGCTAAGTGAGATAAGCCAATCTCAAAAAGCCAAAGGACGAATGATATCGCTAATAAGTGGATGATGACACATAATGCGGGGGAGGGAAGGGTTAGTGTTAGGGTTAGAGTTAGGGTTAGGGAGGGGGGCAAGTATGGAGGAAGGAAGCACTGTATAGAGGGAAAAGATGGGTGGGAGGGGTGGGGGGAAGGGAAAAAATAACAGAATGAATCAAACAACATTGCTCTATGTACATTTATGATTACACAAATGGTATGCCTTTACACCATGTACAAACAGAGAAACAACATGTATCCCATTTGTTTACAATAAAATAAAAAAAAAAGAAAAAAAAAAGAAAGCTGAAGGATGATGTGGGTAATGTCATAATAATGATTTATTTCATTTTTGCAAGATTCTGATTTCTTAGTATTTTCCTCATTTTTAGTATATTTGATAATAATAATGATAACTCCCAAGATGATAAAACTGTGTTTTGAGATGTAGAAAAAAACATTACCACTCATATACCCAAATACACCTTTAATTTCTAAAAGGCTTCTATGAATCCATGGGGTAATTGTGAGACAGATGACTTTTATGCCCTATTTTGAAAACTAAATAAATTTTCCTTTCATTCTTCAGAAGAACTCTAAGAAAGAATAGACATATGTAAAAATAGAAGTATATATAAATAGAAGAAATACAAATCCTTACAAATTGCTCAAAAAGGAAATTCAAACAATATGTGTTCCTTTTAAAGCTTACAATGAAAGTAGTGTTCGACATCATAATTTCCCTTTTTTCTCTCCACATCTGGAGGTTGTGAGGGAAGGGACTAGACATGTAAGTAGAATTAATATTGTCTGTTTCCAGAGTGGCAGATATCATTAGTTCAGAGCCAGAAGTGTGAGTTTTTTCCTTTTTTTCTTTTTTCTTTTTTCTTTTTTTTGGTACTGGAGATTGAACTTAGGGCTGCTCTACCACTGAGCTACATCCCCATCCCTATCTATTTTTTAATTTGAGACAGGGTCTTGTTAAGTTGCCCACACTGGCCTCAAACTTGTGATCCTCCTGCCTCAGCCTCCTGAGCAGCTAGGATTACAGGTGTGTGTCATTGTGCCCAACCAGAGTGGAGTCCTTTCCTCACCATCTATGAATTGACATGGACTCACCTTCTCTTATTTCTTCTTTTCGTCTTGAGTCAAGAGTCACTTGATCTCTGTGTTTCTCTTTCTGTCAAATCCCTTTAGCTTTCTCCCCTGACCTCCAGCCTGGACTCTGTGGATCACCTGGATATCCAACCAATAGCATTAGTTGTTGTCATATTTGTCCAACAAGATCTTACCCCTACCCATACTGTGTCTCCTCATCTGTGACCTGGCTTGGTGAGAGGATCACATAGTCATGGATTCGTGCTCTTTGCAACTTCAGCTTTGTGTATCTCTCATAAGATTTCTTCATTCCCCAGGGACTGCTCCAGGTTTCGATGATTCTTCTATATTCCCATCTTCCTGTCCTCAGCAGAGGATCTTTCCTCCTGATTCATGAAAACGGTAAACCTCCTGACCATGATTTTCCCCAGTTTCTACCACCACAAACTTATCTTCCCCCATACCCATCCTTCCCTCTTTTCTTCCCTTCTCAGGGACCTGGAGTGCCCTTTCTCTTCTATGCCAGTGCCGCCTTTGATCCTGCCCCTTTGGTATCTGCTCAGATTTTGGCCATAGTTTTCTCTTCTCTCTTCTGTTTCTTCATTTCTTTCTTCTACGGGTTCCTTCTTGGACAGACTATAAAAGGACTCAAGTCTTGCCATTGTAAAAGAAAGGCTTCCTCTTCTATGTATCAGGCTGGAGACAAAAATATACCAGTTATTTTACAGAGAGAATTTAACAGAAGGACTTGTTAGCCAAGGAATTGGTAACTAGGTAACTGAATCTAGGTAACTTGTTAATAAGGAATTGTTAACTGGGTAAGCAAAAGGGTAAAAAGGGAATATTAGGGTACTAGGGTATCTGGAAGTAGCAAGCTCAGAAAGCAGCAATTTTCCCAGGGCTGGGGAGCAAAAGGAAGAGGTTGGAATGATTAGAAGCTTGGAGGAGAGGCTCTGACTTAAGCCTCTAATAAGGGTGCTTTTCACTGGTGCAGGGGTCATCTAAGAGCTGATTTTGTGGGGGCTGGAAACATGGCAAACTGGATTCATTTGCCTTTGGGGAACAAAATCCAAGGGAGTTCATACTCCTCATGACTAGCAGCGTCTCTGCTGGGGTAGACAGTGCTCCTTTGTGGGGAAACTGCCCGGCTGGGAAAAGAAGTGGGGCTGGGGTGATGCTGACAAGAGCCGGAAGCCCCAGGAAGGAACAGTCCCTTCTTTCACAGTCTCCTCTAGAGTCCCTATTGGCAGAGCCAAATGGTGATTCGGCTGACAAAAGGGAAACTGGGTTTGCAGAGTCCCAGTCCCAGCATAAGGACATGTGCATGGGAGGAGTTCCGAAGCTGACAGACACTAGCTTAATAACTGGCACCCCCTACTGTCTCTCCTCTCCGTTTTTCTTTCCTTCTCATCCAATCTTCTTGGATAATTTCAACTCAGCATCCATTTTTCTTCTGCTCCCACTAATTCCTCCAGCTTCCATAACTGTTCTAGAAAAGTTCTCCTAATGACTAGTCTGTGATCCATTTCTATACTGGTTCCAACTTACCTCTCTGAGTGAGGTCTATGGCACTGGGGATGTGTTCCCCACTCCCAGCTTCTGCTATCCCTCTGAGGCCTGGCTCTCAGTGTCCCTCTATGCCTGTTTCTCCTCCTCCTCCTCCTCCTCCTCCTCCTCCTCCTCCTCCTCCTCCTCCTCCTCCTCATTCTCCTCCTTCCCCCTCCCCCCTCCTCCTTTTTTTTCTTCTTCCTCAGTCCCTTCCATTGCTCTTCCCTCAAATGCTGGTATTCTCCAGGTATCTGTCCTTAGCTGGTCTCTCTTCTTCCTATGTGCATTTTCCCCCAGGAGATTTCACCTGTCTTACGGTTTTAACTAGTACCTAAAGCAAATTAACCTCAAATATTTATCTCCATACCACAGCCTGCTGGACCTTTCCACTAGGATGCCCATCAGCCACCTCAAATTAAAAACATCTGAAGGTGAACTCACTATCTCCTTCCAAAATCCTTCTTTTCCCATTCACTTTGTCTTTGAAGAAAGAGGTCAATGAGAAAAATCTCCACACTGAAGTCCATTTTCTGTTCTAAAGTATTTTAACAGTTTAGGAATTTAAAAATATTTGAATATACAGAAATTAATAAAAATAATTGCAAATGGATTTTATAGGAATATATGTTCTATACATATTGCTTACGAGAGCATACAAGAGACTGTCATCAAATAAATGCATTAATAAATTAATGGTACCCCATTGATTTCTGTTTAAGAACAACATGGAACTTTGTCTGGCTTTCCTTTGCAAATGTCTTCCTGAATTTCAGTTTTGTGTCTTTCACGTCTTTGTTTTTAATGACACTTAAGATGATATTGTTACTTTCCCTCCAGGTTTCTGTAACTTTCTCAATATCGGTGAATTCTTTTTATTTTTTAAACATGCTTTTTTAAAAATTTATTTTTTAGTTGTTGATGGACATTTATTTACTTATTTATATGTGGTGCTGAGAATTGAACTTAGTGCCTCACACATGACAGGCAAGTGCTCTACCACTGAGCCACAACCCCAGCTCCATCAGTGAATTCTTTTTAAAATCATCTACTGTGTAGCACTTTCTTCATTGTGGAAGATGAATCTGCTATAACTGAAAGTCAAGACGGTTTCAAATACTGTACTTTCAGCAGTCAGAGGTTCCCAGAGCCAGGGCATTCGTGCTCATTCAAGCATGCACTTTCTAATCCTCTTCAGTCGTGTCCATATCAGCTTCACTGATATAGAGCTTCACTCTATCCATATCAGCTGCTACATATTGAACACTTACGGTGTGCCAGGAAAATCCCAACCCTGGATCAATATTTCATGCACATTTTCTCACAATAAATCTATGAGGTGAGAATTATAATTCTCTTGACAAGTGAAGAAACTAAGGGCCAATGAATTAAAACAAAACAAAACAAATAAAAAAAAAAAAACAAACTCACAAAGCCAGAAGTGGGGTTGGCTCTAATGCCTCCTCTTGCTCTGTGCTGTCTCATTACAGTTCATGGGTGCTATGATATCTAAATGTGACGGGCTGACAGATTTGACTCCATGGAAAAGTTATAGGCCAGTCTATATAGGCAATGACTAAACAGACTCTATTTGGCTCTAAGACTCCATGTTACATAGGAAATGCTTCTCCCATGGGAAAGTCCTACCTCCGTATCCATCAACAGTTGCTTAGCTTCTCCCATGAAAACACCCTGCCTCTGTACCTGTCTATAGTTGCTTAGCTTGACTAAGCATTGACGAAATGGCAATTCTTGTGTAATGAAAAATTGTTCTCTTTTTGATTCCTATTTTCCTAAACAATGTACCATGTCAACAGTAATGTCAACAGCGATTGTCTACGTGTTAGTAACCATTCTTTGATTTGTACCTAAGTAAGGTCATTTTGACCCACTTCCCCCTTCTGCTAATGATTTTAGATCTCATGATGTTAGTTTGTAATTCTAAATCATAGCAACAGACACTTATGATTGATGTACTGACTTATAGTATAAAAACCCCTGCAATCCTATGGTCGGGGCTATTCTCCCAATAGCCATTTTTGGGGCGTTGTGTGAGACAGTCAGCCGGCCGGCTAATAAAGACTCTTAAATTTGGACTTCTCAGTGGTGATCAGTCTGTTCTTAAGTTGCACCCCCATGACACTAAGATCTGCTCCTGGGTGTTTTCCATCTGGCCCAGGACTCCTCTAGTATGATAATATCTCACATCTGGCCCCCTGTGCTCAGTCCTTACTACAATGCCCTCAGCAGTCTATCCTCAATCTTAAAGATGTTCATGCACCTCTATCTTGCCTCCCAGCACTATGCCCCTTGCAGTTCTGTTCATTTTATCTCTGGTGAGGGTATGCCCTTCCCTTGTGTATTCCAACCAAGAGTCTTATACCACCAAGTCTTGGAAATTCTACCATGCATTTGTTCAAGCCCTTCTATATATTTTCCACACACATGTGCTAGGTGCTAAGGACAAAGTAGCACATTTTCCCCTTAAGCCATAATGTCAGGTCCACTTTATTAATTCCTGTATCAGCATTCAGAGTCCTAAGTATTTTACTGGACCCCCTTTGGATTATTTTCTCTTGTGAATTACTGGGTAATTCTCACTTTGTTTCGTCATGGTTGATGTTCTTCAGAGCAAAACTATTCTTATACTTTTGTATAGTAAGGGATGGTTCACAGATGTTGGGTGAAATGATCAATGCCAAAGGTTATTTAGTGTTATTGCATAGATTGTTGGGGATTAAAGGCTCAAATGTAAACATAAAAGCAAAATCCTTACTGTTTAAGGTTAGCTTTCTGAACTCAGTAGACAGCAAGTACCCTTAGCCCAACCATTTTATATTACAGTAAATTCTTATTAGGGATCATACCTGTGCCCAGGATACATTAAGCTAGGTTCTATTTAATTTATTATTAATTTATTATTTTGTTTTGCAGTATTGAGGATTAAACCCAGAGCCTCAAACAATGAGCCACATCCCCAGCCCCTTTAAAAATTTTATTTTGAGACAGAACCTCATTAAGTTGCCCATGTTGGCCTTGAACTTGTGATCCTCCTGCATCATTCCTGAGGAGCTGGAAATATAGGCACATGTCAATGTGCCCTGCTAGAATAGATTTTAAAAAGTTAATTTCCCTTTTGGTATGGTCTGAATGTGTTCCCCAAATTAATATATTGGAAAATTGATACCCAGTGCAACTGTGCTGGAGGTGGGGCCTAATGGGAGGTGTTTAGGCCACGAGGCTCTGCCCTTACAATACATTAATCCCAACATGAAAAGGGCTGCTCTTCTATTGTGTGAGTATAGAGTTCCCTTCTTGCCCTTCTGCCTTCCACATGTGGGGATGCAATAAGAAGGTACACACCAGATGCCAGTGCCTTGCTCTTGGACTTCCTAGCCTCTAGAACTATAAGAAATAAATTTCTGTTCTTTATGAATTACCCAGTGTTTGGTATTCTTTATAGCAGCATAAAGTGAACTAAAACATCTTTATTCCTTTTTTTAAATTTGGTGTTATGTTTTGGATCTTCAATATCCTCCAAAAGTCATGTGTTAAAGGTTTGGTTATCAGACGGTGGCACTATTGGGAGTGGTGAAAACTGGTGGGTAATGGGAATGTTTATCCTGTGTATGTCCCACCATTTCATGTTGGAATATGTAACTTAAAAAAAAATTTATGGGTGCTCACAGCTAAGAGTTTGCCTTGAGTCTCAGAGAAGACTTCAGACTTGGACTTCTGAGCAAGGCTGGAACTCTTAAGACCATGGAGACACTTGGAAATGGTCTAAATACACTTTGTATTATGAGATGGACATGATCCTGTGGGGGCCAGTGGTAGAATGTTATGGTTTGGATCTGAAACGTCACCAAAGATTCATGTGTTGAAGGCTTGGTTCTCAGTGCAGCAAAGTTCAGAGGTGGGACTTTTGGGACATCATTGGATCATGAGGACTCTGGATCACATCAATGGATGAATCCATTGATGGATTCATAGATGCCTTTTTATAATTCAGTGGTTTAGAAGAAAGGAAACAGAATTTATCACTACCTACTCCAAAGAAGCTGGGTTTAAGAGAACAGTGAAGTACTTTTTGCCTTACAATATAAGTTACAGAACATGAGAAGAGGTCTCCTGTCCATTTGAATTTCCAAGAAGGAACACCGGGACCAGCATGGTGAAATGAGGTCCTTTCTCCATTGACTCCCCTAAGTGAAGTGTCTATGCAGGACATTTCAGTCAGTCACCACAAGGTGGTGCACGAGCCCCAGTCCTAATGTGTGACGCCCTCACAACTCCAGGATTCTGGATGACCATTAGTGGACAGTTGAGTGGCTACGTGCATTATGGGTGAGCTGGCTGAGTCTGCTCAGGACAGACTCTGTAAGACAGCTGGAGAAGTGTTTGCATAGCAAAGATAGAGAAGTCAGGATTCATTCATTAGAGTTGTGTCTACGCCTACAACTGGCTAAAGGTAGGTAATACAGTTCAGAATAAGATAAAACTGAAAGGTTAGTTTAGAAACACCTTAATTGAGCTGAGATTTAATATAATTCACTCAGCTTCTATAGATTATTGCAACAACAGGGACAGAATAGATCCTTGTACTTTGGCTTCATAAAATGCAATTTGATCTTGTGTCTAGTCACACTTGTGACTGGAAGGGCACCAGAAAGCCTGGGACTGAGTCTATTTCTCAGGGGGTGACATGAGAGGACTGAGAGAGTAGGGAATGAAGCTGCATCTGGTTAGGTTTAGGTCCCAGGTGACCCGTTTTTTCCCTCCATCTCATTGTTCAGTGTTACTTGCTGCTGTGTTCTTGACAGGTGGCCTTATTTCTTGTTTTCTGTTTTGCTTTTTTTTTTTTTTTGTACTGGAGATTGAACCCAGGGGTGCTTTACCACTGAACCACATCCCCATCCCCAGCCCTTTTCATAAAATTTTAATTTTGAAACAGTCTCTCTAAATTCCTTAGTGCCTCACTAAGTTGCTAAGGCTGGCTTTGAACTCGAGATCCTTCTGCCTCAGCCTCTTGAGCCTCTGGGATTATAGCCCTGTGCCACCATGCCTAGCTCATTTCTTGTACCCTGGAGAAACAGAGCTGTTAGCCACAGAATCCTTCAACTCTTCCCTGCCCCCAGCCCCAACGTTGATCCTGCGTCTTAATCATTGGCACTTCCTTACCTCTAGGGGACGAGTGATACTCCTCAGTGCCCTGGGTCCCCTATTGCCTGTCCATCTCCTCAGTCTTCATTTCATCAAGTCTGTCTCCCTTTCCTGCAATTTCCACCTTCTTACCAAATAAACAATCTT
Organism: Sciurus vulgaris; assembly: GCF_902686455.1. Classification (NCBI taxonomy): domain Eukaryota; kingdom Metazoa; phylum Chordata; class Mammalia; order Rodentia; family Sciuridae; genus Sciurus; species Sciurus vulgaris. The sequence goes on from NC_136461.1 coordinate 113,365,491, forward strand.
AAACCAAATGGCCATGCAGTCCTCTCTGGACTCCCATCTGTTTATCTATATTCCATTTCTTTCTGAGACAAGCTCCTGGAAAGAATGAGCATCTGGATTTGAAAATATCTTCTTCATAAAATACTAAATACAGTTATACTTGAATATATTTCTGGACTTTTCATTATGTCCAATTGGCTTTTCTCTCATTTTTATTACCTACACCATCATGATGTTTTCCTTTTAATATGCAATTAAGTCCTTTCTTAATGATGCCTTTCCCCAAATTTTTCTGAAGACTCTTGTCTATGTAGTCTTCCTGATAATATTTAGAATCATTTTTATACAGTTCAAGAACTGAATCATTTCTATACATTTCTTTTTCAAGGTGTAGTCTAGTAAAGGGGGTAGCTGACATTTATTATTGTGAATCCTTCTGCACAAGAACAAGGGGAGCTGTGTATTGGAGTTTCTTTTATGTTCTTTAGGTCACTTTTATAGCATAGGCACATTTCACACAAATCACTCCTAGGTACCTTATGCTTATTATTATTATTATTATAAACATATTTTCCCCCCTGCTATTTATTTAAGGGTTTGTAGATATATATATATATATATGAGAAACTAATTTTTTTCTTGTGGGGCATGTTCATTCTATAACTACATGTTATTAAACTTTCTATATCTAATAATTTTTAGTCAATTCCTTAGATGTCCTTAGTAGAAATACTGATATCTTGAATAATGATCATATTGCTTCTTCTTTTCCAATTTGGGTGCTCAGTTCTTTACTTCTTTCTTTGAGTTAGTGCAAAATCTTCTGGGCACGGGAACACATCCTTGTTCTTACATCAGTTCCTTGGCTGGACTTTCTTTTACTCCCTTTCTGACCTGCATTTTCTTCTTTCTCTTTTCTATTTTATAATGCCCACTCTTTTCTGCATAGATCTTTTTTTTTTTGTTTCAGACATTTGAAATTTTTAATTTTTAAGAAAAAAATTTATCTTAATATAATACTACATATATTCCTGCTATATTGTAAAGTAGTAACCACTTTGAAACCAAATGAGATACTGGATGTCTATAATAACATCAGTAATTAACAATAATCTATCCCTTCATATACTTCCTCATCTTAATGAGGTTTCTCATATCTGCACTGCTCTATTATAGGTCTCATAATAGACTTTCTTTTTTTAAAAATTATTTATTTTTTTATTTTTTGCAGGCTGCATTTTGATTCATTGTACACAAATTGGGTTCATCATTTGGTTTCTATGGTTGTACAGGATGTAGATTCATACCATTCATGTAATCATACACGTACATAGGGAAATGATGTCTGTAATCATTCCGTGATTATTCATACCTCCCCTCCCTCTCATTTCCTTCTACATAATCTAAAGTTCCCCCATTCTTCTCTCACTCCCCACACCCCGACCCTCTGCATAGATCTTTTAATACTGTAAATTTTAATGGTAGTAGGCTCTGAGCTGCAAAGGTGTTTTATCACTGTGTGACTGTGCCCCACCACTACTTGTCACATAGTAGGTGTTGTGTAAACATATTTCCTTATTCTAAAAGCAGTGCCGTGTTTCCCAGTTAAATATGATGCTGGCTTGTTGATATAAGACAGGTTTTCCTTTTCAGAATTTTGAATTAGAAATATAACGTGGATTAAAAAAAATTCACATCTCCACAGAGATGGTCACCCAGGTTTTCTCTTCTCTCAGATTTAGGAGGAGCTGCATGAACGCATCTCCTTAGTGAAGGGAACTTTTGGTATCTTTGATGGCACCCAAATGTGAAGAAAAACTGCTCTTAGCTACTGTTGGGTTTAGGGATTTTCATCTATATTTGTATAAGGATTTGTGTTAGTTTTTCATTGCTGCAACCAAAATACCTGACAAGGACAAATGGATAGGATTGATTCACAAAAAGGTCAGAGCACTCATGATCCAATCATTATCTAAAGCCCCTCCTCTGAACCTTGTTTCATTAGGGACCACACTTTTAACACAAAACTTTGGGGGAGCATTTCAGATCCCAAGCCACAACAGGATCGATCTGTAGTTTTGGGGAAACTTGGGATTTTGAAATTAGGGTTATGCTACCTTTGAAAAGAACTTTGTAAAGTGTTTTTTATATTCTTTGATGTGGTTTAAATGGCAGAGGATTGATTTGTTCCAGGAATGTTTGAAAACATTCATCTGTGAAACAGGCTTACCTAAAGTTTTGAGAAGGTAGTTATTTGATGAACTTCTCATTTTCCTCCAATGGTTATGGCCATATCTTTCTTGGAATCAGTTTTTCTGGAAAAATCCTTCATTTTTTCCTCCAGACTTTCCCCTTCCCTTCTTCCTTTTCTCTCTTTCTAAGAATGGAATTATTACAACTCTATTTTTCTGAATCTGTAGCTAAATATTTATGGCGTCTATGCATCTCTATACCGATCTATTTTTGTGTTTTTCTCTCTTAATTATTTATCAAATGTCTTGAGTTCTTTGGTTCATTAATCAGTTCCATGGTTATTCATCGAATTCAAGAATCTCTACTTTAAAAAATATTTTCCATTTTCCTTTTAAAAATTATTAATATACAAAATTGTACACATTTAATGTACACATCACATCTTGATGAGTGTGAACATCTATGTATACTTGATACCATCACCACAATCAGGGAACTAAACATATTCATCATCTCTAAAATGTCCCTTGTGTTCTTTTGTGATTTGTTTGTGATATGAACACATAATGTGAATTCTATTCTTTTAACATATTTTAAAGTGCATCACACCATATTAACTATAGGTATTATATTGTACCTAGAGCTCTAAAGTTTGCATAACAGAAACAATAGACTCTTTGAAAAACAATTTCCCATCTCTCCCTCCTGCTAGCTGTTCCCACCCACCACTCTGTTCTCTGCTTGTATGAGTCTGAGTGTTTGACTTCATGTAAGTGGAAGCATACACTCTGTCCCTTTGTAATTGGCTCACTTCCCTTTTCATAACACAGTATGGTATTGCAAATGGCAAAATTTCCTTTTTTTAGGGTTGAAGATTATTCTATTTTCTGCTTTTTTAAAGGTCTGTTTTGTGTCTTATTTTCTACCTTATTTTATCAAATACTTAGTTTATTCCTTATTTACTCTTTCTTGTAATATTTAATAGTTAGTGACTTTTTATTGTTATTTTAAAATGATTTGCTTATTTAACCTATTCTCCCCCCCCCCCCCTTTCTCTCTTTCTCTCTTTCTATGGTAATGGACACTGAACCCAGGGCCTGTGCATGCTAGGCAAGCGCTTTACCACTGAGTTACCCCATCCCCCAATCCTTTCTATTTTATTTTGACACAGGGTCTTGCTGAGTTGCCCGGGCACCTAGAACTTGCCATCCTCCTGCCTCAGCCTCAAAAGTAGTGGAGATTACAGTGATGTGTGCCCCCACACCTAGATTAATCTGAGTTTTTTTTTAAGAGATGTGCTTTTTAAATTTCAAGGGTTTTAAATATATTTATCGATTATTAATGTCTAGTTTTATTGCATTCATCAAGTATATGGCCTACATTATTTATACTTTTTGTTATTTATTGAAGTTTTAATTGTGTTCTCATTGGTTTTTATAAATCTTTCATGATGCTTAAAATATATGTATCTTCTAAAGTATATAGAGTTCATATATATGGTTATTAGATAAATATAAAAGAAAAGTATTAACATCTACTAAACATTTCTACACATCAGGTACAATATGAAACATTTTAATAGATAATGTTATTTTCATCACTTCCATTTTACAGATGAGGACACTAAGATTTAAAGAGATTTTAGTGCACAACATCGTGAAGGTGGTATGATTGAGCCACAAATCCGAATTGGATTGGCTTGCCCACAAAGCCCATGCTATTTTAAACAAGTTTTCTACGAACTTATTTTTTTATTCTCCTGCTAAAGATAGAGAAGTGTGTTCATACTGATTGTGTCCTTGTCCACTTCACATTATATCTCCAGCTGGTTTTTCTTTGCATTTTGTTTTAGTCAGCTTTTTCACTACTGCAACTAAAAGACCCAACAGAATTGTAGAGGAGGAAAAGTTAATTTGAGAGCTCATGGTTTCAGAGGTCTTAGTCCATAGAGGGCCAGCTCACTTCCTCTAGGCTGAACATCATGGTGGGAGAGAGTGGCAGAGGGAAGCAGCTCACATCATGATCAGAAAGCACAATTCCCACCTTCTCCAACCACACCCCACCACTTCAGTTACCACTCAGTTAATCCGTCTCAGGGGATTAATTCACTGATAGGGTAAGATTCTCACTACCCAATCATTTCTTCTTTGAACCTTCTTGCATTGTCTCACATGGGAGTTTTTTTTGGGACACCTCACATCCAAACCATAACACATTTGGATGCCACATTGATGGGAATATCTGACACATGATTTTCCCCACTAGCTGTCAACTCTATGGTGGGAGGGTTTGTTTCATTTGCAGTTTATCTTTAATATGTAGGATAGTGCCCAGTACACAGTAGTTGTTCAATAAATAGGTGTTGGATGATTGAATGACAGTAATGTCTTCATGGTGGATTGTATCCTTCAATGATAAAAATGGATTCATGTTGTTTTTTATGTTGAATTGTACTGATCTAATCTTAACCCTGCAATCTCTGCTTTGTTTGCATTTATCTCCTTTATCTTTTGAATGGAGAGTTTTTTTTTTTTCAAGAGGTATTTTTTATAGCAGCATAAAACAGGACTTGATTTTGTTTTTTGTATTTTTTGGACTCCAATAGAGGAATGAGAATATGAATGTCATTTGAATAGATGAAAGAATATTTGACTTATGAGTGAAAAAGAAGCCCTGTTCTACAGATCATGACTATGATGCTTCATCACAGTTTTCAATATGAGCATAAAATAAATCCAAAGAGAAATTAATGCTTGCCAATTATTTATTGTTAATTTTTGTAAGGTTTATCCTTTGAATACACAAGTCCTTCAGATTAGCCTTGAGAGAGTTATAATGTTAAAATCATAAGGTTATTGGATGGTGTCATACAACATTTGATTCTTCTTTTCACTATGATATTCCTAAAAAATGTTTGAGGCCCCAACACCAAAAGTTGAAGAATTGTACCAATTTTAGTTTAGAGCTAGACATCTGAGGTTAATGGAGGAAAAATTAAAAGAACCAAGAATGCCTAAATCAATCAACTCAACCAATCGGGGAGGCAGAATTTCTTAAGACATTTGGCAGTGACTTTAGAACTCATCCTCAGAAGAGCTGGTGCAATTGCCAGATTTCCAAACATGACAGAAACTGTCCTGCTGATCACCACCATCACATTCCCATCTTTCTTTCTCATCCTGGTACAAATAGTCTTCTTCTGGATCCCCAGCTGGGCAGTAGCTGTAACTTCCTCTACTCTTGTGCTTCTTAAACATCCCCAAACCTGTCTCACTGAGCCCATCTTTTGTGTTCGTTGTTTCCAATTGGTTGTGTAGATAATAGCATAACCAGTTACCTTTCTCTTTGGGAAAAAAATATACCTCACAGGTTACTGGTCCAATTTTTCTGGTGGATGCTGGTTCCTGAGGATCTTGATCCCCAGGCACAGCATCCTCCTGCTGGGGAAGATGCTTCTGCTCTTGTTCTTTCCACAGTTGCTCTTGTATTTCATGGTCAGGTTCTCTCAGAGATATACCTCTTCCAGAGTTTTTCTCATTGTTGCCCCTAAGATGACCCTCATCCTTTCTTGAAGGTGGCCTTTGCTCTCTAATCTCTTGCCTCCCATCATTCTTAGGTTTCATGTCCCTTACTTGGTGTCTTCCAAAGTTCTGGTTCTTCTTCTTCCTGAGTTCTGGGCTCAGGCCTCTCTCTTGGTTTCTTCTATCACTCCTTAGAAGTGGGCTCGGGTCTCTTGCTTGGCATCTCTCATCATTCCTTAGTGCAGAGATCTGTTCTCTTTGGTGGAGTTTTTCGTGCTGTCTTGGAGCTGATCTCTGCTCCCTAACTTGACTTCTCCTATCATACCTGGGTTCTGGTTTCACATCTCTCACTTGGTATTTCCTCTCATTCCTAAACTCAGGGCTTAGGTCTCTCACTTGGCTTCTCTCATCATCCTCCCATGTGAGGATTTGGTCTCTATGTTGGAGTCCTTCATAATGTCTTAAAGCTGGTCTATAATCTGTAATGTAGTCTCTCTCATCACTGCTGGACTTAGGGTTCAGGTCTCTCCATTGACTTCTCTCATCATCCCTTACTGCAGAGATCTGGTCTGTATGTTGGAATCCTTCATATCGTCTTGGAGTTGGTCTCTGTTCCCTAACTCGAATTCTCCCATCACTCTCAAGTTCTGACCTCAGGGCTCTCACTTGGTACCTTCTATCATTGCTGAATTTGGTGCTTAGATCTCCCTCATGGATTCTCTCATCATCCCTTGGTGTTGGGATCTGGTCTCTATGTTGGAATCTTTCATAATGTTGTGGAGCTAGTTTCTGTTCCCTAACTGTGTGTCTCCCATCATTTCTGCGTGCAGGACTCAGGTCTCTCACTTGGCTTCTCCCACCATCCCTTGACGCCGGGTTTTCATTTCTCACGCGGCGGCTCTCATTTTCTGTTGAAGTTTGTCTCTGCCCTCTATCTAGTTGTCTGTCTTCATTGCTGGGATCTGGTCTCTGCTCCCTAACTTGGTGTTCTTCATCATTCCTAGGCTCAAGGATTAGGTGTCTCATTTGGTTTCTCTCATCATCCTTTAGTGCAGAGAACTGGTTTCTATGTTTGAATCTTTCAAACTGTCTTGCAGCTGGTCTGTGTTGTCTCACTTGATGTCCTCCATCATCCTGAGGTTCAGAGCTCAGGTCTCTCTCTTGACCTCTTCCATCATCTTGTGCTGAGTTTATTTCTCTCACTTGATGTCTCTGATTTTCTGTTGGAGCTGGTCGCTTGTCCAGAACATGTTCACTGTCACTACTAAGTTCTTGGTCTTGGTCTTTCACACGGCATCTCCCATCATTCTTAGGTTTAGAGTTCAGGTTTCTCATTTGGTTACTCTCACCTTCTCTTTGTGTGGATATAGGGTCTCTGTATTGCAGTCTTTCATATATTTGTGGGACTAGTCTCTGTTCCCTGAATTGACTTCTCCCATTATCCTTGGATGCAAGGTGTTCTTCAGTTACTTGGTGCCTGTCACCTTCTGTTGGAGCTGATCTCTGCTCTCTAGCATGGTGTCTCCGATCATTCCTGGGCTTTGGTCTTAGGTCTCTTACTTGATATCTGCCATCATCCCTTGATGCTTGGGTTTTATCTCTCACTTGGTGTCTCTCATCTTCTATTGAAGATGCTCTCTGTTCCCTAACTTGGTATATTTCATCATTCATTTGTTGTGAGTTCAAGTCTCTTACTTGATGTTTCTCATCATCCTTTGGTGTCAGGGTTAGGTTCCTATCTTTGAGTCTTTCATGTTGTTTTGGAGCTGGTCTTTGCTCGCTAAGTTGGTGTCTCTCATCGTCCCTGTGTTCTGGGCTTAGGTCTCTCACTTGGTATTTCTCATCATTCTTTGTTACGAGAGTATGAATTGTCACCTTGTATTTCCTGTTTTTTTGTGGTATTGGGGTCTTATCACTAACTCCCAGTATTTCATCCTCTCTTGGAAATGATCTCTGCTCTCTAATTTGCCATCTCCTATTATTTGAAATTTCTGAATTCAGCTTTCTTAATGGATGTTTCTCTTCATCTGTTGGGGCTGAGGTCTGAGCATGCTTCTGTTGTTTCTCATCATCCTTTGCTTCTGGTCTTTGTTTTATAATTTGTTGTGCCTCATCACCTTTGGACTGCAGACTCAATTCTCTCATTGGGTATCTTCTGTCATCATTTCTTGGTGCTGTGATCTGATCACTAACTTGCTGTATCTCATTCTTTCTTGGTGAAGGTCTCTGTTCTCCAATTTGCATTTCACTGTTACTTAGTTCTGGGTTCTGATTTCTGACTTGGTGGTACTCCCCAGTTTTTGGTGTTGGGATCTGTTCTCCATTTTGTTGTCTTGTATTATACTTAAATTCTTGGCTCTGGTATCTCCTGTGATACCTTCCAACGTCCTTTGGTGTTGTAACTTTGTCCCTCATTTGATAGATTATCTCATCTACTGATGTTGGGATCTGATTTCCCCCTTGGTTACCCCCATCAACTCTTAGTTGTATTGTTTGCACACCATCTTGTTGCCTTGCTTGATTTTGTGGTTCTGGTCTGTGATCTGGTCCTCGATGTTTCTCATAATTGCTTGGAGCTACAACCTGTTTTCTCTCTTGTTGACTCTCCAAATCCTGAGATATTAGAGTTTCGTCTTCTCTTACTTGGGCACTCCAAATATCCTTTTCTGCTGTGTTCTGGGTTCTTACTTGGTGATGTTCATCAACCCTTGATTCTAAGATCTGCTTCCTACCAGGTTGTCTTGCATAATCTTGGTGTTCTAACCTCTGGTTTACTTGAAGACTTCGATATTCACTTTGTGGTGGAATCTGGTATCTTTCTGGGCATCTCTCAGAGTCTTGGGACTCTAGATTTGGATCCCTTACTTTTTGTTCATCATCATTTGCTATTGAAATTTGGCTTCTCAGTAGGTAATTTTGCATATCCTGGGAATCTTGCCTTTGATCTTCCATGTTAAGATTGCCTTCATTCCTTGGTGTTGGGATCTGGTTTCCCACTTGATTTCTTCTAAGATCACAAATATCAGGATGTAGGTCTCTTGTGTGGTGTTTCCTAAGATCCTGAGGTTTAGGACTAATGTCTCTTACTTGGGGTTTTCCCACATCCGGGGATTCTACGCTTAAGTCTATCACTTGAGGCCTCTTATTGTGCTTTGGTATTGGGATTAATCTACTCATTTGGTGTTTTTCACCATCTGGGGGTTCAGAATTCAGATTTCTTGCTTCATGTTGTGGAACATTCTGTGATTGTTTCCTGTGATCTCTAAATTGATGACTCCCATCATCTGTCAATGTTGTGATATCATCTCTCTCCTGATATCTCCTAACATCCTGAGAATCTAGGTTCTGATCTTGCACTCCATGACATCCATTATCCTTCAGCATTGGCATCTGGTCTCTCCCTTGGTGTGTCCCAGCATCCTGGTATCTTAGGTTCTGGTGACTCTCTTGATACCTTCTATTACCCCTTGGTATTTGAGTTTGGTCTTTCAGATGGTGTCTTCTAATAGCTTGTGGTTCAGGGCTCTGGTCTCTCACTTGGTGTCTTCTAACATGTTGTGATTCTAGGTTCTGGTCTTTCCCTCCTTCACTCTCCTCACTGGGTGTTGGGATCTGGTCTCTAACTTTCTGTCTCTGAATATCTTGGGGACCTTGGTGCTGGTCTCTTTCTTGGAGTTTTTCTTCTTCTAGTTGCTTGTTTTTTAGCTCTGTAGCTTGATGCCTTTGAATTTCATATATTCTCTCCCTTACTTTTAATTCAGGGTAGAGAAGAGGTTTTAGGCTGGCATAATAGGCTTTTGTCACTCTGAAAACCAGCAAAACAAATTCATTAAAATCAACAGTTTTGTCAGCATCTTGATCCAGTTGTTGGAGGATTTTTTTTGTTGTCTCAGAATTATTTGTTTTCTATGAGAGAAAAAAATCAAGAAAAGAAATACTGTGAAAATCATTTGTTATTTTTTTCTTTCTCTTATGTCTTCTTTGTTTCCTAGAAAATTTCTTAGGGGAATTTAAAAGTTCTATTTTTAGTTCTTATTGTTAGTTACCTCATTGGATAATATTTTCTATAGCAATATTATTTATATTTTTATATTTTGAGATCACAGCAAATGAAAGGCTTATTCCTAACAAGTGTTACTAAAATATATCATTGTTTCATTAAGTATTTATTACTCATTAATACCCCTTCTCCTTCTACAACTCTCATTGACAACTGTTTCATGTGTCAAAAATAAAATACAAACCACTAAACTAGAACTCTGTCATCTATCCATGCAAAGAAATGAAGCTTTCTTGATGTATATTCTTTTTCCTAAGATAATAGAGGAAATTCATCTGTTTCTATCAAAGGAAAAATCTCTCTCTCTGTGCTCTGAATTTCATTCTCTTTAAGTTGCTTCTGATAATCCTACTTTTTCTGGATTCTTGGATATTTTAGTTCCCAATGGGTCATTCCTAAAAGAATAACAGTATACTTTATCAGTTATCATATTTAAAAAATCTTCCTCTTCATCACATGGTCACATCTTACCTCTCCTTGTTTACGCCACCAAATCTCTCTCTTACCCTTTATTGCCAAGATTCTTGGAAGAGTCGAAAGAGTTGTAAACATCTTCACGTATGCACCCCCCATCCTCACATTAATGCATGTTTTTCTGGCATCCATAGTCACCACAAATGGCTTCCTTAATGCCAAATACAATGGGCACAATCCTCCCTTTAGTCCACCTTTCAGCTTTAATTGACACAACTGGGTAATAATTCTTTCAGAAACATTTTCTTCTCTTGTATACTACGACATTCCACTCTCCTGGTTCTCTTCCTTAATCTCTGGCCCCGTTTTTCAATTTTCTGTCCTCATTTCTCCTCTTCTTCCTGAACTTTAAATATTGAAGTTATTCAAGATTTAGTCTTGGACACCATTCTTGTTCTATATTTTTACCTTTTCATTCATTCTTACCACTTTATACAATCAATTATCAGATGATAATCAGATCTTTGTCTTTGGAAAAGATTTCTCTTTTGAGTTCCAAACCTATATGTTCAACTGCTTTGGATATATCCCCTGTGATATATCACAAGTAAAATAAATCAAAGACATTCTCGTTCTATGGCTTTTTCTTACCTTGTCTTATTAAATGGTACCTCCTTCCAGTTTCTCAAGTCAGAAGCTTGGCAGCTATTTTTGTTATTTTGCACTGATTTACTCCTCCAATCCAGTCCCTAGTAAAGCAATTTGTTTCTATCTTTGAAACATATTATATTATGAATCTACCCACTTATTTTCTTCTTCACTTCTTGGGCCCCACTGCAAGTTATTGTCATTTTTTTTTTTTTTTTTGATACTGGGGATTGAACCCAAATGTGCTTTACCACTGAGCTACATCCCCAGTCCTTTTTATTTTTTATTTTGAGACAGGGTCTCACTAAGTTGCTTAGAGCCTTGCTAAGTTGCTAAGGCCGTCCTTGAACTTGTGATCCTCCTGCCTCAGCTTCCCGACTTGCTGGGATTACCAAGTGTGCCACCCATCCAAGTCATTGTCACCTTCTGTCTGTTGTGGCAGTAGTCTTCTAATTGGTGTCTTTGTGTCTTCTTTTGTTGCTTCACAATCTATTATCCTCCAAGATATTAAGGAAATTTAAAAAACTGTGAATTGAATCGTGTTATTCCTCTGTTCAGAATTCTTTAATGGCTTTTGTTATTTGGAAAAATGTCCAAACTCCTTAACATGGTCTCAAAAGTCCTATATGATTTAGTCCCTGCCTGGCTCTCCACTTTCATCTCCTGTCATTCTTCATGTCCATACCAGCCTTATTCCAGTTCCTTGAGCATCAGCAGCCGTTTCCAACTCTGGGACTTACTTTGTGTTCTTCTCCCCTTCCCATTCTTCTTCCTGTGTCTCACTCAGCCAACTTACATATGTATCATTCGAGTCTTGACTTCAATGTTCTCTTCCTCAAAGAACCTTCTTTGGCTCTCTAATAGAACATAACATTTATCATCATATTTAACTATATGTTGTAATGAACATGGTCTGTTTTGCCTGCAAATACTCCCTAAAACCTAGAAGATACCTGGCACACAACCGAGGCTAAGTAAATATAGAGTAAATAAATGAATGTGTGCCAGGAATGGTGCCAGGTGCTGGAGATGAGAAGGAAAACAACTGACATGGTCACTGCATTCATAGACAAGTCATTATAACGCACTGTGATAGTTGGGTGTGGTGGTAATCCTAGCGACTCGAGAGTCTGAGGCAGGAGGAACACAAGTTCAAGGGCAGCCTTGGCAATTTATGAGGCCCTAAGTAACTTAGCAACACCCTGTCTCAACATAAAACATAAAAAAGGGCTGGGGATGAGGAAGAGTGCCCCCTGGGTTCAATCCCTAGGACCAAAACCAAAACTAAACAAAAATGTACAACCCATCCCTTGTCCTACCCCAAATAACACACTGTGATAAGCTGGACTTGTAAGACAAACACCTGAACAATATCACTTTGCCTGCAGTTAGGTAATAGATTATGGTAGTGGTGATAAGGAGAAGCAAAAATAGAGATGGAGAGACCAATTAGGAGGTTGTTATAACAATTCAAGTAAGAGATGCTGGTGTCCTGGATGACTGCAGGGGCAGTGATCAGGAGAAGTCTGAGAGACATTTATTTAGAAGTCAGAATCAGCAGGACTTAGTGACTGAATTAGATGTGAGAGGCAACAAAGATGGAAGTGTCAAGGCTAGTGCCTAAGTTTGTGGCTGAGGCAAATGAGTGGGTAATGCTGCTGTGTTTTTTGCGATATAGGATGTGGAAGGAGGATTAGGTTTAGTGGTCATTTTTGCACAGGTTGAATTTGAGATGCTTGTGTGATATCTAATTGAGATGCTCCATGTGTCTGAAGTGCAAAATAGTGACCTGGCTGATGAGGTGATTCTGATAGCTTTGGCATACAAAGTGGTTGTAGTAAAAAGTGTCAGTGAAGTCACCAGAGGAAATGCATAGAGTGAGGAGAAGATTCCAGAGACTATCAATCCTTAAGTGATGGACAGAGGAAGAGGAACTTGAAATGACCTTCAGAGGAAGTCTCTAGAGATCTAGGAAGAAAATCAGAAGTGTGGAGTATCACCGGAGCCAAGAAGACAGTCCTAAGCAACAGAGTAAATGGGCAGGGAGAGAAAACGAGCTCCTGTCCTCTATACCTCCAGGGTTACTTCCAACTCTTCTTTGAGAAGTGTCTTGAGTTCTTCCCTGCTCAGCCTCTGGCCTCCATCATTCTTTGCATGCTTGTGGAATACATTAATGATACTGATGGTGCTCCTCAGAAGACACTGGGGCATCTTGTCTTTCCAACTAGAGCATACCTGGAACACAACCAAGAATATCCCACTTGTTTCATTTTCCTGAATTTATATCATTCTTTTTTCTTCTACCTCTTATAGGACTCAGGCTGAGTTCTCCATTTCTTTTAAGAACCTAGAAAAGTTCTTCAAGAAAGCTATTCCTTCATCTCCAAGAAGATCAACAACTGGAGAATATTTCCTGTCTTGGTTCCCCAGCCACTGCTATGTGGGCCATTGTGGAACTTACACTATAATGTAAGGATATGACTTATTTGAAATGCTAGATATCTAGTTGGGATTTGTGAAATTTTGCCTTATTTTTTGCTTCCAATGGTAGTGTCTGAGTACAATCCTCCCAAAGAAAAGGGCATAAACTGAACAGGTCTTGTAGCCATGAATGCACCAGATAGAATTCACCATGGAATCTCATCTGCAATGAGGACAATGTGGCCTCTTCTACATCTGAAATGTCCCTAATGGACAGTGCTGATGAAAGATTCCAGAAGACTATCTATGCTAGATTGCCTGACACAGCAAGTAAAGAGTAGATTTAGAGATTCATTTGCATCAAATTATCTTTTTCTTCATATTTACCCCTTGTTATGACACAAATCACAATGTATATTAGTTACTTGTTTCTTATCTGATGTCTTTAGAGTATTAGGACAATTTCTTATCTATTATTTATTTCTCCTACTGCTTAGAACATAGTAGAAGCCTCCAGACTCCACCTTCAGAGATACTGATTCAACAGTTTCATGGAAGGACCCTGGACTCTGCATTTAAAAAATTCCTGCCTGATTCCTATGCAGCCTTAAGCAACACTGGCCACATGACTTCAAGATCCTTTGCTGCTACTATTTTGATGGCAATAGTAATAAATTAACTGAATAAAGGAGCATGTGTTAGTGATTTCCTTTATGTGATGGCTTTGTGTGAGTGTCCTGGGAGTGGAAGATGAACAGAATCAGTTCTTTTTCTCAAAGAACTAACAGTCGGAAGGAGGAGATTCTGAGTTCTCTCAGTGAAGTCCCTTAATGGACACATAGCAACAATTGGGGACCAAGACAGGCAGCATTCTTCAGATATTGTTCTTGAAGATGACAGAGAAGTATTTTGAAACTCTTAGCATTTGGGCAACGTTATGGTTTGCATGTGAGGTGTCCCCCAAAAGCTCACATGCGAGACAATGCAGGAAGATTCAGAGAAGAAATGATTGGGTTGTAAGAGTCTTAACCCAATTAGTGAATTAATCTCTGGTGGGATTAATTGAAGTGGTAGGGTGTGGTTGGAGGAGGTAGGAATTGGGGCATGGTCATGAGATATATATTTTATATTTGGAGAGTAGAGACTCTCTGCTTCCTGACCATCAGGAAAGCTGCTTCCCTCCATCACTCTCTCCTGAAATGATGTTCAACCTCACCTTTGAGCCCTGAGGAATGGAGTCGGCCTTCTATGGACTAAGACCTCTGAAACCGTGAGCCCGCAAATACAACTTTTCTCCTCTACAATTGTGCTGGTCAGATCATTTAGTCACAGCAGTGAAAAAAGCTGACTAAAACAGGCAATGTCCACTAGGATTTTGCTCCTCTCATTTTAATAAGAACTTGTCAGTTTTGGGAATGTCAGAATCCTCCAGAAAGTCAGAAACATATCTGCAGTCTATTTGTCTACGTAAAAATACCATGAAAGAGAAACATTTATAAAAACAGGAATAGAATAGACTTACCTAGGTTGCTAGGAGAAATGTAGGACTCAGAGCTGAGAGCTCATCGAATGCTGGGTGGAGATCTTGGGACTTATATAGGGATTTTAATTATACCCTTTAACCAGATATCTTTGCAGACTACACCCTTGGTGTATGATGGACTGATTCATTGCCAACTAAACCTCATTCCACCCATTTCTTCTCCAGTGGACTTTTAAACTCAGGATTTCCTTGAAAGCTGTTCCTGTTTTGCATTCATCCGATGTCTTCAACCTGACCCCTGAGGGGCAGCTATGTCTCATGCCTTCGTAAGGTCATTGTACCACCAGAATGTGTTGACTTTGTGCTGAAGTATTCTCAAGAAAAACCCTGGGAACTAAAAGTGTCCTCATCTCCTGAAAATACAATATAGTTACAAATTAGATTGCTGTCACAGTTTGTGATGGCACATCTTGTTTGGATCTGAAAACATTATATGGTTGCTAATGTGATGATGAACCCAAATGTGAATCTGTCTCAGAGTCCATCTGGCCTCTTCCCAGGATAGCACCTCTATGCCTCAGGACCCCCTCCCTGAGCCCATTTGCTGTCACAGCAAAAGATGTTTGCACTACGTTCAAGATAATAGCAGGTCATCAGGCTTTTCTTCTTTGATGCAAAATGTTGAACTCAGGAAAGGATCTATGTGCTGTATAATTGGTGATCGGTTGAAATTCCCCTGTTTTAACAGAATCTTGTCAACCTAGAGCCTTTCATTTGGTTTTATTAATCTTAATTATCATGGTCTTAGAAACAAGTTTTTTTTCCCCCCATTATTTAAAAAATCACACCAGTCTATAAATTAGTCCTAAATTTCTAAATGAATTACGATGGGTGATACACTCTCAGGATCTTTTATGATAATAAAAATGATTTCCACTTACCTTTATTGCAGAAATTCTGTGAACATCTTGTAGAGAAAACTAGTCTTATGATCTTGTTAATGGCTTTGAGGTGAATGGGATTGGAAAAATCTCAGATGGCCTTGTGGGTGTGGCAAGCTGGAAGAAATATAAAGTCAGTCGAAGTGAACACAGGCAAATTTCTCTTCTGAGGCTTTTGCCTGTCGCGCTGATTCTGAGACCGCTCTCCAACCACACACTTTCATTTCCACCCATAACGTGGCAACACTGAGGCCAGGGGCCTATTTCCCAAAACACGGGCCTGGATTCTAAATCTTTTTGCCTCCAGTGTAGTTAGTTGTTTGTTTGTTTCTGAGTCTCCTACGTTACTGTTATTTTCCTTCTGAACATGCACGTTACACTGGAAGATTTATTTCCACAGAATTCACAAAGTATATTAATTAAACAAAACAAAACAAAAAGAGACTGGGCGCGGTGGTGCACTCCTGTAATCCCGGCGGCTTGGGAGGCTGAGGCAGGAGGATTGAGAGTTCAATGCCAGCCTCAGCAATAGTGAGACCCTGAGAAACTCAGTGAGACCCTGTCTCTAAATAAAATACAAAATAGGACTGGAGATGTGGCTCAGTGGTTGAGTGCCCCTGAGTTCAATCCCTGGTTCCAAACAACAACAACAACCAACCAACAACAAAAGCCCCCCAAAAACAAAACAAAAAGAGCTTTTTTAAAGGAAGTATTCTGAATACTTGACTAAATAGTATTTCATTATTTCTGAATTTGTATAGGAAACTCTTTCCTGCCCACATTGGGAGGGCTCCAGGTATGAGCTGAAATGTTTTCTGCTACTGAAGGAAGAGGGAAGACCTGGCTCCCCACCCCATGTCACTCTGGAAGAGTCCAGTGTCAAGGGAGGGGCCCCAGTGGTACTTATGGCCATTGTTGGGGTAAGATTAATAACAGTAATACAAGTAATTTACAAGTAATTATAGTTCTTGCTTTGAAAAACCTTTCTTTTGACAGGAATTATCCATGTGTAAATATCTCCCCACCCTTCGGTAAGTCAGTCATGGGCAGCCAGATCTGCCATCTCTGGGTTTTGCACATAGCTGCTGGTGACTGATGCTGTGGACTTTTTTTTTTTTTTTTTTTTTTTCTTTTCTTTTTTTGGTACTGGGGATTAAACCTAGGGGTGCTCTGCCTATGAGCTACATCTCCAACCCTTTATATTTTTATTTTGAGACAGGATCTCCCTATTGCCCAGGCAGACCTTAAATATGTGATCCTCCTGCCTCAGCCTCCCTGGTCACTGGGATTACATGTCACCACACCTGGTGTACCTGCTGTTTTGAGTTTGGCTTGTCTAATTCCTGGGGTCTCCTTACTTTTCTCTTCTCACTTTCTTATTTTTTTTGATCTATTTTCTTGACTCTCTTCCTTCTGTCTTTCTCTCCTTTCAGCCTTTGAGCCCCTTTCTGTTTCTCCTCGCCCTTTCCTTCCATGGCTTTTTTAACCTCTGTCTCTTCTACTGACCCCTTCCCTCCCCCGTGCCTCCTGTTGGCCACTCTGACACAGTTCATTCTAGAATATCTGGAATCTCCATTCATTTGGGTCTTCTCTTTTGTTCTCTTGATTAAAAATTTATTATTTTCTATGAGGGAAGACAAAACAAAGAACATTGGAATGTAAATGTTCAGTTCTTGCTATGAGAAGGGCAAGTGACATGTTCTGAGCATTAGCTCTGCTCACTGCAGGGGAATGAGATGCTGCCAGTTGCACAGTAGGGACACTGGCATCAACCCAGGTGCCTTTCATGCTTTTTCCACTGTCCCACCCACATGTTTGTATGAAGAGGATGTTTTCTTACCAGAGCCCAGGGCCAAATGGCATCAGAGTGACTTCTACTGTGTGACAACCTTCTGGTGATGTCACCTTCACCCCTCAGTATTGAGGTCTGTCTGTAGTCCTGACTGGGAGAAGCTCCCGGGGGAGTGTCCACAGTCACGACCAAAATGAGAGGGGACTGCATCTCATCTCATGACAGGATCACTTGAATGCATTAAATCATCTGTGGGAGAAGTTTGGTGATTGGGGGTCACTGATGGATGTGGCTATCCTGGGTGCCCTTTTGGACTCTACAGTTGTGCAGTCGTGCAGTCTCAGGCACTTTATGAAATCTCTCTGAGCCTCAGTAGTAAGATTGGGTGTGTGCCACCTCCTGGATGTCTCACCAGGATACTGAGTGGCTCAAGGAAACATTGTATTGTGGTATGTTTTAAGCTCATCCATATATTATGGGATTCAGCATGATTAAATATGAAACATTTGTTCCATCTGAATGAGGCTCCTTAAATATGCTCATGTAATTACAGAACTGTAAGACACCCCCAAATATGTTCACCATTAGGAAAGGGCGTGACCGAAGGAACTGCAGTATGAGGCAGATTCCAGTTCTTACAATGCCCTTCTTCAGCTCGCCCAAGCTTTCCTTGATTAAAAAATGGAACCCCCCTTGTTCCCTGAAACGCGTATCCTTCTGTCTTTCTTGGAAGAAAATATTAAACTCCGTGGACAAAGAATAGGGACATTTAACCAACTTCATTAATGTATCAGGACTTATTTCTAAGACTATGATTGTTAAGGATTTTAAATAAGACCCAAATCAGTATTGGGCATGGTTTACATTTTTGTGATTGAAAATTTTATTTGTGTGAAATTTTAATTTACACACGGTCTATAAATTTCCAATTCTTAAAAATATTAAAACATTACAGATAAAATTAAAGACTTCTTTGACTACTACTGTCACCTCCAGTCCTTTCTCTCTCTCTCTCTCTCTCTCTGTATAGGAAAAAGTACACACAAAATTTATCACATGCCCAAGGCATGGGAATACTAGAGTCTCCCTTTTTTTTCTTTTCAGAGGCAATGACCATTATCACTTGGTGTTTTATTCCAGATCTTTCTTTACCTTTTAGTTTTTGTAGGTAGAGAAAATCAAGGTGGCCATGGTACACAAGTCTCCATAAATTTTCCCATAGCCCTGTCTTCTCTTTCAGATTGAATATTTTTTGACCAGAAGTCACATCTCATTGATCTGATTCCACCCTACCAGGCCCACTCCAAAGCCTGGCATAGAATGGTAAGGAAGTGGGGGGAGTGGTGAGGAATAGTTAGCTAGAACTTGTTGGAGAGAAATTACTGAATAGCATTTTACACAAGTAAAGTTAGTGGCTTGGCTAGGAACAGTTTCTGCTTCTGTGTTTCAAAGTCACTCCACCTTACCCATAGAAACCAGAACATTCTCTTATGGGTCCATAACAAGGCCTAGAGCTTTAAACTTAATACAAAGAGTTCAGCATTTGTCTGGGCTCTCTTCAAAGAGCGGCAGCAGTGCCGGGGGGAGTCTCTGTGGTGTCTTGGTCTGCTTCAGGCCGCGTTATCTTGGCCTCCCAGGTGTACTCCTCATGTTCTGCTTCATCAGAAGCAGATCTGAAAGATGACTCTAGTGCTTCATTGTCATGGAGACCCCTTCATGGGTGGCTGTGTCATCAGCTAACCTCAGTGTAGGCTCTGAAATCTTCCCTGATTTCTCCTTCACTGGTTAATAGAGGGCAAAAAGAAATGTTTGTGATGTTTCCGGGATGTTCTTAGAACACCTTTAAAGTGCTCCTGAGCTGTGATTGCCCCTTCAGGCAACATATGCACCCAGCCCCATGTCAATAATGATGGAAGAATGGTCATGAGCCAGCTATGACATTAACACAGACCAAACACATTTGTTTATTTCCACAATGTTAGAATTTATTGAATAATGATAAACTCACAAGCTATATCTCTTTCATCAGTTGCCATTCACCAAGTACTTGCCACTCACCTGATAGTCATAAGGCAGGCAATCACATGTTCTTTTATTCCAATCCAATCCTTATTTCTAATATCTGTAACACTCAAGTTACACATTACACTTTACGTGATGATGTATATAGGTTACAAAAAGGCTAAGAAAGGGTTAAGGTGGCCACAGGAGTTTCGGAGGCTGAACTGAGAGCAAAGGTAGAATCACTGCAAGTGGTCAGATAAGATTAGGAACTAGTCAGTATAAGAACTAGATTAGTACCTGGAGCTGAATTCTATCTTTTCATCAAATTCTACTCTCTATTTTCCCCCTTTTATTAAAATGGTGCCTCATGTGAGTCTCTGTGGAAAGCGAAGTATTGGGGTTACTATTACCACCCAAGTGATTTCTGAGAAGACCTGGAGAAATAAGGTGTCTGAATGAGACTGAATAAGATGGCATTATAGGACCCTCCTCACCAACCAGGCTTCTTTTGTGTTTGCCCACAGCTGGAATCAGATTGGTTTTGTTCTCTAGTCTCTTAGGCACTGTATCCTTCCTGTGTTCTTCTCTGACTCTGTGCCAGTGTTCATAGCATCCCCTTTGACCTGAGAGGAACCAGCCACATTCCTTTCTAACCAAGCATCATCTTCTCCTGGGAGCCTTTCCTACTATTAGTCTGTTCTGTTCTTATATTGAAATACCTGAGGCTGTGTATTTTATAAAGAAAAAAGATTTATTTAGATTACAGTTCTGGAAATTTAAGAGCATGGTGCCAGCATCTGCTTAGTTCTGATGAGGGCCTCATGGTGGGAATATTTCTGAGAGGGAGAGATCACATGGCCAGACAGGCAGCAAGCGAGAGTCCGGGGCCAGGTTTACTCTTTTTAACAACCCACTCTCACAGGAACTAGCCTGATCTGACAAGAACTGTATTAATCTCTCCTGAGGGTGATGCCCCCAGTGATTTTGCACTGGGTCCTACCTCTCATAGGTTTTACCACCTCTCACCACCAACACAGGGGACCAAGCTTCTACCACATGAAGTTCTGTGGCGCTCAAACCACATCCAAACCATAACACCTTGTAACTTGGTTGGGTTCTCACTGCCTCTCATCTTATCTTCTACTGTCCCCAGCATTGCTCATTATGTTCCTGCCTTATAGCCTTCCTCATTGCTCCTTGAACTTGCTAGGCATGCTGACCTCAGGGCTTTAGCATCTGTTGTTCCCTCTGCCGGCATGCTCTCTCCCTTGTAACCACTGCATAGTTCCTTCCTCATTTCAGGTCTCTGCTCAGGTGTCATCAGACATCCCGTCGCTTAAACATTCTTAAGTCCCCCGACTCCCTCCCTGCACTCTCACTCTTTTTGCTGTCCCTAATATTGATCTTATCTGACACATTACACAGTTGTTTGTTTATCTGTTTATTTTCTATTTTCTCCACTAGACTGTAGCTCCATGAAGACAGGGACTTGGTCTGTTTTGTTCACTACTTTATTCCCAATGCCTAGAAAATATCTACCAGGTAGTAGCCATATAGCAAATATTCATAGAGCAAATAAATCAATGACTCTTATTATCTTAATCTTGCCCAGTTTGGCAGTCCCCACACTGATTGTCAGTGTCACACCCAGCCAGGCCTGTACCAAGGTACTTGGCACCTACTTATGTCTCCATCACTGACCTGCATATCCTTCAGTTGTTCATGAGTACATCTCAGTTCCTCAGTTATATTGTGAGCTGCTTGGGGATAGAGAGCAAATTTTATTCTTCTTAACTACTTAGCCCTTGAAGTGGTTCTAGTTGCTATTAATAATTGTTGATCCATACACTATCATGTCCATGCCCCCTGCCACCAAAAAAAAAAAAAAAAAAAAAAAAAAAAAAAAAAAAAAAGAAAGAAAGAAAAAGAAAAGAAAGAAAGGCAAAAGAAAGAAAGAAAGGAAAGATTGCTAATGGTGGTCAATAACTAATTATTGACTGATGGATCAGGGATGACAACTTTTGATGGGGTCAAATTGACCCTAAGGACAGAGTGGATTTGGTGGTTGGATGTTGCATTTGTTCCTTTATGCAGGGTCCTGCTTGCAGGGGTATGAATTTCTGATTGGTGTCTGAACATCCATGGCTCTTCTGACACCTTAATCTAGTGTCTGATAACATATTCCTGTCATTAAGAATAAGTGCAAACAGTATCACTGTACATAAACCAAAGTATGCCTTTATCTACTATTCACAAATGTCCTTTGACAAAATTGATATGTACTTTTTAACGTATTTATTTCTAGCCTCTTTAGATAGATTTGAAGCTGATTACCAAAAAATATACAGACAATAACAGTATAATAAGAAAAGAATTAGAAAGGCAGAGAAACCAATTTGCCAACCATGGCGGATCACCATAATTTATGTTATTACACTTTCATCTTGGCTCATAGTTTTCTGACAGTAGTTTCCAAAGAAAACACCATCAGTTATATGGCCTTTGTGATCAGAAAGCAAGAGAATTGTTGTTTTCCCAGGGAAAGAGAGTATTTCTTAGAATCGAATTCTAAAAGAATATCTTTTGTGGGACTTCATAAAAGCAGGTTCCTCAAGATACAATGGACAGAGTTCTCCGCAATGTTTTGTCAGCCAAAGCAGTAGTGAATTTCACATGTCTATTTCTTGTAGTTTTGACCGATGTTGAGAATGTGAATGGGAAAGTGCTTTTCAATGGGTATAAAATGTTGAGGATGTGACTTTATTATGTAACTCAGCAAAGGCAACTCCAAAATGTAGATGAATATGTTTCCTCTCTGTGGCTTCCTCAAGATTGAGCTCCAGGCAGGGATAGAATTTAGGCCCTTTGAGAAGTGAAAGGATTTGTTTCGTACACAAGTGTCCAAAAACATCATCCCCTCAGTAGGAGCATCGGGGTTGGCGTCTTTGGTGAGCGCACAATGAAGGGTTATGGAAAATAATATTCCTACAAGACAGCTCCCCAAGAAAAATGGAGGGACGTGTGGCTCAGGAAGAAGGAGGGAAAATTGCCCAGATATTAAACCCCTCCCAGAGCACTCTTTCCTGATAACAATGGGCCCTGGGGGAAAGGGGCAGATACTGAATGCTAGGCCCTAAACCTTGACCGTGGCAATTTAGTCTTAAAGGGAAGTACAGTGAATAACAATGGGCAAGATTTGAGTACTCATCCCTTGGGGTCTGGTTTTAACGTGTACAACTAGCCTCTGAGGGTCAAAACTGCACGTGCACAGCTTCCAATGATTACATCATCCTCATTGTACCCTATACAACAAATCCCCTCTGTAACTGACGGCCATTTTCCCATCTGGAAAATGAGCCCCAATGGTGCCCAAGTCCATGAATGAATAAAGGTTTCTCTGAATCCTTTGAGGTCTACTTCCCATCCTTTTGAGGAAGCTGGTCCTCCCTCAGCATTGCAGTGGAGGGTGGGTCCTGAAACTCTGAAAACCAGAAGAACAAGTGTCAGGCAGGATGATATGAAAATGGTGCTGAAGCAGTCTCCTCGGCTGGATGAGACACAGCCGCATTTCTGCGGGGAGATGGGCTATAAGGGCGGTTTTCTGTTAATTAATAGAATCCTGGACTTACTACACTCCATGAGTAATCAGCATCAGGATTGACAAAGTAGTGGGTGCTGTCGTGTGGATCAGCAGGGCAAGTAGAACGGGTATCAGATTTAATTACAAGGTGATTCTGATTGGCTTTGGGAAACTGGCCTCCACCTGCCCTCTTTGAAGGCTTTGATCAGGGGGCACTAGTCAGGGCACTGGCATCTTCAATGGGTCTGTCAAAATCCTGGGACTGCATCCTGGATGCGCATGATTTCTCCCAGGGGGTGGTTGGGTTGGGAGGAAAAGGTGGATTTGTGAACCTGTTTTCTTGACACCACTTCTTGTCTTTTGGACTGTGTTCCATTTAGATTTATGGACCCACAACCTGAATGTGCTCCTTGTGTTGGAAAACTGAATCAGCTGAGGTATCCTGTGCTCAGGGAGCCAGCTTGGCGCTGCCCCTCTAGGGCATGGTGACAAATGTGGTGAGCAAATCATTTTCCTGCTCTGGATCTTACTCAGTCTTTCTGCAGGCAGTGAGTTGACCTTCTGTTCTGAAGTTCAGGAATTCTTTAAAAATTTTTTTTTTAATTTGTTCTAATTTGTTGTACACATCAGTAGAATACATTTATACATTTTGATTGATCATACATAAATGGAGTATAATCTCTTATTTTTCTGATTATACATATTGTGGGGTTTCTAACTAATGTTTGGGACTGACTGATGAACTTGAGATTTAGTGCAACATTTTTAACAAATGCAAAAAGTGAAGCACAGAAAGGACTTGCCCAATGACACACTCTAACTAGCCTGGGCATGGTCGGACTCCCAGGCCTGAGCCTGTTTTTTTTTTTTTTAAACTGGGGATTGAACCCGAAACCTTTTATCATCGAGACACATCCCCATTCCTTTTGATTTTTAACTTTGAGACTGGGTCTCACTATGTTGCTGAGGCCCTAGGATCATAGGCCTGTGCCACCTTGCCTGGTGCTGAACCTGTGTTCTTAATTCTGAATTTTTGGTCTCCATTCTGCCTTCGTTCCTCATTTCACTTCTTAGATACTTGCTTCTGGAAAGTTTTGAGACAGAATCATGAATTTTTTACTCACCATTACCATAATAGAACTGGTAGGAGTAACGCACCTTGAATGGTATAGACCGGCATGGTAGATACTGAGAAACTTGGGTGCCATTCATCTCCTAGGATTGAGTCTCCTCCTGACCTTACAATCTTAGGATCCAGTAGTCAATCATAGAAACAGGCCACTGTCTCAGAGAAGTCTTTTTATGGCCCTGAGTTTAAATTAGGTCTTCCTATTTATTTATTTTTCTTATTGTACTTATGGAAGTTTGTAATTATGAATTGTTTTTGTGCTAACTTTTTAAACGACTCTCTTCTCTCATCCAACTTTATATTTTAGGGGTTGAGTTACATCTGTTTTGTTCACTACTGTGTACCCTGTATATGTAGTTCTACTGGTGATCATTTGTTTAGTTAATAGATGAATAAAGTGCCTCTAGTATTTGATACTAAGTCCAGTTTAAATAGTCACCACACATGTATCAAGCACTTAACTAATGCCAAATAGTTTGATGGGCAATTTCATATACTTTATTCTATTTGTTCTTTTTAGATAAACTTTCTTATTGATGTGTAATATTCAAATCATAAGTGTACACTTGATGAATTATCATAAAGTAGATTCTCCCATGGAACCACAACCCAAATCAAGAAACAGAATATTAACTAGTGCCCAAAAGTCCCTGTCTGGCCCATACTCTACCCGCTCTTTCTTCCCTAGTGGTAACATTATCCTGACTTCTAATACCACAGATTAGTGTTTTCTCCTTTTGAACTTTATGTAAATGTAGTCATTCAGTATGAAGATTTGTGTGTCTGGCTTTATTGTGTTCAACATCATGTCTGTGAAGTTCTTCTATGGTGTGGCACAGGCTTTAATTCTTTCAGTTTCATTGCTGTTCAATAGTCCATTGTTTGAATATAGCACAACTTAGCATCCATTTTTGGCTACTGGATCTTTGGATTGTCTTCTTTTTTGGGGTCTTATAAACCATGCTGCTGTATTTGTGAACATGTCTTTTGGTACATTCCTGTTGGGTTATATATTTGGGGTAGGATTACTTAGTCACAGGGGTTGCATATGTTCAATTGTAGTAGATGTAGCCCTATGATTCTCCAAAGTGATTATTATATTAATTTATGATCCTATTGCCAGTATGAGAGCTGTAGTTGCTCTATATCAATGAATACACTTGATCTTATCACTTTTTAATTTCAGATACTTGGCAAATATGAGAGGTTCTGATTGTGGTTTAATCTGCATTTGCTTGATGTCTAAAGAGGTTGAATACCTTTTCGCTGGCTTTTTGATATTTTATTTTATATCTTTTATTTTTTTTTTAGAAATTAGGTTACATTTTATTCATTGAATTATAAGAATTAAAAAATATTCTAAAAAATTCTGAATACTAAACTTTATTAAAAAAAAATTTGCAATAGCCCTGTGAGTTAGATGATACTTTCCACAGGCAGATACTGAGCTCAGAGAAGTTAAATAACTTGCTCAGGGACATTGGGATATTCGAATTATTCCTTTCTCCCAGTGGCTTACGATCTATTTAGTTAGGGAAATAACATTCAGATAACAATTGGTAAGTAATATTAGCCAGTGAACATTAATCTGGGTGGTATAGGTTATGAATGGGATGATAGTTAAAGGATTGGAGCAAGTTTCCTAGTGGAGTTCGGACTTAGTCTAGAACTCAAGGATAAGTATAATTGAGGAAGTAGAGAGGACATGGAATAACATTTGGGAGTGTGAGCCACAAGAGCAGAGGCATGGAGATGGAAGTACTAATACTACTAACTTCCGAATAGCCCTTTGCAGGACTTTACAGTTGTCTTACGCACTTCATGAGGAACCGTGACTGTTCCATTCTCTTGGGCATGTCCAATGTCCACCATAGTGTCTGGAATGTAGCTAGTGTGTAATAAATGTGTTGAAATAAATGAATGAATTCAATCTCAACAATCTCCCTGTCAACTTAGTAGGATAAGATTTAAATGATCAAGGTGAGGGTTAAAGACAATTAGATGATCAACCTGATACCCTCAGAAGGATCTCTATATAAACAAATAATAAATTGCAATTAGAGAGATTATAGAGAGTTCAATCAGTTTAGGCTTGAAGTGGTACATAGGAAAGTATAAGGTGTTGCTTGGAAGGTCTTGAACAGAGGGAGGTGAAGAGATCAAAACACTGTTTTCCAAATTCAAGTGTGATTGAATGCAAAGGGATGGAGAAGTAAGGGAACCAGATAAGAGGATGTTGCAGTGATATAGGCATTGATTTGCTTATTCAATAAACATGTATTAAAATTATAGTACACATCTAAAATTAGACTTTATACTAATGAAGGATAGCAAGATGCGTAAGTGGTGAACCTTGCCATAAAGGGGTTTATAGTGTGAGAGGATAACTAAGGAAAGCACACAAATAATTATAATTCAATAGAGAAAGTAAAAAAAAAAAAAAAAGTGACAAGTAAAGACTCCAGACTTCAGGAGGGTAAAATTTGTTCTGCTGGGGGCATCAGAAAGGGCTATTGTAATATTCTAGAGCAGTGCTTCTACCTGTCTCTACCTCCCCATTTTCTCGCTTCCTCTCTATCATGTTACTTTACTTTCTCATCTGAAATCCTCTTGTCTATTTCTTGTTCTTTATCTCTTCCTGTTGAGATTATAGGCTTCAAGATAAATAATTCTTGTTTGTTCTGGTTGCTGTCTTATTGCTAACACTGTACACAGTATCTCTCACTGCTGGTTTTTCAATAAACATTTAAAAATGAATGAATGAATAAAGTGTCACTGGAGTTTGATACCATAGAGTGGGCAGGATTTGGATATTCATTAAAAATGGAGGAAGAGACATTTTAGGTGGAGGGTATATGAAGTCCTATAAGGAGTGGAGAATGAAAGATGCATCTGGACAATGGATTTAAGGAAAACTATTGAGATACTATGGTGTATTACATATGAAGGACAAAAGAGGCAAGCAAATGACAATTCCAAAGTTTGTGTCTTTGAAACCTGATAGAACAGAGATTGAGTGAATGAATGACAGAAGGGAAATTGAGAGAATAGGCTATTTTATCAGGAAGTGGTTGAAAATCTCAAGGGTGACATCTGTGAACATTTGTAGAGACTAGATTGAAGTTCAGAGTCAGGTCTGAATATGGTGAATTGAGACTCACTAGTTTGGAGGAGATACTGATAACTTGAACCAAGGATGGGTTATCAAAGGGAGTAAGCCCAGAAAAAGAAAGACCCTTGGGAACAGGCCACAGTCTTGGGAACTGGGTGAGACAGATTAGCCAGGGAGGTGGGGTAAGACAAAAGGAGCATTTCTGGAGAGCTGATCGTCAATGCCAGATATCACAAAACAGTCCCAAAATATGGAAGTTAGAGGTATTTAGGCTTGATAGAGGGAAATGTCACCTTCAATAAAAGTATTTTTATAAGATGGTGGCAAAAATTACATATTTTATGTATATATGATGTAATAAATATGCCTTGGCATGGTCCCAGTCAAACTACATATTTGGTAATATAGCCATATATATATTCTATATAATCCTTCCTCTTTTAACTAAAAAAAAATCTTACCTCAAAATTTCTAGTGGTTTTTGTCATTTTACAATATCTAGGAACCCTGATTATTTTCTTATAAAACTATCTGAAGAACATTTTCAATTTTTTGATGCATATTGAATTGCTTTACTGGAAGATTGCACTAATTTATATTCCTATCTACTGTATTTGAGAGTTCATGTTTCACTCTCAACTTCACTGCATGGCTATCAAAAAGAAAAAAGCAAACACAAAATTTTTACTAATTTGATAGGTGAAAAAAGTATTTGTAATTTGCATTTCTTTGAAGTCTGGCCAAGATTTCATAGGTATGTTAGCCAACTTTCTGTTACTATAACTAATACCTGAGACAAATTAACTTATAGAAATGAAAGATTTATTTTGACTCACTGTTTTGAAGGTTTCAGTCTCTGATTGCTTGGAACCATTGCTTTTGGGCCTGTGGTGAGGCAGCACACCATGGCAGGGAATGCATGGCAGAACAACACGCTCACCTCATGGCATCCAGGAAACAAAGAAAGGAAGAGGAAGAGACCAGAATCTCACAATCCCCTTTAAGTACATGTCCCTAGTGACCTAAGACCTTTTGCTAAGCCATGTATTTTAAAAGTTCTACCACCTCCCCATAGCACCAGACTGGGGACCAAGTCTTTAACACATGGAACTCTGGGGAACATTTCAGATCCAAACTATAGCCATATGTTTATTGGCCATCAGGATAACTTCCATTGTGAATTTATTACTGATAAACTTTGTGATCTTTTGGATGCAGATACACATTGCCAAGTTGCTTGCCAAGTTGCTTGGCTGATTGGTTTATGTTGTAGTATGTTTTTCTTTTGTGAATTGTCTCCTGTCTTTTGATTATTTAAGATAATATTTGTCAGATAGGGATATTCATTAATGTTTCAAGGTAGAATTAAAAGAGCTAAAAATTTTTCTGGAAGAGGTATATACTTGGATTTTAAGTTTTGAAAGAGGTGTACATTGAAGTGGTACAAGATTGAGCATAAAGGACAGAATGGAAAGGGAGGGTGTCTAGGCTGCTTTTTGGCCTCAAGAACCATTGCATGATAACTATCTATGGGTCATTACTAAGCTTGGAGCATTATCTTTTAATTACAGTCTTGAAAAAACACAAATGGCTAAGATTGTGTGTGTGTTTTGTTGCTGTTTCTGATCATTGTCTCCAAGGTAAGAAGGAAAATGAAGAAAAAAGTGAACCAACAAAAGAAATTGATCATCAGGTTATTTAATTGTCAATTTTAATTCAAAAGACCCAGTAAATGATATGGGTAAAAGATTAATAGACTCGCTGGATGATTGGTTCTAAGAGCTTCTTATGGAATCAAGTGTGTTTTCAATCTGTATGCTCTCTCTTTTTCTCTCATAATTATTCAGCTTGCATATTTGAAGCAGAAGCTATAAAAGGGTTATATAAGGAGTAGCATTTATTGAATAAGGGAATGAATAAATACAAGGCATATTTAGTTGTACCTGAATCAAATAAATAAATAAATTTACTTTAATCAGGTACTATAAAATCACAATTACTTTAAGTTGTGGTCATATCCAAAGCTATTTTGAGGGACAAAATTTTAGGATAAACTTGAAATTCCTCTAGGAAATGTCATAAAGCAGAATAACCTATGAATTAATATTTTAAGGTAAGATAATATTACAAAGTTTCATAACTTTCTAATGCTGTATTTTTAAAAACCAATGAATCAGTTGAAGTATTGGCACCTACTAAAGATGTGGAAGGAATTTTTTTATTTTTAGTGACAGATAAATGATGATAAATTTTGTGATGAGAAAGTTCATTTTGACACTTGGGAGTACCAAGGTATGGTAAAATTTTTACAGATTTTATTTGTTTGGTCAGGTGTTTCTTTGGTGGTGATTCCCATGGCTATTTACTTGGTAATTTGCTCTTGTAGAAAATTAAGAAGCTCTGGGCCTGATGCTCTGCCTGCCTGAGTTGATTTGATTTTGATTCTCCTCTTGATTTGTGTTTGTTTGCTTCCATATCTTCTCTTGCAGGTAGTGGTATAGTGCACTGGATTGGATGGCACCTCTCTACACAGAACTGGGGTCCTGGTCTCTCTGCATCCCTTCTTCACAGCCTAACCGGGTGACTGAAGAACTGTATTCAGTCTTGGCTGGGTTTTGTTGGTCATCTACTTCTCCTGCTTGCTTTTGAGGACTTCCATGCTCTTCCTCCAATGTTGCATGTGTTTCAGGGGAGGCCGAATGGTCCTCATCCTGACTTTTTAATAGAGTCTCCTGGGTCTCTGGTGCTTCACCTTTCTCTTCTTTGGTCTCTGGGCCCTGGATCTTTACCTCTTTTCTGCTGTTTTCCTTTTTAGGGAGCTGCATTACAGAACTATGGTTGGTGAAATCTGAATCCAGGCCGCTTGGGATCACTGCCTCCAGGAACTTTCTGTCTTTACCTCCTGCTGTGGTCTCCTGCGCCTCTGCATGTCCATTGTGTTCCACAGTTGCACCTGGGTCTTTTCTCCCTGAGCCTTGATTCTTGTGTTCCCCTTTGGCAGGCTGTTCCTGTTCTTCTGGGAACTGAACATCGGTTCCTCTGACTGACGGCCCAACTGCCTCCTGCACTCTGTTTTCACCTGATGGTCCCTGTTCCTGGGGATCTGGATTGTTATTGTGACCTCCTTGCATAGACCCTCTATGTGGGTCTCTGTGCCCCTGGGAATCCCTTCGCACATGCAGCTCTCCTGTCTCTGAGCTGAGGTTCCCTTCCTCTAGAGTTAGGCTGTTGGGAGTTTCACAAGACTCATTCTGTGTAACTGGTGACTTAGGATCCTCCTTCTGGTAACCTTCCTCCATGATTGGCTTGTCATAAATCTCAGTGGTTCTGCCATTTTCTCCTTCAGACTGATTCTCCAGTGGTGCTGACTCTTGTGTTCTATCTCTTGCTTCTGGTGTCCCTTTAGCTGTAGGACTGCTTTTTCTGTTCACAAATGCTTCTGCTGTGCCTTCTTCAGCATATTTTGCCTCTTCTCCTGGGATTGATGCTTCTTCAATTTCAGGATGATTCTGATTCCTTTCTTCTGATCTTAGATATTGTGTTTCAGACCATTTTTCAGCATCTTTCTCTTTTGATGATTCTTGGAGTTCCTGATACTTCCCATCCTGTGTTTGGATTTCCAGGACTGGTGCCTCAGCTATTCTCTCACGATCTTTCTGCCCTGCTGTTCGGTGTCCTTCTTCTCTTTTAGCTCTAACATCGGGTATTTCTGAAACATTTTTGCTGCTACCTTGGACTGGTAGGTCCTTTGTTTCATGTTCTCTTCCTT
Source organism: Sciurus vulgaris (assembly GCF_902686455.1). NCBI lineage: Eukaryota > Metazoa > Chordata > Mammalia > Rodentia > Sciuridae > Sciurus > Sciurus vulgaris. The sequence continues at coordinate 113,396,537 of NC_136461.1, forward strand.
GTGCAGATGATTCTTGGGTCTCAGATGTTCTACCATAGGCCTCAGGTTCTTCTGAATTACTTGTCTCAGGTAGTGTTCCATCAGCATCCTTTTCTGGTTCTTGGATCTCAGATATTCCACTGTCATCCTCAGGATCAGTTGATTTCTGTGTTGCAGGTAGGTTCCTGGCAGCAGCTTGTTCTGGCAGGTCAGCATGCTCTTCATCTGGCTTCTTCTCTGATTTAGACACCTGTCTTGGTTCTGAATTTAGTAATGATTGTATGTCAAGATAACAGAGGTTCAATAAACTGAAGATCGCAAGAACAAATTCATCAAAACTGATGGTTCTGTCTTTATCAATATCCAGAAGATTCAAGTTTCTCTCCACAGCATGCATAACATGGGGCTGCATGAAAACACAATGAGAAACCAGCTTATTCATATCTGGTTAAGTGTCCAGAGTATCTATATCTTAAGAACACTTTTTTGGGCTAGGGATATAGCTCAGTTGGTAGAGTGCTTGCCTCACATGCACAAAGCCCTGGGTTCAATCCCCAGCACCACAAAACAAAAACAAACAAACAAAAACCCCTCTTAGTTATTTATTTGTTTATTTACCCTATTCCTCAAGAGTGAGCAAAACGCTCCCAAACAGTGAGAATTCATTGGCTGTGGTTGTCACCTTTCACCAAAGAGTTAGAACAAAGGAGCATTTACATCCCTTGTGAGTTTTAGTTAGATGCATCACGGTTTGTGACTCCACTCATAAGTCTACTTTTCTGAAGCGATAGTCCCAGTAATGAAAGCTTCATTTTCTCTGTAGGACTGACTAATCAATTACACATGATAGGCAACTGAGACCACAAGCAATTGTTCAAAAATCAGCGAGTGCTGAGAACTGATGGCCAGATGTAAAACGTGCAGAGATGACCTAAACTGACCTTGCCTGGATTAGGGAGACCTGGAAAGTGGATAAAAATTTCCCAGCTCTGGGAGCACCTCACCTGAAGAAAGTCCCCAAACTCGCCCTGAAGGAGCCGTTTCAACTCTCTGCAGGTCAGCCTTGCCTTGTCACCATCCTCACTGGCATATTTGTGGAATGTCTCAATTACACAGAGGACATTTCTCAGGAGCCGAGGCATCTTTACAAACTCAGGAGAGACTGCAAGAAAGAACAAACAAAACCCATTTCCCAGGATAGTTCCTCCAGGAAGGAGATACTAAGATCATCCTTTCTACTCCTTCTCCAACTCTAATTACATCACCTGCTCTATTCTTATCTTGAAATATGATATCATTCTAGGAACGATTTAGTTTTGCCTTGGTTATTATGATGAGATCAGATTTAGCACAGGTTATTAGAAGACACACTGTATCCTACCCTTCAGTAAGCAACAGTACTCATGTGTTCAGAGAATGTTTCATTGTAAGAAGAGGGTGAAAAAAGAACTCAAACATAAGTATTGAGATGCACAAATAAAGCCAACAGAGGAAATCAGCCTTTGAGCCTCATCTGAGAATACCCACTTGCTTTCTTCCAACCTTGGATCTGCCCAGCCTCTTCTGCTTAGGAAAGACCTTATAACTTTTAATGAGTAAAACTTCTAGAGGAAAAAGAAGTAATGCCAAAGAAGTCAACCACTGCATTTGCAGTTGGAAGCAACGTGTTTTTAAACAGGAAGTCACAGTTCCATGTGAACTTACTGGTTAAACAGTTTTAACCCTTCAGATATGGTCCATAATTAAAATGAGTCTACATTTTCATTTTAATATAGATCTGAGTCCTGAGTCTTATTAAATAACATCCATACCTATTTTACCCAGTTAATATTTTGTAAAAAAGAAAATGATTAAAGAGTTTCCATAAGCAAAGAATGCATTTTAGATAGCTGGATTCCCCGTTTAATATTATCAGTAGAGTTTAGCTCAGAGTGTTTCCTCTGAACTACTAACACAACTTTACGAATAAGCGAAGCAGCCCCTGAGATCCCTAATATGTTCTAGCAGATAGTCTGAGACTTACCTTGTTCTCAAGTGAGAGCAAGCGGAATGTGGGACAGCGGGCTCTGAGCCGGCAGTAGGCGCCGGGACCTTTTATTGAGTCTCTAATTGCATATTTAGGAGGGAGACACCCTCTGGGTCTAATGACCTGATTCATCACCACCAAGCCCAGTCTCCCTTCCTTCTCTGCTTGTCTTATTTTTATTTCCTTCTTTAGGTAGCTTCAGTTAAGTCTTAGTTTCAGATTCATGCAAAGCAACAGGTAAGGGGTTTCTTTTATATTTATGGACTTTTGCAGATTAGAATTTTGCGGGATCTTCAGGGCTTCAGGATAGTGTTTCTTTCTTTCTTTCTTTCTTTCTTTTTTTTTAACCTGAGGACACAATTACGTTTCTGTTCGACAAGTCACAGGGCTCAGAAGTCATCTGATTCCTCTCTCTGAATGCCGAATGGCCTGTATTTGACCTAACCCTGAGAGATTAATGTCGATCATGTGTTTAAAAATAAAGGCTCCATTTAGTCATATGACAAAAGTGGAGATACCAGTTGATTCAGCTGTTTTAATGCTTTGCTTTTCTTGCCCCAGAGGCAGAGTTAGGAGGAAAAAAATCTCTTGTTGGGTGCTGGACCTTGCTTACCTAAGATATGCTATTTAAGAATATAATTGACAACTACTTTTAAAAGGCATTTTTGTAATTCAAGGAACTTAGAAATTAGCATACACATCACTGTGTTCTCTTTGTAACAACAACAACAAAAAAGGAGCCAGGAGGCTGAAGTAAGGACAGAAATGAGTCTGAGATGCTGAATGGGAAAATGCTTTTATTACCTCAGAACTGGTCTCTCTTAGTAAAGAGTATTTAATTAACAGAAGATTTATATCTAGTTGTTTTCTTAGATGTTTAAAATGAGACTAGAGTATGTTTTATATCCTCATTTCTTTTTCAATGGATGTAAGTAGACAACAGAGTCATGGAAACAAGCGTAAAAGACAAAGACCAAGTTAACAAAGAGATGGGGGTAATTAAGTGAGAAACTAAGCTGCATTGCTATTGAACAAAAACTTTGTTCTTAGTTTCCTGAAATGAACACAAGTAGAGGGTAATTGAACATTGGGGAGAAATCCATTCTGAGAGGTTACATCTAAGAACAATTTCTCAGCATCACCCCCAAAAGAGGTGACTTCTGAGAATTAGGATTGGCCCAGGAATGTCACCCTAATTCTGACTAATTAATATTTCCTGAGTACCAACTATTTCTCAAACACTATGCCAGGCATTGGGGTGTTTAGAGTTGAATAAACGTGTTTCCCTGCCCTGGAGCTCACTGGTCAGTATCATGACAAGTGGTTGAAGGAAACTGGTATGTTCAGGCTGAATTGGAAAGACATACTTAAGGAAGATATAAATAACTGTCTTCAAATATCTGAAGGGCTTTCAAGGGTGTGGGAGAGAAAGGAATTAATGTTCCTTGAATACTCATGACATGTCAGGCACTTTAGATGGGCTGTCTTAACCCTCACAGACTGTATAGGTAGTTATTATCCTCTTTTAACAGATAGGGAAGTTAAGACTCTTAGATATTGAGCAACTTGTCTATGGACAAATGGCAGAGCCAGAACTGAAATGTCTAAGCATATGTTTCTGAGCCCACAAGTCTTTTCTGTGAACTTGAGTTCTTTATTCTGTGCAATGCCAGAGAATATAGCTGTAATCAAAGGTTGAAACTTTCTAGAAAGTAGACTCTAGTTCTTACTTAGAACTTGTAATAAGTAGAGTGGTCTGACAATGACATGTGCTGCTCATAAAACAATGAAATCTCTGCCACTAGTACTGTTCCTGTAGAGGCTGAATCATTACCCGTTGGCTAATTATAGAATGAATCTTACCACGGGGAAGAGGGGAGGCAAGAGAGGTTCATAGTGAGGAGCACAGAACTCTTCCATCTTTAAATGTCTGTGGTTTTATGTTATAGTTCCTATTTAGAAAGTCAAAGTTGGATCTTGCCTTGTCTCTAAGGACTCCCAAGTCCTTTCACAAGTGTTTCTTTTTTTCAGTGCTTACTCAAGACCATTTAATTAATACTCATGCTCTGGGTGGGTAGTGACTCAGAGGGAATGACAGAAGGAGGAGGCTTGCTCTCTGTCTGGTACTTAAGAAAAGTAGACCGCAGTACAATAAACCTCAAACAATTCTATCATTACCAAAGACCCCAATTGCTCAATTCTACAAAAAGGAGGGGGGGGATGTGTAATGAAAAAATTTGATTAATATAGAACTATCTTTAAAGGTTATAACTAAAGTCATTTTTTTTGGACATGATATCTTTATTATATTTATTTTTTCATGTGGTGTTGAAAATTGAACCCAGTGCCTCACACATGCTAGGTGAGCACTCTACCAGTGAGCCACAACCTAGTCCCCACAACCAAAGTCTTGAATGTCAGATCTGACCATCAAAACCTGGAAATGTGCTGGACACAGAATTAGCAGGTATGACAGAGGTGAAAGAGAACTGTCAACAGGAACAGAGACTGAAGTTTGTCTCCATGGTTATTCCCTTCTTCTTCCACTTTAGAGCACAGAGCATAGACATGTGGACATTTACTGCCTAACCTTCCTAACAAAATCTCCAAATTTCTTCCCGAAAGAAATTTAGCAACCTCTCTAGGAACGCTAAATGTAAGCTTCTTGAGGGCAGGACTCTGTCTAGTTAGGAGAGAGTCTGGATTATAGTAGGAGCTCTATTAATATTTGTTGAACAATAGATTGAGAGCTAAGGCCTCTAATACAGACATTGGTTCTCCAGGAAAACGACTCCATTATGGCATTCTGGGGCGTGGGGGTTTGCAGCCATCTAGCCATTTACTCACAGATACACAGACTTCTCAATTCTTCCACAATTTTCCTACTTAGTGTGAAAACAAACCTATTTATGCAAATCAAGAGAAACTCATATCTTTTCATTGATATAAATGGGCCACTAAGAATATTTGTACATATAATGTCAGTAGCATTAAAGATTATGGAAAAACTGGTCACAGAGAAAATAGATATAATTCAGAAAATAGAAGTTAAAGGCATCTATATTTTTAATTGTTTGAGGAAACTTCATACTGTTTTCCATGTGACCATACTAATTTACATTTCCACCAACAGTGTTCAAAGTTTCCCTTTATTTCAGAACCTGACCAGCACATGCACTTTTATCTTTTTGATAATAGATTTTCTAACAGATATGAAGTGATAATTGTGGTTTTAGTTTGTTTTCCTGGTGATTAGTGATGTTGAACATACCTGTTGATCTTTCGTATGTCTTCTTTTGAGAAATGTGTATTCAGGTCCTTTGTCCATTTTTATTTATTTATTTATTTTTGTGATTCTGGAGGTAGAATGTAGGACCTCACATATGCTAAGTATGTGCTCTACCCCTGGGCTAGACCTCTACTTCCTTTGTAAATTTTTTTTTTTTTTTTGCTATTTAGTTGTTTGAGTTCCTTATGTATTTTGAATATTAACTCTTACCTTCTACTTCATGGTATATATTCTAAGGAGATATAATTTCTGTGTTAAAGAGGTACCTGGTTCCCGTGTCCATTGCAGCATTATTCTCAAGAGCCAACATATAGAATTAATATAGGTGTTCAGAGAATGAATAAAGAAAGTGTGGCATATATACACAATGGAATACTATTTGACCGTAAGAAGGAAATAAATCCTGTCATTTGGACAACATGGATGAACCCAGAGGACATTATGTTAAGTGAAATAGCTAGACACAGAAACACAAATACTGAATGAGCTCACTTATACTTGAAAAAGAGTCAGCATCATAGAAACAGAGGGAAGGATGGGTGGTTACCAGAGGCTGAATGGGCAGAGAATGGGGAGATGTCAAAGGGTACACAGTTTCATTTAGATGAGAGGAATATTTCTGGAGATCCATTATATACCATCGGTGACTACAGTTAATAATGATATATTATATACTTGAACATTGCTAAGAGAGGAGATTTCAAATATTAACACAAAAAAATCAATGTGTTAACTAGCTTGATTTAATTCTTCCACAGTTTATGCAGATCAAAGCATCACATCATATGCCATAAATATAAACAACTCATATGTGTCAATTAAAAAGTAACTCTAATTAATATACTCAAATAAATTAAATGAGACAAGACCAGAATGCTCTAAAAAGGGACAGTTAGAGAACTAAAATGTATTTCTAGATTAAAAGTAGATTAAGAAATAAAAAAATTAGTAATTAAGCCCCCTAATGTTGACAAAATCTCCTAGAGTAGTATTAACCAATAGAGCTATATGTATCTATTAAGCACTTGAAATGTGACTAAAGTGACTGAGGAACTAAATTTTAAATTTTACTTAGTATATATTAATTTAAGTTTAAATAGCCACATGTAGCTAGTGATTACTTTATTGGGCAATACGATATTAGAATAGAAAAAAAAAGAGAAAGAAATGCAAGAGGTGGGAAGAAGGATGAGAAACATATATGATCAACTTAGGAGGTCCTACTTTTAATTAACGAGGACTTCAGGATAAAATAAGAAAAAAATGAAAGATAGTTCTATCAAAAAATTAATGAAGATTTCCTAGAGACTTCTGATGCTTAAAAGCCCACAAAAGGTTCACTTAGATATGTCCTTGGAAATCTTAGAACATTAAAGGTAAGGAGAAGACGGGTCAAATATCTTGTTTGAAACTACAAATTGAATAAATGGTGAAACTGGTTTTGGCCTCAGGAAATCTTATTTTCTTGCCTCTGTGTTTGATACAGCAAAATAGACATTTATTTTTTTAAGTCTCAAAATGTTAGAGTCTCTCCAGTGTAAAAGCAGGGCATATTTGGTTTAGTTGGAGATGACTAAGTTGAGCAATACTATCAAAAGTCTAAAAGCATTAAAGTTAAAACAACAATGACAGTAAACATTGAAAAAGGGAGAGAAGAGAGGTAGTGTGATTTAAATAGTCACTTGTCATGGTGGAGATATAATTTAAAATTTGATAAATTTTACTACCTGAGGTTATTACCTGAAAAATAAAAACAAAATAATTAGAATAAGGAATGGGAATTGAAAAGATGTGGAGCAAGACATTTATTTATTGATTCATTTTATAATAAGCTTTTCTATACTGCTTGATACACTATCATTTATATTCTGAATTACTTTAATAAAATAATTTTCAATATTATGAACATTAATTGTAGAATATACAGAGGAGAAATGAACACTTATCAACTGTTCTTACTCAGTAAGCATTTTTATGTGTATAAACTCTACCTTCCCAAGAACATTTTAATTACCTGATGGGAGAGACTGAATTATAGATTCTTTATGATTAGAAATTAAGTGGAAAAAATCCACTTGAGTTAGAATTAGACAATCTGGTTGAAAACCCACTTCTATCACTTATAATTCATATACTGCCACTGTGTACATTTTATTCTATATATGTCTCTCATTTCTTCTTTGCATTATTTTATATGATGACAGCTTTCCAGTTCATTCAACATTTTTCTACTTGTTTTGATATGTTCACAGCCTTTGATCACATGAATGTACTATAGTACACATAATCATCTGTTTTGGGATATCTTAATTGTTTTCAGTTTTTCATTATTATGAGCTACAATGTGATGGACATCTTGTAGCTAAATATTTGTGCACATCATGCTCAAACTGTTAGAGTCATAGACTCCTCCAAGTCATCCCTTCTTAACAAGTCATTCTTATCAAGCACAATTTCATAAATGAAATAGTTGATGTTTGTTATAGCTAACATATCATTTTGTATTTAAATAGAAAAATGTTTTCATGGGTTATGCAAGCACTTAATAGTGCATTGAGGTCCTTGAATAATCAGTGTGTGCAGTGTGTTTATGTTCACATTACAGGAGTTTCTTTCAATGACTATTAGGTGACCAAGAAATAACTGTTGAGAAAACAAATGAAGAACAAATGGTGGTGAGAACTCTGAAATAAAGTCAGAATTCTAGCATTTAACTCTGGTAATTATCTGACCTTAGACAAATTTCTAAGGTGTTCTGAGTTAATTTCCTTATCTAGGAATGGAGAAGGTAGGATAATATCATCCAGAATTTCAGAACTCTAGTGTTGAATAAATGAAGTTACATGTAAAAACATGTAGTAAAAACATTTGGTTCATAGTACTTTCTGCTGAACTAACAAGTCTGAGAAGTCTGCCTTGATCACTGTTATATCACCAGGCCATCACAGAACCTGGAACATAGCAGGTGCTCAATAAATATTTGTTAAGTAAAAAAAGATTGAGAGAAGCAAACTAAAATGAGATGCCAGAATTAAAAGAACTGGGCTTATTCTTATCTCTAGTTATATGACTTTGGGTCTTTTATTTCTATAGATTTAGTATCTTCGTGAAAATTAAAGTATATGAACTAGACAATAGTGATCTCTCTTATTTATTGACTGTCAACCTTATACTTTGCAAACATTATTTCTCTTCTTCATAATCCTGAAGGGTAGGGAGAATTACAAAGAAATCGAAGCTTAAAGAGATTATGTAAATTGCCTCACATTGGACTTCCAAACCTGGGTCTTCATTACTCCAAAAATCTGAGTTCTTTCTGCTACACTATGTTGCTTCCTTGCTAATGGTTAGTTTAGTCAGATAATGCTGTTATAACAAAGTGTCATAGATTGGAGGTTTATAAACAAATTTATTTCTCATAGTTTGGGAAGCTGGAAGTCAACTGGTCAGGTCTGATGAGGGCTTGCTTCTTGGTTCACAGATGGCCATCTTTTCTCTCTATCTTCCCTCGGTGGAATGGTGGTGAGACCACTCTGGGTCTCTATTATAATGGCACTGATCCTATTTATGGGTGCTCCACTCTTATGATTTAATCACCTTCCAAAGGTTTCATCTTCTAATATCACATTGGGAGTTAGTGAAATGGAATAACACCATTTCTTTCTGACCTGACTCCATTGTATGCTTGCTTGTAATGTTTTCCTTTCAGCCTCCTGAAGCTGTATCTATGTTGACTGTACAGTAGGACCTTCCCACTTCCCTGTGGCCCTGATGTATAACACAATGACTCTGAAATGTATAATGAAAATAATTCTCTCATGTAATCAAAATACATGAGAGGGTCTTTCTGACCTGCATGTGCCTTAATTGTTCTTGTGGTTTTTGTGGGTTTTGCCTTTATAAACTCTGTACTTCCAAAATTCAGGTCCTGGGAGTTCTTTGAGGCCTTACCTGCTCCCAGCCACCTCTTGCCTGGCATGCTCATTAAAACATTCTTTTTCCCTTTCAATTTGTCTCCATATGCGTGGTGGTTTGTAATTCTCGCTCATTTGGTAACATTTGGAGCCTGCAGTGAGATGGGGGAAAGTTGCCAGGTCACCCCACAACCTGGGACTCAGCCTGGCTTGGGACCTTCCCTATCAGTGAGGAAGATGCAAGGGAAGCGTCCCCTGATGAAATCCCAGGGCCCCATACCTCCTACTGAGTCTGGGGAGGTCTGGAATGACTGCTGTACTCCGGGACACCAAAAGGATCTGGTTCTTCTAACCCTTCCAGGATGTCACCGACATCAGCTCTGGTTTTGGGTTGGGAAGAGAGCGCCTGACAGGAACCTTCCCCAGTCCTCTCACATTATATTGGGATGCCAATAGCGGAGAATTTTGATTTTCTGACTCTTTCCCTTGAAAAATTTGGTTTTGGTTGTGTTTTGTCTGGCTGCTTGCTTTTGGATTTGTCTGACTGCTTGATTCGCTGTATTGTTGCACGAATGACTGAATATGTTCTGGGTAGATACTTTCCTTAAATATATGTCCTCCTCAATGTCTTTGTCCTGTCTAGTCTCTGTTATTTTGTTCTGAGGAAAGGAGCTGGACCGTCCTCTGAGCTCACTTTGGTTTAGTAGCCATCGGAAACGGACTCGGGTACTCGCCTCTCCCTGCGGGAAGAACTCCTTTGCCCTCGTATACTACTACATCAGCGGTGCTGACCCCTTTCTGGGTTTATCTTGACAGTTCCACTACACTCTTCCTCTAAGTCTTTTGTTAGTTTTGTCCTGTAAATTCTGTGCTCTGAGTTTTTTTTTTTTGTCCTGTCACTTGTCTGCAGACTTCTCAATTGTCTCTCTTTCCCTCCACCCAGTGCCTGACCCCAGGTGCAGTGGAGGCACTCCCGCGTTAAGATGGGAAGTTTCCAACCACCCCAGCCTGCTCCTGGATCCGCCCCCTCTGGCTGGGAGCACTGCCCATTGCCTTGTGCTGGGGGCCCAGGCACAAGGCACACACCCCGGGTCGGGGTGCGGGGGGGCGGGGTTCCCTTGCGGCCTCCTGCTGGCCAGTTGAGGAGGTGCGGAGCCACCGTTGACTACCAAAGGCCAACTGCTGGGGTGGGCAGGGTCGCAGTGGCTGCTCCTGTGCAGAATGCACCCAGTCTGGCAGCAGCTTGCTGCTGAGGGGCGAAAGTCTCGGCTTGGGAGCCAGCCCGGAGAAGTTGTTGGGGACAAATGCTCAACACGAGCCCGCAGCAGCAGCCTGTATGGGCGCCTGACTTTTCGGTGAGCCAGTCAAAAGCTGCCTGGGATGCAAAAAATGGCCAAAGAGAACCTGGCCTCTCCCCTGCCTTTCCCTGTCTTTTGCCCCTGGAGGGTGGAGTCTGCTAGCCACAAAGGATGTGGCAATAGGTTCCAGACCGTTAGTTTATTACTTGGGGGACAAGAATAATTTCTCCTTTTAAGCTCTGACAGGACACCACATTTAGCTAGAGAATGGTTATCACTGGAGCAAAAACAGTTCTTGCTAAAATAGTATCCATTCACTTTCCAACACTCTCCTGAAATAAAATTTGTTGTGTAAATTAAATACACAAATAACATTCATAAGGTCTGTTTCAGAATATAAATTTAAGAAAGGGTCCAAAAGTTTCAACTGCATTTCAATTAGAATACTGTCAGTTACATAAAGTATTTCATCTTATTAAAATGGAGTAATTTGTCTAAATTTATAATTTTATAAAGATTGTTTTCAAATTGTAAAGTTTAAAGGAAAAAAAGATATAAGAATGTTTATAAAGGGAGAGAGTTTTAAGAAGGTTTGTGATGGGAAATTAGATCTAAAGTTTGTGATGGGAATTAGATATAAGGCTTCTGATGGAAATTATATATAAGGCTTGTGTTAGGAAGAAAAAAATTCTAAGTGACAAGAGGATCTGAGTTAAGTGATAAGTGGGTCTGAGTAAGTGATAAGAAAGGTCTAAGTAAATAACGAGAGGGTCTGAGTAATCAAAGGGTAAATTTCAAAAAGTTTGTGTTTGTGATTAAATTGGCTATAATTAACACAGTCAATTAAATTTATTTAAGCTTCAATGTACTGATATGAACCAAAATCTAAAATATTGATATGCCCCTATCAAGATAATGTCTTGTATTTGTCAGGTTTTATTACTTGGGGAAACTGAGTTTTAAAGAAATTAAGCTGTGTTCCTGTTTTAAAGTCTTAAATAATTACTTTGTAACTGGTTAAACAAACAACTGTTATTTAGGTTATAACAATATTGTTAACACCCAAAATATGTGAGACTAGGTATATGTATGCACTATATGTACTGTATGAACTATACCTAAGCCTTGTCTAAGTGTTATGTAAAAGTTTAAAGACCTGTCTTATATCTGTTTGCTTTGACTAAGTCAATTTCTGATCATTAACACTTTTTCCTAAATGTACAAGAGATTTAAGGCTCTCCTTTGATTTCTGTTAATCCATACAGACTTATGATTATTGTTACCATACACTTTGGATTCTAAATTGTACTTTAAAAAGTTAAACTTGGTTAAATGTAAAGCTTGGGAAAATACTTTGCCAAGTTGGTGTTTCTCCAAACTAAAATTATGTGTAGCAAAAGTTTCAGATTTGTACAGAAATAGCAAATTTGGTTGGCATTTATTTATGCCATTTGGTGTCTTATAGTTGGATAAAGTAACCTCTTACTTTATGTATACAGCAAGTTATGTATACAATTTTGTGTTATTCTTCGCACTAAAATTGGAATTTAAATACATTTTTAAAAGATATTAAGGAGAACCTGATCTGTTTAAAGGTGACATTGTAAAACATGGAAGATTTCTGCCACTTTTTCCACACACAAAAAAGATAAAAGCTCTCTTTCATGTTTTAGATGTAAAGTTGTATTGTGTTATTTGTAAAGAGCCCAGCCTTACCTGAGATAAGGCTTTGCCATCACCCCTCATCCATGTTAAAATGGCTCCAAATTAGCTAGACTTCAACTGATTTAAAGTTGTGTTCAAAAGCTTGATTTTTGTTATAAAGATTACTGTGATATCAAACAAGAGATATAATGTATAACTAAGTAAAGCTTCAAGATCATGAAAGTCATTTGTCTTGGTTCATAGCTAGTACACAAACTAAATGTTTTTGCTCTGTCAATTTCATTTTATATTTTCCTTATAAACTTTATAACTGTTGCCTATTAGTGTTTTGCAGAGGTGCTGCTTTGAAAAAAACAACCTGGGTTAATTCGAGATAATAAGTCATCACCTACAGAACAGATAGTATATAGTGCTGACTTCTAGTATTAATACTGATCCCAATTAAATTAAAGGGATAACTGTAAAATTATAGATGTTAAAGTTATAACCTGTTACTCCCTCTCTAAGACGGGTGAAACTGGCTTGCTGGATGTTTAAAACCAAAAACTTGGAGACCACAGTCAAGGAAATTAAAGAACTGAGGAAAACTCAACCAATATTTTGGCCATTGCCCTCTAAGGTCAGTTGAAACTCAGGGAATAATAACAAGACTCTTTGGGACCCTGCAACTTTGGTAAGTCACCCTGATCAGGGAGACAATCTCAGCTGACTCTTAAAAATAGATAAAAACAAGGTCAGTTTTGACCAACTTGGTCTGAAACACCTGGCAGGAGAGTATAGCCTGAGCATAGTCCTACATGGACATTTAAAAAGAAAAACTTTTTTTTTTTTTTTTTTAACTAAAACTGAAGATGTACACTTATGTCAGCCTTACCAAAAGTAAGTAAAGTTAGAAGCTATAAAAAAGTGTTCTTGTGTAAAAGTGATTAATAATAATGATCCTCAGGACCCAGTATCTGCCCCTAAGCCAAAATCAAGGATTTGAAGGTCCCTAAAAAGAAATGGGGTAATGAAATGAAAAAAAAAAAAAAAAAAAAAAGTAACGCCATTTTGTTCTGACCTGACTCCATTGTATGCTTGCTCCTAATGTTTTCCTTTCAGTCTCCTGAAGCTGTATCTATGTGGACAGTACAGTAAGACCTTCTCTTCTCCCTGATTGGGGCCCTGATGTATAACAAAATGACTCTGAAATATATAATCAAAACAATTATCTCATGTAATCAAAACAGCTATCTCCACAGGGTCTTTCTGACCTACATGTGCCTCAGTTGTTCTTGGGGTTTTTTTGTGGTTTTTGCCTTTATAAACTCTGTACTTCCAAAATTCAGGTACTAGGAGTTCTTTGAGGAGTTAGCTGGCTCCCAGTCACTACGTGCCTGGCATGCTCATTAAAGAACCCTTTTTCCCCTTTCATTTTGTCTCAATATGCGTGGTAGTTTGTAATTCTTGTGCATTCCATAGTATGGATAAAATTTTAAGAGATTCCCAAACATTCAATCTATGACAAGTTTCCCCCAAGCTCTAAGAGCTCACCAGTCTATTCTACGCTACATTTGTCACAAATATATGAAAGAATTTCACACGGAGACAGGGTCAAAGCTAAGCGCCGGAGTAGTTCCGCTTTATTCAGAAAGGAGTGTGTTTATATAGAGCCGGCTGTGGGCTGATTGGTTGGGGCATGAAACCAGGTGAGAGTTGATAGGACGAGTCCTGCTCCCGCTGGTTTCAGGTGGAGGTGTTGAATACTGATTGGGTGTGGCGTGGCCCCTGCGGGAACAGTGATGGGAGGTAGAATCTGGAAAAGAAGGCTGACCAGCGCCATGTTGGGAAAAGTAAGAGCGGTGACCTTATAATATATTTTAAACTTCTAGGAATAGTGGTGATAAATATTGGTCTACTAATTTTATAGAAGAGGATTATTTTATTGCATAGTGCCTTGGAACTTATTACTAGTAGAACTACTCCCACCTCTGGACTATTAAATTCATGATTTCAACTTCTCTATTATAGTTCTTGTATTTGTCATTTGTTACTTTCCTTGTTTCATTTAATTGTTTCTCTATTTCCTTGTGGTTCACTTAGTCTCCTTATAATAGTTATTTTGAACTCTGTCAATTCATACATTTGCTTTGCTTCAGGGTTGGTCACTGGCACTTTATTTTCTTCCATTTGTGATGTCATGTTTCCCTGTTTGACATTGTGGCCATGTTTTGGTATCTGCACATTTGAAGTAGTAGGTACTTAATCTAGTTTTTATAGACTGGCTTTGTCTGGGAGAGAACTTCAACAGTCAGCCAGTCCATCCAGAGATTCTGGGCAGAACTTCTGGTGAAATAATAAATTCAGTTTTTACATGTTCCTGTCCGTAGCCTTTTCTCCTTAAAACTCTCCCATTCACTGACTCCCAAGATATTAGATTTCTATCACTTTTCTGCTTAGATTCTGTGATGGTTAACTTTGTATGCTACCTTTGCTGGTCATGGTGCCCAGTTATATGGTCTAATATTATTCTGGATGTGAGGATGTTTATTGATGAGATTAGTATTTAAATGGAGCCTGATCCAGGCAGTTGAAGGCCTGAATTGGAAAAAAAAAAAAAATAGACTGACCTCCTTTGAACAAGAGGAAGTTCTGCTAGCAAATGACACTCAGATTTGAACTACACCATTGGTTCTTCCCTGGGTCTCCAGCTTGACAGCTCACCCTGAAGATTTTGGATTATTGGATGAATCAATTCCTTAAAATAAACTCTCTATATACAATCTCTAAATAAAATGGGTTCAATTGCTCTGGAGAAAACTGAGTAATGCCGATTTCAGGGTACATTATTTTAACCACACTGTTTCTTGCTGGTATCCTCAGTTCCATTTCCCTGTTTATCTTTTAGCCCTGGGTCTAACTTTGTCTTCTGCATTTTTCTTCAGAGCATAGCTGGAGAAACTCTCATAGCTAAGAACATTGCTGTCCTGATATATTATTCATGATCTCTAACTTTGGAAGCGTAGCACTTTTTGTGTGATCATACAACTTCTGTGGCGGCTGGTGTTATTTTCTGTGTCCTACAACAGTTATTATGCTTTAAACCATCTCTGTTCTCTTTAACTATTAGACACCTCCCCTCCTCTCATTTGCAAAAAGATGATCTCACCCCTTGCTTCACAAAGAAATTAAAATTATCAAACCTGAATTGCTAAATGTTCTTCTACCAAACTTTAAACCTGCAGGCATCCATTTACATTTGTATTTTCTTTCTATTCCATCAGAAAAGGTATTTTCTGGATATCTTTTTTTTTGATAAACAAGTGTATTTGTAAATTTAGTCAACATACATAATTTACCTAAAAATCTCAATAAAGGATAAATTTAAAAATCACTTAGAAGGCCATCTCTACAAAATGGATTTTCCCAGGATGGTAAATAACCAGATGTAATCTATCCTAACACCATCTTAATTTGCAAAGGTTCAATTATCCTGGAGCTGCCTGCTCCTCCCCCATAGCAAGTTTACACTAAACTCCACAAGGAAAAGAACCAACCCTTGATATTGTTTCCTCTTAGAAGAAAACCTAGATTTGAGACCAACCACACCACCATGAAAAGCTAAACTAGATAGAATATTAGTTAACAGATGATGCTGGTGTAAATAACTTGTTATTTTATTCTAGAGCCCTTATAAATAAAATCCCCCAATTAGTGTTTGCATTATCAGCTAGAGGGTTAGTTAACATGTGGTAGAATGAGGATTTATGCAAAGTATATTACATATAGCATTTTACTACTATGATAACAAGTGTAGTCTCTAGTTAGGTAAAAACTAGATGGACTCTATGCACAACTTAATGACAAGACTCCCCACCACTTGTGAATGCAAAACATTTAATTTAAAAATGTTGACTCTACAATACATAAAATAGCTATTATAAATGCACATAGTATATTCTATAGCTGTCTTCTCTGGATATCTTATGCCTTCTCAAGAAACTTGCTGTTAGTCATTCCTTCCCTTTTCTATACTTTAGCTTCTTCTTTTTAGTTCCTTCTCATCAGTATTTTTTTGAATCCAGAACCTCTACCACTGAGCTACCTCCTCCAGGACCCTTCTCATTAGTGTTTATGTATACTCAAGTCTCTCCCATTTTACTAAGTCCTACCTTGTACCCACAACTTCACCTATCCTTTCTCCTCCTCTTCATAGCATTCTTGTGAGATTTGCAGGAATGCTTATTTGCCTTGCATTCCTCAGCCCATCCCATTGCTTCTCACTGATCACATTACTAATCATCAGGAAATTTGCAGCACTTGTCTTAGGTTCTCAAAAACATTTGATGATAACTACCTCCTCTTTCTTGTAGCATGTTATTTTCTAGCTTTTATGACTCCTGTTACACCTTTTTTACCTCCTACCCCTCTACCTTGAATTTTCCTGTTGATTTTTTTTCCCCACTGACTTTCCCTAAAATGTGGCAGATCCTCAGGGTTTCCTCCTAGCCTAGTTCTCCATCTCCTCTTCCCTCCATGTCCTGAATAAACTCATCTACTCTTATGGTTTCTGTTACTACTAATAGGTTGGTATTTCCCATTTATATATGAAATCCAAATGTCTCACCTCAGCTTCAAACACAGAGCCTGGTGCCAATAGGATACCACTTCCTGGAAGCCTCAAAGATACTTACAATTCAAAGTAAGCAAAACTGAATTTGTTATCTCCTCTCACTATCAAACTGACACTCCTTTATGCTTTCATCTCAATAATGGAACCACTACCCACAAAGTTTCCTCAACTATAAACCTCCTCCTCTTCATCATTCCTTCAGTATATAACTTCTGTTGATTTTAATTCTCAAACACCTCTCAAATATAACCTTTTTTTTTCCTCCACTCCTGTTATCCTAGCTGGACCATCATTGTCTCTCAGAGAGACTACTGTAATATCCTCCTAATATTCTTGCTTCCATATTGACCCTCTCCAACCAGTTCTCCACATTGCAGCCAGTGATCTTCATAGACAGCCAGCCTAATCATTTCCCTGCTTTAAATGACAATGATTCTTTATTGCCCTCAAGATAAGCTTAATAGAGCATGCAAGACTCTCCCCTCTGTTCTCATCCCTTGCCATTTATTTCCTAGAATTCCAAAAAAGGGAGGCAGAGGAACTCTTAGCATAAAAGCAGGGTCATTACTTCATAAGAAATAGGGTCAAAATAATGCTAAGGGAGGAATAAAATTGACTCATATATACCAGACAGGAAGGAAAATACTCCTCAAGGTTACAATGTAGCCTCCTTAACTTCACGCTAAGAAACCTGGCTTAAGGAGTTGTGAGAATTAGATGTATAAGGTAGACCTTTAATAGGTGTGTTATATCTAAATTCAAATGCATATGAGAAAACCAGCCCCAGTTTGGAAATCTCACTTCTGCTTCTCACTGCATTTACCCCCTCACAATAATATATGGGACCAGAATTCACCTTTCTCTTGACCTACCCTTGGATTTTTTTTTTTTTTTTTTGGCACTAGGGGTTGAACCGGGGGTGTTTTACCACTGAGCTACAACCCCAATTCCCCATCCCCCTTTTAAAATTTGAGACAGGGTCTTGCTAAGTTGCTGAGGTTGAGAAAAGGGTCAACTGACGGAGGAGGATGTTGACTGTATATCACTCAATTACCCAAAATCTTATCTACTCAATAAACACACAAGAACCAATACTCTTTAAATGAGAGGGGCATGACAGGTCTGGCCATACCAGCTCTGGCCTCTTACAACAACAACTTGCCCAACTCTTTTTTTTTTATAATACACAGGTAAAGGGGGCTAGGACTGGGAGGAGCTTCTTCTGCGATGGACAGAATAGGGTGGATTTAGGGGAGTCATTCTCTTAGGGGGAATATTCTAGAAGGAAACAGGGAACCACTCCCACATAGCGCCACATATTTCCCAGCAGTTCCTAGAAGCGAGGCCTCTGCCCGTGGCTCAACTTAGTCTGATTCTGCTAAAGAAGAATGACTTCCCACACTCAAACACGCCCAGCTCCTACTCCTGCATTCTTATCCCACCAAGGGGTACTGACAGATGCTAAGACCAGAACTCACTCCAATATCCAGGAAGAACCTGAATAGACGGAAGCAGAAGAAATCAAGAATATTCTGTAATGCCTGAGGCTGAACTATAGGAAAGGACCTAGGGTTTCAACATTCAGAAGAGTGGGATGCCATGTTTCATAGATTGGCAGTAGAGACACTGAACAGAAAACAAACTTAAAGCCCTACATTAATTAATTCACACACATCTATTGAATATTTACATTATGCATGTGATTTGCACAACTCCTTGAGCAAGTGGCATAAAGTTAGGAGGTTAAATTAAAGTTCATTGTAACTAAGAACTTTTGAAGTCCTAGGCAAATTTTTAAAATATTTTTTTCTAAAGAGAGAGTCCACATCTTTCCTCAGAAGTTCATAGAGCTATGTTTCTTACTGTTAATTGTGGAAAGAAAATAAAAAAATGTTCAAGTTGTAGTTTCTGTTTTCAAAGAGTTAATAGTGTAATTGCAAAAATGAAGCAAGTAGAGAGTGAACTAAGGCAGATAATTGTAATCAATTAATGATTGGTAAAGGTAATAGATGTCTTAGGATCTCAATGAGAGTTATAATTGTGTATCAGGGTGATTAGGAAACATTTTAGGGGGAATGGGTATTTAACCTGGGTCTTATAAACTGACAGTTGACAGGAAAGAGAGAGGCATTCTAAATAGATAAAATCGTACCAATATATCTTTGAATTAGGACAATCACAAGATGTCCTCATGACAATAAATCAGCCAGTCTGCTTTGAGCACATGGTTGGCTCCAGAGGTATCTGGGATCCAACATTTAGAAGGTAGATTGACACTAGATTGTAGAGGGTCTTAAATTCCAAACTGAAGATGTTGAACTTCATATTGCAGAAAATGCCACATGCTTTTTTTGAAAGGGGAGAAGCAACAAATCAATTTCTAGAAGTTTTTGTTGAGAGCTTGCCATAGATGTTCTGAGGGTTCAGAAAATGACAGCTTGTTCAGAAATCTATCTTTTGAATTAGTTTCAGATTATAGCATGTGACTCTGTCAGCTTTTAACAAGGGAAATATGCTTATTATATTTTACACAGATTATAATCTTCAGATTACAGCCCCAGTACACTTGCTGAAAAAACTCATAATTATCATGACTGAATGCAAATATTAGCAATATGTAATTAGTATAGAAGATGGAGCACAGAAAGAATCATACTTAACACTAATGATCACTGAATTTTAGTTTGAGTGGGATTACATTCTAGGTCATATTTTTCTCCTTAGAAAAGAATGAGAAGAATCAAATGCATATGTGAAGCTCATAAATCAGAAGGGCAATGGTATTTGATACTATTGGGGTCAAAGAAAGTGGTGTAGGTTTAGGGTCTTCTCCCTCAGTGAATGGACCTATGACACTAAAAAGAGCTCTGGGAAAGATTTTGGGAGACACATGATTGGTTAGAAAGGAAAGATCTTTGAAGCTGAATTTGGCTCTGATGATCACTTTTGTCAGTTAATTTTTTTTCTTGTTTTCTGTTAGTTAAAGCTAGAAGTTGGCATGAGAATTATTTGAGTTGTTTTGAGAGTTTCAGTTGAATGAGCTGAATGTTAGAATTGAGTTTTTTCAGTTCTTGGAATAACCTTGGTGATAACTATTTTATAAGCTGAATGTTAGAATTGATTTTTTTCAGTTCTGGGAATAACCTTGGTGATAACTATTTTAGCTTGATAGATGAAAAAACAATGGAGACCCAGAAAACCTAAGGGCCTCAGAGAAGGCTACATAGATAGTGAAGGAAAAAGGCCAGCATTCTACTTTCACCACTATATGTGTATTGCTTGGAGCAATGTCTGACACATAGCAGGAGCTCAGGAAATATTTGTTGACTGAATAAATGAATGACTAAACCCCAGGTTTTAAACTTTTCTTTTAGCATTCTTTCCATTGAACCATAGAAATTATGGCAGATTAAATAAAAGAGTGTCTTTAAGCAACCAGGGCCTGCTTATACAATGAATTTCAAAGGATAAATATCATCCCTATACAGATAGGCTTGTCTAGCAACACAACATCACCTTACATGATGTATTAGTTTGCCAAGTCTGTCATAACAAAGTACCACAGACTAAGTGCCTTTAACAAAAGGAATTTGTTTTCTCACAGTTTTGGAAACTTGAAGTTCAAGCTCAAGGAGTCAGAATGTTGGTTTCTCCTGAGGACCATAAAGAAGGGATCTGTTCTTGGCCTATATTGTTGGTTTTTAGGTTGCCATCTTCCCTCGTCTTCACTTCATCATCCCTTTGTCTATATTCAAATTTCCTCTTAGTGTAAGGGTAGCAGTTGTATTGGATTAGGATCCAACCTAACAACCTCGTTTAATTTAATTACCTCTTTTATATGCTGTATCTCCAAATTTGGGTACATTCTGAGTTACTGAGGGTTAGGACTTTCACATATAAACCGGGGGTGGGGTTTTAGGGGCACAATTCAGTTCACCACACAAGGAGATTACTTTGTCATCACAGCATAGTAAACCCTGCACACTACTTCCTAGCAGTAGTCAACATGATGTTAATAGAGCTCTCAGTTTATAATGAAGCAGGCAATTGCCCAACAGCCCTAAGGTCCTGCCCACACATGTATATTATTCAGGTGGAGTAGAAAGGTTGTCCTCCAAGTTTTCCTGTCAATGTGCTAAAAGAGCAGCTGGAGGGCATGGGTTGGATGATACAGTTTTTAAAAAGTGGTTATTAAAACTGTAATAAAATTTTCTTCCTTGGCAATTGATGTTTTCCTCATCTTGTAAAGTGCTATAAGAAGTCGGAAGGGCTTTGTTTTTAATAGAATTATTGTTGAACTGCAACTTACTGATAATGTACATTTCAGTATTATCCTGGGCTGGGCATTTATAAGGAGGCTCTTGAATTAGTGCTTCTTGAGAGGATACTGGGAAAGCTAGTGAAGCTCTTACATGGTTTCTGTGAAGACCTTTAGGTAAGAGAAAGTATACATTTAATTTAGAAGAAAAATCACTTTGCACACTGGAAGACTCAAAATTCTAAGACAGTCTCAGGGGATTCCTTGGTTTTGTCTTTGATGGGTATCTTACATTTGTATTAAAGTAGGAGAGACAGGCTGTGATTCTTGCAGAAAGTGCCCTTGCCCCACTCCATCAGAATGATACTTAGGAGTTATATACTTGGATTCCTTGTCTATACCATTGACCAAACTGTTGATGGACTATAACTTTAGGGCATCTTCTTATTCATGACTCTTATAATTACAAATGATGATATCCTGAGCAGGGCCTTCTTGGACTTATTCCTTGTTACCAAGTGATGAATACTAAATAGAGACTCCAGGTGGTTGACAAAGGGGTGTTTGAACATGAAATGATAACTTAATACTTTGGCCTGATTACTATTTAGCATCTTCTGGCTAAGTTGCCTCATGTATTACATTACTTAAAATCAAAAGGTAATCTTTGATCTAGAGTGCTGATGTTAAGTTTCAGGCCATGTTTTACTATTGGCTCATCAGACCTCAGAGACCAAGAACCTGCTGCATTCTCAGAAGGAAATACTGACAAACATTGCGGGGACCGGTGTTTTCCATGACCAGTGAATGGATTACTACAATAAAAGGCACAGAAAGCTGTATAGGCAAGAAAAACAAAAACAAAGCAACACAAAAAAAACCCACATACACTTGCAAAGAGAACCCCAGTGGCGTTAGCAAAAATATAGGGTTCACTCTAACTGGGAAAAATGGATGGAGAAAAGGTTTTCTTCTCCCCCTTTCATGTTTATACATAAATGATAGTAACATGGTTGTGATTGGGAACTTATGTGTTTCCAGGTTATTGGAAGGTGAGGTATGACAGAGTTAAAACAGACAAAAATAAATATTTGCCAAACATTTATTAAATTTTTATACAGTCCAATTATTTCAACAAGAATGTCTCCAAGGTAGTATCAGAACTCAAAGGATTGTGGACTGATAAGTCTTCTCAAAGAACCTCTAGAAATTTGCCTCTCTGTTCACACACTTCCCTCTTTCCTTTCCCAACACACTCTCTGTCATCTATTGGCACTAGAGCAAGACAAACTTTTACAGGATCCTGAGGTTTCCTCTAAGCTAACATTAACAAAAGTAGCAATAATCTCAAATTCATCATTGGGGGAATAGAACTGAGCACTACAAACTACAGCAGATACAGTTTTAAAATTTGTGCTATGAAGTTGTTTGAGAAACACAACTTTTGCTTCATGAGGTCTTAAGTGTTTTAAGTGGAGTTAAGTATATTTAAAAAAAATTAAATCCGAATTCTAAATCTGCAAACTAAACAATAGATATTTCTTTTAGTTGTAGGTGCTGATTTCACAGGAAGTTATTCTGCCAGAAGTTCCTCTCCCTGCATTATTTGAGGGTTGCAAAAATTCAGTCACCTAGTGGAGTATGTTAATTATGCCACAAAAATAAAAACCCGAGAAGCTATTTGGCAGTAGATTAATGAAATTTAGGCACAAAAATATCAATGTTAAAAACATGTGAACCTCCCCAGAGATGAGCAGTCATTAAAAATATACTCAATTCTTTTGACTCTCAACTTGTTACCTGACAAGGCAATAAATCAATGTGTTCCTCAAACAAAACTCTGTAAACAAGTTAAATGACATCTTTTAAAAGCTGCACACCATATCTGCATCAAAGAGCAAAGACATCTTGCAGTAAAGCACTACCTGAGAAAAAATTAAAAGCAGGAGTACAAAGTAAGGAAATGAAGATAGTTTAAGATTTTGGAAGAAAAGACACATTCTAACATCAGAGAGTTTTCCCACAACCAGAAACACGTGGTGCCCAGTGTTTCTCATTTTCTTTTGCTGGAAGCTTTGGCAGGTATCGGGATATCGGAGGCATCTCTTAAGGGCGGTACTGAGATCTCTGCTCTTGGATGTACTCATAGAGAGGGCTGGAGCGCACTGGAACATTGACGAACTGACGCGTGCCAGGCTCCAGGACCTGCTTATGACCCTTGTCTTCTCCGGATTGTCTATCCCGGACTCGGCGGCGCCTTTGCTCCTCCTCCTGCTGGCGGCGGAGTTGCTCTTCTTGGAATTTCCTCTCCCGCTCCTGGCGACGTCTCTGCTCTTCTTGCCGCAATT
The DNA here is from genome assembly GCF_902686455.1 of Sciurus vulgaris. Taxonomy (NCBI): domain Eukaryota; kingdom Metazoa; phylum Chordata; class Mammalia; order Rodentia; family Sciuridae; genus Sciurus; species Sciurus vulgaris. The sequence goes on from NC_136461.1 coordinate 113,419,926, forward strand.
CTTGTTCCTGGCGACGCTTCTCCTCCCTGGCAAACTGTTCCTCCGCCCGATACTGACGGTCCTGTTCCTGGCGGCGCAGCTGCTCCTCCTCCCTTTCCTGGCGGAGCTCTTCTTCCTGACGGAATTTTCTGTCGCGCTCCTGGCGACGCATCTGCTCCTCTTCTCCTTCCTGGCGGAATCTTCTATCGCGCTCCTGGCGGCGCAGCTGCTCCTCCTCTCTTTCCTGGCGGAATCGTCTGTCGCGCTCCTGGCGGCGCAGCTGCTCCTCCTCTCTTTCCTGGCGGAATCGTCTGTCGCGCTCCTGGCGACGCAGCTGCTCCTCTTCTCCTTCCTGGCGGAATCTTCTATCGCGCTCCTGGCGACGCAGCTGCTCTTCCTCCCTTTCCTGGCGGAGCTCTTCTTCCTGGCGGAATCGTCTGTCGCGCTCCTGGCGACGCAGCTGCTCCTCCTCCCTTTCCTGGCGGAGCTCTTCTTCCTGGCGGAATCGTCTGTCGCGCTCCTGGCGACGCAGCTGCTCCTCTTCTCCTTCCTGGCGGAATCTTCTATCGCGCTCCTGGCGACGCAGCTGCTCCTCCTCCCTTTCCTGGCGGAGCTCTTCTTCCTGGCGGAATCGTCTGTCGCGCTCCTGGCGACGCAGCTGCTCCTCCTCCCTTTCCTGGCGGAGCTCTTCTTCCTGGCGGAAACGTCTGTCGCGCTCCTGGCGACGCAGCTGCTCCTCTGCTCCTTCCTGGCGGAATCTTCTATCGCGCTCCTGGCGACGCAGCTGCTCCTCCTCCCTTTCCTGGCGGAGCTCTTCTTCCTGGCGGAATCGTCTGTCGCGCTCCTGGCGACGCAGCTGCTCCTCTGCTCCTTCCTGGCGGAATCTTCTATCGCGCTCCTGGCGGCGTAGCTGCTCCTCCTCCCTTTCCTGGCGGAGCTCTTCTTCCTGGCGGAATCGTCTGTCGCGCTCCTGGCGACGCAGCTGCTCCTCTTCTCCTTCCTGGCGGAATCTTCTATCGCGCTCCTGGCGGCGTAGCTGCTCCTCCTCCCTTTCCTGGCGGAGCTCTTCTTCCTGGCGGAATCTTCTATCCCGCTCCTGGCGACGCAGCTGCTCCTCCTCTCTTTCCTGGCGGAGTTCTTCCTCGTGGAATTTTCTGTCGCGATCCCGGCGAATCGGCTGTTCCTCACGGCGCAGCTGCTCCTCCTCCCTTTCCTGGCGGAGCTCTTCTTCCTGGCGGAATCGTCTGTCGCGCTCCTGGCGGCGCAATTGCTGCTCTCTTTCCTGGCGGAGCTCTTCTTCCTGACGGAATTTTCTATCGCGGTCGCGGCGGAGCTGCTGCTCGCGTTCCTGGCGGCGCAGCTGCTGTTCCTCACGTCGCAGTCGCTCTTCCTCCCTTTCCTGGCGGAGCTCTTGTTCTCCGCGGACTCTTCGGTCGCGCTCCTGGCGGCGCAGCTGCTCTTCCTCTCTTTCCTGGCGGAGCTCTTCTTCCTCATTGAGTTTTCTGTCGCGCTCCCGGCGAAGCTGTTCCTCGCGTTCCCGGCGGCGCAGCTGCTCCTCCTCCCTTTCCTGGCGGAGCTTTTGTTCTCTGCGGAATCTTCGGTCGCGCTCCTGGCGGCGCAGCTCCTCCTCCTCCCTTTCCTGGCGGAGCTCTTCTTCCTGACGGAATCTTCGGTCGCGCTCCTGGCGGCGCAGCTGCTCCTCCTCCCTTTCCTGGCGGAGCTCTTCCTCACGGAGCTTTCTGTCGCGCTCCCGGCGAAGCTGTTCCTCGCGTTCCTGGCGGAGCAGCTGCTCTTCCTCCCCTTCCTGGCGGAGCTCGGGCTCCCCGCGGAATCTTCTGTCGCGCTCTTGGCGTCTCAGCTGCTCTTCCTCCTCACGGAACTTTCGGTTTCTCTCCTGACTGCGTCTTTTCTCTTCTCTTTCTTCCCTCAGTAGCTCCTCTTCCTCTTGGAACTTCGCATCTTGCCTTTTCGCTTCTCTTTGCTCCTCTCGCTCCAGCTGTTCTTCCGCAGGGAATTCCCGGTCGCGCTGCTGTTGGCGCCTCCTTTCTTGCTCTAGCTCTCTCTTCTCTTCCTCTTCATCTTGCAGGGGCCGCCGATCCTGTCGGAAAGGTCTGTCCAACGCCTGAGAATCATCCAGCTGCCGGATCTTTTCTTCATTCTCTCTGCGTTTGGAGAAAACCCTGTTATTACGAACTTCCTTTTCTCTTTCTGGTTGCCATTGCCATTTCAGATCACCGCGCTGATCCTCATCCTGGAACCGCTGCTTCCTTTCCCGCTGCTGCTCGTCCTCGAGATACAGCTCTTCCTCCCGATATTGCCTGTCCCGCTGCTGGCGCCTGCTTTCCCTCCGCAGCTGCTCCTCCTCCTGCTGCAGCTGCTCTTCCCGATATTGCCTTTCCTGCTCCTGGCGCCTCCTTTCCCTCAGCAGTAGCTCTTCCTCCCGCTGCCGCTGCTCCTCCTTCCTGAGCTGCTCGCGCTTGCCGGGTTTGGCGTACAGCGTGTGGTGGCGTCTTTGACTTTCTTCCTCTAGTTGCCACCTCAAGTTCTGGTCGCGGCGCTGCTCCTCCTGACGTCGCCTCCTCTCCTGCTCCTCGGAGAGGCTGTCTTGGAGCTGTCTGGCACGCTCAGGTCGCTGGAGCTGTTCCTCTTCATCGAAGCGCAGTTCCTGCTCTCTCTCTCGCCGCTGGAGGCGCTGCTCTTCCTCTTGGCTGAATCGTTGTTCCCGCTCCTGGCGCTCCTCTGCTCTCAACTGCCTCTCCCGCTGCTCGCGCAACTGGGGTCTGGCCCATAGCCTCTGGCGGCGCTTTGCGCTCTCTTCCTCCGTCTGCCACCGCGGGTTGAAGTCGCGACGTTGTTCCTCCTCCTCCTGCTCCCTCAGTTGCAGCTCACGCTCCCGGAGCCGCCTCTCCTCTTCCTGCTCCTGGCGACGCCTCTCTTCCTCCTGCTCTCTGCGGCGTTTCTGCTCCTCCTGCCTGCGAGGCCTGGAGTAGACTTTGCTCTGGCGTGCTTCAGCCTCGCTGTCTAGCTGCCATTGCCACCTTTGGGTGAGGCTTTCATCCCTCTCCCGGGCCTGTGCCTGCTCCTCCTCTTCAGACAACTCCTGCTCGCGCCTCTCCTCCACCTGCTCGCGCCTCAGTTGCTGCTCACGCCTCTGCAGCTGTCTCTCTTCCTCTTGGCGCTCCCTCTTCAGCTCTTGCAGCTCTTGCCTTTGCAGCCTTTCATCTTCCTCCTGGAGCGCCCTCTCGCGCTGCTCTTCTCGCTCTCGCCTTTGCAGTTGCTCTTCCTGGCGCTCCCGCTGCTCCCGCCTCTCTCGCCTTTGCTGTTCTTCTTCAAGATACTCCTCAGCATCTCGATTCTTGCGTCTCCGCAGCTGCTCTTCCTCTGCTCGGTGCTCTTCCTGTTCTTGCCTTTGCAGCCGCTGCTCTTGGTCTCGGCGCTGCCTTTCGCGCTGCTCTTGTCTCTTTTGCGTCTTCCTTTGCTCCTCTTCCTCAGCGCGCTCCATCTCCTGTACCTGCCTCTTTTGCCAGCGTCGGTGACCAGGTTCTTCATCCAATCGTCTGTCCCGGGACTCGAATCTCCTTTGGTCTTCTTGTCTGCGATCTTGTAACAGGTTTCCCTTCCCTTCATCCTGGACTCTTCTCTCCTCCTCCTCTAGCCCCGCGGCCTGGCCAAGAGCATAATAGCAAGCATGAGCCACCTTGAAAACCAGCAGGAGGAATTCATTGAAATCGACATGTCCGTTACAGTCGCGATCCAGAAGTTCCAGGATCAGATCTACTGTCTCAGGGTCATGTGGTCTCTACGAAAAAGATGAAAACAAAAATTTACCATGTACTGTTTACAGGCAGTAAAATTTTATTAACATTTATTTTATGCTAACTCTGGAGATATTCAGAGCAATTAGAAATAAAGCCCAGTGTGTGTCAAGTCATAATTCCTCATGTAAAATGTGAACACCTCATTTCAAAGCATACATTTGTTGGCAATTTTTGTATCTTATAATTTATTGCTGATCGAAATAACACAAGTGCTCTTTGGCTGGGTCAACAAGAATGTACTCATCCTCAAGAGAGAGATAACATGGAAATTTATGAAGCTTTCCAGCAACCATTTCTGTTTGAAACAGCCAGTACTTCTGATCTGATTTCTAGTCCATGTTTGAAAACAAGCCTAGTGTGTAATCCCACAGGCCTGTAATCCCAAGTACTTGGTAGGCTGAGGCAGAAGGATCACAAGTTCAGGGCCAACCTGGGCAACTTAGCAAGAGCCTGTCTCAAAGCTGTAAAAGAGCTGGGGACATAGCCCAGTTGTGAAGCATTTGCCTAGCTTGTACAGGACCCTGGGCTCAATCCCCAGTATCGTGACAAACAAACAAACAAACAAAAAACTTAAAATATTTATGGCAAAACCATTTTAGTAGAGAACAGGCTAATTTCAGATCTTGAAGCTTGGAGGTACATTTAAAGCCTTCCAAATCTAGTTTGATTTGTCCTCTTTGGTGGCAATGTCCCTTGAACAGCTCATTCTTATTGACAGTGCCATCAAGTACATGAACTATTTGTTACCAGCTTCTTTAATACTCATGCTACAATATTAACTAAGTACCTTCAGACTTCGAAAGGAATGAGGGGTATAGTGTAGACTTGGCATGGTATAAAATGAATATAAGCCATCATTCCTTGCTGTGTTCTCTCCTGAAGAAAATTCATAGTCCTAAAATAATGAAGAGATTTCCTTTTCTTGTTAGTTCTTACCCGAAGGACATCTCCAAATTCTCTTTCAAGGAGGTTCTTTAGGTCTTTCTTGCTTAGAGCTGCCCCATCACAACCATGTGAGGCATACTGATTGAAAATTTCAGTGATATCGAAGACGCTTTTCAGAAGTGGAGACATTTTTTTCCTTCCTTCAAGTTCAGTAAACCTAGAATAATAAAGTAGAATCTTGAATCAAAATTTTATTTCTGCTTTTGGGAAGTTTCATTCTCACTGTTTGAGGCAGATCTCTAAATAATTTTCAGCAGTAGTTATTTTCACCTTTGACTTTCAGAGCATTTTATCCTTGAATATTGATTCAAAAGGATGAAGAGATACTGAGTGAGAAATTCCAAGCCAGAAAATAATCTCCAGATAATCTTATGACCACCTACTCACTGTCTATTCATTATGGACTAACTATATCCTTTCTCTCTCTCTCTTTCAGCTCTCCAGCATATTTCAGAGTAGATAGTGAAGAGTACCGGAATTTAAATTTGATATATTGCTACTTATAAGGAACTTCTTCTAAAGTTGGACAGAGGATAGGTGAAATCTAAAAGATGAAGGAAGACTTGAGTACATCTTAAAGTGGCTAGCCCACACAGTTCATTGTGTCAGCAAACATTTGGTAGCAAATAAAACCATGAAAAGGGAATAGGAATTATTCATTAAAGTCCATAAGACATCAAGAAGTATAATTTATAAGTCACCAGTTCTAAGATTAAACCCTGCTTCATTCTGGTCAAAAGATGACATTGTAACATTCAGATACACTAATGCAGAAGACATAGGGTGCATGTTACCTGCCTTAAGTTAGATATATTAAGGGTATTTCACATATGCACTTATTGAAAGATTTTAAGAGGTCCTTCCTGATTGGCAGAGTCAATGGGCCAAACTGAGCCGGGAAAACCAGATGATAATGGTCTTATGGTAAACCCTTGTTAAACCCCAATAAACCATTCAAATCTTGGCATTAGAGGCTGGGGTATGTATAAGAGCTCAGTGGGCTTGCCTAGCATGCACAAGACCCAGGGTTTGATTCCCAACTCTGCAAAATATAAAAAAATACCCAAACCAAAACAAGAAATTAGCCAGCATCAGAACAATGTTGAAAGAACACATGGATGTCTTTGTTGACTGCATGTACACAGTGGTTCATCCAGGTGACTTCTTTATCTACATTTCAATTCTAGTACCTTAGATGCCATAATTATATGAAGATGGCCTATATGAGGTAAAACAGATATGAAAAGAGACTAGAGGTTTGGCAAACTTTTGAGATGGCAATATTTAGGAAAATAAGCTCCATCAGAGCCACATGTAATCATTCCTTGATGTGCAAAAGTATTGGGTTCAGAGCCTTGAGAGAAGGGCCCTGACTCCAAGTTATGGGTCCAACTATAAGAAGATGGGATGGAGTAAATGAGAACTAGCCACCACTGTAAGATCCCTTCTGGCACAGAGAACCTGCCCAGCACATAGAACTTGCCCTCATTCCCCCAACATCTACAATGGCTAGACAGAAGAAGAATCTCACAGAATGTGATCCCATAGAATGGGACTTACCCACTTTACCAGAGGAGGACGTTGAGTGCTCGCTGACACTGCTGGCAAGTGTACTGGGTAACTGGGAGCTGGGCCTTTTATAGGGGTTTTAATTGTGCCCTGGAGAGCAACTTGGGAAGGAGACACCCACTCTGTGGGATGGCCTGATTCATTCCAAGCCTAGCTCCACCTTTGTCTCCACGAATGGCTTGTTTATCTCACTATTTGCTCACGTAGCTATTTGGCACGAGGTTCATAGACCTTGCCTCCTGACAGCTAGGGTACTGGCCTCACCTAACATAAAAGGGTAGAATATTTGGCTGAATTTCTAATTTTCTCAAATTGTTAAAACTAAATTAAACAATAAAACAAAGGTATTAAATGTTCCAAGCTTTAATTGATTATGACTTCATTACAAAGGAGCAAACTCTGAGCCATTTACTTTATAAAAGATGTAAGTTCTAGGTTAGAATTAAACAATCTTTGAAATAAACTGATGAGAACCAATTAATTTCTCCATGGCATGCTCATAAGCCTTGCCTGAAAAAATTCTAGGACAGTGAGAAAGAGATAAGGAATTGTTAAACGTTTCTCTAAAACATGAACATGGCAAAACATTTTACATTTGTCTTCTTAGGTTTTATGATAATGGTTTCCCTACAGATTGGGGATTGCCTCTGCAGTAGACAATTTTGGTGTGTACCTTAAAATCGGTTTTTATTAAACTGTTATAAGAAAACATGAAAGTGTGAAATTTCATTCTTAGAGATATTAGGTCTAAGTGAAGTTTGTTCATTTCTATTCTCATTAGCATATTGATGTCCCTGGAGAAAAAGAGCTAATGTAATGCATTATTGTAGATATAATCATCCTTCTCAGCCTAAGTTACTAATGATTATAACATCTAAACACTTGAGTTTGCTTCTCCTGGAAGCACATTAAGGTAATCGGTCATTCTAGCCCATTATAGCTATCAGGGCTTTCTCAACCTTGGCGATCATTTGTGAATCTCTGTGCTGTTTCATTGTAAGGAACTAGGTTTTATTCCTGGTTGTCAGCGACTCCCACCCTTACATTTCAGACTACTTGAGACTTTGGTTCATAATAGGTTTATGGAGACTATTAAATGATTCAGTCGCTTCTCTGCATTTCTGTCTCATCCTTCGTTCAACAGAAGCAAGTATTGGTTTTCTGAATTTTGAAGAGACTTTAGGGCCCTTCAGTGGCACATAAAAATACAGAACCTAAACCTAGATGGCTATTTTTTTAATGTGAAGACTGGTCCAAATGATAGCAGAGTTGAATTTTATTTGCTTCCTTAGTTGCTGCTATCCCAGATGTGGGGTTAAGAGGAAGGTGGAAGTGATAGGAGATAGGAAAAATAATTGTAAACCTGGCTGCCTTCTGCCTCCTTAAGGGCTTCATTACTGAAGTCTGTGATTTAGAAGTTTTCATTGAACTGTCAGAACTGTCACTATTTCATAGGCTTAGTGAGTCAATTTGATGTGACAGTTCGTAGTGAGGCTTGAAGACTTCTTTTGTTCTTCTATTTAGGGTTTTATACAGTTCCCTTAATCTTTGGATTTTAGGTCCATAATGAACACTGCAACCAAGACACTGCAGAGATCTTATAGAGGGCTGTAGCCCTTCAGGAGATTAGCTGCAGAAGGCTTGCTTTAAGTCTGCTTCTATTTTTATCTGCTTATGTGTGACCTTTGAGGGAACTTCAGCCTAGGTTCCCACTCTGAATGAAGCTAGATCTTACTTAAATCTAACAATGGCTTTCTTAGAGACTCTTGTTTAAAGTCAGTACAGTATAAGGAAAAATATTTTAAAACCTGCAAGAAATTCAGAAAATTTACCTCTCTTCCTTTCTGCATCTTACTGCATTAGTAAGTAGATTCAAATGATAAATTCTATAATCAGTAGTGATATCCTCCTGATAAAGTGGCCCTTATTGATATATAATGCTCTTTTATTTTAAACTGGGTCATTATTTAAGAATATCATTTTACTAGGAGTTCTTGACATAATGTTTGGACAGGGGAAAAATCAATTGTTTTCTATTTTCTTAAAAGATGGTAATATATCAAATTTCTAGTTTCTTAAAATATCAAATTTTTAGTTTCTTAAAAGATTGTAGAGAAATTTCAAGTCCTCACAAATTGTTTTGGTCTAATTTTTTTTACAATCATCTGGAAATTCTTGAAATGTGGTTGTGTCCAGCCATTGTGAGTCATCAAAAAATAATTGTGTTTTAAGCTGGGCATGGTGGAGCACATCTGTAATCCCAGCAACTCAGAGGCTGAGGCAGGAGGATCTCAAGTTTGAAGACAGTCTCAGCAAAAATGAGGTGCTAAGCAACTCAGTGAGATCCTGTCTCTGAATAAAATACAAAATAAGGCTGGGGATGTGGCTCAGTGGTTGAGTGCCCCTGAGTTCAACCCCCGGTACCATTCCCCCCACCCAAAAAAAGGTGTTTTTATAATATGAAGATCTCTATATTTTTATTTTTTATTTTTTTAGTTGTTAATGGACCTTTATTTTATTTATTTATATGTGGTGCTGAGAATTGAACCCAGTGCCTCACACTGTTAGGCAAGTGCGCTACTTCTGAGCTACACTCCCAGCCCACTCTATATTTTTATAGACAAAAAGATTTTCCTTTCTAACTCTTGGTATTGAAGTCAAAGAATATTATTAACTGACCCAGAAATGGATATTCTGCAAATGCCCTTCTTTTCATTTGGTCCAGAACACATCTACAGTATTATTCTAGTAACTGGCTTTGAGACTTGGGTTCTTTATTATAGAAGAATTGAAAAGAGAAAAATATTTATGTCACTCAAATGCTTTACTATCACAATAATCATGGCCCTCTCAGTGCCAAAATCTTCAGATGTGAGGGTCTGATGGATTAAGAAACAAAGAATTAAGGAAGCATTAGTTCTTCCTGATTTTTATTTCATTCAAGGAATCTTTTCCCATTTCCTCCTGTTAGAACCCAGAAAAGGTAGATAATAGATTTGGTGTTCTGTGGCATTTTTTAGGCCCAGGTTCTGTCTGTGATTAGATGGATAGATTCCAAAGTGAAAATTTAGATAAAGCGAAGAAGATTCTAGGGTCATATTCAGCCTCACGGAATTCTGAGGATCAAATATGAACCATGCTATCCATGTTCCAGGAAAATGTCCAAAGTAGAATGATTTTAGATGACTTTGAAAGAAATAACATCCTTTTATAAGTTCTTTAAACACCTCTATGGAGTGACTTTTTCTTTGACTTGATGTATTATATCTTTCAAGTCTTCCTATTGTTTTCACTTAGTCATTGACCTGCCTCCTGGGTTCTCATCTCTGCCCAACCAAAACCTAACACGGTTTAGTTGAAGTCACATAAATTCCATCTCCTCCCCCAAACCTTTCTGGACTTTTACCTGCCATGATCTTCCACTTAAATTTTCCCCCACAGCATGCACCATCAGTGTCACATACCCTAGTGCTAGTTAATGTCAGTTGATGTGTAATTTTGAGTTCTTCTCTAATTTAATGGATGCTTATTTTGTCTTCTCAATTAGGTTTTATGTTCCTTGAAAGTGGTGCCCTACCTTTTCTTTCTTCTAGGTGTTTAATAAAATCCTTGCTGATATGTTATAATTTTATTGCATTGTGGCAGTTTAAGTGGCCAACTGGTCAGAATGAGATGAGTTGCTTACTCTGGAATAGATCATCCGTTTCGGTGATGGTTTGAGGATGAGGGTACTCACCATAATGGGAGTCAGCCCTTCTGGGGCCTCTTTCTAATTTTGCCACGTACAGGGCAGATGACAGAGGAGGCAGTACTCCACCCCTCTCTGCCTTCTCCTATGTCCATCACTTCACCCCTCTGTTAAATGAGGAGCTGTAAGATATGAATCCCTTCCTCATTGGGGAGCTGTGATAATTACAGCTTGTAAAGCATTATGTGATTCTTAGATATAAAGGGCTAATTATTATGATCATTAATAATTCTTAATTTTTATCTTCTTTAAGGTAAATTATCCTTACTTTAATTACACCCCCACCCTGCTAGTAATTATACCTCTAAGAGTCAGCAGATGCTTTCATCTTACGTCATGCCATGCAAGGTGACTGGCACCTGCACCTAGGGAGAGCACTTCCACCTTCCATCCATTCCCACTGTCGCCTAGGGTAGCAGAGGACTCCTGACTTTCTGTCATTAGACTGGTCATACATTTCAGGTTATTTGTTTTCTTTGTCCTATAATTGTATCTGTATCCTAACCAGTGGCTCCTCAATCTCACAGAACTTTGGAATTTGTCAAAAGACACCCAGAATGGGACAGATAAATTTAATTTTTTTTTATAATTTAATGAATACTATGAATGATGGAAGCAGGAATCTTTGATTAAGCCAGCAAGACTTTATGGAATTTATTATAAAAAGGTCTCTGCTGCCATATGAAAGAAGGATCAGAGTTCCTCAAGGGTAGATGTGCTCTATAACATTCTATATTCTTCTTGGACTTAGCTCTGCTTCTAGTAGAATGATAAGCCATTCTTTGAAATGAGAAGAGAGAATGTGTACCTAAAGAATTAAAAAAAAATTTTGAGAGAGGTTTTGCTTCCAACAAAAGGGCACATCATAATTGAGTTGAAGCTAAAGCAAAACATAATCACATTTTGAGTTGTTGGAGTGAAGGTCATGGCCTCCCCAATATGGAAAAGAGCACAGAGGGGCATGTGCTAGTCTAGTTTAGAATGCTGTCTCCAAGCCCAGATATTCAGTTGCTACTTCATGGCATGATATAGTTACTGAGTTCTAATCTTGGGTGTTGCAGCACTTTAATACCATCATCCTGTGCCTAAAGTAAGGATGGAGGAAGAACAAGGCAGTTGGCTGTGTGGCAATCAATGCTCAGAGTATTTCATGGCATTCATCTGACCCTTCCTCTTCAGAAGGGTGCGGTGCTTCTTTGGAGCTCTGCTTTCCCTCTATCCCCAGCATCCTTCTTCCTTTTTTATTTGTTATTTTTAGTTATACATGACAGCAGCATCCTTCTTTTAGTTTCTTTCCTGTGCTCTTTTCCTCTCCTTTTAAATTTCCCTCCCCACTTGCCACCTTCAAAACCATTCTAAACTCAGGTAGAGAAATAGGATAGGAATGAAGGAACTTTGGGAGGACCAATCAAGGTCCTTCTCCCTTTGCCTCAAGTGAAGATCTGATTGAATTCATTAGCATTAGTGAAGAAGGGGAAGACAGGCAACGGGTGTTTATTGGTTCTTCTCACAGTAAGTCTTCATTGTTGTTGTTATCCATAAGCATTTATTGAGTCCTCTATTCTACACCAGGCATGGTATTGGAGCTCTTACTACAAAGCACTCCATCTACCTCTTAATGGTTTGGAGTGGGATATGTTGCAATAAGAAAAGTTGAATTCTGGAAAGAAGACTATATATTAGTAACTAATTTGTGTAGTAGTCCCTTGATATTCAAGGGAGGAGGTTGGTTCCAAGATCCCTGTGAATAACAAAGTCCAAGGATGCTCCAGTCCTTTGTGTTAAGTTGTATAGTCTTTGCATACAATCATGCAGATCTTCCCACATGCTTTATTTCTAGATTACTTAAAATATAATAAAAAGGTTATGCAACATGCAAATGTTATGCAAATAATTGGTATTCTGTATTGTTTATGTATAATATAGTAGAGTGCCTTGTACCATGTTTGGAGTAGAATAGAGTTTAATAAATGCTTTATGGACCCAAAAGGTATCACCAAGCCCATCCCAGCTCTGGGCTCTTTGCTGGCTTACTGTAAGTCCTGGGCAGAGGGTGAATCATTAAAAGTTCATCTATAACTACATCTTTTGAAAGTATTTCCCAAATTGCAAAAAAAAAAAAAAAAAAAAAAGTGCTTTCAATAACATAAATTGGATCTTTAAAGTGAATTATAATCTACATGTTACAAATGGGGAATAATTACAACTTCTCATACGGAAAAAAAATCAGTTTTTCTGCTATAAATGTAAACATTTCTCTCAGGGCCATCCTATTTCAAAATCAGTGTTCAGAGTTACTTTTGTTAGGCTTTTAAAGGTGAAAAACTCTTTGAAAGTCTCTGAATACAGCCCCTAGAATATTAATTTAAATACCCTCATATGATCCATGGATGTCCACAGTACCTTGCTACCCAGCTAATCAAAACCAAATTAGGAACTACACTTGGCAAAGGGGAGTAAACACTGAAAGACACATCCTAAGCTTTCAAATGAGGATAGAGGTGAAGTGCTGAGTAATCTATAAGTTAAAGGAGGAAATGGGCACTGCTAGGTGAAGTGGTTTGGGAAGGCTTCAGTGAGGAGATGGGGCTTGTTCTAGATAGAATGAGCTGACAGGCCAAGGGGAATGGAGGCACTCCAGGGAGTATGAAGAAAGATGAGGTGAAGGAATAGGCAAGGTATATTTTGTAAAAAAGATAGCTGACTAGTCAGACTACAGAGGAGTAGTCTTGTTGACAAAGGACTGCATTTCCTTGGTCCTTTCAAAGGTTAACCTTACAAAAGAGAATGCTCATTTCAACCACTTATCCATTCACTTAGGAAGAAATTGAGTCCAGAAAGAATCAGCTTCCATGAAAGCAGGTTCTGTTTGTGGATTTATTCCCAGTGCTTGCCATTAGGCAGATACTCCGGAAATACTGATTGAAAGAGGGAATGAATTGCATTTATGTGTCATATACAAAATCATATACAAATGCCATGAACAGAAAGTCACCCTATAAGAGTTCAGAAGTAACTTTTTTTGATGGGGAGTTTAGGAAGAAGAAAAGTAGAAAAGAAACATTGAAGTCACAAGGAACCATAAGAAGGTGAGAGGTCACAGGTTATCCTTTCTAAATCCTACTGGGAGTATTGAAAGGGTGACCAGATTGTCAGAGCCCAGCAGATGGGAGGGCAAGACTGGTGACATTAACATTAATATTCTAGTTCTTGCTACACTGGCCTGGTCAGTGCCTTATTTTGGAGATTAAAAAGCAAAGGTTGGGGAAAAGAAATTATTTTTGCCACAGGGCTGGTTTCATATCTATATCTTAAAAGCAATTCCATGAGTATCACCTGAGCCAGTCTAGGCTTCCTCTGCTATTATTATTCAAATGAGGACTTTGAATAAGCAGAATTTGTCTCAGGAAAACTGCCAGGGGCACCAGCCGAGGTGAGGTTAAGGTAGATAGGTTCGGCCCATATTAGACAATGGTTCATGGAGAAGGCCTTCTCTGCCTAATTCAAGCATCTGCTATATTCATCCTGATCCTCTTCATTCAGCAAAATTTGATCAATTCATTCTAATCAAATTTAGAAAGTACTGACCCATGTACTGAGAACTCAAATATGGACCAGACATATCTCTGTCCTGCACCTTCAGACTAGTGGGGGAAGTTTGGACCTATAAAACATAATGGTGGGAGTCTATTTTTTGTTGTGATCATCGTCGTTGTTGTCAACTTGACAACTTGATGTGCAGAAACCAGACTTGGTCAAGACCAGTTTGTGCGGCTGATGAAGGCATGGGCAGATACCATGTCCTGTTATCAGTTACCAGGGCAGTGACTGCTGAGTGTCATGTGTGGACTTTGAAGACTTCTAGCTGCAGCTTGATTATAATCATTAAGCTTTTACAGGACACTGAATGTATTGCAAAGGGTTTTTACAATCTTTTTATTAGTTGTTCCCCATCCTGCCTAGCCTGAAAGAAGGACTGCCACCTCCGCTCTCTAGGTGTGGAAACAGGGACACTGTGGGGTTAAGTTGCCTGCCAGAGGTCATCCAGCGGCTGAGTTGGGGTTCCAACTTGTTGGATTGCCCAGATAGAGTTGGTTCCTTTGGGCCAATCTGTTGATATAAGGATCATGAAGATTTAGAGTAATGAAGTAATATCTTGAGAATATGGATGGTACCAGGATATTTTGAACTTTGTATCTTACTTTCCAATGTGAATTTTGTTTTTGGTGTCAAGAATTTGATGAATAAAAGTCAAAGAGAGGAAGGGAAAAAATAACAGAATGAATCAAACAACATTACTCTATGTAAATTTATGATTACACAAATGGTATGCCTTTACGCCATGTACAAACAGAGAAACAACATGTATCCCATTTGTTTACAATAAAAAAAAGCCTTACTACATTTCAAAACCACATACAAATAAATGCATTTTTTCCAGTTTAAAAAAAAAAAAAAAAAGTCAAAGAGACCAGTCATTACTCACCTTCATCTGATTCTCCCTTTCTCCTGTACCATTTATTCCCCCTGTTCTCTAAAGGAAGAAGTTAGTCCTGGACAAGTGATTCCAAGTTCCAAGCATTTAGGGAAGGCACAGATGGGTAGTTCTGATCATGCTGAATAGAGGTTCAATGAGTAGTTCAAGGTAATTCTCTTTTACTTGGAGATGGCATTATGATATCCTCTTATTCTCTATATAGGGTTTCTAGTCAATGTGCTGGTCATGAAATCTTCTTAGGTATTGATGTACTTCAGAATCTAATGTTACCTAAATTTAGGAATTAGGGATTAAGCAAATTGAAATAGGTTATTTGTTTTTTTATTCTTGTGGCACAGGACTTTTCAAGACCTCTAATATGCATTGTGAGTTTCCAAAGGGGGACTCTAGTATACAGCATTGCTGAAATGCATGAGCTGCCAACTCCGCTTTCCCCTTGATCTGTCTTCTGGTGGTAAAGGTTTATGGAATACCCCCGAGAAAGTGTGACCAAGCATATCCCAAGGCAGCACACAGTCCCCTTTCTTCTTTCTGTGGCTCCTCACTGGGCTTCATTTTGCTCTTATAGGAAGCATAGGCAAAATATCTTATCTACTGCATAAACCATTTAAGCATGAGCCTATAACAAAAGCCAGAAAATGAACCAGGCATCCTTTGAACTGAATTTCTATTTTTAGTCTTGGCTTATTACACCAACTGTAATGTAATAAGTGAGTTTGATTATAGAGTATGTGTTACCATAAGTTATACATAAGTTACTATAGGGATTTTTTTTGGAACAAGGTAGTGTCAGGGTGCAAGAATGTATCTTTAAGAATTATTAATTTTTTAAGAGATTCTGGCTGGCCATGTGGTAAATTAGGAGCCTGGGGGTCTGTGTTATGGGACAAACTCAATTGGTATTCTCTGTGACCTTAGGTGAGTCACTTAAACTCTCTGAGCCCGACATGTCTACCTATAAAATTATAATGACGCCTGCTTCCTCTCTGGGTTGGGAGTGAGGGGGTGTACTAGAATAAGTTAGATCATAAATTGTGAAGTACTTTTAGCTTATAGGGGAAAAAGAGCAAGAAGAGAATTTTAAGTTTCTTTATGTTCTTTTCTTCCCATAGCATCTAAATATGAAACCCTTGGAATATATCCATGAAGAGACGGGAAGAGATTTCTATGAATGGGACTGGCCTAGTGCCTTTGCAAGACCCCTACATTCACAAAACTTTATATGGAACACTGCCCTCCTTTAGGTTTAAAACCACTTGAATGCTGAATTTTGTTCTTTTTTCTTTATCAAGTGATAGTTTCTATTATTGTGGGGTGTGCAGTCTGATTATATTTCTGCATTAAATCTTTTTTCTACTATGTGTCAGGATTCAGAACAAAATCTTCATTAATTCTTATGAAATACTCATTTGCTGGAATTCAGGCACATTTTCTGAATATTTGTTCTCCTCTGACCTTTTCTTATCATCTGCCCGGGAAATCCAGGACTGGTGTCTCAGACTGTTCTTTATATCAGATCATCAGGATCTGACATCTCGGCAGTTTTGTGCTGTCAGGAGCCCAAACCATTCCAGTTTTTTGCTGTGCTTATATTATCATGATGCCCATTTTCAGAGGATGAGATGGAGGCAGAGGTTGGAAGGACTTGCCTGAGGCTTTAGGATGACTCATGAACGCAAGGGTGGAGAGATATGAGTGAGAGATTCTTACCCCCTGACTTCACTCCCAGATCCTGTACCATACAGTCCCTTTCCTCTCATGGACCTGCCTGCTTGGAAGTTGGGTTCCAGATCTTTTGTGTTACCTTTTCCCATTCATTGTTAATCTTTGATGTAATTCATTTATCTAATGTGTCATTTAGCACATTATCTCCCTGTGGTTCTCAGATCATTGCCGAGAGTTTCTCACCTCTCTTTCTACTTAAGATTTAGTACGAGCTGCAGTAAGTGTCATCCGTCATTTACTCCACTTATTTCAAATTCTCTGGGTTCTGGTTCCTGTGTCAGAGGGTTGGAATAATTATTTTACAGGATAAATGTAGAGTGGTTGCTCAGGAGGGATGGGAAACTATAATTTGTTAAATGCATTCCATTTGTCATGCTCTGTATGGGATACAAAAACAACATAATAAACCTATGAGTGTGGTGTTCATATTTTGCTGATGAGGAAGTTGAGGCATAGAAAGGCCAAGTGATCTGCTGAAGGTCATGTGACAGCAAAGTCTGGGAGCTGACATTTGGTCTATGGTCTTTTCCACGAGGTCCTGCTGCCTTGGGTTTTGCTAACTACTCTTTTGGTAGTCACACCTCTCATTATTTGCATAATTATAATTTATTATGTTAATGCAATGATTTATGGCTTCAGAAAGATTTCAAAACTTTTATTTTATGCTTGCAACGAACATGAAATAGGCACTGCATATAACCACATCCGCCCCCCTCTTATTTTAGATGAAGAAACTGATGATAATGAGGGTATTTTGCCTAGTGTTCCTCATCTGGTGACCAGTCTACATCATATAATCTATTATCAAATTATTCTTCCTCAAATACTATTTTTATTTATGTTACTCTTCTGATTAAGAAGCTTGCAGTGACCACCTATTAATAAATATATAATTGTTAGCCAGTTGTTCAACCTTTTTTGACAGCTGGCCCTCCCCAGCGACCATTCATTCATTTGTTAATTTGTTCAACAAACCTTAATTAAACACTTGTGATGTACAAAGAACCATGGATATAAAGAGAAATAATACATGGTCCTAGCCTTTTAGGAGATTACTGTGTGGTCAGGGAGTCATCCAGATCAACCCATTATTTTAATCCGGGATAAGAAAGGCTATGACAAAGGGTATTAAGGGAACACATTGAAGGGGCACTTCATCTATAAAGTGGGCTCAAGGAGGATAGCTTAGAGGTCTGCCAAATCCTGTGGGACAAGTTGAGTGTAGGGTGTGGGGTAGGGAGTGATGAGAGGTTAAGTTAGGAGAGCTAAGCAGGGGAGATCATGAAAGATTTTGTGGGCAAAAGTAAGGAGTATAGATTTTATCCTACAGATGATAGACAGCTAAAATAGAATTTTAGGCAGGAGATGACATAATCAAGTTTGTATTTTAGAAAGGTCACTGTGGCAGTAGCATTGAGAATGGATTGGAGGAGGGCAAGATAGGAAACAGTGATGATTTAGTAAAATAGATGAAAATTGAGAGTCTGAAATAATGTATTTGTAGTTGGGCTGGAGAAAATATTTTAAATTGTAAAGAAGTAGAGTATTTTAAATTAGAGAAGTAGAAACACATAGGGCTAGGCGAAATATTGAATGTAGAAGGTGAGGAAGAGGAAGGCATCTGGCAGATTTGGCTTTTGGCTTGAGTAGCACAGAAGATGGTAGGGTTGTTTACATGGCATCTTAGCACATTTTCTGTTGCTAAAATAGTATACCTGAGATTGGGTAACATAGGGAAGGGAGGTTTATTTTGCCTTATGGTTCTGAAGGATAAAAAGTTCCAGAGTAGGTGACTGCATCTTGTGAAGGCCTCAGGCTTCTTCAACTCAAGTCAGAAGATGGAAAGGCAGGGGGGCACGTGCAAAAGAGAGCAGAAGAAAAAGAGGACCAGATTCTTTATACCAACCTACCCTCACAATAACTAATCAAGTCTTCTGGAAACTAGACTAATCCTTTCATGAATGTACCCTCCCCATGACCCACGTACCATTTAAAGGCCCCAGCACCTCTCAATACCATTAAATTGGTAATTAAATTCCAGTGTGAGTTATGGTGGAGACAAACACATTCCAAACCACAGCACAGGGAAAAGGACATGGAAAGAGGATATCCATTTTGAACATGCTGAGTTTGAGATGCCTGTGAGACATTTAGGTAAAATGGTCCAGGAGGGTAGTAGGACACATAGGTCTGGAACTCAGAAGAGAAATCTTGGATAATGGTATAAGTTTAGAAGCCATCTGGAAGAATTTGATGGTTGAAATCACAAGCAAAGGTAAGATTGACCAGGGGGAAAGGGGTAATGCAGGGGTTGTGCATTAAAACCACTTGGGGGAACTTCTAAGAATGCAGATTGCCAGAGCCACACTTCAGACCTATAACATTAGAAATCCTAGAAATGGGACCTCAGCACCAGTGTTTTAGAATTCTCTGGATGACAAAATGGAAGCCAATGTTGAGAAGAATCTGTTTGAGAGAAACTGTAAGGGCCTCATTAAAGGTGATAAAATAAGAGAGAAGCCAAAGAAGTTTCCAAAAGAGTGGGAGAATCAGGGAAGGGGTGTTATGGACACTAAGAATGTATAAGGTTGAATTCACTTTCCTACATAATATTCAGTTACTCCCTAACACAGCTTCTCTTATAGGGACCTAATCCATTTACTCTTCCCTGCATTTTATCTGGTAGATGCTCCTCTGTGTCTTGGCTGAAACTCATCCTGATGCTCAGGATTAGAGTCCTTCTCCAGGATGCCAGTCTGTGTTCATTCAATTAAAGATTTAGTTCAAAGTTGCTCCTCCAAGGAATGTTTGATTGATTTTATCTGATTCTGATTATTTCTTTTTTGGTGCTCCAGTGCATTTATTTCTATGCCAAAGATGGTCTAGTTGTGAGACACTGGCAAGAGTCCTGGGTTTTGACTCTCAAGTTCTGGGTTCAAGTTCAAGCTCTGCTG
This sequence comes from Sciurus vulgaris, assembly GCF_902686455.1. Classification (NCBI taxonomy): domain Eukaryota; kingdom Metazoa; phylum Chordata; class Mammalia; order Rodentia; family Sciuridae; genus Sciurus; species Sciurus vulgaris. The sequence goes on from NC_136461.1 coordinate 113,439,162, forward strand.
CATGTTAACTAGCTTGACTGTCTTGGGAAAGTCACCTAAGTTCATTGGTTTACCTGTAAGGTATTCATAATAATAGTGATTTTGAAGGGTTGATATGAGATTTACATGTAAGAATGTGAAAATCTATATATATATGGGAGGGTGATATCAATGAAATGTCAGAATAGTAGTTTCTAGCACTAGTCTCTGTGATGGTTAATTTTGGGTGTCAGTTTAACTGGAATGAAAGATACCTAGAAATTTGATAAATCATTACTTCTGGATGTATCTGGACTGACTCATGCTATCAATTTCTCTGATTGCATAAATAACATTTCTCTGATGGTGCATAAATAACTTTAAAATTAACTATAAAAGTTAAAAGACAAAGTATTAAAAATAGCTATAGCTATAATAATTTGTTAATGAATATGTAATATAGAAAGTTGTAAATTGTGGGGCCTAGGATATAGAGAGGGTGATGCTTGACAGTGTATCTGACATGGAATTGGGTGGAAAAGAGAGTAGGGCACAGTAGTTGGGGATGGTGAGAGATGGATGAGGTGTTGAATCACATGTAATGGTGCCAAAGTAGGGCCCAAATCCTAAATTCCATCAGGGTGAGTGAATGCTGTATTTTCATGGACCTCTTTATGAAGCAAAGTATGTAATGGTTGCCATAAATGACAAGCAAGTGAAATGCTTTATATATTACAGTGGTTTGAATAAAATTGGGATGAATGGTTTCTAGAAAGCAGAGTACTCAAGTATGTGAACACCAATCTGCAAAAACAGTAAGAACTTCAAAAAGCCAACCAGGAACAAAATTCAGAGAGAAGATGAGAGGTACTGCCCCAGGAAAGAAGTTATTTGGTCTGTAACAGAAAAATGTTGAAGTAAAAATGAAAATGAACAAACACCTAGGACGGGAGATGATGGTGGTACCACCATCAGTGAGACACCTCAGTCTCAGAAGAAAAGACTTGGGCAAATCCTTTCGTTGAAAATGAGGAAACATTTATGAACGAAGTTAAAGTAAAGATTCCTGAATAGCTTAAACCATGGCTTGTTGTTGACTCAGATTTAATTACAAGGCAAAACCAACTCTTTTTATCTTCTTGCCAAGAAGAATGTGGATTTCATTCTGTAAGATTATGCCAAGTACAGGAAATCTCTAGGAAATACTAGGAGTATGCTGTTAATGGAGTAGGGGCAGGGATCAAAGAACACGCCAATGTAATGATGAGCAATCAACTGCTTTACAAACTTGAGAGACTACTGTACGCAGATATTCTTGCAGATCACCCCAATGTACCCATGTTCCAGGTACATGGAGCATCTGATTTACTGAGATTATTTGAACAAATTAAATTGATGTAGGCCTAATATACTTCTGGATGAGAAGGAGCTTGCTTTATTATTGAATTATCTTTATGATTTCCTAAAGTACCAGACAAAGAATCCTATAACTTTGCCTACAATTTTGCTTAGTTCCAGTGATTATGAAGTGTTTCATCAGAAAGCTGTGTGAGGTACTCTCAGGCACTTATGTTTGAATCTCTGTAAACAATTTTCATCCTTGGTCCTTTTCTTGTACTTTGAAGATGTCAGTATATGACAGAATTGATGTTTGTTTTGTGTTTGATTTTAAGCAGAGAAACTAAAAGTCCCCTTTTCTTTTAAACAGAGAAACTATGGCCCCTTTTTCCTTTCTCACTTTTTTTTTTTCGTTTCAAAGTTGCTACCAGTGTATTCAGTGGCAGACCACAGACAGGCATGCTGTCTGCCATTTCATTGCCTAGTTGACAAAGCTGCTTTTGCATGCTGGTGGTTCTATTCTTTGGCTACACTATACTTTAATAATATATATTAGTACTATATGACAAAATGCTCTGATATCTAGTGCCAAAGTTCTGTTTATTTTGGTTAATTGAACATATTCATCCATTTGTGCTCCTTTTAAAAAATGGTGCTTGTGGTAAAAATTCTGTCCTTTTAAAGTCATCCATGTAGTTCTGTGCTCAAATTGATGAAAAATGATGGCAACTTGTTTCATGGTTTTTGTATTTGTGTCTAGTGCATGTTTTAATATAATAGACACAATGCACTGCATAACTTAGTTTTCCGGACAAGTCAATCTTTTAGGAATTGTTTTTCAGATCTTCAATAAACATTTTCTTTAAATTTCAAAGAAAAGAGATGTAAATGGTGACACCAGTAACATTAAATGTTGAGGGAGGACAAAAAGTTTTTGTATGCAGTTAAATTGAGTTGTAATAAGTGGATATAACAACTAGAAGATGTTTCAAGTGAGCCTCATGGTAATCACAAAGAAAAAGACCTGTAGTAGATAACAAAAAACAAAGAGAAAAGAATCAAAGTATCTCACTATAACAAAACAAATAAACAAACATAAAACCACAAAGATAACTAGAAGAGAGAAATAAGAGAACTAGCAAAGAAAAGAATGAACAAGTGACAAGAGTAAATCCTCATCTATTAATAATCACTCTAAGTGTAAATGGCTTAAGTTTTCTATCAATAGACAAAGGCACTGTAAAATAAGAAAATTACAGGTTGATAACCCTGATGAATAGAGATGTAAAAATTCTCAACAAAATACTAGCAAATCAAATTCAACAGTCCATTAAAAGGCATCCAAAGGGTAAAGGAAGAAGTAATATCATCTTTACAGATGATATGATCTTATGTATAGAAAACCCTAAAGACTCCATCAAAAAACTGAACAAATATAAGTGAAATTGTTAAAATTGCAGGGTAAAGAATCAACATACAAAAATCAGGTGCATTTCTATATACCAACAGGAACTATGAGAATGGGGAGGCATTGGTCAACGGGTCCAAAGTTTAGTAGGCGTGGACCGAGGCGAAAGGAGGTCACGTGTTTGAGCGGGAGGGGGTCGTGGAGGGAGCGGCGATGCGTGCGCTTGGTATGCTGGGAGGGTTTGGTTGTGTTCCGTTGACAGCAGCAGGTGAAGCCAAGGCCAGGCGGCCGCGGGGCGAGCCTGTGACACGACTTCAGTAGTCGCGGGATTCCGGCATTGCGCTGGTAAAGGCAAGCTTTTCCTCGAGAGGTAATGTGGATCGGGCTGGCCTCACAATGAAGGTCAAGTACGACAGCGACCAAAGTCGAATCGAAAGTGGTAGGGTGGAGCGCTGAGGCGAATGTTGGGAAGGGGCAGGCTTTTCTAGGCGGGACAGGCCAGAACGAAGCGGGATCCTTCTATCTCCTGGCCTCCCAACACGTGTCGACACGGCCTGACTAATGTAGGGAGTGCTGAGGAGACTACCTCTGCAGGGGATTGTAGGTGAGTTTGGGAGATTGAAGCCAGAATTCCTGTTGGATTGCATTTTGTTGAAATGAGCAGTCGTAAATCAAAGAGTAACAACATAATACATGCAGAGTGCCTTTCTCAGGTACAAAAAAAATTATGTGAAAGATTTTGTCATCAGACTCCACATACTAACCTATTTGGAGTGCAAGTACAGTACAGACATTTAATTGAGCTGCTAAAAATAACTACTATCCTTGGAGAAAGTAACTCTGTACTCATTATTGGACCCCGAGGATCAGGAAAGACCATGTTAATAAATCATGCTTTGAAAGAACTCATGGATATAGAAGTGAGTGAAAATGTATTACAAGTTCACCTAAATGGACTGCTGCAGATCAATGATAAAATTGCTCTGAAGGAAATCAAAAGCCTGTTAAGTCTGGAAAATGTAGTTGGAGATAAAATTTTTGGAAGTTTTGCTGAAAACCTTTCATTTCTTCTGGAAGCTTTAAAAAACGGTGATTGTACTAGCAGTTGCCCAGTGATCTTCATATTAGATGAATTTGATCTTTTCGCTCATCATAAAAACCAAACAGTCCTCTATAATCTTTTTGACATTTCTCAGTCTGCACAGACTCCAGTTGCAGTTATTGGCCTTACATGTAGATTGGACATTTTGGAAGTCTTAGAAAAAAGAGTGAAGTCACAATTTTCTTACGGGCAGATACACTTAATTCATTTGGTTTTCCACAGTATGTAAAAATATTTAAAGAACAGTTATTACTACCTGTAGAATTTTCAGATAAGCATTTAGCTGAGAAGTGGAATGAGAATGTTCTGTGTCTCTCAGAAGATAGAAGGGTGAGAGAAGTTCTACAAAGACATTTCAATATCAGCAAAAACTTGCGGTCCTTACATACTCTATTCATGCTGGCTTTAACTTGAGTAACAGTATCACATCCATTTTTGACTGCAGCAGATTTAATGGAGACAAACGAGCTTTGTAGCATGGATTCTAAAGCAAATATTGTACATGGTCTATCAGTCTTGGAAATCTGTCTTATAATAGCAATGAAACATTTAAATGACATCTATGAAGAGGAGCCCTTTAATTTTCAAATGGTCTATAATGAATTTCAGAAGTTTGTTCAAAGAAAGGCCCATTCTGTTTATAATTTTGAGAAACCTGTTGTCATGAAGGCATTTCAACACTTACAACAATTAGAATTAATAAAGCCTTTGGAAAGAACTTCGGCAAATTCACAGAGAGAATTCCAGATGATGAAATTGCTTTTGGATAATACTCAAATTATGAATGCTCTGCAGAAATACCCCAACTGTCCTACAGATGTTATGCAGTGGGCAACATCCTCACTAAGCTATTTATGAACATGGCCAGCAATTAGTTTCAGCATTTCAGGCATACTTCTCCAAAGAACTGAAAACTGTTGTCCTTTTAACAAGAAATATTATTATGTTCCTTTATATTCATAAACATTTTTGTATTTATGGACAACTGTTGAATGTGTCATGTCTTGGCTGTGTCCTGCCTTTGAATCATGAATATTTTTGTGATTTATAATTCAAGCAGTCAATTTAGATTGATTGTCCTATAAGCAGTACAAAAGAATAAAATGTGACTACTATAAGGATCAGGGAAAAAAAAGAGTCCAAAGTTTTAGTTATTCAGAATGAATCAATTCTTGGAATCTAATGTACATACAGTTAATAATACTGTATTGTATTATGAAATTTACTAAAAGAGTAGGTCTTAAATGTTCTTACTACAAAAAAGTAATTGTGAGGTGATGGATACATTAATTAGCTTGATGGTAGTATTTAACAATGTATACATATATCAAAAAATCATATTGTACATCTTGAATAATACAATTTTTACTTGTCCATGATACCTCAATAAAGGAGAAAAAAAGCTATACCTAGGTGTAGTAGAGTAATATTACTAAATTTCATACTTGTAGTGGGTTGCTTGCCAGTCATTGCATAGTGTGTGTATGTTCAGTCTTCTAACTGGATTATGAGCTTTATGAAGACAAAAACTATACTGAGTTTCTCTTCTGATCCCATTTAGCTTTGTGGGATTTTGTGAATCTTAGGCTGAGTATAGCATCCCTGACAATGTTGGTCTCAGGTGACAGGACTTCTGGACCTTCAAGCAGGACTAAGAATCAGATGACAACCTGTAGATCATGGGATGTTACTTGAGACAGTATCACCTAGTCCAGAACTGGAGGCTCTGAACACGTATAAGAAAATTTTAGATGTGTGCAGAAAATGGAAAGGTTTGAAACCAAACCATCTCAAGAGAGCTCCTCATTGCTCTGAGGAAAATCTTAAGCCTACTAGGCCCTGCATGATTAGTGGGTCTGGAGAGTTACTTCATTAACTTTGGCTCCTATGACTTCTACCCTTGTTCACTTTGTATCCACTGCCTCTGTAACTCTTCCTTGAATACACCTGGCTTTAGGACCTTTGTAGCTGCTGTCCTTTCTGCTTGGAATGCTTCTCTCATATATTTAGTTGGTTCTTTTTCTTACCAGAATTCTTCAAGTCTTTGCTCTAATGTTACTGTCTCAGAAGACTGGCCCTTACCACCTCATCTAAAACTGTGATCCCACCCAACATTCCTTATTTTCTTTCATTGTATTATTGCTTTGCTCCGTAGCCCTTGATGCTATCTCGTATAATATGTTTTTTACTTATTTATTTCCTATTTTTTATTTTTGGTACTGGGGATTGAACCCAGGGATGCTTAACTACTGAGCCACATCCCCAGCCCCTTTTTATATTTTGTTTTGAAATAGGGTCTTGCCAGTTTGTTCAGGATCTCATTAAATTGCTGAGGCTGGATTTGAACTTGAAATTCTATTGCCTCAACCTCCTAAGCTGCTGAGATTACAGGTGTGTGCCACCATGCCTGGCCCTACTATTTTGTAATTAGGGTGTTGACTCCAGGAGAACCATATATGTACATATTTTTTGGTCTATTTAAAAAATTGCTCTATCCCTGGTGTCTTGATGGTTTTTGTAACATAGAAGGCACACAATATTTGTTGAGTGAATATATGAGTAAATATATGATGAATAAACTTTACTCATTAAGGACCACAATATTTGGAGCCAGTAGAAACCCAGTAGGCCAAGAAATCTAATTCTTTTCCTTACTCTAGTTTTCTGATAAGAGTTTATTTAGTTGAATTAGTGAAAATGTTTATTCATTCCCAAGAATAGATAACTCTTTAGCTTTCTGACTTGTTTTTCTTTCACAGGGAATAAAACCTAAAGATGAAGGGTCCTTGGTAGTTTATAAAGTCTTATTTCAGGCTCTTTTCTCTTGTATCTTCAGAATGTGGCTCCTCATCTTCTGGAAATACCTACTTTGCTTGGGAGGACATTTTCTAAAAATAAAGGCCCTTCCTTTGACCTTTAAGACAAATGGAGAGAAGAATTAGGTTATATTGGTTTGTAAATTTGTGGTAAAAACTTTCTGAAGAGGCTGATAACGTAAGTTTGGATATTTCATGAAAAGCTTGACTGAACTCACAAAATCTAGACCTACAATTAGTTGCTTGTGCAGGGGCACTTGAATGTGTGTGGAAAATCTTCTCTCCCTCTGCTTTTTTTCAGAGTGAGCATAGGAGCAGTGGCTGCATAGACCACTGGTCCTGCCTGGAGAGCAACTGTGTTGTGATTCACAAGCTCCTCGGTGCTCTGCTTAGACTTAGCGAGGGAGTGAATATGAAGTGTGACTTCCTCTTTAATTTCTCACCTAGCTACACCAAAGGTGGGGGGAAGGCACATGAGTGCACATAAACCAGAGTTTTATTGTTTTAAAACCAGATTCTGGCAGAGGCTGGGAGTCTGGTCATTTGGGAAAGATACCCAGGTAGAGATTTCTGGGTTCTGTGGGCGATTGCACTGGATGACCCCCCTGGGGAAATAGAATGATGGAGGTTGGTCACCTAGTCAATTTAGAAATCATTTAACTCAAATTCCATCCATTGCAAAGTCCCTCTGGGATAACCCTGACGGGTGGTCTTGTAGCCTCTTCTGAAGCAGGGTTAACAATGAGAAAATCTCTACCTCCTGAAACAGTGGACTTTGTTTTGGGGCTGTTACAAATATAAAGATATTTCTCCTAAAGTTGGGAAAACCTTCTTTTAATTTGGACTCCCTGGCTGTAGTCCTATTCTCTGGAGCAATTTAGAATGGCTCTTTATTCTATGTGGAAGTCTTCATAATACTTGCCAACACCTCTAACACCCTATAAGTCTTCTCTAGGAGAGGAGTCTTTATCACACTCTTCTGGAAGAACTTTAGGCTGCAATGTCCCTCATAATGTCTGGATCAAGCAGTGGCAGAGCAGAGTTCTATTTCCTTCCTATCTGGACACTGCTTGTGTTAATTTAACCTAATATTTTTAGCCTACTTTATTTCTTCTTCAATCAGTCAGTATGCTGCTACCCTATTATAATTAGAATCAATGAAAAACCTTAGATGGATCTCTCAGACCTACTGCGGGTTGAACCTGGTGACCATTTTTTCTACCTTCTCATGCCTTTCTAAAGATGACTCATCCTTAAAGGCCCAGGCTGAATGCTTCTTTCAGCAGGAATCTTAATAGTATTCTAGATGTAACTTTTTCTTCCCTTGGATCTTGTGTTTGATTATAGACCTAGTACAGTATTAAATAGGTTGATTTATGTGTGCCACCTCTCTCAATAGGCTGTGAGCTCTGTGACAGCAAGGATGGTTTGCTTCATGTTTGTGTGTCGTGTCACGTGTAGCTGTTCTAGCAAAGATGTGGCTTGATTCATACATTGGGTCTATGGATTACAATGCCCATTAGGTAGTCTGGTCTCACTGGGAGGCAGTATAATGATTTGAAAACATGAACTCCTGAAGTCAGATGCAGATTTGATTCTTTTTTGCTCCTTACAAGACATAAAACTTTAGGTAAGTTATTTGATCTCTCTGTGCCCCCATTTTCTCATCTGAAGAATGGGAGATGATTTTAAAAAACCACCATAACTTATTAGGATTCATGAAGTTCACATGGAATAAGGCAGAATCATGTGACTGTTTAATACTGTACTTGGCTAATATGCAGTACTTAGGGGAAGTTAGTATTGGTATTTTAAAAAATATTTTTAGATGTTGATAGACCTTTATTTTATTTATACTTGGTGCTGAGAATCAAACCCAGTGCCTCACACATGCTAGGTAAGTGCTCTACCACTGAGCCACAACCCCAGCCCAGTATTGGTTATTTTTTACTCCTATATGCAAACAATTGTTTTCTTCTTTTAGACAGCTCATATGGGATTGTGATTGTTTTTATGCCTCAAGGATTGTGAGTCTCGGATGGCAGACACCTGCCTCTGTAATGCCAGTGACCAGTAAAGTATCCAGAAAATTATCATCAGTGTTTGTTGAATGAATGAATCTGATACTTTTTTAACTACAAACTTAATGTTATACATATGTGAGATGCTGCTGCTATTGGTAGGCATTGCACTGTTGAACTTTAAAAAATGAATAAGATCAATGATCTCCTTGGCTTTAGAGTGTCTGTGGACTAGTATGAAAGACACACTTTCAAATTATGAATTTTAAAATAAGCAGAATGAATTAGAATGCCCCAATAAAGAATTGAGGAGAGTAGAAGCAGAGAGGTGGAGTGGAAAAATAAATGACTAAGGCAGGAGTGGGGGATGGCTTTGTGGAGATAAAATTCATAATCAGATTTAGGATGAATACAATATGATAGAAGAAACTCTTCTGTCATTTAAATCCTTATCATTCAGTAATGTCTAGGACAGTTGCCTCCTTTACTCTGAAGACTTATTTTGCCCCACACAATATGGTCCACCCTTCCTTTGAACCTCCATATACTTTCTTCTTTGGGCCTTAATACCTTCTTCTGTTATAGCTGTTGGCATTCATGAGGTGGTCAACAAATATTTTTATATCGAATCATCATTATAGGCACAGCTTAGTCCCTGCCTCTGCCCATGACAAGCTCTTCTAGGGCATGAGCTGTGTCTTTGCAGTTCTGTAGGACACAGAATGTGCCAGACATCATGCCAGGCATTTCATAGATCCATACAGACACCTGGGGAAGAAGATATTACATATTATCTGAATTTTAAAATGAGGAAATCAAGGATCAAGTCATGCAGGAAATTAGGTGTTTGGGCAAAGATTGGAACTCATTTCTTTTGGACTCCAAACTGCTGCTCTTAACTCCACAACATACTACACGGGGAATGGAGTGTAATGCCTAACAACTATTAAATTGACTAAATTTACTGAATAAACTTGAAACATAAATGTCTCATTCAGGGACAATCAAGGCTCGAGCAAGGCCTGGCAGTATTGGTTTGGGGACAGTGATATAGAACAAAACCAAAAACACAAAACAAAAGCTCCCAAAATCAAGCAAAAAACACATACAAAAGCAGTCACTAGGGATAGCCAATCAGGCAGGAACACCGCCTGTGTCCCTTATCACATCAGTAGTGGTTTCAACAGAAACTGGCGACAGGCCATAGGATAGAAATCTTACTTGGTCACTGGGTAGAGAGCGCCATACTGTGACCAGTTCCCCTTCCAATGTGCTTGTCATTTTGACTAGATCTCTTGTAATGATGTTGGGACTCTGGTGACCAGTAGGTGGCACTAGAACCCCATGGAGTAATTTCCTCCAGGTTGTATTCAAGGTGTTTTTCAACCTCCAGAATATTTACTGTTCCAGACATTATAAATTATATTGTGCCAACTCCTCATTTTAAGTTGAGAAAACTGGATCATAGTCTGGGGACACTAATGACCCAAGGGCAGATGTGGTATTAATAACAGCATCAGGAATGAACCTCAAATTTTCTGACTAGTCTAGAGCTTGAGTGCTCTCTCTCTTTCTTTGTCTCTCTGACTGCTGCTGTTTTTTTTTTTATTGTATTTTAATAAAATTTCCAGCCTTATTAAAGTATATTGACAAATAAAATCATAAAAATTTAAGATGTGCTGTGTGATGACTTAATATATAGGTGTATTTTAAAATGACTACCACTATGAAGTTGTTTAGCACATTTATCACCTTACCATTTTTTTTGTGATGAAGACATTTAAGATCTATACCATTAGCAAATTTCAAGTATACAATTCAGTATCATGATCTATTATAACTGTACTGTACATTAATCCTCCACAGCTTATTCATTGTATTACTGAAAGTTTTTACCCTTTGATCCACATCTCCTCTTTCCCTAAGCCCCCAGTCTCAGGCAGCCACAATTCTATTCCCTGCTTCCGTGAGTCCAGCTTTTTAGAAGTGAGTTCATACAGTCTACCTCTGTCTGGTTTCTTTCACTTAACATCATACCCTCAAGTTCCATCCATGTCATCGTGAGTTCCAGGATTATTTTTTCTTCATGTCTGAATAATATTCCATTACATATGCACAAACCCACACACACAAATCACCCTTTCTTTATTCATTCATCCACTGATGATCACTTGGGGTTCCATATCTTGGCTATTGGTAAAAATGCTGTGATGGATATGAGAGTGCAGGTATGTCTTCATAATATTGATTTTGTTTTCTTTAGATATATAATCAGAAATGGATTTGCTGGATCATATGGTACTTCTATTTTTAATTTTTGGAAAATTCTCACTGTTTTTCAAAATGGTTGGACCAATTTACATTTCCACCAACAGTGTACAAGGGTTCTTCTTTTTCTACGTATTCCCCAACACTCGTTCTTCGGCTAACTAAATCTGCATATGTATATTTCCTGTCTTATGTCCCACTTTGCCTCTTCTTTTCTTATTAAGGCTTTGATTCGAAACAGAAAATTCTCCTTTGGTTTTTCAAGGCTCGTATTTAATAAAACCCATTTAAATAGGACTCCTGAGAAGTGGTAAGTTCTCTTCAGCATCACAAAACCTCCTTGACTTGCAGGATCGATCCCAGATTGTGAAGCATTCTATTTTCTTGGTCTTTAGATACTTCCCTCCTTCTCCCTTGGAGTCCCAAACCAACAATATACTAACCCTTAACTCCTTGAAAATCCAATTCAAAACTTACCTCCTCTAATACTCACTCAGTAACAAACCCTTCTTTGCACTGTTGATTTTCATCTACACACTTTTGCCCTGTGTGCCTTTTCCTGATATCAGTAAGAGCAAGGGTTCTTCTGTTGACTCCATTATGTATTTCGTCCTTTCCACAAAACCGTAAGGTTTTTCAGAAGCTGATGTGCCTCCTGTTCCTTTGAGAACCTAGTACAAAGTGAATTTGCACCATTGTTATTGGTTAACTTATTAAAAGACTTACCAAGGCACTCGGAGCCCAATTTGAATTTCATATTTATTGAGTACCCATGGTCAAAACACAACCTCTTAAAAAGCAACTTACCTTCTTAAGAGGAAACAGCACTAAGAACAACTATACAGATATCATCATGCTCCATTCACAAAAATTAACTCAAAATGATAAGAAAAGAGGAGACAAAGTGGGACATAAGGCAGGAAATATGCATATGCAGATTTAGTTAGCCAAAGAACATGTTGTCAATTTCCTTGGCATCTGTCCTGGGCATGAAGAAGTGCTTTATTCTCAGAGTGAGGAAGTTCAGCTCTGTTTCAGTGGAGCACAGGAAATCTGAGAGAGGGAGGCAGAAGAATGTGGGGTGGATGAAAGCAAAGTCAAGAGTAGAAAAAGACAATAGGTATTGAATGTTGGTGCCAGGATGGAGGAAAAGAGTGGTAACAGTGGTGGTGTGATTGAGAGTCTGTTCCATTGAAATATTTTTTGGTGGTGATTTGAAGTTGGATGGGATGGGAACATTCAATGCAAATTGGAACTACTCTTCTTCCTCATTTTTTTTTTTTTTTTTTTTTGATACCGGGAATTGAATCCAGGGGCACCATACCACTGAGCTACATCCCGAGTTCTTTTTATTTTGAGACAGGGTCTCACTAAGTTGCTTAGGGTCTTGCTAAGTTGCTGAGATTGGCCTTGAACTTGCAATCTTCCTGCCTCCGCCTCAGGAGTCTTTGGCATTACAGGTGTGAGCCAGTGTGCCTAATGTCCCAGACATTCTTATTTTTATTTTTTGTTTTTATTAGTGCATTATAGTCATACATAATATAGTCAAAATACTATTCATTTTGACATAATCATACATGCATGGAATTTAATTTACTCCATTTCATTTCCCAGTGTCCAAGCCCTTTCCTTCCCCTTCTCCCTCCTCCCATTCCCCTTCCTTTACTTGTGTTCCTTCTACTCATTTATTTATTTATTTATTATTTTTAATTGGTGCTTTATAGATATCCATAAAGCTGGCATTCACTGTGATATATTTATACATGCTCATAGAGTAATTTTGCAAATTCATTCTGCATTTCCTCCCCTTTCCTGTCCCTCTTTCTTGCCCCTCAATATCCTTCTTCTACTCCACTGAACTTCCTCTCTTCATAATATCTGACCGCCCCCTCTTTTTTCCTCTTACTTGGCTTAACTTCCACATATGAAAGAAAACATTTAATCCTCGACTTTCTGAGTTTGCCTTATTTCACTTAGCACAATATTCTCTTGTTTCATCTGCTTACTGGCAAATGCATAATTGCATTCTTATGACTGAATAAAAAACTCCATTGTGTATACACACACATACACACACACACACACACACACACACACACACACACACCACATTTTGTTAATCCATTCATCTGTTGATGGGCACCTGGCCAGGTTCCATATCTTGACTATTTTGAGTTGTGTTACTATAAACATTGATGTGCCTGTATCAATATTGTATGCTGGTTTTATTTCTTCTGGATAAATACCAAGGAGTGGGATAGCTGGGTCATATAATGGTTCATGTTTTAGTCAGATATTTTACAGCTATGACCGAAAGACCTGATGAGAACAATTTTAGAAGAGGAAAAGTTTATTTATGGGCTCACAGTTTCAGGGGTCTCAGTCCAGAGATGGCCAACTCTCAGGGATTGAGGTGAGCCAGAACATCATAGCAGAAGAGTGTGGTGGAGGAAAGCAACTCGGAACATGGCACCCATGGTACAAATTCACTTTGCGAAAGAGAGAAACTCCCCTCAGTACAGACAAAATGATATACCTCCAAAGCATGTCCCCAGAGATCCACCTCCTCCAACCACACTCTACCTGTCTATAGCTACCATCCAATTAATCCCATTAGGGGATTAATTCACTAATTAGGTTAAGGATCCCATAACCCAATAATTTCACTTTTAAAAATTCTTCATTGTCTCACATACAAGCTTTTGGGTGACCCCTCACATCTAAACCTTAACAGTTTCCTTCCTAGTTTTTTGATGAATCTCCATACTTGTTTCTACAGTGGTTGGACTAATTTGCAGTCCCACCAGCAGTGTATGAATGTACCTTTTCTCCCTCATCCTTGGCAGCATTTTATTATGTATATTCTTGTTCATTGCCATTCTGACTGGAGTGAGATGAAATAGCGTAGTTTTGATTTGCATTTCCCTGATTGCTAAAGATGTTGAACATTTTTTCATGTATTTGTTGGCCATTTGTGTTTCTTCTTTTGAGAAGTTTAGAAGTTTCTGTTTAGTTCTTTTGCCCATTTATTGATCAGATATTTGGTTTTTTGGTGTTCAGCTTTTTGAGCTCTTTATATATTTTGGATATTAATCCCTGTAAGAGGAATAGTTGGCAAAGATTTTATCCCATTCTGTGGACTCTCTCTTCATAATCTTTACTGTTTCCTTTGCTGTGTAGAAGCTTTTTAATCAGATTCCTATTGATTCTTGGTTTTATTTCTTGAGCTTTTGAAAACTTGTGAAGGAAGTAGATGCCTGAGTCAATATGTTGGAGTGTTGACACTATGTTTTCTACTAGCAGTTGTGATGTTTCCAGTCTAATTCCTAAATCTTTGATCCATTTTAATTTGGTTTTGGTGCAGGGCAAGAGATAGGGGTTTAGTTTCATTCTTCTATATATGGATATCCAGTTTCCCCAGCACTAGTGGTTTAAAAGCTGTCTTTTCTCCAATGTGTGTTTTTGGCACTTTTGTCACATCAGATGAATGTAATTCTGTGGGTTTGTCTCTGTACCTTCTATTCTCTACTATTGGTCTTCACATCTATTTTGATGCTGTGCTTTTTTTTTATTGCAATGTCTCTAGCATTACTTTTCTTGCTCAAGATTGCTTTGGTATGAATCTACATCATGTACAACCATAGAAACCAAATGATGTACCCCATTTATGTACAGTGAATCAAAATGCAGTCTGTAAAAAAATTAAAAAAATAATTAAAAAAAAAGATTGCTTTGACTATTCCCCAGTTCTTTTTATTTTTTTATAGATGCAATTTTCTTAAATTTATTTTTGTATTAAAATCTTTTTTATTTTTACAGACTGCATTTTGATTCATTGTACTCAAATGGGGTACAACTTTTCATTTCTATGGTTGTACACAATGTAGATTCACACCACTCGTGTAATCATACATATACATAAGGTAATACTGTCTGTTTCACTCTACTATCTTTCTGCCCTCCACCCCCTTCCACCCCATTTTCCTCCACACCATCCAAAGTTCCTTCATTCTTCTCTTCCCATCACCATCCCGCCTTGTTATATATTGTCATGCACTTATCAGAGTGCATGGCTTTTTGGGCTTGGCCTATTTCACTTAGCATGATATTTTCCAACTTCATCCATTTACTAGTAAATGCCATAATTTTATTCTTTTTATGTCTGAGTAATATTCCATTGTGTATATATACCATAGTTTCTTTATCCATTCATCAATTGAAGGGCATTTAGGTTGGTTCCACAATCTAGCTGTTGTGAATTGAGCTGCTATGAACATTGATGTGACTGCATAACCGTAGTATGCTATTTTTAAGTACTTTGGGTATAAACTGAGGAGTGGGATAGCTGGGTCAAATGGTGGGTCCATTCCAAGTTTTCTGAGGAATCCCCATACTGCTTTCCAGAGTGGCTGCACCAATTTGCAACTCCACCAGCAATATATGAGTGTGCCTTTTTCCCCACATCTTTGACAACACTTATTATTGCTTGTGTTCTTGATAATGGCCATTCTAATTGGAGTTAGATGAAATCTTAGTGTGGTTTTAATTTGCATTTCTCTAATTACTAGGGATGATGAGCACTTTTTCATATATTTGTTGATCACCTGTGTATCTTCTTCTGTGAAGTGTCTGCCCATTTCCTTAGCCCATTTTTTGATTGGTAACATTAAAGAAAGAAATTGAAGAAGAACTTAGAAGATGGAAAGATCTCCCATATTCTTAGATAGGCAGAATTAATATTATCAAAATGGCCATACTTTCAAAGGCGCTACACAGATTTAACGCAATTCCAATTAAAATCCCTATGACATTTCTTATAGAAACAGAAAAAGCAATCATAAAATTCATCTGGAAGAACAAAAGACCTAGAATAGCCAAAGCAATCCTGGGCAGGAAAAGTGATGCAGGAGGTATCACAGTATCAGATCTTAAACTCTACTATAGAGCAATAGTAACAAAAATGGCCTGGTATTGGCACCGAAATAGACAGGTAGACCAATGGTACAGGATAGATGACACAGAGACATACCCACATAAGTACAGTTGTATCATACTAGACAAAAGTGCCAAAAACTTACAATGGAGAAAAGATAGCCTCTTTAACAAATGGTGCTGGCAAAACTGGAAATCCATATGCAGTAAAATGAAATTAAACACATCGCTTATTCTGTACAAAATTCAACTCAAAATGGATCAAGGATCTAGGAATTAGACCTGAGACCCTTCACCAAATAGAAGAAAAAGTAGGCCTGAATCTCCATCACGTTGGCTTAGGACCAGACTTCCTTAATGAGACCCCCATAGCACAAGAAATAAAAGCAAGAATCAATAAAAGGGATAGATTCAAACTAAAAAGTTTTTTTCTCAGCACAGGAAACAATCATGTGAAAAGAGAGCCTACAGAGTGGGAGAAAATCTTTTCCACACACTTGTCAGACAGAGCACTCATCTCCAAAGTTTAAAAAGAACTTAAAAACCTTTACACCCAAAATACAAAGAACCTTTTTATTTTTTATTTGGAGACAGTGTTTTGCTAAGTTGCTAAGGCTGGCCTCACATTTGCTATCCTACCGCCTTAACTTCCTGAGTGGCTGGGATTACAGAATAGCCTGGCCCATTCACCTGACTTTGATTCCTTGAAGATCTTCCTTATTATGTATTATTATGTAAAGAGTGGACAAATTATTTGTACCAGATAAATGGGCAAAAGATATCAGATTATAAATCATTTTTGTATATATCATCTCAATATATATGTTGAGGTAAATTTTTCTAAGAACATAACATTGGTAAGTGATAGAGCAAGGTATTAAATATATACAGATCTTTTTATTTTAAGTCACTGTCCCTTCCCACATTATTGGCCAGTCACTGTCCTTGGTACCAAAGATAGTTGTGAATAAGATGCAATTTCTATTTTCTAGGATCTCACAGTTTGGTCAGAAACAGGTGGGTTTAAACTTGACTTTGGAGCAATGCGATAAGCTCTATATTGGTGATTAACTCTATACTAGCACACTAGAAGGTGTGGTAGTCCGTGGAATGGGTAGGATTTTAGCAGGGCAGGATTTAGAAGATCAGGAGACCATTTAAGTGGAGGAAATGGTACAAGCAAAGGTATGCAAGTTGGGAAGTTGTCCGATTAAGTTGGATTCCACAGACATTGTGGGAAACTGAGTTGGAAGAGTACACTAAAGTCAGAACATGGAGGGCTTCTGTGAGCATTCCAGCAACATTGATTCACTGGATATGCATCATGGTAAGCTACTGTCATAGACGCAAGAGTACAGTAGTAAATAAGACAAAATCCTTATGCTTATGGACTTTGTATTCCAGATGGGGGAAAACAACAGATGAGTAACATAAAAACAAGACATAAGCTATTAAAAATGTTAAGGACAAAAACATCAGGAAAGAGGATGATGAAATAGACTGGGGGAATGCTCTTTCAGATTAAGTATCAAAAACGTTCTTCTGATGAGGCAACTTTTTAGTTAAGATCTTAATAAAATAAGGAGACAGACACACAAATGTCATGGAGAACACTATTCTAAACAAAGAGATAGCTGGTTCAAAGGTTCCTAAGTGAGAACTAGCATGTCTTGATAGAATCATGGAAAGAAGACCAGAGTGTAAATGTAGAAGACCAGAGTAACTGTAGAAGAGAGTGGTGAAAGATGAGGTCTGGCAGGGCCCCATTCTGTAGGAAGACCCTGGAAAGATACTGGATTTTATTCTCAGTATAGAGGAAAACTACTAAAAATTTTTAGCAGGAAGTCATGTGATATGGTTTACATTTTTATTTTTTAATGTTTTTTATTGGTGCATTATAATTATACACCACAGTGGGATTCATTCTGAGAGATTTACACAAGTACTAACCATAATTTAATCAGTCTAGTTCCGCAGTATTTTCCCTTTCCTTCTCCTCCCACCCCCATCCTCTTTCTTTATTCTGCTGGTTTCCCTTCTATTATTTTTCAAAATAGTGCATTATTATTATATATAAAAATAGGATTCATGGTGGTATAGTCATATATGGACAAAGCACAATTTGGTTGGTTTTATTTTTCAGGACCTTCCCTTGGCCTTCCCTCTTCCTTTACTCTGTTGGTCTCCCTTACTCTATTGGATCCTATGGGGTCATGAGATCCATTTTTATATATTATTTCCTCTCTAGATCTCACATAGGAGATGAAACATTCAACCATTGATTTTTTTTTTTTTCAGTGCTGGGGATTGAACCCAGGGCATTTTGCTTGCAAGGCAACTACCAACTGAGCTATCTCCCCAGCCTCAACCCTTGACTTTCTGAGTCTGCCTTATTTCACTTAGCATGATGTTCTACAGTTCTATCCATTTAGCAGCAAATGACAAAATTTTATTCTTCTTTATGACTGAGTAAAACTCCATTGTATGTATATATCACATTTTCTTTAGCTATTTGTTAACAGACACCTAGAGTGATCGTTCCATAACATGGCTATTGTGAATTGCACTACTTCGGTATAAATACATCATCATAGTACACTGATTTTAGTTCTTTTGAGTAAATGCCAATGAGTGAAATAACTGGGTCATAGCTAGTGGACTACGGTTCCACTCTTAATCTTTTTTTTTTAGGTACATGGAATTGAATTCAGGGGCACTTAATCACTTAGCCACATCCTAGCCCTTTTAATTTTTAAATTTTGAAACAGGTCTTAGTTAGTGGTTAAGTGCCCCTGAGTTCAATCCTTGGTACAGAAGAAAAAAAAAAAAAAAAAAAAAAAAGAACTTGCTAATGAGTTTGATTTGGGGGCAGGGAATGGTTATAGGAAAGGATGCTCCTAGGTGTTTGGCTTGAGCAGTGTGGTAACCCACCAAGTACTTTCCTGAATCCTGAGCAGCTGTCAGATTTTGAGGCCTTTCACTGTATTTTCTAGCCTTTGATTTAGCTTGCTAGGGAGGGTTTAAGTTATAGAGAACATTCTAGAGGAAGACTCATCTTACTCCTTAACAAATGAACCCTTTAAATATCAGTCAACACAGGAATTCTCATTGATCTTGAGGTCCAGGACAAACCTTCTCCCTCAGGAGCCTGGTCCTCCCCCCTGTGAAAGGCTTTCTCAATCCTTCCAGGTATAGCTGCTTACTTTTTTCTTGGTGTCACAACTGTGATTTTCCTGTACTTAGGACATTGTGCCTTGTGCAAATGTTGTTTTCTATGCATATGTGTCTTACTATATTTCAATTTCCTGGAGGGAAGGGACTGTTGTGATGAGTTATTATATTCTTTATCTGCAGAATATGATCCAATGGCTCTCGCATCTATTCCTTTCTCCTTCTATCATTTCCTAGGCTCCTTTACAACTAGAGTTGTGGATGAAAATTAATATTTTTTTCCAATTAGATGTGCTTGCATGAGATTTGAAAGTTAAGAGAGAGTAAGAGGTCATCATTCTATAATTTTGAATGTTTATTTTGGAAGGCAAGTTTATAGAGTTGTGGGTGTTGGTAGGCAATTTTGGCAGGAATGCCAGCAGCTTCTGGATCCTAGGTTTCTGAATCCTTAATAATAGCTTGGGTGATATATTAAACTCAATAGTCCCCCAGGAGTTTCTTGCTAATTTCTAATAATTCAGCCCTTATTCTAGGCATAGTATCTCTTTTTGTTCAAATTAAGGTTTCTGTTTTATTTATTGAGTTCTAATTTTATAACAGGTTCATTTAGTCTCTTTTGTCTGATTCTGTGTTTTGGTTACAGAAGATGCCCAATAAATGTCCAGTTGAATTTATTCTGA
Organism: Sciurus vulgaris; assembly: GCF_902686455.1. Taxonomy (NCBI): domain Eukaryota; kingdom Metazoa; phylum Chordata; class Mammalia; order Rodentia; family Sciuridae; genus Sciurus; species Sciurus vulgaris. Next base: position 113,458,856 of record NC_136461.1, read on the forward strand.
GCCCAGAATCATTTTCTCTATCTCTAAACAATTATTAAGTGCCACTGAACATCAGTGGCTGCACTAAGTGCTGAGAAGTACCAAGTTGAGTAAGATATGATCTTATTCCCAGTTTGGCAGGGGAGATAATTTACAGAAGAGTGTGCAGGCCAAATGATATAACAGAAGTGAGTAGGAACTAGGAGAAAGCACTGCTTGGAGTGTCAAGGAAGGCTGCTCAAAAGAAGTGATGTCTTAACTAGGACCCAAGGGATGCCTGGGTTTTGACCAGGCAGAAAACAAGGAGGCATTTTCCAGGATGATGGGATGTGTGTTTAAAGATATGGATTCATGAAAGACCATGGTGAACTAAGAAAAGATCAAGTCCTTGGCATGGCTGGAGCATTGGATACTCTTGGGAATGGCCTCTCACAAGATTGGGCTGGGTAGGGTCATCTGGGTCAGAGAGTAAAAGGCCCATATGCCATGCTAATAAGTGGGAACTAAAGTTACTGGGAAGTTTCTGTGAAGAAAGAAAATTGAGGCAAGAGGAGATGGAGATGTAAGAAGATATTCAGATGTTATGGAGGATGCAGAATTGGCAAGAATTAATGGCCATTTGAATGTGGCACTGAATGAGGGTAAGAATCAAATGTAACTCCTTGGTGGAGGAGGGAGCCAAAAATTATGTTTAGATAAGTTTCATTTTGACTCATTTTTTTATTTGTTTCATGTTGATCCTTATTTTTGGCAGAGCCCAGAAACTCAAAAGTCAGGAAATGAGGTCTTATTCTTGGGAAATGACCCACGACTAAGGATAACATGGTCCCACAGAGAAGAAGAAAAACAGCCATCAAAGTCATTGCTCACCAATCATTTATTGGGTATTTTAATGTGAGTCTATGATCTGCACATAGATTTTGTTGTGAAGGGCTTTCAGGACTTGGAAGCTATGGATTAATTGTTTTGACCCTTGGGGATCTGCAAACAGATGACATAGTGTTTGTATTTTTATGTGACTGGAAACTAGAAAGGCATTGAGTTGGAATGGGGTCAGGCAATTCTTGTGATAGACACTCAGTGGATAGTTTCTCTGGTGAGAGGTAGGAGCCTGGGCATGAGAAATGTCCTTATCACTGATGCCCACTGTGGTCTCCTAGCAGCCTCTCACTGTGTTTCATTCTGTGATACTTGCAATTCCTGACATTTTATGTGCAGGAACCAAAGCTCACCCAAGCTCAGGATTCTTCTCCTTAGTTGTGATGTAAATCTTTGGCATAGTTCCTGTTTCTGAACTTTGGGGAGAAGTGTTCTATCTTTCAGTGATCCAACCAAGTCTCACTTGTACAGAGGGTAAACCAAGAAATGATTTAAATCCCTAAATTGATCAAAATTAAGTTTGATTCTTTCACCCAATTTACTACTTAGATTTCACCCCCAGAAAATCCTAGAATTGTTGCTTGAAAACCTGAAATGCCTTAAAGTGAATACTAGTTCTCCAAAGCATCCCTGAAGGCAGACAGAGGATAGAGGGAAGATAAACTTTTTCAATTTCTAAACAGAATAAAGATGAATTTCATGCATAGGTGCCTTCTTTGGCTTCATGTTGCTTTATCTTGGTTGGTCACATAGCCTAGTATTGATGTCATTTCAGCTCTTGTACATAGGCATAGAAGGGGTTGAGAGCATCAGCTGTCTTGGTAGGGTGAACCTGTTCTCTTCTTTGGGGTTTCCCACTGCTGTGGGTTGAATGGAATTGTCTTCCTTGGGAGCTTTGGCTGTGATTATCGTCATTCGTGTGGAATTTTTCTCTGTTAGTATAACCTTGCTGGGATCCTTGGGATTGTTGATCCTGGAACCCCTGATATCTGTCTTTCTTCTCATGGTTTTGTTTATCCTGTTGCTGTTGATGGTGTTGATCCTCTTTTTGAGTTTGTCTGTTTTGTCTCTGACTGTTCTGTTCATCTTCAGAGGTTTGTCTGTCCCTTGTTCGATGATGTTTTTCCTGTTCATGGCTTCTTCTGTCCCGTGCCTCACATGGACCTTCCTGATCCTCGTGGCTGTGTCTATCCCAGCTTTGATGATGTTTTTCCTCTGCTTTGTGACTCTGCTCCTCATCCTGGCTTTGCCTGGTCTGGACCTGTCTGTGGCTCTGCTCACTATTGCCTGAGTGCCCTGCATGAGAGAATGCCCTTTCTTGTTGGATTTGTACTAAGAGTTTGTGTTGGTGAGGTTGGTTATCTGCCTCAGGCTTCCATGGCTGGTAGCTATTCTTTTGCTCCTCCCTGGACTGGAATTCCTGTCTCTGGTTTTGATTCATTTCCTGTCCTGGAGTCTGTTGACTATGCCTCCCTAACTTTCCTGATTGCTCAACATCTGAGTCTCTTCCTGTTCCTTGAGTCCCTTGGCAATATCTATTTTGTCCTTGTATTTCAGTTTCCCTAGTCTGTGACTGCCCATAGTGGGAACTCTGGCCTTGTCTGTCTGTCTGATCAGAGTGAGAACTCTGATCTTGTCTGTCTGCCTGGTTATAGTGAAAACTCTGGCCTTGTCTTTTTGTCTGACCATTGTGGGAATTCTGACTTTGTCTGTCTGTCTGACCAGAGTGAGAACCCTGTCCTTGTATGTCTGTCTGGCCATAGTTAGAACCCTGACCTTGTCTGTCTGTCCGGCCATAGTGAGAACTCTGACTCTGTCTGTCTGTCTGACCAGAGTGGGAACCCTGACTTTGTCTGTTTGTCTGGCCATAATGAGAACTCTGGCCTTGTCTATCAGTCTGACCATAATGGGAACTCTGACCTTGTCTGTCTGTCTGCCTATAGTGAGAACCCTGACTTTGTCTGTCTGTCTGATCAGAGTGAGAACCCTGACTTTGTCTGTCTGTCTGACCAGAGTGGGAACTCTGACCTTGTCTGTTTGTCTGACTGTAGTGAGAACCCTGGCCTTGTCTGTCTGTCTGACCATAGTGAGAACTCTGACCTTGTCTCTGACTATAGTGAGAACTCTGATTCTGTCTGTCTGTCTGGCCATAATGAGAACCCTGGCCTTGGCTGTCTGTCTGACCATAGTGAGAACCCTGGCCTTGGCTGTCTCTCTGACTATAGTGAGAACTCTGACTCTGTCTGTCTGTCTGACCGGAGTGAGAACTCTGACCTTGTCTGTCTGTCTGGCCATAATGAGAACTCTGGCCTTGTCTATCAGTCTGACCATAATGAGAACTCTGACCTTGTCTATCATTCTGACCATAATGAGAACTCTGACCTTGTCTGTCTGTCTGACCAGAGTGGGAACCCTGACTTTGTCTGTCTGTCTGACCAGAGTGGGAACTCTGACCTTGTCTGTCTGTCTGGCCATAGTGAGAATCCTGGCCTTGTCTGTCTGTCTGACCAGAGTGGGAACTCTGACCTTGTCTGTCTTTCTGACTATAATGAGAACCCTGGCCTTGTCTGTTCGTCTGACCAGGGTGGGAATCCTGGCTTTGTCTATCTGTCTGACCACAGCTTGATTCCTCAGCCAGCTTCCCAGATTGTCCATTATGAGAAACTAATTCCTTTTGGTGGGTCTGGCTAGAGTGAGAGTCTTGTCTGAGTCTTCCAGACTGGCCATAGCTTGATTGTTGTTCATGTCTTTCAGACTGACCATAGTGAGAATACTGAACTGGTTTCTCAGACTGATTTAAGGCAAAAATATATCCTTGCTGTTTTGGCAGGCCCATGCTATATTTATGACTCAGTGTTTGACCAGAGTTAGAATCCTGACTTTGTCTTTCATATTGATCTGACTGAGCATGGTGGGAATCCCTATCTTGTCTCTCTGACTGACTGTGGTGGGAATCCCTATCTTGTCTCCCTGACTGATCGTGGTGGGAATCCCTATCTTGTCTCCCTGACTGACCATGGTGGGACTCCCTATCTTGTCTGCCTGATTGACCATAGTGGGACTCCCTATCTTGTCTCCCTGACTGACCGTGGTGGGAATCCCTATCTTGTCTCTCTGACTGACCATGGTGGGAATCCCTATCTTGTCTCCCTGACTGACCGTGGTGGGAATCCCTATCTTGTCTCTCTGACTGACCATGGTGGGAATCCCTATCTTGTTTCTCTGATTGATCATAGCTAAAATCCTGGCCCTGTCTCTCAGTTTGCCCACAGTGGGAATTCCTATCTTTTCTCTCAGATTGATTGTGTTGGGCATCCTGACTTTTTCTGTGGTAGGAGTTCTGCTTTTCTCCCTCACGCTTCTGCCTGTGTTGTCTGCCTGTGTCATGTGTTACTTCCTGGCCCTCTTCTTGCTGGGAGGTTTCATGTCCACATGATTTATTACCTAGTTTTCGATGGCAGGCTTGGACCAACTGGAACACCAACAAGAGGTATTCTTGAAAATCCACCTGTCCATTTAAGTCTTGGTCTAAGAGGTTCATAATGGTTTCCACAGTCTTTGGGTCATTTGGTCTCTGAAAGAAGATAAAAAACAAAGAGAAAAATCTGACATTGTCTTATGGATATTGAGATGTATATCAATGTTCACGTCCAAATCCATTCAGTTATGCTTGGGGTTTTGTTTACTGACTAGGACTTTGCTCTAGTCTTTGATCAGTTGGTTCTCAGAACCTCATCCCTTGCTGGACTAGCAGGAACATGACTATAGGGAGTAGAAAGACTTATTAAAATCAGTTCTATTAATAATTAATTCGAGTCATTTGAGGAAGTTATTCCATCCCTTCACATGCCATATTCTAAATGTTTGTTCACCAACTTCTTTCTTACCACACTGTAAGATCCTGCAAGGAGGAGAAGCTGGTTTTATCCATGTTCATATTCCTAGTGACTAGGTTTGTGCTGGCATAGAATAGGTGTGCAATAATTTTACTGAACGAATGACTGAAAGAATATTTGAGAACATGCATGGACAGCACTAAATATAGAAGTCAAAATATGAATCTCAGATTTTCTTCTGAATAGTTATTGCTTATTACTTTGAAGTTGTTCTGTCTTTCCTTCAAGCTCAAGCTCAGACACAAGAAGGGAGGTGTGTGTGTGTGTGTGTGTGTGTGTGTGTGTGTGTGTGTGGTGTTTGCTGGGAGAAAACTACTAAGAAGCTGCCTGAAATTCTTTTTGTTACAGGGTAGAGCATGACCAAATAAAATAAAACATCAAACTGGATGCCAATGTCAGAATCATTCACACTTGACTCTGGGACCAAGTGTCTATATATTTTACCCGGAGAATGTCTCCAAATTCAGTTAAGAGCAGCTGCTTCAATTCATTCTTGGATAGTGAAGCACAGTTCTCTTTGGCATATATCTGGAATACTTTGATCACATTGAGTATGCTGTTCAGGAGTTGAGCCATTTTGGAAAATGCACGTTAACCTAAAAGAAAAACAAGGTTTTGTCTGTGTTTGAGATGAAGACCAGGGGATATCATTTCTAAAGAGAAGGTAATCTCTTCTGGTTGGGAAAGGAAGTTTAAGACATAATGGAGCCCCTTCGTAGACATACCCTCACCTCGACTCACAGTCAAGCTCCAAATATCATGTGCTAAAGTAAAAGTGGGTATAAACTGTAGTTTTTCTGCTAGAAAAAAGAGATAACTTACTAAAAAACAAAAAATGTATGGTATGTATTTGACATGATCTATCTTGGGTAGGGCTTGCATGATTAAACTCTCATATCAGAACAAAAAGGAAGGGCAAGGCCCACAGAGGCAAGGCCAGAGTCAGCATAGTAGGATATAATTTTCTACCAATATCATACTGGAGGGGACACTAACTAGATCTGATTGAACTGGACTCAGTTTTCTAATGAGCTTTCCTTAAGCAAGGGAAAAGGATACAAGTCTCTCCCAATGATCTAAGTAAGCTCACTAGAAGGCTAAATTTCAGCAAGTGCTTCTGGCCTGGATAGTCATTTTGGGACCTGTGTATAAAATGGAATCAGTAAACATAAATCTGTTACAGATAAAAATAGCAAGTGGGTACATATCCGAATTAACTGCACAGATGACAGGAAGTATATATAGTCAGTTAAATCCCTATTGGCTATGCTGGGACACTTGATCTTTTGAGATTTGCATATCAATGATATTTCCTCTTGTGGTATAAAAATTCCAGTTACTGTAAACCCAGTAAGCTTCCAAACTGAAACCCTAACTGCAGAACACATTGTACTTCCAATAGCAGACAATGAAGCCTATAAGGATAAGTAGTAAATAATGAATCTGAATCCTTTATAGAGATTTGTTGCAATGAACTTGAGTATTGCTAAGGCTCTATGGTCCCGGGTCTTGACCTTCATGACCCCTGAACTCTTCTTGGGTCTTGCCTAACAGGCACAACAGATAAATGCTCTACTATGGGAGACTCAGATATCCATAAATAGTCCTAACCCTTAGATCTGGGATGTCTAGGACATATTGAGGTAATGGCCCATGTATTTTACAAGCTCAGATATAGGCCACCCCAGCTATTATCATATTCTTAGAGTCCAGAAAATGAAGGTACCCCTGATTATCACCCACAGGGAGTAGTCTCAGGCGTCCCGAGAATAACGCATTACAGCAAGAACATTGCCATTGCTTCCCCAGTGAATGTCTTACCTTCTTGAGGAGGAGTGAACAGAAGATTCAGAAGTCAGGAAGGACAATGGAGACCCACAAACTCATCTTATTTATAAGGGGTTCTAATTGTCATACTAGGTCATCATAGGAGACACCCATCTGTGGTAAAGCCTGAATCACTCTGGGTCCAACCCAGCTCAGCCCAGCTTAACCTCTCTCTGTAAACTGTTTGATTTATTTACTTCCCCCACTTGCTCATGAACCTGTTTGTCATTGGAGTAGATGACACTGTTCAGGTCTCAGCCCCACTTAATTAGGGGAGTGTGTACACATATATGCTGTGGGGTCCCAAAAGATAGGTACATACTGAGTTCATCCTTAATAAATGTCAGTTGTCAAGACTAATAGGAGGCAACAGTCAAAGTATACCCGAGAAGTGTATCTATGTGGTTACATTATGAAAACCTGTTAAAGCAAGGGAATTTATGTGTTCAGCCAGGATATAGTTCTTGGAAGATATTTATCTTAGACTATTCTATTTCAAATAATTAGATGTTTGTTTATTACTATATTGATCTCTTTTGAATTGCTATTATTTCTTTTTCATTTAACAACCTAACTGTTAAGCAAGTGGGAGAAGAAGATACATGATCAATTTGGGGGACACACTGTCGGGGGTTATGATGGCAAAACTGCCACCACTTGAGACTTTTAAGTCTTACTAAAATGTTAGAGTTGAGGGACTTCTTGGAAGCTTGCAGTATTTGTGAGGTAGACACTGTCAAAGACTTAGGCTTCCAATTATTCCCCAGCTCTACATCTTGCCAGCAGAGTATCTTGAGCAAAGATTCTTAGTAATGTTCTTGGGGTAAATTAATTATTGCATTGCAGAGTTTTGTGTAAGGTACAAAGAATTCTAGACTTATCTGTATTTCTGTTTTGTCTCACATCTAGGTCTCTGGTTATACCTTTTCCACATATCTACCAACCAATCAGTCATTAGTAGAAGATGCTTGCTATTATTTATGATGTATTCAGAATTATGCAAAGGAATCATAGATGTACAGGAAGATTTTAGTCCACTTGGAATAAAGAAGCTTCACATTGAAAAAAAAAAATGAACAACAGGGGTAGGACATGCTAAGTGCTGAGTATTAAAAAACCTAGGTGCATGTGGAATTCTCATGGGCTGTGCCTGGGCTTCTCTAGGGAGGTGAAATTTGGATTGTTTCTCAGAGTATTCAGGTAAGGAGAAAAGAAAGCAAAGAAATTCTGGGTAGGGAGACGGGAAAGACTAAAATGTAAAGGTGAGAATTCATATATTGTGTTTGAATTAGGATGAACTGGTAAGTCTGGTCAAAGAGAGGGTACATAGAAAAGTAGAGTTAGAGAATTTTGGAGCTAAAAAGGAAATATAGTCCTAGACTCTCAATTTTACAGATCAGGAAACTGAGTTCCAGTTGGACTGAGTGATGGTCCAAGGGCCCCACAGGAGTATGACAGAAACTAGGCCTAGCACACTTATTTTCTTATCCCAGCCCAATATGCTTTCTTATTCATTCTCTGGTACAGACCTGGGACCTATTTTAGGGTTTACTTTAATGAGAAATGTGAATCATGGATCATGTTTTTTTTTCTTTTTTGAGATTTTTTTAATTATTGTAAACATGGGGGTACAACTTGTTTCTCTGGTTGTACATGAAGAAGAGGTGTACCATTTGCGTAATCATTCATTTACATAGAGCAATGCTGTTTGATTTATTCTGTTATTTTTTCCTACCCCCCACCCCTCCCACCCCTCTTTTCCTCTATACAGTTCCTCTTTCCTCCATTCTTGCCCCCCTCCCACCCCCCATTATGTATCATCATCTGCTTATCAGCGAGATCATTTGCCCTTTGGTTTTTTTGAGAATGGCTTTTCTCATTTAGCATGATATTCTCCAATTTCATCCATTTGCCTGCAAATGCCATAATTTTATTATTCTTTATGGCTGAGTAATATTCATATATATATATATATATATATATATATATATATATATATCTCACAATTTATTTATCTACTCATCAATAGAAGGGCATCTAGGTTGGTTCCACAATCTGGCTATTGTGAATTGAGCAGCTATGAACACTGTTGTGGCTACATCACTGTAGTATGCTGATTTTAAGTCCTTTGGGTATAGGCCTAGGAGTGGAATAGCTGGGTCAAATGTTGGTTCCATTCCAAGTTTTCTAAGGAATCTCCACCCTGCTTTCCAGAGTGGCTGCACTAATTTGCAACCCCACCAGCAATGTATGAGTGTACTTTTTCCCCCACATCCTCACCAACACCTATTGTGCTTGTATTCTTGATAATCGCCATTCAAATTGGGATGAATGAAACTAAATCCCTATCTCTCACCCTGCACAAAACTCAACTCAAAATGGATCAAGGACCTTGGAATCACACAAGAGACCCTGCATCTTATAGAAGAAAAAGTAGGTCCAAATCTTCAACATGTTGGCTTAGGATCAGACTTCCTTAACACGACTCCCATAGCACAAAGAAATAAAAGCAAGAATCAATAACTGGTATAGATTCAAACTAAAAAGCTTTCTCTCAGTGAAGGAAACTATCAGCAATGTGAAGAGAGAACCACTCATACTTCAGATAGAGCACTAATTTTCAGAATATATAAAGAACTCAAAAAACTTTACACCAAGAATACAAATAACCCAATCAACAGATGAGCTAAGGAAATGAACAGATGCTTCACAGAAGAAGATCTACAAGCAATCAACAGATATATGAAAAAATGTTCAACATCTCTAGTAATAAGAGAAATGCAAATCAAAACTCCCCTAAGATTCAGGGATCATGTTGGTCAGAAAAGTGACATGATCCAGCATTGTTGGGAGAAGATTTTAATCTGACTGAAGTAGGTAGCCAGTTGTCTCAGTTTGTCTCAGACAAACTAGGAGAGTTCTGGGAAGCCTGGGATGAGTTTGTCACCTTAGACTGTGATGCGCAGATCAAATTGGAAAGAGGAATATTAGAACAGGGATACCAGTTAGAAGTCTATTGTATTATGTGGGTGAGAAAAGAAATGAGGGCTTTGGATTAGATTCAGTAGGTCAAAACTATAGGAAGATGGATAGATGATAGGAGGAAAGAAAAGATGTTTTGGAGGTAGATCAGATAAGGGGTGAGAAAGTGAGGATGTTCAAAGTCTTCAAGTTTTGATCACTGGAAGAACTGTGGTATACTGAAGAAATGTAATTTCTACCTGGCACCTGATAGCACCTAAGTCTCAGTGCCCCTGCTGACTGACATTCTATAGGATTTCTGCTTTTCGGAATCTCCTTCTAGAAGCCTACATCCTCTGTTTTATGAAGTCTCCCAGTACTGGGTCAGGACTTGCTTAAATCTATTTATAAATCTTGAGAACTAGGTCATATTAAGATTCTCTTTAGGCTTTTGTATCTCTACTTAGTGTTCTCCATTTGTGTCTTCACAAAAGCAAAGATTTGATTAATCCTAGAGGCAAATAAGGTGGGGGATGGTTCAGGTGGGGCAGGTAAGGGCTAAAGACAACAGCTGTCATATGTTGTGTTAAACCATAATCAGTGCCTAACAAAACTTTCAATGATATAACAAGGTCTCTATAGATGTAATAATGAAGAAAATGGACAGGGGTAGCTTCCCTTATCTCCAGACTTTAGGAGAGGATCTAAACAGAGTGACCCTGATTGTAAGGTAAAGGGATGTATTCATAAAGCGTCTAAAGAAATCCACCTGCATAGATTTAGTGGGCATGCGGTCTACCCTATACTATCCCCCTGCTTGGATGTGTGGGGCAATGCTCTATTGCATCTCAGCCTGCAGCCACCAAAGAGTAAGTAATAAAATGTCTAAAACCTCTCCATTGAGTTCTCCAATTTCTTTCTTTGGAATTGGTTTGGGGTATACGCAGTCTTAAAGTTGAACATTGTGATAGAGAGCAGCAATGCTGTGGTCCCTTTATGTTGGCATGTTCCAGGACTTCCTAGGAACTATTTCTTTGGTTAGATGGGCAGCTCTCTTTGCCTGATGCTGCAGTGGAGACAGAAAGAGAGAGAGAAAGAGAGAGAGAGAGAGAGAGAGAGAGAGAGAGAGAGACATTTAACACTTAATAAGTTCTTAAGGATGGGCAGAGAAAGGTGTTGATCAGCCAATCAGTTAATAAATGGATATTTGTGAGCATATGAGAGGCCCTTTTGTAGGCACTGAGATAAGAGACAAACTTGGTTCTTAAAGAGTTTTCTATCTCACTAGGAGGTAGAATACACACAAGATCATTCTCTGAGGTTCAAATTGCTTTGCAAATCCGATTGTCATTGTTAAGGGTAGGGGGACATTGATTACAAGGAAGAAGGGGAAGCTGCAGTGGCTAAAAATAACATGCATTTTTCTTACATGTATTGTATTGAAAGAATCAGGGAATGAGTTGGATGATTTGGGGTAAATCACTTAACTCCTGGCCTTGAGTTTCTTCATGTGTAAAAGAAGAGGGTTGGAGTTTTCTTTTGTCAATACATTGTAAGATTCTGTGATTCCAATCAAGGTTAATAGGGGTTTTAGATGTAATATTTTAATTTTGCTCTACTCACAAATTTGATGAAGGCCTCAGGACTTTGTTCTTCTCAATCTTTCTCTGTGGGAAATGGAGAAAGCAATTATGGCTGCTCTGCTACTTCATCAGCATCTGTAAATGGTATGAGGGCATGTATTCTTTTTCTTCATTGTTTTTCAGTGTGTTTTGATACTTTGAATACAATCATGTTGAAGTGTGGTCTTTTGGTCTCAAAGGCAAGTGGTATCTAAGCTACATTTTATTTAGGCCTTCTGTGCTAATCTCCAAATTTTATATGTCAAGAATTTTATATATGTTATCTTGTTTAATTTGCAGAACAACCCATGAAGAAGGAAGTAGTAACTTCATTTTCCAAACTAGGAAACTGAGGGTCAGAAAAATAATTTATTCAAGGTCACAGCTTGTGACTGCCTGAGTGAGGTTTGAACCCATCTTTTCCCCATTCCAAAGCCCTTATTCACAGCCCCTTTGTTACACTGCCTCTATTGGAATAGAACTGGTAATTGCCTATTCCTCAATGAGAGAAATAGCTTTCCACATAGACTGAAGTGAATCAGAACAAAGTGATTTCCTAACAACATGCTATGAAGGAATTCATCCTGGAAATGAGAATTTCCTGACAGTTAGTCAAGTATTTATTATTTTCCTATGCTTCTCCATACCTCAATGGTCCCAATACTGACAAAGCTTGGAATCTAGTTGGGGAGACAAGACAGATGGTTATATTTATAAAAAATGAAAACTAAATAGAAAGTGTACCCCTCTGTTTTTATAATATATGGCTCTGGAGATGGGTTTGAAATGAGACTGAAGATCCACCAGCTTAGTCCATATGGTTCTTCTCTCCATTGCAAGCCTTTGCTGTTCATTTACCTTGGGATGAAGAGGTGGATGATGGATGTGACAAGTATAATTTTGAGCTTATAGAGGTTGCAGAGTGTTTCCTTGTTGTATTTTGGTCAAATCATTATGAATAATTATCATGGAACTCTCAGACTTCCTTTTTCCTTCTATTGGGGTGTTTGGTGCCTCTTCAGTGCAAAGAAACTCATAGGATCCAGCAGATGGCTGTTTGTGCTCTGAGGGAGGGTTCCCTGTGCAGTACTGGGGCAGTTACTTCATTTCTGCTAGCCTTTAGGAATTCAGCAGGGGATAAATTGCAGATCAGGCAAATGAACAACACCTTCCCCTGGAGAGGAGTGGAACTAATTAATAGACATAAAACTACTTCAGATTTCTCGATTTTGAAAGGTCATTTATTATCATCTGCACAAATAAGTTCTCATTTTAAAATCTTTCCTTGCAGGTAAATTTCCCCCTCTTAATTACAGGCCATTTCTCTATTAATGACATCTGTAGGCGTCAGTGGTTTTTGAAGGTAACACTGGCCTCAGCGATATTTTAGCCTTGTCAGAAAAAGTGTTCTGAGTCAAACGAAGAAGGCCTTGGGTTTTGGGAGGATCTAGTGAATAGGTTACAGTATGGGTATGTGGTCCTCAAGTTCAATATATGGCCAAGTCTCTTCTACTACAGGATTCTGTTTTTGGATACAAGAGTTCATTATCCCTCCCTTGCCAATGCCTCAGACTATATCTTTCTCCCAAGTGAAAGGAGCTAAAAAGTATCAGAAGTCATTGCTGATGGGATTTCAGGTAAGATTCCTAAAGCTTGGTTAATAGTACTACAGATAAATAAAAGGTGTCTTTAAAATGAATGAGGGTTGGTATGTGGCTCAGTGGTGGAGCACTTACCTAGCATGCACCAGGCCCTGGGTTCAATCCCTAGCACCAATACATAAATAAAGAAAGAAAGAAAGTGGCAGATTTGAATCATCAGATAAGGTTTTGAGTTTTTTCATTTCCTTTTTGCTAAAGGACTTTATTGAGATGATTCATATACCACACAATTCACCCATATAAAATGTAAGATTCAATATTTTTAGCATTGAGTAACCATCATCAAAACTTATTTTAGAACATTTTTGTCCCTCTGCAAGGAATCCTGTGCCCACTAGCAGTAATCCCCCACTCTGCTGTCCTTTAGTCCCTGTCAAACACTAGTCTATTGTCTGTCTCTATGGATTCACCTATTCTGGTCATTTCATAGAAATGGAGTCATACAATTTGTGGTGGTTTTGATTGACTTCTTTTACTTAGCATAATGTTTCTGGGGTTTATCTATGTTGTAGCATGTATTGCACTTCATTCCTTTTTATGTCTAAATAGTGTTTTATTATATGAATATACCACATTTTGTTCATCCATTCATCCATTCATGGGCATTTGTGATGTTCCTCCTTTTTTTTTTTTGTACTGGGAATTGAACCCAGAAGCACCTAACCACTGAGATACATCTCTAGCCCTTTTTATTTAATTACGTATTTTGAGACAGGGTCTTGCTAAATTGTTGAGGGCCTTGCTAGGTTGACAAGGCTGACATTGAACTTGTGATCCTCCTTCCTCAGCCTCCCAAATCACTGAGATTACAGGGGTGCTGGGCTCCACCTTTTGACTATTATGAATAATGAAGCTATGAACATTCGTGTATAAGTTTTTGTGTGGTTATATGTTTTCAGTTCTCTTCACTTAGTAAAGAAATTGTTGGGTCACGTGGTAACGAACTTTTTAAAGAACTGCCAAATTGTTTTGAGTTAAGGTGGAGAGGAACAGTGATTTAAAGGCATTGACTTGAGAATGCCAACAGGCTAAGCCTGCTTGACTGAGATGAAGCTAGACAGAGGTAAGAGATATGGAGTTAGAGTTGTTGTTCTGAAATCTACCAGGGGTCTTGCACAACCTTATAACCCAGAAGCTACCAAAGCACTTGTAGTAGTAGGCAACTGATAAAGATTTGTTGATTAAAGATGAATATGTCCTGAGGGAAAGTGGGAGTGGAGGAAATGGGGTGGTGAAGACAGATAAATATGCTTTGTAATCAGTGAAGTTTTTATTATATTTTAGGTATCATAAACTGATTCATTTGACCAAAAATTTCAGTTGTCCTACACCCACCTGCCACCCACTGGGTCAACTCCATCAGGATGAGAACAGGTGAATTTGGAAAACCTACTATGTGGAAGCTCATGTTCAGATATTTGCCTGCTCCCCTTTGAGAATGGTCAGGTGTCTTGCTTTTCCTGTTACCTTTCCTGACCACCACCCTGTTGCACCAGAGAGTTCTTGGATTGAGAACTGGAAACCTTGGTTTCTCATCAAAGCCCTACCTTCACATTTACTGTGAACTTGGGAAAGAGATTTCAGCTTTGTGACTTGATTTCCTTCCTTATCTATAAAATGAGGGAGTAGTTTGAAGTGATAACTGGATGAACTGGATGATTTCCACCGCTGCAATTCTGCTCCATATGTCCCTCTGCATGCCGAGATTCTGTACAAACTTGTTTCTTGTCTCAGTCTTCTTTCTGTTTCTGCTACTGCTCAGAAGAGGTCCTCATTCCTGTTTGCTAGGACTATTGTGTAACTATCAAGAGATCTTTCTGTCTGCAATCTTCCTTTCTATTTTTTTATACTAGCAGAACAATTCTCTCTTCTAAAGAAGTGCTACCCTTTTTAATAAGAATAAAGGGTTATTGTTTTCCAGAAGTACAAAATTCTTGACATACCATTCAAGGCCTTTCATGGAAAGCAGATCTATTATATCTTACTTCTTCCCAACACATGGGACTTTTTATGTTCTCTAACTAAACCCTGCACTTCCCCTTCCTATTTTTTTTCCCTTTTTTTTTTTTGCTGTACTGGGGATTGAACCCAGGGAGGCTGTACTACTGAGCCACATTTCAATTCTTTTTATTTTTTATTTTGAGACAGGGTCTCTCTAAGTTGTGAAGGTGGGTCTCGAACATGTGATCCTCCTGCCTTAGTCTCCCAAGTAACTAGAATTACAGGTGTGCACATTACTCCCAGTTCCTTTCCTTTTTTTTATATACTGCTTTTTCCTTCTGGACCCTATCCTCCTGATCTCAATCTATCAAAATTCGACTCATTTGAAACACATTTAGATACTTAACTTTTCTATACACACATTTCCATATCTTGGTTGGAACTCATCTCTTTATTCTCTGTCCTCACCTGTACTCTGTGGTTCTCTCACCCTGTTGATAATGTTCTTTTTACTATTCTATAGGTGTCTTTCCATGTCTGCCTATTTCACTAGACTTTGAGCTCTATGAAGGAAGAGATTTCTCTTAGTATTTCTATCTCCTATATTCTCTCTTCATCATCCACGGTAATTTAAATGTGAGATCAGCTGACTTTCTCCAGCTCCTGTGACTCTAGTAGAGTCTTATTTCATGTGTCTTT
Organism: Sciurus vulgaris; assembly: GCF_902686455.1. Lineage (NCBI taxonomy): Eukaryota > Metazoa > Chordata > Mammalia > Rodentia > Sciuridae > Sciurus > Sciurus vulgaris. The sequence continues at coordinate 113,474,321 of NC_136461.1, forward strand.
AGCACTTTGTTGTTTCCTATATGTAATTCTTACCTCTGAATAACAGGATGAATTTTCTGAGGGCAGAAATCTCAATTTCCCCTTCTTTGGATTCTCTCATGAACCCTGTTGGTAGTGGGTGAACAGAATTGACTTTCTGCCTCTGAGAGTCTGTCCTCCCTGAGGAGTTTTTATTTGGGATTTATAACTTGTTTGCAATTTGTTGATTCTTGGGAATAAATAGAATAATGTGCGAATATTGAAGGTTCTTTTGTAGCATGGGGCAGAAAGATGGGGTTGAAAGTTGGACCAGTGCTGGGCTATCATAATTTTAAGAGGTCTAGGGAATGACTGTTAAAGGGTTTGTACACAGGAAGAATTTAGTCTTTCCAGAAATAGCAAGATGCTAAAGTTTCCAGGCCCAACTTGGAGGTGGGATCTGAAGCACAGCCCAGGAGCCACAGCTGTCATTAGTAGGACCATGAATGATCTGTGGTGCTGGCTAGTCTGTGTACAGGCAGATTTTGGAGTGGACAAGCTGAATGAAGTGCTGGATGAGAATCAGACTCATCAGGGCCTCCAGAGGTCATCTTGCCCTTCTTCTCACCCAGGCAGGTTAATGCCAAGACCATTCTTGACAACTGTCAATTCTATGACTCCCCAGAGAGACAGAAGTCCACTGTCCCTGAGAAGCTAATGCCTGTGCCTCATTCCCTTTGTCTCATACAGGCACAGAAGGATGCTTGATTCAGGATCCTGAGAGAGTAGGGAGAGAAGAGCAGATAAGTGAGGGAGCTGTTGCCAAAACTTCCATTGCTGAGTAAGGGTATTAATCCTTCTAAAGTCTTTGCCAGCAAGACAGCCAGAGTGTTAAAGGCTACCAGGGATGGCCTAGGGGCTTTGGTGGAGATTATCTGGAATTGGGGAGCGATGCTGTCCCCAGTTCTCTCTGATTTGTTGCTTGGTCCCATAAGTGAGGGCAGTTAGTGCCTGAATAATATACCTAACTTGTTATGCCCTCCTAACAAACTCTTGGCCATGGTGAGAAATAAGAAGAAAGGAATGAAGAATTGGAGGACAGGCAAAAGTTTTCTTCATTGGTTGTCTGGTTCATTCCTTCATCTATTCATTTATCTTCTTAACAAATGTGTAGTGAGGAAGACAGACCTATTAGCAAAGGATTTTTTTAGGGGGTGGGTACTGGAGATTGAACTCAGTGGCACTCAACCACTGAACCACAACCCTGGTCTTATTTTCTATTTTGTTTAGAGACAGGGTCTCGCTGAGTTGTTTGGTGCCTCACCATTGCTGAGGCTGGCTTTGTATTTGTGATCCTCCTGTTTCAGTCTCCCGAGTTGCTAGGATTACAGGCATGTACCACTGTGCCCAGCAGCAGCAGGCTTGGGGTAAAAGCAAAATTTCATCACCATCGATTCTTCAGCCACAGTGGGACTAGCCCAGACATGCAGTTTCTCTCCACCGTTCCTTCCCCCAGTGCCTATGCCCCAGCAACCTCACACCCTTCTGGGTGCCTCAGTCGTGACTTGGCTTAATTACTGTTCCACTTTGCCTCGGGGGTCCTGCCTACGCATTCTCCTTTAATCTCCAACCTCTTTATTGTGGTCACAAATGCTCCATATGACCCCAGTTACCCTGCAGGAAAGAAATCATGTTTCTTGCTGCAGAAACAGCAGCACATTCCTGTTTCAGGAGCAGAGGGGAGAATGGTCATAGTTATGAGTTTCATAAAGGATAAGGAAAGAAAAGTGGCAGCAGAGGGGACACCCAGGTAGGGTTCTGTTACAAGGCTGGTCAAACTCAGCCGGAGACTGTCTACCTATCTGAGCACCTATCTTCTGGTGTGCAAGGGGAGAGGCACATCTTAGTAGGTCTTTTGGAGTCCAACTCGATACCATGGAACTGTAGGTGTGGAAGGTGAATGCAAGGAGGTGCCTTGTGATCTTGAAAGACCAGAGAGTCTGTACCATAAACCTTTCCCACAACATTTTCAAGTACCCCCAGTTTTCTTGCCTTTGAAAAGGGAAACATTCAATCTCAGGAGAGAAGATGGGATTTTTACAAGGGGATACAGGATCATCCAAGAGGTCAACCATAAACCTGTAGTTAGAATCCAGATTTTCTAACACAAGAACATGTTGTGGAATCTTTCTTGTCCTGAGAGTTTATGTTCTGCTTTTTTTTTTTTTTTTTTTTTCAGTTACATTTACTAGTCCAACACAAGGCAGAGAGAATACAAGGGTTCAAGGGTCAGACAGATTTGTGTGGAGCTCCCAGGTGCCCAGGATCATTGTAGAGATTCAAAAGATTCAAGTTCACATATGGGATGGTTTGCCCTAGTGTTTGGCCTAGGAGATCGTGCGGTCACAGAACACTCTTCTTCCCTCCTGAGGTGGCCTGGTCAATGTTACCTTCCTGGATACTCTCTGGGCATCAAAGCACACCTGCATTTATTAGGCTTCCATTTATAGAGGGTGTTAGGAATTCAAGTACTTTATGAGCAGAGATTACTATTATTATTTAATACATTAACCACCCACAGTGGCAAGAGGCTGCCCTGCACTACCCCATCTGAGAAGCTATAGAGGAATTTGAGATGCTAATAAGATCTGAGCCATTAATTTGAGAGTGGACCATTTTATATAGAATTTGTTTAAAGTTGCTCTCTCACTTTTGTTATAACCTGGTCCTTCATAATCCGTTCCCATAGCCACCTAGCATCCCAGGTAAGGCTCTCATCAAATGCTCGTCAGAGAGGAGTGCATCTTACAGAAGAGAGGGGCCAATGCTCACAAAGGAAGGACCACTAGTAGGGTGAGGGGAAGACAGAGGGAAGAAATTCAGATTGTTCCCATCATTTGTTCTGTGGTAATTATGGTTTGGGACCACCATCTCTTTGGTCCAGAAAGTTGGCAGGAAAATGACCTAAATTTCAATTGTGGCCAAATGTAAAATAACACATTTAGTGAGAAATATTTATTGTATGGAACACATGAACTGCACTGTAGGGGAGAAAAGTGAGACCTGGAGTCTGAGGAACTGATTTCTGTTCCTGGCTCTGTGAACTCTCATTAAACTTGAAAGACTCATTCTGAGATGAAAAGGAGGACTGAGGGAAGTTCTGCAGATGTGGTGTGCTGATACTGCAGTCTGCATTTGCTGATTCAGCTATAACTCAGTCATTCAGTTGTTACATGCTCACATTTTCACCTGTCTCCAGGCAGTGCCTTCCTGCACGGGTGGCTTAGTCCCAGATACCAGATCGGCAGCTTCAGGTTCCGGTGGTGACCTTCCTTTGAAAAGCTAGCTTTAGCTTGATTTTGTTAGGATCTTGCTCTCATGCCAGTGTTCCTCTGCCTTAGTCTTTTCAGAATGCACGAAGGAATGCAGTCCACAATGGCAGGTCAGTCTGTTTGTTTTAGGCTTATCTCAACAGACCCAGATCTATCTTTCTCTTCATACCACTCAGCAGACACTACCTTTAGATTGTGAACATACAAGATGATGGCCTTTGCAGAGTCTCTTATCCTTTTTGCAGCATGAAGTTGTCATGACAACAAAGTGCCACATAGTAGGCACTCAAGCATATTGGGTGCTTTTTGTCTTATTTCTGTATACCAGGTCTTTGCATGCCTCTTGACACGTGGTTGCTTAATGCATAGTGCCTATTATAGTTATTATAATTACTAAAACCAGTTCAAATTATCCATATGGAATGGCAGTCTCTGAGCTATGCTCCATAACCCTCGAAAGGGACCCCAGGAATCTGCAGTGCCTCTTAAGGATGTGGCTTTGTGCATGCATATGTCTGCACGCCTCCTGGCTGTGTTTGCTTACACTGTGTTGCAACTTTCCTTGCATCACTTTTTCTGGGCTTCTCTCTGTCTTCTACTTGACAATCCTAACCAGAGTGTGGGTTTCCTAAGTGCTTCATCTCCACATCCTTAAGTAAAACATGATCAGAACATTTCAGATAAAGGCAAGTAGTAGGGAGTAATAAGGGATCTCCTTCCTCAAGGTCTTGGTACTTGCAGTTCCCACTGCCTGGAGAGCTGTCACCTCAGAGTCACATAGTTCAATTCCTCATTTCATTCATCTCTCGACTAAATGTCATCAGAAAAGGCTTTCTTGGACACTCAGTAGAAAGTACCAAAGCTCTCCCACCAGTCATCACTTTCTAACACAGAGGAAGACCCTTCCTCTGCTTTGGTTTTCTTCTTAGCACTTTTCACCATGACCTAGCTGAGTTCATATTGCTCATTTATTATTCCCTCTTACCTATTGGAAAGTAAGACCTTGCAGCCTCAGTGCCTAGAATAGGACCTGACAGGGTGGGTATGAGCTTGTTGAATGGACTGGGTGGCAAAATTATTTCTTCATTCAGAGAGGATGACACCAGGGAAGAGGTAAAGAGGAAGACTATGAGATCAGGAAAGACTCGTGATATGCCTGTAGCTATGTTCACAAATACCTAAAATACTAGAATGAGAAAGTCCCTATCCCTTAAGGTGAGAAAGGTAAGTTTAACACAAAGAAAATCAAGTTTCATTTTATACAACGGGCCATAATTTCAGGCAACTCCTTTCTCCAAGATGTGGGACCAGCTGAATAGTAAGAATCCATTCCCAACACAAAAAATGATCAGCATTTGAGGTGAAGGGCTTGCCAGTCACCCTGATTTGACCATTACATTACTGGATATGTGTATTGAAATGCCACACTTAACCCCAGAAATATACACAATAAAAATAAAATGTGTATATGTAAAAATAATATGTAGAATAATAAAATATCTATTTGTATATGCTTTTTAAAAAGAGAATCTATTGATAGACTGGGTGCCTTCCCTTGTGATCTGGCTGTCCTCCATGGTGTCCCTGGCCTTTGTTACAGGTGGATTCTTGAATGAATACACAAAGGGCTGGTTTTCAATTGGCTGTTCCAGATGTTTCTATGTACCAGTGTAATGAGAGAAAGAAGGAAGAAGACAAAGAGTAAGGGTTGTTCAGAGCAAACAAGAGGGACGGAGTGTGGGAAGAGAAAGGGAACAAGAGGTATACATTTCACTTGGGTGTTCAGGAGTGGGAGACCCAGGGAAGAAACTCAGGAGGGAGTATTTACATTTGAAAAGTTTGGGGAATTATCACAGACCTTGAGTTGGGGAGTCTCATTTATTTCACGGTTCCTTCAGTCAATAAATGTTTACGAATAACTAGTGTGCATCAGATAGTGCTTTGAAATGGACGTTACAGTAGTGAAATCCTGCCCTCATTCAGCTTTCATATTCTAGGGTAGGGAGACATGCAAGTTATGTATATAATATGTCAGTGCCATGTGCTTTGGAGAGAAATAAAGAAGGTAGGAGATGAGAAGAGCTGGGATGGTAGAATTGGGGGGCAGGGACAGATTGTGATTTATAATTATGTGGCCAGGGAAGGTGATATTTGATAATGGCCTGAAGGAGTTAAGTTTTCTGCCTTGTGGGTTTTTAGTAACCTGGTATTTACATTTAGCAGTGTACTTTCTGGCCTCATTTTCTTCCCAGTCCCATCCTCTTTCATTTACTTTATTCAGTAAACATGAAGCACTGGGGACACATTATGAACAAGACAGACAAGGACCCACACCTTTGTGAAACTTTCAAGGTGAAAAAGGAAATATGTAAGTGGAAACCCAACAGTATGTAGGATGCTGTGCTGGGATGTGTTCAGGTGCTGTGGCAGTTCAGAGCCGGGTGCCTGTGAAAGAGTAGAGACCCCCTTATAAAAAGAAAAAGGTAGAGACCCTCTGATAAAAAAAAAAAAAATATCTAGTTAAGATTGACCAAACCTAAATGGGTGTGAATAAAATCAATGAGTTGTGTTGACTGTGGTAAATACAAGGACAGTACCCAAGATAAAATAATGTGGCCATGAGTTAAGGACATTGTGACCATTTCTGTGAAGCAACCCATCCCTTCAGAGGCCCCAGAAGCTGCCGATTTCAGACATGGGTAGTCTGGTTCCCCCCTGCCTAGCTCGCCCTGCTAGCCACCAACTGCAGCCTGAAATAGATGAGCTGGAACTGGCTGCTTGCACTCCTTGGAAAAAAAGGAAAAAGTCCCCTATTGTAAGCCTGTCAGGATTTTTTTTTATGGTTTTCACTTTAAAAACCATTTTGCTGAAGTCACTCCCCACTACTGATCCCCTTACTTAAAGTAGTGGTCCTGACATATCAGTCTGTTTTCTTTTTCTCTTTCCCCAAAATAAACTTTCTTCCTACTTTAGTCTCTGGTGGTCTCACTATGCATCAATAACCGGACCCCACAACAGTGCCATACTACCTAGAGGGGTTCAGGGGAGACTTCCTGGCTGAGAAGGAAGCCTGAGTTTGTGGTTGTCTTGTCTTCATTTTAAGTTCTTTGCTATTTGGTTCCTATCCATTCCTTTCTTTGTTGAATGTCCACCCAAATTTCAAGTCCTTCCTCATCTCACATTTCTTGTTGTGTTAGGCATCATGACTGAGTCCTCCTTGGCCTTTACTACCCAGTATAATGAGGATAATAGCTGTTGCCACCCACATATTCACAAGAATGCTGGAGTGTTACAGAGGATTAGTGACATTTTAGAATGAAGTATATGATGGGAGTTTAAAGGCTTTTAGCTCCTCCTAAATTACCTGACGATGCATTGCTAAGCCTCAGATTTCCCTATGGCAATAGCTCTGTTTCTCCTTGGGCCTGCAAACAATTTTTTGGGGTGTTAAGTCCCTGTCTCTTGGACCCCACCTCTCTTCCTGGTGGGGCCTCCTGACAATAGAGCTCAGGCATGTGGCACCTGATGAGCTTATAAGGAGTATGACAGGTGTTAGGAAAGTTTGCTGATGACCATCCACAGCCACAAAAGACTCTTCAAGATCCCTCTTGTTCACTGTCACAGACCTCACCGATCTTGGTGGGCACTGGGGGCCTGGGCCTGTCTGGGTCTTCATCATCTAATTCCATCTTCCCTCCAAAACTCCCAGCTCTAGTTAAAATGGCCTCTTTGCTGAGCCCTGGGACCATTTCCACACCTTTACTCAGGTGGAAGTCCTCTCTGAAATGTTTCATTCTCCTCTCAGTTTCTTAAAATCTACCTACTCTTCAATGTCTACAACAACCACATGCCTGGAGTTTATTCTTTGGTTCTCCCAGGACTGAACTTGGAGGTAGAGTTAAAGATGTTCCATCCCATAATATGAAACATCACCAATTTATGTGTTGATGTATTGGTTATTTTAATCACTTGAGGAGTTTCATTTGACCTGTTTTTCCCTACAAGTAGCAAACCATAAAGATTCTTTGGGAAGGAGTGTTCTTTCTATACCAAGTCCCCAAAATAGCTTGATCACCAGAAACTGGTGATTACGACTGCAACAAATCTGAGTTAGTAAACTCTTTGAAATAACTTTTATTTTCCACTAGTTTCTACCCCATTCCCCTTCTCTTAGTAATATCCCTACAATTTACTACCCTAGTCCAAAAATCTATTTGTACTGTCATTCCTTCAAAAAGCATTGTTTCTTACTGTTTGGTACTGAAGGCTGGGAGCACTTAACCACTGACACCACATCCCCAGCTCTTTTTATTTTTTATTTTGAGACAGGTCTCAATAAGTTGCCTAGGGCCTCACTAAGTTGCTGAAGCCCTTGAACTTGTGATCCGCCTGCCTCAGTCTCCTAAGTCACTGGGATTACAGGAATGTGCCACCGTGCTAGGCTAAAAGTATTATTTTTTTTAATGTAAAAAGTATAAAATCACCGTACTT